>NC_080187.1:131570379-132847879 GCF_030028045.1 Hippopotamus amphibius kiboko | reverse complement strand
TTGTAAGAGTTCAGAAGAGATTAATGTAATCAGTTTTTGCCTGGATTTCTTAGTTCCAACTCCTTTTTTTGTTTCAGCACCACCAAATTATGCAGACGTGGTGTCAGAGGAAGAATTCTCTAGACACGTTCCTCCTTACCCTCAACCCCCTAACTGTGAGGGGGAGTCGTGCTGTCCTATGTTTGCCTGCATTCAGGAATTCAGATTTCAGCCTCCGCCTCTTTATTCAGAGGTAAACAAAGCAAAAGAAAATTAGACTTGTGTTGTGCTGTCTGTAAATAATCCTTTGTGTCTGTTGTTGGGTCCCAATTAGAGGATACATATAAAGAAATTTTTATGATGACGATAGACAGCTCTGATCCACTTACCACATTTTGCAGTGTTTTCTTGGTACTTTCTAGCTTGCACGTAGAGTACCATGGATTGCCTTTAAGGCCACGGAATACAGAGTACTTACATGGCCTGCTGGGACTTGTTAATAATAGGCTTTAAGCAGCTTGGCTTATGACCGTCATATAATTAGAAATAGATACTAGAATCACATTAAAGAATGCTGCAGTAGTAATCTTGGTCTGCTCGTTTTTGCAGGTTGATCCACATCCTAGTGACGTGGAAGAGACCCAGCCTGTTTCCTTCATTCTCTGAACATATTTCAGAAATCACTGTGTCCATCATCCAATCAGAATGTTGGTTCTTTCCCCCTGCCTTTTTGGGGAAGAAGGAGGGAAGATTAGCTTAAGAACATAAATGAACATCAAGACTGAAGGTGATAGAAATTAAAGAATGCGTAAACTTTCCAGTGGGCCAACAGGATTGTCACGGAAGGTTGTGATGTGGTCTTGTGTCCCGTTTGAATCATGGGATGAAGATGTGAAAAGTCGCAGAATGTAATGGAAGTCCTGATGGTGATAGAGTAAGTGAAGGAGTGCCTGTGCAGACCCAAGAGAAGGGTGCCTGTAAATAGTGGAAACACTATGCGAGCATATCTTTGCAAAGGTTTCTCGAAGTGGAACAGATGTATCCTCAGCTTTAAGATGGTATGGACGCATTGGGAGGAGACTTGGTTTTGGGGAATGTAGCAGCTCAAGGACGCGCATGAACAGGAAGGGGGCCCACTCTAAACACGAAGCAAGACCCTCCGGTGTCAGGGTCTTCATGATTTCTTACCATATTCCATAGGACTGAAGTCCTTAAAAGAATCCTTTTCAAAGGTCATGGGTCTTATGAGGTCCTAATGAAGTAATACAGTTTTCACTCTGTTAATGGTAGTTTAAGAAATAGTTTATAAATTGGCAATACAGTGTTATGAAACCAGGAAAGAGTTCCTGGAAAGACTTGTCAGTTGAAAGGGGAAAGGTGTATTTCAATATGAAAACACATTTTGTTGAAGGTTGCACTTTTTACCCCCTTTAAGTACTTTAGCAGGGCACATATTTGATTTTCCTCATGTCTTATTTACCTAGAAGCATATTAGAAAAGAAAGAAGGGATTAAAAAAAGAAGGAATTAAAAAAGCTTGCATCCTTAGGATGCCTTGATAACTGCAGACGGGGAGAAAAAGGCCTTTTTAACCTACCTCTAGTGGGGTTATCAAAGTCAGATACATTTTGAAACTCCAGGCCTGAGAAATCGTCTTTGGAGTTCCTGCCCATTTGCAGTAGCAATCTCATCTCTCTTATCCCTGAACCTGAAACTGGACTAAGGGCAAAATCTATAAGGTTAGCATTAGATGAAAGTTAGTATGTGTATACCAAAGGGTATTTCAAAAATAAATTCAAAATCAAGAAGGCAGAATTACCAATTTTTTTAAAAGTTGTAAACTTAATTTCTGTCAAGAGACTTAAGTCTACTGATGACAGGTACTGTGTTGTACAATGTTATTCCAGTTCTTTAGTAATTCTGTTTAAACTGTGATTTTTTTTTTATTGTTTTGGTGCAATATTTTATTATCCTTTAACCTCAGGATATTCAGACCAACAAGATTGTGTTGCTGCTAAAAGACTGAGCAGTGTTTTTTTACTGTCCCCCTCTACCCTCCTAGTCACAGTCACATGTTCACTTGTTTTTACTTTAATCTGTTGGCTTTGTGAGCTGAGGGCATTTCTGGACACTAAGTAGAAGGGAGGTAGGGATTCCCATCATGATAGCGAGTTTGCACCAGCCCAGTACTTTGGTTTTCTCCATGTCCTGAGGGTTTGATCTGGAAACCCTGGTGCTTCCCATGTGAAATACTGTATTTCATTGAACCAAACGATTAGCTTTTCTTTCAATCAGTATATTCAGTTAGAAATAGAAAAGTTCTAAGGTTAAATTTTGTATGTAAAAATTAGTTGGACATTTGATCAGGGATTTTTATACAAACATTAGGTAAATATACTCTTTTCACCCTTCTGGGCATACCTCTCTTCTCTGTAATCACGTAAGCATCTTAAGCTGTCCTTTCATCGTAAGCCACTGTTGAAAATCACAGTGCAAACTGTTTTACCAGTAATTGTGGTACTGAAATTGTCACAGATCTTTTTCCCTGCTTTGGTTTTGTGGTGATCTTTTATTTTACTTTGTTTTCGTGTGTTTGTAGCTGTGTGCTGCCTAAACAGTTTCAGCTATTTCTTGACCTCTGAGTTGTAGTTTACATGTTTTGCCAAGATATTGTCCATCTCCACGATGCCAAAACAAAGTGAAAGAAAGAAAACAAAATGGTACGGAGGAAGGAAAAGTTTAATTATCTGGCTGCAAGTAGAGAAGCAACTGCTTACTGGGATCCTTCACTAGGATTGTTCTGTCACCTTTTTTAAAGAAATCATGAAGTGCACCCACCAAGTTAAAACAAAGCTGATTTTGTAGCACTTAAGAGAATAGCGAAAAGGTATGATTTGCCTTATTGAATTGATATTGGTATATCTGACCTTAAGCAGTAGGTTGAAACTGCATACCTTTTTATAATTAAGAAATTATTTGACCAATATAGAAGATTCTACATTGGAATAGAGAATACCTGGGAATGAAGATAAAAATTTAGCTGCTATTTGCTTGTTTATTCTCCTCTTGTTTAGTTTGCAAATAAACCGTGGCCTTAGAATTTTCTTTTTGATGCAAAAATTTTGAAATTGAGAATGTGCATCTTTTGGCACACAAAATTCTTCCATGGGCAGAACTTTACTTTCATGTTTTTGTTTTGCACAATAAGAAACTCAATAGGCAGGGGTTATGTTTTTGATAAGTTAACTATGAAAGCCTTTTATTTTTATTATAAAAATGTAACAGTTTAACCCACAGGAAAAAAAATAAAGATTGTATTTTGTACTCTTGTCTGAACCCCATGGGTTCCTTTTTGTTAATAAAACGATTACACTAATGCTGTGAGTTGCTAGCTTTGTTTTTGTCTTATTTTTGTGAGACTGTGACTTAAGTTGTTATAGACTGAAGGGAAATCAATACCACGAGGCAAAGTGTTGACGGCTTTTAAATCTTCTTGTACCTGTGTGCTGTGTCATCAGGCCAGGCACAGCCCTGGTGGATTCTGAGCCTATTTTTATGATGGCCTCCATTGCCCCAAAGGTAATCAGTTTTTAGCATTCCATGAAAAAGAGTAGTTGAGATGAGTGATGAAGCTTAAGCTGTATTGGTCATTGAGAGAGCATTACCTCTGTTTATCTCAAATGACCGTGACTACTTCTTTAAAATTTTTAGAATCTTTCCAGGATTGAGTTGGCAGGTCTGGTGGGCAGTCAGAGGATTCATACCAGGAAACACCTCTAAGTAAGCCTCCCCTTTCCACGCACATACTCAAATGGACAAAAGTCATATTTTTGTGCAGGGAATATGTAACAATATGTCTTCTCAGGCAAACTGCCTTGACCCTCTGTCGTGGAAAACTGTAAACCTTAGCTAAGCGGTAAAAATTAACTCAGGTAATTTCCTCTCCAAGTGTCTATAATGTGTGATTTGATGTTAAATAATAAAGTCAGTCTTTTCTGCATCCACATTTGCAGTCAACATAAATGGAAGTATTTGTCTCCTGCAGCAAATATCAAGGCAAAATTTATAAGATCACCATTAAAGTTTCTGTAGTTTATATTGTAAAGTTGTGGGTTACAAAATTTAGAACTAGACAGGACATTGCAGTCTAGGACATAGCCCTTATATTATAAATGGGGATCCCAAAACCCAGAGGTGTAACCTGAAAATTTAGCCTACATTTTCTGTAAGATTCCTGCTCACTAAAATTTCCTCATTCTACAACTTTAATAGAAGTTATGGAAACAGTAATTGCTTTAAATTACACAGTTTAAGACTTACAGACCTGGATACTACTAAGCATAGCCTAAATCAAGAGTCTTCAGCATTTATATCTAAAAGCCCTGCCTCCTAAATTGGTTCATAAGTATGTTTGATTGGTAGCTAGAATCCTTTCTTCAGCAGAGGCATTTGTTTCTAACTTTATAATTTGAAATAATTATAGGATCACAAAAACTTGCATTAACAGCACAGAGAAAATCCTGTGTACCCATCACCCAGGCTCCCCCAAGCATAACTGTAACACATCATCAGTATCAGAAAATTGACACTGACACAGTAATTAAGGATTAACTAGAGTTCAGGCCTTCTTTGGATTGCACCAGTTTTTGAATGCACTCATTGTTCTCGGGCATGTTTTTGTGTATAATCCTACGACATTTTATCAGATGTCTAGGTTCACTGTCACCACCACAATCAACATAAAGAACTGTTCCATCACCACAAAGAACCTCCCTTGGGCTACCCTTAGGCAATCACACCCTCCCCTTCCCTAACCCCTGAGGGAACTGTTCTCCATCTCTGTACTCTTGTCGTTTTGAGATTGCTTAGATCAATGGGACCATTAGGTGTGTACCTTTTGCAATTGCCTTCTTCACTCAGCATAGCACCCTTAAGATCCATGCAAGTCGTATAGGCCGAGAGTTTTTTCCTTGTGTTTCAGCTGCAACATTTCAAAAGAAACAAATTGGCTGTTACTTAAGATGTCATCTTGCAATTTGCAAAGAAAATATATAACGCGTATGTGCACATGATACCTTTGTAAATATTTTGTTTTTACATTTCAGAACTAGCTTGTCTGTAGAAAATATACACATGCAGTTCTCCACAAACGTAGGGGCTCATTTTTAGCTTGCCAAAGTCCATGAAGTCCGTGAAAACAAATGCAAAGAACACAAGGGCATCTGCTGCCCTCAGTTTACTCATTTAATAGTATTTCCCTCATACCTCTCTACTAGTCTTGTACTGTCTAGGGGAAGACATTTTCTTTGAAAAATTACTTCCTGGTACTAAAGCCATTTCCCCACTGGGACCCCAGCCCCATATCTATTTAATGACTAAAGGATATAAAGTGTTCCAAAACAAAATGCTAACTTTACATATAGAAACTCCTTATCAAAATATAAAGATGCCCATTTTTTTTTTTATCTTATCTTTTAAATGCCAGAATCCGAGTCCATGTGATAGGCATTCGGTATATGATAGCTTATTTATACTAGCATTCGTTGCAAATATTCGGTCTTGACTGGACGAGTTTATTGAGTTGATTCACATAAAGTATAAAGGTTTATGGTCTGTAGTTAATTAGCCTACTTCAAAATATGGTACACACACACAGTTTCTTGCCTGAAAATTTCCCTCTACAAGCAAGATAAGTATCAAAAATGATATTGTGTATATATCTGGGAACTTCAAGAGAGGGCACATCATCATCACCAAGTATCCCAGTAGTAGAAGACAAAGGGTGAGCCTTATTTTTGGTAGCTGATATACTGGTGGGCAGTAAACAGATAAGGGTCAAGGAAGCTTTCAACTAAACAATTCCATACCTCATCCACACGCTGAGTCACTACAGTTCAGGAAGTTGAAAGCAAAACCCTAATATTGAACCATAATAGTCCCTGGCATAATTCAGAAGGATCCAGGAGCCCATGTGGGAACACGTAAGAAGCAACACTGAATATTCACTGAGAGCTCACAGAAGATCAATTGTAATAGTTTCAAGAGAGCTGAGATTATGGAAAAACAACTTAGGAACCTAAGCACTTTTACAATTTTTTTCTCTTGCCTAAATTAAAATGTAATTACATGTGTGTGTATATTTGGAGGCGTATAATAACAAGCAAAAGTCTCTAGTTTATCTTCTTTAGGAGGGGATGAACTCAAACATGCCTTGTAAATCTCAAGAGAACATACTTCCTCAGAGGTGGATTTAAAAGCAAGTCTCAGTGTTTATTATTCCATCCTCAATGCAACATCTGGCCCTTTTAGATGAATGCAGAACCCTAGGTACTAAGGGAAACAAACACCTGCTTTTCTCTTATCTGACATAACAAAAAACCTCCTGAACGATGTCAAAAGATAACTTATCTGAAACACGTAGGGCTACAAACACCAACAGTGTGGCAGGATCTCAGCTGACAACATCTGATCTGTGATGTTTTTAAGAAAATTAATCGCATTGCACTTGAAACCATTTTAAAACAACCAGCTCCAGAATTGTCCTCCCAGAAATAAAACAAGAATAATCCCTGCTGCCAATCGGAAGATGTTTTAAACGGTTTCTGCATGGAACAGAGGGATTTCTGATGGCCTCAGCTTTGCTTCTGATCGCAATACAGAAATCTTACACAGGAGAACTGAGTTGGTGGTAGCCGGGCACCCTGCATGTTAACCTTCTTTTTCCAGCCTCTCCCAGTCATAGATACCAGGTGTTTGACCCTTCAGTCTTAGCCTGGCTGGTTCCAAGATAAACTGTCCCTCAGCAGGCAGACACTGGGAGCCGGGCTGTGTCTCAGGGCCCCAAGTCTGCTCTGAGCCCAGCTCACCCACCTGGCTCAGCCATTGCCTCTTGCTGACTATGTAACTCACACGTGGGACTGGACATGTGCTGGGAGGGAGCCCTGGCTCCCAGGCAGCAGCCCACGGAGCTGAGACCCAGAACCTCAATCCCAACACCAGGATCCAACACCAACAGAGAGAGGAATGTACAAGAAATTTCTTACACCAAGGAATAAATCAGAAGTGGCTGCCATCAGCAGAAATGAGGGCTCCCTGTATCAGATAAGTTCACTAAGAGCAAATTGTCTCTTTTGGTGGCTGGCTTTGGGTTTGGATTTGGGTTTGGGGTTAGCACTGGATTTTTATGAAGGAAGGTTTTACCTCGGAGCCTCTCCTCCCACCTAGCCAGAGCCTCGATGCCCTGCCCAGTGATTGCTGGTCCTAGCCCAGGGGGACCAACGTGTCCTGTTTGCCCAGGACTTTCCCCACATCCCAGGACCCCTAGACAAACAGGCACAGTTGGTCACTGTAGCCCTGCCCCACTATCGAGGGACCCCCCCACACACACACCTGGACACGCCATCGCAGATCTTCACGGCGTCATTGTCAATGTCTCTGCGCCTCCAGCACCAAAACCCTCCTACTGTCACCCAACAGCCCCCATGCAGCAGACTGTCTTCCCCAGGTGGACAAGGACAAAGCAGCTCAGGGCCCTTAAGCCACTGGGATTTGGACCAGGACCCCCATGGAGGCCAGCCCAACAGCTGGTCCAGACTCCACCTCCCCCATCTCCTTCTCCTTTCTGCTGTGGGGCCCCAGCCAGACCAAAGCCAACCTCTGGGCTCCCAGGGACCAGGGCCTGGCTCTGGACCATAGGTCACACCTCCGCAAGCCACTTCTTCCCAGGCTTTGAGCTCTGTGCACAGATCCACATGGTCAGAGGCCACAGTGGTGCCCCTCAGGCTGTCCTCTCATTTCTCTCTCTCTCTCTCTTCAAAGAAAGGAGGGCCTGATTTTCCAAGGGCTGGGTGGTCCCTTTCTTTCTCTTGCAGCTCTCCCCACAGCGACCTGGGTCTGGGGCAATCTGGGCCTTCTTTTTTTTCTTTTTTAATACATCTTTATTGGCATATAGTTGCTTTACAGTGTTGTGCTAGTTTCTGCTGTACAACAAAGTGAATCAGCTGTATTTATACATATATCTCCATATCCCCTCCCTCTAGAGCCTCTCTCCCACCCACCCTATCCCAGCCCTCTAGGTCGTCACAAAGGACAGAGCTTATCTCCCTGTGTTATGCCACAGCTTCCCAGGAGCTATCTATTTTACATTTGGTAGTGTATATCTGTCAATGCTATTCTCTCACTACGTCCCACCCTCCCCATCCTCCCTGTGTTCTCTAGTCCATTCTCTACATCTGCCTCTTTACTCCTGCTCTGCCACTAGGTTCATCAGTACCATTTTTCTAGATTCCATATATATGTGTTAGCCTATGGTATTTGTTTTTCTCTTTCTGACTTATTTCACTCTGTATGAGAGTCTCTAGGAAGCTGGGCCTTCTTGTTAACTGTGTAGTTACTGTGCTGGGTACTTGCTGGGATTGCATAGGAAGCTGTTACATAGGATAAATGAATCACTAAGTGTCAAGACACAATTTTGCTCACAGGACGTCTGGAATGCCTCTCTGGAACTTGCTTTCAGAGCCTGTGGTACAGTCTTTTTAATATCTTCATGGTGAAAAGTCATTATCTTTTGAGATTGGAGTTGATGTTGTGAGACTGTCCAAAGACCATCCAGAAACTAGCCTGGAGCGTGAAGCTGAGTGCTGGGCTCAGGGGGCACTGATTAAACAGGTCAGAGCAGAGGTGAGGTACAGCAGTGAGTAGGGTATCCTGGGGTTTGACCAGCTGGCTCTGAAGAAAATGTCCAAACGTAATGCCTTATTCATGTTTCACCTTACCTGGGTGTTCCCATGTCCCATCAGCCTGTAAAGGAGAACTATGTCTCACTAAAAATAATATTCCCATGCCACTGACTCTTACCCCAACTTGCTCTTCAAAAACCTTAGCTTCTTGCTCTCTCTCCTACTCTCAGGAATCCCCCAAAGTCCCCGTGAGCAAGTCCATTCCCACGAGGCTGGTGTCACCTGTGAAGCTCTGAAGGCTTCACAGACCCAGACTGAGGTTGATTTTTACCAAGTGGAGAAGAACTATTTCTGTTATTTGGTGGTTTGTTTTGTAAGAAGCCACCCCCCCAAAACAGATTCTTGGGCCCCAAGCTATGGCTAAGTTTCCATCAAAGCTGCCGTTTTAGTTTGTGATTGGCTATTTCCCTCTCTGTAACACGCTGATGTGCAATCTTCGGACCAGGCTGCTGCACAGTCAGGAGACCTGTACGCCTCACAGTCTCGCCCTCCTCTGAAGATTAGAGCTCTGACATTG
This sequence comes from Hippopotamus amphibius kiboko, assembly GCF_030028045.1. Classification (NCBI taxonomy): domain Eukaryota; kingdom Metazoa; phylum Chordata; class Mammalia; order Artiodactyla; family Hippopotamidae; genus Hippopotamus; species Hippopotamus amphibius. Next base: position 132,838,646 of record NC_080187.1, on the reverse strand, counting down.
GGCCAAATCTCTCTTCCCTGGTGCCCTCTCATCCACAGATGAGTCTTTCTCTGCCCCCAGAAGTTCCCCAACCATCTCCCAGGCATCTGCGTTCATCGGTGAGCTCCAGCTCAGTGTCCAGCTGGGTCCCTCCCTCTGCACCACGATGGGCAGAGAGTCACAGAAAAGCAGGGTGAGCCGGGGCATGGCTGCAGGAGGGACCTAACACACAGCCCCCAGACGTGTCACCTGCCCCAGAGCCACAGACAGCCAATGGCCCCTTTCAATGAGAGACGGATCAGAGGGACACAGCAGACCTGTCTTAGGTTCTTTTGTGAATGCATCTATCTGAAACACCCAGAGCCCACAGGTAAGCAGGGGACAGAGGACTGATGTGTCTTTTGGAGGAGGAAGGGTTTCTGAATACGTGGGTGACTGTCTGGTGAGGGCAGGTCCAGGGGTCCCCAGGCCACTAAGGGAAAGCACAGGGTCACTTGCCGAGGGGTGTCAACAGGAGGGAACAGGACACTGACGTGCCCTTGGGCTTGCTTTACACTTCATCTCGGTCCTCACTGCCCACTCATCTGGGCTCATTGGGAAGCCTCCAGTTCCCAGCTTGGACAGAACCATGATAGGAATGTGGCACTTGTAATAAATTTCGCAGATGTAACTTTTTCCCTGTCTCTTTTTCACCTATTTGGTTGGGGTTGAGGGCCTCAGTCTCTCCAATGAGCTTCTCATACAAAAGGCCTCCATTTGTGCTCTGAAGCACAGGGAATTTTTACATTTATTACAGAGGGAGATAAGCATCCATTCTCCCTGTTTCCCTTAACACACACTGGCAATTAATGCGTTTGGTTCAAAAGCCTTCAAACATTTGTACATCCATTTGCACGTTTAAATGGCTCTGTACAACAGTCAAGCAGGTGGTTAACTATATGTATATTAAATTCATAGAGAAACTGGTAATTTTCAATTATAATCATCAGTTCACAGTTTACATGATAAGAATTTTTTGAATAGACCCATTAGCTGATTTAGTTAGCCAGGGTCTTTATAAATCATGGTTTATTTGCTTATTCTACTTATAAAGGAGGAATTTTCAGTGTTCTCCCATGAATCAATAATTATTTACTTTGGTCTTTATTCTGCCCAAATGCCAAGTTTGACAACGGATGAAATATCATTGGAGTTTCTTCAACAGCTGTTTGAATGCGGCTGTTTTATTAGTTGTTTTGTTTAGTATTATTACCCAGAAAATGATTTAAAACTTTTATTCATTCGCTATTAATTTGTTTTTTATAAATAAAGTCAAAATAGGGCTGAATCGCAGTTCCTTATAATTTTACAATGTATTGTACTTCCCTGGTAATATGTTTTGACAATAGAAACTTCCAAGCCCATGAAAAGCTGTCCCATTTTTCTAAATGATATCCTTTAAAGCAAAACTCTGAAATATATAGCACTGGCTGGCACATAATAAAATTTGATGATTTTGTCACCAGGGATAATATTTCTCTTTTCTAGGCAACAGAATAATTTAAAAGATTCTCATTTGGGTTTTACAGCACAGAAGGCAATGTGAGACATCAGATCTGGGGGTGGGGGTAGATACTGAACTAGAGTTGAGATAAGCAAGGCCACGCTGAGAAATACCTTCAACTTTCTCTATCCGTGTGATTCCCTCAAGCCGTCCCTGGATTTCTCCTTTAAAAGCATGATCGGGCAGGAACTTCTCATCCGCAAAACAGGTAAAGAGGGCTCCTGGAGGATTTTCAGGTAGTTTCCAAAAACTTGGAACCCCAAGTTCCATGAACTCCCATCAAATCCCGTGAACTCCTTAAACAATGCAAGAAACAGGAAACCCTCAACTTGCTCCCTGCGAATCCAGCCCCACAAGACACAGAAGGACTCTGTGAGTGGACATGGCCAATCTCAACTCTGAGGACTAATGCCTTCGAGAGGGGCAACTCAGAGACATGAGTCTGAGAGAAGAATCTCTCTGAGCTACTCAGCTGCGAATAAAAAGACAATGAAAGAAATCATTAAAAAGAAGTATTTTATCTCAGACCCCTGGGAAAGATCACAAACTATTTTGCACCCCATAATAAGTTGTCACATATTTTGAAGAAACATAAACTTGTTATTCTTTAAAAGTTATCTTCTAAAGGCTTTCTCTTGTTCGCCCTTGAATAAACATTCACTGAGGATAACATAAACTTCGACTCTCACTTAGGGTAGGTTACAAATGTTTGTGAAGTTAAGGAAAGAGGTTCTCTTCATCTTTGAGTCCAGTGAGGTTATCAGGTGGGATATTGTAGGAAAAAGTGTGATGCTATCCTTGAAACAGGTGACTGAAGAACACCTCCTGGAAAGAGAGATAAGAGATTGTTCTTCAAGAGAGAAAAACAGATCAAGTCAGAGAATCATCTAAGAGAGAGGTAACACTAAACTTTAATCAGAGACTGGGCTTTAGCTCCTGGCTCCACAAGTATACAACCTTGGGCATGTGAAGACAAGGAAATCATAATACAATCCCAGTGGTTGTTTAGAGAAATAACAGGGTAACATCTGCAAAACATAGATCCCATAAGATATGAAGCCAAAATGATGTTCAATAAATGGTGGGTGAATCCAGAAAAGTTATGTCATTCATTCGCTTCAGTGATGAGATGTTTGATTCCGGGGAGACTGAACATCTAGACTCCTCCTCTGCCCCTTCTTGAACTGCACCCCCTACCCTGTAATTCCAAAATGAACCCTCTTTTCCTCCCCTACAGCAGTTCTGGGGTGGCCAGTGTAGCCACCATTTAGGAGTCTGGTGGCCAACTTCTACCAAGCTCCCTCAGCAGTGCCGCTCAGACAGAAGAAGGTGTTGGTGGGACCTCAGGGAGAGGTTTTTTGTTTTGTTTTGTGGTTTTTGTTTTGTTTTGTTTTGTTTTCATTTCTATAGAAGACTCAACTCTCAGCACTGAATTATCAGCAGTTGATATGCTATCAGCCCTGGTTAGAAAAGAAGGAAAAAATAACACAGTGGTCACCTTACAGGAGAAAGTAATTCTGCAGCAAAAGTTGAAACTTTTCAAATGATGTTTTTAATAATGTATCTGGATTTTTCAGAATCACTTTAGGTATGGTTTTGTATAAGCCAACAAAACCCTTGCTCATTCTTTTTGAATGAGCAACAAGGTGGAACATTCTGGAAATAAACATCTGGGATTCAGCCAATCCTTGGGGCAGGTTGGTCTTTGGCAACCTGAATTTCCATTGAGTAATTCCCCCATTCTGTCCCCCAGTCATGAAAATTTTACATTATATTTAATTTTTAAAACCATTAAGTCTTTCTAGTTGAGAACATAAGAATCAAATAAAAACACTCCCAGTCACCACCCAGGTTTTCCCCACCCTTATTTTGCTATAAAGTTAAAGATCCTGGTGTGGGTCTCCTGACACCTTGCTCCCTCCCTCCATTCTGGAAGAGACCGGGCCACCAGTGCTGTGTGACTATCTTGTCTACATTTTCATAACCTTACTACATCTCCCTCTCCAAAAAACAGATAGGGAATGGTTGTGTGGGTGTGGATGGGTGTGTGGATGATATAGATAAATGCTGTCAAACTATTATGGACCTATGAAAGCAGCCTTGGTCAGTCTTTATCATTGTCTGTTCTGTTTTCAATATCTACACTTGGTGACACACGTGGAGCAGGTTCAACGTTTTCACATGTTTGTATTTCACTGTAGGAATATGCCATTATCAAAGTGAAACATACACTTAAAAAATGTATTGAAATATAGTTGATTTATAGTGTTGTATTAGTTTCAGGTGTACAGCAACGTGATTCAGTTATACTAAATATATAAAAGAATATACATGTATATATGTGTGTGAATATATATATATACATTCTTTTTTAGATTCTTTTCCATTATAGATTATTGTAGGATATTGAGTAGAGTTCCCTGTGCTATACAGTAGGTCCTTGTTGGTTATCTATTTTATATATAGTAGTGTGTATATTTTAATCCCAAACTCCTAATTTATCCCTTCCCCCTTTTCCCCTTTGGTAATCATAGTTTGTTTTCTATGTCTGTGAGTCTATTTCTGTTTTCTAAATACTTTCATTTGTATCATTTTTTTAGTCCACATAAGTGATATCATATGATATTTGTCTTTCTCTGTATGATTTATTTCACTTAGTATGATAATCTCTAGGTCCATCCCATGTTGCCGCAATGGCATTATTTCATTCCTTTTTTGTGGCTAATTTTCCATTACACACATATATGTGTATCTATATTTATATATATCACATCTTCTTTATCCATTCATCTGTTGATGGACATTTAGATTGCTTCCATGTCTTGGCTACTGTAAATACTGCTTCTATGAACATTGGGGTAAAACATGTATTTTTTAAGACTCTGCATTTCCTACAGCCTCACCAATGCTTAGTACTTCCAAAGTTTCCACTCTATGAAATGGTCCCTCATTATTTTAATTTCCATTTTTATAATTACTCATCAGGTCCAACAATGTTTCATATATGTATTGCCCATTTGGGTTTTTATCTTCTCTGACATCTCCTGTTCCTACTCTTTGCCCATTTTGATAATTAGTTCTTTTTTCTCACTGAGTCATAGAATTCCTTATATATTTTAGATCCTGAACTTCTTATCAGTTATATGTGCTCAAATATATTACTGGAAGGTCATTTTCAAAACTTTTATTTCAGATAGATACATCAGCTAAAATACCCCTTTGAGCTCCTTACACGTAGAAATTTCTCTTACTGCCATATTTATGTAACAATCCATTGTGTATTCACTCACTAAGACAATTTACAGGTGTTTTTTGAGTACTATATCTCATGGGCAATCAACTGTGGCAGCTTTGGGGCAAAATAAGGATAAATAAGATTTTTACTTTCTAGTTGGGAATGTGACAACACAGATACCTAAAATACATGGTAAAATGTAAGAGAATCCAGCTGAGAGAGAAAGTAATTCTGGACATTTCGTGGTAAAAGTGGCAGAAGAATCTAACTTTGAAGGTTGGGTAGAAATTAGATGGGTGAGGATAGAGTTCAGGACGTGGAGCTGGAGGAGACTTCATGAGCAAATATCAATCCATTTTTTGAACAAACGCTTTTCATGTTTTATCTCATTTTAGCTTTAAGGCAATTCTGTTGTCTTTTCATGGGTGAGGAACCCAAGGTTCAGAGCGCTTAGGAAGGAAATTTGGCAAAGTTCTCAAAACTAGTTCATGTTGGAATTTCATGCAAAACCCAGGCTTCCTTGACTTAGCCTTCACTCTTGCCACCCAACTATACTCAATGGCTTGAGGGGCAGCAAACCAGCTGGCAGAGTCCACAGGCCACTTTTCGCCTGGGCACAGGGCAAGCTACAGCTGGACAGGGAGAGGCAGGTCAGATAGCAAAGGGCTCAGGCCACCCCAAGTCATGTGGACTGCTGGCATCCGGAGAGCTGTTCCTCAGCCCTCCGGGGAGCAAAGGCTGGTCAGAGCAGTAATGCCTGAGAGCATTTTAACAGTCTGTCCTTGTGAGATGTGGAGCAGAAAAACAAGAACAATTGCTCTTTCGCCTGAGAAAATCAAGTTTAACAACAGGAAAACACAAAGCCTGGGTCCATGATCGTGCCAAATGAGAGAGTCAATAGAACGCCACTTTCTCAAACAATGTTTGTTGAATGAGTGTATAAATGAACAAGGAAAAAAATAAAAATACACATACAGCAGGATGATGTAGACCAGGGAAGGGCACTGTAGCAGAGAGGAGAAACGGACCCGGCCACTATTGTTTTCTTTCACAACACCTTTCTTTCTTAGGACTGCTTACCTTTCCATATTTGCACTGTGGAAAGAGGTAAAAGGGCTATAACCTTCATTTTCTTTCTCTTCCCATGTATCCTGCGTGCATGGAACAGAGCTACCCTTCATTTCCTGGCAGGAGGCTTCCAACTGACACAGAAGGGATCGAACCAATGATGGAAACAGGTTACCCATTCTATAGGGGAGGGTACCAAGGCCCAGAAAGGGTGAAGAATTTGCCCAAGGTCAAGGAGCACATCCTCCTTTCTGACTATTCAGCAATATGGAGGCTGTTAGGATAAAACACAAATGTACTTGAAGAGGTAAACATAACTATTATCAACTCTTACCACTCCAACAAAAATTCAAGCTGTTTCTCAAACTTGGTTTAGCATAAGAATCCCCTAAAATACATGTTAAAATGCAGATTTCTGGACACCCATGCATCTTCTGATTTAGACCTGCCAAAGGGGTGATTCTCTTCCACATCTTTTCTTCCATAAGTCCAGAAATTTGGGAAATCTCTGATTTTGACTACTTCTGCCATCGTAGGAAGCAAAATAAATAAATAAATAAACAGAACTCTAGATATCTCCCTTGGGCTTTGCAGTTTCAAAGAATACTAGGAAGCAGGATCACCAAAAGGTGTTCAAAATCTATGTGTCAGGGGACTAGATGGGCTGTCTATTCAAAGTGAGGCAGGAGAGAGATGAGCATGGAGGATAGGGAGGGGGAAAGGGAAAAGGAGAATTCAGATGAGGACTCAGGGTGCAGAAAAGTCATCAGATCAACAGCTCTGCAGATAAGCAGCTCAGCTTGGCCAAATACATGTACAAATAAGCGGCACAAAGTAAGCCAGTTAGACAAAACCCACCTGACTTTGAGCTGCTCATGAACAGGACTTGCTTAACGCCTACTGCTGGCACCACTGGGAACTGAGTCAGCCCTGGATAATCCATGGGAGGCCCTTCAGCACCTTTCAGAAAACCTCAGCCCCTCTGTGGCCCTTTCTCACAAGCCTGTTCTTGTTTTGATGAGAGTGAGGAAATTGGTCAGACGGTGTTTAGAAAGGCTTTTGTCCCTAATCCTGAAGCTCTCTTGCTTCTTTTCTTGCTCCTTGCAAGGATGAAGTTATCAAAAATCCCCATTGTCTCAGGCCTGACATGTCCCTCTAGGTTGGAGTAACACTAAATGCTCATTGTTCAAGAGCTGTAACTGACATAAGAGTTCCCAAGCTTGACAACCCTGAGAGATTAATAAAAATGGAGTTTGTATTATTTTAGGAACAGAAGCAGGAGATAATTTCAATTAATCAAATTTTTTTTCAAAAATGCACTTATTGCCTAAAAGGCTGTTAAGTGAGATCTTGGAACATGGAAGGCACAGGGAAATCTGTTTATTGAGCTCAAAAATACACCCAATGAGTTTGTTTTTAAATTAAAGGACCACATAATTTAAAAATTGAAGGAAAAAAAATACACTCAATGTATTCCCTGTCCTTTACATTCAATCACCTGCAACTTACTTTCACACAAAAACTCTCAATCCTCAGGCTGATACAATGAGGTAGAAATGATTATTCCCAATTCGCGGAGGAGAAAACTGAGGTCCAGGGTGGTTATGTGACTAGAGTGGGAGACAAGCCTCTGACTTTAATTCAGGTTGGATATTCTGATTCCAAAGAAAGAGATACACTGTGAAACATCACTTGGATTTCCCAGGAAACCTAAAGAGAGTGTTCTGATAAGTAGTATCTCCCAACTAGATCAGGAAAGTAGGCAACTTCTCTTACTCATCTTTACCTCTCTAGAGCCCAGCACAAAACTCAGAAAATGTTTGATGACTGAAGGACTGATTTAGCTTAAATTTGCACTTTTAATGATTGTAGCCCCTGCAGATCTCTAAGAGAGATTCCTTTTGTTTTAAGCCATTCCTTTGTTTTAAAGCTCCATTCTCCTAGAGAATCTCTTCTCTGTGTTTGTCTTCCACCTAATCACTGGGGCTGGGATCCAGTGAACCACTTCCCAAATGCATTCCAGTTCAGCACTACCTAATCTCTCAAAACACCTTACATTGCATCCCCGAGACATGTCCCGTGAGACATGAACAGACAATAAATCAGGCCACCAGAATGTTTGAAGACTATGGCATTGACAAGCAGACAATTAGATGAGTCACTGGGCTCTGGGGTGATGTCTGAGCACCTTTGTCAGATCACCAAATCCTGGGTAGGTGGTGGTTTTGCATAACTGAGAGTCAGCTGCAAGGTTACGCCTCAGCCTGCCTGCAAGAAATCCCGTCTTATGGGATGGGTCCAGGAAGTTGCTTCTCTGTGTGAAACCTGGAGAGAGCGCCATTGCCTGAGTTCCCCCTCATGGAGCTAACAGAGACCATTCTTGGAGTCAGGCAAGCTGCTTCTATGAGTCTCCCTCCCTAGGACACGACAGCTGCAGCCTGACACCTGGGTTTGAGTCTTAGTTCTGTCAATTTCCAGCTTTAGCACTTTGGGCTGCTGCTATCACTTTTCTGAGCCTCAGTTTCCACAGATGTGGAAAAATAGATCATAATGTTACTTTTGCCATTGAGTTGTGAAATTTAAAGAAAGACTCAATATGGAAAAGCTTAAAGCCCAGTGCCTGGCACATTATAAACTTTTGACAAATGTCAGTTATTATTAGTGTGATATGTTTTTCATTCTTACAACCATTTAAAAAAAATCAAGTGGATTGTCTAGTAAATATCTGCTACTTATCACTTAGACAATATTAAATAGTGTGTGGGAGACATTTGTCCTCACCGGCTCACAGAACCTGGTGATCTCAGAGGACCCTCAGATAATACCTCTCACTTTAGACAAGGCAGAGGCTGGGAGAGGTGGACCATGCAGCCTCACATCAGAGTTCAGGTTTCCTCTTGGCTCTGCTGCACCATTCTCTCCTCTCACACTATGTCTTTAGTGTCCCAATAAATACCTCTCTGGAGCCTGAAAATGTTATTGCTAGCAACGGGGAACTACCAAAGAATCATTCCTGTGGCTCTTCAGTCTTTACATTTAAAAATGTCTCTTACACTTACAACCTGAGATATAACCTCTTTAAAAGTCCAGCATACATTTCCAGTAGACGAAGCATAAGACATCATAAAAGAGAGGCAGTTTCAGGAAGGTTAGAAGCTGGAGAATGAGTCCTTGTCTTAACAGTCCATTGAGACATCTTGTTTCCTGAGATCCTAAGCCAATATTTTAGATCAAAGAGCTTCATAACTTGATGACATCACGGCGTGGGTTGGGGAGAGATGGGGGGCAAGGAGTGGAATTCCTCTGTAGAGACCCTTTACTGAGATTAACGGAAGCACTAAAACTTTTAGAGGCTAGGCTCTCTTTTCTCATATTGCAGTGTAATCAGAAGCACCACTGTCCTCAGTTTACAGACCTCAGGATTGGAGATCCTCCATCCCTGTACGGAGATGGTGTCTCCATAAAGACAGAACTAGGTCTGGCTCCCACCGCTGCATTTCCGCCACCTAGAGCAACATCTAGCAGTTGGTGGCTGGTCAAAAATACTTGGTGCTATTGCTGTTGCTTAGAGGCAAGCTGTAGAAGAGAAAGTATTTATGAAACTTTTGATCTCTGCATAGATTCGAACAGGTCAACAAGAACAAGAGTAACAACAGAACAAGCAGAAAAAACCCAGCCTGCTAAGACTCAACTCTGTGGTCTACTCACCAAGCCATGGAGTTTGATTTCCTGTTGCCTTTGCAGAGCCCTGGAGCGTGATTGTTTGGGTGTGCTACTTCTGCCTGGTTCTGGGAGCCACGCTATCTTCCAGGAATTCACACAATACATAGGTTTTGGAGGAACGCCAGCTTGTACTCAGACTTCCTTTTCAGAATTCAGGTCACTTTCTATCTCCAGATCTTTCTATAACCAGTTACTGAATTTCAGCTTTGGTTTTCTCCATGGGACACAGCACAAACATTGTAATTGGGTCAGCCTCTGACTTAAATCACTTCTTGTCTCATTAGACAAGCTGATCAAAGGTGATCAGCTTGACTTTCACAGCAGAATAGATTGATGTTCTCAGGAAATCTGAGAAAATTTCCCAAAGATCTGATCCTTGGGAAGAGGTTAAGTCTTTAATAAGGAAAACAAAGAAACAGCATTCAATGGCAGGCACTAGAACAGTGTTTACATGAGAAATGGATTCCAATAAAATAAAAATCTGTTGATGACATTGTGTTCAGAGAAGAAAGGTGATCTTATGGTCAAGGTAGCTGAGAGAAGCCTCTCATATTCAGATCTCAGATGGGATGGAAGAAAAAGTGTGGAAGGAATGAAGAAGCATTTCTCGATATTTAAAAGATGACCTAGTTTCCCAGCTTTTTGATAAGGTATTTTGGTTTCCTTATCCCCTATCTCCCTGACCCCACCCCACTGTCTCTGCCTGGAGGCCACGTGGTATGTCAGCACGGAGTTATTCCCCTTTGGCCTTCAGAGTCCAGTTACTCATTCAAAAATATTGATTGAGTGCCTTGTCCATGCCAGGTACTGTCCTGGTTGCTGCAGAGACCAAAACAACCAAGGAGCTTATGTCCTCCTTGGGCAAAGACAGACAATAAGCAAATGAACAAATAAATAAATGAGGTGTTACTACTAGTGGTTGATAAGATGAAGACAATACACAGAAGAGGGACTTCCCTGGTGCTCCAGTGGCTAAGACTTCACCTTCCAGTGCAGGGGATGTGGGTTTGATCCCTGGTCGGGGAGCTAAGATTCCACTTGCCTCCGGGCAGAAAAACTGAAACCAAAACCAGAAGCAATAGTGTAACAAATTCAATGAAACCTTAAAGAAATGGTCCACATAAAAGAAAAATCTTTAAGAAAATACACAGGAGAGAGAGTGGGGTGGTCTCCTTTAGAGGAGGCCTGGCTTCGGGAAGAAATGGCATGAGAACCATCATGGGAAAGATGATAAGTCAGCCACTGGCAGGCCAGCCAGGAGAGTGTTCCTGGCTAGAAGAGTAGATGCAAAGTTCTGAGCTGGGGACAGCTTGGCAGAGCACAGTGGGCAAAAGGAAGCCAGGAGAGGAGCCCGGAGAGAAGCAGGAAGGCCATCGCTCAGCCTGCTGTACCTCTGGACATAAGTAGGACCCCATGTTCCTACAACTCAGATCAGCATATGGAATTTTTGACTGGGAAAATAATCTCCAGCATTTTATAGAACATGACTGGATGGCAAGGTCTTAATGAAAGAGAAATTTTAAAAAATAAAGTATAGGAATTTCCGTTTTGTTGTCTATGGGAATTAAGAATTGTTTGGATCCAGAATGGTGACAATCCTCTTTAAATCTGATGACTCTTAAAATTCTGGAGAATTCCTATGTTCAGATGTCTTACTAAAGTTAATGAAATATAAAGCTGGGTCTGGAATAAAAGAACTTGACTCTTTTTATGCTTCTTTAAAGTGGCAGGACAATGTCATGGGAAAAAGCAGGAACTTGGGCATGCTGGGATCTTCAATTGCTGTGTGACTTTGTACAAATTACTTAACATCTCTGGGCTTGTTTCCCCTTCTGTAAAATCCTCACAGGGCTATTGAGAGGACTATATGAGATAATAGTGGAAGCTCAGCTGACAATAGTTTTATCTCTTCCCTCCTCCCTCCCCAACCATGTAGACTATGGGAGAGGGAACATCAAAGAGGAGACAAATGCTATTTAGTAACAGGAGGAAAAGGTGAAAATGAAGGCAAGGATATTGTCTATGCCCAGAGCTGTGTCTGGGTGTTGAGCACTTGCTCAACAAATATTTTTGGGATGGGTGAGTTCTTAAAAGGGCTGAACCCTCTGCTGAAGGAGCTGGGAGGAGACACCTGAAAGACGCCAGATGGGTTTAGTGTGGGTTCATTTACAATGGGTTTGGTTTGTGGCTTGTGAATTTTCTTCAGATTCATGGTTTAGCCAGGGAGTAATGGGAGGGCAGTGAGGAGAAGGAGGAAAGACACAGATCTTTGGGAAATCTAATCCCCAGAGGTCATCCATAATGTCAGAGCATTCTTTGGTGCTTGGTTTGGAGGATCTGTTAATTTGCAAAAAATTAAATAACTTCCATTGTTTATATCAATTCAGAAAGTACAGAAAAAGAGAGAAAAAGTCAACAATCCCACATTCAGATAAATGAATACCCGTGTATTTTGTTCATTTAAACTATGAGTTTAGACGTAATTGAGATCCCATTGGGAATTTCAGCTGAAAGCTAGAAGGTTCTTCACCAACATAATTTTTATGGTAGTGTAATAGTCCAGACTAAGAGTGTGCAATAACTAACTTACCCAGCACCCTGCTGTTGGGTATTCAGAATGCTTCTAATTTTCCTACCATACAATCTTTGCTTCTTTCACTTCACCTTATGACCATTGGGGGAAGGTATGGAACAGAGCAGACACATGTGTTATCTTAGACCCCTTGCTCTGCAGCCTCACCGAGCCCCAGGCCCCTCTTGGCCTGCCTTCACCGGGAACTCTACTGTTTGGCTTTCTTTGTCTGAGACCAAGCCCAGGACTGTGTCCTGACTGGCATTGGGATTCTCCAACTCCTAGCAGGATAAAGGGTCAGAGGGTGGAAAAGGGGGCCCAGAGTAAGATTGGCTGGTTCAGTGTCCACACAGATGGAGTTGGGTGTTGAGACTAAGGCCTCCTTCCTCCAAGGCTGGCCTCTGCAGCTCACCTGCCTCTCTTCTCAGGCTTGACAGTCTGGACACTAAGCTCTCCCCTGACAGCAGAATGCACACAGCCTTAGTTCTGAGGACTTGGAATCTCACAAGAGCTAAAAGTAAAAATATATACAGAAGGGGTACTATCACTATCAGGCCAACAGTTGGTTTGGTGGGATAATAATCTTTCTTCCCATCCACCTCTGCCCTGCTCTCCACTCTAGAGGAAGAAAAGGGAACTATAAGCTCCCTTGCCCCACCTCATCCCCAAAGAGGGTGCACCTCGGTGATGCTGTTGGTTGCACTGCGTACACGAGTGCATTCTCCTGTCTGCTGCTTGAGGCTAGGACTACTAAACTTCTCTTTACTTGCACAGGGCTTAGCCTGTTTCTGGGCCCAGAGCAGGACTCAAAAATAGTTTGTTGTAATGGCCAATAGGCACATAAAAGATACTCATCATTGCTAATTATTAGAGAAATGTAAATCAAAACTACAATGAGATACCACCTCACACCAATCAGAATGGCCATCATCAAAAAGTCTACAAATAACAAATGCTGAAGAGGGTGTGGAGAAAAGGGAACTCTCCTATACTGTTGGTAAGAATGTAAATTGGTGCAGCCACTGTAGAAAACAGTATGGAGGTTCCTCAAAAAACTAAAAATAGAGTTACCATATGATCCAGCAATCCCACTCCTGGGCATATACCCAGAGAAAAGTATAATTTGGAAAGATACATGCACCCAAAAGTTCGGAACAGCCCTATTTACAATAGCCAAGACATGGAAACAACCTAGATGTCCATGAACAAATGAATGGATAAAGATGATGTGAGATATATATATATATAGCAGAATACTACTCAGCCATAAAAAAGAATGAAATAATGCCATTTGCAGCAATGTGAATGGACCTAGAGATGATCATACTAAGTGAAATAAGGCAGAAAAAGAAAGACAAATACCATATGCTATCACTTATATGTAGAATCTAAAATACAACACAAGTGAATTTATCTAGAAAAAGATTCACAGATATAGAGAACAGACTTACGGTTGCCAAGGGGGAAAGGAAAGTGGGGGAGGGAAGCATTGGGAGTTTGGGATGAGCAGGTGCAAACTATGATATAAAAGATGGATAAACAACAAGATTCTACTGTATAGTGATAAACCACAGTGGGAAAGAATACAAAAAAGAATATATGAGGGTGAGTCAAAAATTATCCGCACTCTGGCTGTAGAATTTATTTTAATTAACTTTTAGAAAAGACAAAAACATCATTTTTTGACATGATCTCCTTGCTTTTCAATATACTTTGTCCATCTGTCAACAAGCTTTCATATCCCCTCATTTAGGCTGAGCTGTGAGCCACGAATGCACCGCTGTCTTCACATCTTCATCAGAAGTGAATCCTCATCCTCACAGGGCTGCTTTCGAGGGACCAAACAGGTAAAGGTCTGATGGAGTAAGAACAGGGCTATAGGGAGGGTGTTTTAACACCTCAAAATGAAGTTTTTGCAGAGTGTCGACAGTGTGGGCAAGAGTGTGTGGATGTGCACTGTCATGCAAGATCACAACGCCCTTGGAGAGCAGTCCTCTGCATTTAATCTGAAGTTTAGGCTTTAGCTCTTCATTAAGCATCTCACTGTAATGAGCACTGTTGATTGTTGAAGTTTTTCCTGATGATGTTCCAATACCAGCCCTTCAGAATCCCATAAAACTGTAAGCATCAATTTTCCAGCTGATGGTTGACTTCTGAACATTTTCTTGGTCGGCAATTGAGGATGTTTCCATTCCATACTCTGCCGTTTACTCTCAGGCTCGGAGTGATGAATCCATGTCTTGTCACCAGTAATGATTGTCTTTAAGAAAATTTCACTCTCCGTAGAGTATTGGTTCAAATTTTGTTTGTAGATATCCATACTCTTCTGTTTATGCTCTTCCATGAGTTGTTTCAATACCCATCTTGCACAAACTTTTTGAAACCTAAGTCTATTGTGGATTACTTTGTTTTGAGGTGTTAAGGCATCCTACCTATAGTCCTGATCTTGCTCCATTGGACTTTCACCTGTTTGGTCCCCTGAAAGCAGCCCTACGAGGATGAAGATTCACTTCTAAGGAAGAAGTGAAGGCAGCAGTGCATTCAAGGCTCACAGCTCAGCCTAAAACATTTTTTAATGAGGGAATATGAAAGTGTGTTGACAGATGGACAAAGTGTATTGAAAAGCAAGGAGATTATGTTGGGAAATGATGTCTTTGCCTTTTCTAAAAGTTAATTAAAATAAACTCTACAGCCAGAGTGCAGATAATTTTTGACTTATCCTCGTATACAGCCAGAGTGCAGATAATTTTTGACTTATCCTCGTATACACAGCAGAAATTAACAACATTGTAACTCAACTGTACTTCAATAAAACTTTTTTAAAAAAGGTTTGTTGATCTTTACTGGGTAAAAGGAAAAAGAATTAAAGCTGACTTTAAAAAAAAAAATGAACACTGCATAAATACAGTGAATGCTCTGACCTTCAGAGGTGGAACAGTTACCGTAGGCCCATTGACATTGCTCACACACAGTTTTTCAACCCCTCCTCTTCAGAGTCAGATTATAAACTGCAGTGTGGTGACTCTCCCAACAGCACGTCTTCTATGACCACCGCAGTGTTCCTCAGTTGAGTCCCTCACTCTTCACCCAGTTTGGCTCTGCACAAGGACCAGAGTTGCCAAAAGCTGAAGTTGAAGAATTTGCAGTCACGTAAGTCATTCTGCTTCAGGGCTTTCCGGGAATTCCCCAAATGGTCTGAGCATGGGCCACAGGGCTCAATGAATGGGAAAGTTCCCAGCAATGTGCTGGGAAGGAGGCCAGGTCCAAGTGCCTGGAACAGTTGGGAAGGATTGTTAATCGCTTCGGTCCCATAACACACACAATTTGCCTGCAACTCATCTCCCCCCAATAATTCTCTACTGACTTCCAAGGAGCCTGTTCACTCTCTGAAGGGCAACAGAATTGAATGGGCAGTCTCTCTGTTTTTGTTGGGCTAGATAAGACAGCATAATTACACTCTGCCCAGGGCCATGCTGGCAAAGGTAGGCACACAGACTCCTGGCTCTTAATAAAAACACAAGCGAGGCATCTGGGAAATTCCCTAGGAAAGAGTGACTCACAGAAAGTGGCTTCTTCTTATTTTGTTATGGCAGCGGACGCCTCCCTAATTTAGAGCTTCCTAATTTGTGATGAAAACAAGGGCTTTAACAAAATCATGGGAAAGGAAAAATTTAAGCACCAGCTACACTGAATGGTATGTTTGGGTGACAAGAATCAAGAAGTCCTTTCTTCCTCAATGGACGTGCCAGTGGATGAAAGCCACCAATAGCCAGTGCCAGATGGAGCCCAATCCACCCCCTTGTTTTAAAGGGAACGTCACATAGTGGCCATGGTCCACAGACAAACCACAAACAGAGTGAGGCCCCAAGTGGAGGAGTGTGTTGGCCCCATCGGGCCCAGTTCCAAAGGGCCATTCGTGTCTGAGGCTGTGGATTTTAAATTCACACCAGAATGGAGGAGAAACAAAACAGTGCCTCCCTTTGGCTTTTCCCTGGAATAAACAGTATGAGTATGAAGAATGTCTTAAAACAAATGACCCAAACCAATAACACAGTGGTTTATTCCAACCAGCTCCCCTATTATCCAGCATAAGAACATCAATTGGACTCTTTCTAAAACTCCACAAAATGATAAGATCCATTAAGAGGCTTCATTTTTGCTGAAAATGTCCATCACTCTTGCCCTCCTTCCTGCCCCTCCTCTCCCATATCATCATCTTTTATTCAAAGACAAAAGAAACTTCAAGATGTGACGGCCACATGTACCTCCTGGTGTAAGAGTCACTTTGGAAATCAATCTCATGCCCAGTTCTCCCTGACCCAAGGCAGTCTTTGCTTCATTCCTACAACACGGGAGGCAACAAAGATGAAAATAACTCTCTTATCTGTCTAAGGGCTTTGTCATGAAAGGGGACCAACTCTCCATCATTTTTCCCCAAAGACAGACCTCACTTAGGAGCAAGGTTGCCAAGCAATTAAAAGTGTGTGTGTGTGTGTGTGTGCACGTGTTCGTGTGCATTTGTATGTGACAGTCATGAGGGTACAGGTGTGACTTCCTTGCTACTTTCCAAGGCATCCTTTGAGGTGCTAAGGGTGGTTGCTATTCACACCCACAAACTATCCATGTCGCCTTCTTAATGAACTGGTCTGAGCAGCTCCCTAGGGGATCCACCATCCCCTCACTTTCCATCAGCCAGGAGGCGTTAGGAGAAAGGGGGAGGTGGGAACAATCAGAGACAAAGGATGTCTATTTCCACTTCCCTCACTCAGGCATAGTCTCTGAAAGACTTCTGCCACTGACCAGTGGAGCCTCTGAAAGGCTCTGAGTGCCCCATGCTGGGTGTGTACAGCCAGCCCACATCAAGTGCCCCGCACGGCCAGAAGGCACAGGAGACAATGGTGCATATCAATGGAGCAACAGAAAACCATCCATCAATGGCCAGAGGAAACACAGTTCAAATATTTTGCTCACAGTCTCAAAAGACCAGAAGGTTGGTCTCCCTTTGTTGTGCTCAAGACAGGTGCTGTGTTCTGGAAGGAAGCTGTTAATCACCTTAAACCTAGACTCCAGGTCCTGTTCTACTTGACCTCATCGTAAGATCAAGGGCTGTGTAAGCTGAAGAGAGAGACTTCTTGACGAGGTTCTGATCCAAACATATGACCAGAGCCATGGGACTCGAGAACTGGGTCAGTTAAACAGACATTCACTGAGTGTCTATGAAGCATCCCATGTGAGGTGCTAGATCTTCAGAAACAAATATGACCAGGGCCCTACCTAAGGCAATTTCACAGCATCATCTGGGAGATGGGCACGTAATCTTCCAATTAGTGCTAATGTAGAGCAATGCCCACGGTGTGGGGGGATGAGCCCAGGTGTTTAAGGAAGGCTTCCTGGAGAGCGTCATGCCTGAGTCCATACCTGAAAGATGAGTAAGAGCTGGCCTGGTGATGACGTGAGAGGAGCATTCCAGGAAGAGGCAGGATAGTAAATAAAACTACGAAATCTCTGGAGAACTGCAGGCAGCTTGGTCTTATGGGACCACAGTGCCTGAGGTGGAGAAATGTGGCCTGGGGAGGTGACAGACAGGTCAGAGCAGGAGGAGGCCAGGCCAGAAGTGCAATGTAGAGTGTCCTTGAGACAGAACTGAAGCAGGTATTTCAACAGAGGCAAAAAAGGAAAGAGGCCCAGACAGGGAGGTAAGGGAACATTCTACGTGACGAAGGAAGCAAATCTCCTCAGATCCACCTGGATACCAACAATTTTCAATGGGGCTCTAGGCTGCAAGAATTGACTCATGAGTTTTGATATTCCTAGAACAAAGGATGAAGAGAGTAGGTGTGCCCACTGCCATGGGAAGGAAACTACCTGAGTGGCATTACGCACTGCATTCAGTAACCTATAATTGCACAGAATCCAGCCACCTTCATTACTCACGCACAGGGGCTGGTTCAACTAGTGTGTAGGCGAAAATGGGCTGCTCATAAAGGCCTATTGCTAATTAGGCATCATCCGCATTCAAGATGAGCAGGGAGAAAAGTCCACTTTAAACCCGGAGGAAGGGCTGACCCAAGGAGAGGATTAACTGAGTTTCACAAACACAACAGTGTTTCCATAAAGCGAGGAGTCAAATCAAAGAACTCTTTGATTGGGTAATTATCCATTCCCTGAACCATCCTTTTGGAAAAATGAAACTAGAAAGTCTTCTCTTTTTTTCTATCTCCTCTCCTTTTTAGATGTCTGAGTATTGGCCTTGATGCTTGGGATTGCCATTTATACATTACTAATAAGAAAAAAATTATCAAATTGTGCACTTTAAATATATGCAGTTTATTGTATGTCAATTGTATTTCAATAAAAGTTCTTAAAGAAAACAAAAAAAAAGAAAGAAAGAAATGAGGCCGGTCATTGAGCCAATGTGGTGCTGTTACACTGAACCCTTCTTTTCCATTGGTTTTCTTCATTTTAGGCTGAAACTACTGAAACTACTCTGAAATCCTGTATTGGAAAAACTCCCTGGGTGTTCTCCTTTACTCTCATGCTACTACCACAGTTAGAACATGTCACTTCTAACGCTTCCGGTCACCAAATGTATCTGGGTTTTTCACACCTCAAGCAACTCTCTGCAACACCAGCTGGGTGTCCCATAATGCAATTTAGTTCTGTTGCCATCTACTTGGAAATAATATCAGATCCCCCAGGGTAAGGGCTCAGTCCCACAAGACTGCCTTCACTTCCAATGCCAATTGCAAGTCCCAAGTTGTCACCTGTACTTATGACCAACTGGCTACAAATCAGGGTTCCCAAAACCCTCTTCTTGGTTTCAGTAATTTGCCAGAATGGCTCACAGAACTCAGAGAAACACTTACTTATGTTTACTGGTTTATTATAAAGGATGTAATAAAAGATACAAACGAACAGCTAGGTTGAAACTGAGCAGGACTCCCCTGTGAGAACTTCCCAGGGACAGACTGACCCCCATCCTGTGTCCCCCATCTGCCTCTTGTGGATAGAAAAGCTTTAGCCTCCTAGGCCTTCCTCAAATTCCAAAGAACAAATTTAATCAGAAAAGTGATAAAATGCAGAAGCAAAGAAAAATGGTCAAACAAGACAAAATAATAATAGTTTAGCCATAAAACAAAGTAAAGGATCTTTAGTTCCTCCTCAAGGCCATATTCTTGGGGGTTTTTTGCAGATATTAAACCTCCACCAGATGGAAGAAGTTGACCACATGCTGACCACTAGCACATAAACCCCAGATTGATTCAAGCCAGAAAACTGATAATTGTGATTCCCAAAACACCATCCTGTTACTTCACCACCAACCAGTCAGAAGGATGTCCATGAGCTGATCACACACCCTGTGGCCCTCTCCCTCACCTTGGCCTTAAAAACCGTATCCTGAAAGCCATCGGGGAATTTGGGACTTTTGAGCATTAGCTACACATACTCTTTGCTTGGTGCCTTGCAATAAACACTGTACTTTCCTTCACCACAACCTGTGTTGGAGATTGTCTTTGCTGTCATCAGGTGAGCATACCCAAGTTTGGTTCAGTAACAAGATACATAGGGCAAGCTATAGAAGGGCCCCAAACCCAGAAGCTCAGTCCCAGAGAGCTGGAATCCATCACTCTCACCCCAAAACTCTCCAAACCCTGTACTTTTGGTACTCTTATGCAGGCTTCAACACGTAGGAAGGATAGATCACCAACTCAATTTCCAGCCCCTTTCCTTTACCCAGAAGATAGAAAAAGGGGCTGAAAGTTCTGAGCTTCTAATCATGGCACAGTCTCTCTGGTGATCATCCTGAAGCTATCTAGGAGCCCACCGAGGGTAAAACAAAAGACACCCTATCACCCAGGAAATTCCAAGGGATTTAGGAGCTCCATATAGGAACTGAGGGGCAGAGGCCAATATATATTTTTTCTATTATTTCACAAATCCATTATACTTTTTACCTCTGGTATATTGATCTTATCTTTCAGTCTCTATTCTTACCACTAAGTCCAAAGGAGACCAGTTTTCTTCCCCAAAGGTGATGTCAATGCAAAATGAACATGTAACAAGGAATAAGTGTTTATGGTCATATCAACCAGGTCAATAAGACACAAAAAAACTCTGGCATTTGACCAATTTGATAAAGAAATAGGGATACCAACACAAGGAGGAGTCTAAGGCATTTTATCTAAAACAGTCTTTTCTCATTCACAGAAAACAACAACGAAAACCACCATCAGAGCAGTTGTCTACCTGAACCGAAAAGTTGCTTGAGCCATCAGTTTAGCTCAATCAAGAGATGCCATAGAGGGACTTTCCTGGTGGTCTAGTGGGTAAGACTCTACACTCCCAATGCAAGGGGCCAGGGTTCCATCCCTGGTTGGGGAACTAGATCCCACATGCGTGCCGCAACTACGAAGTCTGCATGTCACACTAAAAAGATCCCACATGCTGCAAGTAGAAAAGAAGAAGTTCCCACATGCCACAACTAAAAGATCCCACATGCCGCAGCAAAGACCCAGCGCAGCCAAAATAAATAAATAAATATTAAAAAAGAAACCAGAGGTGCCGTATACACACGGCCTGCTTAGTGAGAATGTTCCAGTTTGTCATAGTTTCTTAGTGACCTTCAACAGACAGCCAAATGCCTTGGTATGCAAAACAACTAGCACCGCGGAGGCGGGCAGTCCCAGAGGTTCTGCCCATGACCATGTGGGGAGGGACCACATTAGTCACCAAGCAGGCTGCCATTTGAAATACTCCAGGAAGCCTCCTGTCATCACAGACGAGTTGCCATTTTCTGCTTGCCAGCCACATTCTTACTCTGAGCTTTGCCATTCATCATTTGGGTGTTGGAATCGGAGATTTATAAGGGAAGATTTTTCCGGTCATGGAATCTTGAATTGACGGCCTTGTGTAATTTTCAAAAGCAGTATTTAATCTGAAAACTCAATCAAATTTTCTCTTTTTTGAGCATCCACTATCTTCTTGATGCAAAGCATAAGAGGCAG
Organism: Hippopotamus amphibius kiboko; assembly: GCF_030028045.1. Classification (NCBI taxonomy): domain Eukaryota; kingdom Metazoa; phylum Chordata; class Mammalia; order Artiodactyla; family Hippopotamidae; genus Hippopotamus; species Hippopotamus amphibius. Next base: position 132,817,521 of record NC_080187.1, on the reverse strand, counting down.
CAAAACAAATTATAATCACAAGAGCAATACCTGACATTTTGGGGGTTTGTTCAGGGCAGCATCTAGGGAGTCATATTTATTAACACATTTAACCCTTATTAAAGCCCTGCCACAATGATACTATTATGTCGCCCATTTTAGGGACAAGGGGACTGAGTGACAGAAAAGTGAAGGCACTTGCTAAGGTCACACATTTAGACAACGGTGGAGAAGTGATTCAAAACCATACAGTGAAGAGCACAGATGACATCCTCGGACAGGTCTTGGTCTGTCTGCTGCCTCTGCCTTCACAGGTGTCACGTTGGGAAAAGTGATCCATTGTTTAAAGCCTCTATTTTCTCACTGGCATGACTAGATAACTAGATGATTATATTTACCTCATTGGTTGCTTGTCAGGTGGGGAGGGGTTCCGTGCGTGTGAAAGGCATGGAACAGAGAAAGGGATCCCAAGGTTGACCCCTCAGTGTATGAGCTGTTACTATTATTGTTTCCAGCCAGCCTCCCCCGTGTGCCCAATTCCATCATTAAGCAGCTAAATGTCAGCTGCCACCTGCTGGGCCACCACCCAGTGCCTGCTGTCTGTGGGGTCTGCCCTTGTGACGTCCCATCTGGGCTTGTATGTGAAACCGCTGTGTATTTTCTCTGTTCAAGGGCAACATGGCCCAGCTCAGCGGTCACAGGGGCCCTCTTACTATCCCTTAGTGTCAGCCTACCTAGAGGACAAACCTGTCTTTTGGAGGGGTTCCTGTAAAAAACCTAAAAGAAATTTTGCTTCTGTTCCAAAGGCTATATTTTAAGTCAGGTTGTGTCAAAACTCAACCTCCAAATTTGATAAACTCTTTTCTTCAGCTTCAGCTGCTCTGAAATGAGTTCCATGCCCTGCACAAATGTCCTTTCCTACTCATTAGACAGCCTGTATTTTGAGTTAATGTATGCCCCCAAATTTCTTGAGAATCCGTCAGCCACTTTCATATGATGAAAATGTGTTTCGTTTATGTTTATTGTTTGTATAAATATGTATGATAAGACTAGTAAGCACATATTACAGACATTTCTGATAAAAGTTACTGATGCTTTAAAATCAAGAAGCATACATAGGACACATTAAGTTACAGTTTTCAATCAGGTCTTTCTGATGAGACCCCTGGACTTAGCCTAAGGCCAGTCCCTTGACTACCTTGATTCCCAGGTTCCTCATCTGTCAAGTGGAAGCAATAGAAATAGTGCAGATTTACGGAAGGCATACTGTGTGCCAGGTCCTACTGTTTTGTGGGGCTTGCACATATCAAATTGTTTACTCCTCTCAATAACTCTTTGGTATAGCCACAACTATGGTTCTCCACTTTACAGACAGGGATACTAAGAGCTGGATTATAAAGCTTTATTACTGAGGCGTCTGAAGTTTGCACCCACGCAGTCTGGCTCCAGGGCCTAAGCTCTTGGTCACTGCATTCTTCTGACTCCCATTTAATATTTAGCTAATTGAAGAGCTCACGTATGCCTTTGTACAGCGTCAGCCCTCTATAACCGAGGGTTCCACGCAGAGGATTCAACCAACCACGGATGGAAAATATTCAAGAAAAAAAAAAATCCACAAAATTCTACAAAGCAAAACTTGAATTTGCCACACCCAACAACTATTTACATAGCATTTATTAAGTTGTATTAAGAATTATTAGTAATCTAGAGGTGATTCAAAGTATATGGGAAGATGTGTATATGTTACGTGCAAATACAGCGCCATTTATATGAGAATTGAGAATCCTCAGAGTTTGGTATCTGTGGGAGGTTTTGGAACCAATCCCCTGTAGGATACCAAGGCAGCACTGTATACCCCAAATCTGACAGATTTGAAAGTAATACATTGCATTCACAGTCTAAAGACATGAGATAATGCTAAGTAAGAGCCTCCAAACCAGCAAAATCATAGAATAGTACTTAAAACAATCAAGAGCCATTGTTTCTAATCTGAGTACTTTGTAAATTTTCTCGTTAAGATTAGTGGAGAAGAACAGAGAGCTGGTGACAGAGCCCTGTATAAAAATACCATAATGAAGTTTATAAAGACCCTACGTTAGTTCTTCCCAATACAGTTATTTTAAAATAATATCTTTTTCCCTGTAGACATATTTTCCTTCCAATTTTATTTCACTGTAATTATTTGGATTTTACTCTTTAAATGTAGCACTCCCCTTGTTGGTCATTCCCAAAGCACTTTAAGAAAGAGCAGGAATGAGTGTACTTCCAAGCAATGGCTTTGGGAGAAATTCATGGGCAAGGGATCAAGTACCATCAATATAAAAATTAAAAGGTAAATTGGACCCACAGGAAAATAGCTGTTTGGCTTGTCTGCCTGAAAGGGAGTCACTCTCTCTTTGAATTTAAACATTGATTTTTCTTCAATATTTAAAAAAATAAAACTAAAACGTTCAAATATAGGCAGTTCAAAGAAGCCAAGCATTTCTACCACCGTTTACATCTTTTCCTATATGAAACTCTTTACAAAAGTTTTTAAACAAAAGTTATTCTTTTTTGCTTAAATGAATACACAGCATGGTAAGAATTCAAGTTTTCAAATTGGAAAAAGTACATACAAAGATAAAGGTAGAAAAAAATTTCTTCTAGAATTAACCGCCATTTATCCTAGGGGGGCCACTCAACGTGGTTCTTGCAGATGCCTCCTGGTCCATTCACGCGTGACCGTGGACAGGATACAACTGTGCTTCAGTCTCCTCATCTGTAAATGGAGATGATGACAGAAACTCCACTACAGGGTTGACAATACATGAGCTAAGCCATGTAAAATAAAACACCTAGAACTTTGCTAGACATACACTAAATATTAAATATTATTGCTCTTGTTATTTTTTATTTATTATTTTATTTTTAGGCATATACAGAGCTGGAAAATAGCTAGCTGCTCAGAAATACTGTAATAAACATTGGACCAGTCTATAGATTCTATGTTTATTAAAATTATTATATTTAATTGTATTTGATTTGAATTGAATTTGAAACTGTAAGGACTAACTGAAGGGAAACTTCACTTTGAAATAACTGCTTCTTTATCAGAAGTAGTGTAATTTTTTAAAAAGATCTCCATAGAGACAAAAGTGTAGATTAAGTGGAAAAAATAAAAGTCATGTTTAAAAAGTCTTATGCTTCAATTTTAGACTGGGGCTATTTAGCACTTCTGCCAAGATCCTCCCTGCCACTTACAAATTTTTATTATTTTAGAATTCTCAAATGATTTTCAAGTCAATGGTGTTGGCAATATCATCTCTATCCATGATGCTTATAATTATTAATAATGAGTTTTATATTTAAATGAGTTTAGTGCTCATTACAAAGACATTTTATTTTATCGATTCTGATTTATTGCCTTTTTCTAGCCTCTTAGTTGTATCATCATTTTATATGATTCTATTTTCTCTCCTTTCTTAGCATAACAGTTATACTTTTTTAAAACTTTTTTAGTAGTTGCTCTAGAGTTTACAACACACATTTACAACTAATCCAAGTTCACTTTCAAATAACACTATACCATTTCATGGGTAGTGTGAATACCTTATAATAAAATAATCCTGGGCTTCCTAAGTGGCGCAGTGGTTGAGAATCCGCTTGCCAACACAGGGGACACAGGTTCGATCCTTGCTCCAGGAAGATCCCACATGCAGCGGAGCAACTAAGACCGTGCACCACAACTATTGAGCCTGCACTTTAGAGCCCGTGAGCCACAACTATTGAGCCCATGTGCTACAACTACTGAAGCCCATGCTCCTAGAGCCAGTGCTCTGCAACAAGAGAATCCACGGCAATGAGGAACCCATGCAACACAACGAAGTGTAGCCCCCACTCACCGCAACTAAAAAGAAAGCCCGTGCACAGCAAAAAAAGACCCAACACAGCCAATAAAATAAATAAATAAATTTATAAAAAAAAATAAAAAGAAAAGAATCCTACCTCCTTCCCTGTATGATAGCTGTCATTCATTTCACTTGTATAAGTATACAAAAGCATAAGTTTTAAATTTTATCTTCACTTATTTATTCTTCAGTGCTTTTTCTTACTTTTTGTAAATCTGAATTTCTGGCCTATATTATTTTCCTTCTCTCTAAAGAACTTCTTTCAACATTTCTTGCGAAGCATGTCTACCGGCAATAAATTCCCTCAATTTCTGTCTGACAATGTTTTTACTTCTCTTTCAGTTTTGAAGAATGATTTTGCAAGGCACAGCATTGTGGGTTGCTGGGGTTTTTTCTTTCAGTATATTACATATTTCACTTCATACTCTTCTTGCTGAATTAATTAATTAATTAATTAATTATTTATCAGCTGTGTTGGGCCTTCATTGCTGCATGTGGGCTTTCTCTAGTTGTGGCGAGTGGGGGCTACTCTTCAATGCGGTGCACAGGCTTCTCATTGCAGTGGCTTCTCTTGTTACAGAGCACGGGCTCTAGGTGCGTGGGCTTCAGTAGCTGTGGTACATGGGCTCAATAGTTGTGGTTCACAGGCTCTAGAGCGCAGGCTCAGTAGTTGTGGTGCAGGGCTTAGCTGTTCCCTAGCATATGGGATCTTCCCGGAGCATGGATCAAACCTGAGTCCCCTGCATCGGCAGGCAGATTCTTAACCCCTGCACCACCAGGGAAGTCCCTGAATTTTTTTTCTTTATCTTTGATTTTCTGTAGTTTGATTATGATATGCCTAGGTGTATGGGAGTGGTTTTATTTTGGGAATTCATTCTTCTTGGTGTTCTCTGAGCTTTCTGGATCTGTACTTTGGGGTCTCCTATTAATTTGGGGAAATTCTGTCCTGATTGTCTCAAATATTTCTCCTAGTCCTTGCTTTCTTTCATCTCCTTTGGTATTCGCATTACATAATGTTACACTTTTTGTAGTTGTCCTACATTTCTTGCATAGTCTGTTTTGCTTTGTTTTGTTTCTTTTTTCTGTCTTTAATCTCTTTGTTTTCCAGTTTTGGAGGTTACTATTGATATATCCTCAAGTTCAGTGATTCTTTCTTCAGCCAGGTCCAATCTATTAATAAGCTCATCAAAGGCATTCTTCATTTCTGTTACAGCGGGTTGTTTTTGGTGGCTGTTGTTGTTGTTGTTGTTTATCTCCAGCACATCTCTTTTGTTCTTTCTAAGAATTTTCATCTTTCTGCTTACTTTGCTCATCTGTTCCTACGTGTGGTCTGCTTTATCCATTTAAGCTCCTAACATGTTGATCATAGCTGTTTTAAATTCTCAGTCTGATAATTCCAATACCCCTGCCATGTGTGATTGTGATGTTCACTCTTCAAACTGTTTGTTTGTTTGTTTGTTTGCCTAGTAGTATGCCTTGATAGCCAGACATGGGGTACTGGGTAAAAGAAACTGCTGTGAATAGGCCTTTAGTAACGTTGCAGTGTGGTGTGGGTTGAGGGGAACGTGTTCTACAACCCTAGGCTCAGGTCTCAGTCTTTTAGTGGGCCTATGTCTCTGCACTATGAGCTCCCCCCTCCCTTAGTTGGGACAGCCTGGCTAGAGAAGGCTGGAGTTGGATATTTCCCTTCCCTCGGGTCAATTAGGATCTGGAAAACACCCAGCATGTAAGAATCTGGTGATAAAGTTTCTCTCAAGGGCAGGCCTTGCTAAGAACAGAGTGCTCTGATCGATTTTTAAATGGTTCCTTTGTCTTCCCCCTGCCAGAAACACGAGGGGATTTTTCATCAATGTTCACCGTAAGACCCTCGTCGAGCTCCTGGAGGTAAAGCTTACAGAAGCGTGGGGGCTGCCCTGGGACTGGATCCCCCTGGAGTTTTTTTTTTTTATAAATTTATTTATTTATTTATTTTATGGACTGTGTTGGGTCTTTTTTTGCTGTGCGCGGGCTTTCTTTAGTTGCAGTGAGTGGGGGCTACTCTTCGTTGTGGTGCACGGGCTCCTCATTGCCATGGCTTCTCTTGTTGCGGAGCACGGGCTCTAGGAGCATGGGCTTCAGTACATGGGCTCAATCGTTGTGGCTCACAGGCCCTAAAGCGCAGGCTCAATAGTTGTGGTACACGGGCTTAGTTGCTCCACGGCATGTGGGATCTTCCTGGAGCAGGGATCAAACCCGTGTCCCCTGTGTTGGCAGGCAGATTCTTAACCACTGCGCCACCTAGAAAGCCCCCTCCCCCGGAGTTTTTAACTCGGAGTCATCCACACTGCACCTCCAACAGTTCATCAATAGCAGTTCAGGTTTTCCTACCCCATCACTGGTTCCCCAGAAGTTTCAGCTAATGATTTTCTGCTCTGATAAGTTGTGATTGTCACCTGTTGATCTCTCCAATTTAGGGGGCAGCAGTTTGCCTTGCGACCTCACTTCTCATACAAAGCTTAGAAGAGTTATTGATTTTTCTATTTGTTTAACTTTTTCATTGTAACTAGGACTGACTGGAGACTTCCAAGCTCCTTGCATATGGAACTGGAAACTAGAAGTCTCTCCTAAAATTTACATTTTTGCCTTTATGATCTGCTTTCTCTGCAATTATGTTAGGTCTTTTCTTTCGATGACTAATTTCATTTCCATACTCTGTTCTTTCATGTCTCTATTTACTTTTTAAGTTGTTTTCTATTTTCTTATTAAAGTACAACTCATATACCATAAATTCACTCTTTTTAGTGTAGAGTTCTGCAAGTTAACAAACAGTAATTTAACCATGACCATAATCAAGATAAAGAACATCCTGTCATCTCCGAAATGTGCCCATGCCTCTTAGTTGTTAACTTCCCCCTCACCCACAGGCCCTAATCCACATTTCATCTCTATAGTTTTGCCTTTTCCAGAATGGTATATAAATAGAATTATACAGTGCATAGACTTTGGTCTCTTTCATCTAGTGTAATACACGTGAGATTCACCCCTGTCTTGCTTGTTCGTTTTTACTGCTGAGCAGTATTGCATTTTATGGACGTGCTATAGTTTGTCTGTTCTCCAATTGATGGATACCTGTGGCTTTCCAGTTTCGGGCTGTTATAAATAAAGCTGCTATAAACATTCATGTGTAGATTTTTATGTGAGCATAGGTTTTCCTCTTACTTGGGTAAGCCTTTAGCCCATTCTAAATGTGAATGTTTTGTTTTCTTACCTTTGAGTTCTGAGTATCCATTACATACTCTGTGTGAAAGTTCTTTATCAGGTAAGTGACTTGTATTTTCCCCCAGTCTGTAGCTTATTTTTTCACCTTTTAAATCTAATATATATTTGAGTTCAGTAATGACTGTGTGAGCTTAAGTCCCTAGATCTGTAAGTTGCCTTTTTTATTTAACTGTTTTATCAATTCCTCTTGAGTTAACCCAAATCTTTATTTTTACTATGTGGTTGTGTACAAAGCAGTTGCTAAAGAATTGCCTTCTGTGTTTTCTTATAGTTTGGCATCCTCTTATTTTTCACATCATGTTCCTCTTGCCCACCCCACCTCCACCTCCAGAAGAAGTACTTTTTCACCTGAAAAGCCTGGAGTAGCTTGACTTGGTTGCCATCATGTGTTTTCCAAATGACTCAGGTTTTTCCATTTGTGATCAGGCTTTTGTTTGCTCTGATAACAGTGTGTGGGTTGCTGTTTTCCCATTGAGCTGTAATTTACAGATGAATGGGTATCTCTTGGTCCACCCACTTTTCTCCACCCTGAAAACTAGTTAAAACAAGATGCCGGGAATGCTCAACATGCTGCTTTTTCCTTTTCCTTTCTTTCTTACTTTTTAAAGAATTCCCATGCTCAGCTCTCCCTCTAAATATTTGCAGAATATTCTTTATCAAGCTCATGTCACCTGGATGGGGGATGGGGAGGATAGGGGTGTGGTAATCCCATTGAGATTAACCTGAATTCCTTGTGTAGCTGTCATGTCCCACTTTTCCTGTTTCACCTCTCTTTTTTCCAGCAGCCATTTCTATGTCTGTCTCAGATAAAGAAAATTTAGAGACCCTCTTCTTTAAAGATCTGGGTGCACAGTGAGAATTTTCAGGACTTTGGCAGTTCATCACCATGGCCTCCGAGGACTGGAAACAGTCCTCCCGAGGTCTCTGCTCTCTCTGGGTCTTTCCTTGGCCATCATGCTTTGGACACTGAAGTTTTAGCTCAAGTCTTTTCTTTATTTAGTTACTGTTGGTAAAAACTTTGTAATTTTTTTCTATTACTTTTTTGTTGTTACTGTTCCTTTTATTAGACTTGCGGGTAGAAAATCTGGAGGTGCAGATTCAATTCATTCATTACTTCCACACATTTTATTTTCTGGTGAATTTCCTCCTCCAGGAAGCGTCCTCTGACTGTACTCAGCATAAACATCTCTCCTCTGTGTTCCCACAGAGCTGGCAGTAACTAGTAATATTTTAATCTAATGGTTAAAATATTAAAATATTTTGTACCTGCTGAAAATAGCCCCTGTACCAACTTCACTTAAGCAACCCCCAGAATCCTTCCCATACTTCCGGCTGCCCTGGCCTCTCCTCCTGGATGCCCCCCATTTCACCTCCTCTTGATCCAAACATAAAAGGGGTGATGTCTGGACATCACTGGGCTTCCAGGCCCCTGCACCAGCATTGCTAGTCACTGATGGATGTTCGCCATTGGTTGGTACCCAGGCCAAACCACAAGCTAAACATGTCTAATGTCACTCATCTCTTTCATGATGTTTTTTAACACAATTCTGAAGTTGCCTATTCACTTGTCTTCTCACATTCTAGAATGCAAGTTCCTCAATGATAGCACTTCAAGCAAACTTTTTTTTTTTGGTTGCACCATGTGGCTTGTGGGATCTTAATTCCCAAACCAGGGATTGAGGGATTTAACCCAGGCCCTCTGCAGTGAAAGCGTGGAGTCCCAACCACTGGACCGCCAAGGAATTTCCTCAAGCAAACATTTATTTAGCCTCGTTTATATGCCATGTTCATCTCTCACTTGATCCTCCCCCAAATATTGCAAAGTTGGTATCATTACTCCATGATACAGTGAAGAGCCTCAGGCTTAGAGAGTTTTAGCAACTGGTGCAAGGTTACACTGTAAATCTGGGTCTAAAATAGGATTTAGATTCAGCTACTTTGCACCAATTGTCTAGAGAGATATTTCCAGCGGAAACTTGTTTATGACTAGCATTGTGAAACAGCATCCTCCACATGATAAATGATGTGACATTAAGTTTTTTTTTAAGAACTTTTATTGAGATACAGTTAACAGACAATAAACTGCATATATTTAGAGCGTACAATTTGGTATCCCAATCTCCCAATTCATTCCCCCCAAACCTCCCCGCTCTCACCACTTGGTGTCCATATCTTTGTTCTCTACATCTGGGTCTCTATTTCTGCCTTGCAAACAGGTTGATTTGTACAATTTTTCTATATTCCACATATATGTGTTAATAAACGATATTTTTCTTTTTCTGACTCACTTCACTCTGTATGACCGTCTCTATGTCCATTCATGTCTCTACAAATGTACCAATTTCATTGCTTTTTACAGCTGAGTAATATTCCATTGTATATATGTACCACATCTTTTTTATCCATTCATCTGTTGGTGGACATTTAGGTTGCTTCCATGTCCTGGCTATTGTAAATAGTGCTGCAATGAACATTGGAGTGCATGTATTTTTTTGAATGATGGTGTTCTCTGAGTATACGCCCAGTAGAGGGATTGCTGGGTCATATGATGACTCTATTTTTAGTTTTGCAAGGAACCTCCATACTGTTCTCCATAGTGGCTGTATCAATTTACATTCCCACCAACAGTAGAAGAGTGTTCCCTTTTCTCCACACCCTCTCCAGCATTTACTGTTTGTAGATTTTCTGATGATGCCCATTCTAACTGGTGTGAGGTGGTACCTCATTGTAGTTTTGATTTGCATTTCTCTAAGAATTAGTGATATTGAACAGCTTTTCATGTGCCTCTTGGCCATCTGTATGTCTTCTTTGGAGAAATGCCTGTTTAGGTCTTCTGCCCATTTTTGGATTGTGTTGCTTGTTTTTTTGATATTGAGCTGCATGGACTCTATATATTTTGGAGATGAATCCTTTGTCTGTTGATTCGTTTGCAAATATTTTCTCCCATTCTGAGGGTTGTCTTTTTGTCTTGCTTATAGTTTCCTTTGCTGTGCAGAAGCTTTGAAGTTTCATTATGTCCCACTTATTTATTTTTGTTTTTATTTCCATTATTCTAGGGGGTGGATCAAAAAAGATCTTGCTGTGATTTATGTCGAAGAGTGTTCTTGCTATGTTTTCCTCTAGGAGTTTTATAGTGTCTAGCCTTACATTTAGGTCTTTTATCCATTTTGAGTTTATTTTTTTGTATGGTGTTGGGGTCGTTCTAATTTCATTCTTTTACGTGTAGCTGTCCAGTTTTCCCAGCACCACTTATTGAAGAGGCTGCCTTTTCTCCATTGTATATCCTTGCCTCCTTTGTCATAGATTTGTTGACCATAGTTTATCTCTGGGCTTTCTATCCTGTTCCATTGATCTATATTTCTGTTTTTGTGCCAGTACCATACTGTCTTGATCACTGTAGCCTTGTAGTATAGCCTGAAGTCAGGAAGCCTGATTCCACCAACTCCATCTTTCCTTCTCAAGATTGCTTTGGCTATGCGGGGTCTTTTACATTTCCATTCAAATCATAAAATTTCTTGTTCTAGTTCTGTGAAAAATGCCATTGGTAATTTGATTGGGATTGCATTGAATCTGTAAATTGCTTTGGGTAGGATAGTCATTTTCACAATGTTGATTCTTCCAACCCAAGAGCATGGTATGTCCCTCCATCTGTTGGTGCCATCTTTGATTTCTTTCATTAGTGTCTTATAGTTCTCTGAGTACAGGTCTTTTACCTCCTTGGTTAGGTTTATTCCTAGGTATTTTATTCCTTTTGTTGCAATGGTGAATGGGATTGTTTCCTTAATTTCTCTTTCTGATCTTTCATTGTTGGTGTATGGAAATGCAAGAGATTTCTGTGTGTTAATTTTGTATCCTGCAACTTTAATAAATTCATTGATTAGCTCAAATAGGTTTCTGGTGGCATCTTTAGGATTTTCTGTGTATAATATCATGTAATCTGCAAACAATGACAGTTTTACTTCTTCTTTTCCAGTTTGGATTCCTTTTATTTCTTTTTCTTCTCTGATTGCTGTGGCAAGGACTTCCAAAACTATGTTGAATAGTAGTGGTGAGAGTGGACATCCTTGTCTTGTTCCTGATCTTAGAGGGAATGCTTGCAGTTTTTCACCATTGAGAAGGATATTTGCTGTGGGTTTGTCATATATGGCCTTTATCATGTTGAGGTAGATTCCCTCTATGCCCACCTTCTGGCGAGTTTTTATCATAAATGGGTGTTGAATTTTGTCAAGAGCTTTTTCTGCATCTACTGAGATGATCATGTGGTTTTTACCCTCCAATCTGTGAATATGGTGTATCACATTGATTGATTTGCATATATTAAAGAATCCTTGCATTCCAGGGATAAACCCCACTTGATCATGGTGTATGATCCTTTTAATGTGTTGTTGGATTCTGTTGGCTAGTATTTTGTTGAGGAATTTTGCATCTAAATTCATCAGTGATATTGGTCTGTAATTTTCTTTTTTTGTAGTATCTTTGTCTGGTTTTGGTATCAGGGTGATGGTGGTCTTATAAAATGAGTTTGGGAGTGTTCCTTCCTCTGCAATGTTTTGGAAGAGCTTGAGAAGGATGGGTGTTAGTTCTTCTCTAAATGTTTAATAAAATTCACCTGTGAATCCATCTGGCCCTGGACTTTTGTTTGTTGAGAGATTTTTTTTTAAGAACTTCTATTGAGATACAGTTAACAGACAATAAACTGCATATATTTAGAGCGTACAATTTGGTAACCCAATCTCCCAAATCATTCCCCCCCAACCCTCCTTGCTTTCCCCACTTGGTGTCCATATCTTTGTTCTCTACATCTGGGTCTCTATTTCTGTCTTGCAAACCAATTGATTTGTACCATTTTTCCACAGTACACATATACGTGTTAATATACAATATTTGTTTTTCTCTTTCAGACTCACTTCACTCTGTATGACAGTCTCTAGGTCCATCCATGTCTCTACAAATGTCCCAGTTTGTCTACTAACTATGGGTTTTGTTTGTGCTTCTTTCTTTAGTTTCTTTAGGTGTAAGTTTAGATTGTTTATTTGGGATGTTTCTTGTTTCTTGAGGTACGATTGTATTGCTATAAACTTCCCTCTTAGAACTGCCTTTGCTGCATCCCATAGGTTTTGGATCATTGTGTTTTCATTGTCATTTGTCTCTAGGTATTTTTTGATTTCCTCTTTGATTTCTTCAGTGATCTCTTGGTTATTTAGCAGCACATTGTTTAGCCTCCATGTGTTTGTGGTTTTTACAGTTTTTTTCCTGTGATTGATTTCTTTCTTTTTTTTTTTTAATTTATTTATTTCTTTATTTTATTGGCTGTGTTGGGTCTTAGTTGCTGCACACGGGCTTTCTCTAGTTGCGGTGAGCGGGGGCTGCTCTTCGTTGTGATGTGCAGGCTTTTCATTGCAGTGGCTTCTCTTGTTGTAGAGCACGGGCTCTAGGCGCGTGGGCTTCAGTAGTTGTGGCACATGGGCTCAGTAGTTGTGGCTCACAGGCTCTAGAGCACAGACTCAATAGTTGTGACACACAGGCTTAGTTGCTCTGAGTCATGTGGTATCTTCCTGGGGCAGGGATCGAACCCATGTCCCCTGCATTGGCAGGCGGATTCTTACCCACTGCGCCACCTAGGAAGTCCCCTGTGATTGATTTCTAATGTCATAGAGTTGTGGTTGGAAAAGATGCTTGATATGATTTCAGTTTTCTTGAATTTACCAAGGCTTGATTTATGACTCAAAATGTGATCTATCCTGGAGAATGTTCCATGTGCACTTGAGAAGAACATGTAATCTGCTGTTTTTGGATGTAATGTCCTATAGATATCTATTAAATCAAGCTGATTTATTGTGTCATTTAAAGCTTGTGTTTCCTTCTTAATTTTCTGTCTGGATGATCTGTCCATTGGTGTAAGTGGGGTGTTAAAGTCCCCCACTATGATTGTGTTACTCTCAATTTCTTCTTTCATAGTTGTTAGCATTTGCCTTATGTATTGTAGTGCTCCTATTTGGGTGCATATATATTTATAATTGTTATCTCTTCTTCTTGGATCGATCCCTTGATTGCTATGTAGTGTCCTTTCTTGTCTCTTGTAACATTTTTTATTTTAAAGTCTATTTTATCTGATATAAGTATTGCTACTCCAGCTTTCTTCTGATTTCCATTTGCATGGAATATCTTTTTCCATCCCCTCACTTTCCGTCTGTATATGTCCCTAGGTCTGAAGTGGGTTTCTTGTAGACAGCATGTACGTGGGTCTTGTTTTTGTATCCATTCAGCCAGTCTGTGTCTTTTGGTTGGTGCATTTAGTCCATTTACATTCAAGGTAATTATCGATATGTATGTTCCTAGTACCATTATCTTAATTGTTTTGTTTTTGTTTTTGTAGGTCCTTTTCTCTTCTTATGGCTCCCATTTAAAGAAGTTCCTTTAGCATTTGTTGTAGGTCTGGTTTGGTGGTGCTGAATTCTCTTAGCTGTTGCTGTCTGTAAAGCTTTTGATTTCTCTGTTGAATCTGAATGAGATCCTTGCTGAGTAGAGTATTCTTGGTTGTAGGTTCTTCTTGGTCATCACTTTAAATATATCGTGCCACTCCCTTCTGGCTTGCAGGGTTTCTGCTGAGAAATCAGCTGTTAACCTGATGGGAGTTCCCTTGTATGTTATTTCTTGTTTTTCCCTTGTTGCTTTCAATAACTTTTCTCTGTCTTTCATTTTTGTCAGTTTGACTACTATATGTCTTGGCATGCTTCTCCTTGGGTTTATCCTGCCTGGGGCTCTCTGTGCTTCCTGGACTTGGGTAGCTATTTCCTTTCCCATGTTAGGGAAGTTTTCAACTATAATCTCTTCCAATATTTTCTCAAGTCCTTTCTCTCTCTATTCTCCTTCTGGGACCCCTATAATACGAATGTTGGTGCGTTTAACATTGTCCCAGAGGTCTCTTTGGCTGTCTTCAGTTCTTTTCATTCTTTTTTCTTTGTTCTTTTCCGCATCAATGATTATCATCATTCTGTCTTCCAGGTCACTTATTCACCATTCTGCCTCAGTTAATCTGCTATTGGTTCCTTCTAGTGTATTTTTCTTTTCATTTATTGTGTTGCATATCTCTGTTTGTTTGCTCTTTAATTCTTCTAGGTCTTTGGTAAACTTTTCTTGCAACTTTTCAATCTTTGCATCCAATCTTTTTTCAAAGTCCTGGATCATCTTCACTATCATTATTCTGAATTCTTTTTCAGGAAGCATGCCTATCTCCTCTTCATTTAGTTGTTGTTCTGGGGTTTTAGCTTGTCCCTTCATCTGGTACAAAGTCTTTTGCCTTTTCATTTTCTCTGTCTTTCTGTGGCTGTGGTTTTCAGTTCCACAAGATGAAATACTGCTGATACTGCTTTATACTGCTGTCTGCCCTCTTGTGGAGGAAGCTATCTAGGAGGCTCATGCATGCTTCTGACATTAAGTTCTTAAAACATGCACCTGAAGCTATTTTGAGGGCAAGGACCACACTTTTTTTTAATCTAAATATCCCTTAGAGCATAATAGAATGCATGGTTCCTAGTTGGCCCAAGCAAGTAATTGTAAAATAAGGCAGGAAGGGATAAATGGATGGATGAATTCATTGATTAACTACTTGATTGAGTACTGTCTCAGAAGAACTTATTGGGAGTATGTGAAGGCAGTGTAGATTGAGTGGCACTGTATATTAAAAGCATGAACTTTGGACTTGCCCATGGTGTACATGATATATAATTTAGTCATTCTCTATTAATGAACATTTCATTTGTTTCTATTTTTTGTTATTCAAGTAATAAAACAATTAGTATCTTGTATGTACTTTGCAGAAGACATGTGATTGTTCACATAGTTTAATTTTCTAGAAATAGAGTTGTTTGGTCAACCAGCATATGTCTTTTGAACACACTTGGATACTTCACATTTTTCTTTCTAAGAGGATCCTAGCATTCTATACTGCTACTAATATTTTATAAAAGAGCCATTTACACACACCTTTACCAATGGTGGATATGTTTAATCTGTAATTTTTAAAAAATGCTAGTACCTTATTTTACATTTTCTGGGTTACCAATTGAGGTTTAACAAAATTACTGATTTTTAATATTTGTGTTTTTTCTATGGGACATGATATTTCTGTTCTATACATCATGTTTTGTTTTGTTTTTCTTAATTGGAGTATAATTGTTTCAAAATGTTGTGTTATTTTTTGCTGTACAATGAAGTGAATCAGCTATATGTAAACATATATCCTCTCCCTCTTGGACCTCTCTCTGATTCCCCCATCTGCCCACCTAGGTCATCACAGAGCTCCAAGCTGAGCTCCCTGTGGTATACCGCAGTCTCCCACTCACAATATATTTTACACTTGGCAGTGTATTTATGTCATCCTCCCCTTCCCCCACTGTAACTGTTCTATACATCATGGCTTTTTGATCTAACAATGTATTTTAGAGATATAAGGGCATAAAAGCTGCCTTGTTCTTTTTAATGGCTACATAATAGTCCTATGTAAAACTGTTTCATAATTTATAACACTGCTCTCCTACTGATAGACCATCTCTAGGTTTCCTCCAATATTTTGCTATTACAAACAATCATGCTGCATATATCCCTGATCAATATTTCACAGCCATAAAAGTTTATTTGTAGGAAAAACTGTCTATAATGGAATTTCCAGGACAAAGGGTATAGGCATTTTTTACTTTTGAAAGCTATTGCTAGGCCACCTTTTATACAAGTTATACCAATATGTAATGTTTGTCCATGACCTTTCCTCATTTCCCTCATCTGTCTTTATTTTACTCATTTGTAAATTTTCCACATATTTTGGAAATTAGCTCTTTATTGGTCCTATGAATTTCCAATATCTTCCCCTGTATTTTTAAATGTTTTAACTATTTTTAGCTATATGGAATATTTATATTTGTATAAGATTAAATTTATCAACATTTTCATTTTGGGGTTCTTATTTTTTGAGGTATTACTCCAAAAAGACCTTCCATACCCCCTGTTACATTTAAAATTTCTTCTGTAGTTTCCTTTAATCCTTTTATAATTTCACTCTTTGGCTTTTAAAATTTTAATACATCTGGAGTTTGTTTTAAGGTAAAGTACAAAGTGTAAATGCAATAATTTTTTCATCCTTGAGGGACACCTACTTGTCCCAATTCATTTATTTTATAATGTAAGCCATTCTAGCCAGCTCCTTCTTCATCCTGGAGACTAGATTCTGTCTATTTAATAGTTCTTAGGCAACCCCACCTCCTCTTTTTAATAAATGTAGTATCTGCTAGTTAGCTTGATATGTGCACGATCTAGGGTATCACTCCTGCAGCATCAATTTGTCCTTTTCTCTAGTCTATGATAGATCCTATCAGTATTAAACATGCAGTAATATTGTCCATTAAGAAAAAGGAAACTTACTGGGACTGCCTAGGTGGAGCAGTGGTTAAGAACCCACCTGCCAATGCAGGCGACACTGGTTCAATCCCTGCTCCAGGAAGATCCCACATGCCATGGAGCAATTAAGCCCATGTACCGCAACTATTGAGCCTACGCTTTAGAGCCCGTGAGCCCATGTGCTGCAGCTACTGAGGCCCACGAACCTTGAGCTTGTTCTCTGCAACCAGAGAAGCCACTACAATGAGAAGCCCGCCCACCCACCACAATGAAGCCCCTGTTTGCCACAACTAGAGAAAGCCCATGTGCAGCAACGAAGACCCAACGCAGCCAATAAATAAATAAATAAAGTAAATTTATAAAATAAATAAATAAATAAATAAAGTAAATAAAAAAATGAAAAAGAAAAAGGAAACTTACTAACTCTATTTCCCCCCACCCCAGATACCTCTCCCATTGTCCACTCACCTTTACAACGTGACTCCTTGAAATATTTGTCTGTGCTTGCAGTCTTTAATTCCCTTCCTCTCACTCTATGCTGTGTCCCCACCACTCCATCAAAATAGCGCTTGTCAACATTATGGTTACCTCCATGGGCTAATGGTCTCCAGTGGCCAGGTCTCAGTCCCTACAGTTACTCGACCTATCAATCAGCAGCATAATCTCATCAAGTCTCATGGTTTTAAGTAGCATTTAAATGCTAATGGCTCTCAGGGTTTTATGTCCATCCCAGACCTCAATGCTCAACATCAGACTCATGGATAATTACTTGTTCAACATTTCCATTTTGTTGTCTAATGCACGTCTCAAATTCACATGTCCAAAATCAAACATCTCCCTCCAGCTACCAAACCTGCTCCTTTCATTCTCCTTAGTGCCATCCGCCCCCCAGTAAATGATAATTTCATCCTTGCAGTTCTTCAGAAAGAAGCCTTGGAGCCATTTTATGGCTTTTGTCTTTGTCGCACAGTTCATCGCCAATCAACCAGCAAACCTGCTGTCTTTACCCTCAAAATATATCCAGAACCTGACCACTTCTCACCACTCCACAGCCAGAGACCCCAGTCCAAGGCACCAGCCTTTTTCATCTTCATTACTGTGATAGCCTCTGAATTGGTCCCCTTGCTTCTGCCCTTTCCCTGCAGCCAGAATATGGTCCTTGGAAGAGGCAAGTCACATCATGTCATTGCTCTGGGAGTGGCTTTCCCACAGTGGCTCCTACCCTACTCAGGGCAGGAGCCAAGACCTTGCTTTGGTGGCTAAGGCTCTGAGAACTGATCACCCACTTCTCCGATCTCACCTCCTACCATTCTCTCCCTGCTCTCTCTGCTTCAACCACACTGGTCTTCCCCCATGTTCCTTGACTATATCAAGCATGTCCCCAGAGCAGTGCTTTTGCATTTGCAGTTTCCTTACCCTGGATTACTCTCCCCAGGTATCCACATGACTTGCCCTTGATTTCTGCTCAACATCTCCTAATCCAAAGAGCCTTCCCTGCCAACCCTCTAGAAAGGAGCAGCTTCCTATCCCCAACACCCCCCACCCCTCCCTGCTGCACTTCTCCCTGTAGTATCTACCTCCTTCTGTATAAGTGCTTGTGTCTGTAATATCCAACTCCACCCCTTTCATGTAAGCTCCTTGAGAGCAAGACTTTCTTTCACAGCTGAATTCCTAATACCTAGGAGAATGCCTGGCATGGAGGAGGTGCCCATAAATGTGTGAGAATAAGTAAAGGAATGAATTTGGAAGACAGTTTCTATTCTGCCCAAAGTGCCTCTGTTGTATGTCCTTTCCTTGTACAGAAAAGCAAGCAGATTCAGAGTCAAAGGGACATAACTTTCATAGTTCAGTTAAAGGAGCTCTGGACCAAAGCAAATAAAACTCAGTACTGGTTCTATGTTTGGTCCTAAGCAGGTGGAGACATTGGATTAGCCCATCTATCTTGAGTGTCTAAGATTTCTTGCCAGACAATAGACTTCATCATACTATCATATCTAGTTCACCAGAATTGTGTTAGAAAATATGGGAAAAGTAGATAACACCATCATTATCAATTCTTTCCTGACCCTAATCCCCTTACTGTTGTTTTTAATTAATTAATTAGTTTATTTATATATTTTTGGCAGTGTTGGGTCTTCATTGCTGTGCACTGGCTTTCTCTAGTTGTGGCGAGTGGGGGCTACTCTTTGCAGTGTGAGGGCTTCTCATGGTGGTGGCTTCTCTTGTTGTGGAGTACGGGCTCTAGGCTCATGGGCTTCAGTAGTTGTGGTGCACAGGCTCAATAATTGTGGCTCCCAGGCTCAGTAGTTGTGGCACACGGGTTTATTTCCTCTGAGGCATGTGGGATCTTCCCGGACCAGGGCTCAAACCTGTCTCCCCTACATTGGCAGGCGGATTCTTAACCACCTGGGCCACCAGGGAAGCCCTCCCCTTACTGTTTCCACTGCTTTGTGAATGATGCCCCTACTCATCCAGACACCAAAGCCAGGAACCTAGACACCCGTCCACACACCTCTCCAACACCCAGCAATTTACCATATTCTCTAGAAGCTGCTTCCTTAACTTCTTTCGATTGCATTCACCTCTCCCTTTTCCTAAGACCTTTGTCTTAGAGCAGCCTCCTCCTGCAGATGGCTCAGATAGCTTCTTACGTAGTCTCCCAACCTCCACTGTTGCTTCATTCCAATTGATTCTTTATCCTGCAGTGCAAATATGTTCAAGTCCTCTCCTGGCTTAGAATCCACTGAATGTTCCCCTTGCCTCCAAGTCAAGTTCAGGCTCCATGGATAAGTACACAAGACCCTCCATTTGACCATGGCTTTCACTGTGCTCATGTCCTGCCCTCAATAACTTATGTTCCTCAAAACCCAAGATGCAATCCCATGCCTTGGTGCCTTTGCACACACCATTTCCTCTTCCTAGAGCAGCCCTGCTCTCTGACACCTCTCTCCAATGTTCTGCTCTCTTCTCCCACAGCTCCTGTGTTTCTTTCTCTTATGGCATTTTCCTTGCTGTAATGTTGGCTTAAGTGTCTGCTTCCCTGAACTACACCCTGAGCTTTCCATGGGAGAAAAAAAAAATGGCTCTTTCTGCTCCAAACCCCACAACCAACAATTGTGGGCATGTGATAGATGTAAAATGGGCCAATAGCAATGTAGAAGTACTTTGAAATGTTTATAAAACACCAAATGGGTATCATTAAGGTATTATTAATGCAGTGTGGGAAATTGCCCAGAGGAAACACACCTGGAGAAGGTTAGGGTTGTGCCTTTACTGCCATGTCTTGCCTTGTGTGCTTGCAGCCAAAGTTACGTTACACATTAAGACTAATCACCTTGTTCACTTTATGACTGCCACTTTACCAAAATATCCCCAGGATGCTGTCTGAACACCAGAAAAGTGATTTTTTTTCTTCAGTTCATTTTGGGAAGCCAAATAGAGACCCATTTCCATTTCACGGTAGGAATAAATACCCTACTTATTGTGCTTTGCTTCCAGCTGGAAATGGACCAGGTAGCTATGTATTCCCTCATGTTTGCAAGAGAGGAAGTTGCTGGCTTTGTCGTTTATCCGTTTAGGTCAGCCAGGGGCCAGGAAGTCAAAGTACCAGGGCAAATATATATTACATACTTAGTACATATCTAGAAAGAGGGAACAGTAAGAGACAGATGCTGAGACCATATGAGCAGTCCACAATGCAGAGCCCTGAATAGTGCCTCACAATTTGGTTTTCTTCCAACAGAGCAACTCATTAAGTTGGGCGATTAACCCAAATGAAAAATTTCAGATTTATTTCATTGGCAGATGGAAATTACATTGCAGAAACTCAACCAGTGCAGACTAGAGTATAGTTAATTTCATTTATTTTTAATTACCCAAGTAATCCATGAATATATTGTCACTATAAAAATTGAAACAATACAGGTAATGTTGAAGTCCCTCTTGACCACTCACCACTCTACTCAATTCCCCTCCCCAGGATCACTGCTGCTATCAATTTGAAGTGTCATCAGACACACGCTTGTGCGTGCACACACACGTGCGTGCGCACACACACACACTCACGCACTCACGCACGCATACACAAAGATGTTAAAATGAAGCTATTTAATCTTAGCTTTGGCTGAGGCCCCAAGATAACAGATGTTCTATCCCAACATGAGTTACAAGATCAGTATAGAGGACATCAATGGTTTTCATCCATGAACCATGTCTAGGGCATAGAAGGATTTTGAGAAGGTTATTAGGAGGTGAGTGAGGGTTTTGGGTAAAACCTGTTGGACCCCACCACCATGGAGACAGGGAGTTGACATGTCTTTGTTCACCTCAAAGCAAGGAAAAGGGCTTCAGTGGGACCACTGAGGGTTTGATGTGTGTCCCTGACATGATTCTGTGTAGCCATCTGTTTACCGTATCACTTTTGCATTTTGTGTCTTATAAAATCCCTTTCCTACTCTCAAGGTTAGAAATATATTCTACTTTTCTTCTAATGCTTTAGTGATGCTTTAGTTGTTTAGGAATTTGGTTTGTCTAGAATTTTGCTTTAACTTTTCCCCAAATTAATTTGATTAATTTGATTTGGATAACAAATTATTTCAACACCATTCATTACACACTGGTTTGAAAGTCCGCTTTTATCATATACTAAAGTTGTAAATACTTGCTGATTGCCTTCTGAATTGTATTCTGCAGCATGGATCTACTTGTCCATTCTTTTTGAGTACATTTAATTAGAATCCAATTGTGCTTCCCTTTCATGAAGTCGAGAACCTCACACAAAGGATGGTATACCTACCACTGAGTGTTTTCCAGGTCACTACAGGCAGGGTCATGATGGTGGTAGTACCAGATATCTGACTAAGCCCCCACTCACTAAGGCTGACCCTGAATATGCCATTTTCCTGACCCCTCTGCTCAGAATTCTCAGCATCTCTGGAAAATACCTCCTCCCCCTCTTCTGCAGAGAGACTCCTTTGTCTAACAATTGACACTTTCCACTCCTGCTTCAACATCCCCACGGGATGCCTGATGGTGCTTCTGTGACGTTAATACACTGTACCTACTCCTCCATCACTTACCTTCACCCTTGGGTGCCACATGGTTGCCCCTTCCAAGAATGTTTCCTTACCCACTGAATGTCTTCTGGAAGGCTCAGTGACTTGGCCCTTTCGGTTTTTTTCTCACTTCTTTTTGCAGCACTGTCTTCCTTGAATCAGGCATAAGATGCCACTACAAAACTCTTGGGGGAATGGACACAGTGAGACACTCCTGTAATTCTTGCCCACTGTCCAGCAGACAGTGCCTGGTGGTTCTACACCCCTCATCATCCAGACATGCCTAGGACTATCATACACGCACAGCTTCAGTTCTCATAGCTGAGACATCTGCTTTATGCCACAAAGTTTACAGGGAAAAAACCATGGCTTCACTCATCTCTACAACAGGGTAATGCTATGTTCTTTTGGCTTTTGTGAGAATTAATGAGAGCTCATTGTAAGGGCTCCATAGATGCCTCTTACCTTTCCTTCCCCACTGAATTAGGTCAACACCCAGTTGCAGCACCATCTCTTCTCTGAAGCTTTGTCCACTATGTCACTGTGCTAATCCACAATGATCTCTCATATTGAATTTTATCGATGTCTGGCCTTTCATTTTTCCCTTTAGGGAAAAACTTTTATTTTCAGACAATAGATATTTAAGTTACAGTATCATGGACTCTGGCTTAGCTACACGCAGCATCTTGTGAATGTCTACGGAAACTGAATTAGGAACACTCCAGAGGGCTGGCCCTGGATGTATCCCACAGCTTCATTTAATTTTAACCATCAAAGTTAATGAGAGTCGTAAACTGTTTCATAACATACCAATGGACAGTGTGATCGAAGGGGAACCTGGACATTTCATTATAAAACTCACATGTCAGAAAAGGTACAATTAAACAAAACCTTTCTCTTATGAAGAAAAAGACACAGAAACATAACTTGGTGACATTTTCACACGTGGTAAAATTAACTTTCAGTCAAAAGAACAGTGGAGTTAACTTTATTTTCTGATAAAATTTTAATTTCAGGTTGAATAAGCAATTTTGTTTGCCATTAATTGTGAGGCTACTTGAAGTAAAGTCATGTAGACAATAGGACATTACATAGAAAGGATAAAAAGGGTAACAGAAAGAAAGCTCAGAAAGAAAATGAAAAGAGGAATAATTGTGTCAGAAACCTTGTAAATTGGTGTATTAGGATTCTCTGTATTGGTTCCAGAGCACCCATAGGTGAGATAGATAGGAAGGTAGATAGAGAGATAGATAGAGATGTAGATACAAATATAAAGACATTTGTTACATGGAATTGGCTCATGCAGTTATGCAGACTGATAAGTCCCAAGATCTACAGAGGAGTCAGCACGGTGGAGACGCAGGAGAGTAGAGGGAGTATTTCTAGTCTGAAGGCAAGCAAAGGTCAAGGTCCCAGCCTGAATGCAATCAGGCAGAAGAAACTGTCTCTTACTCAGGACAATCAGACTTTTTGTTCTATTCAGACCTTCGACTGACTGGTGGAGGCCCACCCACATCAGGGAGGAAATCTGCTTTAAGTAATCTACTGACTTAAATGCTCATTTCATGGAAAATACTCTCCCAGAAATACCCAGATTAATGTTTTACCAAATATCTGAGCACCCCTGGCCTAGTCAAATTGGCACATAAAAGTAACCATCATACCTGGCCAATATATAACAGTCCTCATATTGGGACTTCTGTACCTACATCTGTATGTGTCTATATGTGTGTATAGTATTTAAGAAATGTATTCTTCTGACCTGTTTTTAAAGCTCTGCTCTTGGATTCTTGAAATCCCACCATAGAATTTTTAACTTGAGGTCAAATTCAGATAACATAAAATTAACTGCTTTAAAGTAGACAATTCGGTGGCATTTTAGGGTACTCCCAATGTTGTGCAACAATGACCTATATCTAGTTTCACAACATTTTTATCACCCCAAAGGGAAACCCTATGCCCATTAAGTAGTCACTCCCATGCTTGCTTGGAAAGTATGTATACTAAAATTGGAACAATGCAGAGAAGATTAGCATGGCCCTTGCACAAGGATGCCATGCAGATTCATGAAACCATCCATATTTTTATCATACTAAATGAAGTAAGTCAGAAAGAGAAAGACAAATACCATATGCTATCACTTATGTGTGGAATCTAAAATATGACACAAATGAACCTATCTACAAAAAAGAAACAGACTCACAGACATAGAAGACAGACTTGTGGTTGCCAAGGGGGAGGGGATGGGGGAGGGATGGAGTAGGAAGTTGGGGTTAGCAGATGCAAACTATTACATATACAATGGATAAACAACAAGGTCCTACTGTAGAGCACAGGAGCTCTATTCAGTATCCTGAGAAAAGCCATAATGGAAAAGGATATACAAAAGAATTTATATACATGTATGTAAAAAAATAGTAAATCTCTGATATTCATAGACTAAAAAAAAAAAATGTAGTCATTCCCCATTCCCCCCTTTACCCAGCCGCTGGCAATCATTTTCTGGATACTTCATACGAGTGGAATAATATAATACATGCCTAATATCTTTCACTTATTATGATGTTTTTCAGGTTCATTCTTTGTAGACTGTATCAGTACTCCATTCCATTTTGTGGCTCAATATTCCATTGTATGTGTAACCACATTTTGTTTATCTATTTATCAACTGATGGATATTTGGGTTATTTCCACCTTTTGGCTATTGTGAACAATCCTACTATGAGTAAGAGTAGCATTACTGTGTACAATACCTTTTCAAGGGTGTACAAATATCAGTTCAAAACCGTGCTTTCAATTCTCCTGGGTATTTCCAAAGAGTGAATTGGTGGGTCATATGGTAATTTTATATTTAACTTTTGGAAAAACTGTTTTCCCCATCATAAATGTTTAACAGGAAATTAACTCATGAAACAAAAGCATCAGAAATCAGGGCAAAATTTAATACACACACACACACACACACTCACACCCATAGAGGTTGCAATCTGCCATTCCAAATATTTGTGATGATGACAAGTCCATCTGATATTGTAAGCACTGCAGAGGCCTTATTCAAAGGTAAAGCGATAAACAGACTGTGTTCCATTGATCCTTTTCTTTTCTCTCCCTATCACATATGATACCAAACTCAAGCTTTCAGTGATAGAGGGCACGTACTGACTTTTCCTGTTGCCACAAGTTCAGGTAACAGCAGACTCCAACGCCCTTCATTGCTTCATAACATTCTCATATAGGAGACTAATATAGCCCTCAGAGTCATTCCGAATGGTAGCCTTCTATTTCTGCAGAAACTCAGAAACTCGCCCAGAGAAAGAAATGACAGAGGTTTCTAGGATGAAGGTTCTAGACTGATGTGTGACCTCAGCCTCAGAGCTGAGTTCCTTGTTCCAGCTACCCTCCAGGGCTGGAGTCAGACAGAGGTAGCTATGAAGGAAGCAGAGAGGAATGGTTAGGGAGTCCTTGAGAGCCCAGGAAGCCTCCGCAATCAGGACTCAAACTTTGCTGACCCAAAACGGATTTCCTTCCAAATAAGCATTGTTTCAGTTAAGATATTTAAGGGATTTTCTTTCAGCAAAACTATTAGAGACAAAATGAAAATCACAGTTTTGAGAGAAGAGAATTGGTCACATACAAAATGTTGGTCCTCATTCTTGAGCAGCTGGAGCACAGGTGCAGGCTTAAAATTTTGGCTTCAGACTCCTCCATAAGACAGCCTGGTACAGAAACTGGGTCTGTCCAGTAGCCAGAAAAGATTAATACATACCTGTTCTCCTTATTTCCTCCTGAATGGCTATCTCTCTAGTCAACAGACATCTTAAAAAAATAGACCCTCCCTTGAAAAAGACTGGTGACCCCTCAGTAAGAAAAACTAAAGAAAGTTCAGTCATCTTAGAAGTTCTTCATACAATATAATAAAGAATCATGACCTTATTTTCCCTAATATATTGTTGTATATCAGAATATAAATTTTTAATATAAATATAAAAAGAGAGGGAAGATATCATCCACTCTTTTTTACATAAATACAAGCCCTTACTTTTGTCAAAAAAGAAAGTACATGCACAGGAGGTTTCTAGATTTCAGAATTTGCCATCAGAGAAAAATAATTAGAAGTAAGTTTGATGGACTAGTTATGTAAATAAAGTTTCCTTTATCTGACTACCAGGCACTATGTAGACTCGCAGCTGACAAGCTGGTCCTACAACTGTTGCAACACCAGCCCATCCATTTCACAGGGCCTAGCCCCATTTTATAGGGAGTGATGCAGGTGAACGGCAGCGCTTGGGAGCCAAGGCTCCATTGTTCTCCTCTATTGGGGAAAGCCCGAAGCATAGTCTAGCAATGTGCAAAGTGAAATCTCTTTCTGATGGAGTCATCCCTTGCTGGATATAGGCGATAAAAGAGAACAGCATCGTTCTGTGCTGAAAGTGCATAGTGCATGGTGATTACATCATCCATCAGGAGGCTATGAATCTGTTGATAATTTGAAGGCAACTGATAACCATATTAACATGACACAGTACGAGAAAGCATGATGCGGGCATCCCTGGTGGCGCAGTGGTTAAGAATCCACCTGCCAATGCAGCGGACACGGGTTCGATTCCTGGTCTTGGAAGATCCCACATGCCGTGGAGCAACTAAGCCCGAGTGCCTCAACTACTCAGCCTGCACTCTACAGTCTGTGCCCCACAACAAGAGAAGCCACTACAATGAGAAACCCGCACATTGCAATGAAGAGTAGCCCCCGCTTGCCACAACTAGAGAAAGCCTGTGCACAATAATGAAGACCCAACACAGCCAAAAAAATTTTTTAAAAAGAAAAAAAAAAAAAAACAAAAAACCATGATGCAAGGGGCTGAGGCTGTTTGGGACATACAGGTAAGCTCTGAGGACAGAACAATGGACCTTAGAGACTTCACAGATCCCCCTAGGAGAGCCAAGGACAGGAATCCTACAGCCTGCCTGGGCTACTGCATGGGAAATCCATCTCCACCTTGGGTCTCCCGTCATGCAATCCAGACTTTATTCCTTCACCACATACACATTTTCATGAGAAGGTGATTGGTCTCACTTTTCCTCAACTCTTAGAAAATTAGTAGAAACAAGCGACAGATTGAGTGCCTCATTGCCTGCAGTCTTCCCCTCCATCCCACAACTCAATAGCATCAATTCCCCAGTCACCAGTTCAGAACTCTAGCGTTTTTGATGTGACAGTGCTCCCACAAGCAGCAGTGCTGATTAGAGAAAAGAGCAGTAATAAGAGTACCTCTACCTCCTGAGGACTTACTATGTGCCAGGCTGAATGTTTCACATCCATTCTGCACCAGAAGACCACCATAAAGATGAGTCCAAGGAAAACCAAGTGATGTCCTTAAATTCAGCATATAAAACTGCACCACTGAAAATCTCATGAACCACAAGCATACCACACTTAACAACAGAGTGGTGTAATTGAAGCCTCTCATTCATAGATTTTCCTCTTTTTTTCCAGAGATGTTTAAGCAACCCTACAAGTTCATTTATACTAATGCCTTAAGGACTGAATTTAAAAGGATCATTTTTGCATTCTCAGAAGAGAGTCAGAAAGTCTGTTTCAGGGGCCTGAGAGAGTCTTCATTGGGCTAGCGATCTCAGTGAACCTTTTTCATGTGTGCTGGATTTATCAGAAACTGTTTAATTTAATTTTCAAAACACACTGTTTTTCGGATGAAGAATCAGAGGCTCAAGGAGGTTAAGTGAATCAGCCCAGATCTCACAGATAGCACTCGGTCTCTAAGCTCACAGTCTGGTGGCTGTCCTCCCCCACAAGTCTGGCTGAGCAGCCCTTCTCAGGAAGGATTGGTCTAGCTCTCTCTGACCCCGCACGTCCATCCCAAAGCTATCCCTTCACAGCCAATTACAAACAGCATCAAGAGGTTGAGAAAACTGCATTGGGACATCTGACCTCCCAAGGGCAGGCCTTGGTTCTCCCTGCCTAAAACCTCTCATTTTCCAAGTCCACTACTTTGAGTTGGATTGCAGAACTAGGTGAGCTTAAAACAAGAAAACTGCATGCTCCACAATCAAATATGATCAGATGATCCAGAAGACTTGATAAATAAAGGAAAGAACCACATTACTGGATAACAATTGACAGTAATCTTTGAGCTGGTCTCTGGTTTGCATTTCCTAATATTTGCAGACAGAACTGAATGACTCAATGCAGTGAGAGAATTCTCTTCCTTGGAAAGCATTTTCAGAAGCATTTACTTAACTTGCAATTTTTAAAAATGTGCTCCAAAGCACGTTGTTCAAGTTAATTTCTGAATGTTGAGATCAGTCTTCTTTTGGATCGGTGGTAGGTGCTCCACATAGCACAGGAAGTTAGAGTGGTACTTTCTTCTCAGGTCGTAGGAAGACATTTCCTGTGAGCTTTTTTAGATGATACACATGACAGAAAGGGTATTACACCAACTCACCAATGTTCCTTTACGGTCACTAGAGAGCTGTCTCTTTCTTTTGGTTTTTGATAAATATATGGTGAAACATTTCTGACATATAAAACTATGAAGAAAATAATATAATGAATGCAAGGGTATCCATCTCCCAGCTTAAAAAATAGAACTGTGCAAACACACTTGAATTAGTCTGTGTTCCCCATTTCATTCCTCTTGGGGATGTCCATCATACCTGGGCATGTCTTAGACTTTTACCACAATCCTGTACAACTAAGCAATACTGAGTATCATTTTGAACAACTACACATTAAGTAAACAGCATATCCATGACATTGTTCACAATGTATTCTTTTTTTTTCATCTGTATTGGAGTATAATTGCTTTACAATATTGTTAGTTTCTGCTGTACAACAAATTGAATTATAATGTATTCTTCTGAAATTCTTTTCGCTCAACAATGTGCATACGAGATTCATCCATGTTGAATGAACCTTGAGGTTATCATACTAAGTGAAGTAAGTCAGACTAAGACAAATACCATATGATATCACTTACATGTGGAATCCAAAAAATAGTACAAATGAACATATTTATATATATATGTGCAAATCACTTTGCTATACACCTGAAACTAACACAATACTGTAAATCAACTTTAATTAAAAAAGATTTTTTTAGGGACTTCCCTGGTGATGCAATGGTTAAGAATCTGCCTGCCAATGCAGGGGACATGGGTTCAATCCCTGGTCCATGAAGATTCCACATGCCATGGAGCAAATAAGCCTGTGTGCCACAGCTACTGAGCCTGAATGCCACAATTACTGAAGCCCATGCGCCTAGAGCCCGTGATCCACAACAGGAGAAGCTGCCGCAATGAGAAGCCCGTGCACCACAACAAAAAGTAGCCCCAGCTCACCACAACTAGGGAAAGCCCATGCACAGCAGCAAAGACCCAACACAGCCAAAAAAAAAAAAAAAAAAATTAAGTCAATTCATCCTCTTCACCCTCAAAAAAATAAAAAAAAAAGAGTCATCCATGTTGATGCATGTAGTTCCAAGTCATTTATTGTCACTGCTGTATAGTAGTATTTCACTACACAAATATACTTCCTTGTAATACACAATCCTCTTGTTAATACTTAAGATGTGTCTAATTTTTTACTATTATATATGAAGCTGATATGCCTGTTCTTGCATACCATTCTATCACTAAATGCATTCCTGCATTCATACACTTTCTATAGTCTATGTGTCTCCTTTGGCACATAAGTGAGATTTTCTTTGGGACATTTCCTAGAAATAAAATTGCTGGGTCACAGGGTATGTTCGTTTTCATCTTTATTGCTGTCTAAATTGGTTATACACATTTTCCTCTGTACCTGCAAAGTATGACTTCCTGTTTCTCCATATTCTCGCCAACACTTAGTATTTTCAGTTTTCAATTTTTGCCAGCCTGCTGCCAGTCTGACTGTGTTTTAACTCCACATTTCCTGATCATGATGAGGTTAAATATTTTTTCTTTATGGATGTTTTGGGCATTTTCTTCTCAAATTATCTGTTTATATCATTTGCCTATTTCTCTAGTAGAATTATTTGTCTTCTTAACATCAGATTTCAAATGTTCTTTATATGTTGTGTATAAACATACTGCAAACATCTTTACATTTTATCCTTGTCTATGGTTTTCTCCCCTCATCATCTTTTTCCTTTCTGTATCTGAAATGCAGACTTTCTATAATTTTAATCTAGTTGAATTTATCAATCATCTTTATGTTTGTCTTCTTCGTGTCTTTTAAAAAAATTCCTGCCTTACCACAAAGATCACAAAGACGTTTTATGAAATGTATTTATAAAAAATAAAAATTAGTATTCTCACATTTTATGTATGTATTCTCCTTAGGGTTGATTTTTACATATGGTGTGAGAAAAGGATAAATTTCATTTCTTTCCTTAACAGACAACCAGTTATTCCAAAAGCATTTGTTAGGTAGACTGTTCTTTTGACACTGATCAACTGATACCATCTTCTCATATATCAAGTTTCTGTTTAAGCATTAGATAGTTTCTGGGGTCATTTATTTCTTACATTGGTCTGTATATCTGGTCTTTTGCCAATAGCACACTGGTCAAATTACCATATTTTCAAAATAAATCTTGATTTCTGGTCAAACATGACCTCTCTGTCCTAGTTCTCTTCAAAATTGTGTTCTAAAAAGAGCTAGCGTTTGTTGGCCTTATCAATTTTTGTGTAATCTTCTCATATGTTGTTTGGAGTTACACTGAATTTTTAGGTTATTTGGGGGACAGTAAAATTTTTCATGATTTTGGATTTATGCATAAATATAATCTATCTTCCTCATTGATTTGACTCTATTAACATATATTTTAGTAATGATTTACATTTTCTCCATAAATATCATTCTTAGCTCTTATTAAATTTATTCCTAAGAAATCTATATATTTTGTTATTGTACATTTTTTAAAAAGAGTATATTTCATTCTTGCTGATGGGTACCATGGTGACTAATTTTCTAAAAATTGATCTCTTTTCCAGTGATATTTCTAAACTCTCATAAATGGTAATAGTTTGTCTGAAGAGTCTCAAGTTTTTATGGAGGTAATCATGTCTTCTGTAAATAATAATAGCTTTTTTTTTCTTTCAAACTCATACAACATATTTCTTTTTCTTATCGTCGACTATGATCTGTAAAACAGTTTTGCATAGAAACAGTGATTCTGGGCATAGTTTTCTGAAATCTATAGATTTCATCATTAAACATGTTTACTCTGCGTTTTGCATGTTCCTTTCATTAAATTTACTAAATCTTATTAAAAATCATGAAGAGGTGTTGAATTTTATCCCAAGCTTTTTCTGAATATATTAAGATGATTATTTTTTTCTCTTACAATTAGTGTCATAAATTACATCAGATTTTCTAATGTTCAACCATCCTCATATACATGAGATGCACACATCTTGGTCATGTGGACCACAGTTCAATACTTTACTTCTGTTGACTGTATGTGTGGCAAGTGTTGGTTGTCTACCAGATAGCCATCCCATCCCATCTCCTGGCTGACCTTGAACATCAAGAGAACTTTATCATTAGTCCAAACCAATAATTGCATTTCCATTCCCTTACCACATGAGGGGAAATCTGCTTATGGGGAAAAGAGGAAAGGAATTTCTGGGGAAATTCCTTTGAGATACAAGAAAGAGAGAGTCTTTCTTCTAATCTTTGGACATTGTTATATGTGAGTGTGATGCCTGGAGCTGCTGCAACCTTCTTGCTGCCATATATAGCTCTCCTGCTACCTTTCAACAAAAGTCAATATGCTAAGAATGGCAAAGGAGGACGATGGACTTCTTGAGAACATTGCTGAGACCCTAACTGGACCCACCCCTGGAACTGCTCTACCTCTGGATTTTTTTGTCAATAATATTTAAACCTTTTTGAATTATATCTTCAGTAACCTAAGGCCAAAAGTGTTCTTAAAAATACCCTGTTTTCTGATGACTCTAGATTTTGTTCATTCATTGAATTGCTTACGTCTTTGACAAATATGTATGGAGAACTGACCACATGCTGGACACTGCACTGAGGGCTTAAGGTAGAGATGACCGAGCTCTGCTTTCTAGGCACATACAGCTTGGGAATAGAAACAGACGTATAAGCAAACAATCGAAGTCCCGTTCTACACATTCAAAAGATGAGGTAGCTCCACAATCCTATGGGATCATGGGGGATGGGGGAGGCTTTAATTTTATCCTGGGAGACGCAGAGGAGATATCCAAAAGACAGCCTAGCCCTTGGAGAATAATTAGTTTTAGTTTTATAATTAGTCATGGAGACAGAATAAAGGAATTGAAAGGGCAGGGGTTACAAGTGCAACATCTTGAAATAACTTGAAATGGAAGCAGCTGGGCTCAGTTTGTCTTGCAGAAATAAGATGAAAGTTTTAAGAGAGATGAAGTTTCAATTTCCCTTTAGGCATTGGGGGTAGAATGAGGAGCAGCCAGAGGGTGTTACAACACACTGCTCTGTGCTGGCCAGGTTCCCAGGGGTAGGAAAGTATGAGTGGTACAGGCTGAGGGGCAGTGGGGAACTGAGGGCAGGGCTCCCTAATGAAGTTGAGCTTGAGAAATAAGAGACAAGAGTGGACGTCCCTGACAAAGGGTCAGCACCAAGAATGGTCAGGTGTGGCTGGTGGGGTGCCGCAGTGGAGGCAGGGAGATTTCCTCAGGCACTGATGGCAAAGGCAGGGAATCTGAACACATTTCTTCCCACCCACTCCATATCTGGACGAACTAGAGAAAGCTCGCACCAGCTATTAAAAGCCAACCGTGTGCAACTCTTCCCAACTCCACCTCCATGACATCACAAATGATTGCTTAAAACTGGCCACAATGAGAGTATTTACACCATGGAAATGGGCAAATTTTCTTCATATCAGTATTTTTTTGTTTTGGAGCCCATTGTTAAAATTTATCAGCATGCTACTGCATGGACTTATGTAGGGCACAAATTTTCCAAAAATGTTTGACTCCTCACCCATGGATCTACTACAGTTCCCCTTCCGAGGAGCTGGACATGTTCTTGCAGGATGCATGTAACTGGAGTTAGAGACAAACTGCCTTCCCAGGCACAGAAGCATAATGTGAGCGGCGACTGCAAAGATTTGATGATAGCACTGAAAACTCAGGAGTAGCTGTTTACAGAGCTCCCTTCTGCCCTGCCTCTGAGACTGGTTCACACTTAACACCTGGAGGAGTATCTGTGGTGATGGGGAATCAAGGTAGCCCTCCTGTGACCAATGTCATAATTGTGGTAAACCTTCCTCTCCCAATGCGCAACAACGGTCCTAGCTCAGGGACATGAAGTCATCCTTTGGCGTTGATATGGAGAGCCTCTTGGACATTTTTTTGTGGCATGGAGTGAAGGGTTAATAGACCCCCTCGGAGCCTAGTTTATTTCTTCTTTCCAATTTCTTAATTTCTTTCCTTTCTTAGTATTTACTTCTGAGATTGTCAAACCACACTGTTAAATGTCGTGACCTCTTAGATGACATGACTTGAATTTTCACAGAGGGCTGTCAGTTCAGATTCTTAGAGGCAACTGGGGCTGTCTCTAGTATCATCTCCTAAATCTCAAACTCTCTTTACCTCTAATCTTAATAGAAGAGAAAGGACAGAAGTGGCCATCCTTTGGGGATAACCAGAATAAGAAACTCCAACCCACAAATGATTGAAGACAGTTCACCCATTGCAAAGGTCTGGACAGAAAGGAGCAGGAGTAAAACCCCCTCTTACTCATTAGCACAAGTCCTTTACCACTGAATTGTTTGTCACAGCAACAGAATTAAAACCATCAAAAAGAGAACAACCAAGTGTGCAAAAGAGGAGCTTGGTTAACAAATCCTGATACATGATTACATTGGGATGCTATATAACCATTCAAAACCATGATATAGAAGAATATATAATGACATGAAAGAATGTCCACAATGTGTTGCTAAACAGGTAGAAGAGTTATAATATGTATCCTACACATACACACACACACACACACACACACACACGAAGTAACTATGTAGGTACTGAATAGATAAAGGAAAAAAAAACCTGGTAGAGGCTATATATCAAAACGTCAAGAGTTCTGTAATATGATTTTTACTAACTTTATTTGTATTTTGCATTTTCATATGATATAGTACTTTCCTTTCAGTTTAACTGCAGAGACATTTATCTCCCTACTTCCTCCCCTCTCTGGAAAATCCCTACTGCTGTGACTCTCAGCTAAGTGACCAGTCTGCCCTCAGGCTATTGCCCAAGAAGGCCAGTGAACTCATTACCACTCACAGGAATCAACCTACAACCTCCTTGCAGGCTGAGCTCCGAGTTCAGAACTTGCAAGGGGGCCTCCTGATGCAGATACAGCCTATAGAACCTATGTCCTGCCAAGCACAGCCCACTTTATGTATTCAGCCATTGCCGCTAGCAGCAAGATGCCTTCAAAACATGCCTCCAGTCACCTTGTGAGACAGCGTGGTGGCAGTTCAGGCCTGGACCAGATGAGTGTGGGAGAACCTTGAGCTTAAGCTACCTGGTTTACCTGGGAATTATAGGGGAAATGAGTCTTGTGATCATGCGGGAATGAGGAGTTCCTTTGCTAGAATTTTCTAGTTAAAACTTACCTTCTATCATGAATCCCAATTTTAATTTCAAATTTTCAAAAATGGGAGGGAGGGCTTCCTAGGTGGCGCAGTGGTTGAGAATCCACCTGCCAATGCAGGGCACACGGGTTCAATCCCTGCGCTGGGAAGATCCCACACGCCACAGAGCAACTAAGCCCGTGTGCCACAACTATTGAGCCTGCGCTTTAGAGCCCGTGAGCCACAACTATTGAGCCCATGTGCTGCAACTACTGGAGCCCATGCACCTAGAGCCCATGCTCCACAACGAGAAGCCACGGCCATGAGGATCCTGCACACCACAACGAAGAGTAGCCCCCACTCACCGCAACTAAAAGCCCCTGCACAGCAAAAAAGACCCAACACAGCCAATAAAATAAATAAATAAATAAATAAATTTATTTAAAAAAATGGGAGGGAAATCTTTCTAAAATCATTTCACACTTGTCTGCCTCGATCAGGAAAGCAAACAAAATCTTGTGAATTTATTTATTTTGATGAATTTGCTAATTCTAATTATTTTGTTCTGTCCCAAGTGTTACTAATGTGGCATGCAGCCCCAAATGCTTTGTCTTTCACTTCTTTCCTAAGTCCATTTCCTCTCACGGTTAAGAAGACATGTCACACTCCCTCCAAAGAGAAAGCATTAATTTCTTGTCTTCTCTAAAATCCTCCGCTTCTAATTTTATCTTGATTGTGACAACAGAGGAACAGCTCATTAGTATTATTTTTTAAAAGTCTAAGAAAATAAGCCCTAATAAAGCCTTGATTTTTCTTATCTTACCCTTATGGGTTTTCGTCTATGCTTTCAACCTGATCTGGTCAGAAATTTATTTATTTATTTGTTTAATTACTTACTGTTTGTGGGGTTTTTTGCTTACACTCTGACTAGTTGAAGTATTAGAGATATGACCTCCAAATATGAGATGTTCACTTATGTTTTAAATATAGTTTTTACTGATGTTTTGCTTTTATTTCTCATCTTCACTTAAATAAATATGTTTTTCCATAGGAAAAATCATGTGCTATATTTGTATATAACCTGCTGTTCTAAACACAGAGTAGATGCTTGATAAACCCTGGTTAAGTGGCAATTTACAGAACTCTAAGGCTCTTAATAACTCTGGAGGCCAGAGATTGTCACGAAGTAGTAAACCAAAAACAGAGTGTATAACAGCATGATGAAAAACCAAGCTACAAGGTTAAAAACTACTTACTAAAACAGGGGTCTTTAAATCTTTTTGTTTGGGAACTCTCTACAAAACACTGAAAAACGACATAGTCAGTGGTACATGTACAATGTGATCTCCAAAATCTGTCATTATAAATCTAAAGAGTTATAAAGAACATATTTTTCTGTATATTGTAAATGCTGACTTTCAAAAATAGACCTGCCCCTTCATTTTATTTTATTTTTTTTGTTAATAAATTTATTTATGTATGTACGTATGTATGTATGTATTGGCTGTGTTGGGTCTTCGTTGCTCTGCACAGGCTTTCTCTAGTTGCAGAGAGCGGGGACTACTCTTGGTTGTGGTGCACGGGCTTTTCTTTGCAGCGGCTTCTCTTGTTGCAGAGGATGGGCTCTAGAGTGCAGGCTCAGTAGTTGTGGTGCATGGGCTTAGTTGCTCCGCAGCAAGTGGATCCTCCCAGACCAAGGCTCAAACCCCTGTCCCCTGCATTGGCAGGCAGATTCTCAACCACTGCACCACCAGGAAAGGCCCTGTCCCTTCATTTTAAATGTATCCAATGGAATCTAGATACTATTGATTGGATACCTCTAACATCCATTTTAAAAATACACAAATTCCTTTTTCACAGTCAGAAATTTCCTATCCTTCCTTTTTCTCCTGGAACTCATATTTGTATTCCATGAAACTGACAGGATTTTATTTCTTTTCAGTGGGCTTATCATCACAAATGTTAATACTACACAGTTGATAGATAAATATTCCTCGTAAGATAGTACTGGAGATGTACGTTTAATGAGATACATGAGGTCTTTTTCAACTTGTTCATGTATTCATGGGTGATTATTGCATATTGCGAGGATGAGGTAGGATATTACATCATTTACATTCCTATTTTTTATTTTGATGAATATACACACTGAATAAATGTCATTTACATAAATAATTAGACAGGAATCAAAGGGATACTGTAATGTTGCTTATTTTTAAGTATGCCATCTGAGACATATGCCAAAAGTCACATAGTAATCCATCTTCAGAAATTATTTAATGATCTACCGACTCTCCACTCCAGGAGATCTTTCTTCAATATTGCTGAAAGCAAGGAACTAGCATCCACTTGCTTGCAAAAGGCTGTGTTGCCCGGACATTTGCTCTCTCAATACCAATGTTCAAAGTTTACCGTGCCCGGTGCCCCAGAGCACGTTTTTTAGATCCTGAATCTAAAGGATGGTAGGATTTGAGGTGGTTGAAAGATGGGAGAAGGTGATTGTAAAGGAGAAGTAGGAGAAGCAGCATGATAGACACTTTCACAGGCAGACCACCTTGAAGAAAGCACAAGTATGAAGGTCGATGGCTTTAGAAAACTATTCCCGCCCCCTGAAAAGTCCAGGTATCATCCCAGTGGTAGGGTCAGTGAACTAGAAGACTTGGAGAAAGCTTCAGGGAGGACTCATGAGCTGAGCCTACAGGGAGGGTGAGATTTAGATAAGCACAGAAGCCTTGGGAGCA
The DNA here is from genome assembly GCF_030028045.1 of Hippopotamus amphibius kiboko. NCBI lineage: Eukaryota > Metazoa > Chordata > Mammalia > Artiodactyla > Hippopotamidae > Hippopotamus > Hippopotamus amphibius. The sequence goes on along the minus strand of NC_080187.1, from coordinate 132,780,616 downwards.
CCAGCTACCTGAGAGGCACAGCTGGAGCAAATGCCCTGATTGCAGTGTCCCAATGGAAAACACTTGAGGAACAGTGGCCAGGAAATACCCAAGGTTAAACCCTTTGACTGTCTCATTCTTATTCCAGATTCCACAGGGATAAGCAGCGTGAGCATCTGGTGGACAAGACTCTAGATCAGACATTAAAAACTTAAACATCTAGAGAAACAAGGCAGGTAACATAAGACAGAGCTATGACATAGCTCATGACGTAAGCTGTCTGGCACTGTACATGGTGGGGACTGGTGGGCACTGGGGAATATTATCCTGTCCAAGGGGGTTGGTCTCTGCTCTGCTCAGCAGCAGTGGGCGGGGGATGGGGGTGGGGGTAGAGGGGGGGTCACAGATCTTCCAATTTTCCAAGAGAAACTAGAAATCTGGACGTGAAAGCAAAGCTCCCCTGTGGGCAGGGCAAAACGTGTTTGTGAGTTATATCTGTCCCATGGGCCACCAATTGCTACCTCTGCTCCAAAGACTAAAATTTAACTATAGATCAAGCCAAAATACAAGAAAACATCAATGGCTGGATTATTCTTCCCTAGAAGGGCAGATGCCTGGAACAAAGTTAGATGATCAATGAATAGTTGTCAGCTGAATGGAAGAGTAAGTGGTTCCTTTAAGGAAGTGCACCTTTACAAGGACCTCTTTTACCTCCTTCCAGCAGAGGGGCTGGAGAGTCTTTACACCAAAGAGTCTCAGAGGCAAAGAGAAGATTTCTGTGAGATCTCAGCGCTAAGCATCTATTTCCAAAACTGGATTCTGTTTTCTGCTTTGTTTTGATCAGGAAGAGGAACAGTGGAAATTTTGCCTACTTGTGTAGGAGATTGCTGTGCGCATTTCCTGTGCGAACATTTCCAGACAACTGTTTCTTTGCTACTATTATTTGCCCCGATTGGATTTCCTCCTGTGTTTATTTTGTCCTGATATACCCTGTGTATTTTGTAAGCCTCCTTGAGGCCTTTTTGGAATGAGGTAGGATATAAATAAATAAAAGTACTATCTCTGGAGTCTTCTCTGCCCCTACCTGAGTTTACACTCTATTGGTGCTTCAGGCCCCAGGCCTATGGGGATACCACTTAGTAAATTACTGCTTGTATGTATCCTGAAGGTAATGGGGCTTCCAAAGGTGCAGAACAAAGCACCAGGGAGTTGTTTAAGCGCTAAGAAAATCTGGCCCAATACATTATTCCAAATCTATATTTATGTTCATGGCTTCTGAAGCACCTCAGGGTCCTTTGGGATAAGAAAAGCTGCACGAATCTAACAAAATATTATTAAATAGATTTATTTGGGGGTTGCTAAAGAGTGTGAGGCCCTCTGGAGAACCACTGGAGGAGAATGAATTATTTTCTGCAATCTCTACTACTTGTCTTTTTAAGAGTCTCTCATTGAACCCCTGGTGCTGCCCTAATAGTTCCAGCTAATCCTGTTGCTATAGTTACAACAATTAATTATACGCTTAACTAGCCTTACTAGTACATTGCAGCGATTCAATTAAAATCTGATTTTATTCTTCCTACACTTTCAGGGTCTTTTTTTTCCAGCCTCCAGCTCTAAAAACTGTCCATAATGTGGATTGAAAGGGTCCCAAAGGTTGTTCAGTCCATTTCCCAGTGGTACCTTTGGCTAGAACTTGATGGGACAAAGCAAGGCATGGTTGCCCTGAAACAGACCTTGGTACAAGAGCCAAAACATTTGGGAGATTTGAACCCAATAGCTGAGCAAATCATAAAACTAATACCCAATGGGCATAAGGCTGTTATGAAGAGGTGGGTATTTTTCCCTTCTTAACTTTCATACTGTATTAAATGAAAATGCGGCTTCGCGGGATTCCTAAATTAGTGACTGTGCCCAAGCACTGGTACGGCATCTGAAGCCACTCCACCGGGACCCAGCCACTGAGCGGTAGCTGGGAAGGGCCTCTCCTGGGCTGCCGTGGAGACCTGCGGGTACCAAGAAGCTGTGGGATCAATCGAAGCTCCAAAGCGCACTGAGGTGGTCAGTCTCCAGGTCCCTGATGGGGATGTGTTGATTGGAAACCATTAGAAATGCTGGGTTATCTCCTTTTCTGCTCATTACTGGTGTCAGAGTAAGAGCCCAACACCCTCCTTTCCTAGGAGGAAAACAGTTTTAGAAACGTCTTGTCTGCGTTTGCCTGGCTTTGGAGGATTCAGCTGTAGGTAAAAACCTTTTCCAGTAAAACTCGAGCAGTTGCAGCTTTTTCTTTTCTTTTTTTTTTTAATCACAAAGACAGTATCAGTGTAACTAATCTGTCTCCGTATTTTAATTTGTTTCTCTTCTTTCTCTGGCCCCCTAATAATGACAGCAAACATGGATGCCTCTCTATGTACTAGGCACTGTGCCAAGTGATTTTCCTTCATCATGTGATTTTGCAGATATGGAAACGGAGACTCTCAGCGCCTAAGGCCTTCCTCAAGGATGCAGAGCTCAGGGCAGAGCCCAGTTATCCCCAGACCTGCCCAGCTCCTAAATGTGTTCTTAGCCTCTATACGCTCAGCTCTTCCAAATGCCTTTTCTGCTAGGACCCTCTTTCTTCAATGACCTCATTAACTCCCCTGCTTCAGCCTTCACCTCTGAGAAGATCCCTAGTCCAAACTCAGTCCTGACCCTCCTTCACCTGCCTCCTGCACACCCTTCCAGGCCCTCCTGTGGCCGCCGCACACTCTGTGTTCACAACAGAACGGCCATCCCTCCTCCCTAACCCGCTTCCGTCCATCGTCCTGGCCTCTCCGCCTCTGCGAAGGGACCCACTGCCCTTCTGGTCACGCAGCTCTGAAGCCCCAGCGTTATCTCCTATTTTGGACACCCCATCTCCCTCAACTCCTACACACAACCAGTCTCTGGGGTCTTAGCACCTCCCCCGCATGCCCCCACCAGCCCACTTCTGGGGCCAACCCTGCGCCCATGGGAGGAAACGGCCCTTTGCCACGAGGCAGAGCGTGGGTTTGACAAGAAATTAAGACACACATGAAGGCTCTCTCCAGCTTTCTGCACTCTGTGGATTTGTGGTGCCAGTTACCCCCCGCCATCTCTCCTGGCTGTTCAGGGGTCTGTGCCATCCTCAGCAGGGAAGGGGTTTGCCTCCTTCTCTGGACCGGTATTGCATCCCATCCCCACAATCAAGGGCAGTTTCTCTGTGGTCCACACTTGGGAAGATGTCCACCGGCACCAACCCATTCTCAGCAAACATCAGCACTTAATAGGCCTTTAATGAAACTGAATTTCTAAATTTGAATTTGCTGTTTTTAAATCAGATTTTTCTGGAGACGTTACCCCATTTCAAAGACATGATTCAAAAAAGAGTGTGTGTATGTGTGTGTATATATGGGAAGCAGCAGGAACACATATATACATGCCGAAAGAAGACTGTATGTCAGGCTATATTTGTATTTTTCAATCAAATAAGTTTACAATATAATTTAAGAGATATTTATTGAGTGTCTTGTATCTGCAAGGCACTGTGCTAGGAGCAAATATTATCTATCTCCTGAATAAATACTCATTAGATGATTAAATGAATGAGTGAATGAGAGAATGAGTATCTATTTATTTATTCATTTGTTTATATAATTTGCAGACCATGGTGAGCTCTGAGAACAAAGCAATATTTTTGTTATTCACTTATTCCACAAATATTTAATAAACGTCTCCTATGCGCCAGGAACCGCACTGGGCCCTAAGAAGACAAAGCTGAGTAGCAGTGGACACAAAATCCCTGCTGGTCGAACTCAGCACTCAATCATGGGAGCAGACTGGTGCTGCAGGGACAGGTCAATAAGTCTACAGTAGTCACTGTGCTGTGACCTCCCAGGACCTGTGCTGGGGCTGCCTGGAGCTGGGGGACATTTCCCTCTCAGGTCCTCCTGGAGCCAGCTGACTCCCACTCCAGACCTCCACTTGATTCATCTATGAAACTATGATTTTCTGATTTTATCTTTAAACTACAGCCCCCTCCCCTCCAGGAGGCAAAGACAAAGAGACACCTCCAGGAGCCAATGGCATCGCTGAATCTCTCCAACATAATTCCTGGAGGTGGCAAGATCAGCCCCTCACCATCCAGGCTTCCCTGGGCGCCTAAAGGGCAGGCCCCAGGAAAGGGGGAGAAAGTCTTTGTTTAGGTGAACTCGATGTGCTCATATGATGCTAAGTACACCAACGGTGTTGACCTCTGCCATTGCAGAGGTCACAGAGGAGCTCCAGGATCCCACGTTGCCGTTTTACTCACTTAAGCACATATGTGAGCAGGCTTAATCTCACCAACTCCACTAAAGGAAAATAAGGCCAGGAGAAAGTTCCGGGGACAGTTAATTCTTACGCTATCACCACAGCAACACTGCCATCAGAGGGGCCAAAGTAAAGCAGAAAAGAGAATGGCTGTGATGTATTTGTGCCTGTAACCACCACCCACAAGTGACCACAGCAACCCAGGGCATGAATAGGGTCCAGAGACTAGCGTGCTTTCCAGCCGCTGCCCCAGCTGCTACTGCAGGACTTACAGAAACTTCTGATCCCTCCCCAACCAGTTCTCCGGGTACCCAGGAGGCATCTCTGCAGAGGTGAACGAGGCTCCCAGGCTTTCTCAGGCTCCTTGCTGTGATAGGTCCTGTACTGGCACTTCCTGAGGTCACCAGAACAGACAAGGGAGGCCCCCAAGCAGCAGCCTCAGGCTAACACTGAGTCCATGTTAGGAACTGGCCCTGATCTCTCCCTGGGACATGCACCACCAGCTAAGCTCACCTCTGCTCCTAGGGTTTTAGAAACTGGATAAACCTTCCTCCTTCGTCCTTCTCTCTCTCTTCATACAACCCCCACCCTGAAAATGCTGAAGGAGCCTCCCCAGCTCAAATCCCCTTCTCCCTGCCCATCTTCCCTGTACAGTGTCCTGAGTCCATCAGCCTTCTGCATCTCCAACTCTTGCTTCCTGTGTTATGGGCTCTTTCTCCAGAAGTCCCCCGAGTTCTTCATATACTTAATCCCCTAAGGGGCTATCTCCTCGTTCTCAGACCTGTTGAATCTGTGCATAAACATATTCATGTTAGTTTTGCTTTACAGACAAATAATTGAAGCAAAGCCATGAGATTGAATGATTTGAGGGAACTTCGTTTGTTTACTCAGCTACCTGCATGGGCTTCCTGGAAGCCTTGACCCTTTCACAAAGCTGTAGGTCAGAGGCACTTCCTGGATTGGAGAAAAGGTATTGCTATGGACTGAGTTGTGTCCCTCCAAAATTCATATGCTGAAGCTTAACTTCCAGTGTGACTGTATTTGGAGTAAGGAAGTAATTAATGTTAAATGAGGTCATAAGGGTGGAATCCTAATCCAATAGGATTAGTGTACTTTTAAGAAGAGACAGCAGAGCTCTCTCTCTCTCTCTCTTTTTCTCTGCCAAATGAGAACACAGGAGGAGATGGCTACCTGCAAACCAGGAAGAGAGCTCTCACCAGGAACCCAATGGGCCAGAGACTTGATCTTGGACATAGCCTCCAAGACTGTGAGAAATAAATGTCTGTTGTTTAAGCCACCCAGAGTGTGGCATCCCCTACTACATCAAATACAGAGATATTTGGCTGAATACCATGAAAGAAAAGAATAGGATAGCTTGGACAGAATAGCAGAGATGTATATTCAGACTTAAACAATATCAGATTCATTGAACCTATAGATTAAATTGGAGATAATTGACATTTACAATATTGAGTGTTCTGTTCTACAAATATGGATGTATTGGTTTGCTAAGGCTGCCATAACAAAATACCACAGACTGGGTGACTTAAACAACAAAAATTTATTTTCTCATTAGTCTGGAGTCTAGAAGTCCAAGAGCAGGATGTTGGCAGGGTTGATTTAGGCCCCTCTCCTTGGTTTATAGATGGCAGTCTTCTCCCTGTGTCTTCACATGGTCTTTCTTTTGCACCCATTTGTATCCAAACTTACTCATCTTATAGGGACACTAGTCATATTGGATTAGGACCCATCCTAATGACCTCATTTTAACTTAACCACTTCTTTAAAAGCCCTATCTCCAAATAGTGTCATATTCCTAGGTACTGGGGGTTAAGACTTCAACATACGAGTTGGGGAGTGGATATAATTCAGCCCATTACAATGGAATATCTCTCTCTTTATGCATGTCTTCTTACTTACAATAATGTTTTACAGTTTTGAAGTCATGCACATCTTTTGTTAAATTTATTTCCACATATTTGATGTTTTGGGATGTTCTCATAATTGGTATCATGTTACATACTATTTTCTTTGTATCTGTTGTTGATATATTGAAATATTACTGATTTTTATATATTGACCCTTTATCCAATGAGCTTGTTAAATTCATTTCTTAATTGCAATAGTTTATTTGTAAATTCCTCTCTATTTTTCTACTTCAATGTGGTCTGGAAATAATGTTACTTTATGTTTTCCACTTTAGCCTTTGTACTTTTTATTTTTCTTGCCTTATTGCACTGGCTAGGACAACTACTAAAACAATGAATGGAAATGATTATAATAAATCTTGTCTTATTTCTAACCTTAGGGGAAATGCCACCTAGATTGCATCATAGAGTGTAATTTTTGCCATGGAGTTTTTCAGTTGTTAGTTATCAGTTTAAGGAGGTCATTTGCCATTTATTTGCTGAGATTTATCAGCAATGGGCAATAGATTTTAAATGTTGATTCTGTACCTGTTGAGCTCATCTTATCATTTTGTTCCTTCATTCTCTCAATGTGATAAAATACGTTGATTGATTTTCCAAAGTTAAATGAATCTTACATTCCTGTAATGGACCCAAATTCAAAGTGACACATTGTCTTTTAATGTATTGCTAGATTCATTTTGCTAAGATTTTATTTTAATTTTTTGTATATGTGTCCTCAAAATTGGTCCTAAACTTTCATTTCTTATAAATGTTCATGTTTTAAGGAAATACTAGCCTCACAAAAGAAAACACACACGTTCTCTACTTTGTTTTGTTTTGTGAATTTTCTGGAGATGTTTGTATAAAATTGGTATTATTTTCTTTTTAAATATCTGGAAGAATTTACCAGTGAAGTCAATTGTGCCTGTGAAGTCAATTGAGCCTTGTGGGAATTTTGTCCATTACAGTTTCAATTTACTTAATATAGAACTATTTAGATTTTAGACATTGTTTTCTTGTTTCCATTTGGGTGAGTTGTGTTTTACTAGGAAAATTCTCATTTCACCTATATGTTAAAATTTATTGAAATAAAGCTGTTCACAATATTCTCTCATTATTTGATTTAAGTGTTTGTTGGATCTGTGGTAATTTCTTTTGCATTCCTGATATTGGTATTATGTGTCTTCTCTCTCTTAATCATTATTGCTAAGGGTTTAGTTTTTCAAAGAACTGACTGAGTTTTGTAATTTTTTTTTCTATTGTACATTCGTTCTATATTTGACTAATGTCTGCTATAATGATTATTATTATTATCCTCTTTTTTCTTTCTTTGGGTTTAACTTGATATTCTTTTTAACTCCCTGCTATGGGTACAATCAAGAAAAATCAATATTTTCATTTTCATTTTAATTAAAATTATTTTAAATTTTCATTATGATTTAACCTTTGTTCATGGATTATTTAGACATGTACTGTTTAATTTCCAAACATTTGGTGGTTTTCCAGTAATCTTTATTATTGATTTCTAGTCTTATTTCACTGTAGAATTTTAATACCTGGAACTTTGTTAAGATTTGATTTATGGCCTAGCACATGGTCAACTTGGCTAATTATTCTTTGTATTCCTAAAAACAATGTGAATTCTGAAGTTGCTTGTACAGTTGGTAAATGTTTCTCAGGTTTTATATCTGTTAATGACTTGTTTTTGTTTGCTCCATCTATCAGTTATGGAGAACATGTTAAAATCAGCCAATGTGGTTGTGAGTTTATCTAGTTTGTCTTTTAAATCTGCATTTTTTGCTTCATATATTTTGATGCTATATTATTGGGTGCATACAAATTGAGAAGTATTAAATCTTTCTGGCTGATTGATACTTTACCATTACGAAATGCCCCTCTTACCCCCAGGGATGCCTTTTGCCTCGAAGAGTATTTTTGTCTTATATAACTATGCCTTGTTCCTTTTTTATTAGTGTCTGTACTTTCAGTTCTTTTGCGTTCTTGCATGCAAAGTATTTCTTTTATTTATTCAGTTAGAGATGTTTTGTTTTTTCATTGATTTAGTTAATTTACATTTAAGTGCCTATATATTTAGGGTTTTAGCTACTACCTATTACTTGCCATACCAGTTCTACATTCTTTTATATGCCTTTCTTGCAACTTTTTCAACTAATAAAGGATTTTAAGCTTATTTTCCAGTTCCTTCTCCCTTATCTTGGTAGTTATACCTTTTATTTTCCTTTAATGGTTATGCAGTGATTACAACAAACATCCTTGAGTTGTTAAAGGCTAAAACAAATCAGCACTTGGGTCACTTCCCAGGTCATGCCAGAACTTTACCAATTTCAGTTCCATCACTTCACTTGTTTTACGTCTTTGTTCTTCATGTATTTTAAATCATAATCATTCTGTGTAGTCAATATTCGTTTAGATTTACCTACATATTTACATTTCCCATTTGTCTTTATTTCTTCTTACATTTCTGTGTTTCCTTCTCTTTAGGAGATGCTTAAGCACTTCTTTCAGTGTGTGCCTAAAGGCAACAAATTGTTTCAGTTTTGTTTTTCCTGAAAATGTCTTTATTTTTCCTTCATTTTTAAAGAATATTTTCCCTGGATAGAATTCTAAGCTAGCAGTTTTATTCAGAAAATCTATTCATCCATATGTATCTGGAATCTAAAATTTATCCAAAACTTGGTTTAATCAAGTAATTCTACTTTTAGGAACTCAATAGGAATAAGTTAAAATGAAAATAAAGCAGGAGGTACAAAGAAATGAATTGCATCATCACTCACAGAAGTGAAAACTGTAAACTACATAAAATCCAACACTAAAAGGCTATGGTTAAGTAAATTATGGCAAATCCGTACAGTGCAATACTGTGAAAATATTAAAATGATGCTTATGAACAATTTTTAGTAAGGAAAAAACATGTATATTATTGTTGTATATGGAGAAAACAAGATGCAAATTTTGATATATGATTTTAGCTAAGTAGCAAAACTATGTGCATATAAAAAGCCTAAAAGGAAATACATAATTCAGTTAACTCTCTTTATCTACAAGTATATAGGTCATGGGCGGTTAGTTTTCTGTGATTAAAATAAACAATTTTCATGTGTGGCTCACTCTTCTTTTACCAATTAAAATTGTAAATAGTATGAATTATAAAATTTATAGTTCAGTTAAAGGATATTTAATTCAAGGCGTTTAGGTTGCCATAATTGTCTTCCACCCACAGAATTTCCCATGAAAGGAAATCATGGAAATATACCAAAGGGACGCATTTACATTGTTATAAATTGTTCCAAGTCTCAAAACTCTGAGAAAAACCTACCTCACACAAGTTGTCATAAACACCTGATTCCTAAGCATAAACCCTGGTGTTGAAAATTGCATCCCACACACATTTCATCTGGAGTCAAAAGAACAGTAACCCCCTTACTTCATATACACTACTAGCCACTTCCTAAACCTCATTAGGATTGGTAATAAAGCTTCCCCAACAGGAATTAATTTTATGCTAATCATATATGTCAGTGACTCTCACAGCTGCTTCACAGAAGCAAGGATTTTGCAAATTAGCTGCTTTTTTATTTGGGGAAGGTGTGGGATGGGCCAGAAGCAAAGGCATCATTGGAACTCACATAATGTTTTTAGACTCGTTAATGAGCCTAGCAGTCTCATTTTATCATTTCATCAGAAGATGGTTTGGGGCAGAAGCAATCCTGAGGTCGTCAATTCTGACTCAGCTGATTAACACTGGGCTTGTAAGATAATTGGAAAGGTCAAAAAGCCGTGTCTAGTCTTTCTCCTAAAGCTAAAATTATTGTCAGAAAAATTTCCAAGAGACATTCCAGCCCTTGTGGGAAGGAGCTTAGGAATTAGGGAGATCTGAACTTGAATCCTTGATGCCAGCTCTCTTGCTGCGTGGCCTGGGGAAAAGGGCTTATCTTCATAAATCTAAGTTGCCTTCTCTGTAATAATGGAAATAAAAATGCCCTCCCATGGTAAGGGATAAGACAAGATACATGAAACATAATGTCCAACACACAGTGGGTGTACAGTAAATTTTCATTTTCTCAAATTTTCCTTCGACAATAGGAAAACCTTGCCTATTTGGGAGGACCAAGATTCAAGGGTCTAAATTGATGGGACACTTTTCACCACCCAGCTAGTGCTGGTTAGACTGCTTTTAGCTTGAGTGGAATGTGGTCCAGACATGGGGGTCAGGTGTGGGTGGGAATGGTAGCAGAAATGAGGCAGACTCAGGGAATATTTAGGATTCAGGTAAACAACAAAACCCTAAAAAGATGTCCAATGAAGAGATGGTAAAAATTAGTTTTATTCATTCAAGTAACCAACATTTATTGAGCGATTACTGTAGTAAGAATTTGATGCAGAGGATACAGTGGAGAACAAGATAAGCGCCTTCCTTTTTTTCCGAAAGTTTGCACTCTACTGGGGACAACAGGTATGGAGACGGGACAGTAAGGGCTGTGATGTGAGATGATCTGGTGGCTGTGGTGACATGGCCTGGCTCCCCATGCTCCCCACCCTAGGACAGCCCTGGGTCAGCCTGCCTTCTTTCCACCGGCAGTGATTCTGCTCATAGGGTAAAAAGCCACCTGGGAACGGGGAGCAGCTCGCTGGGCTGTGAGGCAGCAGAATGTCATTGAAGAAGCCAACACTCTATAGATTTCACACTCTCTTGATCCCAGTCTTCGGGGGAGGTTGCTCCCTTCTTCCAAGACTGACGCAATCATCACAGACATGCACAGCTGTAACAAATCACCCCACACTTCCTAGTCATTGGAAAGTCATTGAGATGAGCAACTTCTTTGGGGGAAGAAGACCCCTCCCCCATCCTCCGTCTGGAACTCTAATGTGGCCATGCCCAGATGGTCCATCACCTGAGGGCCCCCTGACTGGTCAGGATCAACAAAGGGTGTGGGTCCTTCACTGTGGCAAAGAGTGCAACATTGACTTCTTTCTGAGATGGCAGGTCACTCAGAGCAGGGAGGAATGATTTAGCCTGGGTTTTGAAGACCTTGGTAGTTTGAGAGGGGAAAGGTGGCTAATCCTTCTCATGTCTTCTCTCATTCACTCCACAAATACTTGGTGAGTGCCTACTACATGCTAGACACCATTCTAGATGCTGGAGATACACTGGTGAGTCAAAGCAGACCCAGACCTCACATGCTTTGAGCTTATGGACCAGTGAGGAAGGAAGATCTTAAGTAAATCAAACTAGAAATTCAAGGTGACAAGCATGACTGGTCCTAGGTAGCAAAGACCCAGGATGCTACGAGAGGGTGATTTTACCTGGTCGTAGAAGGCATTGTAAGGAAGTGATCTAAAGGATGAGTAGGAGCTGAGCAAATGAAGAGGGAGGGAAGGCAGCAGGAACAGTTATGTACAAAGGCCCTTTGCAGAAGAAAGCAAGGCATGACAGGGACAGAGAGAACCCAGTGCAACTGCAGTGGAGAGAAAGGCAGGAGAGAGAAAAGGGGGGCCAGGTGAGTTGGCAGAGGTGAAGTTACTGATGGTGGTAATTAGGGATTTTTATGTCAGGCTAAACTCAACCTCAGAACTCACCGGTTTTATAAATGCTGATTATCGTGTCTCATATTCTTTTCCAGTTTTTAATTAAGCTTTTTATTTTGACATAACTGTAGGTTCACATATGTTTATAAGAAATAACACAAAGATAGTCTGTGTACCATGTATTTCCCCCAGTGGTCACATATTGCAAAACCCAAGTCCAATATCACAAGAAGGATATTGACATGGATACAGTCAAGACAGGGAACAGATCCAACTCCACAAGATTTCCTCATGTTGCACCTCTTTATATTCACACCCAATTCTCTCCAGCCCCTAACCCCTCCGTAACCCACTAATCTATTCTTAGTTTCTTTAATTTTATTATTTAAGAATGCAATATGAATGGAACCCTATAGTATGTAAACTTTTGTTTATTTTGTCTCTGTTGCTCAGATTATATAATTTCTGTTGTCCTATTTTACAGTTCACTTATTCCTCTCTCCCCTTGATTCTGCTGCTGAAGCTATCCATTGAGATTTTTCTTTCAATTGTTGTATTTTCAGCCTTATAATGTCCATCTGGTTTTTCTTTATACCTTTTATTTCTTTGCTGAAACTTTCTATTTCTTTGGTGAGGCTTTCTATTTTTCTTTTCATCTGTTTCAAGTTTGTTCATAATTGCTCATTGAAATCATGACCCCTTAAAAATCTTTGTCAAATAATTCTAACATCTCTGTTATCCTGGTGTCAGCATCTATGGATTGCTTTTTTTTTTTTTTTTTTTTTTTTTCATTGAATTTGAGCTATTTCTGGTTCTTGGTAGGACAAGCCATTTTCCACTGAAACTTGATATTTGGTCTTATGTTCTGAGACTCAGGATTTTATTTGAACCCTCCACCTTAGCTAGCTTTCTTTAACACCACTCTGGCAAGAGCAGGATTGCTGCCACCTTGTTCCTGACGAGTGAGAGTACAAGTTCAGGGTCTCCAGTTGGTCCCCACTTGACACACAAGGTGGGAAGGGCCCATCACTACTGCCGAGCGGGGAGTGGGAGTTCTAACCCCCCACATGGTCTCCACCAACAGGAGATCATGACTAGAGAGGATGAAAGTCCTGGCTCTCTGGCCTCTTCTGTTGCCTGTCTGGGTGAGGGCTGGTGGGGTACCTCTTTACAGCCTCCTGAGGGTGAAAGGTTAAGCTCCCCATGCAGCCTCTGCTGGTGCGGTTAAGAGTGGAGTGGTCATATTCCTATGGTGTTGGGTGGACTAGAGTAGTTATTGTCTGAAAGTTTTCTGTCTTGCTAGGCTGCCTATTTCCTGGTCCCATGGCTAGAGAGAGCAGGCTTTTCTGGAAGCTGTTTCTGTCCGTGTTCATTGGCATGACCAGGTTACTGGCTTTCTCAGCTCCAAGTATGAGATGTATGAAGCAGAAAGAAAACCCAGGGAGCTCGCCACTGTGTCTTTCCTTGGGTCCTAAAGTCCTTAGCTGGTGTGTTTTCTCCACCTTTCAGTGTTACCACGTGTTTGTTTTATACGTAATGCCCAAAGTCCTTAGTCTACTTCATGAGCCTTGGGTGTTACTGGGAGGGTCTTGGGTTGGAAACAATATGGAGGAAAAAGAGGAATCAACTGCTTCTCTCTCTGGAACAAGAGAAAAGGAGCTTCAACTTGCCCTGTGTCTCCTTACCAGTCAGGGTCTGGCAACTGGCAATCACTCAGAGGTCATGGGGGGCAAAAGCAGAAAATCAGAGAGGCCCTCCTGGCCCTGCCCAGAAATTAGATATGTTCTCATTCAATTTCTGTTCCTTCCACTGTGGTCAGAGTTTTCAATATTCTAGTGAAACCCTCTTGGCTAATATTGAGGCTAACCACAAGCAGAAGATGTGGGAAACATTGCAGGAGTGTATTTCTCAATAGCCCTTCCTAAAATTACCATGACATTTCGTTGGAACATGCATTTGAAGTCTTTTCTGTACTGGCAATGCCAAAGCTTTTGCTCACGCAAAGCTGCCATCCTCCAAAGTAGAGGCGTCTCGGGCCAGCGTTGGGATGCCATGATCCATCAGTTGTTCCTTTTTCACAGACTCAGAGAATCATGGAGCTGAGAGGGTCAGGCGGGAGTCTTTGAACGTCTAGTCCAGGGTTGAGGGAAAGGCAGGGGCACTTTCCCTTCTTCTGTGAGCCATGACTCTCCACACTTAAGTGAAGATGAGTGAGGTTATGGTGAAGCAACCATGTTGAGGTGTTAATTTCCTCTTGCCCTTCCTGTCCCTCTACTGGTCCGGCAGAAAACCAGCCTCTGCTCACAGGTCCCAGGGGCGATGTGGACAGGGGGCAAAGGCAGAGCCTTCTTACATGGCTTCCTGGCATTTGTTGCCCAAGGGAGCCTGGGGAGAGATTCAGAAATAGCAGCATCTTGACCAGAAACATAAGCAATAAAAGGAGAATTTTCTCAAAGCTGGTGTGGGGCGTGAGGGGAGAGAGGCCAGGGGCTAGGAGAGCCGAGCTCCTTTTGTTCCCTAAACAGCACAGGAAAGGGGAAGGGTGACTGAGGATTCATCCAGGTACACAGGGCCCAGGCACCTTGGAAAAGTTCCAGTGTTCCAAGGACAGCGTGGAATGGCAGACACTCTGAGCCATTAGGCACTCTGCAGACCTGGGAGGTGGAAAGCTCGGAGTTATCCGTGGGCTTCAAGGTCTTGGTGTGACTTGGTAAGGAAGATCCCTGAAAGGGATGCTTGGGTGAGGGACTAGCATAGATACTGCTATTGTAGAAAATGCAGTGGTATTTGTTGCTCATTCCCTGGGTTTGTGGCCTGCGGTTCAATGGTGACCACTGGGGACCTTGCAGTGACTCCCACTGAGCCTGACAGCATCCTGTGATGAGGTTACACGGACAGGAGTCAGAAGAGTAGGCTCTGAAGTCACGTGGGACCCCAAACCCACATGTTTTTCTTCACCACAATATATGGCCCTTATTTTCTGCCAGGTGAATCTTTAATCAGACCCTTTTTGGAGAGCTCCACGGAAGCAGAGAGATGTTTTCAGGAGATGTGAGCAAAGGAATGCCTTAGGTTTCACCTTTCCTCCTGCAAGAAACTGCTGCTTCTCTCAAGCCCCTGCCTCCTTGTCTTGGAAGAGAAGTCTGCCAGTATCTCTTTAACAGTAGGCTCATGGCCTCTGCTCATTTCAACTCAGATGTATTTGCATGGGAAAGTTACCTTCCTCAGCTCCCAAACCTATGTTCACATGTGCAAGGAGAGAAGCCCCTCTCTTTGAAGCTGCAGAAGACATTGCTATAAAAAATGATCACTTCCATTCTGATGCTTACCCTGTGGCCTGCGCATCTCACACATCAGAGCATGCGAACAAGAAACCACACATGCATCTTATTTTGAGCCCGGGCCTGAAGTGAGAAGCAGGTATTGCTTACCTCTGATTTAGTTCGACAAAACTTATCCCCTGCAGCTTAACTTCTCATGTGTTCCTGTTTCATGTCACTTTCTGCTAGCAGTGGTCATGTGATTTCACAGTTTACAAAACCACTTTTCAGGTACTAGGATTCCTCCCTTTCTCTGTAGATTGAAATAAGAAGATAGGCAGAGAGGACGCAGGAATAACTTTGCCAAAGTTAACGACAAGAGTATTCTGTTGATTTATGCAGGTGCAGAAGGCGCCTTCCTCAGGATCTAGAACATTCTTTCAAGAGAAGCACTCCTGGATCCCGAAGGCTCCTCAGAGGTCTCACCCCTCCGGTTCCCCACAGCAGGACCCGGGGCCTCGTCCTTTGCCCGTAAGCTTTGTTTTCCTCCCGGGTGATTGGTCAACTACCGGCAGCTTCCTTTCCAAGGGCTGCTTCTCAGACCCTAGCTCTTCTAACCCACGAGTCGCTCAGAAAGGCGGGGCTCATCCCCTTGCACCCCCTGCCTGTGACTCTGATGGCAGTGATGAACCATGTTAACCAGGGCCTCACTTCGGAGTTTACAAAAATGGTTTTCAACTCCATCCACATACATTCTCAGATGATTCTAACAAGCACACTGGGTCGATGTGGCTATCCAAATTTGAAACGTGGGACACCAAGGATCAAAGAGCAATTTTCTCAAGTCTCACAGTCAATAAGGTGTGAAGACACACTTGGCAAACTTGCCGGGAAGACATGACCTGGGAGAGCAAGGTGTGTACATCCACTCATGCCACCCACCGCAGCTTCCCAGGCAGGCCTCGTGGGCACTGGAGGTGCTTTCTGCCCTAGTCTCTGAAAATTGGTTCACCAGAAAAAGAGAATGAACACCTGCAGACATGCAGGCAGCACCAAGGCTAAACCAAGGGTAGTCTGCTTATCACATTGCATGTGGAGTCATCATTTATCTGTTTTTTAGGTTTTTTTGTTTTTTACCTTTAGCGTACTCCTTAGTATCCTCAATACAATAAACACATTTCTTATCTACAATGTGCTATGCCTCCTACTAGTCTCATTTGTTCCCATCTTTAAGAAACTCTGGGTTTTTTTGTTTTTGTTTTTGTTTTCCTCTTTTTGGTATCAGGCCCACCCTGCCAGGGTCTATTTAGATCTTAGATGTCAATTTCTTTTTTTTTTTTTTTTTAAGGCTTTTAACAGTTCACTTTATTTGTATTTATTTTTATTTTTTATTTTATGTATTTATTTGTTTTTGGCTGTGTTGGGTCTTCATTGCTGCGCACAGGCTTTCTTTCTAGCTGTAGCAAGCAGAGTGGCTACTCTTTGATGTGGTGTGCGAGCTTTGCATTGCAGCGGCTTCTCTTGTTGCAGATCAGGAGCTCTAGGCACGTGAGCTCAGTAGTTGTGGCTCATGGGCTTAATTGCTCCATGGCATGTGAGATCTTCCTAGGCCAGGGATTGAACTCATGTCCCCTGCGTTGGCAGGTAGATTCTTAACCACTGCACCACAAGGGAAGTCCCTCTTTTTCTTTTTAATTGAAGTATAGCTGATTTGCAATGTGTTAATTTCTGCTGTACAGCAAAGCGATTCAGTTATACATATATATATATACATTCTTTTTTTATATTCTTTTCCATTATAGTTTATCTTTAACTCCTTCTTTGACTCACAAGGGAAGGCTGGCAGCCATGTCTTAGAATGTTCTAGTCTCAGGCCAGGCGCTCTCTCGACATCCCTCAGCCACCAAGAGGAATTCAGAAAGACTCAAGCTCTGCAAGGCAGGTGACTGAGTCAAAACAGCAGCAACTGCACACCTGTCAGACCAAAGCCCTGTGAACTGCAAGGGATTTGGGAAATTTGGAACCACATAGAACGTGAGTGAGGCTGTAGACTCCCCTAAGAGCACTTTCACAGATGGACATGGGATAAATGACTTCACCTTCTGCTGTGGAAATATGCTCAAGGGGAGGAAACCCATCACTAGCCAACTTCAGGGCCTTCAGAAGCCATTTATCTCCCTGAGTACCGAGGTGCACTCAGCCAAGTGCCAACCCCAAGAGGTGGCCACATCCAAAAGGCTGCAGAGTTCAGTACATTTGAGATGCACTCCCAGCTCCAACCTCCTCCTGGAGATTCACAGTGCATAATAAAGGCTCTGAGAAGTTACAAAATAAGTAAATCCACTGTTTGGGCAAATTTCTTTTGACTTGGGCATCTCCTCACCTATTTTGCAGAAGATGGAGAGAAAATGTTTTGAGAGTGAGATACATTTTCATGGCCATAAAAGGGACAAATAAAAGAGGCTTATAGCCCCTCATCCTAAGCCTTTGTGTTGGAGACTTGGAATTTTCCTTCTGCCTAAGGTCAAGTTCAAATACTTTTGCATTAAAAAAAATTAATTGGCCCAAGAAGTGGAACGGTCTCTGGGGGTTGGAGGAATTATCCTTGGGGAAGAGAAATTTTCCAAAGAGAAAACAGTCAGTAGTTTGGAGTTGAGGCATGTACAGAGGATGTACCAGGATGGGCCCTGTGCTTCTGCAGCTACACCTCAGGCAAGAGCCAAATGGCTTGAAACAGACCTGCCCCAGCCTTCCCCACGCCCCACCACAGGGGCCATGCTGGCTTGTAAGGTGAGCACAGCAGTGGGCTTAAGTGTACATCAACCTTCGAGAGCCTTCGCCAAGTGTTCCAATACGTGTGAGTCCCCCAAACACTTAGCCTGGAACGTGGGAAGGAGGAGGATGCCCCTAACATGAATGTGCTTAAATTTCTTACCTCACAGGTGCATGGGGTTTCAGAGTCATATTTAATTAGATTTGGGCAACGAGCATAATGTGACTTTCTTACACCTGAGTCTCACAGTGATGGCAAATTTGAACTGCACTCCATATGTAACACCTATCAATGATTTTTTGGAACTTGTTTGATGCAGAAGACTCATTAGCAAAAGCCCATGCCCATGTGGGTAGACTTGGTACCTTGCCTAAGTGCTTTACCTCCTTTCCTTCCCATTATAAATAAATAGGTGGACGAAAGGTGCTGTTTTATTGACCAAATAAATATGACCTCGAAGAGAGCTGAGTGTCTGCATCCTGGCAAACATCTGGAGGAAACCTGAGAACTCCACTTGGCTTTCTTCCTTTCCCCTCTCACAGCTGGAATTGTCTCTTGTTAATTTCATCACTTTCTGGACCTGAAATAAAAACATTTAAATCCACTCATCCCAGTTTTAGGGTGGCAAATGACCACATGAATCGAGTGTTAGAAAATAATCTTAAGATTGTTAAATGTCCTGAAAAAATGTGGATGATATATCGATAAGCGAAAGGTATGTCACCAAAGAGAATGTGTCACAGACCCAGTCACGTCTTGTGATCTGTGGGAGTCACATTCTCTAAACGGGCTGTGAACACTGAATTAGCAAATCTTGAACCACTGCCCAAAGGAAAATAAAAGATTAGATTCCTGTGAACCTTTAGACAAAACAGTTCCATCAACCAGTCAATATACGACATTGTCTTATGTGTGTTTCTGTTTACAGACACCCTATGTAATATATGTAATTGACTCATTAACATTGGACTCGGGACCAGTGGCTCCAGAGCCGCCTGAACAAAGCCCATCCAACACTCCTGTTTTCTCTGTAAGGCACATCACAGCCTTCTTGCCCCCAGGAACACTAGCCAGACCTTCAGCACTATACGTGGGTGCTGAATAAAAGCACAAAAGTGTGACTACATAGACCTCAAAAGGAGCGTATTTACAGTGTGAGAACTGAAACAGGAAGGCAGAGCCCTGCCTTATTCGACCTTAGCCGCACACGTGTGCTTCTCAATTTTTTGCCCCACTGTGCACGTCCATGTGTGACTTTGACAATGTGGCAAGTACTGATTTGGGTTAGCAATCAATTTTAGCAAGTAGATGAATCCACAAATATGGAATCTGTAAGTAATGAGAATCAACAGTATTACTTTTATAATCATTAAAAAATATTATTGAACTTAAAAACTCTCAACATGAGACAAGAAGGATAATAATTGTCATGTATGTAGTATGTGCTGAGCATTCAATGTGTTCTGGGCCGGAGCACAAAACCTCTCCCTGAATTAGGCACTGTTTCTCCATTTCCCCGACTGCACGTAGAGACTATAATTTGCTTTTCCCTTCTGATTCTACTCTTCCCTATAGAGCCTGTAAATATTATTAGAAAAAAAAATCACTCCATCTCCTTTCACTGTAAATTTCTGAGTATAAGGGGCCCCCCATTTTTCCAACCTGACTTTAATTTCGCATTCTTAACTAATGCAAACTTGTAATACTTCAGATTACATAGTCAAATCACTTAGTTGTACCTAGATAAATTAAATCTACATACCACAGAATAAGGTACTATTATTTTTTAATTGCTTGCTTTTTTTTTTTTGCTCTCTAAATATCACATAACTTTATTCAAACTGCCCACGTGCTTCAAAATCCATTTCTCCAGCATCCCTAGAACCCGCTTTTGAGTCATCACACACCATTTACCAGAGATATCAGCTTCCCTTCTGAGTTAAGATAATGAACTTTTCTAAATGTGTAAATAATACTCCAATTTTTACCCCAAGCTGTAAGTATCCAGTGGCACGAAATCAGGAAGCGTTTTTCCCCCAGTTCTCCTGTAGTGATCTGACAAAATGTTTCTTTCTAAAGGATCTTTCAAAAAGCTAATTTACATTTAATGAAACTTGGAAAAAGGAGGTCTTTTCCCTAAGAATAATTACTACTCCTGTACTAACAGTCTTTCCCTCTTCTGCTCTTTCTCTCACTGATTCTTTCTGGTGACCTCTACAGGTGTCCCCAACTAGATCTGAGTGAGATCAATTAAAGTTACTTTGTCTTCCCTACATCGTACTTACTGTTCAGAACATAGTCATTAAGTGGCTATCCGATAATAGAAGAGAATTTGTAAGGATTTGAGTAGAGGGCAATTTCCTCCTTTTAGAAAGATGATCGGGGGAGTGGGGAGGGATCTTCTCCTTACATGCAGGCATATACTGTTATTTCATTCCACAAAACTTTGTCAAAGCCTCTCTACGGGCCATAGTCCCATTCTAGAAAAATCTGACCTTCTATTTCCTAAAGCATGATGAGGCATGCCTTTACCTGTATTTGGTGCTGAGGAAAAGCTAGCAGGGAATTACCCACTGGCTATTTGGCATATGTGAGGGGCACGTGGCCCATCCCATCACCTGTCAAGATTTACATGCCGATTTACAAGTCTTGCTGGCCATGCTCAAAGCCACATGGAAACCTTCAGAGTCCGAGACCCATTTAGAACAAAATCTGGTGCACCTAGGGGAGGTAAATAATTTGTGTGACAGGATTCTAGGGAAAATAACTTGCAATGGACTTAAGGAAGAAAGGTTGATTTTCCATAAACTAGCTCTGAAGGCAGTGCCTAACGATGATGGCCTCATCTGTATGCTAAAGTTCTCTCTCTGGCTTTCCACACTTGGAAAGAGGCCCACCTGGCTCCCCCTCCTGGCAAAATCCTCCACAGGATGCCAGAGCCCATTCTGCTCCCAACAAGAGGCCTCTCCTCACACCCACTGGTCAAGGAGACCTTCCCCCCGGACATCTGTCCCTGGGCTCTGCCCTGGGCTGTAGTCCACACACACCGCCTCCAATTGCTCTTGGAGGCAGGTCTTGCTTACTCAGTGCCTGTGGCTCCTCTGAGGTCAAGCCAAGATTTCTCAAACTTTTGCAGTAAAGGCCCACACAATGGATGATGCTCCCTGCACAAAACACTCCAAAATGTGGAAATGCAAGCCTCGTGGACTGGTTGCGTGCCATTCTGTTCTCAATCCAGATGTCCCCAGTTCAGGGAAGCACAGCCCTGAGAATCCATCACTCCATATATGATCTTTCATCTCCTTGAATGTTCAAACAATGTCACCCACACTTACCAAAGCTTTACCCACTCTGTTATTGATAACACATTACTTGAGATGCATGCCCAGTAGATGGAGATAGACCAGAGTCCCAGTTTGACTCTACTTCTCTTTAGGTATCTTTTCTGATCACTGCACTTTACCACTTCACACACTTTAGCTGAGAGTTTTTAAATGAACATTTTCTTCAAGGAAAGCAAAAGCACTATAAATGGAGTCACCAGAAAAACAACTAGGAATATATTTTTTCAATTCATGATGCAAAGCACTAACTTACTTAACCTGCAAAGATCTCTAAATCAATAAAGGAAACTGGAAAAACCCAAAATAAATTGGGCAAAAGATGTAAATAAACAGCTCACAGGCAAGGAACTACAATGGATATTGATAATAATAATTGTAATAATGATTAATAAGAAGACAAATGTATTTAAAACTAAAAACATCTGCTGTCACCTGTTGTTTGGCAAAAATAAAAATTGTTAAGATATATATTGGAAAGGATGTGGAGAAACAGTTATTCTCATGTACTGCTGCTGGGAGGTTACATTGGTTCAATCCCTACATCAAAAACGAAACAATTTCCAACATTAAAAATGCATATGCCCTATAATTCAGTCATTCCAATGACAGTTATTACTGTACAAAGATATCCATTGCTGCATTGTTTGTAATAACAAAAGGTTAGAAACCAACAGGGGGCAAATTAATCAAGTCATGTTACATACACACAGTGGAAAACTAACCAGCCATTAAAAAGAATGAGACGCATTCTGTACACAGTGATACAGCAAGACTGGTAAGATGAACTGACAAATGAAAAGAACAGGAGAGAACAGTGTGGATCTCATACTATCATGTATTGATGCAAAAAAGGAAAAACTATATATGTACTTTTTGTAATTGTGCAAAATGTTTTATAGCGAATACCCTCTTCTTTTCCCTTCCTCCAAACCAACAAACCAACCAACAAACAAAACAAAACAAAAACCAAAAAACAAAATTAGCAAGAGTGATTGTTTCTGGGAAGAATTGGACTGCTGGGATTCATGGGAAGGAGACTTCTTTTCACTGTGTATTTTCTCAAGTCTTTTTATCTTTGGACATATAGTACTGATTATAAACAATGAAATTTAAATTATCTAAAAAATACATCCAACAAGGCAGAGACTGGGAGAAAATATTTATAAAACACAGATCTGATAAAGGATTCACATGCAAAGTATGTAAAGACTTCTCAAAGCTCAATAATAGGAAAATAAAACAAAAACAAGTTTTTAAATGATTAAAAAAAAAAATTTATGTAAACAGCTACTCCAAAGAAGAGACATATTATATGGCAAAAAGCACATAAAAAGATCTTCAACATCATAAGGGAAATGCAAAGTAAAGCCACAATAAGATACCTTTACACACTTATTAGAATGAATTTTTTTTACATGACAGTACCTAGAGCTGGTGAGTGTATGGAGTAACTGAAACTCCTGGACAATGCCTAATGTTGATAGGCATGCAAAATGGTACACCTACTTTGGACAACATGTTTTCTTCGAAAGTAAACCTACGCCTACCACATGACCTAGCAATCTCACTTCTAGGTACTTGCTCTAGAGAAATGAGAACACATCCACACAAAGACCTGTATGCTCATTTTCATAGAAGCTTAGTTGGAAATTGCCAAAACCAGAAATGACCCAAATGCCCCTCAACTGATGAATGGATAAACAAACTGTGGTATATCCATATAGTAAAATACTACTAAAAAAAAAAAAAAAAAAAGGAAGAGAGAAAAAGAAAAGAAAGAAAAAAACTCATAGTACTGAAACAACGTAGATGAATTTCAAGAGCCTTATGCTAAGTAAAAGCAGCCAGTTACCAAAGGCTACATACTGTATGATGCCGTTTATTCTGAAAAAGGCAAAATAGGTCAGTGGTTACAAGGGACTGGGGAAGGAAGAAAGGGATTGACTACAAAGGGAGTCCTTTTGGGAGTAATGTGGTTATTACACAACTGTGTACATTTGTCAGAATGCATAGAACTTAACACCAAAAAAGAGTCAATTTTACTGTGTATAAATTACTACTCAATATACACGATATCTCAGGTTTGCTGTGGGCAGCATGGCTGGCTATCTAAACTCTATTTTCTGAAGAGGATGGAAAGGATCATGAAAAACTCAGGCACCTCTGCCTGACTCCCTGGGAACATGCCTAGCCATCTCCCTTCAGAGATGCTAAAGTCTCTACAAACTCAGACAGGGCCCTGGTTCAACCATGTGGCCCACGGGGAAAAGCATTTAATATCATTATCCACCCAAGATGCTGAGTGACAATATTATCTTTCCCTACTGGGCAGGGAGATTTCAAGTTTGAATGTGATCTTAATTAGATGTTCCTCTTTGCAACCCGGTTATGAAGACAGTTGCACTGAGGTCAGAAGGAGATGGGAGAATTTGATTAAAGCCAGTCACTGGGAAAGTAACATGAGCGTAGATATAGAACCTAAGAAGGATATGACAGGTATACTTTCTATAACCTTGTCCATTGCATTGACAATTTTCCTCTCATGGGGCATTCTATTTTGACTTCCCAGTATATTAATAATATATCACAAAAATAATCATTTTAAACAATTCATTTGAATGAGGTTCAGTTTTAAAATATGAGCTTAAAACACACACACACACCCCTCCTCAAATGCCCTGCTAAGTTGCTTTGTCTTCAATAGTCTTGAATTACCTGCACCTCCTGGCTGTTGGTTTCATTACTCTGACAGCTGAAATAACACGTTCATGGCTTGAGTGAGTCTTGGATGTTTGGGGTTAGGAAAAGAACAGTCAGGTTATACATGATATTTTCTAAATTAACTTGAGCTCTGTGTTTGTCTACAGCGCTGCACCGGGTTGGGGGGGATTGGGGAGTAGGCACACTCAGAAGGTTCCACTTGACTGGGTACCATTGTGATGAGAAGCCAGGTGTCACCCCCTTGTAATGTATAGGAATCAAACAATTTAATCTTTTAAGACAGATTCAATGAATACATTCTACCTTGAAAGAGATAAATTGGTACATAAAGTACAAAAAGTAATCCCTTTGATAAGAGTGTTTATATCTGCCTCATGACTGTGAAACCAAAGAGCAAAGTTAACCCTGATTATTAACATGTTAACATTTAAAGCCGTGGGGGGGAAAAGAAGAGGGAAAGATGGAGGGAGGGAGGGAGGCAGGAAGGAAAGAAAGAGAGAGAGAGAGAAGAAAGAAAGAAGGAAGAAAGAAAGAGAGAAAGAAAGAGAGAGAGGGAAGGAAGGAAGGAAGGAAGGAAGGAAGAAAGAAAGAAAGAAAGAAAGAAAGAAAGAAAGAAAGAGAGAGAGAGAGAGAGAGAGAGAGAGAGAGAAAGAAAGAAAGAAAGAAAGAAAGAAAGAAAGAAAGAAAGAAAGAAAGAAAGAAAGAAAGAAAGAAAGAAAGAAAGAAAGAAAGAAAGAGAGAAAAAGAAAGAAAGAGCAAGCCAGCCGCAGCCGCCGTATTGGTGGCAGTGATAAAAACCACAGTGTCACGACTATTTCAGAAATGCTTGCTCAGGACCCGGCAGTCTTCCTGGGAACTGCACAGGGAGGGGCACTGTCTGCCCAACTAGAAACAGTGACATGCCAAGGGGCTTATGGTTTATTCCCTCCTAAACCTGGGCAAACGAAACTCAAACCTCCGGATGATCCAGGTGACAGGAATTTCTTTACTCCACTTAGAAAAGACAAATTCCAGGACAAGTTACTCTGAGCTAGTGGGATTGGTGGATTGAACCTAGAGGGTTGACTTCCCCAAAAGCCACTAAAATGACAGAAAAGGAATTTTCAAGGTCAATGACAAGGGCAAAGAGAAGGAGAGGAAGCAATGGTGGAGGAGAGAGGGCTATAGCCTTCTTGAAAGCTGGAAGTTGAATGCAGGTGGGTAAGCTGGCCCAGCAGAGCCTTGGGACCTTGGAGAGAAGTTCAGGCACCCAAGTTGGGGAGGGGAGAGGCAGAAGCACAGCGGCTCTCCTCTCTGACCCTGAAACCGAGAGGCTGTGGACCTCAGAACCCCATCCGACCCCATCCAGTAACTGCTTCTCTCCGACTCCTGCAAGGCCTGAGAGATCATCCCAGAAAAACAGAAACAAAGAAACCCAGGCTCAGGGAAATGGTCACAGCAGTGTCAGGCATAGGACTGGAAATAGAGATTGGGAAAGTCTGCGTCTGAAAGGTGGGGAGACCACCTTCCCATCCCTGCAGGTCGGAGTTCCCCACCTACGCCATCGCGCATGCGCAGCCAGGTAAGGGAAAAGAGTTCCCTCCTCCAAATGCTTTTCTCAGTATTTTTTTTTTCTGATTTGGTTACTATATATGAAAAATGTCATTATGTGTCAGGAGCGGGGTGCACTGAGGATGCAGCTGTTCAGAATACACAGTACAGATAGGATTGTATCAGAGTTAAGAAGCATAGTCGTGAAGTGGGTACCCCTGATTCCGCCATCCAACCTCAGAAAATACCATCACCAATCTGCACGGAACCCCCACGTGTCGCCCTACCCTATGTCTCTGCCCCAAAAGGAACCACTATTCCCAAGTCTGTGCTTAGCCTTATCTTGCCTTTAAAAAAAAAAATTGCCCATTGTTCATGTATTCCTAAACAATATGCTTTTTTGCCTTGTTTGGTAATTAGCTTGATAAAAGCGGTATCATCTTATGTTACTGACTCGGAAGTTCTGAAAAACTCATTTTCATTCATCATTACACGTGGGCGGGCAGCATTAGCTGGTTCATTTCCTTAACTGTGAAATATTCCATTCAGTGAATATACTCTACCTTTATTTATACACGTTCCTGTGGACCTGTAACCAGTCAGCATCCTATTCCTGGGACAGAGCTTCCCTCAAATCCTCTGCTTTAGCTCCTCTGTGAAGTACCTAGATAACAGTATTTGATGCACACTTCCTGAGTTGTTTGACAGATGTGAAAACCCCCCCACCAATGGAAGATGTTAACTACTTGATGACCATGAGCACATAGTCCCAGACCTCCTGGAGCCTAACAACTGATAAGGTTGAATGAACCCCTGTTACACCACCCTGGTACCTCACCATCAGCCAATCAGAGAATTGTGCACGAGCTGATCACATACCCTGTGACCCTCCTCCCTTACGTGGCTTTTAAAAATGCTTTGCCAAAACCCTTTGGGGAGCTCGGGGCTTTTTAGGGCATGAGCCACCCGTCTCCTTGCATGGCCCTGCAACAAACTTTTCTCTGCTCCAAACTCTCATGTTGGTGTGTTTGGCCTCACTGTGCATTGTGCACTTGAACTTGTGCCAACGCATATACATTTAGTTTGTTCTCGTTTTGGCTACTACCTATTAATGATCACTGTTAAAAATGTTGTGCTTTTTTAGCATCCAAGGACAGGAGTTTCTCCAAGGTGTATAGATAATTGATGGGTCATGGTATTAACTTACGTACAAGTTTATACAATATTGTTTTTCAAAGCGTTTATATCAATTTATGCTTTTTTTTACAGTGATAAAAATTTTTATTTTTAGAAATTTTATTAGTGGCTTAATTTTTTTTACTAGAATCTACATTTTTTTACTCGATTCTTTTTTCCTTTTTGAATCTAGTAACTTTCCTGAGATATGAGTGTTATCAGTCACTTTTTCCTGGACCACACTGTATCTATATCAACTGTATATGTGTTCCTTCCTATTCTTTATATTTCAAACACTTGATCTTAACAGATTTCTTCATGTTTATAAGTCAATGGGCAAAAGAGTACTCCATGTGGCCTTTTTATTTTCTTGACTATCCAGAAAACTGAACTTATTCTCATAGATATATTGACTATTTATATTTCCACCTCTGTGAAATGCCTATTCATATCTTTGGTAAACTTTTTATTGGGTTGATTGCTTTTTGGATTTATAGTAGTCCTTTACATATGCTGAATAATAATCCTTTATCAGGAGTGTGTGTTACAATGATATCTATGAGTTTTGGATTCACCTTTTTTTTTTTAACAGTGATTTCTAAAGAATACTTAAATTACCAAAGAAATCATCCATATTCAAGGATAGGAAGCCTCAATATCATAAAAAATATCAATGCCACCCAGAGCAGTCTATAGGTTCAGTTCACTTCTAATCAAAATTCCAAACTTTTTTTTTCCCCAAGGAACTCGAGAAGGTAAGTTGGCATGTAGTCCACTTCCTATTTGAGGCAATGATTATTCTGTGCAAAAATAAGCACGGGTTGGAATCAATAGCCTTTTCCAGACCTGCAGTAGTCCAGAGCACATGGGCTGGGGAGTCACAGAGACACAGTTTTAAGTCCTGGTTCTGTGCTCATCAGCTCTACACTTGAGCAACTTACTTCTCTGAGTATCCATTTCCTTGTTTGTGTTGGAAGTTGAATACCTAACTGGTATTCAGTTGGAGACAAGAATACCTAATCATATCTTTGCTAAACAAGAAAACACATAAAGCCCCACAGAGTCAGTGTCTAGCACACAGCAAGCACTCAGTAAATGCAGGCTGCCTTCTCTCTTTTCTCTCACAGCCATCCCCAGAGGACTTCCTGAGCTGGATGGCCCAGCCCCTGGTAAAAAAGAGAGGCCCCACCCACCTTTGGCTGGATGATTAAATGATGTTGCAGGACCTGACAAATGTAGGAATGCCTTTCATTTTTGTGTTAGAACATAATTTAAATCTATTTTTTATCACAAGAACTGGAAGATGCGAGCTACAAAGACACAGAGAGCAGCCCAAGGCCTTGGCTGTCTCTTTATTCCCTTTGAACTTGATAAAAGCGATACCTGCCCTTCCTTGAGTCCAGAGGTGAAGCTAACGAGAGGCCCATGACACTGAAGCTTCAGGGCATCTCATTTGCACTGGTCCCTCTGAGGTCCTGGAAGGGGTTCTGGTAGGGGGTACACATGGTCATATGTTTTTGTCAAATTTTCAAAAGTAAGTTACTTTCACTGCTGATCAGTTAAGGACGGGTCTTTCTACATGCTTCCCATCATGTCGGGTGGCCATGAGTACTTTTGGGGCCCAGCTAAAGGGAAGTAGAGTTGGGGATACACTTAGTTTGGTTTTCCTGGAATATGTGCATGTGATCTGCAGTCATGTCCTTGTAGAGTTGAGTTAATGAGGACTGTCCTGGTGTAGGACTGGTTTCCAGGGATACCTCTACCATCCACCCCATCCACCATGTGGGCTCACCCAGTGTCATGACATCCAGATGCAGGGCCAGAGGTCCTGATGTGGCCCTATGCTACTGTGTCCAACACCAGAAGCACAAGATGAGTGAAGGAGAAAAAACACGAGGAGCCAAAAGAAGCTAGTCTGTGGAAGATCCTTCCAAATCTCACAGCTCCTATATTCATATAAAAGAAATCTGAGAAATTTTAAAATTTGACAACAATATTACACATTTCCATGACATCATCAGCTAAGAGTAGCAGTTTGGTAAGCTAAGAGAAACTTCTCAAACTATCATCAATACCAAAAAAAAAAAAAAATTTTTTTTAATTAACCATGCCAGAGTAAAGACTAAGCTATCTTGCTATTCTATCTATAAAAAATATCACAAAATTGCCACTAAAGAGGATACAGCCAAAAAGATCTAGGGAAAAGAATTACTGAGTATTCCAGGCAGATAATTAAAAATTGTGGGGCTGTGTGTGTGTGTGTGTGTGTGTGTGTGAGTGACATCTGCAGTATTTGCCAACTTTAAAATTTTGTGGCTTATAATTTATTTTCTGTTGTATATATTCTCTCGCATATCCAGCTTGATTCATTCATAATTATGTGTTCTTATTTTCAAAGAAGGTCCCCCAATCGCATAAGATTCAGGCCCCACAAAACTGGGCTCTGCCCCTTGCCTTACCTGAAGGTGAGAATCTTCAGTTTCATGAGTGGCCTTGGGCCCCAGAGTGGACTTACTCCCAGGGCCGTGGAGGAGACCGCAGAGGGGCGGCCACCATGCAAGCAGTGCTAGGAGCCAGCGTGGGGTGGGGTGGGCCTGATCTGACCCCTTCTGTTGCTTTCATGAGAGCAGATATGGTGAGCCCAGGAGACACCTGGTCACAACTCTTAACTCATTTGGAGCGAGTAATGGACACACCCCCATGAGCGCGCGCGCGCGCGCGCGCACACACACACACACACACACACACACACACACACACACACACAAGCCAGCAGTATTCATCAAAATGGCCTTGGGCAGGAGATCTGCAACAATCTTCTCCTCTGAAGCTTTGCAGCCCACCAGCATCCAGAGGCTCTGGTCATAGCCTTAAGAACAGCCAAGGACCGTCTGGGGATCCCACCTGCTTCCAGCAAGAAAGGAAGCAAACAAAACAGAGTACCTCCCTGCTGGAATCAGGAAGAGGAAATGAGATAGCAAACAAGAGAGCTGTGTATCTGCCACACAGTCAGGAAACATTTGGGGAATCCAAACAAAGAATATAATCAGAGTTTAGGCCCTGCAGTTAAGTTCTGTTTGAAGAGTAGAGATTTGATCTCTCGGTTTGAGCAAGACCCAGTGCTGCCCCCTGACCTTGGGCCACTTCACATATTTATGTGACCAGCCAGGGCATACAAGTATTTGAAACTGAAAATGGGTCACTTAAGTTGTCAAGGCCATCTTTACAGCTGAGCCTTCCCCGCCCTACCCCCAGGCTCTCAGGCAATTGCTCTGGTTTTCCGGACCCTCCAGAAGTCTTAAGTTCCCCCGGAAGTTGAACTTGAGGTTCCAGTGGCAGGCTAGGCCAGGGGCTCATGGCTGGCATGCCTCCAAACAGTATCCATCAATCCTGCTAGAGTTCACACCCCAGTGCAAGTACACAAGGGTTGGTGAAGTGCTTCAGAGGGGGAGCTTTGGCTCAGTAAGCAGCGCCCCACAGGACTGCCAGGCTTGACCGGAGGGATAAACAACTTAGTTAGAAAAGCCTGTCCATTCACTCCAGCTTTCCAGGAAAACAAATATCAAGGGCTCATTTTTGATAAAATATCTATTTCCATGCATCACTATTCAGTGGTACCTCATCTCCCCCCCTCCCCACCCCATCTGTCAATCATCCTTACAGACATGATTACAGAGGACAGTGAAAATTAGAACTGCCCGGGGCATCTCTAAGTCACTGGTGCTCTTTTCACTTGAACCTTGCAAGGCTTGTATATGCAGGCTGCTCCCGTCCTTCCCAGGCAGTGACAGGAGCTGGGCCTGCCTCCATTCTCCCCTAAATCTGTCCACATGCAGGCATTTAGTCTCACCGCAAAGAATGCTGAATATTGTTTAAAAAAAAAAAAAATCTTGGTCAAAAACACCAGCCTGTCTCATGGCGGTGTCCACTGCAAAAAAACAAAAACATGTAACCTAAAAGTTGAGAGTTATGTTTTATTCAGTGGAAATTTTCAGGACTTCAAGCCCCAGAGGCAGCATCTCAAGTAACCCTTAGAGAACTGCTCTGAGCAGGTGGGGAGGGGAGCCAGGTTATATAGAAGTTTTGCAACAAAAGACAGGTAGTCTGAACGTCAAAAGATTATTGTAAATTAAAGAAAACCAGATATCTCAAGTTAAGGAATTTAGTGCTTTTCTATGTATGGGAAAATACAAGCGTCTGGGCTCACTGAAATCATTTCTTTGATAAGCACCTCAGTGCTCTGGAGCCAGTATCCTGTGTTTTCACATCCTGAGTTCCCTCAGGGCTCACCAGCTCATCATCTGCTGGTGGCTGCAATCGCTGATGACTGTAATATCCTTTGTTTACTGATATGGCAGGAAATATTCCATTTCTCAGCTGAGAGTCAAGGCCCTCCTCTGGCACCAGGAACAGAGATTAATACCAAATCTCAGTTCCTGCTTCCTCACATCTTTGCTGATTCTTGGAAAAGTTAGTAAGGAAAACAGAAGCAAAGAGAAATAAGAAGTTGCTTTGGGGCTTCTGCTGAAAACATTTAATACATGTAAATTTTTTTAATGTTTCTTTTCTTATGCATATTGAGCACCTAGTATGTGCCAGGTTGTATGCTAAGCAGCTTGCACATGGTATCCTTTTCCACCCTTGCAATAACCCTTGAAATAACAAGTGAGCTCCTAAGAGACAGGACGGGTCAGGGGCCCAGCTTTCTCAGATTCCAATTCTGTGCTCTGTTTTGGTGTATAAGTTTAAGGATCATATGAACCTCTCCCATAAGAGTTTCCAGGAGTTCCAGGCTTGGGAAACAGGTCTCGGAAGGGAAAGGTGGGGGCAGAGCCAGAGGTCAGCGATGGGGAGGAGTGAGGCTGGGGCATTTAGTAGTGTCCCTCACCTCTTGGCAGGGATGATAAAAAAAAGAAAATTAGATTAAAAAAAAAAAAGAAAATTAGAATTATAGGCTTGTATAGTCCTAGGCTAAGAAAAGAGAAGAAAACACAAAGTGTATCATTATTAATCAGAAGATATAAAAGTGTATACCTGAATCTGAGATGTTTAGCTCAAACTTACACCTAAAGTATCTAACCAAGCTGAAATGAAGCTGTATTTCTTGAGAAAAGGGTCTTTCATTGTTTAAAACTACACACACACACTAAAGAGGACAAAATAATAAGCACGCAATTACTCGCCATCCAAAAATGAAGTCTCCTCCTCTCAAAAGAGCAGGTTTGCTAAATTGTCCCAAGTAATTGAAAAAAGGGGACTTTTAAGAAATGTTTTCGATGGTGCCATCTGGTGGATCCATCCTAAAAGTGCTATCTGTTCTCGCAATTAAATTGACTTGAGAGGACAGATTCTAGTACATAATGAGACGTTCAGTCCCTTAATTTTTCCCTGTGGCTTTCCATTATTTCCCCTCTGGGCATCCTCAGCCTCCTTTCCATTCCACTACAATCAACTGATCCTTGAAGTTCCCCCTTTCATTTCATAGCCTTTCTGCTGCATTAGAGCCATTTTATGGCAAGATTTATAACAATGTCAAGAATAAAGAAAACTGTTATAAAATAACCATGGACAACATTATAAACTGGCAATAAAATTGGCCATAATGAACAGCTGGTATTTATGTGGGCCACCTGTTCCACTTTTAGCCACTCCTGATCAACTGCTTTCACCCCATTCACTGTGCTTTGAAAGCCCTTTCACTTGCCTCCTCTTCCAAAGATCTTCAGGACTGACAATAATTTCCAGAATGTGCTGAGGTGTGCTATCAAGCCAACCTTACTTGTCCATGTAACTGTAACCATACCTAAGAGCCCAGGATGGCTGATTCTTGCTTCTGAGTTTCCAAGCTCTGCCAAAACCCAGATATCAGACAGAAGAAAAGTTTCACCAAAACTCATGCCAGCTACAAGATACACTTCATGCCAGCACACATATTCATATTGAAAAATTAGATGAAATAGTCAAGGCGCTATGTTCGTCTCCACAGCTATGGAGAAGGTACTAGAGCCATAATTCGTAGGAGCAGTACCTACTCAGTACAAGCTGAAAATTTTCCATATGTTGTCATTAGTTGTTGCAACAACTCTGCAAGATTGGTTGAATCGATTACTCATTGCCTCAGTGACTTCAGTAAATGTTCCCAACAATCTCAGTTTAGAAGGTGGCCTATCACACTGCAGTAATGCAGTGAGAATTCAGTAGGAATAGCGAAGTGTTACCATATTCTTACTCTGTGCTAAGCATCCTTATGAGAAATCTCCACGTATGAACTCATTTTATTTAGTCAAAACCCACCTATTATGTACCATTAATATGCCCAGTTCATAAAAGAATGCTGAGAGCGAAGAAGTTATATAACTTGCCAAAGGCCACAGGCTAATAGGTGACAAAGTCAGGATGTGAATATAAGATGTCATACTCCAGAGCACAACACTCTTTTGACAACTAATTGACTACTATTTAATAATTAATTTTAAAAAATCAATGAGTGAAGTCACTACGAGTGTTGGAGTAAAGGTTTCCAAAACTTCTCTTCTCCCTAGAAGCAATGAGAAAATTGGCAAAAATTACTAATGTTAACTTTTTTCAGAATGCTAGAAATGAACCAAAAGTTTGCAACAATTGGGAAAGCATTTATTTGAAAAACAGCTGAATCTTGCAGAGAACAGTGAGCTTTGTGGTTTTGACTTTACCTGAGTCCCATCGCTCACTCTCTAGTTCTGTAGGAACCTTAAAAAAAATCATCCCCAGTGCAGCCTCAAAACCACCAGGGGGAGCAAAGTGGAACTGGAGCTATTTCAAAGCCTCATTCCCAAAGAATTATCATTATTTGATCTTCTGGTCAGACCTGCCTCGAGATTCCCTGGAAGACTCCACTTTTAAAGTTGTATTTGGCCTTATTTGGAGATTTACCAGTTCCAGGCATTTAAGGAAATCCCTATGCAATCATTAGCTGACCACTAAACAAACCAGGTAGAGATTTCAGTGGCCACAACTGAATACAGACTCTATAGAACAGGTTCAGAAAAGTCACCAGATAAATAAAAACAACTAAAAAACAAAAAAGCATCAACAGCAATACACTCTGGTGAGGGGAGAGAATCTGATTTCCAGAGTTACCACGTTATTTATTATTTTAAATGGCCAGCTTTCAACAGAAATTTCAATGTATGCAAAGAAACAAGAAAGTATGGCTCTTTAAAAGGACACAAAGTGATCAATAGAAATTGTCCCTGAGGAAGCACAGACAGGGATTGTGCTTTAAGAGACTTTAAATCAGTCATTTTAAATATACTCCAAAAGCTGAAGGAAATCATGTCTAAAGAATTAAAGGAAAGTATGAAAACAATGTCTCACCAAATACAGAATATTCATAAAAGGATAGAAATGATATATTAAAAATACAGAAATCCTTGGGTTGAAAAGTATAATAACTGAAATGAAAAATTCACTGTAGGGAACAATATCAAATTAGAACAAGCAGAAGAAAGTGTTGCAAATTTGAAGGTGGGTCAACTGATATTATCTAGTCTGGAAAGCAGAAAGATAGTAGAATTAAAAAATTGACACAGCCTTAGAGGCCTGTGGGACACCATCAAGAAACCAACACATGCAACACATCCCAGAAGGAGAGGAGAGGTAAAGGAAGAGAAAGAACACTTGAAGAAATGTAGCTTAAAAATTCCAAATTTGATGAAAAAACATTAATCTACACATTTAAGAAGCTCAACAAAGTCCAAGTAGGAAAAGTAAACTCAAAGAGACGCACAGCCAGACACCTCATAATCAAACTACTAA
Organism: Hippopotamus amphibius kiboko; assembly: GCF_030028045.1. NCBI lineage: Eukaryota > Metazoa > Chordata > Mammalia > Artiodactyla > Hippopotamidae > Hippopotamus > Hippopotamus amphibius. The sequence continues at coordinate 132,746,274 of NC_080187.1, read as the reverse complement.
AAGACACAGGTAAAGAGAGAATATTGAAAGCATAAGAGAGAAGAGAATTATCATGTGCAAGGATCCTCAATCAGCTAATTTCTCATCATAAAGCATGGAGGCCAAAAGATGTTTGTTGACACATTCAAAGTCATTAAAAAACAAAAAAAAAAAAAACACAACAAAACAAAACAAAAACAAAAAACACCATAAAAAACAAACAAAAAAACCCAACTGTTGACAAATAATTCTATATCCAGCAAAAGTACCCTTCACAAATGAAGAAGAAATTAGGATATACTCAGACAGACAAAAACTGAAAGAATTTATCATGAGACCTGCCTTGCAAGGAGTCCTTCAGACTGAAATGAAATGACATTAGAAAACAACTCAAATCCATATAAAGAAATAAACAGCACCAGGAACAGTAACTACATAGGTAAATATAAAATACTGTATAAATGTATTTTAAAATTTTTTTATTGAAGTATGGTTGATTTACAATGTGTTAATTTCTGCTGTATAGCAAAGTGATTTAGTTACATATATATTTATATATTTAATTTATATACATTTATATATTATATATATTCTTTTTATATTATTTTTCATTATGGTTTATTGAATATAGGATATTGAATATAGTTACCTGTGCTATATAGAGTAGGACCTTGTTGTTTATCCATTCTATATATAATAGTTTGCATCTGTTAACCCCAAACTCCTAAAACATGTATTCTTGATTATAATTCTTTGTTTTTCCTATCCAATTTATAAGAAAGCTACACTGTCATAATTACAAATCTATGTTGGTGGGCATGCTATGCATGAAATGTGATTTCTATGGTAATAAAAGGATGAAGGTGGAGGGAGGGTCATAGCTATATAGGAGCAAAGTCTTTGTATATTATAATAATTAAGTTGGTATTATACAAACTAAATGCTAATAAGTTAGGATGTTAATTGTAATCCTCAGAGCAATCACAAAGAAGTCAATTAAAAACATACAGTAAAAGAATCACCAAGGAAATTAAAACCAAACACTAGAAATTATATATCTATATAACACAAAAGAAGTCACTAATGAGAACAACAACAAAAAAGACATAGGATAAATATAATAAAAATAGCCAAATGGCAGATATAAATCTACATAACAGACATAGATATAAAATAAACTCTCCAATTAAAAGGTAGAACTTGGCAGAATGGATTTTTTGTTAAATTACATGATCTAAGTCAATAACCTACACTTATACTTTGGGAAACAAGAAAACAGAGAGCAAACTAAACCCAAGGGAAGCAGAGGAAAGAAATAATAAAGGTTAGGACAAAAAAAAAAAAAAATAGAGGATGGAAAAACATTTTTTTTTTTGAAGACAAAACCAAAGCTTAATTCTTTGAAAAGATCCACAAAATTGACAAAAAACTTTAGACTGGCCAAAAGGAGGGGGAAAAAAAATAAAAAAGAAGGTTCAAATTACTGAAATCAAGAGAGAAGAAAGTTTCTACCAACATTTTAGAAATAAAAAAGATTACAGGGACTACTATGAACAATTGTATGCCAACAAATTAGACAACCTAGATAAAATGGACAAATTCCTAGAAAGACAAAAACCACCTAAACGTACTCAAGAAGAAATAGAAAGTGTTAATAGACTTGAAGCACTTAAAGAAATTGAATTACTAACCCAAAAAACAAACAAACAAACAAACCCCACAAAACCTCCCACAAGGAAAAGCACACAACCAGATGACTTCACTGGTGAATTCTACCAAATACTTAAAGAACAATGAATACCAACCCTTCACAAATGCTTCCAAAAAAAGAAAACAAAGGGCAAAATTTCTCAATTTATTCTACAAAGCCAGTATTACCCTGACACCAAAACCAAAGACATCACAAGAAAAGAAAATCACAGACCAGTATTTCTTATGAATATGGATGCAAAAGTCCTCAACAAAATACTGTCAAACCAAACCCAGCAATATATATAAAAGATTATATATGGCAGAATTTATCCCACGAATGCAAGTACTTCTATACATGGCAATCAATCAACGTAATACACTGCATTAGTGGAACAAAGGTCAAATACCCATGATAATCTCAATAGAAAAAAAGAAAAAACCTGACAAAATATAATTTCATAGCAAAAAATATTCAACAAGCTAGGAATAAAGGAGAATTTTCTCAATCTAATGAACTACAATAGATATATAAAAAACCCATACTAATATATCTTAACGGTAAAAGGCCAAAACTTCCCCCACACAAGATCAGCAACAAGACAAAGATATTTGCTCTTACCGCTTCTGTTCAACATTGTACTAGAGATTCTAGCTAGAGAAATTTAGGAAAGCAAAAGAAATGAGAGGAATTCAGATTGAAAAGGATGATGTAAAACAGTTAACAGATGACCTGATCCTGAATATAGCAAATCCTAAAAAATCCTAAAAAATTAGATTAGAGCTAATAAACATATTTAGCAAGGCTGCAGGGTATAAGATCAAAATACGAGTCAATTGTATTTCTATACACTAGAAATGAACAATCCTAAATGAAATTAAGAAAACAGTTCTATAATAGCACCAAAAAAAACCAAAATTTAATGATAAATTTAATGAAAGAAGTATGACACTTGTACAATGAAAACTACAAAACATTGTTGAAAATAAAAAGAAGATCTAAAAATGGAAAGATATCCTATATATATACTGACTGGATCACTAAATATTGTTAGGATGGCAGTATTCCCCAAATTTCTCTACAGATTAAATGTAATCCCTATCAAAATGCTAACTTCCTTTTTTGCATCAATTGACAAGATTATAAAATTCATATGGAAATGAAAGGGACCCAGAATAGTCAAACAGTTTTGAAAAGAAAAACAATGTTGGAGGGCTCCCAATTTCAAAAGAGTCTTTAAATAAACCCATACACCTGTGGTCGATTGATTTTTGACAAGATGTCAAGATCATTTAATGGGGAAAGAATAGTCTTCTCAACAGATAGTGCTTGGGCAACTGGATATTCACATACAAAAGAATAAATTTGAACCCTTACTTCACACCACATACAAAAAAACCTAAAAATTGAGGATCAAAAATCTAAATGCAAAAAAACTATAAAAATCTTATATTTTAAAAACTCATAACTTATCAATAACAAGGCAAATAAGCCAAGTTAAAATGAGCAAAGGATTGGAATAGACATTGGTCCAAAAAGATATGCAAATGATCAATAAGCACATGGAAAGAGGCTCAATATCATTGGTAGTTAGGGTATTACAAATCACAACCACAAGGATATACCACTGCACACCAACTAGGATATCTATTACAATTTTTTTACATAAAAAAAAGACAATAGCTAGTGTTGGTGAAGCTATGGAGAAATTTGAACCCTCACACGTGTCTGTGAGTATAAAATGGGGCAGCCACCTTGGAAAACACTTTGGCATTCCTCAAAATGTGACCCAGCAGTACTCCTAGGTATGTTCTGAAGAGAATGAAAGCCTGACCTGCATCATGAAACTTAACACACACAAAAACTTGGATTATGAAAATATAACATAAAAACTTGTATGTGAATATTCATAGCAGCATTATTCATAATACCCAAGAAGTGGAAGCAACCACAGAGGTCATAAGGCTGATATCCACCAACTGATAAATGGATAAACAAAAGGTGGTTTATCCATACAATGGACTATCATACAACCACAAACAGGAATGAAGTACTACTGATGCTACAACATGGATAAACCTTGAAAACATGTTAGTGAAAGAAGTCAGGCACTAAAGATCACGTAAGTGTGATTCCACTTGTATCCTATGACCACAATAGGAAAATGGATAGAGACAGAAAGCAGATTAGTGGCTGTCAGGGGCTGGAAGAAGGAGTAAATGGAGAGTGACTGCTGAGGTACCAGGTTTCTCTTTGGGATAGTGAAAAGGTTCTGGAATTAGATAGTAGTGATGGTTGCATAATCTAGCGACTATACTAAAAAACACTGAATTGTATATTTTACAATGATGCATTTTATGTTATGTGAATTATATCTCAATTTTTAAATATATTCTTAAAATCAAATGCATTGTTTACATTTATGTAGTGGTGTGTAGTTTCCAAATTTCTGTTTTGTATAGTTTCTGGTCTGACCTTGAGGGTCCAGAGTCTTTCATTTTTTTCTCTGCCAAATCCTAGCTCATTTTCTGTATCTGCATGGTCATAACTCAGTCATGACCAAAACCTGGAGTAGCATAGAACACTTGCTCAGGTTCCACTGGAGAGAACTTTAGCACATGGCAGATAGCTACTTTGGATGGAGGGTGAGAAATATAATCTTGCCATGTGCCTAGTATCAGAGAAAAGGGATTTTTATGGACAGGCTTCTCTCTTTGCCACAGATATTAAATTTTCTAGGCAAAACACATCAGAGGCCCAGTCTGTGAGTCACTAGCCATTCTGCAAAAGCACATCTGGAAATAGCCATGACCACCTGTCATAAGAAATCAGCTCCTCTGTCTCACCTTCAAAAGCTCCAGAACCTAGCCCCAGCTCACTGAGGCTGCTTGGTGATCCCTAATCCCCACCCCATCACATGCTCTATTCAGCTGGTTTCATGAGCCTGTGCTGATCATTCCAACCCTGCCGTGTTGCTCACCTGTTTGCCTCTCTCCCTTCACTCCATCTAGAATTTACCCTGTCTCCAAGTCCAGCATAACCTGTTCTGTGAAGCCATCCTTGACAAGTAGCCTCTGTATGGCTGGATCTCCCTGAGCTCTTAGCACGCATGTAGCTCTACCTCGCATTGTGTCGCTCACTCTTTATCCAAATAAATGAATTGAAGCACTTTATGTGAAGGGTACCCTGATAGACTGAATTTAGAGTGTATCTACTGTGGCATAATAAGATCTGCCCTCAATTATTTTATTCTCTAGTAAGGGAGAGAACAACTATCCTTAGAAGACATTCAGATAAATTGCCCCAGGAGTCCACATGTAGGAAGAAGGTTTCTTGGGAACAGAGAGATGGGAGAGTTGACTAGAGTAGGAAACATTGGGGTCAGGCCATGGAGGGGTGTGGCAAGCACACGATGGGGTCCTTCCCACCAGTCCACCACTGTGCATCCTTCACACCAGCTACCAAAGTGATCTTTCTAAAACCTGGCCAGGACAACCTGCTGCTGAAAACCCTTCCTAACTCTCCATGGCGCACAGCAGGGTTTCCCATCCTGTGTTACAACATCAAGTGTTCCCCAAACAGTGAGCTCTCAGACAGCACTCTATTAAACAACCCTCAGAAACTCAAAATTTCACATCAATTCAGTAAAGGCTCTGAGTGTTCTCTGGTCAAAAAGTCCACCTGACTCTTTTAAAATTGTTTTTATTGACATTTAGTTGATGTACAATATTATATGTCACAGGTGTACAATGTAGTGATTCATAATTTTTAAAGGTTATAATCCATTTATAGTTATTATGAAATATTGGTTTTATCCTTGTAGCTTATTTGATACATAATAGTTTTTACCTCTTAATCCCCTACTCCTGTGTTGCCCCTCCCCCCAGCCCTCTCCCCACTGGTAACCACTAATTTGTTCTGTGGGCTCCTTCTTTTTCTTACATTCACTTGTTTGTAACAAAAGTTTGTTACATCCACTAGTTTACATCTACATTTTTTTATATTCACTAGTTTGTAACAGAAGTTTGTAACATTCACTAGTTTGTATTTTTTAGATTCCACATATAAGTGAGATCATACTGTATTTGTCTTTCTCTAACTTATTTCACTTAGCATAATACCTTCCAAGTACATCCATGTTGCTCCAAATGGCAAAATTTCTTTTTTTTTTTTTTATGGCTGAGTAGTATTCCATGGTCTCTATACACCATGTCTTCTTTATCCATTCATCTGTTGACGGTCACTTAGTTGATTCCTGCTTTCCTCAAGTGCATTTGATCCCAGGGTGCTTTTTTCCCTTAAATATCTTTTATCCACTTCAAGGTGCTGGTGCGGTCCGTACAGGAAATGGCTGACCTGTTCCATGGCGCCCAACATGCCCTGGAGGCTGGTGCTGTGTAGTTGTACAGCATCATCTCCCACCCACCCCCATCTTGCTGTGAGCTTTAGCTACACTGAAATTCCCACACAGCATCCCGGGCCCGTGGCTGTGCACTTGCCTTTCTTTTGCCAAGTCCCTCTTTCCTCCCAGGTGAACCCCACACCCACTGCTGGTAGGCCTTCTGCTGAATCTCAGGCCAGCCCTGCCCCCACCCCCTCCCCTGCCCCCCAGGCAGAGCCCACCTGCTTCCTCTGAACTGCCCTTGAATATCCTTGCAATTTTATGTGGTTCTGCAGTTACACTTACTCACTTGGTTTAGTCATAGGTTTAAAAGTCAGTTTCTCCCAGTCTGATGGGAGTTTTAAGGATAAAAACTACAACTTTCTCTTTCGTTACATCCCTGGTCTTGACACTGCATTGTGCTCAGCAAATGTTTGTACGAGTGAGTGGTAAAATGGGGTCCTTTCAGATGTGACCTAATGCTTTACTCCAGTTGTCTCTGGTTATTAGATACCCCAGAGAAAGTCAGATGCTGTGGTTGAGACTGCATGCTCTGTTCTTTAGAGATCCAGGAAGCACGGATGAGAGCTACACAGAGCAGGTGCCGTGCTGGCCCCGCCTCTGTGCTCCGCACAGAAAGTGCACAGGTCTCTCTTCTGATGAAATAGGGGTGAGGAGCTGCTCCCAACCTCTGCCCTACTTTCTTCTCCACCCACCATCCTCCCCTTTCGTATTTCTTCCTTCCCCTCTGCAGGTCCGTGAAATACAACACAGATCCACCCAAATCTAGATCCTGTCCACACATAATGACCCACTTTGCCCTCACTTGGATGTCATGTCTCACACACCGTAACACCAGGGTCCTCAGCCCCACAGGTCCACCTCACTCCCTGTCACCCCATCCTTCCTGCTGTCACCCCATCGCCCCATCCCTCCTCCCCCTCAGGAATACAGTGTTCCAACAGCCCCCACATACACACAGGAGGAACCCCAGTGAGGTTTGCCCCTAGACCTTGGCGGTAGGCATTGGCCCAGGTAAGCAGTCACACTAGTCCCCAAATTCAAAGGACTGGTGCATCTGTGTCTGGGTTTATTGGTAGCTCAGGTTTTAACCAGCAGTAGACAGGCTTACCCAAGTGCTTTGGGACCTCTGCATTCTACTGAATTTGAGGGGACCAACAGCTACCTTCACTATAAAAGATCAATTCATTTCCCCCAGCATAAGTTAGAAGAATAAACCCCCAAAGATGAAATTTAAGAAAACTGTGTCCAAATAGACTCTCCATAGGATCTTCCCCAGCTCCTGGGGCTCTTTGAAATATGCTATGAGAAAAAGAGGGCCAACTTCCTTAAGTCATTTTTCATCTTTACTCAGATTTTTTTCAAAGTTAGGAGAGTTCTGTAAGGGTCTCTACTGGAAAGTTGCTGGGGTGGAGGCAGCAGTACATGGTCTACCGTGTACCTTGCCACAGAAATAGCAGCCCCTGGGGTCTTCTGCCTTCAGAGGAAGCCCCCTAACCTTTAAACTGGGCCCTCTTCCTGCCCCTTAGGCTGCAACTCCAATGCAAAGGGGTCACCCTGTTAGCATGGACCTCCCACACCTGGCCTCCTGTCCACCCTGGTCTGAGCTCAGGCCCCCACCTGTCCTCCGATGGCATCAAATGTCATGTTAGGATAATCTCAAGCCATCACCTAGGTCTCTGAACCTTACGACAACCCCAAAGGCCTAGGTTCCCTTGGAAAATCCCTGAGCCTGCACAGTAGTACTTGGACCCAATTCACTTGAGGGTACATCCCTGGAGAAAAACTATCTTTTAAAAACTCTTAGTGCGGGGCTTCCTAAGTGGCACAGTGGTTAAGAATCTGCCTGCCAATGCAGAGGACATGGGTTCGGTCCCTGCTCCAGGAAGATCCCACATGCCGCAGAGCAATTAAGCCTGTGCACCAAAAATAAATAAATAAATAAATAAATAAATAAATAAATAAATAAAAACTCTTAGTGGTACCAATCTTAGTGTGAACTGGCACGTAAGCTTTGCCTCCCTAGTGTAGAATCCATGGGCACGTACACAGCCCTATTAACATCCACTGTCTGGCCTGATCCTCACAATAACCTTGAGAGATAGGCAGGCAAAGTCCTTTTTTTAAACATAGATGAAAAGACTGTAAGGCCCACAGCTGGCAGGAGGCCAGAGGTATTGGTCAGGACTAGGCTGTCCGACCCCAAGCCCAAACTCAGTCTCTGCATCCAATAGCCTGACTTGGCAAGGCTCATCTTTGACCTGACTATTCCCCAGCCCCTGAGACAACCACTCAGGAAAGCCCCCACCTCAGCCAGTGTCTGCTTTCTCTAAGCAGCATCTACAGCTTAAGTCACAGACAACCCTGTACAATATTAGATGAAGCAACTCCCCCCACCTCACCCCCACACACAGGTCTTCCCTTAAAGTCCCACTTTCTGCTTTCATTCAATGTTTGAATAAGAAAGTACCAAGTGCAGCCTTTTACCATTTAAATCTACAGCGGCCAGTTCCAGACCAGCCACGAGGTCGTGGAGATGGCTGGGTTTTGCTACCTGACCTGGTGAAACATCATTCCTGGAGCAGTGCCTCAGGATATGTGTGGGTTGAGGCTGCGTCGGGGGTAGGTCCAGGTCAGCCCAGTGACCACACAGCCTGTTCAGAGCTAGAAACTTCCAGCAGCCTATGCTGTGTCTTTAGGTCACCACATCAGCCACAGGGCTTCTATGAGTATTTCCCCTGCTGGGTCTGATAAAGCAATGGGAAGTGTGCAGATTGTTAAGTGAAATTAAATTCCAGGCAAATCTTTAAAAAACAAAAAAATCTTCACCCAAAGCAGCTGAGTACAATACAAGCTAGCTTGATCAGGAGCAAAAGCTTTAAACCAAGAAGGGCTGAGCAGCGGTGAAAGCACTTCGGGTCCTTGAGGACCACCGTCTGGATGTGAGAGAGCCTCCTGGACATGACTTTCAAAGCTGAGATGAATAAGCAGCACATGAAGGGACCAGGAATTCACCCTCCTAATGCACTCCACATTGCTCCCTTCCTCATTAGCGTTCTTTACCCAGTTTGTGGCCTCTGCATTTTAAGAGAGATGTCAAGACCTGGAGACGGTCCAGGGAAAAGCAATAAAGATGATTAAAGGGCATGGAAGTAGGTCTTAGAGAAGGTGAGTGGAGAATTAGAGGCTGGAGGAGAGAAGGCCACTAGTGACTCTAACCATGGTCTCTGTCTGAGCAAAAGGTCAGAAGCATCCAAGCCCTGGAAAACTCACGCACACCCTGGCTGTATCCAGTGGCACTGAATGTCTAGGAATGTTGAAATACCTTCTTTTAAAGCTTTAAACTTTTTTTTTCATTATCATCCAGCTGGTGTTAAGTTAACCCAGACCAAGTCTATATCAAGCACAGACACTTGCCTCCTGAAAGTTGTCTCTGCACTGTGTTGGTCCCTGGGCTTGGGTTTCGTTAGATGAAATGAACACAGGGACTTGTTGAGTCTAAATTTTTAAATGAAAAGAGGGTGAAAGAGATGTGAGAATTCTCAGACTGGTCAGAGAATGGGTTTCAGAGGGAACACAAGAGCAACGTGGGGGAGAAGAAAGGCAGAGAGGTCAAACAATCTGTGGGTCAGCTATGGTCGACCAGCTGTCCTAGCTGGACATAGACACCAGGGATGAGGAAGCCATGGTGCAGGTCCTCAAGGGGCTCTGGCTGAATTCAACCTCATGGTGGGAGAAGCGTCTGGAAGCAGGAGCTACAGATTCACAGATGATGAGCTCCAACCTCCCTCTGAGCAAAGATACTCTCTTCTAATCCAAGAGGTATTCATCTCATGTCCCTGAGTGCTTGGAAGTGAAGTTTCCTGCCCAAGGTTGCAAAGTCAATGAGTAGGGAGTGAAGTGCCAGCTCCAGGGCCATGTGTCATCGCAACATAGCCAGGATGAATTTGAGAAAGCAGCCCTAAAATTATCCCATTGTATCCATTTAAAAGATCATCTCCTCTTAGCTACCTGAAGAGAAACCAACAGTGATCAACCAACCAGTGTTTACTGAGGACCCACTGCACATGAGATGCTGTAGGTGATTGTGGGGAAACCAAGACGTCTGACCTGGAGTGCTTAGAATCCTCTTAAGGAGAATCAGGCATAGGTAGACCTAAGACATCACAGAGGGTGCACACTGGCCCACCTCCTTACCTCCACCCTGTTTCGCAGGGTGTGAGGACACAACCGTGGCCCAGAGAGGTGAAAATGACTTGGCCCATGAGGTCTTTTGACTTCCAGTCCAAGGCTCTCTGCAGCAGCCAGCGTATCAGGCTACAGATGGTGGGAACCTAATATGGATGCCAGTCCTGAGGGTCTGCGACTTCAGACAGGGGAGGACTGCTCCTATCCAAGGGAGCAGGATGGCTCTGGGGAGAATTAAAACTAGAAGCAAAGAAGAAAAATGATTGCACTGATCTGGGACAAGAAAGTAGGACAATCTCATCCATGAATATGTTTTTTTCTTGCCCCACATGTATTAGAGTAAATCATAACAGCATCAATATATGCTTTTCTAGTAAGTAGCCATGATGAAGTCCACTGTGAAACTGATAAAACACCTACACACACACACACACACACACACACACACACACACACAGCGGCAAACTCTCAGGATTGCTGGTGCTACTAAGAGTTGGTGAGAACTCAGTAATGCAATGTCCACTATTAAAGGATGTAATTAACACACTAATACAACATTGTGAGTGATGCAATACAGTAAGTTCCCTACACGCAAATAAGTTCTGTTCCAAGAGAGCGTGCGTAAGGCCAATTTGCTCGTAAGTCCAACAAAGTTAGCCTAGGTACCCGACTAACACAATTGGCCATATAGTACTGTACTGTAATAGGTTTACAATCCTTTTCACACAAATAATAAAGAACAAACACAAAAATAAAGAAAACATTTTTAATCTTACAGTACAGCACCTTGAAAATACAGTAGTGCTGTACCGCAGTGCACATACAGGGGCTGGCATGTATGGTCGCATCTTTGAAAATTCCCAACTTGAAGGTTCATACATAGGGGACTTACTGTATTCATTTTGGAAGTGGAGTCAGGAAGTTTGGAAGCAGGAGAAAAGGAGGGGAAAGCTTCATAAAATAATAAGCACCATTCTTAGAGTATCCCGTGAGCGCCTCTGTGACAGACCCCGGTAGTTGCCTGCCTAAAAGCCATTCCCCCTTCACCTCCCTCTTTGCCACCTGAACCCTGGCTTTGTATTGGAGCTCTGTGCTCTACAGGGTCATGAGTCACATTGATCCCAGCCTAGGATGGTAACACCATTCCCCTTTGTTAGACAACCAGGCTCTCCAACTCCACTGTAGTTAGGGATGTCCACATGATTCAGTTCTTACCAACGACATTTATGGAAAACTCCTCCAGTTGTGAGCGAAACTTCAGAGGCACCAGCCAAGACTTGTCCCTTGGATGGACTTCCCTCACTGCTGTCTTGTAGGGTCATCCCTGAGTGGGATGCTTGATATGTTAGCACAGCCATTCTCAGCTTGCACTCATATTGCAAGCCCACCTATCTGAGAACTGAGCTCACCCTTCTGCTTCTTCTGGTGGCTGGTCCTGATGCAGCCATGGATGTGAGCTGATGGAGATGCAGGGGTGTGGCAGTGCTGGCTGACATGGAAACCTGGCTCACCTGCTCATGCAACTTACTTGTGCCCAATCCCAAATGTGCCGCTTCCACCTTATGACTCGGTGAGTTGGATGCAACTCAGCTCGTGGTGGGAAGTTCTGGTCACTTGGTGACGTGATGCCCAATGACAGCTGCTCTGTCTCTACTAGGGCCAGTTGCACGTCAGGATCTGTGTTTCAAATGGTTGATAATTCTTGGAGCAGGTGCCAAGGCCTTGCCTTAGAACCCTAAGTGTCTACACCATGGTTCTCATACTGGAACCACACAAACTCTACATGGGGCTCTTCTGGCCAGTTACCATAGGGGCTGTGCAGGGGCTTGAACCACAGCCTCAACCTGCTACAGCCCTTTCGTGCTCTGCAAGATGCAATCATTTGTTCTATACTTTGGAGGAGCTGTCACCGTGTGCCTGAGACCACTAGACCCCTACAAACATTGCTCATTTGGCAGCCTCCTGAATTTGTATAGGTTCACTCTTACTTTCTGGAGTTCATGTGTCTTACCAAGGCCTTCTGTGCACCTTCTTGCCCATCAGCCTGCAAAGAGGCCCCCGTGTTTTCACACTGTGCCTTATGTTGGAGATTAATCACCCTCGGCCTCTCATTGTCTTTCTCCAATGCCCCATCAATAGCCTTATAAATTCTAAATTCTAAAGTTTTACCAAACTTCTAAATCCTTAGCTACTGTGCCCACCTTCCTCTGGCAACCCAGCTCAGCCCTCCACCTGTGACAGTACAGCATTGCCGAGGCCAGGGGCAATCAGACTCTACGTACCATGGCGGAGGGCACTCTCGCTGGCCCCCGGCCAGTGGTGACCCAGACCCCAAGTCCCATCTTTGAATCTGCTTCCTTATATGGCACCAACGGCTGTTGGTCAGTCTCCCCAGGAAACAGACTTCGATAGCCCTGAAGCTGGGTTGTCCCCAGTTGAGGCAAGTTTGCCAGGCCTTCAGGCCCTTCCATCGACCAGTCCTTGGATGCAAACTGCCCCCTGGGAAGGGGTGCAGCTGTGGGTGAGACACCCCCCTTTCACTACAGAGGACAAAGCCTGGAGAGGAATATGGTGGGGAGTGGCCAGCAGGCAGCACCCCTGGCAGCTGGGGGAATGAGGGCCTTGGTCTTGAAGGGAGATTCAGGCACCACAGCTCAGCATTCACTACAGCATCTTAGTCTAAAGAATTCAAAGAAGCTTGTAAAAACCCACACCACACAGGAGGTGAGAAAAGGGCAATAAAATAAAATCTCATTCAGCACAAAAAATGTAACTAAGCAGGACCTGATAGGGTCTTCCTGGGACAGACTGCTCCCCTATATCGTCTGTCGCTGCTCCTCTCTGAAGCACCTCGATAACAGTATCTGAGTTGTTTTACAGATGCTAAAACCAAACAGAAGAAATTAACCACTTGATGACCATGAGTACGTAGCCCCCCAGACCTACTGGCACCTGCAGATTGAAAATATCAACCCCTGTGACACTGTCCTGTTACCTCCCAATCAACCAGTCAGAGAACTGTGCACGAGCTGGTCACAGACCCAGCGACCCGCTTCCCTCACCTGGCCTTTAAAAAGGCTCTTCCAAAACCCATCCGGGAGTTCGGGCTCTTTGAGCACTGGCTTTCCCAGACTCCTTGTACAGGGCCCTACAATAAGCGCTGCACTTTCCTTCACCACAACCCAGTGTCAGTAGATTGGCTTTACTGCGTGTGGGCAAGCCAACCCAAGTTTTGATCAGTAACAAAAATTTGCCCCAAGGATGCTATACACCTATTAAACAGGAGCCACAAACTTAATTGCCAGTTTCCCAGTGATGGGTAACAAGCGGAAGGTGATCATCTGTAAGATTCACAGAATCCACAGGATAGAAGCATCCTACACCCTCAAGATCAGGCTTTTTTCGGGATGAAGTCTAAAACATATTTCTGGTCCGGGTCCTGATAGAGAGCGGACACTGTAAAGTGGGTGAGAACGCCAGCATAACTCCTAGGGGCAGTATCATAGCGAGTATTTTACAACTTCTCAGCGCCCACCTCAAAGCTTATCTCAGGCACAGCACCAAAGAGCGGCAGGACAAGCAAGTTGGAAGTCTGTACATGAAACTCTTCCCAGGCAATTTCGTCTCAAGTTCCACCTTCTCAGAGAAAAATGTATGAAAACATTCTCAGAGCACCTGTCTATCCGTTGGTAAATTTTTCAAAAAGTAGGTACAATAATTGCAATAATCTGTTGCATTTTTAAAACATTTGTTCAGCAAACAGTCTTTAAAAAAGCAAACCATTTTCATTTGGTTGAAAGGCTGGTAATAAATTAAGCCTTTCATGCCCATAGAAAACGGTTTTGTGTTTTATTTCCAAATCTCCCCCTGTCGGCATTCAGAGAGACATATTTATGGAAAAAAAGCAAAACAGATGATCTGACTGCAGTGCTGAAGGAGGGCCACATCTGTCTCCAAGTACAGGGAGCCCCTTACTGGGATAAATCTTCCTGTCCCAGTAATGTGAGGGCGCCGGGCTTCTGGGCCTCTTCTCCATAACGGCCTGTATTTCCACTTCCTTCCCCACAAAGAGACACTGGCCATAGTCCCAGCCACCCCACTGGCCCCCAGCATCTTGGGACCACGCCCCCCTTTTCCCTGGAGACTCAGCCCTACTTCCTCTTCCCTCGGGTCATCGACGCATCTACAGTACTTTTCAATTTGGGGAGGTCAAGCATCATTCTCCCGGTATTTTGCTGCATTCCAACTTTATTTTTTTCCCTTTTGAAGGGCTCTGACCTTTCCCATGCATTGAAGCATCAGTGGTGATATCGGAAACATTTTCTTCTCATCTGTCTTCCAACCTTAAAGTGGAGCCACGTAACCAGCACTGGGGAGAGAATCAGGGCCTCGCCAGTCCCGCCTTGCTCTCTCCAGGAGACAAGACCAAGGCTTTCTTGGTCCACAGAAGTTGACAGAAAAGCAATCTCGAGGCTGAAGTCTCATTGTGGCCAGCCACAAATTCCAAATCCAAAAGGAACAGAAAGTGTCGCTAAATGAGATCAGCCGCAGGCTTTATGTGGGGAACCAGGGGCCGTGTGGGAAAGAGCATGGTGGTGAGATTTAGACAAAACTGAATGTGAACTGTCCCCCTCCTTTATCTTTGTGGGCTTCACTCTGCTAACCTGTAAACAAAGATGGTAACTACAAAGCCTACCCTCCAGGAGATCAACTTGATGATGGGTGATGCCTTAGAGGGCCAGGACCGGGAGGGTGGGGGGGAGTCGCAGGAGGGAGGGGATATGAGGATATATGTATAAATACAGCTGATTCACTTTGGTGTACCTCATAAGCTGGTACAAGAGTGCAAAGCAATTATATTCCAATAAAGAGCTTAAAAAATTTAAAAAAATAAAAAAATAATAAAAACAAAAAAGCCTACCCTCCAAACTGGTTGTAGAGATGAAATAGTCTTCATGTTTTAGGTCCCTATCTTAGTAGACCATGAGACCAAGATTCAAGGGCAAGAGATGGATTTGGAGATAAACCTGTGATATTCTTCTAGAGCTATCCTAACAAATTCCCACAGACTGGGAGGTTTATACACATGACTATATTGTCTTACAGTCTGGAGTCCAGAAGTCCAAGATCAAGGTGGTGGCAAGGCTGGTTCCCTCTGAGGACCATGAGGGACGGATCTGCTCCAGGCCCCTCTCCTTGGCTTGTACGTGGCCATCTTCTCCCTGTCTTCACGTTTATTCTGTTTCTGTCCCTGTCCTAGTTTCCTCCTCTTAAGGAAACTGTCACAGTGCATTAGGGCCCACACTCAAGACCTCATTTTAATGTATGAAGGTGTGGATGAAAAATGTCACCTGCCGTATCAGTAAACAAAAGATGTTTTGGCCATCAAGCACTCAGCCACTGCAGGCCAACTCTGCACCCTGAGGGGACTCAGGATGGAGAAAAGGATACTGGCCCTAGATAGCTAAGGTTCATATCAAAGAAATGATTTCAAGGAGCTCGGAGTTTGTTCTTTTCCATCTTGAATCCTCACAATGGGGGGGGGGAGGGGTAGCTGCAGTGGCTGAGGGCTTGATGGCTACAACATCTTTTGTTTACTGAAATAGCAGGTGACATTCTATGACCACCGTCTCTAAGGAGCGTTCCCAGTTGGATCTTTAATCCCTGGCATAGGATCCCCACCCCTTTGTGAAAGCACATTCCCAGGGCCCAGGGCCCAGCTGACATCTCAGCACCTTTTCCAGGTGCTACCTCCTCTTTTGAAAGGGTCTTTGGTGGAGGCTCTCACCCCAGTGGGGGGGACACATGCTTTTCCTGTGCTTAAAGATCCCCTTAGGAGGGCTTTTAAATGCAGATTCTTAGGGCACACCCCCTAGGAATGTTGATTTAGAAGGTTTAAAACTTTTTTTAGCATTTTTATCCAGCTGCACTGGTGGTTCCCTGGCACGTGGAAAGGAAGCCACAATGAGAGGAAGATCCTCCGTGGGGCCCACCCTTGGCAGTGCCTGTTTACTTTTGAAGAAATAGGCAGCGCCACCCTGCAGTGCCCCTCAGCCCTCCACCTCCCCGACCCCTAGGCCCACTGCCAACTCAGTCCTTGAGAGACTTCCGCTCAGAGGTGACAGGCCTTTCCCTCTCACACAGGTAATTGTCCTCCCAACTTGCATCGTCAGAGTCTTACCCAAGTATCTCTTAACTCTGAAACTCAAGGCACCCATCCGGGTCCAGTCAGGAGATAGAAATCTGATGAGCAAGTGCAGGATGGTGAAAGAATTCTCTGCCGCAGAACAGGATGAGAGGTTTAATATAACGAATCGCGTGCTATGAGAATAACTATAAACATTAACAAGCACTCGCAGGGCACCCAAAGCAGCTCAAGGAAGGACACATCTCCCCGAGGCTGGGATTCAAACCTCATGGGAGAAGGTGTGGTTTCTGACAACTGGACGATGGAGAGGTTCACCTGGATGCCCCGCGGAGCTGGTCCACAGGCAATGGGCAAGTGGGAAGCAGCCTTCCAGCATGCAGGCTGACCGTGGGCACAGAGGGGTCGCAGTGCCGGGAGTCCACTCACAGGTAAGGCAATGCCAGGCCTGGGTGTCTGCACTGGGACAGTTCCAGGAATGTGGCTAACAGGCCGGGGTGTGTGCAGTCTGGGCTGGGGCAGAGAGCCACCAGATGTCCCCCGCATCTCTGACGAACCACTCAGTGGGAGCCAGAAAAAAAAAAAAAAAAAGCAAAAATAGAGCAACGGAAACCACCTTCAGTTGAATGAAGCACTTTCCTCCTGCCATGACCCGCCAGCGCCCTCTACTGACAAAGCCTAACACTGCGGCCCGAGTAGAGAAGAAGAGCCCTTGTGGCCGATTGGGGCCTGAGGGTGAATTTGAAGTTGAGAAGAAATAAGTTGATAAACAACACAGTCAAGAAAACATGGGGGGAATCCATGCCTGGCCACCGTGACAGCTAACAACCCTATTCAACATTTGCTGAATTTTCTGTTGTAAGAACACACAACACAAATTGATTCTGTTGGGAACGTAGGAGATGGAAGTGGATTCCTCTTCAAGGCAGACACTGGTTTAAAATGTCTTCAGCAGCTGTGGCAAGTTTAGGAGATTACATACTGTGCTTAGAATTGTAAAGGGAAAAGCAGGAAAACATAATTTTTCTCTCTCAGATGGAGAATATCATTGCTCTCTACTCCTTTTCTCCCTCTGTGTATGTGTGTCTATGTGTTGCACATACACTCATATACACACATATCAAAGGTAGGCCAGGGGAAGAGATTTGGGCTTATAATCAGGAAATATGCTACCCTCTCAGGGGTCCGGCAGCACATCCAGGAGGCTCTGAGTCACATAGTTCTTTCATCTGAAATGCAAGCCAGGCTGCAAACACTAAATGTTTGGACCCCATGGCCAGCATACATGTTAGGCACCCTTAGGTTTGCCTGACTAAAAATGGCTTACAAACCAGAAGTCTGAAGGCAGGCTGCTGCAGGACTAATGCTGTAACTCAGCAGTGCCAGGGTTCTGGGTCAACATCTCTGGTATTTTCTGTCTTTCTCCTCATGGTCACAAAATGGCTGCAGGAACTTAAAGCATCAGATTCTCATGTTATATTGCTTAAAACAGATAGAATAGGAGCCAAGAGTGCCTTATTTCTTGTGCTGCTTTCTTATGAGAGAGGATTTTACGGAGAAAACCCCAGCTGACATCCCATAACATCTCATTAGCCAGGATGGGGAGGTGACATGCTCACCTCTGCACCAGTCACTGGCCAAGGGACTGGCATTGTTGTGACTGACTGACACTAATTGTGATTCATGCCTAGGACATAAACACATTTATTCCAAACAAAAACAAAGATCTGTGAAGAAGAGGAATGGGCCTTGCTGACTGGAGACAGCCAACAAGGCCAGGGAACATTTTGTTACACCCTTGCCTCGCTAGGCTGCAGACATGTTGAAAGAGTAGCTATGTAGGGAAAGCAAATGCCATCTTTTAAAAGCAGAGTTTTTAAATGAATGAAAATACTATTGTCAGAAATTAGAAAAGAAGCTTCCTTTTGGAATCCAGATAGGAAGCCCTAACAAGTTATAAAAGCTGCTCATGGAAGGGCCATGAATTGGATGCTTTAGTCAGTTTTTAACAAGTGATCTTTAATTCTCCAACAAATTCCAAGAATTGTTCCCAGAGGGGAAAATGAAAGGCACGAGAAATGGAAACAAATGGGCTCATAAGTAAGATGTCCTCTTGACTCCTTCTACATTGTCCTGACTTCCTCCAAGACAGGAACCCCTGTCCTCACCCCTCTGGCTGGTGAAGAAAGGGCTTAGGATAACTAGGTCCTCACTTTCCTGTTGGAAGATGGCTTCTGGGATGTCCTTATCCTTCTTGGACGAGGTTGCAGCAAAAGACTCGGCCCCTCCTCCTCTCCTTCTGTTTGCTTGATTCCTCTCCTCTTTCCCTTGTTTCCTCTTCCGCATTAGCGTTGGTCATTAGCATTTTCCCTTCAGTTCTGAAATACTGTGTCCTCTCAAGCCCAAGGCCCCCTGCAGCATGAGCGATGACGCCAATGTCCCTTTCACCCAGCAGGACGTTGGCACTGGCCCTTCTCATTGTCTCACCCTGACATGTCGTGGGGTGTCATCGCACAACCCTCTTGCAGCTATTTATCTATTTACATGGTGACCCAGGCCCTGCTCATAATTAGGAACCCTGTGGCCATCACAAGGAGGACGCAGCCAGAAGCAAGGCAATTTAGGGAAAAACCAAGGATTGTGAAGATAAGCAAATTGGAGCTCCAAGTCCCAGCTCTGCCTCTTACTAACTATTGGTGTGGTAGGTGAACGAGATGTAATTCTTTGCTACTCCTCCCATTGAGAGGTGGAATCCAGTTCCGCTCCTCTTAAAGCTAGGCTGGCTTCAGGCATTTGCGGGATCAACAGTCTATGGCAGATGTGAAAATCTGTGACTTCTGAGGGCAGATTTAAGAAGTCTTGCAGACTTTTGTAACCTCTGCCCTGGGGAAAGCCAGCTGTCCTGCAAGAAGTCCAACTGCCCTGAGGCCACCATGCTGTGAGGGAGCCCAAGCTAGCGACTACATGGAGAAAGAGGCTGGAAGAAGAGAGTGATGTCAGGCTAGATCAGGTTCAGGTGAGGGAGAAAAGTTCATGTGGACTTTCCAGCTGCAGCAAATGTAATATGAAGAACCAAGGAATCAAACAGACACCGGAACCAAGCCAACAGTCAAGCTGTCCCAGCTACCTCCAGTCATTTGGGCCAAACTAGCTGAGGACACATCACTGTGGAGCAGAGAGTAGCCACCCCACTGTCTCTGAACTTCACAGCCCTGGTTTCATGCAGCTGGGTTTGGGGCATAGATTTAGCTGCAACAGATAGTGCCAGAACAAGAGGCACTGGGCAAATCCTCAAACTTTCTGAGCCTCCGTTTCCTCATGGTAAAATGAGGCCATGGAGAGCACCTATTTTACCTATACTCCCTGTCTCATGGGGATTAAATAAAATAACATCCTCAAGGTGTAGTCCAGTGCTTTGTAGAGGGTGGACAACGATTTACCATTGGGTCCTTTGATGTAAGATAAAAACATATTCTAGCAGTCGTGTGTTAAGGTCTAATTAAGAGGCTGATAATGCCTCTTTTATCATTGGGAGCTGAGCTGAAATCAAGAAATCGTTCATGGGGGTCTCTTAGGTGCCAAGCAAAGCCCGTAGAACCAGCCCCAGTTTACACTTCCCAGGATGACAGCTCACCTTATAAAAGCTGTCTGAGCAGAACAGGAAAATGCAAGCAACTGTGTGCTTCTGAGCCGTTGCAACAGTTCTGGAGATGTAGAAGGTGTACTGTATCTTACATATTATGTACATATGTGTATATATTCTACTGGTTCTGTTTCTCTGCAGGACCCTGACTAACAGTTATCAGCCCTAGATATCCGATTGCAAAGTGCAGTTTGTCCCGTCATGGGTAAACTGTGTGAATTCATGAATATCTCCCTGATTTCAATTAGCTCCCAAACTACACAACACAAAAGGTCTTTAGAGACCCTTGAGCCCAACCTTGCCATTTTCTCATTATTTGGTAGGAAAATTGTGGATCACCATTATTTAGGTTTTTATTTTTATTGAAGTAGCATTGTGTAATATATAAATTAAAGATGTACAATATAGTGATTCACAATTTTTAAAGGTTATACTCCATTTCATAGTTATAAAATATTGGCTATACTCCCCATATTACACAATATATCCTCATAGCTTATTTTATACATAAGAGTTTGTACCTCTTAATCCCCCGTATTTTGTCTCCCCTGCTTCCCTCTCCCCAGTGCTAAGCACTAGTTTGTTCTCTATATCTGTGAGTCTGCTTCTTTTTTTTATATTCACTAGTTTGTTGTATTGTTTTAGATTCCAAATATAAGTGAGATCATACAGTATTTGTCTTTCTCTGTCTGACTTATCTCACTTAGCTTAATACCCTCCCAGTCCATCCATGTTGCTGCGGATGGCAAAATTTCATTCTTTTTCATGGCTGAGTGGCATTCCACTGTATACAGATATACTACATCTTTATCCATTCCTCTGTTGATGGACACTTAGACATCATTTCATTTTGACAGGATTATAAGTTTGTTGCATCATAGATGAGCAAGATTTGTTTTGGGGGGAGGAAAGGTCTTTTTTTAATTTTTATTTTATATTGGAGCATAGTTGATTCACAATGCTGTATTAGTTTCAGGTGTACAGCAAAGTGATTCAGTTATACGTATATGTGTAATGATTCTTTTTCAAATTATTTTCCCATTTAGGTTATTGCAGAATATTGAGCAGAGATCCCTGTGCTGTAGAGTAGGTCCTGTTTGGTTATCTACTTTAAATCTAATAATGTGTTCATGTCAGAATTCCCTGGTGGTCCAGTGGTTAGGACTCCATGCTTTCACTGCCAAGGGCCTGGGTTCAGTCTTTGGTGGGAGAACTAAGATCCCACAAGCCACATGGTACAGCCAAAAAAAAAAAAAAAAAAAGGAACGGAAAGGTCTTTAATTCACTCATTCATTCTACAAAGATTGAAAGTATCTACTACATGCCGTGCAGTGTGCCAGACACTGGAAATATGTAGGTAATAAAGCAAGCATCTCCGCTCTATTGGAATGTACATTGGAGAGCACAAGGGCTGGATACAAGGGCAAGTAGGTGGATTCATAAGAAGATGCACAGCTATACCCAGCCAGGAGTGACGGAGCCCAGAAAGTTCAAGGGAACTTTCTGATAGGCCACTGTGGGGTTTCCAGAATAGTTTTATTTTTACTCTTATTTATGTTACTTCATTTATTTTATTTTTCTGCTTGTGACATATGCTCTTCATATGTGTAGATGACTAAAGCTGGAAGGAATTTAGAGGATGGGGTGTGGATAACCACTGACAGATCCCCCACAGGCATTGACAGACTAAAACTTCAGATGAAATTTAGCAAAGATAAATCCTGCATATAAGGAACCCCACCCCAAAAAATAATCAAAGAAATACTAAAAGGGAGACAGGTGGCCCGTGCACAACAATTTATTGGATAGTCAAAAATAAGCTTAATGGTAGAATGTGGTCCCCCCAAATTACCATCCTGTCAGGGTTCATTGATAGAGATATATTCTCATTGGGGAGCTGGGTCCTGTGGCATTGTGCTGCCTTCTAGGTTTCTTTTTGCCTCTCTGATGGTGAGGGGTGGGCTCTCTTTCCTTTGTCTTTGTTGCTGTGTTCTTAAGTTCTGTCCTGGCCTCGATTCTCCTTACACTCTCCCATGTTCACCCAACGTGGCTTCAGGCGACTGTCCAGCTGCAATGGTCCCCACATCCCAGGGCACAGCCATCCCTGAGCTCTCTCATGTACTTGGCTGTTCCGTGGGCAGATGGAAATCAACAGCTCAACAAACTGACAGGTATTGAATACAGGAAATTTGCTAAGATAGCAGATTTCAGGTGCTTTCACCAAACAAAAGGAAACAAAAAAATGGCAACTATGTGAGGAGACAGACAAGATAATTACCTTAACTGTACTCATCATGTCACTCTGTGTGCATAGATATATATAGATATATATAAAATAATCTTGTGGTACATCTTAACTATACACAATTTTTATGTAAAAAATTTTTAAAAATCAGGTCGACAAGTTCAAAACTAAACTTCTGGTCTTTGCCTGAAATCTGTTCCGCCTTCTCTCCTGTATTTCTCCTTTCTGTGCCCTCACCAGTCACCAGCAGACTAACTGGTATTTGCCCTTCTCAGTGCCTTAACCCTCACCTTCCACAACCTATCAGTTATTCACTGGGTGAAAATTCCTCCTGCTGCAAATTCCTCCTCCTTCCCTCCTGTCCTTCCCACTGTGCAGGTTTTGGTTCAGCCCCTCCGCATCTGCCACCAAGTTCATGGCAACACAATCCTAACTGATCTACCTGACTCTAGGCTAAGTTTGCTATAATTCAGCCTCCCCTTTTCCAGAAAAGAAATGTTTAGAAAACACAAGTCTGACCATTTCACTCTCTTGTGAAAATTCTCCATGCAAAGTTCATGACAATTCCACACTTGGCATAGCTGAAGAGGTGCTCTATGATTTGGTCCCTGCTGCCTTTTCCAATTTTATCTCCTCCCCATTCCATTCAAGCCCACCTGCTGCAGTGTACCTGTGATGGCCTTTTGGGCAAAGCTTTGGGTATCTTTTTATTCACAATACCTCTCAGCACCTGATACCTCCTATGTGTGCAATACATTGTACGAGTAGAATGGATGGATGAATAAATGAAGTAATGAATAATATACTGAGGACCCAAAGGCAAGAGTAGCCAATTCAACCTGGGGAGGTCAGAGAAACCCTTGCCAAGTACGTGACGTTTGAATGAGTCTGAAAGCATAGGCAGAAAAAGCGCTTCAGGCATCAAGAGTAGCATGTGGAAAGGCTTAGAGGCATAAGAAAGCATAGCATATTCCAGAACTTTCTGTGGTTAAATAGATAAGTGGACATGGCAAAGATGATGCAAGAAAAGTAAGCAGAAGGCAAAAAAAAAAAAAAAAAAAAAAGTGAGCCCTTTTACAGCAGGGAGGCGTTGCAATCTCAAACACCAATGGGGTCAGACGAGAAACCAAGACCTATGCAGAAAATAGAAAAGAGAGGTGAGCACTGGTCCTCCTTAAAGTTCCTGTCTCAATGAAAAGACTTCCAAAATTAATGTTACAAATGAATATTGACCTGGTAAAATGAAAGATGCCTTCAGCTCAGATTCTATCTGAAGAACCCCAGTTTCGATGATGGGAAGTGTTGGAAATGTTTTAAAAAATAGAATCATGTGATCAGTTGGGTTTGGAAAAGACCACCGTGGCAGGGCTTTCTAGGATGGAGGCAGAATGGGGTAGGGTCAAAGGTAGAAAGAGATGATGAAGAAGGGAGCTGTTGAGCCATCGGGATGAGAGGTGATGAAGTCTGAAGTGTGGCAGTGGTGATGGTCACGGAGGAAAAAAGAGACAGATTCTACAGCTACCGAGAGCTTAGAACCCATGACAATGGAAGATTAGATATGGTGATGCTCACAGGACAAAGGGATCCATCACGACCTAATTCATAGTGCACACTTTCAAGGAGCCATGGTCTGTATATGTGCCCAAAGCATGAGGATATTTGACCATTTTTGCAGTTCCGTCTGAGTAAAACATGTTGGCTTTAAAGGCCCAATCTGAAAGAAAAAAAAAATTACCTTTTGGTGAATTTAGTCAGATTACAGCGCAATCAACTCTCTTCTCCATTTTCCAGCTTTCCTAAAATCAGCATTTTGCCAGGTTAGACATCTCTATTAAGCTACCCATTGCTCAGCCTGGGGATGTGAGAGGCAAGGGGTCATCAGGGCTGCATTACTGGTGGGTGCTCTGCCAGAAGGGGAAGGGGTTGCATTAGCTGGGTCACCTCGATAGCATTCATCTCCATCCAGGATCGTCCTTCTCATCTCCTGTTTACTAGTGGGTTAATCTCAGCCCATCAGCCTGTGCTTCACTTTCATTATTTCACAAAAGATCTGCCAGGAGTAATAAACCCTTTTCTGACACTGTCCGTGTGTTTCTTTAAGTGAGCCTTAGCAGACCTGTGAGACTAGGGTTCCTAGAACCAGTGCAGATCTGGGTAAGGCAGGCTCCAAGCAGGATCCCAACCTGCCATAGGCAAGCCCCAAACAGAGGCTACGCGCAACTACCATCCCAGGGGACCTAATTGTTCTAAGATGCTGTCGCATGGCCCAAATTCCCCATTTTCTCATCTTAAAAGGAAAAATCGAGGGAGCTGTAGTATAGACTACTGGTATCCATCCCTAACCCTTCAGCACTCACCCTGTAGTATATTCGTTCTGTAATTATGTTCAGTCCCATGCTTAGGGCTTTCTCTGGCCACAGGAGCTTGCCACCTGATTGCTCTCAATCTTCTACTTATTAATAGAGCCTGTTTTCTAGGGGGGAGAAATGAGTCCAGCTCTAGGGAAGGATGGAAAAGCCAGGGAGTTAACGTCTGTCCCTGTGAGCAGCTCTCAACAATAATGGATGGGAAGTTGGAGGAAAAGTACCTGAGCTCTCACTCCTTGGGTGAGAAAATTTGGAGGCATGTTCTACACATACTCCCAATGGACCACAGTAGGAGAAACCCCCAGTTACCCACAGTGGTAATTTGCTTATTAAGGCAACCTGTATTAACTTCCTTCCCTTCCTTGCCTTACTTACCATTAAGGGAGAACCCAAGTTCCTATCCCAAGGAAATACCTTGTGCTTCCTGAGATCTCTTCCTAAATAAAAAACTTATATCCAAATCCTTGTCTCAAGGTCTTCTAGAGGAGCTCAAAGACTAGAGCTATGAAGAATTTCTCATTAATTTTAGATTATTCCAAGCCCTGAAATTTCTGCTTCCCAATTATCTCACAAGTGTGTCCCCTTCTCTACCAACACATTGTTCAAAACCTCTTTTCCCAGTGTGACACAGAAATAGCTCCTTAACTCATCTTTCTCTCTTTTCCTATGGCCGTTTCCCATTCACCTACTCTACTGTTGCAGAGTCAGCTCTGTGAACTTCAAATCTTGTCATGTCATCGGTTTAATCCTTCAGAATTTCCCATTGACTACAGGAAGACTTTTAGACTACATAGCCTAACCTATAAGACCCACCCACCCCCTGGTTTGGCCACATGCTGCATATCTAGCCCATCATATGCTCACACACAGAGTTCTGCAGTCAGAGTTGTTCTGCCAAAACCTTTGTTTTCCACCTATTACTGCTTCTTCGTCATCCCACTGGTCTTTATCCATTACGAGCCAGCTGGGAACACGCTGTCCTCTCGCATTGTTTTAGAAAGCTTTGTCTTTCTTCACATTGTCATGAAGGTTTTATGGAATGTAGAGCATTTGTTTGATCTTTTGGTGCTAAAACAAGGGGAGGATCCAGCTCCAAAATGCAAGATGCTGAGAGTTCCCACGGAGAGTATCAGAAAGGATGTCACAAGATAAGTCTTTCTCAACAGGGGGCAAAGTTCACAGCAGCATGCTGTCAAGACTCACCCCTGATAATGTCAAAAGACTCACCCCTGATAATGTCAAAAGAGGTCATGGTAGGAGGAGAAATCTGACCCTGGGAGAGAATTGTAAGCTTCAATGGGTGAGGGTAGTTTCCCTATGATTTCTTTAAAATCATGGTAGGAAGGATCTATTCCTTACTTACAGAATGTGGCAGACTTCATAATATCAACAAAAATACTCTAAGACTTGTAATCATTCAAGTCTTATTTCTTTCTGTTACTTCAGAATCCAAAGAATCTAGGTTTCTGAACAAAGGGTCTCGATAGTACATTTTGCTGGCGGATGTACAGATGCCCTCACGTGCACGTGAGCACACACACTCACACACACACAAGCATACTGCTTTTCATGGAATCATCTCAACTCATTGAGGTATTTGCCTCGGTTTTGTTGTTTCTAATATGGGGGAAATAATAGTACCTATCTCATTAAGGTATTTTAAGGACAAATGATTTAATACACTTAAAACTCCTAGAACACCACCAGGCACCTAAGGGCTATAGCTTACCTTTATTTTTTTTTCAACATTATCATTGCCATCATCATCAACATCCCAAGCTTAAAAAGAAGGAAATTGATACACAGAGAATTAAATAATTTGCCCAAGATCAAAACGCTGTGTCAGAACAGGAATCAGTACCCAGGCTCGTACCTGTCTGTTGCATTGCCCCTCCAATCGTGACTGAACTTGCAGCTCCCACAAGTGCAATAGCCTCCCAGGTCTATGCACCTTTGCATATGCTCTTGCCTCTGTCTGGCAAACTTCTGTTAGTCCTTTATTCCTCAACTTTGCTGTGTTCCCACAGGGCTATGATATCTGATGGGTTACTAGACTATCTCTGAGTCTTCTCTGCCCCTTCTTACTTATCTTTCTATTGCCAGCACATAGAAGAGTATATAGTATATGGTATATATATGTTTCATTTAGGAACCTTGGTTGAAACTTCCAAGAGTCTCTGGATTAAATTACTCCCCCTCCCACAACTTATTTATTGACTGATCTATGAGGTGTTCAGAGGCAGAAGTAAGGTGAGTTGGTGACTGAGGAAGTTAGTCCAGTCCTTCTGGGACGCTCTATAATACATGTTTTACATGCATCCACACATTCATTCACTCATTCATAGGTTTGTTCAATAAATATTTATATCTCCTTTACTCAACAAATATTCTATATAATATTTAAGTCCCCCTAGAATATCACTAACCCTTTTTAGTTGCAGAAAAATGTTGGTGGAGTAATGAAAGAGACAGACTTGGGAGTCATTCAAGACATGGGATCAAGTCCAGTCCTTGGTAAGTTATTTAACCTTTCTAAACCCGCCCTTCTAAATAACAGCCCCCACCTATTGACAACAATGCATCAGAAGTGGCACCACGGTCTTTGCACACGAGCTATTATAACCCTCACAAGCCTTCAAGGCTCCTCATCCCTCAGAGGATGTCTGTGGAAGGATTAGAGATAATAAACTGAGGGCACTGAGAACAAACCAGGCAGGTAGTGGATATTAGTCTACTACTGCTCAGAAGGGCTGTCAGTCAGTGAGCAAGCTGTGTTCCCCGCCCATTAGCATCGGGTCCCCAGAGCTGGTCTGAGCCATCTCACCACAGAGAGCTCTAAGCAGGATGGCACTGGCCCACACTTCTTCTCCACGGAGTGATCACTGGCCCGCTTCTCACTTACTGGCTGCACTTTCATGGGATCTTGGAACATTTTGTTAAAACCTATGTTTCTCCTCAACTCAAGCAAACAAAGAAGAGGATCTCAACATTTCAAGAGCTCAGGGCCGCTTGAGGGCAGAGTCCGTAGTAAAGGCTCAATCGGGGAGTATGGGGGACTCAACAGGCAGCAGAAATTCTCACAGAGCCAACACAGGCAACCCCACAGTGCTCATGGTCCTCGGAGAAGAGAAGCC
Source organism: Hippopotamus amphibius kiboko (assembly GCF_030028045.1). NCBI lineage: Eukaryota > Metazoa > Chordata > Mammalia > Artiodactyla > Hippopotamidae > Hippopotamus > Hippopotamus amphibius. Next base: position 132,718,482 of record NC_080187.1, on the reverse strand, counting down.
CCAGACAAGGACTTCCAGTATGGGGTCCAGGACCCACCCCTGTTCCTTGCCCACAGGTCCAAGATGCCCAGAGAGAGGTGTCCAGCGTGCCTCAGAGAAAAGCAACTAAGCTCTGAGCACTGAATGATGTGCCCGGTACGGGGCAAGGTGCAATCCATACATAGATTTCATTCTCCTTAAGAACCCTGTGAGCCTGAGTTGATCATTTTACAGGAGAGAACCCTAAAGTTCAGAAAACTGAGGATTGTGCCTAAGTCACAACTACTAAGTGACAAAGCTGGAAGTCAAACCCAGGTCTGTCTGACTCCACCGCACATGCTTTCCACTGTGCCACGTTGTCTCCCTAGCAGGTTGGTTAGTATTTGGATTCCATACCAAACCGGGCATTTATTGACTGTAGACTAGAATGTGGTGGACATTCGATCAATGGTAGCCGCCATTGTTATTACTGCTGCTCTTATATAATAATAGTAATAATTACTACTATCTTATCCCTCACGGTAAGTAATGCAAAGTACTCAAGCTTCCACTTGCAACTTAATTAAAACTTATTTTCCTCCTATGAAGATTAAGATAATGAGAAAAATGATCTCAATCCAAACAACTGTCTGAGGCTAAGCCCTGTTGAAACATCCCCTCTCATGTGAAGAGACACAAGATTATTTTTTTATGAGTGAAACAGCAAGCCATTATCCTTCAGCGACAGGACCACATATGTGAGTGAACGCTTTTGTAGATCTCAGCTTCAGTTACGAATCTTCAGAATACACAACATTATAGGCCCCCCTTTGATTGCAGACAAGCCACAAGCTCCCCGAATAAAGATGATTTATCTGACAGCCCTGCAGTGCCTTGAGGTTGGGGTGAGGCTCACATAAACCAACGGTGTCTTGTCCAATGTTTTCAGTACTGATTTGTCTGGGGACCATCCGCGTCTCGTCTATGAGAATGTGAAGTCCAAGTCAAATTCACCATGTTGTTTACCTCTCTGCTCCTAGCATGGAGCCTGGCCCGAGACAGACACTCGGTGGGCGTTTGTGGGATAAGTAAATGAATGATGGGGACCATTGCTGATTGTCCTGATGTACTGAAGCCACCAGGGAGCTAGATGGAGGATGGGCTACCCCTGTTCTCCTGGAGGGCCCAGTCAAGGAAGCTGGGAGGGAGGGAGGTGGATAATTCTATGCTGTCGTATCAGTGCTGGGAGGAGAAGGAATCCCAGAGGGCAGCTCTAAAAGATCAGAAGAGGGACTCCACAGGCCCAGGAGTCAAAGGAGTTCCCTGGAGAAGATGAGGCCTTACCATGGAGGGTAAGTATGAGTTAGGCCAAGAAGCAGGAGAAGACATTACAGACAGCAGCAAAGGAACAAAATAGATCACAGAGAGCACAGAAAAGTGTCAGCAGCTCCAATGGGCTGGAGCATTGTGTGGGGAAGGAGGAGGCCAGGAGTGAGGCTGGAAAGTAGAAGGTGGACGGTGTGTCCTTACAAAGGCAGTCCTTTTTCACCTAAGGTAGTGCTTCCCTGGAAGAGTAGTTTTTTGAGATGCTTGGCAAGGAAAGGGCTCTGTGTCAAATAGACTTGGGGACCACTTTTCTAGCACTCTCCCCACAATGCACATTATTCACCAGGGGTCCTGAGAAAGCCTGCAGTACGAACTCTGAATGAGGTTGTTTACACCAGCATATTCCACACTCTTAGGAAGAAGGCATCTGACCACAGAAACCTTAAATTTTCCCTGAAATCCTCATAGAGGGGCCCAGAATGCACATTGGAAAATGCTCTCCAAAAGTATTCAAAAGTGATTGAAATGTTTTAACCAAAGGAGTGAGATGATTTTCCATTATTTACATTTTAGCAGTGATAATTAACAGTAAAGAGAAATGAATGGGAGGGGTAGCTCTTTTGGCTAATGGTAGACTATATAACCTGAAGCAACCCTCTCTCTGAGGAGAAATAGAAAAAGCTGAACAAAATAAAGTAACAGCAACAACATATCTTGAAGATGTCAGAGCACTAACAAGGTAGTGAAGAATTACGGGCCAAGATGGAAATCCAGAGAGAGGGAAGTCAACATTTAGAAGCCTTTCCCCTCAGGCCTGGGGAGGTGGGCAAGGAGACATCTACTGGTTTCAGATGAGGTTGAGAATTTGAAAATTGCCTATTCACATAGGAAAAAAGAAAACTTGACCGCTACCTCACAGTGTATACAAAAATTCCCAGTGAATTATAGATCTAAATGTGAAAAGCAACACAGTAATTAATCTTAATGACTTCAGGGAAGGGAAATGTTTCTTAAAAGGATATAAAAAGCACTAGCCATTAAGGAGAAGTTTGAATTGTTAATTGGCTGCTTTAAAATCAAGAACTTCTGTTCATCGAGAAACACCATTAAAAGAGTGAAAGGGAAACAGTGAAAGTTTCTTATGACACATGTAGCTGACAAGGGGCTTGTATCTAGGGTATGTAAAGAACGTATGCAAATCAATCCTCCCCAAAAGATAGTCAAACCAATAGAAAATCAATGTATAATAGGAACTTCAAAAGAAAGGATATCCAAATAGATAATAAACAAATGAAAGTGTGCTCAATCTCATCAGTAATCAGAACTGCAAATTAAAACTACAATAAAATGTCACATCACTGGAATGGCTAAAATTGAAAAGATTGATAACACCAAGTGCTAACAAGGACAGGAGGTACAGTAAGTCCACTCCATACGAACGAGTTTTGTTCCAAGAGTGCGTTCATAAGTCCAATTTGTTCATAAGCCCAACAAAATTAGCCTAGGTACCCAACTAACATGATCAGCTATGTAGTACTGTACTGTAATATGTTTATAATACTTTTCACACAAATAATACATAAAAAACAAACACAAAAAATAAAGAAAACATTTTTAATCTTACAGCAAAGTGCCTTGAAAAGTAGTACCAGCTCCATCACCACTGCTTTTACATTTTCTTCCTGACATCCTGGCCTTGAAATAAAGATACTGTACAACAGTACTCTATACAGTACTGTACAGTAAAGTCCACAAAAGCACAACCACTTGTAAGGGATGCATGCACGTGACAATGTACGTCAGACATGGGAACTAATTTACGTGATTGGACATGCGAACGCACATTTGCATCTTTGAAAGTTCTTAACTTGGAAGGTTGGTATGTAAGGGACTTACTGAAATGGGAGGTCTCGTATGCTGCTAGTGGGATTTGACATGGTTACAGAAGTTTGAGATGCTGGAATTACCTACTAAGTTTGATTATATATATATATATACACACACACATGCCCTACAAATTATAAATTCCAATCCAAGAAATAGACGAAAGGAAATACATGCACATGGACACGAAAAGACTTGTCCAAAAATGGTTCAAACCAGCATCATTCATAATGGCACCAAACCAGAAACAAACTACATGTCCATCCACAGAAAAATGGGCAAGTAGAATTGTGGCATGTTTGTACAATGGAACACTGAGCCACAATGCATACAAAACATGCATGAAGCTCACGAACATGACCTTGAGCAAAAGAAGCAAAATGCAAAAGAATACATACCACCTAATTCCATGTATATCATGTTAAATAGGAAGGCAAAACCCAATCACAATGTCAGAACTCAGAATGGGGGAAGGGAAGCAGGGCATGGTGATGGGGAGGGCTTGTGCACAAGGGGCTTCTAGGGTGCAGGCAGGTTCGGTTTGTAGAACTACTTGTGAAAACTCATGGAGCTGTATGTTATACTTTGCGCCCTTTTATGTACAAGTTAAACATCAAAATAAAGATTTTTTTTGAAAAGAAGGATTGGAGGAGAGGTGAGAATGTAATCAGAAGAAAGTTGTTATTCTCTAGACAAAAAACTGAATACAGCAGAGAAATACAGTGAAAAAGTGGAGGAGGGGTTTGATAACAAGAAGTTTTGACTTTGAAAGTTAATGTTGGAACTTCCCTGGTGGTACAGTGGTTAAAAGTCCGCCTACCAATGCAGGGGACACGGGTTCGATCCCTGGTCCGGGAAGATCCCACATGCTGTGGAGTAACAAAGCCTGTGTGCTACAACTACTCAGACTGCATCCTGCAACTACTGAAGTCTGCGAACCTAGAGCCCATGCTCCACAACAAGGGAAGCCACGGCACTAAGAAGCCTGTGTACCACAACGACAAGTCACCCCCTCTCGCCACAACTAGAGAAAGCCCACGTGCAGAAATGAAGACCCAATGCAGCAAAAAACAAAACAAACAAACAAAAAAAGCTAATAAAGGAGGTCTTAAACAAAAAAGAAAGTTAACGTTGGAGAGAACTGGCTTAATTTCCAAGGATTTAACCCATCAAATATATTTAAATCCATGAGTTCACGATGACTTTAAGGGGAAAAAGAATCACATCAGAAGCTGAAAGGAAACAAATCTATTAAACTGTTAAATAAACTGAAAGAATCAAATATTTATCCTGCCTTTTTTCATGAACTGAACAACTGACTAAGCAAATGGTAAAGGAGAAGTAGCTCTTTGTGAAAGAAGTTCAATGAATATATGGCAAAGAAGTTATAGAATTACATTATCGCTACTTTGCAGCCCCCTATTAAGTAATGGACTTAGACACTGAAAAAGAGACAAGCAGACTGCTCTTCCAACTGAGTCGTCTTTTTAAAGAAGACTCTAATCCAGGGGCACGTATAGAGAATGTTTTAACTCACAGGCTTCCACAGCGCACAGATCTGCAACTAAATTCTGTCTACCATGTGGTAGTCATGTGAACTTGGCCAAACCACATACCTTCTCTGAACCTTAGTTTTGTGATCTGTAAAATAGGAATAATCATTGTTCCAAACCTGGGTCACTGTTCCAACCACATAGTATTTTGAGAACAAGTAGGATAACCATAGAAGTGCCCAGCAAAGAAGTTGGCAGCTTGCAAGGGTTCAGCAAATGTTAACTATCGTTAATATATATATCGCTTCCCCTGCCTGATGGACTCCAACTTGAGAAGCAAGTCTAAACTGATGAGCATGGCCTATGAGGCCCTTTATGAACCAATCCCTCCTCACTTATGTTCCCAGCCCACCCCCGGCCACTCTCCCTCCTGCTATCTGAGCCACAGTCACACTCACTCTCATTCTCTGAATGTCTCCTCTTCCTTCTTGTCTGTACCATTGCCTGGAACATCCCCCACCACCTTTACCCAGGCAACTTCTTTTCATCCTCCAGGCTTCAGTTTACCTGTGACCTTTTGTGGGTTTTTTTGTTTGTTTTTTTTAACCCAGACCCCTGTGTTCTCCCTGTCATTATGCAATAACTGACACTTTAATAATTGACAAGAACCCATCTTTCCCTCCAGGCATGTAACTGCCTTGCCCATCATTGTCTTCCCAGTGCCAGGCACAATGCCTGGGGCATGGTGGGTCCTCAGGAATCTTTGTTGATTGAATAATGGATAAAAATCACCTCCCTTACCCCACTTTTCCCTCCACCCTAAGTGAGAGGCCTCCTCTCAAAGCAGCCTTGGTTCCTTAGGAGTGGAAGTGGGGTGAGGGAGGGCTCTCTCCCTTTCTGAGTCTGGAACAATTTATCAGCTTGCCCCAGGCTCATTACATAGCCGCCTTCTTCCTCTACAACCTGGCCTAGTTAGGTGTCTGTGCTGGTGCAGAGAACATGTGTTAATGACTTTCTGGGTCATAAATTCTCCTTTAGTCTGAGATGATTGCTGTAGATTCAAGGCCCTGACAATTATGAGGGAATTTTAAGCAGAGATTTGGCCATACTTCTGAAATCACATTAGCTTCCCAATTTGATATGGCCGTGATGACGTCAAAGGCAGTTGTGGTTTCCTAAAATAAAGGCTCCCCTGCTGTAGGCAGAGCTCAGGATTGTGCCCCTGGGGGGACAGCTGGCACTCTGGATCTCTTCCACCAGGTCCAGGAGTCATGTCACAGCTAGAATCTGCACCGGGGGCTTGGCACCTGAGTTGGGAGGGGAATGTCAATGAGAGAAGGTACAGGATTTCTGCCTCACTCAGGCCTAGCCATGCTTTTGCCCTTCTGGTTTTTTCTTCCTGAAGTGATAATGGGTCAGCCACTGACTAAACCTCCCTGCCTTCTTCACTTCCTTTCTGTTCCCTGGAGGTGAGGAATATTGCCTCTGGCCTTCATTATGTAAGCAGCCAGTTCTGTGCCAACAAATAGTTCTCAGAGTTCTTTTTTTTTTTTTTAATATAGTTGATTTACAATGTTGTGTTAGTTTCTGGTGTACAGCAAAGTGATTCTGTTTTATGTGTGTGTGTATATACACACACACACATATATACATACACATTCTTTTTCATACTTTTTCCATTATAGTTTATTACAAGATACTGAGTATAGTTCTCTGTGCTATACGGTAGGTCCCTGTTGGTTATCTATTTCATATATAGTAGTTTGTATCTGCTAATCCCAAGCTCCTAACTTATCCCCCCCGATACCAACCAATAGTTCTAATATAGAAAAATATTTATTGGCAAAGTTAAAGGAAACATACTGTTTCCGTTGTGAGGAAGGTTTACTGATGTTGAAGCCAAACCTGGCCTCTGTACTCTACCACCAAATTAAATCTCAGACGCAGAGTTTTAGGTGAAGTAGAAAAGAATAGCTTTATTGCTTTGCCAGGCAAAGGAGCACACAGCAGATTAATGCCCTCAGAACTGTGTGTCCAGACCTGCAGGGGAGGGGAAAGTGAGAAATTTTATAGTAGTGGTTCAAAGAGGATGTGATCAGCTCATGGACATTCTTCTGATGGGTTGGTGGTGAGGTACGTGGGAGTCAGCATCATCCACCTTCTGGTTCCAACGGGGCTGGGGTCTACGTGATTGTGGGCAGGATACAGTTAACTTCTCCCACCTGCTGGGGCTTTCAGCATCCACAAAACAGCTCAAAGATATGGTTAGGTATATCCCTTGAGGGGGCACCAAAGGACACTGCCCCAAGGGCTTCTTTTGTTTCTTTTGACTGGTCCTCCCTTGTCTCCCTATTCCCTCCTTTCCCTAATTAGAAACTGTTTGAACCCTGCCCATTGAAACTTGGGGAAGGTCATGGAGGCTGAATAAAGCCTATTTCCTGTCATCAAGAAATGGAGGACAAAGGAAAGGCTTTTGTGCCCAGGAGCCCCACAGGGTCCTGCTGAGTGTCAAGGTCCTGGGTGGGACCAGGTGGGGCACATTTGTACAGGACCTCACTTTTCTGGGTCCCCAACACTGTTGACACCACCCTGATCCTCCCCAGCACAGGAATTAGTCTTCTGTTGGATATGGGGTTCTCCCAAAAGTGATACCGATATGTGGTATTGACACACACGTAACAGGAGCTATTGGCCACTACACATCTCCTTTTTCTACTAATATCTGATCTAAAGCAACTTCATTTTCTAAAAACTTAACAGTTGTAAGAGAATATCTTGAAACCATAAGATTGCAGCTACGAGCTGCCAGCAGAGATTGTCTTGAGAATGGCTGGTGGCATCCCATGTCTGACACAGCTCAGAAAACTTACGTTCTCAGCAATACAAGGACTTGTCTGAAATCATGTCCATAATGTCACCCAGTATTACCTTGGATGTCTGAACCATAGCTACTCCATTTTGACTTTCAATTGCATTTCTCTCCTTAATGGCCAAAACAGATATCACTGTTAATGTTTTCAGTGCTTTTCTAGATATGAGAAGATGCAAGAATTTGGGCTCCAAAATCATCTCCTGAAAGTATCTAATTATCTGAAGGCCTGTTCTGCCAGTTTTTCCCAGAGTACACAGTGCCTTATTCCTGGTCTCCACCCTGATCTCCTTTCAGGGAATGTTCAAGATCAGTGGCCACGGTGGCCATTGACTTAATCCTTGCAGAGGCAGGTGGCAAGTGCCAATTATCAGTCGGCAAGGCCCCTTCAGGGTCATAAATTTGACCATGGTTTGTGGGGCATTTCATGCCCATTTTCTCCCACAGTGTTAGGAATGTTCATTCCCAGGTCTGGCAAAGATTTCACTGTTAGGCCACTCAGTGTGCTATTATTGGACTAGACCTTATTAACAGTGCCAAAAGTCTCTGGACCACCTGTCTTCCTAGTCTCTTATGGTTCAGGAAAATATTCCTTCTTGTTGCTTCTTCCCATACCTGGAGTTACATTATTACAACCACTGATCTTATAATGGAACTATATATCATCATTTTGTCAAAGGCTCAGTCACCCATTTGATAATACAAGAAACAAGAATTTTAAAAAGCAGGCAATATAAAAAATAATATAGGTAGCAGATTAGTAAGGTCATAAGTAAGAATATAAGTCAAGAACTTCTATCAGGTGCAGCCTAGTATATCCCAGGTCATCTGACTTGGTCTGTTCTGTACCAATTCTTATCTTTAAGAAAAATTATATATTGGCATTTTCCATAAGGCGTCCAGCCCAGTTTCCTAGTGTTAATAGACTGATTATCCTTAGTATGATTTTACATACATGATTTACATATATTTTGCAACATAGAGGAGCCTTTAAACTTAAATTACCATAGCTTGGTATTAACTACATAAATCCACCCCATAACTGTGGGAGGTTTTATTCCTTGGCTGAAATTTTGCTGTTGCTCTGATTGAAATTGAGTAATAGAGGAAAATTCATATTTAAGGCCAGGGTCAGAGAAGACCTTATTAATTGGCCAGGTGAGGGGATCCCATTTAGTAGTATCAATAGTGGCCTGAACACGACTTTAATTTTTTTCTTTAAAATAAATCTCATAAGGGCCAATCAATTGGAGCCTTGAGGTGGAGAAAGCCAACAAGGTAACCCAGAAGTACTAGGCACAGGTAGTTGGCCACAAACCCAAGAAATGGATTGATTTTTAAAACTAGCATAGGATCATGCCTATGATAGACAAACATTTGATTCACATGCAAAGGTCCAAGAAGTCAAGAAAACATTATAAAGGATCATATGTGTCAGGTCCAGGATCTTGGGCCAGCTGTCTACCTCTGATATTGTCTTCTTCTCATCCTAGTGTGCGTGTAGTTTCTTCTCTGTTTGAGCAATGTTTTAAGATGAGTTTGAGGTGAGCAGTCCTCCCTAATGGGCCAGTCCAGTGCAGGGGACCTTTGTAATGGTAATTAATCCAAGAGTCAATTCCCTCTATTAGTTAGTTAAGAATATCTAATAAGGGTCCTTCCATCTAGGCTTGAGATAGTCCTTTAAATTATGTCTTTTCCAGATGCATAATTCCCTGGTTGCAGGTCGTGGGGCATCTGATATTCATCCAAAGATGGATTATTGAGATAAGCTTCAGAAACAAACTTAGAGTGTCCTTTTAATAATTCAATTAAACTTTACAGTAATATAACATAATAGCAAGGAACTATCCAGGAGGTGAGTCTTAGTAAATACAGGCCTCCATTAACAAAACTGGAATTTAATATTCACTGAAACATAATCTTTTTCTTTCTGAAATTACCCTAATTTCTACCAAGTATAACCAAATTATTACTAGTTTGTTTGCAAAATAAGTCTGGTCTCAGTAAACTTGGCCTGATGATTTATATAACTATAGTTGATCATGTAGGCTTTTTGCTTTGCTGAAATTTTATAAGGAGTCTCAGACTGAGCTTTTAAAAAGAGCTCTCAGGGTTAGGAAAGTCATGCCAAGGACTTGTCACAGATTTTACCTAACAGATCAGGTGAATTCCTCCCTTTCCAAGGTTCCCCAAAATATATTGAGATTTCTGTACCTGTTGGTAAAGTATCCTTCCTAATTTATCTGATAAAGCTGCTGGGAATCTAAGAGTTTCCAATCTCTGAAGGGATCAGGTAGAGAGAAAAGGTAAACATTTCAATTATGCTTGCAAAGGGAATATTTACCAAATTACTATAAATCATAATTAGTTTGAGGAGAAGGTTTCCTTATACTTGGAAAACACAGATTTAAACCAGTAATTTTTCAGATAGAAACCACATTCACCAGTTCACTCAGTCCTTTCGTTAATTTTTATGAAGCCATCAGGTTTTTCATTAGAATTTTTCAATTTCTTACCCAGTTCAACACTATGGTCTGAAAGTCAGAAACTTGTATTAATCCAAAGCCCTTTCAAAGTCTTCTTGAAGAGGAAGCATTTTTGCAAAGGCATTAGAGTGAAACTTAAGTGTCTTTAATGACAAAAGACTTAAGAAGGCATGTTTGAAATTTGATTACAATACAATTGACAAAGTAACTTGGTTACTGCTGTGACATACACCATTTTAAGATAATAACTAGAATTATGACTGATAACATTTTACCAGGACATGTCAGATCTTTAGGAATTCCATATAATTTCTAGAATAGCTATATTAGTAAACACTTACTATACAATATAACCTAAGAAGATTTCTTACTCCTTTGACAGTACTTCCCATGTAATTTAACATATCAAATGAACCTAATTAGTTTAATATCTCCCTTTGGGATGTTTTAGGGGCCCTTTGAAGCATCCCAGAGTTAGCTAAAGGTCAAAAGGACTTCATTAGAATTTGATTTAGGAAGATTTGTGAAAAAATATCAAAAGGGTTTAGAACACTCAATCAGGTAGGATCATATGTCACTGTGAAACAATAGTTATTCACTCAGCCAAAGTAACTATGAAAGGTTTCAAAGGCAAATACAGAACAGATCACTTAAGAGGTAAAGAAACTTAAAATCTGTTATCAAAGACAGTTCAACATTTTAAGAAAACTTGTCCTCTTAGAGAGAAAAGCCAAATTCAAGTTTTGTACCAGCTTACTTTTAAAATTCATTTACTCAAATTTATTTTAAACTTAATCAGTCTTGACCATGCACAAAACTCTTTTCTCAGGGTCCACTTTCCATACCTCCCATCACTTAACTTATTTTAGCACAACTCTAACTTTCAAGTTGTCCAATATCTGGAGAGATTATTTTTAAGTAGACATTCCTAAAACTTAATTATTCCTAAAAAGTTTTCCCAAATCTCTTCTCTCATTTGCATTTTTTTCCCTTAAAAGTTTCTTCGCATTGAGTTACTTTCCTTGCTGAGAAATTCGCAACAAATATAATAAGAACTTATATTAAACCTAGACACAATAAAAGTATTATACTTAATGTTGATGACTCTAAAGACGTCTATGTTAATTACATCAACAAACTTAAACATTAATCCCAGGTATTAATTTAATACTGAATATTTCCCAGTCCATGTGAACCTAAAATTCATTTAGCTTAATTTCTCCTGTATTTAGAATTGTTTGATTTGCAAGCACTTACATTTCTTTAGGCCAATTAAATAGATCTTATCTACAAATTAACCTCAGCAATATTATCCAAAAACAAAGACACATACTGAGACATACATATATCCAGACAGACATGAGAGATCTAGCTTCATTTTCTAAACATAGTCATGAATCAGATATCACAATATAATAAAACTCACTAGTTTATAAATAATAGAATAAAAAAAATTTTAAAGGCTTTGTTCCCTGTTTTTTCCTCAGTTTCAGGAATTAGAGATGGTCTAGGTAGGATAAGTGTTCCTGAGAGCCCTGGTCTCAAGGCACAGAGAGAGAAAATCAAGTTCTCCTAGTAGGACTTGTTCCCTCAGTGTCAGAATTCTGAAAAGATGCTTTATCAAGTTTGCCTTTTCTAATTGTATATGCAAAAAGAACCAGTTTGGGAATTTTCAAAAGTTTTACCTAAAACAATTTCCTCTGGAGTCTAAAGAATATGGTAGCTACACAATGTTATAATAAACTATCATCTCTTTCTTAGTCATAGGCTCATAGCTAGAACCTTTCCAGTCAGACAGAATTCGTTCAACAGGGCTCTACAGTGGAACAGCACCAGAATTTCACATTTCACAAGGCAAATGGCCATCATAAATCACAACACAAAACACAAAATATAAAGTATAAAACACACACATGCCCAGCTGTCCTAATCGCACACTCCCTTCAATACAAGATTGCAGTCTCTCAGAAAACCTCCTACCTAGACACAGAACTTCAGATCTGAGTACTAACAGAGTAAATGGAAATATCTCAGGTCTTCAAAGATTTCAAAGGGATGAAAGGACGCCAGGTTGAAAGAAGAGATGGGACAAAAGGGGTGGCCTTATTGTTGTCTCCTGACACCTGCAGATGCCCAGACTTTATGGGATTTTCCCTGGGATTCCAGGAAGGCAGAATGGGAACTCAGCCCTACCAGAAACCAGAAATCAGATACCAGACCAGAATTCGAGTTCTCTGCCCACCAGAGGTGATCAGGCTCTGAACCTCAGATCAGGCTGAGGCCCTTTAATCAGACTCCTGTGCCCAGGACCAGAACAAGTGAAAAATAGGTCAGATAGGAGGGGTTGAAAAGAGGAAACAGAGAGGGAATGAGGAAGAGGTCAATAAAGTCTTGTTCTTTATCTGGTCAGGGCATTCTGGCCAGTCATCTTTGCCAAGAGGAGACCAGGGACAAAGTGTCCCATTATGGCCGCTGGGTCTGCTCCACCAGCAGGCAAGCTGGTCCCCGAGTACACTGAGTGGTCAGAATGTCAGTCATAGCGAAGAAGAGGTCCCACCAGAGTTGCCATTTGTTGCAGGAAGTGTGAACCCTTCCAGGGCCCAAGAGTGGGCTCTTGTCTAACACTCAAAAATGAATTGTCTGAGGAGACACATGTGCTGCAAAGCAAGAGACTTTATTGGGGAGGGGCGCCTGGGAGGAGAGCAGAGGTAAGGGAACCCAGGAGGACTGCTCTGCCATGTGGCTCACATTCTCAGGTTTTATGGTGATGGGATTAATTTCTGGATTGTCTCTGGCCAATCATTCTGACTCAGGGTCCTTCCTGGTGGCACATGCATCACTCAGCCAAGATGGATTCCAGCAAGAGGGATTCTGGGAGATTGGTAAAACATATGGTCTGGCGTTTCATCTCTCATTTTGACCTTTCCTGAATTCTTCTGGTTGGTGGTAGCTTGTTAGTTCTGTGTTCTTTACCAGGACCTCCTGTTGTAAGATAATTCATGCAAGTGGTTACTATCTTGCCTGGCCAAGGCAGGTGGTTTCAGTTAGCAGTTCCCCTAACAGATAAGGGAAGAGAGCCAAGAAAATAAAAGAAAGGAACTGTAGGTAAAAGAGAAGAAAGCAGATGAAAGATGAATGAGGGGAAGTAGTAAATGAGAAATGAGTAATTAACCTGGGAGGAAATTTGCATTTCCACTCAGCATTTTTATTTTTTTGGCCTCTTCAAGCACAGCTAGATATAAGAGATCTGGGATGAGACGCAGAATAAGCACCCCAGCACCCATTAAAGATGCCTATGTCCTAATCACAGAACTTGTCCATTTGTCAATATTTACATGGCAGAGGGGGCTTTGCAGATGTGACTAAAGTTAAGGACATTGAGATGGGGAGATTATCTGGAATTGTCCAGGTGGGCCATATCTAACCGCATGAGTCCTTAAAAGTGGAGAATTTCTTTCCAAGCTGTCATCAGAGGCAGATGGCAATAGAAAAATTCAACACCTCTTTCTGGTTCTGAAATGTTGAGCTGTGTGCAAAGACCAGAGAGGGCTCTGGAAGCTAAAAAAGCAAGGAAGCAGATTCACCCCTAAAGTCTCCAGAAAGGAACATAGCTCTGCAGGCATCTTAATTTTAGCCCTAGGAGACCCAAGCAGGACTGCTAACCTTCAGAAATGTAAAATAATAAATTTCTGTTTTAAGCCACACATTTTATAATAATTTTTACAGCAATAATAGAAAAAGAATACACCTAGGGACATCAAAAATGGAAAATTATCAAAAATCACTGTCTGACTCTCTGGTATTCTGCCTGTAATCAGTTTCCCATTTAGGCTGGAATTGTTTTTCCTCTCTGCAGAACAGAGGACGGCTGCTCACAGACTCATTAATATGCATAAAGGGTGGCAAAATTAGTTGTCACAGGTAACCCCTCTCTGGCTGCATGAACCGAGCTGATGTTCAGTTGCCTGGTGCACGGTAAGCAGGGCGGTGCGTGTGTGTAAATCCACATCTCATAAAAGGAAATGTTTGAATAATATGGAAATGCACTGGATGTTATTAGCAGGATGTCAGTTTTGACAGTCTGTGTTATTGTGAAAATAAATGAGTTTTGACACAAATAACTTAGGTATGCATTGATTTTTTAAAGCAAACCTTGGAACAAGATGTTATGTATTGTGCTGTAGGTTTGCAAAGATTTTGATGGCTATTAGAGGAAAATCATGACGAAGGATCATTTATTGATGTATTCATTAAGCTGCTCTAAGGTCTAACAATCATTACTTTCCCCCAAAGTGTACACTCTTCCTCTTGCATATTTAATTGACTCTGGCAAACCATATTTAAGATAATGAGAGGAGCCGTCAGCAATGTGAAGACAAAAATAAAGCAAAATCAAATCTCCATCATTGGTATCAAAAACCTCAGGCTGTGTCTTTTAATTCATGGGAATCTTTCTCTGGACTGTCTTTATCTCTAAGCAGTCTGAGATGTGATTAAGAAGTTTCTTTGACACATTTCATTTTCTTTCTTTCAGGTCTTGCTCCTTTTGATTTTTTTCTTCGGAGGCTCTGGTTGACAGACAGGATCCAGTGTCCAGGTAAGCACTCCTGGCACCAGTCAGGGGCCTGGCCCTCTCCACCCAGATTCTCCTGGCAGTTGTTCTTGAGAAGCAAAGGAGAGAGATTTGCAGGGAGCATCTCTGCCTAAAGCCAAACATCTGCTGGAGAAGCTCCAAAGCCAAGTTTACAGGCTTGGTGGAAGCTGCCAGCTCGCCCCATCCATCTATCACCTCTAGGGTCTGGAGGGGAAAAACTGACAGGTTGTCCCATCACGATGTGATCTCATGGCTGAACCAATGGCCAGCTTCCCAATGCTCCCTGTTGGAGAGGGGTGGAGACCTTGTGAGGCCAAGCTCTGGGACAGTTCAATCCACACAGGGATAGAGCCTTGCTTGCTCTCAGGCACCTCTGAGATCTGGGGCATGGACTAGAATTCTGGGAGTGGGAGGCAGACACCAGCATCCTGAGCCCAGATGTGATGGGTGTGTATATATGACACCCATAGAGCCTGCACTATGCAAAGGATTGGTTCTCAATTTCCCTCCTATCCTCTGAGGAACATAAGGACAAGCTCCTGGGATCCAGATGAAAACACAGCTTCACCCAGAACAGAAAAGACAAGATGTTCTTGATCTGCAGTGTTCAGATCACTCAACTGTTCTCATCCAGGGCCTAGGAAGAATGAAGCCAGGTAACTTGGAAGCCCTTGGAAAACTCTGGAGGGGCCACTGGGGGGAAGAGGTCTTAAATATGGTGATGAATGGCTCCACAAGACCACCATACCTGGGCAAGTTTCCCTCACCCTCTGGACTAGTAGTACAGATATGACAATATCACAGCTCCTGCCCTAAGTAGACTTATGGACTATGGGAGGAGATGGATATATAGGAAGATATATATCTTTAATGTGCAAGGCCTATGGTAGCTATAGGCACAGGACACTCAAAGCACACAAAAAGGAACCATTTGGGTTATCTGACAGCACACCAAAGATTTCCAGTTGTCCCCCTTTGGGACACATGGCAGAATCCTGCTTCCCTTTCTCCTAAAGTGGTGGTGATCCTACGACTTGCTTTGCAATGAATTGTGAGCAGAAGTGCCACATGTCACTTGCAGCAGAAGCAGTAAAAGCAGTGCCTGCCTCAGCAATCCTTAAGGCACAGAGATGGAGCCCTGCCAGCTGGGCTGAGCCAGAAAGATTCAGAGCAGCACCTCCAGCCCGCTGGCCGTGGATGTGCACCACAAAGCTTGAGCAAGAAATAAGTCTGGTTGCTTGAAGCCATTGAGATTTTGGGAATATTTTTTATCACAGCATAACCTAACCTATACTGGTTGATAACGGTATTAAAGCCAGCCAAGGGGCAGAGATTTGGGGCATCAGTGAGCAAAGGCTTCCTGGAGGAGGGGCCCCTGAGCCGAGTCTCAGAGGATGAGGTAACTCAGTGATGGCAAGCGTTCCAGTGATAACCTCTGAGTCCAGAGCATGGACAGCAGGTCCGCTCCAGAGAGAACCATTCCTCATCCAGCACTTCTTCAGCTAAAGTTATCTCTGGGTCACTTAGGAGGGTGCTCCAGAATCCCTCCTTCCAATGGGCTCTAATGAGCTCTAGATGCATGGCTGGTGGATGGATGGGTGGATGGATGGTAGAGAAGAGAGAAGTTCAAGTGTGAGCCCCAAGTGAAGTCTCCTCTGACATTTCTTCCCTCCCCTAACCCACCCTTCTACTCCCCACACCAAATCAGTCATTCCTTAGAGTTCTTGGACCCTTAGCATGTGCTTCTGTTGTAGCAGTTAAGAAACAAATACTTTACACTACAAGACTTGAGAAGCCTTCAGCAGAGGAGGAGACATTTGACCTTGAAAAAAATGTGTAGGCTGCGCAGGGGGTAGGGCGCCTGAAAGGCCTGTAAAATGCTTCTACTTCTCTTCCGTCATTTACATTCATGCATGGTTTTATTGCTCCATTTCACAAGCAAGAAAACAGTAAGAAGAAGAGGTAACTTTTCAATATCACATCAATTGTATAAGAGAATCAATGCTTAAAACCAGGACTTAATTTCATGCCTAATATTCTTTATTTTATGCCATCATGCTGCACGTAAGAGGAGCTCATTAGAAGTTTTCAATTATGATATACAGAGCTTGCTTGATTTACAGTGGAGTTATGTCCCAATAAACCCATCGTAAGTTGAAAATATTAAGTCAAAAATGCATTGACTACATCATAGCTTAGCCCAGCCTACCTTAAACGTGCTCAGCCTGTGCTTACATCAGCCTCCAGTTTGGCAAAATCATCTAACACAAAGGCTATTTTATAATAAAATGTGGAGTATCTCATGTAACGTATTGAATACTTAAAGTGGAAAACAGAATGGTTGTCTGGGTCCAGAGTGGTTATAAGTATGTGGTTCACCCTCATGATCACGTGGCTGCCTGGGAGCTGTGGCCGCCACTGCCCAGCAGCATGACAGATCGTACCACATGTCACTAGCCACGGACAAGATCAAAATTCAAAATTCGAAGCATGGTTTCTACTGACTACATATCACTGTTGCACCACCGTAAAGTCAAAATGCAGTACGTGGAACTATCTGTAGACAGAAAAAGAAATCACCAAATTATCGATAGAAATGTGTAGTTTATTGTATATGATGCCCTTATTTTACGCAAATTGGAGGTTACTTAGGCTGAGCTGATAGGGTTGTTGTGAAGATTAAATGATAAAATATCTGTAATTTGAGCTGAGCACTCTGTCACTTGTAAGTCCTTCCTGTCTAAGTGCCAGGGCTGTTATTCTAAGCGCTCGCACCCACCTTTGCCATTCTCTTCAGCCGGCCAGATTCTGAACGCACTTCCTGTGTGTGGCAGATCTCCTCTTATGTCAAGCAGAGCCCATGTGCCACCCTAGAAGCCAGAGTGGCTGAAACTGACTTTCCCAGCCTCCCTTGCAGAAGGTGAAGGTCAGGACCTAGGTCCTGTCAATCACACGCCTCTGCCTGGACTTGCCCAGGGAGGGAGAGCCATAAGCAGCTGACTCTTGTGCCACCAAAGCTGTGGAGGTGGTCAAGGTGGCAGCATCTCCGTCCCGTTTCTGAAGGTAACAGCATCCCTGCCACCTCCAGCATCTGAGTCAGGGGCAGGAATGACTGCTTCTGCTCTGCTGCTTTGGGGCAGGGTTTCTGATGGTGCAGCCTGCATGGTGGCGGAGGTGGACACCCAAGCAGACACAGAAGAAAGTGTGGGTTGTGTTCGAGGCCGAAATCAGGCATAGGATTCTTCAAATATGGCATGAGAGAGAGGACTTGGAAACAGAGAGGTGTATTTGGCAATTGGCAAGTTGTGTGGTTTCTGTGAGTATCGTCTGTGAATGGAACAGTGATGGGCAACTACAACCGAAAAATAAGTTGGTGCCGGATCTCAGGGGACCTGGGTGCTTGCTTGCTGTGTTCGTAGGGCACTGAAGAGTTAATACAGCGAGGCTGGGGCAAGACAGCACCTTCTCAAGAAGCATAGGCCAGATTTAGTGAGAACACTCCCAGTTTTCTGGGATTATCCTGCTTCAGCTTGGTTAAGCCTGTAGGAGGCAGAATCTGTCTCTTCCTCACCCATGTAAGCCATGATATCACATGCCTTTCCACAGAAGGAAAACAAAAACAGAGCATAGGTATAGACTGACCTTTTACACCTACCAAGAGTCAGAGTAAAACATGGTGGGTGTACAAGATGGCTTTTTAATTTCTCTTGCACCCGAGGAAGCTAAATACCTTGTTAATGAGTCAGCCCAGCACTTTCTTATTAGCATGTAAGTTAGGAATCAAAGAACTTGCGGATGAAGTTCATTCTTCTGAAGTGGGAGTATGGCAACGGTAGCACAATAAAAAGTTAATATTTGGTCTTTATCCCCAGTTCCTAGTACAGAGTTCTTAAAACCCTTGGAACCTCCTGAACCATGAGTGTCTTCTGTCTGCTAAAGAAGTGACTCAGGTCCAAGCTGTATCAGGTCCTGGTGCTACTGTGTGCAGCCTTGGACGACTAATTGATTCTCTCTGTGCCTCAGTTTTCTCCACCTTACAGAGTTATAACACTTTACAGAGTTGTTTATGTGGAGTAAATGAGTTAGTGCAGGCAGAGCACCCAGCACCCAACACGTGTCAGCTGTAGTAACAGTCATTGATGTTGATATGGGCAGCATTCATCCTTAAAGAGGGGGAAAGAAAGTAACATTAATAGCTCCTCTGAATTGGACTAGGAATGCTATAATTAATTCATTCATCATTTAACTTAGTCATCTAAGTATGTGATGAATGCCACCCCCTGCCGCGTGCTAACCCTGTTCTATGTCTGGGGATAGGACAGGACAAAACAAAGGAAAAGCCCTGATTTTATAAGAATGGGAATCAGAGACGTTAAATAACTTCCCTTCAGTTACATGTTACTAAGGAACACAGTGTGAATTTCATTTCAGGTCTGTATTCCTAGAAAGCTTTGGAGCTGTACTCACAGCCCCCCATCAACTACTGGAAAAGCAACGTGACTGGGAGACTATATAAATTACAGAGATGCCTCAAATCAATACGTGAATTTAGTTCAAGTTTTCTTGTTTTCAGGGCAGGAACCGATCTTCAAAAGGCAGATTAACAATCATCTGATTTGAATCCTTTTCTCTGTAATAACCACCCTCTGCTCGATGGTCATCCTTGATAAGCAGGGTTTTGAGACCAGCAGTTTGGGAAACAGTGGGAGGGTGGGACTGACTGAACCGTGAACCCTACTCTGGGATTCGAGGTCCATTCTAGTGAAAGAGCTGAAGCTCATAAGATGGCTTCAGACATCTTTCCAGTGAAGCACCTTCTCTATCCTTTAAATACCGTGGAAAATTCAAAGGTTTAGAACTCTAATCCACACTAACCCATTCTTGGGTTTCTTGTAAAAAAAAAAAAAAGAAAAAATCCCTTCCTTTATTCCTTCGTACAAATTCAGCCTGTGCCTCTAAGGGAAAACGTTTGTGGTAGTACATTATAAAAGTAGCTGAGATTTATTTTTAAGGAAATAATAATGGACAACCAGGTATCCACTGTTGAGGTCATAGAGCATGGGCTGGAATTCTTTCTAAAAATAAAGAGAAATCAAATGATGTAGAACTAAATTTTCATTAAAGTTTTTGTCAGTGGAGAGAGGCCCAAAGATTTTCTATTTTCTGACCTAAAATATAATGGCATTTCTTCTACTGACAAGTTTAGATAAGGTATTTGTGATGCACTTCTTTATTTAACTTTCTATTTTATATTGGAGCATAGTTTATTAACAATGTTGTGACAGTTGTCAGTTCAGGTAGACAGCAAAGTGATTCAGTTATACATATATACATATCTATTCTTTTCCAAATTCTTTTCCCATTTATGTTTTTCATAGTACTGAGCAGAGTTCCCTGTGCTATACAGTAGGTCCTTGTTGGTTATCTATTTTAAATATAGTAGTGTGTACATGTCAATCCCAACCTCCCAATCTGTTCCTTCACTCTCACCCTTCCCCCTGGTAACCATAAGTTTGTTCTCGAAGTCTGTGGGTCTGTTTCTGTTTTGTAAATAAGTTCATTTGTATCATTTCTGTTTAGATTACGCATCTTTTTCTCTGTCTGACTTACTTTACTCAGTATGACAATCTCTAGGCCCATCCATGTTGCTGCAAATGGCATTATTTCATTCTTTTTAATGGCTGAGTAATATTCCATAGTATATATGTGCCACATCTTCTTTATCCATTTCTCTGTCGATGGACCTTTAGGTTGCTTCCATGTCTTGGCTATTATAAATACTGTTGCAATGAACATTGGGGTGCATGTATCCTTTCTGATCATGTTTTTCTCCAGATATATGCCCAGGAGTAAGATTGCTGGATCATATGGTAGCTCTATTTTTAGTTTTTCAAGGAATCTTCATACTGTTCTCCATAATGGCTGTACTAATTTACATTTCCACCAACAGTGTAGGAGGGTTCCCTTTTCTCCATACCCTCTTCAGCATTTATTGTTTGTAGATATTTTGATGATGGCCATTCTGACTGATGTGAGGTGATATTTCATTATAGTTTTGATTTGCATTTCTCTAATAATTAGCAATGTGGAGCATCTTTTCATGTGCCTCTTGGCCATCTGTATGTCTTCTTTGGAAAAATGTCTATTTAGGTCTTCTGCCCATTTTTTGATTGGGTTTTTTGTTTTGATGATATTAAGCTGCATGAGCTGTTTGTGGTGTACTTCTGAAAAGGATATAAAATCACACGTCAAAAATACAGAAACTTGCAAGAGAAACACAGTTCATCTTCCTGGAGAAGTCACTACACTCAGCAGTTAATAATTGATTTTACTTTTTTATTGAAGCATATTTGATTTACAGTCTTCCTCCAAAATGCTCATTATGCAAAAAAAAAATTGCAAAAGAAGAGGGGCAGGGACCAAAATAAGGAGCACTGGGCAAAAGATGTTTGAGAAGCAGTTAATTCAAGATAGAATTCAAGGACAGGTTCCCCTATCCTCCACCCCAGCTGAAAACTGTGGGTGCATTTTCTGAGACAATGCAACAGAAGATCTGGCCTGGGGAAGGCCATGCATAATTGGGGGTTAGTGTGCATTCTGAATAATGAGTGCAACCATCCTTCCCCACAATCCCAGAGTATCTACCACCAAACTTTAACTCCCAGACAAACTGTTGGAAGGGTCTTGCCTAGGAAAGATGACTATCCTTAGAAGGAAGATCTAGAGATGCTGAGATCAGGGATTTCCCCATCAATCAGCTCACCCAGACCTGGGCTCAAAGTCAGCAAGCCCCACTCATGTGATCAAGCCTCTGTGTAGCTTCTTACTGCTCATCTCTTAATCCTGAGCCCACAGCCAAGGATTACTGATAACTGAATATGACCTCCTCAGTTGAAGACAGAGATCAAAAGCAAACCAAAAGTGTGTGTGTGTATGTGCGTGTGTGTGTGTGTGTGTGTGTTGGGGGGGGGAGGGCAGCGGGAAGGGAGACTATGATAACTCTGGATAAAATGTATGCAAGGAAAGGATGCTGTCATTAATATCCTTAGACATATGAAAGAAGATACTGACTGAAACTAGAATAATATTCTACTTGAATCTTGAAGAAGTAGAAGAGAGAAAGATACAGGAGAAAGGTAAAGAAGATACAGCATTTTAAAATACATTCTTGGAAATTAAGACATTATAGTATACATGAAACTCAGCAAAAGAGTTGGAAGATAAAGCTCAGATTTCCAAGGAAGGAGAGCAGAAAGACCCAGAAATAGAAAGTAGAAGATGCCAGACAAGAGTATTAGAGGAGTGAGCCCAAAGATCCAACATCCCAATAATAGCAGCTTTAAAGAAAAAAAGTAGAGGGCAGGGAAATCATCAATAAGTCAAGAATTTTCTTAGAATGGAAGGACATGAGCTGTCAGAGTGAAGCGACCACCAAGTGTGCATAATAATAGATGAAAACTGACCCCTACCACATGGGCTCAGACAGTGCACAAAAAGATCATATCCAGAGAATCAGGAAGAAAAGTGTCTTAAGACTTCTCAAAGAGAACTCTGGGAGAAGGAAGATAAAATTGTGCAGAAAATTATTTTCAACCTAAAACCCCTTCAAAGGCAAACTATCAGTTTAAGCAGAGAATAAAGAATTTCAGAAATGCAAAGTGTCCAAAACTGTATCCCCTCAAGATGCTAATAGACAATGTGCTTCATATAGAGTCAGTCAAGAATGAGAAGCACCCAGGATGCAGGAAGAAGATTCCAGGAGAGGGGAGCTAAGAAAACTGCAGGATAGTGGTATAGGACACAGTCCCACTTATTGCTGTGCCACTGAAGAGATTAGACACAGTGAGGGCTGTCATTAGTAAAATCGCTGCTGTCACATGGCTTTGTAACCCTAAGACAAAAGAGCCTGGCTTAGGTTCTCACCTAAGAACATCATTTACGCATCCAAAGTACCTGCACTACATGCTCGGCAGCCTGGAGTTACTGAAAACATTCTCTCACCCCACTGAAGAGCCCAGAGCCATCCACGTCCCCATGGCTGTATTCCCAGCAGATGCCCAGTGTGAGACACACACACCTGCTCTGTCAGATCCCCAGACCAAGGAGCTCTGGTTCCCAGGACTCTCAAGGCCCTGCCTGCTGACTTTCCCAGGAGAGGCTCCTGCAAACCCCTAGAGGCAATGAATCGGATTGTGAATCAGCAGCTGTGTATCTTATCACCTCCTATCTCCCACCTTCTCTTAACAGCAATGCTGCCTTGTCCTTGTGGAACTTGCTTTACGCTGGCCACATTGGTGCTCAAAACCAAACAGTACCTTGTTTTTGGATACATGCCTAAGTAATTAAAATATAAAAGAATATAAAGGAACAATTGACATAGAAGTTGGGGATGGCCAGGGAAATGCTGTACCGGGGGGAGGGGCTCCCCAGAAACTGGTAAAGGTCTAGTTCTTTAATGGTGGACTCGTGGGTGCTCATTTTATTACTATTCTTTCACCCGTACATGTACTTCTCTCTATACATATACTTCTATTATATTGATAGAAATATACAAATATAAATTTTTAAAATTTATTTTTAAATAATTATTTAAAAAATTATTATAGACTATAAGCATTATTATAGACTATGAAATAGAAGAAAAGATTCCTTGAAAAAATCCTAAGAAATGGGGAAGAGCATAGGGATACATTTTTAAAGCATGATTTTTCAATGTAAAAAATTGTTTAATGCCAAACTATATATTATTTGGTTTGAGAGTCAAATGAATACAAGCTTTTAAATTTATGTCGTAGCATCAAAATAGACTTTAAAGAAGGAAAAAACTGCTTTTATAACCTGATATATGAAGTTCTTTCATTCTGCACTTTTAAAAAAATCAATTTTTCCCCACTATTTTTGAATTTTGATTTTAAATGTTGAGTTAGACAACTTAAGCTGTTATTTTGAGCACTTCTCAGATACCACAATGCAGGCATGTGTAGTAAATGGCATAAATCAGTGTGTAGATTGGATGATTATCCTCAACTGCCATGTTTGTGTACCAATAAGAATAATAATTACAGTGAATTCAAACACTTCAAATATGTTGAAACGTATGAGTTCATAAGGATATCAAATTTTTTTTAAAAAGTACTTCTTGGCTGCCTGTTGAGAATGGTAGGGAGCTAACTCATTATTTTGGAAACAGGCAAGTAAAGAGAAAGAATAGACACCATTCCTGCCTTTCTTATAAACTATACCACTGGGTAGATAAGTCACTAATAAGGAGAAGTTTCTCCTTCCAGAAATAGTCCAGCTAATAAATAGAAAAGAATGAAAATATCAGCATTTTACAGCCTAAAGCAATAAAGGATCAAGAAAATGTGTGACCATGGCAGGGGCTACTGACATTACAGAAAAGGCCGCCAGACACAAGGGGCCTCATGACAGAGGCACCAACATGAGGTGTGAATTAGCCTTGTAAAAATTAATTAATTAATAATAAATAAATAAAAAAAATAAAACCTAATGTTTTCAAATCTTTAGATCTGACTACGAGTTTACAGCATATACATCTAGGACAACATGCGAAGAATACTTTGAGGATGCAAGCAGAAAAATCCAGACAATGGAAAATTCTATGGAACAAGCAACCTGATTTGTTCATGAAATAACTGAAAGAGAGATAGAAGGCCTACAGAGTAAAAGAGAATTACAGGCATAAAATCAGTTGTAACAAGGGTATAATTCCAACCCTAATTCGAATGAAGGCCATCTGGAACACCTGAACACTGACTGGATATTTCATAATATTGTTAGGTTGTAGTTGAGATAATGATACATTAGTTATGTATATGAAAAAGAAGCTTTACATTTTAGAGGTACATGTTCAAATATACCTCTAGGTGAAATGGGCTGATGTCTAGGACTTGCTTCAAAATAACTCAGGGAGCTGGAAATAGGTGGATATGGGGATAAGACAGCAAGACTGGCCATCTGTCAACAATTGTGGAAACTGGTGATGACTACATGGGCTGCAAATTACTCTCTTCACTTTTATATTTTTTGAAATTTTTCGTAAGAGAAATTAAAAAATTTTTTGCTTCAAATAAAGTGGGAAATTGTGTGTGTGAAATGTATGATTGACAAAGGGTTTCTGACATTAATACAAAAAAAGTGCTTATCTATAAATGAGAAAAATGACTACCTAATAAAAAAGCACAAAGAACATGGACATGCTCACCAAAAAAGAAATACAAATGGTCAATGAATATGTGAAAAAAAATCTTTGAATTCCTTAATATTGCATTTCTTTAAGAGATGCAAAGATTGAGCCTAATTCTGGAGAAGAAGGTGAAGGAGATTTCCCATAGACTAGGGAGAAAATGAAGGGTCTGCATCCAAGCAAAGCTTTTGAGATATGCTCTATATTGTGTGTGTGTGGCGGGGGGTGGGGGTCGTGAGCGTGTGTGTGTGCACATATATAAAATTTGTGAACAAAGCCAAGAGGATAACTTCAAAAGTACACATTTGTAGACATTCTTCCTTCATTAAACACGTAACCATGATAAAATTAGGCCAAAAATTTTAATCTAAACAATAAGAAAGTGATTCAAAATTATTTTAAACGAGACAGTACCCTGCATTCTGCCTAGGATTCCAGCTCTATATCTATAGGTTGAAATATTCTCAAAAGGACTTCCCTACTGGCACAGTGTTTAAGAATCCACCTGCCCTTGCAGGGAGCACAGGTTCGATCCCTGGTCCAGGAAGATCCCACATGCCATGAAGCAACTAAGCCTGTGTGCCTCAACTACTCATCCTGCATGCTGCAACTACTGAAGCCCACATGCCTGGAGCCTGTGCTCTGCAACAAGAGAAGCCATCACAATGAGAAGCTCACACATCCCAAGGAAGAGTAGTCCCCACACACCGCAACGAGAGAAAGCCCGTGCACAGCAACAAAGACCCAACGCAGCCAAAACAAAAAATATATATATTCTCAAAAAAACTTTAAAGCCAACATAAAGGGTGTTGACCCTGCCAAAGACAATTCCCCAGCACGTGGAAGGAAGATGGCTGAGAAGACTCTAAAGGTATTTGGAGCCCACTTAAGCGGGAAAAATGCTGATAACCTGCTGACATTACCAACCCACTTTCCAGTGGAAAATGCAGTAGAATGAGTGTCACTAATCATATCACATCACCTCATACTGCATCATATCATTCTGCTTGAGCAATTGGGATACGAATTATTCAAACACAATCAAATCACAATGCAAGTGTTTTAAAGTCTACTTATTGGGAAATTATATCTGCAAATTGCTATTGTTGTACGTACACATCACTGTACATCATGAGGTTAAACAGAATATACAACAAAACAAATTAATAGAGCCAAAACAATAACAAATTAACATTAAAAGTAAGAAGCAGCAGCAACTGAAAAATGAGATCAACTTAAACAACATTTGTGATGCAAGTTTTTCCCAAATTGGAGCATTTTCAACTAACTGAGAATGCACATCTGAAAGATCTGCAACCTGGCTAATATTGCACTTTAGAATATTTTTCCCAATACAAAAATAATTCAGGAATAATTCCCAATACAAAAAGAACCCACTTAAAATTCAGCTCAGATAGAAATGCGAGGAATGAAAAGTAAGTCTGCCTTGACCTTCTGCCATAAAACAATTGCAACAGAGAAGAACACATCTGACTCCATATTGGATCTATTCCTTTAGCTCAAACCCTTGTGCTCTGTTGCCTGTGCTTAGTCATGCTGGAAAAGAAGGTTGTATATGGCCTGAAATATACATGGTAGTCCCTTCTCAAAAGGCTTCTCAAGGCTCTGACCTTCAAAGGTATAACACTTTTCCATTAATATAGAGATAAAACATCGCAGAACAGAAAATAACAATTGTCTTGTTGGACATTTACAGGAACATTGTGACCTGACCTACATGCAAGGACAAAGGATTCCTGCACTAAGAAGTTTGCAACAAACAGACACACCTCCTCCCCTTTTAGTATAAAAGAAGCCTGAATTCTAACTTGAGAAAGATGGTTCTTTGGGACACTAGTCCACCATCTTCTCAGTCTGCTGGCATTCTGAATAAAGTGGCTATTTATTGCCCCAACACCTTGTCTCTCAGTGTATTGGCCTGCTGCACAGCAAGCAGTATGAGCTTGGACTCAGTAACACAACTTGATAGAGGAGTTAATAGGTAGAGGGGAGGAGAAAAGAATTCTGTTTGATAGCCAAGGTATGGAAACAGCTAAGTGTCTGTCAACAGAAGAATGGATAAAGAAAATGTGGTATATATACACAGTGGAATATTACTCAGCCTTAATTAAGTCAACAATCCCCTCAGATATTTAACTTCTTTTTGGTGTGAACATTCAAGTTCTACTCTCTTAGCATGTTTCAATTACAGCTGACCCTTGAGCAACATGAGTTTGAACTCCACAGACCCACTTATATAAGGATTTTTTTCAATACATATGTACTACAGTACTACACAATCTGAGGTTGGTTGAATCTGCAGATGTGGAGGCATCGATATGGAAGGCTAGACTATAAAGTTACAGGCAGACTTTTTGCTTCAAGAAGAGTCAGCACTCCTAACCCTTGTGTTGTTCAAAGATCAATACAATACAGGGTTATCAACTATAATCACAATGTTATACATTAGATTCTCAGAGCTTATTCATCTTATAACTGAAAGAGTGTACCCTTTTACCAGCTTCACCGTTTCCCCCATTACCCAGCCCTTGGCAACCACCATTCGGTTTCTCTGAGTTTGATGTTTTATTTTAGATTCCACATATAAGTGATATCGTGCAATATTTGTCTTTGTTTGGACTATTGCACTTGGCATAATGCCCTCCAGGTTCATCCTTATTATTGTATGTGACAGGATTCCTCTCTTGTAATTAACTTAATGGGGCACATTCTTTTACAATATAAATGTATATCAAGTTGTCATGTTGTACACTTTAAATAACTTACAATTTTATTTGTCAATTATGACTCGATAAAGCTAAGAAAGAGAGAGAGAGTTCTGTTTGGGCTATTTTGTCTAAGATGACTATAAACATAGACCCAGTAGAGATGTCTAGTAGACAATTCAATAAGAGTTTGGAGCTCCCAGGAGAAGGCAGACCTGGAGATATTAAAGCATGAGTGGGTCATAGCACAATGATATTTAAACAATGGGATTGAAAGAGATTCCATAGGGATAGGACACAGATTAAAAAGAGGCAGGATTAGGAACCAAGCATTGAATTAAAGTCAGAAATAGAAATTAAAGTGATAGAAATGTGTGTTTGTGATAATGTTTGCTCTTTCATCTCTGAAAATTCATTAAGAATTTGTTTTAAAAATAAACTAACCTAAGGAAAAATCCCTGCAGTGTGTTCTACCGGTCTGGCAGCCCTCAATTATCCTACTTGTTCTAGAAAATAAGCCTTGCCTTTTCTTCCAGGTGCCTCACTACATGCCTCTGCTATCATTGATGAGCCACCCAAGTCATTTTCATTGTGGAATATTTGGTGCTTCCAAACTTTTGAGCATGACTTAACACTGAACACACAGGATATCATTGACAGGACTATGGGTCCATTGGGAATGCTGCTCATGTATATTATCTGCCCAAATTTAATTTCTCTGGTGTAAACAAAGACCATTTGAAGAATTCAAATTGCAATTTGGGCAGAGTATGAGTAGGTAGCTGCCAACAGTTAATGACGGATGCATTTCTCTAGTGAGTGGGCTTCAAATGGGAGAAAGAGAGAAGGAAAAGGCTGCAGATCTTCCATGAACAACTTTCATCCAGTTTGGCCTCCCATTCCCCTTTCATTTGTCTTTTCTTTCTGTTTTCTCCTCTGCCAAAAGAGAGAAAAACTTAGTCGGGTAAAAGAAGCACTGTTGAGGTCCTTCACAGATTAGTTTGGGAACTACCCTGCAATGGTTATATTATGTGACAACTGGGCTAGGCTCTGGCCCAGTTGTTTCATCAAACTCTAGTCTAGATGTCACTGTGAAGTTATTTGTTAGATGTGATTAATTTAAATCAAATTACCCTCCATAATATGGGTAGGCCTCATCTATTCAATTGAAGGCCTTAAGAACAAAGACTGAGGATTCCTGAAGAAGAAGCAATTCTGCTTCAAGATTGCAGCATAGAAACCCTGCCTGAGTTTCTGGCTTGTGGATTTCAGAGTCAAGACTGCTGCATCAACTTTTCCCTGAACTTCCAGCCTACCCACCAGTATGAACCAAGTCCTGAAAATTAATCAGTCTCAGTGGATAGATAGATAGATGATAGATAGATAGATAGATAGTAGGTAGATAGATTAGATATAGATAGATAGATAGATGATAGATAGATAGATGATAGATAGATAGATAGATAGATAGATAGATAGATAGATGATAGATAGATAGATAGATAGATAGATAGATAGATAGATAGTAGGTAGATAGATAGAAAATAGACAGATAGATTAGATAGATAGATAGATAGATAGATAGATAGATAGGTAGATAAATAGGTAGATAGAAAAAGGAAGAAAGGTGGTGGCAAAGTAGAAGGACATGGAATGCATCCCTATCCACAGATGCATCAGGAATACATCAAAAGATGCAAGAATTCCCACAGAAAATCAGCTGAACACCAGCAGAAGACCTCGGACACCAGAAAGGTCTGCAAAGATCCTGACATAGCTGGGTAGGACAGAGGGGGAAAGAAAGGAGAAAGGGGGGAGAAGAAAGGAAAGGGACAGGTCCCATACCCTGGGGTGGGGGGAACAAAAATAGAGGGGAGATTGCCGAATTTGCGGAAACGTCCCTTATCTGATGGGGAAAACCCTCTTCCAACAGGGAATTTCCCTGGGTCAGAAGGGAGGCATTTGGGACTGTTCAAAAAAGGTGAAGTGGCTGATCTGTGGCAGATGGGAAAGAGTGAGAAACACATAGAGGGTCCACACCACAGCTCAGCGTGTCCAGACTGAGACATGGGTTCAGAGCTGAACAGAGGGTCTGGGAGCTGGAATGTGGGAACCAGAGAACTGGTTCAGGGTGAGAAACATTGTTGACAGTGGGGAGAGAGACTGAGGAGACAGGAGAGAAGAAATCTGCAGCGGAGAATGCGTACCATGGAAAGCTGGGTAGCCATGGTGGCGGCTTGCTACTACTGACTCACAAGCAAAGGGGAGGAGCCACAATGGTAGTCTCTCCCTCGGCACCTGTAACGGACAAAGGAAGACCCCCTCTGGGCCTGGTTATTGCAGTCAGGGATAACAAAGGCCTCCGAGCAGGGCTGGCCTAGAGTGCCTGCAGCTGAGAGCTGAAAGTCCTCAGAATGGCCCAGCTCTGGAAACCTTCTGTTTACACCTGATCCAATGGCGTCCCTCTGCAACAGGCACCGCCACTGCTGCCCGAGCCACCTTGACCCAGGCAGGACACTACTGCTCACTCACTCCCAGGGGAAGGATCCACTCTTGTACCCTCTCTCTCCCCACACACCAGCACTTACAAACAAACAATAAAGGAAGTTCTGTTAGCCACAGAGTAATACAAAAAGCCCAAAGCAGGTAGAAGGACACTTACAGCTGAGACCCCAAGGAAACAGAAATATTATTATTAATTCTACTGATGTGGTCCATTATGGGGTCAGTTCTAGCTTTTTTTTTTAATTAATTAATTATGATCTTAGTCCTAAGGGATCTACATGTTTTATAACATATTTTTATTCTATTTTTTCTTCTATTTTTATTTCTAGCCTTTTTATGTATTTCTATTTCTAGCTAAGTTTTGTGTAGTGCTGACTTTATCTCTCCTACCTTCTTTTCTTCTCTATCTTTTATACATTTCTATATTTTTCTTCTTCTTTTCATATTACCAGCCACACTACACTCTTCTGTTGCCCTGTCTTCTATCCTTTTTTAGTTTATTTTATCCTAATATACTTATAATCAATATTATCGGTCTGCTCTGTTTCCTTGCTTTATTCTCCAGATGACAAACTGCTTTGGTTTTTATTATTGTTTGGCCTTTATCTTAGTTCTAATTATAATTGTCTGATTTTGTTTTGGGAATCTTCAGCCTGTCTGGTTGTACTCTTGGTCTTTATTATATTTGATGCTAGCTTTCAAAATTTCTCTGGGTATATGTTTGTGTGTGTGTCTGTGTGTGCATGTGTGTGTTTGGTTTTGAATTTTTGCTAGTTTTTGCTTTGATTGTCTGATTGCATACTAGACTTCTTCTGTCAGGTCTTTCTAGTGCCTTATGTTCTATTAGATTTGGTATTTGTGTGTCTTGTACATGTATGTGTTTCCTTGGTTTAGTATTTGTTTGACTCAACACTCTGCCATTAGTCTGGAGCTTGGACAGTCTTTTTTAAACCCCTTTATTGCTGGGACAAGCAACCTCTGAAATCTGGACTACTCAACCAGAAATCAAGTGGGAGGCTCCGGGGAGGGAGCACCGAATCCAGGATGCTAGACCACTAGGGAGTCCTCAACCACAGAGAAGATTAACTGCAGAGAATTCTCACAGAGCCCTGTATCAGAGTCTAAGACTCAGCTTTATCTGACTGTCTGCAACTGCCAGTGCTGAGTACCTCACACCAAACTACAAACAAGACAAGAATACAAATCTGCCCATCAGCACACAGACTACATAAAGCCATATTAAGCTCACAGATACCCTAAAACATACCACCTGACACAGCCCTGCTCATCAGAGAGAAAAGACCCAGAGCCACACACCAGAAAGCAGGCACCAGACACTCCCACCAGGAAGCCTACTCAAAACACTGGACAAAACCCATCAAAGGGGGCAGAGAGCAGAAACAAGAGGAATTACTACTAGGCAGCGTAGGGAAAGGAGACAGCAAATACTATAACTCAGACAAAATGAGAAAACAAAGAAACACCTTGCAGGCAAAGGAGCAAGAAAAAAAACACACAAAACCAAATTATTGAAGAGGAAATAGGGAAAATGCCTGAAAAAGAATTCAGAGTAATGATAGTAAAGATGATCCAAAATCTCTCTTTTGTTATAGAGAAAATACAAGAAAGAGTTAATAAGGACTCCGAAGAACTAAAGAGCAAGCAAACAGTAATAAACAACAAAATAACTGAAATTAAAAATACTCTAGGTGGTATAAACAGCAGAATAACTGAGCCAGAAGAATGAATAAGTGAGTTGGAAGATAGAATGGGGGAAATAACTGCCACAGAGCAGGAAAAAGAAAAAAAAATAAAAAGAATGGAAGACAGTCTCGGAGACCTTGGTGACAACATTAAGTGCACCAACATTCAAATCATATGCATTCCAGAAGAAGAAAACAAAGAAAGGGTCTGAGAAAATATTTGAAGAGGTTATAGTAGAAAACTTCCCCAACATGGGAAAGGAAATAATAAATCAAGTCTACGAAGTTCAGAGAGTCCCATACAGAATAAACTCAAGGAGAAATACACTGAGGCACATATTAATCAAACTAGTGAAAATTAAACACAAAGAAAAAATATTAAAAGCAGCAAGAGAAAACAACAAATAACATATAAGGGAAAACCCATAAGGATGACAGCTGATCTTTCTACAGAAACTTTGCAGGCCAGAAGGGAGTGGCAGCATATACTGAAAGTCCTGAAAGAGAAAAACCTACAGCCAAGAATACTCTATCCAGCAAGAATCTCATTCAGATTCAACAGATATCAAAAGCTTTACAGACAAGGAAAAGTTAAGAGAATTCAGCACCACCAAACCAGCCATACAAAAATTGCTAAAAGAAATTTTCTAAGTAGGAAACACAAGAGAAGGAAAAGGCCTACAAAAACAAACCCAAAACAATTAAGAAAATGGTAATAGGAACATACATGTCAAGAATCAGCTTAAATGTAAATGCATTAAATGCCCCAAACAAAAGACACAGACTGGCTGAATGGATACAAAAACAAGACCCTTCTATATGCTGCCTACAAGAAACCCACTTCAGACCAAGGGATACATATAGACTGAAAGTGAGGGGATGGAAAAAGATATTCCATGCAAATGGAAATCAAAAGAAAGCTGGAGTAGCAATACTCATATCAGAAAAATTAGACTCTAAAGTAAAGACTATTACAAGAGACAAGGGATCAATCCAAGAAGAAGATATAACAATTGTAAATATCTATGCACCCAATATAGGAGCACCTACATACATAAGGCAAATGCTAACAGCAATAAAGGGGAAACCAACAATAACACAATAACAGAAAGAGACTTTAACACCCCACTTACATCAATGGACAGATCATCCAAACAGAAAATAAATAAGGACACACAAGCTTTAAGTGACACATGAGACCATCTCGACTTAATTGATATTTATAGGACATTTCATCCAAAAACGACAGAATATACTTTCTTCTCAAGTGCACACGGAACATTTTCCAGGATAGATCACATCTTGGGTCACAAATCAAGCCTCAGGAAATTCAAGACAATTGAAATCATATCAAGCATCTTCTCTGACCACAATGCCATGAGACTGGATATCAATTACCTGAAAAAAACTGTAAAAAATACAAACACATGGAGGATAATCAATATGCTATTAAACAACCAAGAAATCACTGAAGAAATCAAAGAGGAAATCAAAAAATACCTAGAAACAAACAACAATGAAAATCCAACAACTCAAAACCTATGGAATGCAGCAAAAGCAGTTCTAAGAGGGAAGTTTATAGCAATAGAGTCCTACCTCAAGCAACAAGAAAAATATTGAATACACAACCTAACCTTACACCTAAAACAATTAGAGAAAGAAGAACAAAAAAACCCCAAAGTGAGCAGAAGGAAAGAAATCATAAAGATCAGAGCAGAAATAAATGAAAAAGAAAGGAAGGAAACAATAGCAAAGATCAATAAAACTAAAAGCTGGTTCTTTGAGAAGATAAATAAAATTGATAAACCATTAGCCAAACTCATCAGGAAAGAAAGGGAGAAGATGCAAATCAACAGAATTAGAAATGAAAAAGAAGAAGTAACAACCGACACTGCAGAAATACAAAAGATCATGAGATACTACTACAAGCAGCTATATGCCAATAAATTGGATAACCTAGAAGAAATGGATAAATTCTTAGAAAAGTACAATCTTCCAAGACTGAACAAGGAAGAAATAGAAAATATGAACAGACCAATCACAAGGATGGAAATTGAGACTGTGATTAAAAATCTCCCAACAAACAAAAGCCCAGGGCCAGATCAATTCACAGGCGAATTCTATCAAACATTTAGAGAAGAGCTAACACCTATCCTTCTCAAACTCTTCCAAAATATAGCAGAAGGAGGAACACTCCCAAACTCATTCTATGAGGCCACTGTCACTCTAATACCAAAACAAGGCAAAGATGTCACCAAAAAAGGACATTATAGGCCAATATCACTGATGAATGTAGATGCAAAAATCCTCAACAAAATACTAGCTAACAGAATCCAAGAGCACATTAAAATGATCATACAACGTGATCAATTGAGGTTTATCCCTGGAATGCAAGGATTCTTCAATATGTGCAAATCAATCAATGTGATACATCATATCAATAAATTGAAGGATAAAATCCATATGATAATCTCAATAGATGCAGAAAAAGCTTTTGACAAAATTCAACATCCATTTATGATAAAAAAATTAAAACCCTCCACAAAATGGGCATAGAAGGAAATTACCTCAACATAATAAAAGCCATATATGACAAACCAAAAGCCAACATTGTTCTAAATGGGGAAAAACTGAAAGAATTCCCTCTAAGAACAGGAACAAGACAAGGGTGTCCACTCTCACCATTATTATTCAACATAGTTTTGGAAGTTTTAGACGCAGCAATCAGATAAGAAAAAGAAATAAAAGGAATCCAAATTGGAAAAGAAGTAAAATTGTCACTCTTTGCAGATGACATGGTATTATACATAGAAAACCCTAAAGACTCTACCAGAAAACTGCTAGCACTAATCAATGAATTTAGTAAAGTAGCAGGATACAAATTTAATGCACAGAAATCTCTTGCATTCCTCTACACTAACAACGAAAAAACAGAAAGAGAAATTAAGGAAACTCTCCCATTTACCATTGCAACAAAAAGAATAAAATACATAGGAATAATCCTGCCTAAGGAGAAAAAAGACCTGCGTGCAGAAAACTATAAGACACTGATGAAAGAAATCAAAGATGATACAAACGGATGGGGAGACATACCATGTTCTTGGATTGGAAGAATCAACATTGTGAAAATGACTATCCTACCCAAAGCCATTTACAGATTCAATGCAATCCCGATCAAATTACCAATGGCATTTTTCACAGAACTAGAACAAGAAATCTTATGATTTGTATTGAAATGCAAAAAACCCCTAATAGCCAAAGCAATCTTGAGAAGGAAAGATGGAGTTAGTGGAATTAGGCTTCCTGACTTCAAGCTATACTGCAAGTCCACAGTGATCAAGACAGTATGGTTCTGGCACAAAAATAGAAAGGTAGATCAATGGAACAGAATAGAGAACCCAGAGGTAAACCCACACACATATGGGCATCTTATCTTTGACAAAGGAGGCACGAATATACAATGGAGAAAAGACAGCCTCTTCAATAAGTGGTGCTGGGAAAATTGGACAGCAAAATGTAAAAGAATGAAATTAGAACACTTCCTAACACCAGACACAAAAATAAACTCAAAATGGATTAAACACCTACATGTAAGGCCAGACACTATAAAACTCCTAGAAGAAAACATAGGCAGAACACTCTATGACATACATCAAAGCAAGATCCTTTTGGACCCACCTCCTAGAATAAAGGAAATAAAATCAAGAATAAACAAATGGGACCTCATGAAACATAAAAGCTTTTGCACAGAGAAAGAAACCATAAACAAGACAAGAAGACAACTCTCAGAATGGGAGAAAATATTTGCCAATGGACAAAGGATTAATCTCCAAAATACACAAGCAGCTAATGCAGCTTAATACCAGAAAAGCAAACAACCGAATGCACAAACGGGTGGAAGACCTAAATAGACATTTCTCCAAAGAAGACATGCAGATGGCTAACAAACACATGAAAAGATGCTCAACATCACTAATCATTAGAGAAATGCAATTCAAAGCCATGATGAGGTATCACCTCACACCGTTCAGAATGGCCATCATCAAAAAATCTAGAATCAATAAATTTTGGAGAGGGTGTGGAGAAAAGGAAACTCTCCTGCACTGTTGGTGGGAATGTAAGTTGGTAGAGCCACCATGGAAAACAGTTTGAAGGTTCCTTAAAATACTAAAAATGTAATTACCATATGATCCAGTAATCCCACTACTGGACATATACCCAAAGAAAACCATAATTCAAAAAGAAACATGTATCATAATGTTCATTGCAGCACTATTTACAATAGCCAGGACATGGAAGCAACCTAAATGCCCATCAACAGATGAATGGATAAAGAAGGTGTGGCACATATATACAATGGAATGTTACTCAGCCATAAAAAGGAATGAAATGGAGTTATATGTAATGAGGTGGATAGACCTAGAGCCTGTCATACAGAGTGAGGTAAGCCAGAAAGAGAAAAACAAATACCATATGCTAACTCTTATATATGGAATCTAAAAAAATGGTACTGATGAACCCAGTGATAGGTTAAGAATAAAGTTGCAGATGCAGAGAATGGACTGGAGGACACGGGGTTGGGGTTGGGGGTGCGAAGGGAAAGCTGGGATGAAATGAGAGAGTAGCATAGACATATATACACTACCAACTTAAAATAGCTAGTGGAAAGTTGCTGTATAACAAAGGGAGATCAACTCGATGATGGGTGATGCCTTAGAGGGCCAGGACAGGGAGTGTGGGAGGGAGTCACGGGAAGGAGGGGATATGGGGATATATGTATAAATACAGCTGATTCACTTTGCTGTACCTTGTAAACTGGTACAAGAGTGAAAAGCAATTATATTCCATTAAAGAGCTTAAAAAATAGGTAGATGATAGATAGAGATAGATGATAGATGATAGATAGATAGATAGATAGTAGATTAGTTATAGATAGATAGATAGATATAGATGGATAAATAGACAGATAGGGATAGATAGACAGACAGATAGATGCAACTCCTATTGGTTCTGTTACTCTGGGGAACCATGTCTAATAAACTTCCCTCCTCTCTTTCTCCAGCCCCTTTCACCACCTCTGTCCAGGTGAATGCAAAGTGACTCAGTGTGCAGCCCTTTGTAAAAGGCTTTGTAGTAGAGGCTGGGGAGTAGAGGAAATGGACTCTGACCCTGAGTTTAGTATCTCAGTTCCAGTTTTGACTCCAGCATTTCAGGGTCATGTGGACAAGTGACAGGAACCCCAAGCCTCAGTGAAGGAACAAGTAGGGGCTGTACATGCACTCCACTTCTGAGCCTCATGTGGTTTTCAAAATTAGTGTGAAAATGCTCTTACAAGAATCCAAGAGCTTTGTTTCCAATGCTATCTATAATATCCAGGTAAATATATGTAAGTAAATCATCCTGAGGAAGTATCTGAGGGAGAATGAGAGGATGACCAAATCAGGGGAAATGTTTCCTTGACTCAGATTTTCCTGTCACTCAATTTCTAATACAATCAATTAAACGGCTCTCAGTGCTCACTATATTCAATTTTTACATGAAATTAACACACACCCCTGACTCAGTAGAGGATTTTGAACTCTATTAGAATAAACTATACATTATACTTGGGTGATCTCTTTTGATTTTAAAAAAGTAAGAAAGAAAAAGTAAACACTCAAAAAATTAAACAATAATGCAGTCTTAAGTCTTTGTTCAATTTTCAAAGAGAATCACACCCTACCCAAACCACATGTTCAGACTTCAGGGGATTTTTGCTTTGGGCCAAATCTGGAGCTAGATGGTCCCAGGTTTAAGGAAGTCTCTGTTGCCTAGGTAGGAGGTTGAAGAAGTACAAAAAGTCTGATGACTTAGGTGGTAAGGCATGTGATTTAACAGAAAGACCACTGAATTTGGAATCAGGAATCCCAGGTGGCCCCTTCCATCTTTCAGCTGTATGGCTTCAAGAAAGGCAGTCACCCCAACCGAGCCTCGATTTCCTGTCTTTAAAATGGGATAACAGCCTCTATATCACCTTTCTCGGTTTTGATGTGAGAATCAAATGAGATAAGTGTAAGTGCTTTGTACTGCATTTTACTAATATGAGCTATTTATAACATGATGACAGGGCACACAAGTTTGAGTGGTTTCATCTTCATAAAAATTCCAGAAAGGGATTCCTTGCTCCTTATTTTTCACACACTGTACAGACTTCCACAAAAGGCAATCCCCCTTCTGGTCATGTCCTACCTGGTGGTTAAGAGTAAATCTTTCATCTCTGTACCCATGGGAGTGTTATACAGTCTGAGATCTTATCTAGCTCAAATATTAGGCCTTTTCCCATAATGTCTGAAGCAGGGTGCCTGGATGGTAGCAGGCTCAGGACTGGTTCATGGTCTAAGAGGTACAAGTTTTGCTATCAGAACCAAGTTTTGGGGTTTCCTCTCTCTTCTCCCTGGCTGTAGGAAGTGTGTGAACTCTCTGGGGACACCTATGTATCTGCACATCCCAAGCACAGCAAACCCTGCTCCTCCTCAAGCAGGCACAGAAATCTCAGAAGTCTCCCGAGCCTGGTTTAGTGTAATAGCGCTGTTGAATTTTGAACTGATATCATTCCCTCTGCAAATCTACTTCCATTATCACAGTGACATGGGTCTCCCAACAGGACCAGAGCCATAACATGGGGGAAACAGAGCACATGAGGAAGA
Organism: Hippopotamus amphibius kiboko; assembly: GCF_030028045.1. Lineage (NCBI taxonomy): Eukaryota > Metazoa > Chordata > Mammalia > Artiodactyla > Hippopotamidae > Hippopotamus > Hippopotamus amphibius. Next base: position 132,680,045 of record NC_080187.1, on the reverse strand, counting down.
TTCTCTTACAGGAACAGCATCCATCTGTTAGACACCAGCCACTGGGCTAGGGATGAAGTCAGGGCCCAATACTGGGGCTCAGAGAGCAAACAGCTCATCAGGAACGGTCAGAAAATGTGACTGGGACCAAATAACTGCTAACCTCCACTGTACTTCACTATACCAAGCTCCCTGACAAGCATTTAACATGCTCCATTTCATTTTACCCTCACTCAGACAGTGTGAGGTAGGTACTCTATGATGTCCAGTATACAGATGAGGACACTGAGTCCTAGGGTGGACGTATCTAGTCCAATGACAGCAGAGGATTTGAAAGCAGGCTGTCTGAGCCTCTGCACTCTGCTGACTTCCCAAGATATCACCTCCCTTTTACAAGACTCATTTATTTTGATCATCTTAAGCGTTTTCTCAGTGACCCAAATAAATAACGTCCAATTTAAAACTGCTGATTGAGGATCAGTAAGCATGAGTGGTAGTGGGAACCAAGGGAGCAGCTGGTAGAGAAGAACTTATTTGCCTGGGGTTTATTTAGCCAAGCCTTGCTCCTCAAAGTGGAAGCCAAACACTTGATGGGGAGGATCAGTAGGCTATGTTCATTGGTCACCTGTGATAGGTAAGGTCCTAATAGGCTACTTTTTACCAGTATATACTGAAACGTATCTAGATATAGTAGCATCATTGCATCCAATGTAAAGAAAAACATCATGATTATAAAAGCAAAGCATAGGCGCTTCCACCAAAGAGTTGAGGAAATAATAATAGCTTTCATATTGCATGTAATTATAGTTGCCAGCTGGGTACCTATTGCCTTCAGCTTGGTAGATGCATGGCTCTCTGAAGTGAAAAAGTCAGCCTAAATATCTCACTGATGGTTTTCAGGTGGGCTTTGGGCTGTTGGCTCTCTAGGAGGAGGTACCAGGGATCCAAGGTAAATGAAAAGCTCAGGATTTATCCCCACTGAATGCATAGATGTGTCCAGGTAAAACCCAGTAAGAAAAGAACAAAGGAAAAGAAGGAGAGTGTTTGCCACCGCATGTCCTCTGGTTTGGAGAGATTATGCTTGATGCTGTGAAAAAAAAAGAAGAGAGAGAGAGAGATGCTGGTAACATCTCCATGGCTTCTCAACATATGTCCTCGCCCTGTCCTGTTCAAAAAGGAATCCGCAGTTCTTTTCCGTCCACCGCTGCTCGGTTTTAGTCTCCCCACATGCCTGCGGGGGTCAGAGCACGTCAAGTTATGAAGGGAGTTTCCACCAGAACCAAGGAGCGCAGCCCCACACGCAAAGCCATGTGAACCGCGGTGACAGGCTCATTTAGAAACAAATTAGAGGTTAAGTAAGAAGTGCATGACGGAGGCAAAACTGAGCTTCCCTTTCCCCCTTCCTGTCGGTTAGCATTAGAAAGTGCCTATGAGCAGCGTGTGTCAAGAATATGAACGTGAGATGTCATTTCGGCTGCCTCTAATTGAAGCCAGGATAAATGGAGTGGAAAGGCAGCGTCTAATCCAATCAAAACATGAAAAAGGTATTTTGACATGTAAATTACAAACTTCCTGTGTATTTTGTCTCCCCAATTACACCCTCCCCTGTCATGTTTTTTTAAATTATATCTTAATCTCCCAGTCTCCTAATAATTATGTCATCATTCTTCGGCCCTGCACACTGTGTAATGGTATTTTATGGGATATGCCATTCATTATTAACTAAACTCACTTTCTGTCCCCAGTGATACCATATCTCACCATGTTCAAATATGCTTGGTGTCAGCTCATGCTTTGTAAATGCTGCGGCAGTTCCACTCTCGGCTTGACGATTACATGGAAGTGAATTGGTGAAGCACTTTTGGACAGTTAATCCAACTCATCAGTATTTTATGTGGGGATGCCCGACACCTTTTTCTTTTTAAATGGGATGAGTGATTGGTTTAAAATATGAATCTCTCATCATTGGGGCTCATTCAAATAGTGCCTCGCACAGAGATTTTAGTGCTGCTCTTAAAGAAATAGCCGATATTGAGATCACACAATTGAGATCACAAGAAAGAAGTCCGATAATAAAGAAAAATGGTAGTTTGATATGCAGAAAGTGGTTACATTGTGCTGATGGGAGGCACGGGTAAATACTATTAAAAATTGTCTCCAAGCAGGAGAAAACCTTCAAAATCACAGACAAAAGTCCCTGAATTTACAGGTGAAAAAAATAACAGCTACCAGGTAAAAGAATTTCACCAGGTCTCTCTGTTCATTTGAGGCAGAAACAGAACTAAGATTCCCCAGGGCACCGACAGGGCTACACCAAGGGCCTGTCAACAATGCCCTGAGCCCCTGGGGCTACATTCTAGAGCCAATGTATCACCTATGGGACCACCTATGATGCAGGAGTGAGGCATCTCTGAGACACTCACTAAAGGCTTGGACCAGAATGGCAACATGTCAGGGAGCAGCACATAAAACTGAAAGTCACTATTGAACAATCCCAGCTTCTAAGAAGCCCTGATTTCTTCAAACACTTTCTTCAAAAGGCTGTCTTTGATCACAGGGCTTATTCACACTTAGAGCAGCGGAGTAGAGCAAGAAGAGGAATTGAGTTCAGAAAGATGAAAGTCCTCATCCAGGACATGCTCCATTCTAGTTCTTGACCTTGGGAACATCAGCGGGCTCCCTAGCCCAGCTTCAAGGTCCTCGCCTATAGAACACAGGTAATAATACCATACCTTCCACAGGGACAAATGCAAGCAGACTTCATTCCCTGTACAAGGCATGCTCTAAAAACTAAATAGCCAAAACTAGAATATTAAATTTAAAGTCAAGAACCCTGGATCTGTGTCCCTGTTCTACCATTCATTAGCCCTCTGACCTCAGTTGCTCCTTTTTTAAAAATGGGTACAGTAATGGATCTCCTAGAGCTAAAACGAGGTAATGATGCCAAAATCTCTGCCTCTGTGCACCAGTGCCAAATCAAATCTCGGAGACAGAGTTTTTGGGTGAAGTAGAAAAGAATAGGTTTATTGCTTTGCCAGGCAAAGGAGGACAGAGTGGGCACCTGCCCTTGAAAACCTGTGTGTCCCAACCCAGGAGGATCTGAGAGGAGTTTTATAGCAATGGTTCAAGGGTGGGGTTGCTGAGTAGATTAGGGTGTGTGCAGGACCTGCACTCCTCTATTCTGGTCTCAGGTAATCTTGATAACCTTCTCTGGTATGAAGAATGCTGACATCAGGACTTCCCTGGTGGTGCAGTGGTTAAGAATCTGCCTGCCAATGCAGGGGACACAGGTTTGATCCCTGATCTGGGACAATCCCACATGCCGTGGAGCAACTTAGCCTGTGTGCCACAACTACTGAGCCTGCACTCTAGAGCTCATGAGTCACAACTACTGAGCCCATGAGCTGTAGGTCCCATGTGCCACAACTACTGAGCCCATGTGCTGTAACTACTGAAGCCTGTGCACCTAGAGCCCATGCCCTGAAATAAGAAAAGCCACCACAATGAGAAGCCCGTGCACCACAACAGAGTAGTTCCCTCTCACTGCAACTAGAGAAAGCCTGTCTGCAACAACAAAGGAAAAAAAAGTTCAATTAAATTAAATTTAAAAAAAAAGAATGCTGACATCTTCCATTTGTTGGGTTTTAATACTATAAAGAACTTAAAGACATTGTTATGTATATCACTTGAGGCAGAACCAGGACCCTGCCCCAAGGCTGCACTAGTGTTTCTTGTCTGCCCCTCCCTTGTCTTTGCAGCCTTTCCCTTCCTAGGTTAGCAAATCTGCCCTTTGGAACTCAGGGAAGGTCATGGAGGCTGTAGTCTGTTCCCTACAAGAAACCAGGGATGGAAGGGCTTCCATGCCCAGGAGCCCCACAGGGATTCAGTTTCAGTAATGTGTGCCTAAGTGTTTTACCAGGTGCTTAAGTGTTTTACCAGGTGCTTAGCATGTGTCAGATGTTGAAAGGCCATCAGAGCCAGAAACTTTTCTATTGGAAGCAAGTCTAAGTGAAAGGTCGAAAAGTGAGACTGGGGAGATGATGCCAAAGACGATCAGACTACGTGGACCCACTGCCTACTCGTGGGCAGGTTATTGAGATCACACAGTTATCACATTGAATCCTTTGGCTGAATCCAGTGTGATACCCAGAAACGATACACATGCCTAGGAATATTCCTTTTAGAGCATCCTCTGAAGAAGGATGAAGCAGGTTGTTCTTTTTCATTGAAATCTGTGAGTACACGAGGGCTTCAGGGGCTGTCTCATCCACCCACTTTCTCAGGTGTGGAAGGGAGGTTTTGAATACCGGCAGACAGTCAGCAGCTTCTCCCTTTACTTTTCTTCAAATAACATTGATGCCGGGCCCTGCGGGAAATCAGAAATAATGAAGTCACAGTGTCTGTCCTTAAGTCCAGAAGTAGAAATAAAAGCTGTAGGAGAATTATCCCTAATTCAAAATAGAAATGAGATACGCTCTGCAGGAGTTGCCAGCAAAGTTCCAGGAAGAGATTTATTCTAATCCTAATCTTTATTGTATTAGAAGTTTGTTTTTTTCTTTTGAAAAAGTAAATGGAAGCCCACCCTCATTAGGAAAATTATTCCTAAAAAGAAAGAATAGTGACTAAAATGAAACCTCCTATGTTTTAAAAAATGACAGATACAAAAACTGAACCACAAATAGAGATCTTGCTATCTTGGAGGGTGTTGTGTAAAAAGTCCCTGAGTATCATCCTAAAATTGCCCCTAGACGGTTTACTTCTTTGAATCAGGTTGGGACTGTTAGCCCAAAGCCCAGGGGCACCAGATTCAAGGTTGTACACATGCAGTTGCTTTGAATATAGTCCAAATAAATGTATCTTTAGCTACTTAGAGCCTGTCTACTCCTCATACCCTGTGAAACTGCACCATATGGAATCATCTTCCAACCATAGATAAGACAAGCTCGGTAGCTCTACAAGACCCCAAATCACTGCTTCCTAAGTTCTCTGACCCACAGACTCCCCATCTCACTGCTAAGCAGCATCACCTGGACACATAAGGCCCCTCTCTCACTCCCCGGTCCCCTAGGAGGTTCCTTGTCCTATTCTCCTTCAGAGTGGTGACCTCACAACAGCCTCGGGAGGGTCTCCTGCGGGAAGAAACTTCCGCTCTCACACAACCCTGTCCAAGCATCACCCAGTGAAATATGTTGTGTGTTTCTGCCTCTCCTGGTCCTGTCTCTTCCTTGATCAACCCTGAAATCCCCAAACTTACCAAAGAGGGTGTTCTGTTGGGCTGCCATTAAAAAACACCATAGACTAGTGGCTTATGAACAGCAGACATTTATTTCTCACAGTTCTGGAGGCCAGAAGATTCAGTGTCTGGTGAGCGCTCACTTCCTGATTTACTTCTCCTATGTCCTCACATGGCAGAATGGAGGTCTCTGGGGTCTCTTTTATTAAGTCACTAATTCCTACCAAAAGGCCCACCTTGAAATACCAACGGATTGGGGATTAGGTTTCAATGTTTGAATTTTGTGGGGATACAGAGAAACCACCACCTAATGGAATAAACACTGGATTTAGAATCACAGAGCGCAAATCCCAGCTCCAACCATGTACCTGCTCTGTGGCCTCAGGTCACTCACTCATCCCTTTGAGTGTCACATTCCCTGTCTGTTGAGAGAGGATGTCTACCACAAAGTGGCCAGGACACTGTTAATGCATGAGGAGGAGCCAGAAGCTGAACGTGACACACCATCCACAAACCACGAGGGGTCTCTCTGTGTCCTAGCAGCAGTCCAGTGTTGTATCTATGGGGAAATAATGTGTGAGGTAATAGTAAATGTCTAGGCCCCAAATGTGAGAGTCTCCATAGAGATTAGGAGGAAAGTACCTAACAGCTTGGGAAACTCTGCATTGGTACCTTCCCCCTCCAGTCCTATAAAGATGACCGTCCACCAGTGGGCCTGCACCAGTGATGCTGTCTTCCCCATTTCTCAAGGGGAGTCTCCTACTCCTAAGGCTGGTATATGTTTACCTGGGGCCTAAGTGAAACTGGGGCCCCTCAGGTGACCAACTATCTCCCCTGGTTTCTGGCTCCCATTTCAAGGGCCCAGCCTGGGTGATGAGAGCAGTGACCTGCCTCTATCAAAGGCAGACCTGATTCTGGTGTTGGCCTGCTACTGACCATATTACTCAGCTTATACCCCACTATGTCTTGATTCTGGTAACCTAGATGACCACTGCCCAGACACCTCTGCCTGTAGGCATTTTCCTTGCCATAGATCAAGATATAGACAGTTTTAACCTCATCTCTTGATTCTAGGTCTGTGATGTCCAAGAATTCTTTCTACTATGATCAAAACCTTTTATATCTGTGCTATCCAATATGTAGCTACTAGCCACACTGAGGACTTGATGTGTGACTAGAGTGACTGAGGGACTGAATTTATAATTGTATTTAATTCTGTTTGATTTAAATAATCACATACAGCCAGTGACTACCAAATTGGACAACACAGTTCTGGAGTTTGTGCATTTGGATGTTCCAGTGCAGTTCTCTAACCATAGCACATAGTTTTCCTTGTCCTCTCTCAACCCCAGCTAATTTATTCTCAAGTATCAGAGCTCTTAGACTAGGAGCTTAACTAGCTTAATTTAGCCATCACTTTTCCTGTTAGATTTGCATTTCCCAAGGACATGAGTGCACCCATCAAATGCAAGCCTTCAGTGAGCATATGCTGTGCACATAGAACACCCTGTGTGCATAGTACCAGGAGCTTACAGAACAGAGACCCAGCCCTAAGGGAACTTGCTTTGGACAATGGAGAGTGGGTCTTAATGATGGTGATAGTGGTGGAGATGGGGACGAGAAGCCAGATTCTGGATATATTTTGAAAGTAAAGTCAATTGGCCTTGAATTAGCTTGAATACAGCGAATGTGAAAGATGTTGATGTAGAGGAATCAGGGTACCCTATAAGTTTGAGCCTACAGGAAAGAGCCAGTGCTACCAGAGATTGGACAGTGGGGAGAAATACAAAAAATGGCTCAAGGTCTTCTGTGTGGCTCCCAAGACCTTGAATCCCACCCAACGTTATCTCCCAGTTCTCCAGATATAACCATTCCACAGGCTGCTTTCCTCACGGCCCCGAGAACTTGCTTTGTTCATTATAATGTTAAGGCTTTTGCTGATGTCTACACCTCACAGCCACCCCAGAAGGCCCCCTAACTTCATTTTCATTCTACATTATCCAAGAATAGACTTCCTAATGGATAACTTTGTCCTTAGTCTCCATTTGCTCTAGTTCTCCCACCCACTGGTGATGTTATCTTTTTACCCTACAGATGTCACTTTTCTGCTTAAAATCCTGTGATGAGCTGCAGATATATATTATAGTATGCAAGTCTCAAACTCATAAGCATCATCTCTGAAGCATTCCCTAGATACCCGTTGAAGAATTAATGCCCCCTCATGACAATTTCGTAGCTTACTTCACTTACCACACTATATCATTTTTCTCTAAATCTGTATTGTACTTAAACATAGACCCTGACACATGGAAGATACTTAATAGATATTTATTAAATCATTAAATCATCTATTTAGAATTTTACAGCTTTTCAACAGTTTTACTTGTCTTAGTCCCATCTCCTTAATGGTGTTGTCCAGAAGTTGTAAATGCAAATATCTATAGAACGCAGTTAGGAAAGGCAAATGAATAAATATAGTTAGGGGTAGAACAATAGGGAATGGTGGGGCTTGTGGCAAAGCACAGAGTTGATGGCCTATCTAAAAACATTCGAAAAAAATGAAAATAAAAAAAAATAAAAACATTCAGCTGAGAAAATAATTAAATACTGTGTCAGCCAAACTAAATATTCTGCAGCAAATTTGATCCACAGGCAATGTAGCCCACTGGACTGGTAGATCACTACCTCTGATTTAAGTTTTAATGTAATAAATAATTCTTTCTACAGGTATAGGATTTTTGTGTTTTGCAAAGTGATATGTAACTTACAAGACAAATCAGTCAATGAAGATATGTATATAGAAAACTCCTTAGGAGGCTGCATCCAGAGGAGAAATTACCACTATAAGAAGTAGTCTAGCGCTCTTAACCCCATATTCCCGACCAACCCTTCCATCTTCCCCATTGTTGCAGAAGCGACATTGCCATTGAATTCATCCCTTTATCCCCAGCACAATGTCTGGTATGAGGTAGAGATTCAATAAACACATGTCAAATTAATGAATAAATAACTTTGGTGCAATAGATGCCTCTCCCTTTCCAGCTCAGACACATTTTTGAAGCTATTCTTGTTGCCAAAACTTCAGGGGCAACCAAGACTCCCCCTATGTCGTGGTGGGCTTCGTATGAGGGCAGCTATGAGAGTGCAAAAGGGCTAAAACTGCAGCACTTTGACAGAGAGAACCCAATGTCCATCCCTGGCTATAAATTAAACAGGCACAGTCATTTTTTTCAGCGTGCATGGGAGGCAGCTGTAACTTCTGAGATCCTCTGCAGTGAAGTGCACAGGGCGGGCAGAGGAAGCAGTTAATAGGATGCTCAGTTACAGCCTGAACCCCGAGTACTCACTGTTCAATCCTGAGAGGCTGAACAATCTGCAGTTGGAAATGTATGGTGTGACAGTGGTAGGACACCCACAGATGAGACAAAGAAATCCAGACAAGACACGAAGGAACATGAGTCCTGGTTAAGCATTTCCCTGCTCCCTAGGGAAGAAGAATTCAGAGCTGAGGCTAGAACCGCATTGTGTATTGATTACTGTTCATACCACTTAATTAGCTTATGTTAACGAAAAAGTAAACGATACAGAAAGCACTCAGTACCTACGCTTTGACTGACTGTCAAAACGATACCCTTCATCCTCTACGCAAATAGAGTTCATAGTTTAAACAAAAGCTACAAGTTTCTCTATAATTTTTACTTGGGCTCCTAAATGAACATAAGGTCTTCATTCCATACCCCCACCTGCCTTGCCACATCTTAAAATCATTCCTCCTCTAGAAGCATTGCTTTCAGTCTTTTTTTTTTTTTTAAATAAGCCTTGGGACATTTCACCCAAGTGAAATCTTTAAATAAAACGCAGTGTGTAAAGCAGATGCAAGCTACAGTGTTCTGTAGGAAGAAGTACCAGGGGCTGTAATTAACACACTCCATCCCCTCCCTCCTTCCCCACCCTCTACCCTCCCACCCTCAACCCAGGCAACCCCAGGAGGCTCTGAGAGGCAATCCTCACAAGATGTGCAACTGAGGCACCTCCATCCACAGCTGCACTGGGTATGCCCTGGGCTATCTCATCCATTCTCAGATATCTCTGCCTAAGATGTCTGCTTTCAGCAAATCAGAAGTAAAGTTGTTGAAACTGACCTAATCCCTCCACCGGTTGAGAGTTCCAGATCCTCCCTCCCTTTGTTCCCACTCTCAAAACAAGCTAGCTGCTGATAAAGCCTCTTAGGTATTCAGAGTATTTCAGGAGCATCTCCTCATTCAAACATGAGTCTCTCCCAGTGGCTGTGAGACAAAGAGAGCCAGCATCCCCGTCCTCACATCACAGGAGCAGAGACCAGGTCCAGAGACCCTGCCGGGAGCTGGTGCCCATTCCTCTGACCCTCTCATCTATAATTCAGGGAAGCCTCGGGCCCCAGAAAGCTGCGTGTCTGGGTTGTCTTGCTCTAAGCCTTGCTCTGCACTTTAAAGAAGTAAACCTTTCCGTACACCATCCCCCAAATTGTGCACCCCATCCCATTATGCAGCTCTACCTAACACGAGAAACAAGCTACAGGCACCTTTGCTTGGCATGGCCTGTGCCCTAAACTCTTGTCTTCCCCTACTCCACCTCAAGTTATCTTTCCTGACTTGTATCTGACATTGGCTTCCAAAAATCCCACCCTTTCCTACATCTCAGGATTGAGATCCTTCCCCTGGAACTCTGAACTCTGCATCCTCTCACATTGACCTTGATTTATCCCAGTGGTAATGGTTTGACGATCTACACGCACCACTCAGGTTATGGACGAAGTTGCCATCCAGGCAGTCTGAGTGATCCCCAGTGAACACACCCTTCCCCTTGGGCTCTGGCTCTCTGGAACTTCCATCCAATGTCAGCCTCCTCCATGGGGACAAAAACACCTTTCAAAAGCCCACTTTAGTAGTATGCCCTCGGCATTTATCGAGGGCACAGGAGCAAGGTCAGAAATGTGTCTTCCACACTATTGTTGCAAACACTAGTCATTAGTAAATATATAACCCACCCATGGGAGAAAAAGTCTCAGTTGGTGCCTTCTTTTAATGGACTAATAAAGCTTATGAGGTATGGACTTATATACTACTTCAATGTTTTTTAAAAAAGTTAGGGAAACTTATGATGATGCATATGGTACAGCTAGATAAAAATAATTTTAAATGAATAAAAGCAGTGAAGTAAAGGGAAAATACAAAAATTTGAGGCAAAGCATGAGGATAGTTTGCAAAATATAGGCAATGAAATTCTATGCACTTGAAATGCTTGAGTCTCAAAACTCAGAAGAGTCAGTGTCAAGGAGGAGAAAAAAATAACCCAGCTATCAAATGGATAAAACAATAGCATCTGCTTCTTAGGTTTTGAAAGAATTAAATGAAATAATACATGTAAAGTGCTAAAGGTAGTCCCTTTAAACATGTAAATCATACGTGCTTAAGAAAGGCTGGCTACTGTTATTTTAAAAAAAAATACATGCATTTTCTGATACTGAGGCCAATGAGAGCTTACTTTTCAGGTCCTCTCCAGGAGGATTTACTGTATGTTGGATACTACACAAAGTTCTCAACAACATCCTTACAGGAATCTGACCAGTGAAGTTCAAGGAATTGTCTCTCATGGTGCCCTAAGAGAAGGCAAAGTTGTGCAGGTGAGGGACAATGCTGTCCATAGCACACGGGAGAAGTCCCCTGATGGTCTGTTCTTCACATATTTTGAAACGCTTTTTTATTAAGCACATATTTAGAAATATTCTTTTGATGAATTAACTTCATTATTATTACATGATCTTTTAACTCTGATAACTTTTTTTGCCCTGAAAAATGTGTTATCTGATATTACTATAGTCATTCCACCTACTTTTGTTTAATTAGTGGTAGTATGATACATCTTTTTCCATCCTTATTCTTCACTAACAGTGTAAGAACTTTACAACAAAATAATATCAAGTGTGCCATTTGTTATTGTACATTATGTTTCTACATACATTAAAACTCCAAAATATATTATTAGTTTTCATCTAAACCATTATGTTTTAAATATATTTCTATAACAAGAAAAAGATGGTCTTTTATATTTGCCCATGCAGTTACCATTTCTGAGTTTCTTCATTCCTTCATATAGATTCGGACTTCCATCTAGTATCACTTTCCTGCTGCCCGAGAGATATTCCTTAACATTTCTTGCAGGTGAGTTATGCTAGTAATGAATTGTTTTCGTGTTTTATGTCTAAAAAAGTTTTTATATCATCTTTGTTTTTGAAAGCTATTTTGCTGGCTTGACAGTTTTTTTTTTTCTTTCAGTACGTTGAAACATGTTGATGTACTGTTTTCTTGTTGTTGTTGTTGTTGTTTGATTTGGGGTTTTTTGTTGTTTTGATTTGGTTTTTTTCAGATCTTTATTAGAGCATAATTGCTTTTCAATGTTGTGTTAGTTTCTGCTGTACAACGAAGTGAATCAGCTATATGTATACATATATCTCCATTATCCCCTCCCTCTTGAGCCTCCCTCCCACCCTCCCTATCACACTCCTCTAAGTGATTACAAAATATCGAGTTGATATCCCTGTGCTATGCAGCAGCTTCCCACTAGCCACCCATTTTACATTTGTTAGGATACACTGTCTTCTGACTTGCAATCCTCCTGATGAGAAATCTGCTGTCATTCCTATCTTTGTTTACCTGTACATAGTATGTCCTTTTTCTTTGAACATTTTTAGAATTTTCTCTTTATCAGTGCTTTTGAACAATTTGATTATGATGTACTTTGGTATAATTTTCTTCATGTTTCTTTCGATTGGGATTTGCTAAGATTCTTAGATCTGTGAGTTTTAAATTTTCTTCAAAGTTGGAAAATTTGGAGTCATTTTTTGTCCCTGTATCTTTTGTCTTACCCTCCTGCAATCACATTTATATTTTATATTTTCACATTTATATTTATATTTCACATTTATATTTATATTTCACATTTATATTTTGGCCCAAGGCTAATTAATGTTCATTTTCTTTCAGTCTTTCTCTCTCTGTTTCATTTTGAATAGTTTACTATTGCTTTGTTCTCAAGTTCATGATTTTTTTTCTTTGACGTCCAATCTGTTTGTTGTTTCATCCAGTGTATTTCTTCATCCCATACGTTGTAGGTCTTTTTATATATTCTATATCTTTTCTTAATATGTTTGTTCTTTCTCCTAGCTTCTTGAACATGTTGAATACAATTATAACTGTTTAAATACTCTTGTCTAATAATTCTATTCTCTATGCTATTTCTGCAACAGTTTTAATTAATTGATTTTATTTTTCCTCATTATGTTCATATTTTCCTGTTTCTTTTAACGGATGGTAATTGTTCAGTGGATTTCAGACATTATGAATTTTACTGTATTGAGTGCTGGATATTTTTGGGTTTTTTAAAAAATATTCTTGAACTCTGTTCTGATATGCAGTTAAGTTACTTAAAAATAGTTTAAACTTTTCATGTCTTGATTTTCAGCTTTAGTTAGTTAGTTAGTTCAAAAAAAGCATATAGTTTAGGACTAACTTTCCCCACTTACTCATGACATACTAGATAAGACAAAATACTTATGAATATTATATATTATGTCTAGTGAATTATGAGATTTCCCACTCAGGCTGGTGGTAAAAGGAACTGTTCTGGGCCCTTTGGGAGTCCTGGGGATTGTTCATATTAATCCTTTTTTATTTCTCTTTCCAAAGCCTGGAGTAGATTCCTCCCATACATGTACTGATCAGTAACAACTGAAAACTCAACAGGGATTCACTAGAGATCTCTCTCTCTCTCTCAGTCTCTCTGTCTCCTCTCTCTCTCTCTCTCTCTCTCTCTCTCTCTCTCCATGAAGTTCTCTTCTATCTGGTACTCTGCCCCATAAACTCTACATGCCTTGGCCTCCATGTCCCCTTCTCCATCTCCTCAACTTAGAAAGACCTCTGGGCAGTACCTGGATTTATTCCTCCCTGCACAGCAACCCAGAAACTCTTCAGACTGTAAACTGGGGGCAACTATGGGATGCACTTGGTTTGTTCCCCTCTCCCAAGGATCACTGTCCTTCATGCCTAGTGTCCAATGTCTTGAAAACCATTATTTCATATATTTTGTCTGGGTTTTTTTTTTTTTTCAGTTATTTTAAGTGAAAGAGTAAATCCAGTCCATGTTACTCAATCTTGGCCAGAAGCAGAAATACTGATATCCTGGTCTTGACTCAAGGATGAAGTCAGACACGTGATTTCAATTCCACCAGCCAGCAAGAAGTGCCTCGTGAAACTCTGTGCTCAATTACAGTGGTCTTCTTATAGCCTTTTTTTTTTTTTTTGGTTAACTATGCCCCCTCTTTTGCTTGGGTCTTGCCCTTTTCCTCTTTTTTCACCTTTTCTCCTTTTCTCTCTGTATTCCTTTCTCCCTCTCTTTTATTTCCTTCTTTCTCTTCCCCTCTCTCCTTCTTCCTCTCAAACATCCAGCAAATATTCCCAGCCACTAGGTGACAGGTTCCGAGCTAGGGAGTCAATGATGCATAAGACAAGATTCTGGCTTTCAATGAGCATTTAATGTTTTATTCTATGTACACACATAGAGTAAGTATGTAAAAAAGACGCTTTCTACAAACTGGTCTGAAACAAATTAGGAAAATAAAAAGCACCAGTATCATTCAGCTTAGTGCAATAGAAAGAATGTGCACCATGGAATCAGATTTCGTGACCTTTCATCATTGTTTGACTTTGAACAAGTCCCTTGACTTTCAGTTTCCATGCCCAGAAATGATAACTCATTCCTCACAAGATTTTATTAAGGAATGAATGAGATCACACAAGAGAGATGCTCCTCACTGTGCCTGGCACATAGTAGGTGTTCAATAAACCTTGGTTTTCCTTTCCCTATTCTGTCTTTCCCAAGAACCCAGTGTTTTTTGTAAACCAATGGGTTTTCCATTATATTACCATGCTGCATAAACCGTAAAAGTTATATAATGAAATTTTCAAAAGTTCACGATTGATCCCATCACCATGAGTCTAAGTCATACGTACTCTCAGTTCTTGGTGAGAATGATTAAATTAGCATAGAATTCAAAGGTAAATTCGGTTGTTTCAGGTGAGAGGGTAAATCCAGTCTATGTTATTCCCTCTTGGCCAGAAGCGGAGTTCTCCCCTAGAGTTAACTCTTTCCCTGACCTTCACATGGTGTGACACCATCCCCATGACCCTTGATAGTGAGTTTCAGGAATACAGCTGAAAAACAGCAGCCTGAGGACGCTGGAGTCCTGTTAACAAATTGGTAACTCAAGGATCTTAGCAGCATTTATTTACTTATCAGTTTTATTCAAGGCTACTATTGCAAGGGAGTGCCTAAATAAGAGGTGATGAGGGAGGAAAGAGTCTAACCTAAAGCATGACAAATGCCCAACATTTAGACACATATTTTTACTCTGGAGAAAGTGATCGTAAGCTAACCTGCTCTAAAGACAGAAGCCAACCAGGCACATTCACAGGAGAAGAAAGCCGCAAGAGCCAAAAGCATGCGAAGGTGGGGCTTAAAACACTGCCGTGGCTTCCCAAGGCAATGAGGATAACAGCTGACATTAAACGCATGGTCTGCCTGCCCCATCTTCCCCACACTTTCCTGCTTCCCATCTTCCCACCACACTGTTTTCCTCACTTCCCCAGATGGGCCACCTGCCCTGTTACCTTTAAATCATTGTTCTTTCTGTGCCCCTGCCTGGAACACCATTCCCCCTTCCCCCTTCCCCCTTCTTCATTCCTCTTTAAGACTAAGTATAAAGCTACCTTTCTGGAAACCCTTCCTGACTCCCCCCCACTTTTGCCCTCCAGGGTGCATTAGGTCTACCCAAAGCTGCAGACGCTGTAAGGTGGAAAAGGAGGGGGCGAAAGCACAGATTATGAAGGCAAATTGATCCAGTAGTTTAGTTCAGCTCATATGGAAATACAGAATGGTATTAGTTGAGACGCTAATCCCTTAAAGGATTCTGGACCACAGAGAGGTTTTCCCATAGGATCAGAATCTAGCCTATACTTAGCACCCTCACCATAGGGGAGTGGCTGACACGAAATCAATGTCTGAAGTGTCAAGTTAGGAGACACACCGAGGCAAAACATTACAGTTATACATAATCAAGTGCCCCCTGCTGAGTGCAACACACACACACACACACACACACACCAAGGAGCAGCAAAAGCTCTAGTAACAGTCTCCTTTACTGGGCATAGCCGCATCTCTGCCCCCTACTTTCATGACAGGTCACAGAAAACAACCAGGAAACTGCATGTTACAAAGTTACAAAGATCATCACAATTAGGAAGCCATTTTTCTTTTTGTTCTGGGGATACAGAGATCTCACCGCAGGAAAATAGAGCCTGTGAGATTTGGTGTGAATTCATATACACGCACACGCTCACTGCATACAAACTCCAGCGAGGAGCCAGGCGCACGAGCTCACTCAGCAGACAGATCATTCGCACATTCAATTAGGTGAGAGGAGAGAGCAGAAAATCCAATTGCTTCATCCCAGGTATCCTCTGTTCTTATTTCCTCCCAAACCTATTTTCAGGATAAAGACTGCCTTGACCACAAGCAACCCAACACGTCCGTGTGTGCCTCCAGGGACTGTGCCCTTTGCCTCCACAGCTCACGGATCAGATTCAAAGTTGGAATCTTTTTCAGGATGCATCCTTTTTTCCCTTCAAGGATATAGTATGTATTACGTTGAAATATTTTCTCAGAAAAAAAATAATTGGCCCCGAATGAGTTCTATTTTCATTGTTTCAATAATTTTCAATTGGGGTTTTTATATAAACACTTATATTCCCAAGGGCTTGCTTATCATTCTCATTGGTTTATAACTGTGTTGAGGTGACTGAAGGAACTGAGCAATGAACAAGGAGATCACAGTATTTTATAAGTCTCGACGAATCCAGCAAGTGGTCCCTGTACTATCAGCCATGAACCTGGAGGGAAGCCCAGCTCACGGGCACAGTGGTTTCTGCCGCTCCTACCTCGCAGGCTACGTGTTTTCTATCGTAGCCACCCCCACCCCTGCCTTCTTAAACAGCAGTCAGAAGTGACAACCAACCTTTTACGGCCAAGATAACAGTCAACAGAGGCTTTGTTGCTTCTCATTCAATGGACTTGATAGCCAGTGGAAACCAGAGCTGCCGTAGGGCCAAATCACTTGCTGAAAAGACTCAATATTGATGAAATGGAAAGCATATCCCCAGCATCCAGTCCATGGCCTGATACAGAAAATATCAAAAGCTATATTAACTGAATAAAGGCATGAATAAATAAATAAATAATAAATAAATGTAATTTGCAAAATAGATTAGCACAATGTGTCAGAGAAATTTACTGCTGAGAACTTCTTAGAGTCATCCTGCTTTGCTATCACCAAAACAACATCCCTCCCCCAAATGTAAGAATATTTCAATATTTGAGAAATCTATCAACACAATATACCACAGACAAAAAATCATATGATCATTTCAATAGATACAGAAATGTATCTTACCCACCAGAAACAGAAAGGAACTTCCTTAAATTGATAAATATATATGAATCTACTAAAAGCCAATAGCAAACATTACAATTAATGAAAAAATTGCAAACATTGCCTTTAGACTGGAAACAAGACAAGAATTCCCAGAATTACTACTGCTACTTAGCATAACACTAGCGGTCCTGGTCTATCCTTTAAGAAATGATATGTAAGTACGTGTAAGGATAAAGAAGTAAACAATTGTTATTTGCAGGCAATATGTTTTTTACCAATGAAATACAATAGAATCAACAGATAAGCTATTAGAATCACTAAGATTGTTCAGAAAACTTGCAAAATACAACATTGCTTACAAATTAAAAGCATTTTTCAACACCAGCAACAAACAACTAGAAAATACAACTTTAGAAGTCACGATAACTGCAAAAATTATAAAACACCTGGAAACGTAGGAATATACAAAACTTCTATGAAGAATACTTTTAAAGTCTAACAAAGAATCTAGAAGAGTATCTTAATAAATGGAGAGAACTTCTCTGTTCTCTAGACAATACCAAGTCAGGGATGTAGAGATATCGGATCTGGAGCTGCTGGTAAGACTGTAAAATAGCGCAGCCATTCTGGGAGCCACCAGATTGACTATAGTTACATCTGATGACACAGCAATGTTGCTCTTGGGCGTATATCCCAGTGCAAGTCCACAAGGAGGCTTGGGTAAGAATGTTCGTCACAGTATTTTTCAGGACACGGAGAGTTATCAGCAATCTAGGTGTCCACTCATAGGGGAATGGAAAGGCATAATTCAAGCTAGAATTCTCTGCAGAAGCTAGATCAAGAGACTGAACGTACACATGGCAACATGAGTAGTTTTAAAGCATAAAAGCTAGTGAAAAAAAAAATAGGATGAGGTCAATAGCACAATACTATTTATATAAATTAGAAAGCATGACCACAAACAAGAATACATATTTTCTCAGAACATGCTAACAGGTAGACATATATAAAATACCTTAGCGTAGCTGCCTGTGAGGAAAGAAGGATGGTGGCTGGGCATGAAAGCAAGGAATGAGGATAAAGAAAAAAATGAATGAATGAATGAATTAGAAGAAAATCTTTATACTCACCGATGTTGACAAATATGCCAGGAGTAGAGAAGCATTTTCAAGTTTATATCTAAATTTATTATGTATTTTTATTGCTTCTATATATAAAACATCTATGCTCAGATGTGGTATCTTAACTAACACCAGAACAATACTTTAAATTCTACCTGATCTCTTTCCAAAGGAAGTTGTACTAGAAATTTTATGATTTCGTTTCCTTCCATACTTTAGAGAAAAAGTTTCATAATCAAACACTCCACAAGAACGTTAACAGCCATTTTTTAAATTTTTGATATACTTCACTCCAAAAAGGATGCGATGGCTACAAAAGGAATTGTAGCTATAAAGGAAAGAGGAAAAGAATAAGACAAGAGAGGGAACAGAGATGGAGAGGACACACAATAAGATAGTGAGAAAGAAAACGAAATAGGATCATTTTATTTCCTAGGCAAATTTAAAGAAGTGCAAAATGAGATGCACAGCTTGGCAGGAAATTCAGTTTCCTGAATTTGCCTGTGTTAATCCCGAGATCACATAAGTCCTAGTGTGACAAGGGTTTAAAAGTCCCTCTTATCTGATTCACAGCCTCGGTTTGTCTTTGCTTTCTGCCCTGCAGTAACACCAAAGGAGCAGGAGAGGATGGGTCTGAGGACAGTGCTTCCAGCCTCACTGCCTGGTGGTTCCATCTGCGTTGCTCTACTCCCATCTACTGATAAGAAGCTGCTACTTCTCCAGGAATGCTCCTCAACCGCCCTCTCCATGTCCAAGCCGACTAGAGCCTGAGCATCCACTGCTGTTGTAACTCACTTCACCTGGGAGATTTTCAGGTCAATGATGCGTATGTGTGTATTCTGAGAATAATTAACAGTATTCTAGTTTATTGACCGGTGAGTTACTGTTCTCCTATTATTTTTATTTCACGTTTGACAATCAAAGAAAGCACAATTATCACTTGAAGCTGTTTCTTTTTCTTTCTTTCTTTCTTTTTTTTTTTTGAAGAGAGCTATCAGTTTAATTCAGAAAAAAAAAATCACACATTTTGTGGTATTTTTTTTAAAGTACACTGTTACTCTACCTGTGTTGCTATACAACAAGGGTTTTGTTTTGGTTTGATTTAGGGGTTTTTTGTTTGCTTTCTGGTTTTGTTCTTTGAATTACAAAGCATCATCTTCCCGCTGGCTTAAGGAGTGAGGTGGGCATGGCGGCAAATGGCAGCTCAAGAAGCAATCAGGATCCGTCATGAACAGAGTTCCCCAGCGGAGAGCAGTGTACATGGACTTCAGCTGTTCTTGAGTGCTGCATGGATGTGGGGCAGGAGGTCCTATTAGGACAAAAAAGTCGGGATGAATTGTAACTCCACTAAATCATCCCATGAGCCCATGTTCAATTAAATATCCGTGATTTCAGAAAGAAATTATAACAGATTTTTTTTCAGGGCTACCATTTCCATCATGGATAACCGCTCCTGCCCCACAAACCAAAAGAGAATACAATTCATCTTTAAGTTTGGTCTACAAGATTAGTTCATCCGAAAGAAATTAAATGTCAATTTTATCTTGATTCATCGCAGCTCTTTAATCAAAGTCAATGCATCACCTCCCCTGATTACCCCTCTATCAAAGGCTGACCTGGAAATCTGACACCAAGCTTCCCTGTGCAGGCTGGCTAATTAAGAACTTGGTTGTTCCACCTACAGCTTTGGAGAGAAGGGAATGGCAGAGCTGCCCCAACGAGGTGGCCTCTTTATGGAGAAGGGTCCTGGAAAGAGGTCAGCGGTAATTACCAAGCAGCAGAACAGTCCATGTATGCGTTGGACATTATTGGTCCATAAAACGTCTGGAGATTTATAGCAGAAAACAGAAGCCGTGTGTGTTGAATGTCAAACTGAAGTAAATTAGCCCGGTGTGGTGAAATGGAGAACAGGGGGCCCTGTTAGGACCGTAGGAAGGAGCCCATGAGAAGAGCTTGGACCTTGGAGGAGGGGTACAAGTCCCCACATCTCCCACCCACCAGCTGTGGGGCTGCATCTTAGACTAGCTGAGCTTCACAAGTTCAACTGCAGGAATATGTGAAAGGGAAAGAGAGAATTTAAAGATGAGAGGCAATCCTACCCTCTCAGTAAGTGATTGTCCCAGAGAAAGAGGGACGCAGACCACAGAACTCTGCCATCCTCAGCCCAGATCTCAGGCTTCCTCTTCCATCCAGGAGATTCCTGTGATAAAGTTCATTTTTTTTTTCACACATCACGCCCTGCTAATTGCAAGCCACTGCTTTATCTGATGTTCAGTTGAAGAAATAATGGTTTAATCCAAGGCGGAATGGAGCACGTGTTGTGTTGGATTTATGGGGAGTCTAATATATTGATCTCCATTGCAGCAATTCGCAGCAGGAATTTCAGGATGACTCGACTGTATGGAGTTTTCATTTTCCAAGCTGACTTTGAGACCCGCCCCACATAAGCTGCTTCTTCACTACACTCAGTTTTCCCTCCATAAAGTATAGGAATAGTAGAAGTACCTTTCTGTTGGGAGGGTTAAAGGAGAGGACCTGAGCAATGCCTGGCAAACACTAGGTGTCCTTCGCCCCTTTTCATGGAGAATGGCGAGACCTGGATACAGATGAGGGCTCTGTCACATGGTCACCAACTCCTACTTCTTGGGCCATGTTTTCTTCATTGGAGAAATGAGCTGGTTGCATATGACAGGCTTAAGGACCCCTTCCAGTCCTGTTCATGCTTAACCTGTGCTTTGTCACCTTTGATGCCATTTTTCAGACCAGGTGTGTACGATTCTTTGTTGACGTGGAGATACAAACAATATTTATATCAGACTTAACCTTGCACACTTTCAACAAAAGTACTGCAGACCTGCATTGGAGAAGACACACACCACAGAGCAAGCATCTGTTGAGGGTTTGCTTTGTTTCAGGCGTAGGAGCTTTTTTCAACACTAGCACCAACCGTTAAGTGAGGTACCGGTTTTATCCCTGATTATATGCATGAGGAAAGAGAGACAGGGAGCTTTTAAGAAATGTGCACTTAGGCCCTTCAGGGTAGGGGGTGGTAGGCCTGGAATTAAACCTGCTCTTTTAACCACTGTACAATAAGAATTTTCTCTTGATTAAAGTATGCAATGAACCCCTCTTTCCATTTTCTTATTCATAGGCCAAAAGGGTCATATGCCTTAGTTCCACCTGTACTATTAAGAAGAATTAAAAGGGTTTCTGGGGCTTCCCTGGTGGCGCAGTGGTTAAGAACCCACCTGCCAATGCAGGGGACATGGGTCTGATCCCTGGTCCAGGAAGATCCCACATGCCGTGGAGCAAATAAGCCCATGTGCCACAACTACTGAGCCCAGGTGCTACAGCTACTGAAGCCCTAGGCTTCAGTAGGGCTAGAGCACCTAGAGCCCATGCTCTGCAACAAGAGCAGCCACCACACTGAGAAGCCAGTGCACCACACCGCAAAGTAGCCCCCACTCTAGTTGTAACTAGAGAAAGCCTGCGCACAGCAATGAAGACCCAACACAGCGAAAAATAAATTTAAAAAGAGAAATTTTTTTAAAAACCGTTTCTGGTTCTATATGGTGGACTGAGCACACTCACTTACATTTGCTTCCACAAAAACTCCCACTGAAAGTACAGTATCAACGTAGGAAAGGAAATAAATCCAGGATCATGTTAAGAAACCAAGCGTGGAATGGTAAGGCAACCAGCAAAACAGGAACTTTAAAAAAAAAAAAAAGATTCTAAGATGCAGAAATGTGGTTGGTTAAAATTAGATAAAGAAAAAAATAGACAGCGGACCATGTCATCTGTCATAATAAACACAAATGTCAACTGGAGAAGAGGTTAGAGCCAGTTTTCCTGAGATAAAGAAACTCAGGGAGCAAGAGGAAAAGGGGGGCATGGGAGAATGGGTTTGGGGGATCGGACCCCTCCCTTAAAAACTGTGACTTTGCTGGTCAGTTTCTAGGCCACTGCAAGCAATGTTTTTTAACTCCAAGCTGAAACCTAGGGACTGTACTGTAATCACAAATGAATGCTTGGCCAGGGGAGAATGAGGGCTCCTCAGCTGGGTGATCTGTCTCCCCCGTAAATCCCCCCATATTGTAGCATAGAGGGTACACAGAGAAGGGGGTGTCAGCCTGTCTGCCGACCTGCCTGCTCCCAGCCCACAGACCCCCAAGAAGAAGCTGGGCTGTAGTCACACTGGCCTGTGTATAGAAATAGAAGTGATCAATATCCCAGGAAAGCCAAGCCAGCTGACTACACTTAGCAACATATTTTTTCATTCAGAAATATGGACAGACAGCCAAGAATCAGTGGATATTTGAACAAAACAAGTAGCATGAATGAGAAAATCCAAGATGAATAAATAGAACTTTCAACCCCAGGCAAAGAAGATGTTGGGAAATAGAAGAGAGATGTCAGTATCCCAGGAAAAAAAGCCCTAATTTATTGAATCCATAAAACAAAAGCATGAATATTCAGAGATTAAGTGCGTTTGGGGAAATTATAAATACCATGAACTTCAAAAAAGAAAAAAATGGCTGAAATATAAAGTCAAAGAAACCTCTATAAAATTGCTCAAAAAGAAAAAGGAAAGGAAAATATGAGAGGGAAAAAAAAGCAACGCAAAGATCAATCCGTGAAGTTCAATAGACACAGCTTTTTTAAAAGAAGAGGAGAGAATTAATCAAAACAATTAAAAATCACCAAAGAAATATGAACCTTCTGATTGGAAGATTCCATTGAACAATAAGCAGTAAATGAAAGATTATAAAGAAATCTCAAATTGCCAGGATAAAGAAATTGTCTGAAAATCCATTAGAGGGATGGAAAAAATAGTTTATTTACAAAGGAACAAGAATCAGTTTGGCATCAGACTTATCATCAGAAAAATTAACTGCTAGGAGATAATGAAGAGATGCCTTGAGAGTTATCAAAGGAAATTATTTCAAACCTTGAATTCGATATCCTCCAAACTATTAGTCAGGAGTGAGTAAAATGGACACATTTTAGAATAGACAAAAAACACAAAACCTTTTAACAATCGTTTGAAAACATACTCCAGGAAAATGAAACAAAAACACAAAGCAGAATGAGAGAAAATATAGGATCTAAAAAAAACAGAGGAATTAATTTAGGATAAAAAAAAATGAACCCCTGGCATCACGCTGTGTAACAAGCTGGAAATTGATCCAAAGACAAAGGAAGTCATATCGTGCTTGGAAAAGTGTAAGAAAATTAAAGTGATTCTATTCAACAATACGATTCAGTCACGGAAAGTTAATAGAAGTGTGATAGGAGGGGTGTGCGTTTATTTTCTCAGTAAGAAAAAAGGAAAAGAATTAGAAACTCCAGTAAACTAAAAATGATGCATGAAAGGAAGTGCTCAAATACAAATTATTTTGCAAGCACTCATGATAGATAAGAAAAAGTCATGTTCAGTGTTTAATTGCCGAGACCAGCTCGGCGACTCGAGGTGAGTGACGGGTGCCGCAAGCTTGAAGAAGACACAAACACAGACTGAAGAGAAAAGTGGGACCGGGGGGCTCAAGACCTCTTGGATCAAGACCCTTGCTGATTGATCCCACGTTGCTTTTATTGAGTTCTCGGCATAGTCTAAGGGTCTGACACTCCCAGGTTAATCCCATAAACAATCAAAGGCCTCACATGACTGGGGGCAATGATCTTTGTTTGCCTCCTGGGTCCTGATTTGAGCTGGGTGTGGAGAGCAAAGCAGCCCTGGGGGAAGGAGACCTCTCTCAGAAGGATTAAGGGTCTGTGCCCCACCCGTGTTGGCCCCTCTGCGACTGTGCCTGTCTTAGGTTGTTCCTCCTCTGAGGAATCTTACCTGTCTTTGGCTAACCAGTCATCCTCCAGGGCCAAACACGGTGATATAAGGAAGGCTCTATGCACCACGCCTGTTGGCCCCTCTGCGGCTGTGCCTGTCTTAGGTTGTTCCTCCTCTGAGGAATCTTACCCGTCTTTGGCTAACCAGCCATCCCTCAGGACCAAACAGGGTGATATTAGTCTCCACGCCCCGCACCCTCAGCTCCTCCACTGCTCAAGCAGGACATTCTGAATCCCATCGCTCGGCCCACATACTTCAACATTTTCAAGGTTTCAAAAAGGTTCCAGAATGTCTTCCCACATTTAATATGTAAAACCACTACCTAGAGACACAAATTCAAATGTAATTCTGTTGGCATTTTTGTCTGTTCGCCAGTTCTCGCAGCCACGCTGAGGTCCTGGCAGGCAATGAACAAGACGGTATTTTGTTCCCAAATAAAAGTGATAAAACACTGGCATTGCAAAACTCAGGCCCGTAGCGGCCAAGTTTAGCGTACGTTTCTGACACCATCAAGAATGTAAACTAATTATTACGGCTAAGGTCTCTTCTGACTTTAAAATACTAAATGTATAGGCTTGGGTTTGAAGTAGGCTATTTTGAAAGCACTAAAATGCTCATTTATTATTTCCCATAAATTTTGTTAGGCAACAGCTGAGATTCCAGTTAATTATTATTTTTTGTTGTAACGTTTTTGCAAGTTGTATTTACTCAAAGTCATTTTAAAAATTATTATATTGATAAAGTATTATTTTGTAAGGGCTCATGGGATGCAGCAAGGTGGAACTGCTGAGCCCTGGGACAAACAGTCCTCAGCCTCGTGGCCAATAAATCTATTGACTACGGTTGTAAAAAGGCAACGGGTGGGTCTCAACTTTAGCGGCAAGAACAGAGTAGACGCAAGATGGAAACCTTGTTGTCTCCAAGTCTCATTTTCCTGGTACCTTTTTATGTTTCTCTTCTTCAGGTGGGATTTGGTATCTGAGCCTCTGCTCTGTGCCTGGAGGGATTTCCGGTCTCAGACCGCCTCCTGCTCCCACGCGTGCCATCTCGCCAGACGTCTCCTCATGTTCCCATCATTTTCCTTCTTTCTCCACGTTCTCATCTCTCCCCGTGGATGGTCAAAGGTATATAATCAAGAGTTATATTTTCAACTCTTTATCCTTTGAATAGTTTTTGTTTGTTTCTTTTGGCCCCGCCGCACGGCATGTGGGATCTTATTTCGCCAACCAGGGATTGAACCTGGGCCCTCGGCAGTGAAAGTGTGGAGTCCTAACCACTAGCCTGCCAGGGAATTCCCAATTCTTTGAATAGTTTTATACCCACAATTATGACTTTTAATTTTATTCTCAAAAATAGATAAGTAAGTAAAGCAAGACTTAAGGCTGAGTTGCCTACTTTCGATGGATTTTTTTTCAATTTAGAATAACTTTAGATTTGTACAAAAAATGCAAACTGTACAGAATTCCTATTTACTCACGCCCAGTTTCTCCTGTTGCTAACATCTTTCATGAGTATGGTACATTTGTCACAATTCATGAACTCATATTGATAGCCAAAGTCCATATTTTCTTCCAATTGCCTTAGTTTTTTTTTAATTAATTAATTAATTAATTTATTTATTGGCTGCATTGGGTCTTCGTTGCTGCACACAGGCTTTCTTTAGCTGCGGCGAACAGGGGGTCACTCTTCATCGTGGTGCTCAGGCTCCTCGTTGCAGTAGCTTTTCTTATTGCAAAGCACGGGCTCCAGGAGCACAGGCTTCAGTAGTTGTGGCACATGGGCTCAATAGTTGTGGCACCCGGGCTTAGTTTCTCCGTGGCATGTGGGATCTTCCTGGAGCGGGGAGCGAACCCATGTCCCCTGCACTGGCAGGCAAATTCTTAAGCACTGCGCCAGTCATCATGTCTCTTTAAGCTTCTCTTAGCTGGAACAATTTCTCCAATTCTCCTTGTTTTTGATGACCTTGACAGTTTTGGGAAATACTGGCCAGGTACTTTTTTAGAATGTCCCTGAATTGTGATTTGTCTGCTGTTTTCCTCATGGTTAGACGACAGTTATGTGCTTTAGTAGGAAGACCACAGAGGGAAAGTGCCATTCTCATCATATCATATCAAGGGTACACACTATCAGCATGACTTATCATTGTTCATTTTGACCTTGATGTTGACCTTGAGGTTGTGTTGGTCAGATTTCTACACTGTAAAGTTATTTTTGCTCCTTTCATACGGTGCCCTTTGGAGAAAAGCCACTCTGTGCGGCATGAGTTGCCTTTTAATTAGACTTTTGGTTAATTTGATTTTTCCCATCTATCTGTAGATATCAATACAAATTTCCCCATGTAGGATTAACTAACACAGGGATCAAATTAGGTAACAGAGTTGTAAAAAAGACACCCCACAATTGTATGCTGTGGGCAGTGTTGGACAACTGGAAGAAAAGTATCACTCAAGGAAAAAGTAACATTAACTCAACCCCAATCACCAATAATAACTATTCATTAATCCTCTGAGTCAACTTGTAGTTTTCTACCTCCCAAACATCCTCAGATGACAATGCAAGTCTGAGGGGTGTGGCACCTTCCCCGAAGAGCTGCTGCTTTGGTCCCTGTTTGGGCCAAGCGGTGTCTGTTCTGTGACAGTCCTGGGGCAGCACAGGTCAGTCCTGGACAGGAGGAGCACTGAATGAGACATCCTAGCTTCACCACTCAAACAGCCCTCAGTGAGCACCTTGGCTTACCAGGTGGCGACAAATCCGGTAAATGTCTATATCACAGGATTACTGTAAGCATCGACTCAAATAATTCTCTTCACAAACATGAATATTTGTATTAAAGTACCAAACCGTGTTAACCGAGAAAGCACAATGAGGATTCTAGTGTCATTAAGACATCTCAAGGTCCTCAGTCAGCACCAAGTCGGCATTTAGGACTTTCTATGTGCTGAATGATTTGGAAGCATTCCCTTACTTAAGCCTCATAATTGCTCTAAGAATTTAATATTATTATTATCACCACCATCATCATACCCATTTTGTCGATGAGCACACTGAGGCTTATAGAGGCCAAAGGTCACAATACAATTGGATCCTGGTCTGTCTGACTCCAGATTTCATGCTCTGCAGTTAACCTCTAACTTAACACTCCTGAGCAGTGTTGCTCATCCAGAGAGTGTACGTGAAAGTGAATGAAGATAAGCAGGCATCCTAGGTGGGGATTTCCACAGTGTTAATGGTCCCCATATTGTTGCCATCTCATCAGACCGCGGGCTTAATTGGGCTTTTAGAAGTATTCAAATTCTGTAAAGCTACTGTCGGCTCCCCACATAATATCAAAACGCTGATGCAACTGATTTTTTTTTCTCTTTGCATTGCTACCAGCTGTTTGAGTTCAGAATGTAGCCAGCTTTCAGTAGCAAGTATTTAGCTGTCAATTCTGATATCCAAGGCACCATATTGGCTGTGTCTGGGTAACAGAAGCAGAATTAATATGACCAAAAGAAAGGCTCCATGGCTGGGAAGATCATAAACATGGAAATACTAGCCCCACCTGCTAGAAGGATGACCTGAAGGAACCACAGAAAACGAGATCACCCAAATCCCCAGAATGCACACAAGCTTGGCCACTGTCCTTGCAGCCCCACCACCCTGCTGGATCTATGAGCCCAAAAAGAAATAAGGTTAGTCTGGGGTGTGCTGGAGGAGACTCATATTGCATGCATCTCCTCCCAACTGTAAAGCCAGTGACCATCTTAGTAGCATCAGCTATAGTGAGAACATTCACACCACAGAAATCAGCAAATGCTACAAATCAGGGCTTCCTTCCACCCCCATACCCACAGGAAGCTTCTTGTTAAACACCATCACACCACTGACTTGAGCCCATAGTCCTGGCAGTTTTTAATGTGGCCTCCTGAAGCCCCAGTCTGCTGTGCCTCATTCAGATTCACCTTGAGATACTGGTTTCCTGCACATTTTATCCAAGTGTGCTGAGCACTTAGTACATGCCTGTCCACCCACCAGACACTGTTCCACTGGACAGCAGTCATATTGGTCAGAACCACCATAGAAAGGTCCAATGTCCTAGGAAAGGAGTCAAAAATGTCTCCAATGCACATATCACCCTAGTCTCCCTGGAGGGAAGTCTGTACACCAAGATCTGCCTGGGCTTCGGCACAGCCCACCAGTTAACTTGGGGCCACCTAGCATAGGATATGACTAAATGTTTCTCAGATACATTTTTAAGCTACTGCTAAGGGGACTTAGCACTGTACTGGGGGGGATTCAAGGGCAAATGAATTGAGGGTACCCCTTTCAAGGGGCTCATACTCTACAATGGGAAGTGCAGCCTGGACACCCTCACCTATTATGCAAAATTAAAGGTGACAGTCTTCCACCCGGGAACACTGATAAAATGTCCTGTGAGTCCTGAGAGCAAGACATTATCCTTCCACTTGGTGGGAGAGAGAAGTCAAGGAAAGCTTGCTCCTGAAGCTCGAGGTAAATTCCTACAAGAAGAGGAAGATGTCCTTTCGCAGAACCATTACCAAAAAAAAAAGAAAAAAGGCTAGGTGAGGGGGGGCAAACGGACAACAGAGGAACAAGTGAGAGACATTTGTTCTTGTCTCTGACAGTGAGAATGTCAGCCCAGATTGTGACAGTTTCTACATCAAACATATTCAATGTTTGTGGCCTTAGTTTCATACAAGAACACTGAGCATAATTTTTTCCCTCCTCCTAAAGCCTACTGGCCCAAGAATTAAGAACATTCAATGCACTTGGACCTCAGAATCCCAGATCTAGGATGTTTATACATCTGAAAGGAACAAAGCAGCCTCAAGCTGAAGAAGATCACAAGCGCGAACTGGGAGACTTCCCTGGGGGTGCAGTGGTGGGTTTGATTCCTGGTCTGGGAAGATCCCACATGCCAGGGAGCAACTAAGCCCATGCACCACAACTGAG
This sequence comes from Hippopotamus amphibius kiboko, assembly GCF_030028045.1. Classification (NCBI taxonomy): domain Eukaryota; kingdom Metazoa; phylum Chordata; class Mammalia; order Artiodactyla; family Hippopotamidae; genus Hippopotamus; species Hippopotamus amphibius. The sequence continues at coordinate 132,651,387 of NC_080187.1, read as the reverse complement.
CCTGCGCTCTAGAGCCCCCAAGCCACAACTACTGAGCCCACACACCGCAACTGCTGAAGCCCACATGCCTAGAGCCTGTGCTCCCCAACATAAGAAGCCACTGCACTGAGAAGCCCGTGCACCTCAATGAAAAGTTTCCCCTGCTCACCACAACTAGACAAAAGCCCGCGCACAGCAACAAAGACCCAACGCAGCCAAAAATAAATAAAAATAAAATGGCGAACTGGAAGGTCCATAAGTTATCACAGGAGGGCATCATCTCTCAGGTGCCCCTGTCACCCCAGGAGAGGAGTTTTGGAGCCCCCTGTCCTGACCCAACAACCAGATGGAAGGGAGTCTCACCAGTCCAGAGTCCGCCCCTGTGGAATCATCGTTCAGTATACTCCCAAGCTGGCCCCAGGGTCTTCATCTGACTTCAGAGGGAAGGACTCAGAGAATCTGAATGGATGCCTATTTTCAAATTTGAATTTCTGTGACCTCTACGGGGCCCCATCTTCTCAACTGGAAAATGAGAGGGTGGGACTCAACAACCCAAAAGGTATCGCCCAGTGCCAACGATATAGTGTAAGGTAATTCATTGAAGTGAGTTTGTATCTTCTGTTTTTTTTCAAGTGGCAATTCACAGTGGCTCTCCAGACTCACTGTCCAATTAACTAGGGAAGTTGTAAAATACTGTATTCACGCAACAAAGAGTTTCCGAAGGGGAACACTATTTAAATCAATTTATGTATTTTAAAAGTCAGAAAGTTCTTTGCCCCCTTCCTCTGTAGCATTCTCCTGACCCCATTGTAGTTTCTGCTTACCCACTGTTCTTGAATGCCTTTAGCCATTCTTCAAATAGCCATTGCTTTGCTAGATCATCATAACTCACAGGGAATAACCAGATGTCCTCTGAGCTATTTGTCCAAAATGACGGTAATATTTTATGAAGGGCGTTGACAAGCAACGTATTTCTGAATTTCGTTTAGCATACTGAGCTTCAGCAGTGAGAACTGGAGGTCCGATTGCCCCTCCAAGGTTATCCAAGGGGAAGGGAGAGAAGTGACCGTACGTTGAGCACTTACTAAGTGCTAGAGACCTTGATGGACGCTTTGTAGATGTCATCCTCTCATTCATTCCAAAAGGCAAGGGTGGATACAACAGTATTCAAACACAGCACCCGAGTACTTAAAGTTGTGGGTAATGCCATGTGATAAGTGCTATGATCTGGGAAAATGCAGGCCATTTCTGTCAGTGAACACTGAAGAGAAATTGAGATGGGAAGAATAATTCAGAGTAAAAGATAGGGAGAAGGATACACTCCAGACAAGAAATTGGAAGTAGAGAAAGTATTATTTTAAATAAATAAATGTCTGATATAATAGAACAATTTATAAACATTCATCTATGCCCCTGGACTTCAGAGATTTCCATAGCCACTTCTGCTCAATTATTATTTTTTTAATTGTGCTTATAGTCAATTTTTTTGTACCATCTACAATTAGCAGAGCACTTTTAATATATTTTATATTCAATCCCACAGTAGGAGCAAGAGGAAGGGAACAAGCCATTGTTTTTGATTATGTGCCAGCCATAGAGGGGCTTTATAGAACTTATTTCATTTTGTTGACTCTTCAATTCAAATTTAAATACAGAAGGGGAAACAGAGACTCAGCAAAATGAGCTGCCTAGTTAGGGTCACACAGCCAGAGGACAGAGGATGAAACCAAGCTCCTGAGACTCAAGCTCTAAGAGGCTTTAATTCTGCAAGGGCTGCCTCACAGCCTGATGGGCTCCTTGAGCAGCAGTGAGTCCCCCTCACCAGGGCTGCTTCAGCACAGACTATGCACCAAGACGCAAGCAACATATTGCAGAAATCTGTCTCCCTTAGGAGGAAGTCTGGAGAAGATGGCCTCCCAGATCCTTTCCAACTTTCCAGTTTGTTGGATTGCTGACCACAGGGGTCATTAAGGCTCTTCACAAACCTTCTAGTTCTTTCCTCCTTCTGGGCATCTGGAAGTTAGGTGTGTCTTTTGTCTTGTTTTGGCCAATGAAATATGAACAGATGTGATGCATGTCTCTTAAGGCAAAGCTTTAGGGGTGAGGTACAAGTCACCCTGCTCCCTTTCTACCACTTCAGTGGTCACAAAGGCAAGTGTTGGGAAACGGTGTCCTTGAGCTTGGATCTCTGAACAATTCCAAGGAGCAGAGGCACTTGCTGACTTGCAGTGGATGTGTGGTTGTGAGCAGGAATTCAACTCTGTGGTTTTATGTGACTGTGATTTGGGGGTTTTTGTTACCTCTGCGTAACCTAGCCTATCCTGACTGATACAGTGGCATTTTAGTTCTGAACTCTTCAGAGACACCTCTAGAATTGACCTCCTACGTGATTGGGTTGAGGGGGTGGGGCAGTCCTTAGAAAGCAGTTCTGCAGGGACAAGCAAGTGACCTGGACCAAAGGAAACCCTTTCTGGATTGAGAGCATGAGAAGTGAGAATAAAGAAATATAGCAGAAGAGGGGTATTTCCATTCAAGGAGTAGAATTCTCCCCGGCAATCACGGGCACAAAAATCCAGTAATTTACCACTGCTGCATTCTCTTGTCCCCCCAAGAGAAAAACAGAGGGCTTTCTTTCTAGAAAAAAAAAAAATTGACCTTTTCTATCACATAGACCAACTAGCAGCAATTTAACAATGAAGCCTGTAGTTCATCCCCCCAGGACATCAGCTGTGCAAGGGAGAATATTGATTTTTGTCTTTTTAAAAAAAGAAACTTGCTAAAATAAGCACAGTAGCTATGGTAGTTTTTTAAATGTAGAAGCAAGTTGAATTAAAAAAAAAATGAATTACAGCACCTGGATTATATGAAAGGACTGCTTGGGCTTTCAGACAACAAATCCATCAAGAATAATATCCCACCACTTTACCTGTGCATCCTGGGACGACCAGTGCTTTAAATACGGATGCCATTCAGTCTCTCTTAATGAACTTCACATCAGCATCTCGGGACAGTTCTGGCAGAATATACACTTTACTGGGAAAAGAGGTTGTCTGGAGGCTGGGATGGACCTAATTGCTCTTCCCAGGTGTCTAGCCCGATGGCCCCCCTTCATTTGTGTGCACCCCCGGGCACAGCCAGCTCCAAGGGCAGCAGAGTCAGACACCCTTGTGGCACAGGGAGATTTCAAGCAAAAAGTTGCCTCCCAATGACAGAGCTGACAACACAGGCTTCTAAGAGGGACCGGCTTCCACTCCTATAATCCATGCATACAACTCCCAGGTAAAAATGGGCTCTGAGATAGCGGAAGTTTATTTCTGACCTTATTCCTCTCTTATGCCTCACTAGATTTTATTCTGGCTCGCTCCAGAAAAAAAAAAAAGTATACCACTTGACAGGCCGCAATAACATTAATTGGAATCTTTTAGACAGTTTAAGTGGTTACTTGCCTTGAATATCTCTTCTCCAGAAAGGGCCTGCAAGCTTTGTGCAAGAGTGCTGTCAGATAATCACCAGTACTTCTCATGCATTTGGCTGAAAACTGACAACACACATGACGAGTGTTTGGCCACCCCTATTCTGAAGACTCTCTTCCATCACAGGTAACTTCAACCTGAAGAGCTAAATGAGGTCTGCAGGGTTTATTGTCAAACCCTCATCATTCCCCTCTCCACACTAGAAATACTGCCTCTAATGAATATGAAAATATTTGCTCACTTATCCTGTGGCAGAATTCCTAAATCTACTCCCACACGAAAACCAAAGACTGTCCACTACATAGATGAGGACAGGTGGAAAATTTGGAGACAGAGAGAAGACGACAGCCACCCCAAGTCTGAACGAGTGCTTCCCTGCAGCAACATAGGCTTTTGTCATTCCCAGACCTTCCCCGTGTCAATATAATTCTTTCTTAAAAGTCCATCTTGACTCAGTTTTCAGGCCCTGGCTAGGTAGAGGCCGTCAGTTAGTTCCCGTTCATGAGAAGTTGGTTAAGGCCACACACCAGCCACTTCCCTGATTGGACCCCTGTCCGGGACGGCGGGCGGGGGGGGGGGGGGCACTGTGTAGCTGTCCTCCTGGGCAGCCCCAGGGCCAGGTGCCAGATAACTAGCAACAGCCTCTATACCCCAGAGCCCACAAAATTACTCACATTACCAAATCTACATAGAGCACAAGAAACCAAGCTAAACCCATCCCGCTGGCCATACAGCACCTACCCCGACAGGTCCAGCTTGCTGTTACCCTGCCCCCACCTCTCCACCCCCCCACACCACTCCCTGTATGGCCCTGCCTGGCAGCTTTCTCTGTCCCAAGCTGTAAGTAATAAAGCATTGTGCCCTGAGTCTATGTGAGCATCCCTGTGTTTTGTCCCACCATTAAAAGAAACTTTGTCTTATAAAACACCCTGAAGTACTGAGCAGATCCATTTCTTCATGCAAGAAGATCAAACACACAGGCCTGTTCCAGCCCCACAGCCACCTTGACTGATCTGACAAATTAGAAATTTGTTGAAATTGCTTCCTGGGACCAGCCAAGACCGTGAAGCAAACACTACCATTGACTGGTGTTCAAACACTTTACCTTAGTGTCTCAACTCCTAGTCTCAGAAATGAAGCCACTGTGTCTATTTCTATTGCCCTAATTAGGTCTCTTTCCACTCACCTCCTTAACTCAGCATATAGCAGAGTTCCCATCACACAGCAGGCGCTCGATAAATGCATGTTGAATGAATGAAATACAGGACCAAAAATGCACAGAAAAATCTAGCCCATTCATTTGGAAACTTGACACATATTTAATGGCTGGCTAATATATTCCATTCACCTGGGTTTGAGAAGTGATGACATTGCACTTCCATATCTAAGGGGCTGCGAACAGTCGGCCAGCATTAATTAGTTCTCACTTAGGGATGTGACATTTAATGATTTAGATTAACACTTATTTGAGCTCAAGTCTCACCTCCTGAGTGAAACATTCCCTGACTTCCCCAGGAGTGGATCGCTCCCTTTCTCTTATCTCCATGCATCCCTCATACAGTATAGTATCCACCTGTTGATCTGGAGCTCCCTAAGAGTGAGAAATCTATAATGCATTTTCCTATCTCCAGTGCTTAGCCCAGTGTCGCCCAGGACTTAGTAGGTGCCCAGAAAGTATTGGTTGAATGAATGAATAGTAAGTAAAGGAATACATTTCCTGCCAAGTGCTTTGCACTGTGTAGAAGCTGAGAAAGGTAACGGGAGAAGAGAGTTGACATAAACAGTTATCAAACCTGAGTGCTGGGCCCCAAACCCGCTCTCTGATTGAGCAGGTCCAGGGAGAGGCCTGAAGAAGTGCATTTCTAACAAGTCCCCAGGTGATGCTGATGCTGTAGCTCTAGGGACCACACCGTGAGAACTGCGGGTCTGAAGGAAAACTTTGCTGTGTCTCCCCTGATGTCAGGGAGCTTACTGCAAACATATGCTACACAGAGGAAACAGGAGAAAAACCATGAGACTGTGGATAACAACAAGCCTGCTGAAAACATGCCACAGACAGTGGGGCAGAGAAGGTATATCAAGGCTGACTTCATTAACCCTTTTCAAAGAGAAGGAAACAGATCCTAAAAAGAAGGATGATTTGTAGAGGTCAACCCACAAGGTTACGAGAGGAGTGCTTGCCCATGAGCATCAAATGACATGTACCAAAATGTCCGTCTGTTTATCCATAATGATCTCAAACTGGACAAATTTTCATCAACAGTAAAATGAATAAATATATTGGTGTATGTATTCATACAAAGCAATGTTACATAGCAATTTTTTAAAAAGGACGACAGCCATATATCACAACATGGATAAATCTCACAAATGTTGGTGAAAGAAGTTAGACACAAAAGAGTACATTCTGTTAAAGTCTGTTTACACCAACTTCAAAGAGCGGCAAAACGAATCTCTGTTGGAGACCAGAACAGTTACTTTGGGGAACAAGGAAGGAAAGTGAATAATTGGGGGAACCTCAGGGGAGTTTCTGGAGGTGCTGTTGATATTCTACTTCTTGCCCTAGGCAGGGATTACAAAGTATGCTCACTTTGATATTTCACATTTTTCTGCATGTATATTATTATTATTTTGGCTGTGTTGGGTATTCGTTGCTGCGTGCTTTCTATAGTTGTGACGAGTAGGGGCTACTCCGTTGTGGTGTGTGGGCTTCTCAGTTCAGTGGCTTCTCTTGTTGTGGAGCACGGGCTCCAGGCGCTCAGGCTTCAGTAGTTGTGGCATGTGGGCTCAGTCGTTGTGGCACATGGGCTCTAGGGTGCATGGGCTCAGTAGTTGTGGCGCCCGGGCTTAGTTGCTCTGAAGCATGCAGGATCTTCCCGGACCAGGGATAGAACCCATGTCCCCTGCATTGGCAGGTGGATTCTTCACCATTGTGCCACCAGGGAAGTACTGAATGTATATTATACTTTAAAATATAAGGGTTTTTTTCAGTAGTTGGAAGGAAGAAAATAGACGTGGAGCTGAATCTATGACTCGAGCCCCTGTCCTGGGAACTGACCCAGAATCCCCTTCAAGAGCAGATAGAAGGATGGTGGTGAACCCTCCCAGGGGGCAGAAAGGAACAGGGTCACTCCTGCTGCTTATTTCAGGCCAATTCCACAGGCCTAACCAGTGAAACTGTGAGATAACCTTAAAAGAACAATACGTATGTTAATCTTTTACATGAGAATTATAGAGCTGGAACATACCTGGGAGATCGTTAAAGTTCAGAAGAAGAGCTTATAGCAAATTCTCTTAGAGCCTTTCCTATAAACCAGTTCAGTATTTATCTCAGCTGGGAGGTTGGAGAGGTGTGCCGGAGCAGCTGCCTTTCTTGGCTGAACTCCCCACCCCTGTAAAAATGTTTTCTCATTGGATCCTGTAACTTTTCTCAACCTTGAGGAAGACTTAGGTCTCAACTCCTAACACCCATTGTTCTGATACCTTTTCACAAACTGAAGGTTTCTGAGCGACCTGGCAGAGTTGATACCAAATACTTTCTTGGGAGTTGACACTGTGTTTGTCCATGACATTTCTGCAAACCAAGCAGCCGAGCAGCTCTGCAGGCATTGTAAACATCTGGCTGGTTCAGAAGTACAGCCTCCTAACTGATCTATTACAGTAAATGGTCTAGACAGCGCGAATGGAACTCCTCGCTTTTTTATACTTCATAAACCTGTATCTAAGTGCAGGTGAAGTCAGTCGTAAATATAAAAACCACCAGAGCGGAATGGCCTTTGATTCTTTGTTTATCATAGGCTAATTAAAACACAAGCTGAACATAACTCAGTTCTTTAATGGAGGTTACCAGATGTGTTATGACTCGACCCCGCTCAGTATGAAGTCCCTGTATAATAACTATATTTTTTTTATTTAGTACAGCGGCCCTGCTATAGTTGAGGGTGTGTCTTTCTTTTGATTACAAGGCCCACATCTAAAGGAGGGGGAAGAGGATGGTTAACTACTGGGAACATGTTCTCTGCGCATTGAAACTATGATTAATACAAGCCCTGTCCAGGAGTGATTCTTGGGTGCCCTGCACACTGTGGTTACACACCGTGCCGAAGACACATTTTCACTGGAAGTATAATTACCGACTTTTAAAAGTCACCTTTCATCCCAACAAACCCAGCTCTCTCTAAAGTGTTAGAGAGCCATTACAAATTACAGTTCGAGTAATAGCTTCAACCATTCAGCCATCACTTAAGAAGCACTTCAGCTGCCTAGAGCAGGAAAGGTCAACCTGACAGGGCTGCCCCTCCTTAGTCAGGAAGTCATGTGGATCTTTTTCCAGCGGGGTGCCCTTGCTGAATGGCCAGGAGCTCTGAGCATCTGGAATTGGCCACACATTCCTATGTTTAGGGCCCAGCAAGCACCACAAACACTTGGGCATCCAAGATGCACCATTGCACAGTATTATTAGCGAAGTCGGGAGAAGTATAATAATGAGATATCAACAACCAGCTATAGCACAGCAGCTCTCAAATGCCTTCCCCCAACTCAGAACCCTTGCAAGACTCACCTGGATCCTAGATAGACTCATCCCCATTGGATACCTACTTGGCTGTCCCCCAGGCACTTTAAATACGGCATTTCCAAAACAGAATTTATTGTGTTCTCTGGAAAACCACTCTTGGGTCCCACAACTCAGGAATCACACCATCTACCACTTATTTGCCAAATCCCCAAACCTGGGTGGTTTCATCTTTCGGTTCTTTCTTCTTCTCCTTGTCAACCCATTCCCAAGATCTGCCGATGCTACCTGTTCCCTTCTGACCCACACTTCTGCCATGATCTTCCTTCCAGTTCAGATCATCATGGTATCTCAGTCCCTAAAACAAGGGTTCTCAGACAGAGGCAATTTCACGCCCCCACCCCCTCCCACACACACACCAGGGGACATCTAGCAAAGTCTGGAGACATTTTTGTCACTATTGGAGGCTGGGATGATGCTCCTGGCATCTAGTGGGTAGAGGCCAGGAATGCTGCTAAACATCCTACAAAGCACAGGACAGTCCCCACACAGCAAAGAGTAAGGAGTCTAAACTGTCAACAGCGGTGAGATTGAGAAACCTGCCCTAAAACATCTCCCTGCCAAGGTAACAGAGGAAGCTCCATAAAACACAGATCTCAACATGTATCTCTCCTGTTCGAGCCCTTCAAATACTTTGTCCCTAAAACAAAGTCCCCAAGGTCCTTCAGCCTCTGTCTCCAGCCTGCCTTCTCAGTCTCATCTGTAATCACTGCAGCCTCCACACTTCAAATGTCTACACCTGGATTCTTTCAGTTCCTTGAATGTCTGGGTCCCTGGACAAAATTCCCTGCCTGTGTCCACCAATCTCAGATTTCAGTCTCACCCAATCTCCTACACAGGGAGTGGCCTGTGCCCTCTCAGGGCACACGCGTTCCTACCATCCTTCACCTTGACTCTGTGTTGTCCTTGAGCCTTATGTATGCTCCCTGTGGGCAGGGACCTTGTCTGTCTGTCCACTCCATCCCCCGTCTGCCTCTCGGTAAGACACTCAATACATGTTCATGGAAATAATGAGCAAAGAGCATCATATTACAGTAAAGCTGGTTTCTGGGGGTATTTAGATTTGAGCAACTCAAACAAAAACTTGTATCTTAAGCAAATAATAATTCTCTATGCTTTGGCTCATTCATTAAATCAGTGTCTCGGACACTTAGAGAGGATTTTAAAGTCATACACTGAAGCTTCTCATCTGATACCCATGTCCCCTCTACACAACTGCCCTGTGCACACACGTACACACATGACCAAAGACAGCCAGTCTTGACTTGGACATGTGTAGTAACAGCAATCTGACTTCCTTTGAGACAGTCAGTTCCACATTTGGAAACAGCTTTAGAAAGTATTTATTGCTTCACAGATGGCCAACAGGCACAAGAAAGATGCTCAACGTTGCTAATTATTAGAGAAATGCAAGTCAAAACTATAATGAGGTACCACTTCACACCAGTCAGAATGGCCATCATTAAAAAGTCTACAGATAACAAATGCTGGAGAGGGTGTGGAAAAAAGGAACCACTCTACACTGTTGGTGGGAGTGTAAGTTGGTGCAGCTACTGTGGAAAACAGTACGGAGGTTCCTCAAAAAACTAAAGATATAGCTGCCATATGATTCAGCAACCCCACTCCTGAGCACACATCCAGACAAAACTATAATTCAAAAAGATATGTGCAGCCCTATGTTCATAGCAACATCATTCACAATGGCCAAAACATGGAAACAACCTAAATGTCCATCAACAGATGAATAGATAAAGAAGATGTGGTACATACATACAATGGAATATTACTCAGCCATAAAAAGAATGAAGTAATGTCATTTGCAGCAACATGGATGCAACTAGAGGTTATGATACTAAGTGAATTAAGTCAGAAAGAAAGACAAATACCTTATGATATCACTTACATGTGGAATCGAAAATATGACACAAATGAACCTATCTATGGAACAGAAATAGAATCAGGAACATAGAGAACAGACTGGTGGTTGCCAAGGGGGAGGTGGGTGGGAGAGGGTTGGATTGGGAGCTTGGGATTAGCAGATGCAAACTGATATACATAGAATGGATAAGCAACAAGGTCCTACTGTGTAGTACAGGGAACTATATTCCATATCCTGTGATAAACCATAATGGAAAAGAATATGAAAAAGAATGTATATATGTATACCTGAGTCACTTTGCTGTACAGCAGTAATTAATACAACATTATAATTCAGCTATACTTCAATAAAAAATAAATTTAAAAAAATTTTTTAAGAAATTTATTTCTTCATACTGAGCCTCACTGTGTCTCAACCATTTGTTAGTTTCAGTGCTTTTGGGTCCTACAGGACAAGCCAAACTCCTCCCCCTTCCACCTGACAGACAGACCATCAGCTTCCCCTGACCTTCCTCCTCCTACAACCTCCAGTTCAATGTTTCTCTCTTTTACTGTCTTACTGTCTAAACAAATTCCACTTGGTCAACTTCTTCCTCAAGGTGTCTTTGGAACAGTGGGTTAGCATCCCATAGCTACTTAGCATCCCAAATCACTGCCAAATCTTTGGAAAGTAATGTGGCAATATCCACCGAAATTTTAAATGCACATGCCCTTTGACCTACAATGTACGTTTCCAGTAATTTATCCTCATACATGCTCAAAGGCACATGCTCAAGCATGTTCACATTGCAGCACTATTTTCAAAGGTGGAAGATTGGAATCTTTAAGAAGATGTCTATCTTTGGAGGACAGGTTCATAAATCATGGTTCTTCCACACAGTAGGATACTATAAAGAATGAGGTGATCCTCCACTGAAGAGGAGCAGCCTACAAGGCATGTCGATAAGTGTAAAAACCAAAGTGTAGAAACATGCCCAGTGATATACTCCCCAGGCTAAGAAGAGAGAAGGAAGGAAGGAGAAAAAGAGAACATGAGAGACATGCTTGTCCTACAGAGGAGAAAATGCTCTATTTGATTCTGTTTTCTAGTCTTTCTCCTTTTGCTCTTATTTGAGCAAAATAAGACCTAGGAAGACAAGTGAGTCCCTTCAATGCCACCATGACCATCATAGAAGAACCATAATTTCAGAGAGAGCTGTTTGGTTCTCCTTTGAAAAATGCAACTTTCCTGGGCCCAATAAGGAGTCACTAATTTTTTGTGTTATTAAATTGTGATGTAATTAGCTGAGTCAACACAGATAAACCCATCTGAGGAGTGGAGGGAGGGAGGCAAAATATAGGAGATGAGAATTTATTCAAGTGCTTCTTTAGAAAAATTACTTCCTTGAATTAAAGTAGTAATTCCTCCATGAGTTGCTTTCCCAAAGATAATCTACTTTTGCAACTGGTTGACTAAGGCCCCGCTCACAAGTCTCTTTCTTAGATGGTTCCAAAAAGCCACTCTGCTAACTTTTACCAACTTCTTTTTGTAAGGTTTTTAAGAATTAAGAGAATATTCTGTGTAGTATTATTATTTATGCCTATATAACATTGGCTAGAAAAGCAAATGTGACAGCAACTCATCATTGAAAATGGACCATCACTTAAACTTTAAATAAACTAAAAAAATTATATTTCTTAGCTAACGGATAAATGAAAAGGTGCTCAACATCACTCATTATTAGGGAAATGCAAATCAAAACCACAGTGAAATATCACTTCACAGTTGTTAGAATGACTATCATTTGAGAGGACAAGAGATAAATTTTGTCAAGGATGTGGAGAAAAGGGAGCCCTTCTGCATTGTTGATAGAAACATAAATCAGTGCAGCCACTGTGGTAAACAGTATGGATGTTCCTCAAAACATTAAAAATATAGCTATCATATGATCCAGCAATTCTACTTCTGAGTATATACCCAAAGGAAATGAAATCACTATCTTGAAGATATATCTTTATCCCCATATTCATTGCACCATTATTTGCAATAGCTGAGACATGGAAAAACCTGTGTCCTTTGATAAATGAATGGATAAAGAAAATGTGAGATGTATAAAATAATACAATGCAGCCATAAAAAGAATGAAATGCTACCATTTGCAAGAACATGAATTGACCCTGAAGGCATTATGCTAAATGAAATATCACAGAGATAAAGACAAATACTGTATGATCTCACTTACATGTGGAATCTAACAAAATCAAACTCTTAGAAACAAAACAGATGGGCGGTTGCCAGAGGAAGAGGATAGAGTGGGGAAAATGGGTAAAGGTGGTTAAAAGGTACAAACTTCCAGAATAGAGAAAAAAGAAGAATAAAATGGACCATCACTTACACTTTAAATAAATTAAAGAACTGTTCAGAGTTGAGCCATCAGATGTCTTTGTGTACAGGAGAAAGAAACCATATCGAATCCCAACCACTAGCAAAATTCCCAAGCATTCCGTTATGGAGCAACCTGTTACCAACAAGTCACATCTATCAGTATCAGTGCTCACCAAAGACACTTCAAAGGGGTTTCAAGCTGAAGACAATTTATGAAGTGTGTTGGGATTTTTGAATTTTTATCCTGACTCAGCCTTTCCCTTCGGAGAATCTGAAAGGACCAAAATATGAGGTGGTGAAGAGGATTTTGGCCAAAGTAAATGCTGAGATCCTATTCTGAGAGGTGTCTTTTTTTTTTTTTCTGCATAAGAATTGTTTTAGTAGAGTACTGTTCTTTCTCATTTTGTGTATTACTACCATATACAAAAAAAGAACCACCATTTGTTGAAGGGGTGGTTCAATTGTACTTTCTGCAATCTGAAACATCCTTGTTCTTTATCCCCCCCAGGCCTCAGTTTCCTTGTCTATCACAAGCTAATATTCCCACTTAAGTAGTTTGGGGTATAAATTAAATGAAAAATGATTACATGGAGACTAAGCAACATGCCACTAAAAAGCCAATAGGTCAATAATGAAAACAAAGATGAAATGAGACAACACTTCAATGACAATGAAAACACAACCACATTAATCTATGGGATGCAGCAAAAGCAGTCCTAAGAGGAAAGTTCATAGTGATACAGGCCATCCTCAAGAAAACAAGAAACATCCCCAAAAACCTAACCTACCTCCTAAAAGAATTAGAACAAACAAAACCTAAAGTCAGCAGAAGTAAGGAAATAGTAAAGATCTGAGAGGAAATAAAATAGAGATTGAAAAACAAATTAAGTGAACCCTGACCCTATCTTACCTAGCACAAGAGAATCTTTCCTCCCTGGTGTCCACCCTTCTGTGATTTATCTCAGAAATCCGGAAGTGTTCCCTGGGTTTGCAAGGTCAATCCTAGCTACATTCCTGAAGAAGAGAGCGCTCTGACGATCAAAGAATCCCATTCTTTTTGGCCACTGCTGCTCTGGTGCACTCTGGACCCTCAGTGATGACCTGCCAAGTGCTGCCACCAAACTCTGTGGATGCACCCTATGAACCAGAGAAAGCATGTGGAGGACAGCTCACAAAGTACCATCCCTCACCAGCAAGAGGTGGAATCGGGTGGAAGAGGACCATCTCTCTTCTCCAGGAGAAAGCTTGGCTCTAACTTGCCCTACCCTTACAGCTCTGAAATTATACTAGTGATACTACACACACACACACCCACATAGACACACATGCACACACACATGTACATACATGTGTGCACACAAACACAAACACACACACACAAAGCAGTTTTCCCCTGGCATGTCCTCAATGCCATGCTAGTGAGTCCTAGGGAGATTTTCAGTCTCAGCCCCCTTCCATCTATGTCTTTGCATTGTAGCCCTGAGTCACATCCCTCCCAGTCTAGGGCCCCCCCACCCCAAGGTCTTGGGAAAACTCACTTTCTTACACATTAAGAAAGGGCTCAACATGGAACTCCCTGTGAATCCCACAACCTGAAATTCCGTGGTCCCTGTTTCTATGATCTGTCATCTCAACCATATGCACCTGCAGCAGGGGTGGGGCAGGTGTCACGTTATGTGTTTTTTGGAACAAGAGGGGACAAATAAAGAAGATCTGTATTTAACAGACAACTGTTTACATGCTAGAATTCAGTTTTTCGGTATTACCTTCGAGAAGTTAAAATATAATCATATAATCTTAGCTGTCAAATAACCTGGGTTTCCAAAACCTAAACTTTGGTGAAACTGTCCATTTTCTTTCTTTTTCTTTTCTAGATAAAAATGATTCATTCCTTCAGCAAAGCTCTTAGACCCGTCTGTTTCTTCGAATATACCCCTGTCCCTGTGCTGGGGCTGTGGGAATGGAGGGAAAACAAGGCGTGGCTCTTGACTTTCTCAAGCTCACATTCTGACAATAAAAATAAAACTCTCTTAGAAACACCTTTAGCACTGGCATGTGCGCCAACCCTCCACACATCTTCAGACTCTACCAGGAAAGCACATTGATGTTTAAATGTCTATCTGGTGGTGTCTGTGTCCCCCATCTCCAGCACAAAGGGGTGTTCAAGACATGTCAGAAATCAATGAATGAATGAAGGCAGGACGCACATCACAGAAGCACCAGCACAGACTTGTCAGCTCACACTGGTCGTGAAAACACCTTCATCAATTGAATCAGCCGCTTGTTTGCCAGCAAGAATGTAATAAGAATAAAATACAGACCCTGAATCTTCTATTTTGATTCACACATTAGTGTGAGGGACCTGAGATTGAAAGATCGTGCATTGCATCTACAGAAAGTCTCACAGTGGTAAAAATTAGGTTTGACTTTTAAGCTTAAGCTTCCAATTTAGCTGGAACCCAGCCCAACCCCAGCTGCTTTAGCTGGTGTGGATTTAAAGACAAGATTTTTCTAAGAAATGATTAATACTTCTCTAATATTTCTTCTGAGTCTGTTTAGGTCATCTGATGAATCTAGCTACTGGAAAGAAATTATTTAACCCCTAGGCTTTGAAAACCAGCCAACCACATCAACTTATGTATTCATTTGTCTCTTTGGGGAAAATCCCTCCAGCAGTCTGAGGGTTAAGCAGTAATCCTGTCATGTTTGCCCTGAACTTGCCCAGTTAAATTGCAACAGCATGGGTCTCCATAATTATCTAATTGTTAGTGTTGTGCCTTTACGTAATTTATGATGTAGCATTAAAGTCTGACCCTGGGTTTGAAATGAACTGCAGTTCTGCTGACATCCAAGCTCAAATTAGTAGGTAAGCACCCAATTAACGATTATGCTTCTGAGCTTTCATTTCCATCTGACCACACTGCTACGCTAATCAGTTTTCTAAGACTTTCGCCTTCCCCATAACTAACAAGCATTTCTTCTGCTTTTTATGTCTGTGGATATCCTGCATCCTCATAAAAAGCTCTCCACGACTGCTGTCTTTAAGAATGCTGCCCAAAATGGCTGTCGGTGAGTGAGCTGGCTGGCTCCTAGGCCTTTCGTTGGCAACACTAAAGATCAGCTTCGTGGGTTCCCACTTCCTTCTTCCAAAAAGAGTGATCTCTGCAGAAGGCCTAGATGGCTTCCCTTGGCTACTGGAATCACTCAACTAAAGGATGGAGCCATTTGGATGTTTAGATCATGGAGTCAGCAAATACTCTCAGGCAATGGACCTCACCGAAACCCCGCCATCTCTCTGACTACTGGGGAAAGACAAAAGAAAGTAACGATAGGAGAGGAAAAATCAGGCAACGGTCCCTTTTCCAACTTCACGCCTCCTTCACTCTTCTCTCCCCACCACCTGAACAACTCTCCCCACTCCCTCTGCCCATCTGCACTCCTCCTAAACAGCAGCAACGGAGCATAAAATATTAGAATATTTTTAGAGACTCGCGATATCATTACTTTGACTTGAGTACCTGCACAGACAAGACACTTAATCCATGTGAATGCTCAAATGAGCATCCGCATGGAGAAGTGACTTCCTAATTACCACATATGAGTGCAATCACTGTACTAGACCCACGTCTCCTGTCTTCCCATCTGTTGTTCCTTCAACAGATCCTACATCACTTGGCATTTTGATTCCTAGTTAGCTGAGCGACTGCTAACCCCTCCTTCTAAAATCAGAGAAGTTGCACACAACCCCCTGCCAAACACACAAAATCAGAACTGAATTTGGACTCTCCATAATTACTGTCCCTAATATATACCCTAATCTTATACCTAGACTTGCCTTCTATTCAGATTTATCAACTTTTGGACATGACACGGACATCTTCCTGTCCAACTCATGTTTGTTCTAACCATGAAATTATCAGGAACTTTATCCAACATCAGTGGCTTTCCAACCTGAGTACCAGACGCTTGTTCTTACTTTTTTAAATGTATAATCAAACTTATTCATTACTCCAATATAAAAATCTCATTATGGGGAGTGGGGAGAGGGGTGAATAGGCAGAGCACAGAGGATTTTTAGGGCAGTGAAAATGCTCGGTACTATGATCCTATAATGATTGATACATGTCACTGTACATTGGTCCAAACCCAACGCGTGTACACCACCAAGAGTGAACCCTAATGCAAACTATGCATTTGGACGATCATGGTGTGTCATATGGATTCATCAGTTGTAACACATGTACCACTCTGGTGAGGGATGTTGATTGTGGGGGATGCTATCTGTGCAGAGGGACAGAGGGTATACGGGAAATTTTTGTAACTTCCTCTCAACTTTGCTGTGAAACTTAAACTGCTCTGAAAAAAAGAATCTTAATTTTTTGGGACCTCATTATTTAAAAAGATAAAAATAGACCTCTTCTGATGAGAATGGAGCTGAGTCCCCCCATCAGCACCAGGCTGCTCTTCCCACACACTGGCACACACAGTTTGAAAACCAGCATCCTAAGATAAACTACATACAGGAGCCCAGAAAAATAAAGAAACCCAACAAAAATTAATGCTTCCTTTCTTTTCTAGTTTTCCAAAGTGGTTTCATATTCATGAGTTACAAAGTTTATTTTTTCTAATCTTTTGAGATAAGAAAAGATGAAAGAAGGCATCCTTGTTCTTATTTCATTGATGCTCTAAGACACAGAGCTGGCCAAGGTGAAAAGTTGGATAAGAACGTGTTCCCCTGACTGCCGTTTCTTTTTCCTCTGCGCCAGTGCCTCACCTTAAACGTTCATGTCGCATAGAGGAGTGTCACATCACATACAGACACTCAAGGAGTAGTTTGGGTGGTGACAGTAAGGATGATAATGGTGAGAGCAGGGAATTGAGTTGAATCTGGATTGAAAAGAATACCCTAATAAGACAATATTTGAGAAGCATATTGAATAGCTAACTTACTATGGAATAAGTCTCAAGGTTCTGGACTTCTAGTTCAACTTGACTCTTCCCTAGGTAAATTAGTAAGGAGAAGCTCTCAACGAGCCCAACTAGATAAGAGTGATGAGATAACTTGTCTATCTTCGTCTTTGATCAGAGTTGTTTATAGCATGCGGAGAGTTAAAAGTGTGAAATAAGCAAATCAAGTTGCTTCTAAATTTAGTGGTAAGTGGATGTAGATAACATGCAATCCTGAAAAAATAACTGCAGAGTAGTGGCCCCTGACCCTGGACATTGCCAAAAAGAATGGTGCTTATACAAGAAAACCACAGAAGTGCTTATGATAGGGATGTTTCCTTCCCTGGAGCTTGGAGAGAGCAAAGGAATTGAAGGGAAGCCCCTGACAAGGGGGAAGGGAGGAGGCAGTGCTGGGTGAGCTGCTATTTTCAGTGGAAATTCCATCTTGTCACTAGCTCTACTTGAGTTGTGTACATGCCCACTTCAGATTCTTTAGGGAAAAGTTTGTTTACATTACTTACTGGACAAAGATTTGTGGAAGAAATAAACTGAGACTCCCTATTAACAGGCTTCCCCCCGTTATTCAAAAGTAGAGTACTCCTATGAAACTTTTTGTAAGCCACAGTGGCGTAAAGCAAAGAAGCAATTACCTTAGGACACATCTTGCTAAAGGATGCACAAAATAAGTCGAGATCAAGCCCAGATGCTTGGAGACACAGTTCAAAGCTGTGGCGGCTTGATGCTGGATGCCAACTGCGGTTCGCAGGGAAGGAGATTGGCAGGGGTGCTCTCACTGCTTGGAGTGTGCAATGCCTCTATAATTGCTACTGCAAAATAAAAGCTGAACACTATTTTTGCTTTTTACCTCTTTTTTTGGTAAAGGTGAAAATCCTCTTCAGATTTCTTTTGGTTAGTGTAACAGGTACTAACATAGACTTTCATAAAAGTGAAGTGACATAAAGCAAACTTTGGAAAAGCGGGGGATTCCTGCGTTATGACATCAAGAGCTTTTGAACTGGAAATCTCTAGATTCAAAACTCAACTACCAAAAAAACCAAAAAACAAAAAAACTCAACTACCCACATACTAACAGAACCTAGCCAAGTAATTTAATTTCTCCAAGACTCCATGTTCTCACCTGTGAGGTGGGAGTACTAATACCCATTTCCTTGCATAATTGTATATATATGTATATATATACATTTATTTTTTTTTGGCTGCGCTGGGTCTTAGTTGTGGCACACGGGATTTTCATTGAGGCACGCAAGATCTTTCCTTGCAGTGCATGAGCTCTCTGCTGAGGCACGCAGGCTTCTCTTTGGTTGTGGCATGTGGGTTTTCTCTTCTCTAGTTGTGGTGCACAGGCTCCAGGGTGCTCTGTAGTTTGCAGCACTCAGGCTCTCTAGTTGAAGCGCACAAGCTCAGTAGTTGTGGCATGCAGGCTTAGTTGCCCCGTGGCATGTGGGATCTTAGCTTCCTGACCAGGGATCAAACCCACATCCCCTGCATTGGAAGGCGGATTCTTTACTACTGGACCCCCACAGAAGTCCCTCCTTGCATAATTTGGGGATTAAATGAGATAGCACAGAAAATGCATGTGACGCTCAGAGAACATAACAAGAATTCAACAAAAGCTAGTTCCTCTCCTTTTACTCATAAGATTTCAGATGCAATGATTTATGGCCCTCAGTCCCACAATTTAAAATAACTTGTTAAAAAATAACCTCAAGCCTTGCACTCACTGAGTTTCCAACCTAGGAATTATAAATCTCCATAAAACTATAAAAGTAACCCCTGTTTTTCTGGATCAGGAAGGTGGCAACCCTGAACTCTTGAAGGCAAAGGGAAAAAATACGGATCAAACTCCCCAACTATCAAATGTTACAGGAGCCAAGACGCAGTGATTGCATTTACACTGGAGAATGCATGTCAAAGGCGGTGACAGGGAGACACAACGGTCAGGCTATACTCCATCACTACAGGGCAGTTCTGCCAGAATCTTTCCATTTCAGCAGCCTTCACAGCTGCAGAGAAGATACAGGGAGCTCATCATAGTTTAACTTATATTGTCCTAGAGTGTGAAGCTGAAAGGGAGGCTGGTACTTATGAGGACGGAAAACCCCTGCAACAACTTCGCAATAATCCCCCTGTAACCGACCTTCTTGGAACAGATTCCCCCATGTCCTCTACCTGTCTCTTGTTTGCAGAAAAACTTTAGCTTTCTGGGCCTTCTCCGAGTTACAAAGAAAGATTTAATCAGAGCAGTGAGAACATGTAGAATTAAAAGAAAACAGTCAAGCAAGACAAAATAATAATAGTTTAGCCATTAAGCAAAATCAAGGACTTCTATTTCCTCCTCAAAAGCTATAGATAATATCCTGAGCCATACCCTTTGAGCGATTTTGCAGATACTAAACTCCCCACCAGGTAGAAGAAGTTAACTATACATTGACCACAAGCACTTAGACCCCAGACGAGTGGGAACTAGATGGTTGACGACATTGATTCCCAATTACTTTACCACCAACCCATTAGTAGAATGCCCATGAGCTGATCATATACCCCGTAAACTTCTCTCCCATCCTGTATTTAAAAACCTTTCTTTGAAAGCTTGGCACGCTAAATAAACACTGCACTTTCCCTCACCACAACCCAGTGTCAATAGAATGGCTTTACTGTGTACAGGCGAACAGACCCAGGTTTGGTTCAGTAACAACCCCAGAAGTTAAGCCACTGCATACCATCTAGGTATCAGTGGGGATTTGACCCAAGGAGCAGAACCACTATGAGGCGTTTAGAATAGAGATGTGTTGATAAAATTAGACCTGGAGGTTGGAGGAGAGTCTATGCAAGGCTATTGCCTCTCCATCTGGCATTGTTGCTGAAGTCACCATCATTAAGGCAGTGGTCATCTTGTAAGGAAGCTGTATGTGAAGTGGGGGAGCGCAATGAAGAGCTGGACCCCACATGCAAAAGCTAGAACCCACGAATACAACCTGGATCCCCCACATCTGTCTCTCACCACCTAAAATTCATGGTGGCACCAAGAAAGAGCGGGCATCCTCTACCACAGAGCTGCCCATGGGAGAGAATCTACTGGAGCCAGAGGAGCTGGAGGTCCAAGTGCTGCACTGAGCCAACAAGGTGAGACAGCACATCAGGGGCAGAGCGTGTTGGCTGCCTCAGTGCTTGGGGCTCTAGCTCTCCCACCCCTCGGAGCATAAAATTGGCTGCTGCTTCAAGTCCACTTTCCAAATCTCACACAAATTCCTCCTGTGACCAACCCTAACAAGGAACCAGACAGAACAGGGAATCTGGGAAACGTAGCTCCAGCTGAGCTAAATTCACACAGTACATGCCCACCACAGAGAGTAAATAACAACTCCATGATGAAAACGCACTTTGCTGGTACACTGGCCGATGGACACCTGGTGGCCCCTTCACTTCCCACCATCCAAGCTCCTCATGATTTCCAGCAGCTGCTGATCCAAAATCCTAGCATCCCTTCCTCCTGCCTCCTGTCAGTCCTGTTTGGTTAACCTGCCAGGACATAAAATCTAAGTGTGTCCTTTATTTCTATGGTTGCAAACCACAGGTTGAAGAAACGCTCTCTGGTGGTCATGGCACCTCTTTGCCCCTCTCCTCCAGCTCACGATTTACCAAGGGAAGAATGTCTTAATGGAGAGGATAATTTAATCTGCATTGCTCTTTAATCCCTGGGCAGCTCGTGACTGCCTGGCTGTCAAAATAAAGTGTGTTTCTTCAGCAGCATGGTCTATTGGGCTTTCATTAATCTACCGTGTTTTAATATCCATTAGTGGGTATTAATCTAAAAGGATGGATTTGGAGCAGAGATCCCATTCCTCTTGTCTTTTCTAATTTTCTATCATCAGAAGAAGTGGGGTTTTTTTTTTTTCCCTTATGAAGCTCCAAAGAGGATAAAATGACCTGAAGGGAATTTGTCTCTCTGTCCACATTGACAGACAGCTATTTGCACCACCCCAGCTGGATTTGAAGTTTTTTCTTGCCAAGTGCACAGCACAAGTTTAACCTCATCTCATCCTAGGTCAGGAGTCCCATCTTTCACCAGTGACCACCAGCATGCTCCTTGTTTGGGATACCTTCTTCTTATGTGTGCTTTTTGGTTCCTACCCTTTTGCTCAGCACTGCAGCACTGGTTCCTGGACAGGGCTATGGAATCCAGCTTGCAGAAGCAAAGTGCCTGAATCTGAAGTCATGGAGATTCAATGTGATCATGGAAAAAAGTGATTCTAAGAGGGCAAAGAGACAAAAGGGTTTCCCAGTGCATCTAGTCACTGTTGCAGTAAGATTATTTTGTGTGTCCCCTGTATCTCTTGCAGCACAATCTGGAGCCTTGTCGACTCTGAGAAGATTGTAGTCTTGAGCCAATCTTTGTGATTGAGGTTTACCTTCAGAGGTGAAATGCATTCAGAAAATGTGGACTCCTTTATGATTTGGAAGTGGGCCTCCTCTGTCCAGTAAACATAAATTCACCCAAGCCAGAGAAATTTAGTGCTATGTATTCAGGCTTAGAGTCCTCATCTAAGAATTCAAGGGATGGTTTTCACTGTGACAAGTTCCCCAAATTCACACTCCCTTCAGAGAAGGTTTCATTTGGTCTTAAAGAGGCACAAGCACAGGGTATTCTGAACCTCCCACCTAATCTCTTAACTGATGTGAATCACAAATGTGTAAATTACCTTAATTCACTTTCTAGATCACCCAGAATACATCCCTGCATGATGCATGAAGGAATTCTAACTCCTTGTTCTTGAACTTGGAGACCAGCAGGACAATGTTGGTGAGTGAATCCGGGTGGAAAACCAGGACAAACTAAATAGCACACATTTCACCGGGGCCAGGAGCGCTATTTACCTTGGCTGATAGGGCCAAATTGAATAGCAGAATTTAGAGCTTAAATTGACGGGGCTTTTTATTTTCAGGAGAAGCCAGAAAGCCACAATTTTATGCAAAATCTCCCAAATCTAAAAGTGAGTTTAAACCCTGTGTAGGTCAGTAAAATCTGTCTGCAGGTAAAGCTAGCTCAAGTGCTCCCAGTTTTGTAATCTCACCCCCAGTGCTTTGGCAGAAAGATTGGCCACCTAGAAATGACTTGTCACCAGAAATACAAGTTCAGTCATCTCTGGTATTTTTAATCCATATTCATTTCTATCTGAAGGCACTGGAGAGGAGCAAAAGCAGATGGAAACTACAGCCACCTGGGTGAAATGCACGTATATACAGAATCATATCACAAGAAATGCCAGAGGAAGCTCTTTACTTTAGGCCAGAGTAAAATGACACTAGATGGAAACTTAGATCCACAGGGAAGAATAAAGATTACTGGAAATGATGAATGCAGACAAAAACAAAAGACTTTTTTTTCCCTTAATTTCTTGAATAGAAGAAATTATATATAACATATATATTTCAGAGTTTATAACATATGGATTGATAAAATATATGACAACTATTGTACAAAAGGTCAACGTTGAGGGAGGAAAATAACTACAAGCAATCCTTCTCAAGGGTCTTGTATTTTACATGAAGTGGAACAATAATAACACTAAATAGACTGTGATAAGATACAGATACATGATAGATAGATAGATGATGATAGATAGATATAGATAGATGATAGATAGATATAGAAGATAGATGATAGATAGATATAGATAGATGATAGATAGATGATAGATAGATAGATAGATAGATAGATAGATAGATAGATGATAGATACATATATATATTATAACTCCTACAACTAAATGTTATAATTCCAACAACTAAAAAAAATACTGTAAAGTGTAGGTAAGATCCAACAGAGGATTGAAAATGAAATAATAAAAATAGATATGCTCACTTAAAAAAGTCAAGAGAGGAGGAAAAAAGGAACAAAAAATTGATATACAGGTAGAAAATAACAGCAAAATGCCAGACTAAATCCTGTCATACCCCCAAATCCATTAAATATAAATAGATGAACAATTCTTGTTAAAAGGCAAAGATTGTTAGACTGGATTTAAAAACAAACAAACAACAACAGCAACAAAAACCCAAGACTCACCTGCATGCCATCTACAAGAGAAGAACTTTTGCTGTAAAGATACAGATAAATTAAAAATAAAAGGATTGGAAAAGACAGACCACACAAACTCAGCTTAAGAAAGTAGCTGTGACTTCGCCAGTACCAGATAAAATAAACATCAAGATGAAGAGTTAGAAAGGGACATTCCATGATGATAAATGAGTCCATTCATCAGGAAGGCATAACAGTTCTTAATGAATATGCACCTCATAACCGAGTCTCAAAATACATGAAGCAAAAACTGATGGGAATAAAAGGAGCCAGAGACATAGCCACAATCCTCATTGGAGACTGTAACAACAAGGGTGAAGGTCATCAGAATATAATGCGTACAGCATCACTTCTTCCAGGAAAGACATCCAATTATTTAACAAGTGAGGCATTGGTTCTGAGCCACCAGAACAGACACTGGCCATAGTGCTGGAGGAAGGTCTCGGAATCCCCTGCCTCGTCAGGCATTTATTGCTTTAGTCGCTGGACCAAAGGAGAAGGACCAACTATGCCAGGTGGGAGGCATTAGGAAAATGCATATTTACAAACCGGCATGAAAATATTTCAGTATGTTGCCAATTAGTATGACTCCACAGGTATAGCAGCTGCAGATCAGCTCTGACTCCTTTAATAAGAAGAATGCCACCACCAGCTTTTTCAAGAAGGTATTTTATTAGACTGAAAGTTCCTTGAAAATGAGATTTGGGATTGATTCATCCATGTAGTTCTCACAAAGCTTGGTACAGAACCTTCCTCATAATAGAAACATCATAAAAATCAGTTCAATGAGAGAAATAATAAATAATTCCCATCTTTTTTTCTCAGTGCGTGAGGCACTGTTTGGCAACAGCTCTATAAAGATGACTCTCTTGCACTTGAATTCTTTCATCACAATTGTTAAAGCCAAAACTAAGCAACACATATTGGGATGCTGGCACCTTCTGTTGAACAAGTTGTATATAAAATGCTGTGGAAAAGGAGCGTATGTTTTTGATAACTGTAAAACACATTATATTTAAGAACCAGGAATGAATGTAAATGCTGAATATTAATGCACTGGAAGTCTTATTTAAATTAAAAGTTGATCTTTGATGTGACTTGATTCTTTCCAAAACATGAGAATCCCTTTCAGGTTCTCTTCTGAGTAGGCTGCACAGGGAGAGTCAGCTTTGCTCCTGGTGCTGCTGTAACCCTGTCTTGGGTCTGGAGGTAAGGATCAAGATGCCAGCATTTTGTTTTAAAAGTGAGATAGGTTTAAAAAAAGAAGTGATGCCAAGATACAAGGCAAGCAGTGCAGTGTGTTACTGGCCAGCCACTGACTCGCTGTGAGCCACAGAAACACAGCCCATAACTCAACAGACGTGTTCAGTTAGCATGTAGGACTTGTCTGCAGGGAAGCAAAGAGGAGGCACACCTCAGGGTGGCCCACAAAAGCAGGAAGGGAGGGGGTCTGTATCGGCTTGGCGCCTTCCCATCTGCCCTTGCCTGTGGGTCAAGTCTCGCCCCTTGTGGGCTTCACCATGGGGCCCTCTAGTGGCCACTCTGGGATCCAGACCCCCATGACCTTCAGGTGGTCATCCAAAGCTGAGAACGGAAGGGCGACTGAGATGAGTGGGAGGCTCGGAGAGAAAGGAGGTGGTCAAGGCAATCTGGGAACTTGCCCGAGCTTTAGTCCCATTACACCCTGAGCCTGCTGTCTCCATGGGTCCCGTAGAGACACAGCCCAGCAATGGGGCCGTCACGTGTGGAGCTCTGCACCCTGTCAAGGTGCTGCAACCGCTCGCTGAGGTTTGTGGGTTAGAAAGGTGAGGGTCAGAGGCCAGGACAGAGTGTGAAGGGAGGAAGAAGAAGGAGTAGGTACTTAAGAGAAATGCCTAGCATCTTGGAAAGAGCTCAAACCTTGCAATCAGATAAACCTTGGTTCAAATCCCAACTTCATACTTACGATCTGTGCAACTTTGTGGACATCAATTAACGCTCTGAGTTGTGTTCCTACCTTAAATGAGGATAAAAATAATTCTTCTAAAGAGATGGTATGCCAGTATAGGTCTTGGCATAGCAGATGGCTCTAGTAACCCATCAAACATGAGTTCCTGCCCGCACCAGAGAACACATCAAAATCCTGTGTACCTCACGTTGCTTAATAGATAATATTTGCTAGCAGGTCATTGGCTGATAAACGAAGAGCATGAAAGAAAGTCACCATAACCAAAAGAGCTTGGCATTGCCTGTACACGGCCTGCAAACACACACAAGAGGCACAACAGATAAGTTCCAAAGTGCCTTAGGTGCAACCCACCAGGACCTGTAATTTTCTCCTGCAACACACATCAGCCGCTAAATTTTAGAGCTCAAAAACTCAGCTCGAGGACAAGGTGCCTTCTTTTTTTTTCGGTTTTGCAAGGACAAATCTGACAGAAATGTAGAACCTGTGTAGATGTTTAAACAGCCCATGTGACAGGGAATGCCTTCAGCCTGGCCATGAAGGATAGACCTTCCGACAACATCCACTATACAGATGAGCCCTCAAATTAGTGCAGGAGCTGCGAGTCCTCGGGCTTGGAGGAGAGAGGCGTTGAACGCTCTGCCTTTACCACGGGCCGCGCCGCCAGGGGCATCCATCACAGTAAGTACCACGGAACAGCACCTCTGATACCTCTTCATTGGGCCGCCAGCAAATGAGGCACTAGATTAGGCCTGACACGGGCAGAGCGCAAGCTGAGGTTTGCCGGGTGTAATTAATTGGAACCTCGCCAGCTTGACAAATTGGGATGATGAATCTATCTTGTATGAATAAGGAAAAAATGCATAATCAGTCAAAGATTTAGTTAAGACAGCTTTATTCTGACTCCCTGTCACAGCTACATCCATTAAGGCGAGGAAACCACTTTTTTAAAAAAAGGCAATGTCCTTCATATGTTCAATTTATAACTTTTTGTTCTTGAATTTATGAGAGAAGTCAACTCAGATTTGTTTGACTTTAAGGGGAGAAGAGGTTTCTCTTGTGAGTTTAAAAAAAATTGTCTCCCATGTCTTTTAGTTCGGTTGAATGTGTGTGTAAATAGACATTGGAGGGGATTTTATCGTTAATTTTTTAAGGCGTGGAGCCAAACAGACCACTCCGCCTCGATGGAGATGGTTTTATGCTCAATGTAAAAAGAATAAAACTTTCTCAATGGGTTTGCCTCACCGCCACCTGAAACCTATTTTCTAGATCACTGTGTAGACTGTGATAGATCTAGCAATAGATGGGGGAGAACTGTTTTCTTTTCTAACTGGCAGAGGAAATCATTTTTAATTTGTTCTACATTCAAATTGGGTCTCAAGAAGTGAAAAGTATCAATTATGTGATTATCCAGCTAATTTGACAAATGATAAAAAAAATCAAAGATAAATCAGCCCTCCCATTAAAAAAAAAATTATTTCAATTATTGACCAGATTAACTAGATGGTTATGCCCTGGGCAAGAAGACATTGCTTCCAAGGAGAAAGAGAGAACAGGTTCACACATTTCCACTGCAAGAGCTGCAGGTATAAATTAGTTCATTGTTCTTAAATCTGTGGTTTTTTAAAAAAATTAATCTGTGTGTCAATACTGAATACCCATTCTACTAAGTAATGAAGCAATTCTATTTGCTTGTTTGTTCTTATCCTTTGGAAAAGAGAAGCTGTCTGCAGCCTTCAAAACCCAAATCTTGCAAGTATTAATGACAGTGGTTTATATTTCAACTTGTATGTGGTTCCTTTTTACCTAACGTAGAACAAAATGCTAACACAATGCTTCAAGTGGTGTAAATGCCAAGATGTCACATGTGACCCCACAGACAGTTGAACACAAACACCGTAGTCACCCACTGAGACAGGCCCTTTTGGGCATCCACCAATCCCAGTCACCTGTACATGCTCAGGTGGGAGCCCAGGTAAATGGTCATTCATGGAACAATGTACTGAGGTTGTGCAGTAAGGGATGAAGGAAAGGGATCGGGGAAAGAATGGACCAGGCTGCATGGTAAACAGACCTAGGGTTCAAGGTCAGTTACCCAGGAGCCTCTAAGTCGTTCACTCTTTCTGGCATTCTACTGCAGAAGAAATGTCCTGTGAAAAACATATCTGTGAAACTCGCTAAACACCACTTTGGAAATGGACTCTGCTACCCTGTAATTTAAATCACACCTTAACTTCAAGTGGCAAAATGCCTTTCCTCGCAACCCATAAGGGCATTTAATGGTCAATGAAACTTGAAAAGTAGAAAGTGGGTAAAAAGTTGAAAGGTGCTTAATTTTTCTTTTGTGGGCCTTTTTTACAGTCTTTATCAAAGGCTGTAGAGATGCCATAGGCAAACACACTGTTTTATGGGATTGGAGGAGTCGGTTGAAGCAGAGGAGAGGCCCCTCGGGACACTACTCAAGTTACAATTAACAAAGGGCAGAATGTTTTCCTAGAGGCACAGAATTTAAACATATGAAGATAATCTCTAAACAAAGTGGGGCCACTGTTAGCCAAAACTTTACTTCCATTTGTTTCCAAAATCTCTGTTTTTTTTAAATGTAGTAGTGTTGCTAAAGGCTTGCACTCTTTTGATTATTCAACAATATTTTCCCTTCAATTTTTGCCTAAACTTTTCCCATCTTCCCACCCACTATAGGACAGGAATGAATGTATTATTGAGCATTTTCTCTATTAATCCTTCCCATCACCATAGAGCAAGAACTGACTTTTTAGAAAGGGGTCGAGGGAAGTAAAGAGGCACATAAATTGTTATAGAAGTATGTAGCTGGAATTTAAAACCAAGCGCCCAGTGGGGCCAAGCCTGAGAAAGCCTCCCCAGGCCCACCGCACGCAGCCGGCTTCCTTGCTGCCGGATGCCCCCCAACCACCATGTCCCTTCACCCTCTTGCTGGTGACAAGTGAGCTTTGTCCAGCTGACTCTCCAAATGACCTGGCTGTGACGTCCCCTGCCTGTCCCAGCAGGAGCTGACTAGCAGGCAGTCGAAGCCAGAGCAGCCCCACTCCCTAGAAAGGCCCCAGCGTTCTCAGTCTCCTATTAGAAGCCTTTCCTTCTCCTTCTGGGTCCTCCTTCTCCCTGCATCCTCCTCACCAGACCTCAGGGGAGGCCCATTGCTCTCCTGACAGATGGCAGCATCACTGCCCTGCTCCCCTCAACAGACAGAACACTAGCAACTTGGAGGAGAGCATTCGGTTTTCAAATTCCGATCAGGGAAGGGCCATGAGACTGAGAGTGTGCTCTCAAGTCAAGAAGACCTCAGATAAATGCAGGAAATGTTGTATTTGATTTATTATCTCTCCTTTCATCTCTACCCAGCTTGCCTGTCTTGTCACTGAAAGGCAAATGTGACTATGGGCAAGGTCTGACATCCTGCTCAGGCAGCAGGAAGCCAGTGGGGCAGGACAGGCATCCTAATTGGCCCACCAGAGTGAAACATACACTGGGGACAAGAGTGAGATTTCAGAGGGGGTTCGGAAGTACCAGATATGCAGGGTCAGTGAGGTCATGACCCCCAGATTTCTAATCCCACAGAAATATGGTGATGGGGATCCAAGTAGACTAAACGTTGGGCAGCTGGCAATGGTCTCTAGGAGATTTTCCCATAACCTGCAGAGGCCCAGGCCAGGGAGGGTGCAGGACAAAGTACATGGCAGTCCCTGATTGGGAGCAGAAGGAAAGAGAGACATTCAAGATGTGAGTTGAAAGATATCAAGAGCTGCTGCTTGATGACCATGTGGGAGTAGTTATGGGTGGACATTCCTAGGACCAAGACCCAGAAAATGATTAATCCTAAAGTTTTGCCCCCATCAGCGTTGGCCATTTAACCAAAACTGCAGGGCAGATATGCAGGGGCTTAGCTGTGAGACTCCCGAGAGATGGGATCGCCACCACCTTCCCAGCTGCAGTTCTCCAGAGGGGAGACATGTTAAACCAAAGACGGGGATTTCTTAAAGGTAGTGGGTAGAGAGGAGACAGGTTGCAGGGTCCCTCAAATCATGAAGAAAGGTGTAACAAAATGGAAAGCTCTGGAGTGGAACATCAGAAAGACATGCATGTGTGACAGATACACACTACTGTATATAAAGTAGATAAACAACAAGGACCTACTCTATAGCACAGGGAACTATATTCAATGGCTTATAATAACCTATAATGAAAAAGAATCTGTAGTAAAAGAATATATATATTATATATATATATTCAGTTATATATACACTATACACTTTGCTGTACAGCTGAAACATTACAAATCAACTATACTTCCATAAAAAAAAGACAGAAAGAAAGATATGCGTGTGAATCCCAGTTCAGCCACTTACGGCTACATGAGCTAGGAATTTTCGATCTTCTGTTAGACAAGAAAAATAGTATTGTCCTACCTGCAGTAGACACATGCATCATGCCTCCCGACTGAAGCCACCTTCTGAGCCCTCAGTCCTGGCAGCCTCTGGGCCATAACATCCTGCCTGCATTCCTCTCTGGCAGTGGACCCAGGCTGGCCCCAAGGTGAATCTAGACCAATGGGCACATCAGAATTTGGAATTGGGGCTTTAGAGGTACATCCAGTTAACTACGAGGGGCTGAGCTTGTAGGTTATGTAGAGCTGGTCACTAAAGGCCACTGTTGGTGGGCAGTCTCAATGTGCACAAAGTTGAATGAGCAGATGTTCAGCAGGAAGCAAAGATGGAGAAGTCGCTTCTTCTAGCTCCAGTCCCCTGGAGCTGTAATTAGGTCTAAGGGATTTGTCAATATCATCCAATAAATTTTCCCTTCTATTTGAAACTCTTTGTGGGAACTTCCGGCGCTTGCCAGCATACTGCCTGGTTGAGAGCCTCAACAAATAGTGACAATAACCATGATGACTCCAAGGTGAGTACAGTGACCATGACAATGACATCTATGGCCTCAAATGGTCTTGCATAAGATCGGCTTTGGCCTGGGTAAATCCACTTATACGTCACTGACCTAATCATGAGATCACTGCTTACAGTAAGATAAATGCCTGTCCCAGGACCTTGCTACTGAAGGTGTGGTCCTTGGACCAGCGATGGCAGCATCCCTGGGGAACTTGTTATAAACGAAGAAATGCAGGCCCACTCCAGACTTGGTGAGTCAAAATCTGCACTTTTACAAGATCTCCAGGTGATATGTATGCTTGTGTAGTTAAAGAAGCGCTACTCCAGGAACAACACCTGCCCAGTGAAGACAGGTGCCCGGCAGTCACCTCTTGATCACCAGACCTGGCTCAGGTGATGTGCTGGGCTGAGCACATCTCCCATTCCTCCTCGTGGCTCTATAGACATCCTCCCAAATCTGAATGCCAGACTTAAGTGGACAACATGCTTGCCGAAAGGGGACAGTTCAATTCTGCTGTCAAGAAGAAAAGCTGGACTAGGCATCTCAAGGGTCATTCATTGGCCTTTTGATCCTAGACAAGTTGCATGGCCCCATTAATTTGCAGGATTTAACATCCATTTCTCAGATTACAAACCCTCAAAGAGTTCTGTCCAGTAGCCAGTACACCAAATAAATATGTCCATTAAAGATTTGCTGCAGGCTTTTTCAGCTCCCCCTCATCTGAAAGGCTAGTGGAGGCAACTTGCAAAGCACAAGGAAAACTAAATTGAAACCATGCATCTTTCATCTTCCAGTAACCTGATTTTCAGTAAAACAGGAATAACCACCAACCCTAGGGTTTTAATAACACAATAAAAGGTATAAATTATGGATTTCATAGAGTCAGAATGAGAATACACATATTTATTCTTTCTTTCCTTCCTCTTCCTTCCTTCCTTCCTTTCTTTCTCTTTCTTTTTCTTTCTTTTTTCTTTCTTTCTCTTTCTTTCTTTCTTTCTCTTTCTTTCTTCATTCCTTCCTTCCTCCTTTCTTTCTTTCTTTCTTTCATTTTTTCCAATTTCCCTGTTCAGACAGAAAGAGACAGGAAGTTTCATTCTTTCTATTTGGCTGAAGAGATAGGGATTGCCAAAGAGGCAACATATTGGATCTACCTGACTCTATGAACAAATTCCTAGGTTTCATTTCAAGATTTTTAATGGATTTGAAGGTGAATGAGAAAGTGAAACGTGGGAATTAAAGCAAAGAGGGCAGATATTACTATCAGTCGGTCCAACGCAGCTCAAATTCTGGCTGTGACTTAGTACCATCTGAGCTTGCCTGAGCCACGTGTCTCTCAGAACCTGAATTAGGCCATATGTAAGATGCGGGCATCACCTGCCTTGCAAGCTTGTTCTAAGGACTGGACAAAATGTCATCTCGAATCATGATTATTTCGTAGAGAAGACATCTCATGACTGAAACTCACCAGGAGCCTCCTGAGGATGGAGCACCCCAAGCTTGGCACCCTGGAGGGGTCATGGTATTTAGCCCCCAAAGCTGTTACAAAGATGAAATGAGCTAATGATTGTGAATATCTTGACACAGTGCCTGCACATTACCTGTATACATGGTGTCAGATAATGTTATTATCTTTGGGGTCAAACAGACGTGGTTACATCCCAGTAACACACTAGCTCTGTGACCACGAACAAGTTTATTGATGGATACGCTACCTTATTTCAGAAAAGATTCAGTGTACCTTGTCAAGGTATCTCAGTTTCCTCAACCACACAGTGGGACTCTTTTGACTATTATATGAGAAGACTTATAGAAAAAGAGTTGGTAATATTTTTTTTCTTTTATTGCCCAAAGCCATTCTCTGCTCTGTTCTTCTCTATGCCCCAAGAGGCTGACCCTGATGAGACACATCTCTGACTCCTTTGCTGGCTGACTTCCCTTTGGGTTTGGCCAATGGGAGGCCAGTAGGAAGAGGAGCATGGCAAGAGAGAGAGGCAGGAGTGTTTCTTCCTGTTGCCCTCCTTGCTTCTGTGCAACATCTCAAGCACCATCAGCATCTTCTATGGCTGCAGCTTCCTGGGAAGTGGTCCTTCCTCCAGGGCTCTGTGTCTCACCAGGCTCTGTAACACTCTTTCCCTCACCTTCCACTTCACCCTCAGTGGGAACACCTCCCCACTGCAGCCACTCTCTGGGTGCCTCAGCACCTCTCGTTTGGCCCATTACCACTGTCCACTCCTCTTCAGGGAGCCCTTTCTTGAGAGTTTCTTCACTGAAACACCTGACTGAATTGTTTCCTTCCAGAACCTTGTATGTATCAAAAATCTAGGCCCCCACAGTGTGCTCAATTGTAGGAGGAGCCCCTTTGTGTTAGGCTACCTGTCCAAACAGGTGCCCTTTCTTTAGAATTGTTCTTCAGCCCCTTAGAAAGGGCCAGGTGTGATCCTAACCGGAAGAGAAACATAGCATAGGCTGGATGGAGTCCGTTAAATATATTCTGGGGGAACTGAACCAAGAGAAACAAAGACTGAGTTGGTGAATGGTGGTGGGCGTCCCCGCCTGAGAGGACAGAGGAAGAGCATTCAAGGACAGACCTTAGGATGTTTCTCATTAGTAGCATCCCATAGATCATGACACCACCTGGAATGGGGACCACCCCCCAGTTGGCTCCCAGGGTAGAGACCTGGGTAACTCAGGAGGAAGAGGGACAGGGATGGAGGTGGGCCCCTAGGAAAAGCATCATTGTCAGTGACATGGTAGTGAAAGGAAGTGAGGGTGCACAGAATTACAAAAAGCTGAATGTGGCCTTGGTGCTAGAACCAAGTAGCCACTGGACTTTGGGGCATCTGTGCAGCCTTCGATGCTTCATAAATAAGACAAAGGCATTATTTTACAGGCTAATCTTGACATTTGTTATCTCCAGTGGCCCCTGTTTCAGGGGTTAGACGTTCCCTAATTCATCCTGCTTCCTTGAAATTTGCTCTCCACAATGCACCAAGTTTCCTCCTATCCTGTGCTTTCTGTTCCCCTGTCTACCCCAGAAAATCCCTCTTTTGAAAGGCAATTTGGACTTTAAAGCTATTTACTTAATGCTGCGGCTGATGAAAGTATTTCTACTAATGGATGTAGCCAGAACCAGATATGCTTTTAAAATGTTGACCTCTCAATAGTCACATTTTGGCTTTCTACCTCCGTTTTATTTATCTAGATTGAAAACGAGTTTAATGTTTCAAGATGTTGGTTTCAGGGAAAACATTTATAGAATTCTTTTATAGAGAGACAATGACCCATGCATAAGGAATATTTACTTAATCACTAGTTCAATCATTGACTCAGTTTGGGAAAATGAAGCCTTTGGGGAACTCGGGTCCTTCTTTTGTCTTTGTTTCTTTAAAGATGGCCTTCAACACTTTACTGAAAATAAAGCACAGAAATGTGAAGTATGAATTTTCATTTGCATATATTTAATTCCTGAGTAGTGGAGGGAATACTGTGCATTGCTGCATATGCCCACAATTGAAACAAACAAACAAAAAAGTTGATTCTTTCTTAGAAGCTTGACATTAATATTGCTATCTTTTAAATGCTATGGCATCAGATATCTGCTATGTGTTTTAGAGTTCCAATTGAGATTTGCAACTTCTATGACTATTTGGTTTTCATCAGAGTTGCCAAATATATTTTTTTGGTAGAGAAACTATAAAATATGATTGCTTCTCTGGTTCACAAAATAAACTGAAGGAAGACAAAGTAGTTGTCACAGCCATAAGGCTCTACTGTAAGTAAAAGGAAAGAACATATATATATATATGTGTATATATATATATATATATATATACACACATATCTGAGGCTCAATTTTTAAAAAGGAGCTATACCATAAATCAAACTTTAAAGTTTGAATACTTTCTCCACTCCCACTTAAGTTTGAAATGAGGTAACTTACGTGTTGAGATTTCTTTCGGTTCAATTCTGTTGTTTTCACTGTCAGTTCTAAGTGCTCTTAAAAATTATATGGCAACACAAGCTATAAATTAAGAAGCGCAACAAGGAACTTTGACTCAGAATCAGACTTCTGGGATGATAATTTTAAGAAATAACTAAGGAAACAAAACTGACAGAAATGAACATACTCATTTTCACATTATCAAGTATATGGGAAAATGGGAGACAATTTATAAATCAAATAATAAGACATTCAATAAGTAAAATATGGACCATAAAACTTGGTAGAATGACTTAAAGCCATTGACATGGAAACGGATTTGGTAACAACAAGGAAAATCTTTCGTATACAGAGTTCACCAGAAAGAAGAGGATACAAAGTTATGTGTTCACTCTGATTGTGACAATATAAAACTATGATCAGATCTTACAAGGGAACATGTCAAAAGGAAACCTCTGTATTAGATTTACAGGATTAGAGGTAGTATATTTAAAACAGAAATCCTTTACTACTGTGATAAAAATTTCTCTTTACAATTTGAAATGGAAAACTGAATCGAGAAGAAAGAATTCTCTGATAGGACTCAGTGAAGTTGGGAGGGAAAAAATGAAGGTTTATTTCTGTCTTAGGGATTGCGGGTTGCTGGAAGCAGACCCCTACTCGACTCAGCTTAAGTAAAAGGAAATTTATTGCAAAGACACAATATGAATACAGAAAGAGAATCCTAGCTGGGTTGCAGGATGGAGTGAAGCTAGAACTAGAGGAGGAGCCACTGGCCCATCATGGCCTCACCAGCCACATGAACAAAAAAACCATTTTAAATGAAGACCAGATCCAACCCCAGACTTGCACGACCCTGAGAGTGGGAGCCTCTCTGCCTCACCCTAATCGTGCCCGTGGGTTCTGTATTTACAACTTTCACATTTTGTTCATCATGGATTTTGCATTAATTTTTATTTATTAAAATACTGTAATAAAATGTTCTTTGGCTTACTCATTGAGGGTTTTTTTTTTTTACTCCCCTTTCAATTTTGTGCCCACAGCAAGCGCCTCACCACCACCCACCCTGGCCTGTCTACAACAGTGTTTGAAATCCCTCCCTCCAAGCCTGTCCCTGGATCACGTATTGTTTCCCGATGGGCTCTCTGCGATCTCAGCCCATTACCTGATCATAACAGCTGAACCCATTAGTAGGTATTTTCATGCCAGACTGGATGTGTTCGTCAGATGAGCTGAGAGAGAGCACAAGGCATAAAACTTTTGCTTAGGGAGAGGATGAAGGCAGGAAAAGCCTGTCAGGGAAATCGCTGGCCCCTGGAGGGAGAGAATGGGCCACAGCAAATGCACACCATTTTTATAGCCTTCCCAGGGAGAAGTCAAACCCCTGCGCATCCTCTCGCCTTCCTTTCTCTACCAGCTCCCCATTAGGGTGAAAACTAGCCATCCATGATGGGTGTACCTGTGGCAGGGATGGATTTCCCCTGTAAGAACCAGTCCACCAAGGAGACCCTTGGTGGTGGATTCCGACGTCAGCTTCCTTCACCTGCAGCCAACCGCTGGGCTCTGTGCTCCTGGAGCCCAGACAAGCCTTTCCTCTTGACTACGGCTCTCACCCACCATCCCCGCCTGAGTCCCACATGCCCTCACGCACACTGATGGTTAAGGCGCATCAGGAGGAAAGATGATGGGTGATGCTTGCTTGCTTTTATTCAAAGTGTGCTTCCCATGAAAGAGAAATGTCACTTGCGCCCATTTGTTTTCATATTCATGAAGGTACTACCTTTGCCGTTTTCTCCTCTCCTCTCTCTTCGCTTTCTAATCTTCTCCTCACACTCCCTCCTGCTCCCCCTCTTACTTCCTGCTCCTCACCCTACCCCAATATTTCTAAAACATGGCCCAGCAGCTAAGGGAGCTGTCATCTTTGGAACATCTTGTCACAATGGATATGAAGAAGGGTGCTTCTG
The DNA here is from genome assembly GCF_030028045.1 of Hippopotamus amphibius kiboko. Classification (NCBI taxonomy): domain Eukaryota; kingdom Metazoa; phylum Chordata; class Mammalia; order Artiodactyla; family Hippopotamidae; genus Hippopotamus; species Hippopotamus amphibius. The sequence goes on along the minus strand of NC_080187.1, from coordinate 132,615,303 downwards.
ACGTGAGAAGCCCAGCTTTTCCCTGCGGGGTGAATCACACCACTCCGACCAAAAGGACAGTCATTTGCCTTCTGTCTGTGCACATTTCTGAGTCTTCCCCTTGGGTTATTGGGTTAATCACATCTCCTTCTTCCTCTCGGAAGGACCTGAGGCTGCTCCTATGTGTCACATACTGCCTGATGGCCGATGAGAATAGGAAGTTACTGATAGGTCAGCCTTTCCTAGGACTGGATGCCAAGGAGCGAGAGCACCTGGATTTAACTACCTAGCCCATGGAGAGTTCCAGGAATGTCCAGTCTCAGTGCCATCTTCAGATTGTCTCCTTTATTCACTGGTTTAATTACCATATCTGTCAACTACATTTTTTTAAACCAGTCATCACAATCCTTGGTGCTCTTGGCTGGTCTTTAAACGAATAAACTCTGTGGCTAAGATAATGGCATTCACCTTCCAATTCTCATTCTTTTATTTCATCTGCAAATCATTTGCCTTTGAAGAAAGTAACTGAGTAGTTCAAACTTTCTGATTCATCTCTTATTAGCAGACCCTGTAGAGCCCCAAAAGAATGATCTTACAAATCTTCCTCACCCCTCTCCACACACACACACACACACCACACTTACCACCCCGCACACATACACACTCCACACAGTGCCTATTTTTCAAGATAACACGGAACCTAACAAAAAACTAGAGAAACAGACTTCAACTACAAGGTTTCCAACCTTAATATCTCCCCCTCTTAATGTAGAAAATCAGATACATTCAAGTGTCAAAGACATTGGCCACTGTATCTAGCAACTTTTCTGGGTTAAACCCACAAATTCATACTTACATATACAATAATACACTTCTTTAATTATATAAATAATGCTGTAAACATATTTCTTTTGAACAAACTCTGGAGGTGATGGCACTCTGGCTAAGTGACACATTGGGCTCATTCCTAAGGAATAAAACCAGGAGTTGAAACCAACGCCCCTCCCCCACTGCTTCTCCCTGTCTCGTTTCCATCCACCTTTATCCAGCCTCCAAAATGGGGACACAGGCTGTCTCGGCACGTCCTGAGGCCTTGCACTCCCTTGAGGGGCACCATTTCCCTAGAACACAATGTGTGTCTAATGCAATGCAGCCACCATGCTTCCACCACCCCCTAGCAACGCAAACCTCCAATAGCCCAAATCAAGCTCAGGACCAAGTCAACCTGTTATTTTTGTTTTGCTTTTGTGCCCTATGATGGTCTTCCACAAAGCCAGAAGTAAAAAATGTATAACTCAATAGTGGAATCACTTCAGTGCGGAGTCAGACAGACCCAAGCCTGAAGGCTGGCCATACCACTTGAAAGCCATGACCTTCGGCAATTCATCCACATTTTCTAAGCCTCAGTTTTCATGCTGCTAACCTTGGGTTGATAATGCATGAGGTAGTGGCCTCGAGCAGATATAAAACACAAAGTACCGCTCCAGGAACGTTTTAAGAGACCAATAAACGTGAATCTCCATGTCACACACTTTTCCTATCCTCTTTGAATCCTCCATTCTGAGCAAGGATGGTCAAGTATCATCTCGCTGTAAGAGAAACTGCTTAGTATTACTAGTAGTGAGAGCATTAAACATGAATGTTACAGCTACCTTGGGGCCCAACGAGTTTACCATGTCCTTTATATTTGGGGGATCGTCTAGCTTCCTCCTTTGGGTAGAAGAGGACCCGAAAGCATCATGTAGATTTGGCACAACACAAACAACAGAGACTTTAATGGCATCACTTCCCAAGGGAAAGACCAGCCAGCTTAAGGTAACCTGCTATCGTCCTTTCTACACGATTTAACATCTGACAGTTTGCAGTGCCTAGCCAGCCATGGTGCTGTGTTTTATTACTGGCCATTGAAAATAATTAGCTGGTGACCCAGAAAACGGATATATAAAATCCTTTTAATCACCAATATGGCTTTCAATTATATAGCGTAAACTTATTAACCTTTTTACTGCTGAGACTTGATTTATGGAATTTATCTACATGACCATTATGAGCAGAGATAAAAAGTATATTATCTGAGGTGTTGGCATTAACAATAAAGAACTGCTTTTCCCCATCATGGAGCCTTAAGTGGCGGCCGCAGCCTCCTACGACGTCCCCAGGGATTCATTCGTCTCCTGCAATCATTCAGTAATGGTTGACTGAGGACCTACTGTCTGTCTGTGTGGCTTTGTAACTTAACAGGGTAAAGTCCAAATACCTTCGCACGGCCCCAGCCTTAATTGGAGTTAGTTTAACCCCCACCCAAACTTTTCCAGCTTCCTCTCCTAAAAATTCACCATCCTCCAGTGAGCTGTGCGTTTCACCACTCCAACCCATTCTCTGGCCATGTGTGTGTTCTGTCTTTAATGGATATACCTATGCCTGCCAACAGCCACACACACACACACACACGCTCATGTCCACACACCCACAACCCTATACACACTCACACACCCTCACACCTAACGCCCCCTGAAACACCCACACACAATCCCATACACACATGCACACAACCCTTACACACACACCACTCCCTCACAACCTCCCCTGCAGCGCTACACACTCCACCCACCACCAGCATATAATTCTCCCACACACACCCACAATCCCTCCATATACACCACAGTCCCTACACACATCCCCACAAACCCAAGACACACATATAACTTTCTAACAAACCCCCAAAACCCACACCAACCACTTCACACACACCTACACAAAAATCTCCTTCACACTCACAGCATACAAACACAACCCTCCCATACTCACGCACACCCCCAACGCCCCCAAAACACACACACACAGTCCTATACTCACACACATACACAAAAAACCTTCCCTTCCACACACACTGACACACAAACCCCATCTCTCTTTTTTGGTTTTTGGCCTGGTATAATTTTATTTTATTTGTTTTTCTGATGCATAGTTGGTTTACAGTGTTGTTTTAGTTTCATGTGTACAGCAAAGTGATTCAGTTACATATACATAATAATCTTTCAGATTCTTTTCCCTTATAGGTTACTACAGAATATTGAGTATAGTTCCCTGACCTTGTTGTCTATCTTAAATATAGTAGTGTGTCTATGTTAATCCCAGACTCCTAATTTATCCCCCCCCCACTTTTCCCCTTTAGTAACCATAAGTTTGTTTTCTATGTCTGTGAGTCTATTTCTGTTTTGTAAATAAGTTCATTTGTGTCATTTTGTTAGATTCTACATATAAGTGATATCATATTTGTCTTCTTCTGTCTTCTGATTTACTTCACTTAATATGATAATCTCCAGGCCCATCCAATTTGCTACAAATGGCATTATTTTAGCACCTAGCCAAGACATGGAAGCAACCTAAATGTCCATCAACAGATGAATGGATAAAGAAGATGAGATAGATGATGATGATAGATAAATAGATAGATGATAGATAGATGTATGGAATGGAATACCACTCCGCCACAAAAAAGAACAAATGCCTTCTCTGCCTGAAGAGCTTTTTCTCGTTGGGGGTCATGTGACATTTCTCCAGTCTCCAGGGCAGAGTGCGCAACCGCCTCATTTCTGCTACTTCACTTTGCTCAGTGAGCTCCCCAGAGATCGGAGTGCGTGTCACCCTGAGGGACTCCACGCTCCTTGTCTTTAGGCGTGTGTGCCTCACTCACTGGCCATGCCCCACAGAGGGGACCGCATCTCCATGAGCTGAAGTCACAGAGGAGGCGGGCAACAGGGCTGTGCTGCCAAGAGCCTTTGTCTGTTTAAGTGTGTGTGTGTGTGTGTGTGTGTGTGTGTGTGTGCGCGCGCCCGCGCACTGGAAGCAAATTCAAAACAACCAATAAGAAAACCAGTTTTAGATAACATTAGATACATGAGGTAGGGAGGATTCCCATGAGTTATCAAAACACAATTTTTCTACTTCGATAGTATGTGTGGTGTTGGCCCAGAGCAGAGAAATGGCCCAAGGAAAGAACCAGCGAGAAGCGCACCTGAGAGATGTTTCAGGAAGTAACCGGACCGCTGGCTCACAGAGAGGGTCTACCGGGCATGAGAAGCCGGGAGCTGACAGGGTGAGCAAGTGCCCGGATGAGATGCAAAGCCTTCAGCGGTTATCACCAGAGCCACTGCAGGCTCCAGAATTCCCAAAGTGCTTTGAGCTCACGCCCACCATGGCCAGTGCCGTGCACTCTTGCCCACGCTCCGCGTTGGGTACCCCGTGGGCACACCCAGCACGAGTGCAAATCAGCAGGAGAGGAGGGGCCCCCAAGACATGTTATTGAGAACGGTATTCCAGAATAGTATCACAACACTCATCTCAGGAGGAAGCAGAATTTCGTCGGCCTTCCTTACACTTATTTTGTGGTTTAACCTTGATTTCATTCAGAATTCTTATGGAAAGGGACAGGGACAATGGAATCATTATTGTTTCAGAGTTTAAGGACACTAAGGTCCTAATCTTGCTGGGATTAAGTTATATATTATACAACATTAACTTTATCAATATTTTTTATCCCAAGCCAGATTTTATAAATTCCCCAGTGGTAAGAACAGTATCATTTTGCTGTACAGCAGTAATGAACACAACACTGTAAATCAACTATACTTCAATAAAAATAAATAAATAAAAGCTATTAAGCTTTATAAAATATAAGTAACATGTCTTATTAATAAAATTTAAATGACAAAAAATAAATAAAATGCAATTATTGAACTATTAAAAATTAATTAATTTTAAAAAGAGTGGAGTAAGAATTGGATTGACTAGAAAAACAATAACAGCATCATATTTTTCTCTGTATCCCTATATCTAGCGCAGGGCTAGAATAAATGCATACATTAGTCATTTATTAGTCATCAGTGAACTGGTCATAAAATGATTAAGTAAATAAATGAGTAATTGGTATTCTTTAATTAGTCATTTCATTCTCCATTTCCTTCAATGGACTTTAACAGAACCCCAGTGAAATTGAGCCAGATTTTTTGACTCACCATGTGATATTGTAATTCTCAATTTATTTGTGTCTCTTATAGGGGAGTATGTATTCTGCTGGGGAAAAAAATATAATACGAAGAAGCTAAAAGTTGTAGAGGCTTACCATAAACCAGGCACTGAACTAAGTGTTCTGTGTAAGTTTTCTCACTATTTTTTACACTAACCCTGCAGCATAGATAATTTTATCACTCCTATTTCACAGATGAAGGAACAGAGCCTTAAAAGATTTAAGTGACTTATCCAAGAACACACAGTGAGTAACTGGTGGAGCCTGGGTTAGAACCAAGTAGCCTGGCTCCAGAGCTTCACCATAAATGAATAGCCATACGATTAGACTGCCCCCAAAGAATTTCAGCATTGATTCATTGCACAAACATTTGGCACACATCCTCCTTACGCCAGGAACTGTGTTGGCACTTAGGATAAAATGGTCAACACCATGGGTAGGTTTGCTGCCCTCGGAGAGCTTGCAGTCCGGTGTGACCTCCGTGGTTAATCAAGTAATTATACACAAACTGTGCCAAGTGAGATCAAGGGACAGATGTAATGAGGGTGACCACAGGGGCGGCTGAGGCGTGTAGGGGTGGGAACCACCAAAGCTGCTTCCCTGAGGAAGTGGCAGCTGAGCTCCAAGCTACAAAACCTGTAGGAGTTCATGACACATCGTGTGCATGGAATCTGGAAAGGTTTGAGGGAGATGTTGTTTGTTGATTGGCTCATTTCCTAATCCGCCTTGCTCAAAAAAAAAAAAAAATTTTTTTTGAGGTGGTTTGCAGAATTATGTAAAATACCCAATTACATGCACCGGAAGTAGAGGAGAAAGAAAAATGATATGGTGGGAACATAAAATGTGGTTAATCCAAAACGCGTGAATTAGTGTCCCGTACTCTTGCCCCAAGTAAACCATCAGCCTGGGAGCCACTGTGGCAAGAAAAACTTAGCAATCAATTCCCAGTGCTCACAAAAGTAAAGCAGACAGGCTGCTCTGGGCGTGCTCTAGATCTGGATGTCACGGGTATGAAAGTGTGAGTTAAAAGAAGCTTTCAGGAGCAGCTGGCCTACAGGTTCTAGCCTTGTCCTCAGACAGCCTATGGGATCTCAGGGGGTGTGGACCAGGACAAGGAGGCCCGAGACGTTTCCTTCTAGGAGGAGGAGGGGCAGCAGCACCCACTTCAACCTGATATGTTCTGCTCTCATCTGTTCCTCATAGCTGAATTAATGCTGTATTCTATTTCTTCTGAAGACTTACAATGCCAGAATCTAAATACATTTGACGTCTTGACTTCAACCCAGCCCCTTCGTTTTGCAGATGAGAGAGGTCGAGATGTTTCACTAAGGTCATTGGCTGGTTAGTGTCGGAGCTGGGACAGCCCCTCGCTGTGGGGCCTCCCAGAGCACTCAGCCGGGCAGCACGAGGGTTACCAACCATAGGACTTTCCACCTCAGCTCTAACAGCCACATGCTCTAACCCTGGGATTAACTAGCCACTGTTGCATGTCTGGTAAAACCCCTTCCACACAAACAAATACAGTAGTGCAATTTATTTGGTTTACTGGTTTTTCATTTCATGGAAACATTGTGCCTCCAGTTTTCAGGCAGATACTCTCCCTAAACACCAGCTCCCCACCATCCCTGTGTCTTACTCATAGAGGTCGTTTTTGCGTAATCTTAATAACTGTATCTGCTTGTGATAAAGAAACACGGGGATTTCTCACTGGCCCAGGAATCCGTAGTTTCCTCTGTCTACTCACAGGGCTTCCATTCCACAAGCCATCTGGTCCGGTGGTTAAGAGCACAGACTTTGAAGCCTGAAGCCAGGATACGAATTCAATCCCAACTCTGCCTCTTTCTAGCTTATGACCTCCTACAAATTCTTTAACCTCCGATGTCCAACTTACTTGACTAAAACACAAATGGTAACCAGACCCATCGAATTGTTGTGAGGTTCCAATGAAATGAGGAAGGTAAAGCACTTCCCTTTACAAGGTGTTTAGAACACAGTAAGCACTCAATACATGCTTCCTATCATTGTTGCTATGCAAGTCGCTCCCCTTATAAATCTACAGCCATTAGTAATGACACCAACAGAGATGATTCAAATGGTTTTAAAAGAGGTTTGTGAAACAAGAACAATAAAAAAGAAATCAACGGCACCACATAACCCAGTCAGTGTCTTACTTCACTCACAAATCATCATCTGTTCAGCGGGGGAAATTATGAACTGTCTGGAAATAATACAGTAAAGACAGTCAATGGCAATTAGAGCATAAAGAGCCTGATATAGACTCAGAGATGAATCTGGAATCTTCGATTCTACTAAAATCCATTTATTACAAAAAATTCTGGAACCGCTTTACCATACGTGGTATCATTTAGTGTTCAATTACAATGAACGTGGGTATCATTTCGTGTTCAATTACAATGAAATTCCACTGGAAATATATATTAAATGCAGAACATTAATACCAGGAGAATTTGGTAAGATTAATGTTAGTGCAATGACTACCAGATGAATACCAAGTACCTCGCTTCAACCTTCCAGGTTCCTGGGCTCAGATACCGCTGTCCCCTTGCCCCTGTCATCTCCATCTCCAGGGGTTTTTTATGGAGGCAGAGGGCAGGTTCAAAGTCCGTTCTATTTTCTTGTAATCTTGCTTAGAGCTAGATGGCTCTCAAACACTGATTAATCAAGACACATTATATAATAAAATGACAATCACAAACATTCCACCACCACCATGAAAAGCAACTCATTTTCCAAAAGGCTATAGATCTATGTAATGGGAACATTTGTAAAAGGCGGTAATTTCAGACTAAGCACTAAAAAAGACATTTTTAATAGCCCCAACATGGATTGAACTTAGCGGAGCAAAGAAATCTCAGTTGAAGAATTAGGACCTGCCTCGTTCAAATTCAGGGCTGTTAATGACACAGAAGTGGGCTCTACTGGGTAGAGGAGGTTTCTGTTAACATCCTATTTCAACACAGGTTGCTTGAGCTGAGAATGAACTTCTCCTGCAGTCCTTTTTTTATGCTAATGAAGAAAATAAAGCTCTTCCTATGCAGGAATATATACAAATGTGAGGCCAGATTCCCATTATAAAATGTGGGAATATAAATAAAAATAAAAAATAGGTGAAAGCCATGATTTTCTTGCCATTTGTCATGCTGTATTCCCGGGCAAGGAGACAGGGGTGTATTAGCCCGAGTTCAGGGTGGTGGGTCACTTGTTTTCCTATCAAATGATCCAGATTCAGGTCTCCACTCAACCGCTTACTGACTACAAAAACTCTCAGATCTTCAATTCCATCTTCGGCAAAATGGCAGTAACAACCTCATCACATTGTGTGTGGATTAAGTGAGATGCAGCATGTGAACGCTCCCAGGACCATGTCCTCCACAAAGGGGATACAGCTAAGCTTTACTCCTTTTCTGTTGTGGGTTGTGGGTACTTGCTGGATAGAAATCTACTGTTGCCCCAAAATAAACACAGAAAGTACTCCAGATCCTACCACCATAAAGGGCTAGAATCCTTCTCTCTGGTTAATAGTCAGTTTCAACCCATGTCACTTCTACATAGACCTCCTGCCCACTTTCTAGTTGCCCAGTAGGGTTTTAACCCTGCTTGTCCCCAGATGGCCAGCCCCTGCCTTAGGTGTTTCACCACATGGACCCAGACAGGGAATGGGGACCCAAGTCCTCCACTGGACTAGGATGGGCAAGTGGCAAAATTGGAGGAAACCCTACAGAAAGTCTGTGCATGCTGTTATGCACCTATCCTGCTGTCTACTCTCTTTAAAAAAAAAAAAGAAAAAAGCTGCTAGATTGGTTTAAACTGGCAGCTGAGAGCCAGATGTAGCTATCACTCAGAGGGTGGTTTCTTTCGCATGTTTAGCGCCTCAATTTTGAAATAGGGAAATTTCACATCCTAAAAATCTAGATTTGGGGTTCATTTCATAAAACCAGAAATTCTGGTTTCCGTGTATCACAATCAACTGGAAGTCAGTTAGGGCTGCCCCTTTAAATAGGTCCCACCCCCACCCGCACCCCACCCCCACCCCCTACAATCTCTGCCTTCCCAGAACACCCCTGAGGCCTCAGAGCTTGGCCCAATAATCTCGCCATGTGTTGGTCCAACTCCTTCCATTATTACTATAAGCTTGGTTACTTCACAGATATTAATTCCTGAATAATCCTCCTGGCACAGAGAAGCAAAACGAAGCCACATCCACAGATACGTGACAAGGGAAAACCAACGGTGCTAAAAAATGAAATATGTGTTAGGTCCCCAAAGAAGTTCATTACCTGAAGGACGCATTATCCCCTTCTCTTCCCATGAGTCAGCACAGTCAGTAGTCATTCCTAATTGGTTTAAAGCGTAGCATGAAATATTAGGATGCCGCGGTATGCGATGACACAGCTGTATTCCTGAGGGGATGGCCGAGACGGATCCGTGCACAGCGGAGACAGGTGGAGACAAAGGGAGCAGCTGGAAATGGGCTGGAAATATACTATAGCTTAAAAAATAATGGGGTGTTTTTTCCCTACAGGTTTCTGGTGCTTCATCACTAATTAAATACTAAAACTACGAAAGGAGAAATAAAGTTTTGTGGTTCTTTGGATTGGGGGCATAAATGTAAATATTTTGTACCATTATCTGCAATTTCATTTGAAAAACACACGCCTGCCCTGGGAGCATTGAATTGTAGGCATATGAGCCGATAAGGAGGTAGATTTAGGAAAATATTAGCAGCTAATGGTGACATCCTTTTTTTAGGCTATAACGGGTCTGGGGTTGTGCATTCCAGACCAGTATTTTTCAAGTTTAGGAAACGGATGGGCCTTTTAAACAAAAGAATAGATTCCCTGTGATATGGACTGCAGTCAAAATCATATCCCACAGAGCAGATAGGCTGTTGCCAAATGCAGAAAATCAATAGGCAAATCACTTGGAATTCTTGGGAGCAATAGTTGAATCATTTATGGTCTCCATCCTCCAAGTTTGCAATGGTAAGGCACCTGGAACTCCGAGGCATTGATTCTCGATCTTGGCATTCGGGTAGGATGATCTATAATTCTGTGAAAGGACGTGAGAAACTTTTGGAACCACAAGAGTCATAGGTGCTTAGAGTTGGTTGGCCGACTTCCACCAGGACTGATCGAACACTTGACCTCCTCACTGTAGCTCAGAGGGCAGTGGCAGACCTCACGGTCAGCTCCGATTAGGGGTTCATTCTTCCTGTTTGTTCACCCCTAAATCTGTCTCTACCCCTTCCCTCTGGGTTCCACACTGTCTGTAGGATCACTCGAGAAAGTGTCTTCCTCCTCTGCCTCCATGCAACAACTCCATTGGCGGGACTTAGAGTCAAAAGACTCAGTTCCCTGGTCCGTTCTCCCACACAGCCACAGAGCGTCTACTCCCTCACTTGTAAAATGCCTTCCATGCCTTCCTCCTGAGATTTGGTTTGGGGGCAATATCCAAGTAGAATAAACTGTGTGAATATTTTGTCAAACGGGAGATAACGTGGATTAGCGGATAGACCCCATGACTTACAGCCAAGTGTCCTTAAAGGTGAATATTGAGCTTCAGTGTGTAATCTGGAGGAAACTGCTAGGAAACCTAACATAATCAAACTCACAGAAGCAGAGAGGAGAATGGAGGTTGCCAGCAGCTAAGAGAATATGAGTAACAAGGTACAAAGTTTCAGTTATAGGAGGTGACTGAGTCCTAGAGATCTACTCAACAGACCTACAGTTAACAGTGTTACACTGTGTACTTGAAACTGTGCTGGAAGGGCAAGTTTTACATTAAGTACTCTTATCATAAAAAATAATAACAGTAATAGTAATAATAAGTAAAAAGGATGAGAAGAAACTTTTGGACCAGATGGATTTGTCTATGCCGTAGATTACAGCAGTGGTTTCGGGGATATATATTTATCTCCGATGTCATCAAGTTATATACATTAAATACGTACACAGGTGTATATATATATATACTTGCATATAAATATGTACAGTCTTTTGTATGTCAATTACATCTCAATAAAGTGGATTTTTTAAAGTTCAACATATAACAATTTGCACCAGGAGTTTTTGTGAAAACTAAAGGAGATAACGTGTAAAATCCCTGGCATGCATTGGTACTAGGCAAGTTTCAGTCTTTCCCTTCCCTAAGAATTATTATTAGATATATGAACTCAGCCCAGCTGAGTGAGCTGGTCTGAAAACAGGACCATGAAAGTCACAACATTCTCTGGAACCTGTGGCTGACACTCGTGCCCTGTGATCTGAATGCCACTCCCAGTTCCTACCCCTGCCTCATCTCTCCAGACTCACAGCAAGGGACCAACAGCATAGAACAGCATAGAACAGCATAGGCTGGAGGCATCCAGGATGAACTCAGCCCCATCCTCCCTCCTCTTCAGGAAGACACCACAGATCTGCTGATGGGAGATACTTCTGGGAAGAGTCAAGGGGCTTCAGAGCTAGCCGTTTGGAGTCCTTTGGAGGGAAGTAGGCTCTGCGCTGCCAAGGCTCTTGGAGTTGGGGACCCTTGTCCTTGGGAGAGGCAAGAGAGGCCAGGATAAAATCTTAGGGAAAAGAATCTGAATGGTTAGGACTGATGTCCCTCTCATGTCTCTTAAAAGAGAAACTGAAAGAGAACCTTGGGATTTCCTCCTGTGCTTTCTAGTCCAGGACTGGAGAGAAGGCAGGAATCAGAGGCAGAAGCTCCATTCAAGAAGAACATGTACAAGTGGTGACCCTTCATGGAGCAAGATAAACAGGGCCCTCAGCTGGACATCCCCAGAATGGGAAGGAGCAAGGATCTCTGTCATTGCACAGAATTACTGAGTAATTGTGCTGATTTAGTACCACTCAGGAAGAGCTGTCATCACGATGCCCAGGTGACAGAAACTTAAAAATAGTGATGATTGGAATTGCCATAAAGAAAGCTCAGGCCCTTGCATTGAGCTCCATTGGGGTGAGAAGTAATAGGAAGTGGGTGACATACAGTGGTTTATCATGAAAATTTCAATATATCAGTTTTGTACCCCAAATGCCGTGGACAAGTCAATAGGGAAATATCAAAAGTCATGATTAAAAGGCAAAGATCAGGAGATGGTCAAAAGGAAGCAAGGTGTTATCCCACTTTTCAGAGAGGTAAAGTAACTTCTCTGAGGTCACACACCTATAAATTTAGGAACCAGGACTTAACTCTTAGTGTGCCTGGCTCCAGAGCAGATGTTCTTTCTTCCATCACCCCTGCTACCCAGAGCGGGATAACTGGAGGTAGTGCCCCCTCAAGTTGGCCATTATCTTAGACAAACCCTTTATACACTTAACCCACCTCTAACAGTGAATTCACACGGTCTCACTTTGCTTTTAAGTTACCAGCTTGGTATTAATTATTGTTAGGGAAAAACAACCAAACATGGTAGACTGCACAGTACAAATACATTTATTAACATTCCATCTGCATGCCAGACACACCACCTACATTCAACAGAGGTGGTCAGGCTATAGCTCAACTACAGGGCTGGCACCAGGCAAAAAAGTAAAGCCTCCACCCTTCCAGAACACCCTTCTCACAAGTCAGTCACACAGAGCCACGTCCACCATAATCCCATTCTCTTACAGTATATGTTACCAAACAGGGCTCATCGTCACTACATCTATTCGTTGCTCCTTCTTGGGGCAGATTGCCTGTGCCGGCAGAGGGCGTGATCCCAACAACAAGCAGGGAGGGGGATGCTGGTGTCCCCACTTTATAGATGTGCCCACTGAACATCAGAGAGGGAGGGGAACCTGTCCACACCCCACAGCAGAGTCTGATAGCAGCAGGTTTCAGCCTCACTGGGCACCTCTCCCAGCCCCGCTCTCGCCACCACCCCATTCTCCCACTCCTTTCCTCCCTCCCTCTCATCCTTTTCCCCCTCTTTTCTTTCCTCCTTTTAATCATTTTCTTTGTTAGAGATCATTTTCCTTACTCCTTGCCTGACTTATAATTCCTTTGAGGAAAATGCCAGGCTTTGTAAAAATCCAGTTCCAAAATCCTAACAGAAATACAAATTCAAACTATTCCCATATGAGTTAAAATTTTCCATATGAGTTAAAAATCATGTTGTCAGTACCTAATGCTGACTTGTATTCTCCAGGAGTGGATGCAGTCAAACATCCACTGATGCAATAAGTGAATCCTTTGAACCCCCTGTCCCCCCGACTCCTGGGTAACTGTTCCATGGTCTAATGGCTTTGAGGTGGAGATGTTGCTCTAAATTTTCAAAACAAATTCCTTAAACCAGCCTCCCCATTTTTCCACTTAATCCACGTTCCATGTGGTCAGGCTGGAAAAGGCATGTCCCTCTTTTGTCCTTTTCCTTATGTCTTTCAAAGTTTGGTAACTTATCAAATGTCCCATTAGTTATTGACCAAGCTAAACTATAGTGTGTCCTAATATACAGCAATGACCTACAAATCATGCTTTTATTCCTGAAAGTCCTTATTATATGCAGATTAGTGTCTATTGAAATAAACATTTCTTATATAATTTGGGAAAACCTGTAGGAAATATGCATTTTATTTTTCCATGCTTCTATTACCTAATATTTTAGAATAGAAAAGAATATATGTAATATATGTGTATATATATATATGTGTGTGTGTATATATATATATATATATATATATATATATAACTTTTTGCTGCTAAGAATAAGTCAGATATAATTCTTGCACATGTCTCCTGGTGCACCATGCACAGAATTGCTAAGGTAGATCTAAGAGCGGAAATGCTAGGCCATAGTATATATGGATATTCAACTCTCAAAACAATAGTTGATTATTTTCCAAATACTTGGAAATATTTGAAAAATAATCAGTTATACATGATTATCCTTCAACCAGTTTATTAGAGAGACTATCGTTCCACATCCCCTCCAAATTTGTATTATCTGACTTTTTCATTTTTCCTCACCTAGTTGGTATGAAACAGTATCTCATAGTGCTTTTAATTTCCCTGACTACTAATGAAGTTGAGTACATTTTCATATGTTTCATAAGTTCGTGCACTATTTGTGTTTTCTCTTCTGTGAGATGTGTGAGCTCATCTTTTGCAAAAGTCACATGGAGGTTGCTTCTGCCCAATAAGACTTCTTTTGGAGAAAGACCAATTTTGACTCTTATGGCTCTAACTAGATAGTCAGCCACAGGAACCTGCCCTTACATCTCCCTGGCCCACAGGAATCAGAATAGTAGGCAGGCACCCAGTCAAGGAAACTCATTTCCCTGCTCCAAGCAGTCGCCCAAACTGGGCCATTCCAAGTATACTTCCCTAGAACTAATGCATACAGGAAAGCAGCTCTCTGTTGAGTTATATTGCGATGTCAATAGCCATCCTCCCTGGATACATCCTCCTTGCATACATCCTCCCTGGATACATCTTTCCCTAAGCCCCAAAGAGGAAACATGTCCACAAACAGAGGGACACAGAACCAGAGACTAAGAGAGAGTCTGAACGAGATTATTTGAGATTCTGGACCTCATTATGCCTGAAGACAGCTTTGACTTCCCAGTAAGGTGAGCCAAGTTCTCTTTTTCACCCAAGTTACTTTGAGTTGGATTTCTGTCAACTGTAACTAAAATAAAGCAAAGCTATTTGAGGAAGAAGCAAAAACATTGTAAAAAAGAAAAAAGAAGAAAGTAAAGGTTACTATCTTTTTATTAGCTTGGGCCAAGAAACATAAGGAACACATTGGCATGAAGGTTGTGTAACAAATGACATTTCTGTAGTGTTTTATAATCTACAAAACACTCTCACATCTATTGTCGAAGTGAATACTCCCTGCAATTCTAGGAGGTGGACGAGGTGAATATTATCATCATCCACATTTCACACATGAGGGATTTGAGTCTGGAACCTGGGACTTCTGTCATAAGTCCTTTTTCGGCCATCTGGACTGCTCTTTAATCACTCTCGTTCCCAATACTCTCAGAACTGTTAAGATAAAGAGTAATTATTTTACTTTACAGTTAGAGAAAGCAAAGTATGTTTCGGCAGAGAAGAGGGTGCAGTCAGCATGTGGTGATCACACCTGGTGTCCAATAGTTAGCAAATAACTCATCTAACAATATTCTTTGATTGAAACGTTTTTGCTCTAAGCCCATTTACCTGAAAAACTGGAAAATATGAAACATTTGGCTGTCAAACTTGAGAAAAAAAATGCTTCCAGATGTCCTTGGATCTACTTTGGAAAACCAGCTCCCAAGAATGTTTCAGAATCATTATTTTCAACCAGATTATAGACTGTGCTTTATGACAGAAACACATTTCTATGTACATGATAACTTCTTAATAACTGATCCATTGATTGTCAAAAAGGGGCTCAAAGTGAGGGAGAAGAGAATGCAGGGAACCCACAGAGGACAGGCCACATTCCCAAGTTAATATGACATTTTAAGGAGAGGGAAACTTGGTAAATTTCAGCAGTGCATGGATTTGTATGCCAGTGGAACTAAAAAAATATAACTGATAATCATTTTGGAGGAAAGGGTGAATCCAAGCCATTGCTGGTTGCAATTATGAGAAATCTCTGAAATTATTTTAAAACCTTTAAAGTCTTTAATTAAAGAAGCAACATTCTAAAGCAAAGGCAGAAGGAATGAACAAATTAAACAGAGAGAAAAGAGATGGGTGAGTAATAAGAAAATCTAAGCTGGAATGGGACTGAGGGATTTTCTTTACTGAACAAGAATTTCAGTAATTTCTCCATAAGGAGGGAATAGCTATAACATATGTATGTGGGTACATATCTTTGTTAAATTTAACTCTATAGTAAACTTTGCATTCTTTTTTTTTTTTTTTTTCACTTTTTAACTCATTTGCTGAATCTTTTACCTCCAGGTAAAATATTCCCTTCAGATTTTTCTTTAGATAGATGTCTGGGTCTGTGAGCTCCAAGGACCCACTGCAATCAGGATTGTGGTGACCAGAGGGGCAGGTCAAGTAGGCTGCATCAATTTTCATATGATGCTTTGCTCAAGCTTGCCCTTCTTTCGGTGGGTCACATGCCTTGAGATCACATAAAATTACCCAGCAAAGCAATAGGACCACAAAGGCAAATACGTATGCAGAAATAAAAACACCTACCCGCCTGCCAGCACAAGAGGAATGGAATATAGTTGGGTTAAAAAAGCTCAGATATCACCAGAGCTATCTATGCTCATTCCAGGCAGCCTCTTAAGGACTTATATCCTGTTCTGTCACAGTGATGAGTATCCCACCCTTATTTCTTTTAACATATGTATACATATATATTAATATGTATAATAGTGTTACTATATACTATATATATATTGATATATATATCGGTATGGGACATAAAATTAGGACTCTAAAGTTAAATTTACATACACAGAATTTTGTATTGAATATATTCAAAATTGTGACACAGACTTCAATTTGCCTCCCAATGACCATTTTCTCCTTCCTTTTGAATACAACTCCCCGGAGTTAATTCAGTCAAAAGACTGTATTTCCCAGACTTCCTTGCAAAGAACTGTGGCCATGTGACTAAGCTATGGCCAATGAATGGTAAGTGGAAATGTTGTGTAATTCTTCCAGGAAGTCTCCTTAAAAAGGAGGGGGTTGGGTTTTGTTTGTTTGTTTTCCTTCATACTGCTGTGATGTGACACAGTATGAGGTGATTAGATAATGGTGTAATGTGACATGATAAGTGATGAGATTCCATTTTCCATCTTGGAATAAGAAGATGAAAGCTACAAACTTGGAAGGCAGAATAGACAACTGGAAGTAAGCTGGGTCCCTGGAAAGTTCGTGTGGCTTCACATCATCCCCGGATTGCCCACCCCTGAATCATCTAATTTTATTCTATTTTCTATTATATGCAGCCTAAACTAATCTTAATTTATACAAGGGATTAAAATATGTGCTAGGATTAAAGGAGAAAGGAGAAATAGAACTCAAAAATGAGTTATAATTGGGTGAAAATAGTTTGTTCCCCTCTTGCTTTTTCCTGCATCTAAAGACAGTCATAAATGTCAAATGAAGGGCAGAGCCCAGGAGTGCTTTTCAGAGGCCTTTGTCTTCAAATATCTAGCAATTTCAATGCTTCATCTTCCTAATGTTGATAATCTTTCTTCATCTTCATGGTTTAAGCAAAAGCAGAAGACATCACAGGGCACCTAAGCAAAAGCAGAAGACATCACAGGGACACCTCAAATTTCTAGCTGGTAATCACCCTTAGTCATAGCAAGAGTGATCTCACATTTCATTTTGATATCAAAATGTATTACAAAGCTGCAGTGATCAAAAGAGTGTGGCACTGCCATGAAGATAGATATAAAATAATTACACTCCAATAAAGATCTGAGGGGGAAAAAAGATAGATATAAAGACCAATGGACTAGAATAGAGAGCCCAGAAATACACCCTGGCCTATATGGTTAAACAATTTTTGACAAGGGTGCCAAGATTATTCAACAGGGAACAGACAGTTTTTTTCAACAAATGGTGCTGAGAAAACTAGATATCCATGTGCAAGAGCATAAGGATGGACCCCTACCTAACACCATACACAAAACTTAACTCAAAATGGATTAAAGACCTAAGCGTACGAGCTAAAACCATAAAACTCTTAGGGAAAAAACATAGGGGAAAAGCTTCATGATGTTGAATTTTGCAATGATTTCTTGGACTCAGCAATTATTTATCAGATATAACACTAAAAGAAAGGATAAATACCATATGATTCCACTTATATGAGGTACATAGAATAGCCAAATTCATAGAGACAAAAAGTAGAATGGTGGGTGTCAGAGGCTGGAGGCAGGGGTGATATGGAGTTATTATTAAGTGGATAAAGAGTTTCAGTTGGAGAAGGTGAAAAAATTCTGGAGGTAAATGGTGGTAATTGTTGCACAATAATGTGAATATACTTAATACCATAGAACTGTATACTTAAAATGGTTAAAATTAAAATTTTTGTCTATATATTTTACTGCAATTTTAAGAAAAAGGGAATTTGCTGCAAACAGTAATTTACGCTCCCAAAAATATCCATGCCCTAATCCCTGGAACTTGTTGAATATATTACTTTACATGGTAAAAGGAACTTTGCAGCTGTGATAAAATAAAATGGAGATATTACACTGAATTACCTTGGTGGGACTGATATAATAGTAAAGGTCCTTATTCAAAGGAGGCAGGAGAATCAGGGTCACCAGTAGATGTGACAGGGATAATACAAGTTTCTGTTGATACAAGGAAGGGCCCATGAGCCAAGGAATGCAGGACAGGTGGCCTCTAGAAACTGAAAAAGACAAGGAAATAGACTCTTCCCTGAAACTTTCAGATGGAATGCAGCCCCACAGACACCTTGTTTTTAGACCTCTCACTTCCAGAATTGTAAGATAATAAATTTGTGTCATTTTAAGCCATTAGGCTTGTGGTAATTTGTTACAGCAGCAATAGGAAACTAATACATAAATAGTCTCTACCCTTCAAATGCTCATCACTTGGTTTCAGCCACCTCTTGTTAGCAGGTAGAAGAGCTGTGATTTTATTAAGGGCTGAGTTTAACTTACAGAAAAGCTGTTGATATTTGATCTGTCACCCCTCTCAATTCCTATGACCGTATCTTGGTCAAAGAGGCCTGGCTTTTCTCCCCTCTTAGGTCTTCCCCATCCCCTCCTGACCAAGGATAAACAATTATGAGCTCAAAGATCACTATGGCATGTGCTGAGAGGACTAGCCACTATGGTCTGTAGCTCTGAGTGCCTCATTCTGGCAAATGGTCTGTGCCAGATCATTCCCCTCAGTCCAAGCAGGCCAGTGGAATAGAACATGGCATTACTGGCATCCGTCTGACTCTGGTCTCACTGCTTGGCCACCTTGTGCAGATATTACCAGAAATCCTATTTTCCAGATGAAAGACACTGAGCCCCACAGTTGCACAATCAGTTGTTGGCAGAAGTGGTGCCTGTCTTGGTTAAGTCAGTCTTGCAGTCAGCCTCCTCATATCCAGATTTCTCTGAACTGAGGGACTCAAAAAAAAGAAAACAAAAACAAAAAAAAAAAAAAAACACATCTGCCCCCACCCAGCCCTTGGCCTGTTATTATACCCACTTGTCTGTAACCCCATATTCTGACGATAATATACTTGGATAAGAACAGAGGTGAAGTCCCTTTCCAGAGTTTCTGTTATCATGCGACATGGAATTTTCCTGAGACAAGAGGTGTGCTTAGTCACTGAGCATCAAATGTGAAGGCAAGAATGAAAGTGTTTAGGGTTATCAAAGAGATGATCTTGTGGGAAAGATGTGTTTTTATCTCAGTCAACAAGATGGTCCATGAGGTGGCTAAGGAAACCTCTAAGGAAGGAGGAAAACAATCATAGAGATGAGGCAGAATCTTTGGGAAATTGCAGGTGGGTGGATTTGTGGATTTGTTTGATTTCTTTTAAGGATTTTGAGCTCTAATATTTATTGAATCGGTTTACTTTATCTCCATTATCATTACCCTAATCCAGGCTGTAATCACCTCTTATAAGACACTATAAGACCCTAAAAGCCTGTGAATTGTTCTTTCCATATCCTATCTAGCAACCTCTAGCCCCCAAAATCTATTCTCCTTACTGGAAGCCATAGTAATCTTTTTAGTACTTTGAATATATTATTCCTCTGCCTTCTGGCTTCCATTGCTCCTGTTGAAAAGTCAGGCATCAAACTTATTATTGCACCTTTGAAGGAAATATGCATCATTTCTCTTTTTGTCTTTGGTTTTTACCACCTTTTATTATCTTATCTTAGTCTCATCATATTTACTTGAAATACAATACTGTGACATTGTATTTATACTTCTTGATATCACAGAGCTTCACAAACTTGTGGATTAATATCATTCATCAGTGTTGGAAAATATTCAGTCATTACCTCTTTAAATATTGCTCCTGCTCTTTTGACTACCATTTCCTTCTGGGATTCCATTTATATCTTAGATCTATTGACTGAGTCCCACATGTCTAAGTATCTTTTCTGTATTTTCTATTTTTTATCCCTATGTGCTACAGCATGGAGATTTTCTGTTGACCTGCCTTCCAGTCCACTAATTCTACTTTCTATTATGTTCAGTAACTATTACTGTTACAGACATTGTTTATTCAGTTCTAGAATTTACCATTTGATTTGACCTGATCTTATAGATTCAAATCTCTGATACATTTTCTATATTTCCTAACATTTTCTCCAAGTTCTTACCATTTCTGATTACTTGAAAGCTTTGTTAACTAACTCCTATAGCTGGATAACGTGTGGGCCTATTCCCTTTAACTGTTTTTCTCTTTGTTTTCAGTCATGTGATCCTGTGTTCTGGTATGCCTAGTAATTGTTGAATTCATGTGTACTGTTTATAAAACTTGTAGAGACCAGATGATGTTATTTTCATTTAGTCAGATAGAGTAGTAGTTGATCATCTTAATCTAATCAGAGATGATGCTATTTCAAGGCTGCATTGCCATCAGGTAAGGCTCAATCTATTTCCTATTTGTCTTTATTTAAAGCGCAACCTTTCAAGATTTTCACCTAAAAGCCTGGTGCACTCACTGCATCACCTCCCCGCAATGAGTTCTGAGCTCTAATCTTCATCTCTTGAAACTATGAAGACTGTTGAAAATGAGATCTCTGCTGTATGTTTTTGTTTTTGTTTTTCCAGAGGATTTGCACTTAGGTTTTTTGCCTGCCACTCCATGCAGCCTCAGAATTCAACTGAGGGGAAAACCAGCTGCATGAATGAGGTCTCCCAAGTCTCTTCCACAAGCTCTACTTGTTTCCCTCTTCCCAAGAGCAGCCTTACATTAGTGCAAATCTTGGATATTCAACCTCTTAGTTGAATGGATGAAGCAAATAGGCCAAATCTAAAAGAGGTTGCAGAAGTCAGTGTTTCCAGAGTTTTAACCGCCCTTATTCTCTTTGCCTCAGTGGTTCTGTTCTGCCTTCAAACCAATAATTTCTATATTTGATCCACTTTTTTTTAGTTGTTCTCTATAGGATCAAACTTTGCCACCAGCTATTCCTGGTAGTCTTTCAATGTAACCTTTTTAAACTCACAGACCTACAAATCTAAGTATTCTTCTGCTTCACATCTCCAAATGTCCCCTATTAGTAATTAGAGTAAAAATCAAATTACTAGCTTACTTCCTTCTGCATGTCTGCCTGCTACCTTCCCAGACTAACCTTGTGTTCCCTGAACTCTCCACACCCACTGCACTGCAGCCAAGCTGCAGATTTTATCCTCATTCTAGACCTTGACATACATGCTGTTCCCTATCTTAGATGTGCTGCTCAAAAAGCCTTCCTAGAAGAAGAGTCTGGCTTGATAGTAGTGATCCTCAGCCTGATCTCTTGGTTTGGGGGGTAGGAGGGTATGGGGAGGGATATCCCTTTACACCCCAATATCCTCATGCAATTATTAGCTGGACAACCTCAGAAAAATTATTACTGTCTCTGAGCCTCAATGCACTCATCTGTAAAATGGGAAAAACATTCAAAGCTCTTTGTGAGGACTAAATTAGGAATCATATTTAAATGCCTGTCTTTACATGACTATGGTTTTCCCTGTTTATTCTAAAGCAGATCAACCAAGAAGGAGAATTTCCATCAATATGACTGGCTTGAGTTTCTATGGCAATGGTCCATTTCCCTTTTCTCAGCAGTCTGGCCTCAGCCATCAGATATGTTCTGAGACATTGTAATGACATATAAACATTCCTATATTTACAAGAATCATGCCCCCACTTAAAGCCAAGAAGATGCTCTTGTTATAAGCCATTATTTCTTGGAGAAACAAGAAAAAAATCCTTAGAAGCAAATATGTCTCATATTTTTAAAATATCCTAATCCTTCACTAACTGCAGTATGTCTATAATTGCTTTTTTCTCCTCACGTTTTATGTCCATTATGTGGCTCTATTGTTCGAACATCCCTTCAAATGAAATTGTGCCAGTAAAAAGACTGATCTTCGGATCCTTTTAGTCCAGCTGTGAACTTTAGACTTAATCCTTTAGGGCACTCTTGTCTGGTAAGGTTTAATTTATATTAAATTTTCTAAAAGGAAAGGCAGGATGGTCAAAGCAAGATAGTGAGACAGACAAGAGTCTGTATTTCATAAATTAATAAGCATCACCCACCGCCTTTCTTGACCCTTTAAACTCTGTGAAATTAATATAAGTAGACAACTAAGGCCCACTTGCCCCCTCCAGAGCCTTGCAAGTTCACTTAAGCAATCCAAGTTTCCTTAAAGTTTTATAAGCCAGCTTTTAGAGCAAGTCCTTTGTACTTATTACTGGTGACAGTGAGCATTACGGCAGCCAATGAACCTTACTGACTTACGACCCCAATATGGTCGAACACTGTTATCAAGGGAAATATCACAATCAATGCTTGTATATTACATTGAGGTCCTGACTTCTGAAAAAGCCCCCTATAGACCCTTCAGAATATGTCAGTGAAATAAACAGCTAATACTGCGAGACAGTCTACCAACAATGGTCAGAAAGTGCTGTTTATTTAACCACTTTTCAACCATCTTAACCCTTCTAAAAGGTGTATGTTTCCAAAACAAAGAAAAAACGAATTTTAATGCCCCCAATTCTTTTGCAATGGAACCATATTTATGCCAACTTTTTCAGACGACAACATGTGTGGTCTTGCTGTAGGGAGCAAGGAATGCCATGTCATCTTCTTCCTTGATTAATGGGCTTGCATTATTAAACAGCTCTGGTGGGAGGGGTGAAGGTACCACACCTTCTCTCCCACAGCACCCTCCATGTGAGCTTTCATTTACAGCCAGCATTCATTAGAGGAAAGCTAGGCTCACAACCACCTTTTACTTACTGGAATTACTCATGTCACGACTTCAATAGTAACCTCTCCTACATATATAATCACCAACTCTGTGCATGGAATTTTTATGCAACTTTTTTAAAAAATTCCATTTCAGTCATGCTTAGGTTTTTTTTATTACTTAGATGCTCTATCAGGCATAAGAGAATAATCTATAATTATTGTGATTTTCAGAGCATAAGTTTTTAGGGCTTTTTTTCCCCACTATAGTTGGTCAAAGAACTAAAAATCTTACTAGAACACCAAAAATGAATACACAAGGTACTTCATATATAAAGAATACACCCTTTCATTTCCAGGTGATAAGAGGATAAACCTAAAAATTTATAAAGTCTTTCTGGCAGAAATAGAGACACAGAGGTAGAGAACAAACATACGGACACCAAATGGGGAAATCAGGGAGGGTTGGAGGGGGTATGAATTGGGAGACTGGGATACCAAATTGTACCCTCTAAATATATGCAGTTTTTTGTATGTTAAAATAAATAAATAAATAAATAAAAAGAGTAGAACATAAAAAATAAATAAATAAAATAAAATAAAAAAATAAAACAAAAAAATTTATGAAGTCTTTCTAATACTGGGATTTTCTTTTTTACATTTTTATCTTATTTTCCCCTCAGTCACAGTGCACTGAGCCATTCAAACGTTCCCATCTGTAGAATGCTGGTTCTTGAGGCTGGAAGACTGCGAGAACACCACTTGTAAGCTTCAGCCCCTGGCACTGCACTCGATCTGAGCTAACCTGCCCAGAGTTCAGTTCAGAAGTCACAATTACCCAGGGGTGCTCAGCAGAAGATCAAAAGACCCTGCTTCCCCTTATGCAAGTCCAATCATCTTGTTTTTGGCAAAAAGTAATTCATACACACTTAAGCTTTCATTGGGGAGTAGGCACTATTTAGCGCTCCTTAAAGGAACTTGTTTGGACCAATTCAACAGCTGATTTGCCTTAGGCATTTTCTAAAGAGATGGTGCCCTTTGGATGTCAGTGATCACACCCGGGAGTGGGGTGTGGGCTGAGCCCAGGGGGTAGGAGAGAGGCCTGCCGACAGGGCTAAGGAAGACAGATGTCCTGCTCAAAGTGCCCACAATGTCACAGCAGAACAAGGTGATTCCTTCTGGTCAGCCCCAAGGGTCAAGGCTCAAAAGGCAGAGTTGCAAAGCCCCTGGGTGAGAAGTTGGGTAAGGCTGGTAGACATGAAGAGCAGAGCTGCACTCAAAGGCCCAGAAATTATTCTGGTTGATATCCAAGCCTGAGTTCCAAGAGGTGGATTGGATGAGGGTAGACAGTTGACTCAGATGAGCCAGAAGTACCTTCCCAATTATAACACATTTAATAAGAAGATCCTTTTGCCTGTGAAAGGTACTCTCCAAGAAAGGAAGCATCCCAGCATGTCATCACTGAAGCAGCTGTACCTCTACAAAGAGGGCCTAATGTCAGCAAGCAGAGTCAAGGTCACCCTAAGCCGTATCACCAATGAAACTTGGACTCCCCGACACATTGACCATTAGCATTGACTATGCCTTTAGGATGAGTTGCGGGGGTGGAGGTGGCTTTTGCAAAATATTAGGACCTGGGGCATCACTCTAACCAAGTGAAACAGGGTAACTACAGGTACTTTTTAAAATCTTCTAGGTGATTCTAACATGTAACCATTGCTGAGAACCACCGACTTAAAGGGAAGGAGATTTCAGGTCAACTTCATTAGAATCCCACAAAGCCCACCAGCACCGGTGCCACCATTGTTCATGCCAGGCATGTGCCTGAAACCTGACTCCACCAACATCCAGCCTGCCTGCTTCTCACCAAGAAAAAAAAAAATTCATCTATAAACTCAAATCAACTCTGAACACCCACAATTAATGCACCCTTCAACATACACCTCTTGAAACAGGTCTAAAATAACTTGAATCACATCATCGTCTCTTTAATTTTTTAAAGGCCCTTGGGGAGATGTAACACCTCCCTACTCCACCCCTAAATACAAACCAAAATCACAGAGGATCAAGTCGCTTGTCCTAGAGGGAATTTTCTCCCCTGCTCCCCGTCACCCCCCTTTACCTGCGGTGCCTCCATCCAGCCTGTTAAACTTTGTTTCTCTGCATGACCAGTTCATCTGCCCTGCCCCTTCTCTCTGATTGACAGATTCCCACGTATCCTTCAACAAAAGCAATAACAGAAACAAAAACAAATTAATAGCTGGAGGCTTCCCTGGTGGCACAGTAGGTAAGAATCCGCCTGCCAATGCAGGGGACACAGGTTCGAGCCCTGGTCGAGGAAGATGCCTCAGAGCAACTAAGCCTGTGCACCACAACTACTGAGCCCACATGCCACAATTACTGAAACCTGCATGCCTTAGAGCCTGTGCTCCACAACAAGAGAAGCCACCACAATGAGAAGCCCCTGCTCACCACACCTAGAGAAAGCCCGTGCACAGTGACCAAGACCCAAGACAGCTAAAAATAAAATAAATTAAATAAATAAATTTTAAAGTAAATAAATAAATTAATTAATTAATAATAATAGCCAGAATCATGATGACAGATCACATTTTTATAGGTGATCTGCTCTGTGCATAGCTTCATTATTAAGCATTTTGTTTGCAGACACGTCTCATTTAAAGCTCAGAACACCAGGGTGATGCTGTTATGCTTTTAGAAAGAGGGGCATGGCCAAGGTCACAAAGCCAGGAGGTGGGGGAGCAAGCTTACAAACCAACTCGGCCCCCTCCCAGCTGGGCTCCTCGCCCTGATGCTAAATGCCTCTCTGAAAATTCAGTCCAAATGTCATTGCCATCACTTTTCTTTTTATAATTGTAATCATTGTTAAAGCCGTACTGGGCACTAGAAAATTTATTATACTGCTATTTTGCAAAAACATGTGTATGTTTGAAATGTTTCATAACAAAAAGCTTTTTAAAGTATTATGTAAATAATGATATTTTCAGAAATTTAAAATCTAGAGTTCCTCAATAAAATATTAGTGAATTTTTTTAAATGTCACTGTCTTTATAAAGTCCATCCTTTTCCCTTTAAACGGCCCAGAAAGGGGTCCTTCATTCCTGTAGTATTCCTACCTCTTCTACATCATATCTCAAATGGTACTGTCATATTTTTTGTTTAAACATACGTATTCACCACAAGATTGTGAACCACACATGGGGGGCACTCAATTTTATTCCTCTTGGTTTATTCCAAAGGCAGCACAGGGTCCAGCAGATAATAAGGTCTCAGTCTCTGCTCAATAAATGAATGAATGGCCAAACAATTCATTCTCGAAGAAGAGTTCCTTCACTGTTAAAACCTAAGCAGTCTATTTATCACCGAAGTTCAGTATTTACTGCCACATTTTTTCTCTTTCCCTCCTCTCCATTTGGACAAAATAAAGAAAAATGCTTTTTCACACAATTCCCCACACACACTTGCACTTTTTTTTGCTGCTTGGAAATGATAGCAGATGCCTGCAGAAGCCTGTGGCATCTAGACAGACATCGCTCACTTTCACAGCTGGAGTCATAGCACTTTCCTTAGGGGAAACTTTCTGCAGTGGACAGAACTTGTTTCATCTTCACCAGGGCAGGACAGGGGTCTGCAGAAGGAAGAGCCAACATCCCACCCACCAGAATTTGATGCCACTCTGGGGGCTGGAGGAGCAAACTTAGTCTTCTACCCAAGAATGGTCTGTCTCCATTTCCCTTCTAAATTCAAGGAGGAGTACAGAAAATGCCATGAAGCCAGCTCAGAGCAGAACAGGGACTTACCTCCAATGCTACTCAAGCGTGCTAGCCTAGAGGAGAGTTCTCCAGTCGTCTCTCTGTCCTTCCTGCCTAGGGCCCAAAATACTTGAGTCCACTCTCAAAGTGCAAAGAAAAGGAAATCATGAGTGCAGACATCAATTTCTAAATTACTGAACATACTAAAACAAGTACCGTCCTGCTTCAAACTTTCCTTCCAATGGGAAACGATTCACAGGTCAGGAGAGTCCATCGGGAAGACTTTGAGCAGACTATCACTTTCAAGCATTGAAATCATCAATCCTACGAGAGTTATTTCATTCTCAACGAAATCCTTTCAGCTCCCAAGATAACACCTAGAGACAATGAAGACACCAGCCCTTCGGCAGGTGGCAAAATCAACCCTTACAGACCAGACATTGAGTTGTGGGCCTAGCCCTTCCTCCATACACTACCCTCACTGGCTGTTGGCCAGAGGCACATTCCATAGATGGGAAGAGAACCCACAGACCCATAAGAAGTCACATTCACATGGCCAAGAACAGGGCCTTTGTAATCAAGTGGATTGTGATTCGAATCCCAGTTGCTTCTTTACCAGATAAGGCTCATTTTCTACACACGGGCCTCTCATATGCGATTCATATAAGGAAGACCAACTGGAATTGGAATATTTATTTAATGATATGCCTAAATATAGTTCTTAATTACCTTATTGAGTAAAGGCCATTAAATCCAAAAGTAATCCTGAAAATACCCATGGGTTTTAATTAATGAATCTTGAAAATTCTGGTGGTCCACAGAACACTGTTTTTAGAAAAATACCATTGCTATCTTATACAGCCTCTGCTTGTCTGAATTTAGAGCACTGTAACACTTTCAAATCCTCTTTCTAGCACTTCAATAGAAATGTGTATAAAACAGGAGAAACGTGGGAGCACTGTATCATAGCCTGATTATTCCTATTTATCTTTTTATTTGACACTCTAGGAGTTTTCACGGTCCAGCATAGAGCAATTCATCAAAGTAAGCTTTGGAAGGAGTGAGAGGTGTGTCTTCTTCCCAAGCAGAGTGATTCTAGGGAAACACACATCTGAAGGTGGGGGATTTGGAAGTGGATTCCCTGAAAACTGTCCATACTAGTGAACTTCCCAGAAAACCTTCAGCTACCAGAGTATCCACACAGCCATTTAAAGATTGCTGCTTGAGCTTCCCAGGTGGCGAAGTGGTTAAGAATCCGCCCGCCAGTGCAGGGGACACGGGTTTGATCCCTGGTCTGGGAAGATCCCACATGCCGTGGAGCAATTAAGCCCATGCCCCACAACTACTGAGCCTGTGCTCTAGAGCCCACGAGCCACAACTACTGAGCCCACATGCCACAACTACTGAAGCCTGTGCGCCTAGAGCCCGTGCTCTGCAACAGGAGAAGCCACCGCAATGAGAAGCCTGAGCACCGCAACGAAGAGCGGCCCCCACTAGCGGCAGCTAGAGGAAGCCCACGCACAGCAACGAAGACCCAATGTAGCCATAAATAAATAAAATGTTTTTAAAAAATAAAAATAAAAAAAATAAAGATTGCTGCGTAAGACACCACGTGCTTTTACAAGTCTTGTACTTATTAAATCTGTTTTGACTAGGTTTCTCCCACTTACATACTTAGCAAATTCACACTCATCTTTGGGGACACAGATCAAACACTCCTCAGTGGATGGCCACAGTCAGTTGTTTTCCTTTTACTGTGCTTTCCACCCACTTCCACTTTAGCACGTACCTCATGATAATGTAGCTGGCTGTTTCCATGTCTGTCTCCTCCATTAGAAGTGAATCCCCAAGATGGGGTTGCCTGCCGTGCGCTGTGTCTGGAATACAGCAGATGATGGAGGGAAAAGGCTGTGACACGGATTCAGGTACCACTGCAGAAATCTTGGCTAAAGTAATGGTCGTTTGGACAGCAGTGGGGATGGAGACGATAAGAAATAGCAGGATTCACTCATGGGTCCTGTGCAATTTGAGACAGAATTAATAGCTAATGATAATTCCAGACCTCTGCCCCAACAACTAGGTTGATTGTGGTACAACTTCTCGCTGCAGAGAAGCCTAGAGTGGGGAATATTTACCATGTTGAGTAGGCCATTGGCTATTTTAGTGTGGAGGATAGGGATGACAGGTCACGGCTGTAAATATGAATTTAAGAGTCAAAAGCATATAGAAGATATTTAAAGCCAGAGGACTGGATAATGTCACTGAGGAAAAAAGCTGTACTGTAGAAAGAGATGAGAACCAGGGCTGGGAAATTCCAATCTGTTGAAAGAGGGTATTGGTAAGAACAACACATTCAGATATGCGAGGCATTCACTAAAAAAATATATCACATTCCTCTGAGCTGGAGATACAGAATTTTTATTTTTTTAATATTTACTCTTTATTTCTTTTTATTATTATGTTATTTATGTATTTAACATTTTCTTCTTAAATTACAATTAAAGATGATTTTCACAATGTTCTTTGCAGAGAAAACAATACTTTCATTCCAGTAAAGTAAATATTTTTCTCACTTATTGTGGCGGTTTTGCCGCAGAAACATCTTTCTTCATGCAAATGTGCCAAGCTCATACACAGGAGTAGGCAGGCATGTGATTTTTCTGACACCACCTGTGAACCTTCATTATCAAATCACTACTCTGCCTACAACTGCATTCACTCTCCCTTTCCCAAAGATCAATGGAAAATAGCCTTCTGTGCAATTCTACTTACACCTCCTCCTTTTTTAATTTGTTGTTATGGTCTGCTTGTGCACTTCTCAAAACCTTGTCAAAGGAATTAGTCAGTTTTTCCTTTAGCTCCGTGATTAATGGATGGCATTTACTTGAAAGCGATGTTTATTTAAATCAGTGACAGATCCTAGTTTTGCTTCCTCAGATCAGGAAATCTTAGGGAATCTGGAAAAGCCTTGGGACTCAGCTACCGAAGACTAAGTCTTCTGCAGAGGACGCTTCATCTCGGAAGCTGAAAAGGGAAAACTTATTTTATCAGTCCCCCCAGTGGTTAATTCATATTGAGAAGAATCTATGCTTGTCCTCCCTTTTCAGATTTTAGAGTCTGAATTAGGACTATTGGTTTGAGTTCCTACCACACACCTCTCCCCACCCATTAAATGATTAGCATTACCTGAGAACTCACGAGAATCTCTATGCTGGAATGGGTACTATTTGTTACTCTGCTGATTTCTTCCTTCTGTTCTCACCAAGTTTGAAAGCAGATAGTCAGGAGCTAAGGATTATTCTGTGTAAAGACTTAAAGTTAAAAATTGAGAAGCAGTCATTGTCCGTCAGTTGGAAAGTGATTAACTTTCCATTAAAATTATTTTAGATCCCCTAACCATTATTATTTAGGTGGCCTAGCACCCAGATTGTGGTCTCTAAATACCATTTCCCATTAAAAAATAAACCAGGGTTCCTAATGTCAAGTCTGAAGCAGGAAATGGACAAAAATGAATCTAGAAGATTTTGTATCAGAAAGTTTAAAAAACACTCAAATGCCAATAATATTGTGTCCAAAAGACACAGAAGCCAGTTTGAAGGACCTTCCACTGGCCAAAGAAGGTACAATTTGAGCATGAGAATAACTGCAATGGATTAAAAACTACCAAATGCATTAATATAAGTTCATACTAATAATTCTTTCTTTAAAACTTACTGGTCATCTTTGGAGGATGCTTGGTCAGAATCAAGTATTTATCCAACCTTTCCGTATGAATGACACCTCAAGGTAATCTAATAACTGATAAGGGGAAGTATCCTTTTACAGAGGTACTCAAGTTACTAAAAAAAAATTAACAATAAAATTAGATTTCCATAATTTTTCAACCCCTGATGAACTAATAGAGCTAGGTAACAATCACCAGCAGGCCACTAAAATCATGAAAACAGAGACAACCAATCTTTCTGAAACCCATAATGGAAATATGCACCACCACCGATAAAATGCTTTTGAAAAACAAATTTGAAGTTGAATCAAATCCAGCCTATAGAGTTATCAGTTTATGGGGGGAAAAAAAAAGTGGATCAGGAGAAGATGTTAACTGACACTACAAAAATGTAATCCAAAAATCCAGACTTGAAATTCTACAGCAATGTTACTCAAAGTGTGATCTATTCACAGTGTAGTCCACAAACTCTTTATTATTGACCCATGATAAGTATAGAAATTGAGAGGAAGCATTTAGAAATGTTTATAGCAATTTAACATTATAATCTAGCATCCAAGCCTCTGGACAGTGGACTCATCTTATTGAATACAGTATAGCTATATTCAGGTCATCCAAAATCGTATCTGGCGTACGTGATGAATCACAGGTACTGTGAACTATTTATTAGTCAAGAGTAACAGAACCATGTTACAATTTATCTCAATTTAAGTATAATTAGTCATCCGTGACCCAAAAGTGTATAAAGTCTGGAATCTATTTCTTTCACCGAAAGATAAAGTCAGAAAACAGATCAGTTGTTGTTAGGGTATGGGTTTAGGGTGAAGACAGGGAGAGATACCTTACAGAGGGTACGAGGAAACTTGATTAATACGGTCCTTATGTTGCCTATGAGGATTATTTCGCAGATGTGCACATATGTCAAACTCATCAAATTGTAATCTCTCAATATGTGCATTTTATTGTACATAAATTATGCTTTAAAAACTGTAAACTTTTTTTTGGTAAACTTTTTCGAATAGAAAAAAGTTTAGGGATATCTGCTTCTGTTTAGGATTTAGAAAACTGCAAAGAATATTACTCCCACATTAATAACAAGAAAAAAGCTGAATAATCTACAGAAACATAACTTTTCTTGAACCCATTATCAAGCTGTGGTCACCAGGCAACCAAGTGACCCATTTTTCATGAGTGACTAGTCCTTCCAAGGGGATAGGAGATACGTGAACTGTGCATATTTGGCAGTGTCTGGAAGAAAGAAGTAGACACCACACAAGCCTGAAAGAAAGAAATCAAATAAATTTTAATGAATTTTTTTTTGCTGTACAACAAAGTGAATCAGCTGTATTTATACATATATTCCCATATTCCCTCCCTCCCGAGTCTCCCTCCCACCCTCCCTACCCCAGCCCTCTAAGTCATCACCCATCATCAAGTTGATCTCCCTGTGTTATGCAGCAGCTTCCCACTAGCTACCTATTTTACGTTTCATAGTGTATATATGTCAGTGCTATTCTCTTACTTTGTCCTACCTTCCCTTTCACCACCCCCCTCTTCCCTGTGTCCTCAAGTCCGTTCTCTACATCTGCATCTTTATTCTTGCCCTGTCACTGGGTTTATCAGTACCATTTTTTTAGATTCCATATATATGAGTTAGCATATGGTATTTGTTTTTCTCTTTCTGGCTTACTTCGCTCTGCATGACAGACTGTAGGTCCATCCACCTCACTACAAATAACTCAATTTCATTCCTTTTTATGGCTGAGTAATATTCCATTGTATATAGGTGCCACATCTTCTTTATCCATTCATTGGTTGATGGGCATTTAGGTTACTTCCATGTCCTGGCTATTGTAAATAGTGCTGCAACAAACATTGGGGTACATGTTTCTTTTTGGATTATGGTTTTCTCAGGGTATATGCCCAGCAGAGGGATTCCTGGGTCATATGGTAGTTCTATTTCTAGTTTTTTAAGGAACCTCCATACTGTTCTCCATAGTGGCTGCACCGAAAAGGCAAGTAGGGACAAGCAGGTCACTGTGGAATGGCTGGGACTGCAGACATAAAGGCAGCCTGCAGGTGCCCACAAGCTCTTCTCCACCAGCTGCTGATGAGAAAGAGTAGGGTTGTACAGTGGGCTGGGGAAAGACTCCCTGAGTAGCATGCAGGCAGGCAGGCATCAGGAGGTGATCAACAGAAGCAAGAAGACAGGCAGGAAACCTCACCTTCATTCCCACACCTTCCCCTCCGGTGAATCAGAAGCCTAAGCCACTGGGAAAGGGGCATAAGCCCTTTGACTCACAAGGGCACAGACAAAGATCCGTAGTTCTGGGAGATAAATAGAAGCACAATTTGTCTTCTTTGGGGAAAAACCTAGAAAACTCCAAAGCGCAGGCAAAAATTCCTTGCTGCTGGAGGAATGGTAGCATCAAAACTTCTGCCCCTCGGAGGGGCAAGAAATGGTCTTACATTCAGGATCTTACACTGACACAAAGCAGAGGGTTTGGGGGTTTTGGGGGGGAAGGAGGTTGTTTTTTTTTTTTGGTTTTTTGTTTTGTTTTTTACCACTAAGGAAGGATGATCATACTTTCCCACTCAAGACTAACTATAAATATAAGAGGTGGTGTGTTGGTAAAGGTTTAAGTACCAGTTCTCCAGGTTAAAATGTCCAGATTTGCAACTTTGTGGGAAATTTGCCTGCAGATTTGTAGGAAATTTGGCCAATTTCCATGATGCAAGTATGGCCACAATCTCCTATTTCAAACTATGTCCTATGACATCACTGAACCTGGAGTTAGAAAGAGACATGCACAGCTGGCTTTCATGAGCCCACATGAGACAGTTCCAGCACATCGTTGAATACAAAAAAAGAGAGTTTAGAAGATTGCCTTTCATCCCACATTTCAGCGGTACAGAGATAACTTACAGCTAATTCAGAAGCAGGAACACTGAGAAAAAATGTTCAACACTCACCCCAACCCTAAACACAAAGTAAGAGCAACATACTGCCACAAAAATTTGAAGCCTTAGATGCACTAAAGATAACAATGAGAAGAAAACCCACAGGATAGTGGAAAATATTTGTAAACAAAGTGACCAGCAAGGGATTAATCTCCAAAATATACAAACAGCTCATGTAGTTCAATATCAAACAATCAATCCAATCAAAAAATGGGCAGAAGACCTAAATAGACATTTCTCCAAAGAAGACATACAGATGGCCAAGAGGGACATGAAAAGATGCTCAACATCACTGATCATTAGAGAAATGCAAGTCAAAACCACAATGAGGTATCACCTCATACCAGTCAGAATGGCCATCATCAAAAAATCTAGAAACAATAAATGCTGGAGAGGGTGTGGAGAAAAGGGAAGCCTCCTGCACTGTTGGTGGGAATGTAAATTAATACAGCCACTATGGAGATTCCTTAGAAAACTAAAAATAGAACTACCGTATGACCCAGCAATCCCACTCCTGGGAGTGTATCCGGAGAAAACTGTACTTCAAAAGAATACATGCATCCCAGTGCTCATTGCAGCACTGTTTACAGTAGCCAGGACATGGAAGCAACCTAAATGTCCATCAACAGAGGAATGGATAAAGAAGATGTGGCACATATATACAATGGAATATTACTCAGCCATAAAAAAGAACAAAATAATGCCATTTGCTGTGACATGGATGGACCTAGACTTTGTGATAATGAGTGAAGTAAGTCAGACAGAGAAAAACAAGTATCATACGGTATCGCTTATATGTGGAATCTTTAAAAGTGGTACAAATGAACCTATTTATAAAACAGAATCAGAGTCACAGATGTAAAAAACAAACTTATGGTTACAAAGGGGTAAAGGGGCAGG
Organism: Hippopotamus amphibius kiboko; assembly: GCF_030028045.1. Lineage (NCBI taxonomy): Eukaryota > Metazoa > Chordata > Mammalia > Artiodactyla > Hippopotamidae > Hippopotamus > Hippopotamus amphibius. The sequence continues at coordinate 132,581,085 of NC_080187.1, read as the reverse complement.
GGCAGGGATAAATTAGGAGATTGGGATTGACATATACACACTACTATATATAAAATAGATAATTAAGAAGAACCTACGGTATAGCACAGCACTAAATTCTATTCAATGCCCTGGAATGACCTATGTATGTGGGAATAGAATCTAAAAATAAAGAGTGGATATATATATATATGTATAACTGATTCACTCTGCTGTACAGCAGAAACTAACACAACATTGGAAATCAACTCTACTCCAATAAAAATTAATTTTAAAAAAGATAACAACAGCAACAAAAAACTCAACCCCAGATCAATTTCTAACTATTGGCTCAACTCCCCATACTAACAGCCTAAAAGCCTAGGTGTAACAATTTCTAGGCTACTATTACCTCAGAATCTATTGTTCTTCTAGACGTAACGTCTAACATTCAGTCAAAAATTAAATGAGTCAGGTAAATCAAACCATTGTCAAGAGGCACAGAAATCAATAGAACAGATGTTGAAACTACTGAACAGTGACTTTAAAATAAGCATGATTAATATGGTAATAGATCTATTTTTAAAGGTGGACAAGATAGATAAACAGAAAATTTCTAATTCATTATCCTCTTTTCCTTATAGAAAAGAAAAATATCTTTTGCCATCAGTAGTAAAGTGTGTGTGCATGTGTGTGTGTTTTCCCCCTTTCCTTCCAATTTCTGGTATAATATCAGAAATAATAATACCAGAAATTGAAAGGAAAGGGGGAAAACACACACACACACACACACACACACACACACACACTTTGGCTTTGGAGCCAGAGAGGAGTTGGGTCACCACTAACTGTGTAACCTTAAGCAAGTTCACTTAACCTCTGAGAATTTCTTTTCCTTATTTGTGAAGTGCGTATAATTCAGACAGTTGTTGTGAGGATAAAACAACATGGTACATGTAAAGTCTTTAGCACATTTTAAATGCTCCGAAGAAAATGCCTGGTAAACAGTGGTTGCCAACGCTGTCATCATTAGCAATTACCGAGGATGAGTTCATTAAAAAGCAGAGCTGGTGTTGGCTGGATAGAACAAGTGCTATAGTTAAGAACAATATTAATATCACATATTCAGTTTTGAAAATGCTGCTTTGTGTCCAATGCATTTGGGTAAAACAACACAGTTTGAAGTACTGAGAGAATGGGCTTTATGTCTGGCAGACATCAGGGGAAAGCCCAGCCCTTCCACCAACCGATGGGGTGACTCAGGGAAGTCCCAAGGCCCCAGAGCATCCGGGCCCTTTGAGGATGTTGCAGGAGCAGGCTCACTGGCACAGGTAACCCACGGTAGCTCCTCCTCTTTTTACCTCCCCCGCAACTCACCTCTGACTTAGCGTGAACTAGTGAGGGACCTCCACCCTCACAGGCACCCCTAGAAGACAAGGCTCTTCCGCCTTGAAGCTCATCAGAGGAGGACTAGATGAGAAAAGGAAATTTAGTTCATCTGGTGAGATGAAAAAAAGAAACAGATAAATAACAACTCTCAATTTTCTTATTAAAAGCAAAATCTTATGTTTTGAAGTTTGATGAGATATCCACATGCACCCCTTAAAATAATTGTGTTCCCCCAAATGTTTCCAAATCCAAAGAAAACCTGAAGAGCAGTCACCTGAATGTTTTGATTTCTTTATTTCAAAGACTGAACTGATTCGCAGCACTTCCATTTTGACAGGAGCAACTGTAACCCGCCTCTAATGGGCTGGATGAGAGGGACAAGAAACAGCTCAGCCATCTCCAGAGACTGCCGTGATTTAAAAAACAAAACAAAACAAAAAAACTCAAGATGTTCAGCCATGTAGGAGGACATCCTTTGATAACAGAGGATCTCTGTATTTTCCAGATGACATTTATAATTATTATCATGCTAGAGTATTATACTTCATCAATAATAACAACAATAATAATAATACCAGAAATTGGAAGGAAAGGGGGACATACACACACACACACACACACACACACACACACACATCTGTAAAGAGTTTTATTACTTGGGGTTTTTTGCTTGCCTTCAAAACATTAGTGATTTTTTTAGATGTCATGCTTTTCTCTAGAAAATGTTCTTAAGCATTTGACAGATGTTAATGCTTGTTTGCTAACAAAGGCAGACAATAAAATGAAAGAATAAGCAGCCAATTAATTTGATAGAAAACTCAGAAATATTAATTCTTAGAAAGTGTTGGGAGTTGCAGAGTATCTGTATGCACTTCTGGCTGACTTATTTCCTCCTAATACAATCGTTTCTAGTTGGCTGGAATTATATATGTTAATGTTAGAAGGCTTCCTGCCCCCTCAGCCTGAAGCAGTTGGAAACCTTTGAACCAGACCTGGAGCTCACTTACTCAGGGAGCATCCCTACCTGAAAACTCTGGGGAGGATAGTCCTTCTCCCTCCCCACCTGGCCCCCTTGTGGCCACAGGGAGAAGCTTAAGAGAGGGAGGAGATGGAAGTGGTGCTAGGAAGAAGCAGAAGCCCTGTCTTCTTTCCCCCCATCCTCCTTTCTTTCTCCTACCTTCCCTCCCACCTAGGAGCGGATGAAGAAAGAGCCAAGGTGGTGCGACCCTAAAGCTGGACTGCCCAGGGCCACCCCTGTGTCCTGACTCCCGTGCAATAGATAGATAGATAGATAGATAGATAGATAGATAGATAGATAGATGATAGATAGATAGATGATAGATAGATAGATAGATAGATGATAGATATAGATAAGAATACAGTTATGGAGATAGATAGAGATAGAGATATGGATATAGATATATACATATATATGCATGCAGGATCTAAAAATTTATGAAAACTGTGAAGATCTACCAACAGTCTGGTCTACAACTGAGAAGTGAGGAGGGAAAGAAGGCACACTGTCTGGAGTCACGTCCTAGCCCCCCCACCTCCAGATGCAGGCTGGTCCTGACACCTCTTAGAATCCACATTCCTAAGACTAGCAGAGGGGGCTTCTGTGCAAGAGAGAGAACAGCGCCCCTGCTTGGGAGTCACCATCCTGCTGTGGTGGGAAATGCCTGCTCCAACAGTCACTTGCTGTGCAACTCTGGACAAGACCATAACCTTTCTGAGCTGTTATTTCCTCATCTATAAAATGGGGAAAATAGTCACGACAGCACGGTGCTGTAGAGAAGATTAAACAAAATACTGTAATGGGAAGCATTTGGTACGGCTCCTGACATCCTGCAGACTCTCTGTCCCTGGGTTATTAATGACCCCTCTCTGGATTAAATAGGCATGGTGAGAGCAGACATCCTTGCCGTGTCGCATCCCAATCTTAATTATGATGTCACGGTCGATTTTTCTTATTTAGCTAGATTCTTGTTTGACAGTAAGGGAGATGTCACCTCCCTATCTTACAAGACTGCTGTGAGAATCAGAGAGAGCACTTTGTAATCTATAGGTTATTGTACTTTAGTTATCAGCATTCATTAGCTCCCAGAAAGCAAAGGAACAAAACCAAGAACTATAGAAAAGTCCTAATACAATTGCCAAAATTATGTATGGCAAAAATAGAAATAAAGAATAGATAGCGATTACTGCTTTTTACTAATTCATAAAGTGGACTTATTATTTCCTCCACTGGTGGCTATATTGTCCTTTTGGAAATTGATGATCTACTCAGAGCCAAATTTTTTTTTTTTATCAAAGAATGTTGTAATTTTTAAAAGTCACTTTCTAACAACCCTCCGCTAAAGAATAAAATTTGAGGCTAAGTCAAGAGTTAATCGTTTTGGGGTATCTGGCATTCCTTCTCTTAATGTGACATTTGATGAGAAATTAGTGTCTAAGTCGGCTCTGCACAGGAAGAAATGGTCACCTAGTCCTGGACCTGATCTTAGCATGAGGCATGATTTCTTTCTATCAGTCTCTATCTTAAGGCCACATTTTATCTCAGAGCAACATTTAAACATGTCTACACACAGGAATTGTGTGTTTTCCACTCTCTCATTGCCTTGGTGAAAATTTACTTTCAAATCTATATATATTTTTCCCTTCTTACCTAGTTGGTAACAAAAAAGCTCTTCTTCCCTTAGAAGGAGGAATATCTCTTTGATGTCCAAATTTTCATTTGTGATTCAGAAACCTTCCTGGCCCCAAGAGTAATTTTAAATTCAAAGAGAAACTTGTTTGATAGGATTTTGCCTGCTTTTGTGTCTGTGTTGGGGGAAGGGAGAAACTTTTTTTTAATAATGATCAAACCCAGATATAAAACACTATAATTAGCTAATTCGACACCATGCCATCCAAGTGGTGCTCACTTTGAACTTTCAAACTTCATAAGGCCATGTTGTCGTGGCTTAATAAAATTACCCATTCTCACTCGAATGTGCTGCCTTGATAACTATTTCTGCATGATCAGTGAAATCCGTCATGCCATTACTGTGATTATTAACAGGAAAGCATGCTAATTGGCAGTTGCAATCCAGAAATGGGTAGCCCGCTGAAAACAGGCACAAAAGGGTAAAAGAGCTACCTTTCTGATACCACTGGGACAAAGTCCGAGAAGGCAGTGGAGGGAGGTGACTGGAGCTGTGACATCTCAACAGCACAGGTGTTTCTGCTGGACCTGCCAAGGGGAGCATGTACTTCCTGGGGGGGGAGCCAGGGCTCAGTCTATGCAAGAGCCCTCCCAGTGCTATAGCAGAATCCCAAGAGCAAGCTGTCCAAGCTGACATCAGGAGCCAGGCCAGGCACTGGCAGGACATACACACTGGAGGAAAGTAAGACGCCGTGTGTTTTGGGAACATCCATCCACACCTTGAGTTTGGGGACAATTGCTATGTAACTGTAGGTAGAGAGACTAAGGATTCCCTACACTGGGTACCGAAAGCACCAAGAGGGGCTTCTCTGGTGGTGCAGTGGTTAAGAATCTGCCTGCCAATGCAGGGGACACGGGTTCAATCCCTCTTCTGGGAAGATCCCATATGTCAAGGAGCGACTAAGCCTATGTGCCACAACTACTGAAGCCCGTGCATCTAGAGCCTGTGCTCCACAACAAGAGAAGCCACCACAATGAGAAGCCCATGCACTGCAACGAAGAGTAGCCCCGCTCACTACAACTAGAGAAAGCCCACACGCAGCAGTGAAGACCCAACGCAGCCAATTAATTACTTTTTTTAATTTTATTTATTTATTTATTATTTTTTGGGGGGTACACCAAGTTCAATCATCTGTTTTTATATACATATCCCCATATTCCCTCCCTCCCTTGACTCCCCCCCCACCCTCCCTCGAGTCCCCCCCACCCTCCCCGTTCCAGTCCTCTAACGCATCTTCCATCCTCGAGTTGAACTCCCTTTGTTATACAACAAATGACTATCTATTTTACAGTTGGTAGTATATATATGTCTGTGCTACTCTCTCGCTTCGTCTCAGCTTCCCCTTCACCCCCCGCCCCCTCCCAAACCTCGAGTTCTCCAGTCCATTCTCTGCATCTGCGTCCTTGTTCTTCTCACTGAGTTCATCAGTACTATTTTTAGATTCCATATATGTGAGTTAGCATACTATATTTGTCTTTCTCTTTCTGACTTACCTCACTCTGTATGACAGACTCTAGGTCTATCCACCTCATTACATATAGCTCCATCTCATCCCTTTTTATAGCTGAGTAATATTCCATTGTATATATATATACCACATCTTCTTTATCCATTGATTTGTTGATGGGCATTTAGGTTGCTTCCATGTCCTGGCTATTGTAAATAGTGCTGCAATAAACATTATGGTACATGTTTCTTTTTTCTTACTTTTTTAAAAAAGAAAAGAAAGCGCCAAGAAAACAGAATTCATGCAAACTCAGAGTTGCACAGGAGGTGGGTGACAACATAGAAGACCAAAACCAGCTCAGCAGAAACATCCACCAGGCTGAGTTCTCAATGGGGCCAGGACGGTCCTGGAGCCCCAGTGGGGACTGGAACGCAAGAGGGACCCCTGCTTGATAACAGAACCAGCTCACTCAGCATTTGGGGGCCCAACATTTGCTGAGTCGAATTTAATCTGGTTTCTGGAGTAAGAATTAGAAAGCTCCAAACTGCTCCAGGTGTTGACAAAAGCAAGCACTTGGGGCCATCCGATAACTGAGCCAGTCTGTTACCATTCCCTTCTGAAAAATGTTCAGAAGGGACATCAAATTCCAGCCTCTCTGGATGTTTTGTGGGTTTCAAAGTCATTCCCACTGAAGGCCCCCTTCATTCTCCTGATGGTGGGAGCAGGGGTGTCACCTGGCCCTTGCTTTCTCAGCCAAGGTTCAGACAGGATTTATGGGAATTAACTTTCTTCATAAGGCCCTCAAGTCAAGGTCCGAAAGGGGGTGTAAGCAGTGCCAGGTGGAGACCCCACACTACAGGGGTCAGGGAGACGGCCCTGAGGAGTTGCCCAGCGCACAGCCCCAGCCCAGCTCTGGTGGCTCCACGCCCGACGGCCACCACTCCCACCGCGACGGAAAGCAGAGGCACGGGCTGATGGCAGTACAGTGAGGAGGACCCAACGGAGGCTTCAACGTGGACCCAGCTCATGCCCACACGTGAGTCTAGATCAGCCCAGGAGACACCGCAGTGTCACGGGGCTCTATCGGTTCAAAACCGTCATTGGCCTAGAATCAGCCAGAGGAGACACGCTTAGCAAAACTGAACGGAGCTGGGAGGGAGAGGAAAGGTATAAGGGGAATAGGACCAAAATCCGAAAATGAATGTCTATATAGACTGTCATGATTGCATGCAATGAAGTCTAAAATTTGGGTGAATGTAAAGTTCTTCATGGGAATGTGAAAAGCCAACACTCAAGCATAGGAAGGGAACTGGGAGAAGGAACGGGGTCTCCAAGGAGGACGAGTGAATAAGCCTCAAGGGCTTCTGATGTACGTGAACTGCAAATCTAATCATGTGACTTCCTGCTTACAAGGGCCTCCCTGGCTTTAGCAGAAGGCAGAACCCTTGTCTGAACTCACAGGTGGTGGATGACAAGGTAGGCTCCAGTCCCCGCCTCATCCTAACTCCTTCTCCCTTTGGTCCCATTACTTCTATCCAGGACTTCCAGCCTTTCGTTCAGCACTCTCCTCCCTTCCTCCATCTCTGGGGCTTTACATGTGCTGTTCCCTCTCTGGGAACACCTGCCACACCTCACTTACCACCCCTGCCTCACCCGGCGAGCACCTGCACTGCCTGCAGTTCTCAGCTTGAACATTTACTCCTCAGGGGGTTTTCACCCTCCACTGAATCCCATCCGAGCCCATGCCCCGTAATCCCCTCAGTGCCCAGACCGCTTCTTCTCTAACACCCATGACAGATCCCCCCACCCACGTGGATCTTCCTCACCGCACTGTGAACTCCATGCAGGCCAGGGAAAGCTTGTCTTGCTTGTCTCACTATTCCCAGTGCCCAGCGGTTCACAGAACTCCACTGATAATGATGCTTGGTGTGATATGCCTGGCAAAGAAGTCAAGATGGTCTTGGGATGCACTAAAAGAGGTATGTGTTCTATGACAAAGGAGGTGACAGGCCCTTTTTGTGCTAGTCAGGTCACACACGAGGGCTCATGTTGGGTGCTACACCAAGATGATGGTGAATTGGGCTCAAAACCATGCCCTCCCAAGAACATTAAAGGAACTAAGCACACTTAGCCTGGAAACAAGGCAGGGAAATTATGGCCACCGGATACAGATATCTGAAGTGCTGTTATATGACAACACAGGTTGTCTACTCAGGAGAGAGAAGCACAGATGTGGGATGACAGAAGAACACCTCCTGAGTCTCCCTGCTGCTGAAAGTGTTCAACCTGAGACTTCCAGACACTTGACAAAGTTCTCAGTGTGAGTTGGGCTATGAGATATTTTCTCTCTTTTCCAACTTGGAGGGGTCCATGCACTTCCAAGAAATTCCATTCTGGACCTCAAGATTTTATCAGCTAGATGAGAAACTGGGCCAAATTCCCCCTGCAACGTTCTCTGGACTTATGCATCTGGTAGGCAGTGATTGGGGATTTATAATCTATCAAGCTAAAATAGGAACTAGCCACTCACAACTATCCTCACACTTAGAGGATCATTTCTTTAAGTGGCCCGTTAGTACCTGGCTTCTGGGAATTCATATTTCAGGAAGAAAATGATCAATTGGAATCCAAATCTCTGACCCCAAAAATGTGTCCCCACTCAACATGTGCAAGGTGTGACATTGAGGGAAAGTGTTCTGTCTCTATTACTTTTTGTTCTATGAAGATTAGGACCCAGGCATGGCAGCAGCATCCAAATCCCACAGGGACCTCCAAACTTCAAGGGCATCCAAGTGAGAATGCTCAAGGCAGAAGCCTAGGAACACTCTCGTTTCCAAATCACATCGAATATCCCTATGGCTTTCTTCACTTTTGCGCGAAAGATTGGGAGTAGTTGAAATCGTATTTTGATTTCAAAGCCATGTTCCCTACCAGAGATCCAGCATTTTCCTCTCCCCAAAATGTCAGTGTCCATTTAGACCCTGCAGATTCGCTAGTCAGTTTTCCGATCTGTTTTGTCTTCCAGCCTGCATGCCAGGCCACCCTTCCTAAAAGCCTGTACACCTGACCCAGGAGATCTCTTCACTCCTCACACTCTCCCTGTAGTGTTAAAAGGCTCCACTCTACTCTGAGATCCATCTCTCTCTTTTCCTCCCTTCAAGTACTCTCATCCCCATTTGTAACAGCCCCTAATATGCACTTCTATTCGATTTTCCTCACCCAGCTTGAAATCCTCTCATTCTAATTACCGTTTCAGTTTTCTTATATTTCTCCCTCGAGATGTCTCAATTAGTGTACTTTTTCATACCTCCTGTCACCTCTGAGGCTCAAGGTGGGTCTAACTCCAACTGAAACCAGGCAGAAAATAAATGAGGAGCCGTTCTGGACGACCGGGCCGAAGGTGGGGTTACTTTACAAACTAGTGCGCCTTTAATTGATGATAAATGGACAGGAAAGTAGCCTTATTAATACGGCAGCCCCAATTCGGTTGGCATGCAATGTCCTTTCATTACTCAAAGGTACAGGAGAGGCAGGCCACGCTCGGCTCTGGGCGAGGAACTTCCATTCAGAGAAAGAAAGAGCACAAGGCTAATTAACATAGCTCTGGTCAAAGTCAGAAATTAACTCACCTCTTTAAGACCACAGCGCTGAATGCCATTCGTCTTCTCTGTAATTACACTTACAGGTAATTATACCCGATTGCAGCACACAGCAAGTTAAACGAAGAGAGGGCTCCCCACCCCGCCCCCATCACAGAACCCTTTTCATTCCAGTGCTGTCAAAAGACTAAACAAAAATAAAGGTGCCTGCCTTAGTGTATTCCTTCCGTTAATGAGTGCTTTGTTGTCTTAAGGCTTCCCGAGGAAGCAGCAATTGTGTGGGGTTTATTCCTTCATGCCCTTGGGAGTCCAGAGTCCTTATCTGAACCTTTCAGAATTTAGAAACACACAGAAGGCAAGCTGGACATGAAAGCATTTTCCACCCACTAATACCTGCTGAGGTCTTTCACAGAAGGTGCACAGGACAAGGACCAGGAAGTCACTTCCCCTTCTGTCCGTGGCTGTGCAGTATTTAGGTCCTGCGGATACAGTGCCTCTAACTGAAACCGGGGTACAACCCCTTCCTGTCACCTTAACTCTCTTCTATTGCTATTATCTTTCTAAGGATCTCTGAGGAGCCAAAGAAATGAGAACGTGCACACAGAGAAGTGGCATTTAGCTCCACTCCAGCTGGCCATGTGCACACAGCCCTTATATCTAGGACACAGCATGGAGCTCATTAACGGTGGCCTGGCTCAGCCCTCCCGGGAGCCGTGGACATGGCTGGCAGGGCCCCCCCCCGCCCAGGCCACTGGGCGGAGAGTGAGAGGCCCCTTTAGAATTCCATGGCTCCCTAGAGGATGTGGTAGGATCCTCAACTAGTCCTACAAATTAGTCCCTCAAGAACGCAGAAGGTCCAGTTTCCAGTGGTAAATCCTTGGAAGAGTTCAGAAATGGGCAAAGGTGACATTGGGGGCTTCCACAGGTGTCTGTTTCCTGCCTATTTCACCTTCTCTTGCCTTCTCCTTGGTTTCACATTGTCTGGATTTCTTCCTCTATTTGTGTCCTTCTGCTCACCCGCCCCCAGTTCCGCCCAGGTCCCTTTTGGCCTCTTCTATACCTTTGCAGATCCTGCCGGTTGACAGTGAAGTTTGGGCTGAAAGATCAACTTGGGCTTGTCTAAATCCCCACTTGCTTTAAATGTTGCCTTGAAGCCACTTTGCAGCCCAGAGGTGGCAGGCTTCTTGCCTCTGACTTCCATCTCGCTGAGTGGAGCGAGTCCCATGAAGAAACCTAGAATTAAAAAATCAACATCTCTAGCCACGCATTTGCTGGATAATCACTTGTACGGCCCTCTCATGAAGCAATTTGGCAATATGTATTAAGAGCAATAAAAATATTGACTGTGAAACTTTCATGAGGAAATAATCTTTAATTCAGAAAAGCGTTCAATACAGTGTAATAATATTACACAAAACAACCACGAGCAAAAAGAAAAGAACCTAAGTGTTCGAAATTGGAATGTGTTCAGTTAAGTGATACATGAACGTGCTGCACTGTTATGTGACCATTAAAAAAGGATGATTATGGAGATTACGTGAAATCTGAACAATTGGCTACAATATTAGGTTTCAAAATTCGGAATATAAATCAGAACGCAAACATGATTACAAAAGTCGTACCAAAATCCAAAGAGCATCTGGTTTAAAAGAAGAGGATTATAGTTGACAATCTTCCCTCTCCTCTAGTGTCCAAATTTTCCGCAGTGCCTTTATGTTCCTTCTAATGGAAAAATATATATTAATCTGGTATGACAAAGAAGAAAACCCATTACTCTTGTAAATGTGGCTCTTGCAAGCCTGTCTAATGCATCTAAACTGAGGGGTCAGTCCCTGAACTGGGGTTGCTGAGACCTGCCTCCTCTTCCTCTGACAAGCTGGGCGCTCAGAGGCAATCGTTTAACTCTCTGAGCTTCCATTTCGTCGTGAAAAGGAACAAACTCTGCTCAAAGGGGGTTGCACCCTCTCTGACTCTCCCTCCACCTCCTGGGCTGCCCCTTCCCAGTCACCTTCATGGAACTCTTTCCTCTGTCTGCCTGTTAAAAGTTGGGATCTGCGGGGATTCTGTCCTCTGTTTTCTCTCGCTCTTCCCATGTCCGGCGTGTCACCGACCCACCACCCGCAACTCATCCACTCTGTCATCTCCTCTGTCACAGGCCTCCAGAGCATCAGACCTGAATTTCCAGAGGCCACCTGGCTGTCTGTACCCAGCATCTTCAAAACCAAACTCCTGAACTTTCCCCAGCAAGCCTGTCTCTGATGCCACATTCTCTATCTGATGACAGAAGCAACATCGACTTTTCTTGTCCCACTTGGGGAAGCTAGGATTCCACTTGGTCCCGACCCTGTCACCCCTGAGATGGCCTGCTGACAGTCACGTCGTGTCTGCCCCTCATCTATAGTCATCTTCTCAACTGTCACCATAGGAAACCTATCTAAAGTACAAATTGGCCTTGTCATTCACCACCCAACACCCTTGGTGTTTCCTGACCACATGCAGGGGGACATCCAAGGTCTAGGACACAACTTATCACAAGGCTCTTCTTCCTCTATTCCCAGCCCTCCCACCTCTCACCTCTCAACCCACTCACCTGGACCGTCTCTTACCTCTCTCATCTTGCTCATTTCTCATCCAGCTGGTCCTCCTGGTGCCTCCCCCAAAGGCAAGGCAGCCCTGGTTATTGGAGATAGTGCTGTAACAGCCCAGCCTCCCAAAAGAGCCCAAATGGGTACCCGGCCGCCTCCCCTCCCCAAGCCACTACTCTTCATCATGAGAAGATACTCTGCCCAGTCTTGGCCCTTAGGAAATACCAGTGCAGCCTTCGTCAGCACCCTCTCAATGATGTCACATCTCTGTGACCCTGGGGATGCACCATCCCCCCAAGGGTGGAATCTTCCCGGTGGTGCCGTAGTCAGAGGAACAGCCTGAGTCTGCTGGGATGCTCAGCAGGTCCCATCTTCAGGGATTCTTCAAGGGGCTGGTTGACACAAACGTGGGCACTTCTTCTTTAAAATGAGTAGCACAGGAAATGGAGAAGCAGGAGGACTAGCTCCCTCCCTGATCTTTCCTGTGCCCAGGGTACCTTAGCAGTGAAGATGGGGATTTAGTACCTGAAATGCTTGGGCCAGGGCCTGGGGCAGGAGAGAGGCGAATCTAGCCCTGGAATTCTCAGGTCACATAACTGGTCATTTTGCCACTTGGGTCTTGAATGTGATTCTACCCCCCTTCTAATGCCCATGTCTCTCTACCTCATGACCCTGTTCTATTTTTTGTAGCACTCCTAATGCTCTCATAAGATCTTATTTACTTGTCTCTGTTATCCATCACTTTCCAGCACCTAGTAGGGGCTCAAATGTCTGTCTATGAACAGGTACTCACTGTCCCCTGAAAACAGCCCACTCTCTTGTCACAAGCCTTCACCCCATTGCTCCCTCTGCCTGATGTGTCCTTATTACCCAGGCTCACTCAGGAACGTTCTACTCATCCTGGAGCAAACCCAGATCAGCCCCTGTTCCTCAGGGAGGCTTTCCCTGTGCTTATTCCCAAACAAGATCCCGACTGTCTCCTCCGCAGTCTCCTGTCACCAACAAAGTGATACCCACATCTCAACCCACGCCGCAACGGGGGCACCTCAAACAGGGTATTGTAACTCTTTACTTTAGGTCTCACCTTAAGTAGACTATGAACCTTGCCAGGCCAGTGAGTCTTATTAAGGTATCCCCAGAACCCGGGGCACATCAGCCGCAGGGCAGGTGCTCAGTAAATGTGGGTGGAAGGGGTTAACAGCTGACTCAGTTGGGACAGCGGCCTCCTCCTGAATGCAGGGTGCTGGGGACACTATCATTTTCCAGCTGACACAAGAGTAGCAGGGAAACGGTTACCATTTGAGGTCCTGTTAAGAAACAATCACTGCTTTAAAAATATCAGTCCCTGCATTTGTAGAGACATGGATGGACCTAGAGACTGTCATACAGAGTGAAATGAGTCAGAAAGAGAAAAACAAATATCGTATATTAACACATATATGCAGAATATAGAAAAATGGTACAAATCAACCGATTTGCAAGGCAGAAATAGAGACACAGATGTAGAGAACAAACACATGGACACCAAGTGGGGTAAGTGGGGGTGGGAGGGTTGGGGGGGATGAACTGGGAGATCGGGATTGCCATATATACATTACTAATAAGAAAAAAATATCAAACTGTACACTTTAAATATATGCAGTTTATTGTTATGTCAATTGTATCTCAATAAAAGTTCTTAAAAAATAGTTATTAAGAACAACAACAACAAAATATCATTCCCTGGAAGAGTCTACCATGGCCACCCCAACATCTTATCTACACAGGGCCAATCTTTCCTTGGTAGATGATGCCTAGAGAAACTTTAGCCTCAGCCTGGTCAAATTCTCAGATTCCAGATTAATGAGGTCTTACAATCCACAAGGTTAATTACCTCCCTCCTGAAGATATTCTGCTTCATCTAACGCACGCTTTCTTAGGAAGTGATCAAGCTCCCTCCACCTGCAGGACACAGGGTGGACTCTGAAACAAGACAGATTTGTGTTCAGATGTGCTGCTGTATGACTCTGGGCAAGTTACTTAACCTCTCTGAGCCTGAGTGTGTCATCCGTAAAGTAGGGACAATACCCACTTCAGAGTTTCATGGTGAAGAATACATGGCACTAATCTGTGAGGAGTCTAACATGGAGCACCTCCACGCGTGATCAAGGTAAGTCAGTCAGTATTCCTGACACTTTCCTCTCTGTGCTAAATCTTTATTTTTTCCTCCCAGAAAAGAGAAAGCATAGAGCAGGGTTTCCTAACTCCAGCACTATTGGCATTTGGGGCCTGATCATTCTTTGTTGAGGGGCGAGCAGGGGGCCTGTCCTGTGCATTATAGGGCATCCGGCAGACTCACTGGCCTCAGTAGCACTCCTCTCCCTGCTGTGACAACCAAAGAATGTCTCCAGACTTTGCCAAATACTCTTTAGGGGCAAAATTTCCCCCAGTTGAGAACCATTGCCCTAGAATTCTCTAACTCAAACATCACCTAGAAAGAAAAGTTCCTTGATTTTCCTTTAGGACCCGTTCTGCAGGGTGCTGAAGGCACATGTGATGGAGCCCCTGCCCATCAACCTTCAGGACAAGAAAGGATGCATTCTTGATGTCACTGCAGTAGGATGCCACCACTGCCAACAGCAGCCTCATTTGCTATGGACTGAATTGTGTCCCCTCAAAATTCATGATCCCCAATGTGATTATATTTTGAGATAGAGCCTTCAGGAGGTTAAATGAGATCATAAGGGTGGGGCCCTGATCTGATAGGGTTAGTGTCCTTCTAAGAAGAGACAGCAGAGAGCTTGTTCTCTTTCCATGTACACACCAAGGGAAGGCCAGTTGAGGACATGGTGAGAAGGTGGCCATCTGCAAGCCAGGAAGAGAGCTCTCACCAGAAACGCAATTGGCCGGCACCTTGACCTTGGATTTCTCAGTCTCCAGACCATGAGAAGATAAATATCAGTTGGTTAAGCCATACCATGTATGGTATTATGTTAGAGCAGCCCCAGGAGACTAACTTCATCCTTTCAAACTGAAGACTGAATCACTCCATCCCACACGTGCACCCCCAGAGATGGCTGCATTTTGATCTTGCTGGAAGGTTACTCCTACTCATAGTAACTAAGATAGTTTAAGTAGAGACAGGAGGGTCCATCAAAGAAAGAAAAAGTCTGCATTGTCCCTGCACCCACCCTGCAAAATGTTGGTGGCACCAAGCTGTCAAAACTGCCTTGGGGGAAGAAAACCAAAAAGCACACCAGAGTACGTGGGTACCAGTCCACCCTGGTTCATTCAATATAAAGAATCACAACCATATATGTGGCTGTTTTAAGAAAAGTGGAATTAACTGTTGGCCTGCTTTTGAATGGTGGGATTATAGTTGATTTTTACAAATTCATTATATCTTTATTGTTTAAAATGTCTATAAGGACCATTATTTCTTATCATTCAAACCTCTCATAAACTTTCTTAAGGGCAGGGATGTTCTACCTGACTGGTTTGATTCTGATTTATAACCAGAGTTTCTCATCGATGGAGGAGAGAGGTGATTTACCACAGAGCTTTGCAATGTTTAAACATACAACGTAGAAATGGAATTTTTAAAGCTTGAATGACTGGGTCCAACTCAGTGGAGCCATTCGAGTCAGTAGTGTGAAAACGGAGGAGGCGGGGACGTACAGGGCTGCGCGCATCCGTGAGGACGCGCCTGTCTGGTCGCGCGTGCTGGAACCCGGACCCTTGAGTGGAAATCGAAGACGCACGAGGGAGGAAAGCGTGAAGCATGAAGAGGCAGGGGGCCTCCTCCGAGCGGAAGCGGGCGCGGATACCATCCGGGAAGGAGCAGCAAATGGGTTTCTTATGGAAGGGTGTGTTGATTCAGTGGAGTCAGCTGTGAACGCAGAAAGAGGAGGTGCTGATCGCATTGAATTATGTTCTGGCTTATTGGAAGGAGGAACCACACCCAGCATGGGTGTCCTTCAAGTAGTGAAGCAATATGTCCAGATCCTAGTTTTTGTGATGATTCAGACACCTGGAGGTGATTTTGTATATTCAGATCGTGAAGTTGAGGTGATGAAGGCTGACATTCGTCTTGCCAAGCTTTACGGTGCTGATGGTTTGGTATTTGGGGCACTGACTGAAGATGGACACATTGACAAAGAACTGTGTGTGTCCCTTGTGGCTGTCTGCCATCCCCTGCCAGTCACTTTCCACCGAGCCTTTGACATAGTTCATGATCCAATGGCAGCTCTAGAGACCCTCCTCACTTTGGAATTTGAACGTGTATTAACCAGTGGATGTGACAGTTCAGCACTAGAAGGACTACCCCTAATAAAGCTACTCATAGATCAGGCAAAAGGCAGGACTGTGGTAATGCCAGGGGTGGCATAACAGACAGAAACCTGCAAAGGATCCTTGAGGGTTCAGGTGCTACAGAATTTCACTGTTCTGTTCGGTCAGCTAGAGATTCAGGAATGAAGTTTCAAAATTCCTCTGCTGCTATGGGAGCCTCCCTTTCTAGCTCAGAATATTCTCTAAAGGTAACCGATGTGACCCAAGTAAGGACTTTGAATGCTATTGCAAGGAATATTCTGGTTTAGCCAGACCTCTCTGAGAGACATGGATATCACCGGACAAAGGTAGAAGAATAGTCTACAATTCTCTATGACACAGCTTTAACCTTCTCCAACCAGCACAGTCACAGTCTTTATTTAAGTCTTATATTACCATGGAGAATGTTTCCAAGAAGAAAAAGAACTTGAAACAGAGTACAATCACTTTCTTTGCTTAATCTTGTCAGCCATCTGCATCATCATGGTTAAATCTGGCCTACACTTCTCCCACAGAGTCTTAGTCTGTTTTCAGTGGAATTAATTGATGAACTGGGAAAATTCACCTGCAAGGTACAAACTCAAATGTGACTTCATGGTCAACTCAATAGCAGTATTTTGCCTTTTCATTTGTAAAATAAAAATTGCCATTCTAAAAAAAATAAATAAATAAGAACAAAAAAACAAACAAAAAAAAAAGGAGGGCACTTTTTAAAGTCTTTTGATCTCAAAGAGTCTAGCGTTTTCTTTTGAAACTATTACAACTTGAAAATGGAAACCCTTCTTAATTTGCAAATTATTGACCCTGGAACACCTCAGGGTGGCAGGGCAGTGTCACAGACAGAGCCTTGTGCAGGATGGGGGCTGGCCTGGACCCCTCAGAGGGGCCCACTCCCACACACATCCCTCTTCAGTCCAGGACCAGGACAAGGGAAAGGCCTCACCAGCCATCTCCAAGCTGAGAGCTGGTACGCGTTTTTTTTTTTTTCCAGGAAACAATGTCGCTCCATTTATACAGTAGCCGTTGGACTCAGAAGAAGAGCTTCGTTTTCTGTCTTTCTTTTCAACAGCAGATAACATTCTACTTCACAGTGCAGACTAAAGGACAAAAATGTACTCTCTGAAATAAAGAAGGCAGAGGAGGGAGAGGAGCACCATCTTCAACTTGGAACTTCTGTCAGTTTTTCTGTGGCTGACCAAGGGCTCCTGACATCAGTCCTTTGGTGGTGGCGCCAGGGCCAGGGTCCCTGTGCTGGACTGGGGCATCTGGGCTGACTATCTTTAGGGGTTTACTCCTTTCCCCGCAAATGTAGCTCCAAGAACAGCTTCTGGGTTTACAGGCCATGTGTGGGTAGACCCTAACATCTCCCCCTGCACCTGCCAGCCTCTGGCAACCCCGCTGCAGAAGCGGCTGCTCCTCTCCACCCAAGTGGGACCCTTGGGGACATCAGAACCCAGAGGCTCTGTTCTCTGTTCTCCGATTCCTTTGCAGCATCCGAGCTCCTTGTCTGCACAGGACTGTGAAGAGCAGAATTATGTTAAGAAGTGTTATCCTGATGCACTTCACAGGAAAGCATCAGTACAAATTATGTCAAGCTTTGCAAATAAATGTTGCTGGCATGAGAAAAGAAAATCAATTTTTTTTTAATATTTTCCCATTTACCTCCTCATTTCCTCTTTTTCACTAAGTGGCCGAAAAGAAACTAAAATGCGCCCACTTTTTTTTTTTTTTTTTTTTTTTGGCACACGGGCTTAGTTGCTCCGCAGCATGTGGGATTTTCCTGGAGCTGGGATCGAACCCGTGACCTCTGCATTGTCAGGCGGATTCTTAACCACTGCGCCACCTAGGAAGCCCACGCCCACTTTTTAAAGTTGCTCAGTTGTGATGTAAATTTCTTGCCAACCTTTGCTCTCCCCCCCACCCCCACCCCCAGGACTTGACCCTGATTACTCCTTTAGCTTGTTCTATAGTAATACTCTTCTGTTTACAACTCTCTTAACATTTTTGGCTTTGGGCTATTTTTTATTTTCAAAATTCATCCTCCCCAGAAGCTTTCTCACAGTCACTCTGAATCTGGTAGACCTCTTAAGATCACCTGTTCCTTCCTCTCACATCCAGAGCATTTTGCTCCTAGAGTCACCGTCCAGTTCTGTGTGGCATATGCATCATTTCCAAGTGTGTGCTTCCACTAGACTGAGAGATCCTTGTGGGAGAAGCTTTCCCTCAGCTTCCTGGATTCTCTATGCCAAGAACAAGTTCTGACACATAGAAAGGGCTCAAAAGCAGCCAAAGGAACAAATGATCAAAAGAGAGAGACTTTGGATTTCCTTATTTGAAACTGACAACACAGTGGATGCCATTTTGCTGCAAACAGTAATGCAACAAAAGTAACCTTTCTGATTAGAAGAAGCAAGGTGAGATCATTGCCTCCAGATGGAAAAGGCTAAAGTGCTACCAGAGGGAATCACTCATCTCAGCCTGGTATTGTTGCAACCACAGGGCTCCCTCCCCTCCAGGAGGACTTCTGGATCCATCAGCTGAACTTGGAGTTACAACCAGAAGCACCCATCCCAGCTCTCTGGGTGGCTGGGGATGGAGTTATACAAACTCTGTAGGAGTCTGGGCAAGTACTGAGCCCTCAGCTTAATCCCAACCAGAATCACTGAAGCTCATTCCTAAAAGGTGCAGAGTGGAAGTGAAAAGAATAGGGCCTTGGGGATTCAACAGATACAGGTTCAAATCCCAAATCTACCGCTTATAGAAGTGTCGCCTCTTCTCAATGCCCCAGCTTCCTCATCTGTAAAATGGGATAACAACGCAGGATCCAACTTTCAAGATGTTTCCAAGAGTTGGACAGACCATCACGCGTGTCTCCCGTAAGTGTTTATTTCCATCCAGTGAGGAGGCATCTGGGGTGAGACTTGAAGGCTGAGTGTGAGGACATCAGGTGAACCAGAGGGAGAGGGTGCTTGGGGTGGCCCTTTCTGCCCCAGAGCGTTCAGATCTGCACCAGTGCTGGGATGTAGGTGAGGACGGGGGCCCTACCTCTGAGTTACTGGCCACAAAAGCATGCTCAGTGAGCACATGGTCAGTCACTGACCCTTCTCCTGCTCACAGTCCAGAGGGGAAGACAGACATGAAAGGCGGGTATAACACAACACAGCACGGCGAGGGGTCCAAGAGGTCCGTCATGGTGCTGATGGGGTTCGTTAAAGCCACAGGGTCATTTTCCAACCTGTCAAATGCATTCTTGTCATCCAGTTGAGGATAGAGCTGCAGTCACAGCGACAGACTTGAAACTGGTCCATTCATTCATCACCGTAGTCAAAACGAATCACTAAACTACATCTATGTAAACATTGAGACCATTAATGCTGCCCACAATTTTTTGCCCAATAAATTTTCTCATTCCACCTAAAGGAAATAAAGCATTCACTCAGAGATGTGTGTGTAAAACTGGGTTTCATCTCAGCACGATTTATAAGATGAACCAACACTTGGAAAGAGCATAAATGCCTGAAGTTAGGAGACTGATTCTTAAAATATTCTTATACACCTCCATAGGAAGGAATACTATGTAGTCATCAAAAACGTGCTTACAATAACAATGCGTAAAGTTACATGACAAAGCACACTGCAAACTGGCGTGTAGGATATGGTCCTGAATTTGTAAATACGTATTATACCTATATGCATTTTCAGAGGAAGAAAACCCCATGTTATCTGTAGTTTCCCTCAGAGACACTAGAGCTGCGAGGCTAAAAATGCAGCTTCCTGAGCCAGACCACCAGGGCTGACTCCTGACTCCCTCACTTCTGAGTGCAAGACCCTGGAGAAGTGGTTTAACTTCCTGTGTCTCGGTTTCCTCCTATTAAGAAAGTGGTTGCTAGTTGTTCCCACTTCGTAGAGGGTTAGATTAACGTGCTAATAGAGCAAAGGTTCTCAACAGAGAGCAGCACCTACAGGCACTTGCAAACGTTACCTATTGTTATAAATTAGTATTTGTGGTCGGATTGCTGGTCATTTCAAGTCTACTTTTCTTTATATTTTCTGCATGAAAACTGTGTGACTCTTACAATCACGGAAACGAAATAACTTTTTAATCCATTTCAGTCAACGAGATGAATTCAATGAAGAGATTAGTGAGAACTACTTTGCAGTAATTGACACAACATCTGCCATTTCTAGGGCTAAATCAAATAAAATACAGCCAACTCTCGATTCTATACAAGGCGCGTTCATTTGTCTGCAGCTAATCTTGCTTTCCTGTTTTTACTGGCCTCATTAAACACTGGATAGAACATCATATGTTACAGCTCTATCCAGCGTCTGTTTACTTTCTCCCCCACAGCCAACAGCTCAGCAAGAGCCTTGTAAACCAATTCTCTTAATGATCTTTCCAGTCAAGGAAGGTGTGAATCAATGATACGGGGAACTCGGAGGCAAGGCCAGCGGCTCTAACTCAGAGAGGGGATGCTGTGGTGCCGGTTCACAGGGTTAGGACGGAAGGCTGAGTGGGGCACTTTGTGGGCACCTGTCAGAGCCATCCTGGTCCACGCCCACCTGGCCACATGTAGCAGTGCCTGGAGGTAAAGGGTCTTTAACTTCGTGCTGTATGGAGATAAAGATGGATGGGAAATGATTGACCCCACAATCAGGGATGAAGGTCCACGCTGTTTATGACACAAGACTTTTTATAATGCGTGTGCTAAAATGCACAATTTCCAGTGAGTTTCTGATATCAGTGCTCCATCCCTCTCTATTAATTACACAGATCCGCTGCTCCTGGCACAGACCTGGAGGCAGGCTTGTTGCTTCTCATTTCAGAGCCCATTTACCGGATTTTCCATCTTTGTATCATCCAGAATCAAGGTTCCCTGCAAGAAGAGTTTGCCCAGAGCTTTACTCCCCTCCCTGCACTCCGACCATCTCTCCCTGATGGAAGAGGCCAGCCCTGCATCTTGGCCCTCGTTGTTGTTCTGTGTGCTGTGGAGATAAGGGAGGCCGTTCAAGGCGGAGTATCAGACACACCATACTCTCCTTGGAGTCAGGAGATCCCTCCAGCTGGCTGCAGCAGCCTTGCTGGATTAACTATCCTCCCCTGCAGTGCTGGGCTGAGCATCTCCTCTCGACAAGCAGTAGGGACAAGGGCTCTGGAGACAGATAAAACTCACTGGAGATTTGATTCTTATGTTTGGTAATTGGTCCTTCACACTAAACTGGTTGTTTGAACAAAGGACAATTATTCAATCCCAGTTTTCTCGGCTGCAATGGTAATAAGGACACCAGTGTCTCTGATCCTGCTTGAAACAACACAAGTGAAAGCTCAGTGCCTGGCTCACGGTAGATACCCCAGAGAAACGTGGTTTTCTTCTCGGCTCCCTCCTAGTCAGCATCTCACCATGATGTTCCATTTGAAAGTGTATTTGTTAAGAAATGTGTGGCTATAAGCAGCAGGTAAACTACTAGTGCTTTAAACAAATAGAGGCTTGCTTTTTCCCCATAATAAAAAAAATCTAGAGGCAAGTCACTTCTGGGGTTGACTTGTTTAATCCACAGTCTTCCGTTTTCTCTTTGCTTTACCCTCAAGTTTGCAAGATAGCTGCATGAGTTCCAGACATCACATCTACATTCAAGGCAAGAAGAAAGGGAAGTAGTGGTGGTCTTCCACATCTCTTTTATGAGGGAAAAAAGGCTTTCCCAGAAACACCCAACAGTAGACTCGTCCTTACGTTGTGTTGACTAGCTCCGTGTCACATGGCCACCCACTGCATCACACACGTATGTTGTTTCCTCAGTTTCTATACGAGGAGGGGGTGAAGGCGGGGAGTAGCTGTCAGGCTAGGCAACCTGCAGGGTCATCCCAGAGGATTAGACATTTTCAGATTAGGACTGCCCAGGTAAATGTTAAGCAAAACAAAGATAAACACACAAATAATAAACATTTCAAAGCCAATTTATGGTTTACGACCTACCATGCAGGGTTCTGTCCTTCCTTGGTTTATATCAGTTTTCCAGCCAGGACGCACTTTAGAATCACACGGGGAACTTGTAAAACTCACCCACGTCTGGGTCTCTTCTCAGACCAACAAAACCTGCTAGCATGGGGCCGGGCAATTGTGACTCAGTGAAAGCTCAGGATTATAGGTTAGGAGCCCACGCAGAGTGCGCAGGGGAACCACCAGAGGGCGCAAGAGAGAACTCAGCCTTGCGGACTCCTCTGTCAGGGAGTCTGCAGAACCGGGATCCGGGTCCCTGGCGGCTTCCCATTTCCCTGGGGACAGCAGCAAAGGCAAACGCACAAAAGGCATTCTAACCTATATAAGCCCATTTCCCAGAACCCCTCGCTAAGTCTTGCGGAAGCCTGGCCACGTAGAATACATCGCTTTGCCATTTTGCACTTTGGGTAATTTGGTACACTAAGCGCAGAGAGGCTCAGAAGCCTGCCCCCACCCCCCCACCCCGAGCTAGAGCATCGGCAAGGACTCCAGTTGGCAGGCATCCTCTCTTTGGTGCCTCCCCTCCGTCCCGCAGAGAGCAGCCCGTCCGCTGGATACACCCAGCCGTGCCTGCCGTTCCTGGCTGCGTCCATCAGCTGCAGCTCCAGGCCCCCCTTGCAGCTTCAGCAGGGAGACAGTGGCTTCTCTGCACAGCCCGCCCTCATCTCCATCATCCTTACCTCCCTCAGAGGCAGCTAGTTTGCTAATGCTGCCTGGACGCTCACCTCCCAGTTTCTAAGCTGTAGTTTTCAGAGAGAAACGGGGTGGTGAGAAGCCTTGCCTGGCAAGCACACAGCACTGATTCTGATACGCAGGCAGCTCCCAACACTTACGGTTTCTGCGAAGCCACAAAGCCAGCAGGAGAAGATCTCATTATCACGTGAATGAGTCAAAAAACAGATGCGAGGTTTACAGAAATGTGTGCGAGTGCTTAGTAAATGGCCACAATTGATAGAGAAATTGCAAAGACATGCTGCAGACAAAGGCTGGCTCAAGGCACAGTCGCAAACTGGAAAGTGCTGTCAACAGAGGCGCACGCCCACCTCCCCATCCCCACCCCCAGTTGCCTTAAGTGCAAGAACTGGGAAATCCTCTGCAGGCAGCCATGTAATAGTCTGGTCCATGTGAAATGCAATTACCAACAACAAGCGCCACCCAAAGACTCCGCGGGAATGTGTTCACGGTTAATCGATTCGACTGATCACTGTTTATTAAGTAAAAACCTGCTTTCTAATCTGTTCCTCCCTAAATGGTGTTTTTGCAGGCTGCTAGAAAACAAGAGACTAATTAGAGCTTTTAATTTAAATCCAAGCCGGGGGAATGCAAGCATGTACAATAGTAAAAGCATTAGGAGGGGGGCATGGAGAGGAGGACCCCCCCCCCGTCGGAGCTCCCCAGAGTAGCAAGGCTAAAGCTGAGGCGCTCGCATAAAGAGCTGCCGAAGCCTCCTTTCATTCTTCAGATCAAGAAACCACTGTGACCAGGTCAGATGAGGACATCAGGACGGCAGCCCACTGATAATGTAGATTATAGGAATGTTTGAGTCGCCCTGTCGCTGTGAAATTGATCGGCTCCATTCAGCACCTTGCGAATCCAGATAGGAAATCAATGGTTAGCAGACCGGTAGGTGCCGAGATAAGTGCCCATAGAGTATTTTTGTTATCTCCTTACAGAGAATAATGATCTCAACTGCATTGAGTGCTCTAAATCTAAGCAAAATACACACACAAATCCAATCCAGGCTTGGATGCGACACAGAGGGGTCAGGGCGATTATGTGACTGTGGTCCAGTCCACAGAGGGAGGATCTGGCTTGCCCGTGGTTAAGGTCTTTCTAACTTGGACATGCATGTCCTATGTATTACCTGCCTCTCTTGCAAAGTCCTTACCTACAACTCATGAAGCTACCACAGAGTGACAGGCATCCACTGTCCCCATTATTTCTCATGAAGTTTGGTATTCAGGTCTTTGATGCCTGCCCAGCTTGGGAACCCCACCCTCCCTGAATGAGGATACTGCAAAGTCCCTCATATGTCCCATCCATCACAAATAGAACACCGATGAATAGGAGACGTTAATAGAAGGAAACATAAACTTTTGCCTGCGGCTGTACATGAAATTTCCGCAAGGACCAATACCCAAAACCTCAGGAATCCAAATCAGAAATAATATTAGTTACTCTGAAAAGGCTCAAACCAAAGGAAATTGAAATTTTCTAGTGACGCTGATGTAAGGATTTTAATTTCCAATTGATAAGCTGTTTTGAGATTCAGACCCCCAACCTCAACTGCCTCAGATGCAAATACTATTCCTTATGCAAGATACTAGAGCACTAGTAGCTAGTCTTGTGTATCTCCAAAAACAGGAATGAGAAACTGAAATTTCTAGACCATCGTTTCCTCCTGGGGTCTTTGCCAGCCCCTATCCAGAGTTGTATTAAATCGATCTTTACCTCAGTTTCATAAAGAAATGTAAACCGTTTGATATCAAAGTGACAGGTGCTTTTCTCCACCTGGAAAATGAACATCAAAAACTCTGGAGGGTAAGGAGAGGAATATCCTCAGTTAAACTGCCTGAAATGTGACAGCTTCGCTAGGAAACTGTAGGGCTGGGGTTGAAATATACATGTCACACTAACCACAGTTCTGCAGGAAAGAGGGAAACTTTTAATAGGAGTGGGGCTGCATCAAAGCAACTCATAATTAGGTACAAATTTGGTTCATGGTTCAGCAATTTATACAGATTAGCTGTGCTGACCTTCCCGGCCCCAGGGTGCTTGCCTCACATCTGCGGTGGCACAGTGACCTCTAGTGTTAAAAGGGAAGGAATTTATTTTTAAAATAACATCCCAAATTACCGTCTCTTATGCAACCTTACTATTCCTAGGAAATTTTCATAATGTAATAAAATAGAGATGTGATCTCTTCATTCAGTATTTAAAACCTTTAATCAGAGAATGTTCTAAATGTTTTTCATGGAAATTTCAAAAGGCTTTGTATAGTTCTTACAAGACCTATGTAATTTTTTTCTTTTCAGGATGTGTGAAATTTTATTTTTATAGATATGCATGCCCCACTACTCTGTGGCCTCCAAACAGATAGATGCCTTATTATTCCTTCTTAAGGAGAATTGACACAGCTTTCACCCCAAACTAAATATGATGTTTGGCGAGTGTTCTGAAAATTCTTCTCCTAACTCATTGAAAAGAAGCATGGAGTCGGAGAAACCACAGGAGAAACTCCCCGGGGCCAGGGCTGCGTCCGTGATACTTACTCATCGTTCCCACTCAAACTCAGCTGTGTTGGGACTTGGTGAGGAGTGAGCAGGGCCCAGTGTTTTGCTGATCATGGTTGGCTACTTAATTTGCAGCACCTGGTGCAAAATGCAGAGGTGGGGCCCCTTCTTCAAAAAACAGGGGGAAATGAGCTACTAAAGGTACTAAAATATAAAGACTTTCCTTTCTTCTGTGGTCTCTCTTTTGACTCAGTGTGGTGTTTTTATTCTCCATTTAATACATCCTAAGGGAAGAAAACTTTAATCTTAAATTATTTTTAAAATTTTACCATTTATCTTTACATTGTGCAATGCCAGCTTAAAATGCAAACATAAGAGTATTCAGCTCAAATGTGGAATCACTGAAATTACAGAATTCCACATCATTGCTTACCCATACATGTGCATTGTTCTCCATACCAGTACAGAGGATTGAATTCTGAGACACAACCATTATATAATCACTCAGACCCCTATAGTGTCCTGACCATGCCTTTGTTGGAAATGCTGCACAAACCAACTCAACTGTTTTCATTTCACTCCCTGTTATGTGTACATTCCCCCCAGGCTCTCTGCCTTTGATGAGTAAGTCTGGTCTGGAAGAAAAAGCTGGTTTCCTTCCATGTCATAACCCTCAGCACAACTGGTTGGCTCACACAGCCAAGCAAGGGGAGTTAGAAAGGGTATGATGGGCTCCTTGGCAGTTGGTAGAGAACATTCACATCCTTTCTGTGTTCAAAGCAATTTCTGGTTCAAAAAGAAAGTGTGGCCTCTCGGAGATGTCAGTGCCCGACACCGTAGGTCACACATAGCAGGCAAGGGAACCCATTCCTTCCTTTAGCAACTTTGTCTCATAGCAAATGGTGACAGTGGCCCCAATCCTGGCATCTCAGCTGTACCTGGTCCACCTGTTACTAAGCCAGAGAGAGAAGGCTGGCGTTAGGGTCACCCGATAGACTAAATGACATTGCAGTGGATTCCAAATGAAGAGAAGGGACACAAAAAGCATAAAAATACTGGGTGCCTCTGGGAACACCAAGGAGCTTGGGAGAGAGAGAGAAAAAGAAAAATCAAGAATTCTGGGGGCAGAGATACTCAAGATGGCAGAGTAGGAGGACGTGCGCTCACTCCCTCTTGCAAAAGCACCGGAATTACAACTAACTGCTAAACAATCATCAACAGAAAGACACTGGAACTCACCAAAAAAGACACCCCACATCCAGAGACAAAGGAGAAGCTTCAATGAGATGGTAGGAGGGGCACAAGCACATTAAAATCAAATCCCATAAATGCTGGGTGGGTGACTCACAAACTGGAGAACACATATCACAGAAGTCCACCCACTAAAGTGAGGGTTCTGAGCCCTACGTCAGGCTTCCCAACTGGTGAGTCCAGCAATGGGAGGAATCCCCAGAGAATCACACTTTGAAAGCCAGTGGGATTTGATTGCAGGACAACCACAGGACAGGGGGAAACAGAGACTCCACTCATGGAGGGCACACAAGAAGTACTGTGCACACCAGGACCCAGGGGGAAGGAGCAGTGACCCCATAGGAGACTGAACCAGACCTACCTGCTGGTGTTGGAGGGTTGCCTGCAGAGGTGGGGGGCAGCTGTGGCTCAATGAGGAGACAGGGGCACTGGTAGCAGGGGTTCTGGGAAGTGCTTACTGGCGTGAGCCCTCCCAGAGTCCACCATTAGCCCCACCAAAAAGCCTGTAAGCTCCAGTGCTGGGTCACCTCAGGCCAAACAACCAACAAGGTGGGAACACAGCCCCACCCATTGACAGACAAGCAGATTAAAGTTTTACTGAGCTCCTCCATCAAATCACATTAAAGTTTTACTCTGCCCCACCCAGCCCAACCCACCATTAGTCCCTCCCACCAGGAAGCACCCACGAGCCTCCTAGACAGCTTCCTCCACAAGAGGGCAAACAGCAGAATCAAGCAGTATCAACAGTATTTTGTTTTGTGGAAGTGACAACCACAGCCACAGAAAGATAGAGAAAATGAAAAGGCAGAAGACTTTGTACCAGATGAAGGAAAAAGACAAAACCCCAGAAAAACAAATAAATGAAGAGGTGATAGGCACCCTTCCAGAAAAAGAATTCAGAACAATGATGGTGAAGATGATCCAGGACTTTGAAAAAAGATTGGATGCAAAGATCGAAAAGTTGCAAGAAAAGTTTACCAAAGACCTAGAAGAATTAAAGAACAAATAAACAGAGATGTGCAACACAATAGATGAAATGAAAAATACGCTAGAAGGAACCAACAGTGGATTAACTGAGGCAGAAGGGCAAATAAGTGACCTGGAAGACAGAATGGTGATAATCATTGATGCAGAAAAGAATAAAGAAAAAAGAATGAAAAGAACTGAAGATAGCCTAAGATACCTCTGAGACAACGTTAAACACACCAATATTCTCATCATAGGGGTCCCAGAAGGAGAAGAGAGAGAGAAAGGACCTAAGAAAATATTGGAAGAGATTATAATTGAAAACTTCCCTAACATGGGAAAGAAAATAGCCACCCAAGTCCAGGAAGTGCAGAGTCCCAGGCAGTATAAACCCAAGGAGAAACATGCCAAGACATATAGTAGTCAAATTGACAAAAATTAAAGACAGAGAAAAGCTATTAAAAGCAACAAGGGAAAAATGACAAATAACATACAAGGGAACTCCCATAAGGTGAACAGCTGATTTCTCAGCAGAAACTCTGCAAGCCAGAAGGGAGTGGCACAATATATTTAAAGTGATGAAAGGGAAGAACCTACAACCAAGAATATTCTACCCAGCAAGGATCTCATTCAGATTCGACAGAGAAATCAATAGCTTTCCAGCCAAGCAACAGCTAAGAGAATTCAGCACCACCAAACCAGCCTTACAACAAATGCTAAAGGAACTTCTCTAAGTGGGAAACATAAGAGAAGAAAAGGACCTATAAAAACAAACCCAAAACAATTAAGAATAGGAACATACATATCAATAATTACCTTGAATGTAAATGGACTAAATGCACCAACCAAAAGACACAGACTGACTGAATGCATACAAAAACAAGACCCATATATATGCTGTCTACAAGAGACCCACTTCAGACCTGGGGACACATACAGACTGAAAGTGAGGGGATGGAAAAAGATATTCCATGCAAATGGAAATCAAAAGAAAGCTGGAGTAGCAATACTTAGATAAAATAGACTTTAAAATAAAAAATATTACAAAAGAAAAGAAAGGACACTACATAAAGATGAAAGGATCAATCCAAGAAGAAGAGACAACAATTATAAATATATATGCACCCAATATAGGAGCACTTCAATACATAAGGCAAATGCTAACAACTATGAAAGAGGAAATCGACAGTAACATAATAATAGTGGGGGACTTTAACACCCCACTTACACCAATGGACAGATCATCCACACAGAAAATTAACAAGGAAACACAAGCTTTAAATGACACAATAAATCAGTGTGATTTAATAGATATCTATAAGACATTACATCCAAAAACAGCAGATTACACGTTCTTCTCAAGTGCACAAGGAACATTCTCCAGGATAGATCACATTTTGGGTCATAAATCAAGCCTTGGTAAGTTCGAGAAAATTGAAATCATATCAAGCATCTTTTCTGGCCACAATGCTATGAGATTAGAAATCAATTACAGGAAAAAAACCTGTAAAAACACAAACACATGGAGGCTAAACAATATGCTACTAAATAACCAAGAGATCATTGAAGAAATCAAAGAGGAAATCAAAAAATACCTAGAAACAAATGACAATGAAAACACAATGATCCAAAACCTATGGGATGCAGCAAAAGCAGTTCTAAGAAAGAAGTTTATAGCAATACAATCCTACCTCAAAAAACAAGAAAAATCCCGAATAAGGACTCTAACCTTACACCTAAAGAAACTAGAGAAAGAAGAGCAAACAAAACCCAAAGTTAGTAGACAGAGAGAAATCATAAAGATCAGAGCAGAAATAAATGACATAGAAACAAAGAAAACAATAGCAAAAATCAATAAAACTAAAAGCTGGTTTTTTGAGAAGATAAGTAAAATCGATAAACCTCTAGCAAGACTCATCAAGAAAAAGAGGGAGAGGACTCAAATCAATAAAATTAGAAATGAAACAGGAAAAGTTACAACAGTCACCACAAAAATACAAAGCACCATAAGAGACTACTACAAGCAACTATATGCCACTAAAATGGACAATCTGGATGAAATGGAGAGATTCTTAGAAAGGTATAACCTTCCAAGACTGAATCAGGAAGAAATAGAAAATATGAACAGACCAATCAGAAGTAATGAAATTGAAACTGTGATTAAAAATCTCCCAACAGGTCTTCCTAGGTGGCACAGTAGTTAAGAATCTGCCTGCCAATGCAGGAGACACGGGTTCAATCCCTGCTCCAGGAAGATCCCACATGCCACAGAGCAACTAAGCCCATGTGCCACAACTATTGAGCCTGCACTCTAGAGCCCATGAGCCACAACTATTGAGCCTGTGTGCTGCAACTACTGAAGCCCACACACCTAGAGCCCATGCTCTGCAACAAGAGAAGCCATGGCAATGAGGAGCCCGTGCACCACAAAGAAGAGTAGCCCTCACTTACCACAACTAGAGAAAGCCCACGTGCAGCAACAATGACCCAACACAGCCAATAAATAATACATTTAAATAAATAAATCTTTTTTAAAAATAAATAAATATTCATTAAAAAATCATTTTAAAAAAATCTCCCAACAAACAAAAGTCCAAGACCAGATGGATTTACAGGTGAATTTTATCAAACATTTAGAGAAGAGCTAACACCCATCCTTCTCAAACTCTTCCAAAACATTGCAGAGGAAGGAACACCCCCAAACTCATTTTATGAGGCCACCATCACCCTGATACCAAAACCAGACAAAGATACTTTAAAAAAAAAAGAAAATTACAGACCAATATCACTAATGAATTTAGATGCAAATGTCCTCAACAAAATACTAGCCAACAGAATCCAACAACACATTAAAAGGATCATACACCATGATCAAGTGGGATTTGTCCCTGGAATGCAAGGATTCTTCAGTATATGCAAATCAATCAATGTGATTCACCATATTAATAAACTGAAGGATAAAACCACATGATCATCTCAAAAGATGCAGAAAAAGCTTTTGACAAAATTCAACACCCATTTATGATAAAAACTCTCCAGAAGGTGGGCATAGAGGGAACCTACCTCAACATAATAAAGGCCATATTTGACAAAGCCACAGAAAACATCATTCTCAATGGTGAAAAACTGGAAGCATTCCCTCTAAGATCAGGAACAAGACAAGGATGTCCACTCTTGCCACTACTATTCAACATAGTTTTGGAAATCCTTGCCACAGCAATCAAAGAAGAAAAAGAAATAAAAGGAATCCAAATTGGAAAAGAAGAAGTAAAACTCTTACTGTTCACAGATGACATGATACTATACATAGAAAATCCTAAAGATGCCACCAGAAAACTACTTGAGCTAATCAATGAATTTGGTAAAGTTGCAGGATACAAAATTCACACACAGAAATCTCTTGCATTTCTATACACTAATAATGAAAGATCAGAAAGAGAAATTAAGGAAACAATCCCACTCACCATTCCAACAAAAAGAATCAAATACCTAGGAATAAACCTAACTAAGGAGGTAAAAGACCTGTACTCAGAAAACTATAAGACACTCATGAAAGAAATCAAAGACGACACAAACAGATGGAGGGACATACCATGTTCTTGGATTGGAAGAATCAACATTGTGAAAATGACTATACTACCCAAAGCAATTTACAGATTCAATGCAATCCCCATCAAATTACCAATGGCATTTTTCACAGAACTAGAACAAGAAATTTTATGATTTGTATGGAAACGCAAAAGACCCTGAATAGCCAAAGCAATCTTGAGAAGGAAAGAAGGAGTTGGTGGAATCAGGCTTCCTGACTTCGGGCTATACTACAAGGCTACAGTGATCAAGACAGTAGGGTACTGGCACAAAAACAGAAATGTAGATCAATGGAACAGGATAGAAAGCCCAGAGATAAACTACGGTCAACTAATCTCTTACAAAGGAGCCAAGGATATACAGTGGAGAAAAGGCAGCCTCTTCAATAAGTGGTGCTGGGAAAACTGGACAGCTACATGTAAAAGAATGAAATTAGAACACTCCCTAACACCATACACAAAAATAAACTCCAAATGGATTAAAGACCTAAATGTAAGGCTAGACACTATAAAACTCCTAGAGTAAAACATAGGAGGAACACTCTTTGATGTAAATCACAGCAAGATCTTTTTTGATCCACCCCCTAGAGTAATGGAAATAAAAACAAAAATAAATAAGTGGGACCTAATGAAACTTCAAAGCTTCTGCACAGCAAAGGAAATGATAAGCAAGACAAAAAAACCCTCAGAATGGGAGAAAATATTTGCAAACAAATCAACAGACAAAGAATTAATCTCCAAATTATATAAACAGTTCATGCAGCTCAATATCAAAAAAACAAACAACCCAAACAAAAAGTGGGCAGAAGATCTAAATAGGCATTTCTCCAAATAAGACATACAGATGGCCAAGAGGCACATGAAAACTGCTCAACATCACTAATTATTAGAGAAGTGCAAATCAAAACTACAATGAGGTATCACCTCATACAAATCAAATTGGGCATCATCAGAAAATCTACAAACAGTAAATGCTGGAGAGGGTGTGGAGAAAAGGGAACTCTATTGCACTGCTGGTGGAAAAGTAAATTGGTACAGCCACTATGGAGAACAGTATGGAGGTTCCTTGCAAAACTAAAAATAGAGTTACCATATGTCCCAGCAATCCCACCTTGGGCATATACCTGGCATATACCCAGAGAACACCATAATTCAAAAAGACACATGCACTCCAATGTTCATTGCAGCACTATTTACAATAGCCAGGACATGGAAGCAACCTAAATGTCCATCAACAGATGAATGGATAAAGAAGATGTGGTACATCTATACAATGGAATATTACTTAGCTGCAAAAACCAATGAAACTGGGACATTTGTAGAGACATGGATGGACCTGGAGACTGTCATACAGAGTGAAGTGAGTCAGAAAGAGAGAAACAAATAGCGTATATTAACACATGTACACAGAATACAGAAAAATGGTACAAATCAACCAGTTTGCGAGGCGGAAATAGAGATACAGATGTAGAGAACAAATATATGGACACCAAGTGGGGAAAGTGGAGAGGGCTGGGGAGGAATGAATTGGGAGATTGGGATGCCAAATTGTACACTCTAAATATATGCAGTTTATTACATGTTAACTGTATCTCAATAAACGTTCTTAAAAAAAAAAAGAATTCTTGGGACAGGGAAATGGCCAACCTCACTTGGGCCAGGTCACTTTCACTTTCTGTTTCAGAATATACTCGGGATTTGTTTTAATCAGGTGTGTTATTAAGACATGCAGACACAGAAATGTTTGTCATGAAGAAGCTGTTACTCACAATTGCCTAGAAGAAAGGGGCACAACACACAGGGCCACATGGAGAAGCACCAGCGTTGGTCAGGAGGCAGAAGGAGCAGGAAGAAAATGAGGGAAGGAGTCTTTACTGTGGTTTCTGCAGGAAGAAACAGGCAAGGCAGGGTAAGCAGGCTTAGGACTGGCTGGTTAAAATAATTTCAGGGCTCTGGGCGTAAGGCTGTCCCTAGTTGTCTTGTGCCTGGGCCTTGGGGTGTTAGGGCAGGTGGTGAATGGTCCAGAGTGCTGTATAAGAGCCTAATCAGTTGGGGGGGGGGAGGGCACAAGCGGTTCTGAATTTGTTGGTTTGCACATGAAAGATGCACTCACAGGTAAGTCCTCCACTGTCTCTAGAAATTAGCTAGTCTTGGGGGAGTCAGGTTCCCCTGGGTCAGTAAGTCCCCAGATGTCAAAATATCAGAATAAAAAGACATGCTTAACATCCTTCCAGGGTGCCCAAGCACCCCCCCCACCCGGCTCCCACTAACAGTTGGTCTGGTTCTGAAGAGCAGAGAGCTGCTTAGCTCTGCCGGGGGTCAACCCCTTCCACCAGATCCCCCTCCACCTTCTCTTTCCCCTTTGCTGCCTCCAAGGAGCCCTGATCCGGCTCGCTCATCAGACCCTGCCTGAGCACTGATGGCCCCTCTGTAGCACCCTCTCTGCCCTTGGATTCCCATGTCCACGCAGTCCCTGGGCCCTGCGGACCCTCCTCTCTGGCGCCCCTGCGCTCCTACTGGACCCCACTGAGCTCGCCTTCAGCTCTTTAAACCCCTACAAAATGTCTCCGGAATGACATTTCTTCCGACTCCCAACCAAGCACCCCTTGATGCTACCAATAACAATATAGAAGCTGCCGCTTTATCTAAATATCTGTTCAGGAAAATGTCCTCCTCCTCAGGCTTCCATTATCTGTTTCACAGCTTTGTGCTCTTCCCTTCTTCTTAGAGGGGGCGGGGTTGGGGGGATAGAGGGGTGGACTTCCATCTAGGCTGCCCCCATCCCAATTGCATCCCATCTAAACTCACTCCCCCACATACACATAGGTTGGTCTGTGTGTGTGTGTGTGTGTGTGTGTGTGTGTGTGTGTACAGGCACGTGCGCAAATGCATGTGT
The DNA here is from genome assembly GCF_030028045.1 of Hippopotamus amphibius kiboko. Classification (NCBI taxonomy): domain Eukaryota; kingdom Metazoa; phylum Chordata; class Mammalia; order Artiodactyla; family Hippopotamidae; genus Hippopotamus; species Hippopotamus amphibius. The sequence continues at coordinate 132,547,159 of NC_080187.1, read as the reverse complement.
GCTAAGGGAGGATTCAGAAGGAACCTCTATTCAAACAGAGTTTCATCCAGCTGTCTCCACCACTGGCACCTGCTCTTATTTTAAGCAGTTCTACTAAAGGATGACACTTTTCAGCCATACTTTCCACGAAGGTAGCAGGGGCTGGTTTCTAGCATTGTCTTCCTTGGATGTCTGGAGGGAAATGCAGGCTCATAGGTGAATGGTGACTGTACTCCTTTCTCCAGACAAATCTTGATTTCGAAGACACTGACTGGTATTCCATATAAGTGCTCTGAGACCCCAAAGACCATGTGCCCAACCTGTGGGCTCAGGAAATACCATCACTTTAACCTGAGTGGGTCATTCATCTCTGTTTCTCACTGGAAGAGTGAGGTTGCCAGGACAAAGTGACCACACTATGCAGAAGTTAAAACTGCTACAGAACTCTGAGACCTCAACCAGCTCTCTGCTTCTTTTAGAAAAAAACATGGGGAGTAACCCTTCTTTATCCTGCAAGCTTAAAGTGCTGGCTACAGCACCGCCAGTATTCTAGTCATAGATTTGCACAGGCAGATTCTTTATGGGATTTTGCTAATGGTGATAACTAAAAGCCTATCCCCAAAATGAGAATAGAATGACACCAAAAAAGAAAAAAGAAAACACTTGCCTCCAGCCATTTCCAGCTAATGCGAACATGCTAGTATGCGTCCACCAATGGCATACATATAACAGAATTGTATCAAATTATACAATTGTATAATTGTATCAAACTTGTCTCCTGCTTTTTCCCCTCAGCATTAGATTCTGAACATTTTCCCAGGTACATTCATGGTTACTCACGGTTATTCTGGTTTACCATGATTTTCTTAATCCCCTTGTGCATCTTAGTTGTTTCCTTTTATTTTTTTTCTCTTCCTCTCCATAACAGTATTATAAAACTACAATGAACATCCTTGAAAATGCTTATTTGCTGATCTACAATTAATTCCTTAATAATAGATTCTTGAAGTGCTGGAGCAAAGGGCACCAAAAATTTTGAAATGGCTTACTTTTTATTGCTGATGAGGCCATCTTGGTAACACACACCTGCCCTTCAAATATGGGTGGTAGATACGAAACACACCTGCACTCTGACAACTGGACTCAACAACCATGTGGCCCTTTCTTTCTGACCCCAAATTGCCAGGTGAAGTCCCCCTGGTAATTGGAGAGATTGGCTCCAAACCACCACTGGGACTGTTTCCTGTGCAGACGTGCACCACTGACTTGGGAACTTTAAAACCCAAACTGCAAGATGTAGAGAACGGACTTGATTATATGGGGGGGGGGGGGTGCCACAAAGGGGGAGCTGGGATGAAATGAGAGAGTGGCACTGACATATACACACTACCAAATGTAAAGTAGATAGCTCGTGAGAAGCTGCTGCATAACAGGGAGATCAACTCGATGATGGGTGATGATCTAGAGGGGTGGGATAGGGAGGGTGGGAAGGTGTTGCAGGAGGGAGGAGATATGGGGATATATGTATAAATACAGCTGATTCACTTTGTTGTACAGCAGAAACTGGCACAACAGTGTAAAGCAATTATACTCCAATAAAGAGCTAAAAAAAAAAAAACTGCAGGACAAGTGCCCCCAACACCACACAAGCACCCGCTGTTTTGCCGGATGGACACTGAGATTGTCTCCCTATGCTGAGGTGTGGGTGGCAACTGGACTTGGTTTTGGAAAGGGGAGGAAGCATTTATAATCAAGTAAAGAAGAAAAAGCCAGGTCCACACGTTCAGGGAAATCCCGTGTCTCCTGACGAACCTACCTTTCACCTAGGAAACCCAAAAAAGAATGCCCATCACCCACAGTATTCTATCCCAAACCCATGTGAGAGATTGACAGTCACTCGGCTTCTATTTGGGTTATCAGTGCCTGTGGTGCGGAGGTTGAGGGGCTCACGGAGCAAAAAAACAAACAATGGATGCGAGCAAATGAGTCCTTCCCTTAACACTCTAAGAGAAGGGATGACAGTGAGAACACAGAGCATCCTTGGCCTTGAACTTGGGTCACAGGTTAGAAAGGGGATTCAGTTAGAATAAGGGAAAGACAAATCTGAAGCCAGCTGCCACCCATGCGTGGATGGAGAACCTTGGCTGGTGTGGATCTGCTCCCTGTTCCACAAAACAAATATGATGCCCCTCCTCCCTCCCTACTCCTGTGCGAGGAGGCATCACTGAGAAGGGAAGGTGCAGTGCTTGGAGAGGAGCTGGAAGGAGAGAAGCGGGACGCCTTTGAGCTGCTGTGGCAGTGCGGAGGATGCTTCCTGGTACCAGGGAACAGCAGGACATTGTCACTCCTGCCTCGTGGGAATCTGTCTTCAGCTCAGACCTAATCCCACCAAAAAGACATTAGAAACAGCCTTTCCATAATCAAAGATGGTGCAAGCAGGTAGCCACAGGGTATTCGCCCCAAGGTTGTAAGAAATATCGTTTGGAAACCACCTATATTGTCCAATAGAAGTCAGCTATGTACAGACCTTCCATACAATGACGTACTAAATTAACATTTCTAAAAACACAAGACAAAAAAAGATTGCTACTTAAAAAATAACTACCAAAAACACGACTTAAATTTTAAATTAAAAAAAAAAAACTTTACATGAAAGAATGACCTTAAAATATGCTCAAGATGCCATGTATGTGGAGAGAGCAGTTTCCCAGGTAGCAGAATCAGCATGTGATGAAAACCAAAATGCTGATGTTTCTGTCTCTAGGATGAGACCACAGAAGATACCCCTCTCCTGTTAGTTCATCTGTATTTTCTAATTTGTAGAATGCTTGTAATTATTACATACATGTGAGTGTGTATTTTAGAACTGCATAATTGCATTATCCTTTCAATGAGTGAAGGAAGTGTGGCTGGTTCTGTGTGTTTGCTTTGCCTTCATCCTCCCTTCACCCCAGTGCCACAGAGAATTCTGGGGGCCACAACTTGGCAGATGGCCTGGGTCAAAGCACGGAGCTCAAGTGTCAGGCAGGTTATTCATAATCAGTCAGTGGCCGGCACCTCTCAGAGCACCTTGGAAGAAGGTAGTGCCTCCTTGTAAGCCTCACACAAAAGACTCCAGACTTGGAATTTGGAGCAAGTTCAAGCACAGACATCCACAGGGAACCATCCAGCCCAGGAGAGCTTGCTTCAATCCAGAACAGCATGAAACCCAGGAAAAGAATCCAAGGGAGGGCAAACAGAGGGACCGAGGCAAGCCCCGCTCCTTTGAGATGTCAGCCATGTCTTAGAGGGAGCCAGACACTTCCATTAGGACCCCACTGCAGGGTATATATGGTCTGTGGCATGGGCACCAAAGTATTAGATTGTTGCAAATGGGTCAATGGACCTGCCTGATTTGGGCAGTCATGGCTTTGGAACCCAGAATAAGTACAGCGGACCCTTACAATCTGTTGCTTCAGCAAGAATTATTTCCCTCCGGGTATACTGTGCTTTAAGAAAACATTTTTGTTAAAGTGTAGATTCTATATAAGTACAGTGCTCATTTTACTTTTATTTTCTATTTCTGGGAAGGCATAGGTTTGGCCATTGAGCCTGTGTTCATTTGAATGGCAGTTGTAGGAAGAGAGGGGTCCCCAGGCAGTCCCCAGGGACCTGGACCCTAAACCACAAGGGGCCACAGGGCCACTGGGACATTGCACCACCTCCTTGCTGCTTCAGAAGGTGGCAACGCCTCAACTCAGAATGCAGCCCACCCCAGAGAGATGATCAGCCCTGCAAAGTGATTGCAGTAAAATAAAAGAAACGCAAAAGGAAAGTGTGGGGCAAGGAAGAGGGGGCATCGTTACAATGATAGCAGTCGTCCTGATTATTCGGAACAAAATGGGAAAGGATTTTTTTTTTAGCTCTGCTTAAACCTCCCCAGAATTCCCCAAACCTCAGGGGAAAACTGATGTCCGTGAATCCTCCACTCGAAAAAGCTATGATGGTCTGACTCTTCCCAGGATGGGAGAGACATCATTATCGTGACTTTACAAATGGGAACTGGAGCTCCCAGTTCCTTATCTGGGTTAAGGAACCCACTCTGAGCCAAGGTCTGGGCGGGGATTCAGGTCTCCCAGACCCTAACGCCTGGCTGCCCAGGAGCCCGAAACTAAGGCTCCAGAAAGAGCACCAAGTTTTCCACCCCATTCAAAGAACTTTTGAGTGAGAACAGTATCACATTTTATTAAGTGAATTGTTTATGAGTTGCAAATACTAGGCACTTGACCAGAAGCCTCAGAGACTCACAGATTCAAATCTCTCTGTCATTCGACTCCTTGGATTTTGTATCTTACAACCACCTGTGAACTGATTCTGTGACCTTCAGTGGACCACTTAACCTCCTTTGCGGAGTTTCTTCATACATAAAAAAATCCCTCTTCATCCAATAATGCAGAAGCGTTGTGACCTAGACTCTCAGTGCTCCAGGACATTGGTGTTCAAAGCTCCTCTGAGAATCCTGCCAAAAACATAGACTCCACCTCCCACAGTTTCTGATTCTGTAGGTCTAGGTAAGGCCTGGAGAACGGCATTTTTAGAATAAGCATCTCTGAAAACGTAGATGCAGGTGGTCAGAGGATTTCACATGAGAAAAAACAGCAGTTCATCCCTTTTTCTCATCCAACATTCTGCCGATCAATACATTTGTAAACTGTGGAGAAGAGAAAGCAACACAAGCAGTAACAACAACTCAGCAGTGTCTGCATAGCTTGTCCTTTCATAGAAATGGTGAAAATATATTTTGATAGGACGTCATGAGCCTGGCAGAGAGTAGGAGTTCAATAACCACTGAATAGGCGAGTCTTCCTTTCTTAGTACTTTTTAAACATTTTCCACAATCCCCTCCTCTAAAATGCTCAACTATTTATCCTCAGCAAAAGCAACTCGAAGAAAGATTTTGCAGGTCCAAGCAAAACGCACACATGTAAAAGCTCTCAAAGAGAGTTCTGACCCAGCATCAGTGACCTGATGCCAAGCGGTAATCTTCCAGCTCACAGGTGACAAAACTAACAATACACATTTAAAACACTGCCAGCAGTGAGGCCCAGACTGAAGTTACACCTATGTCATAGCTCACGAAAACTGTCTTTTATTTTTGTTATTATCGATAACATTGGGGTCAGCCACAGGGGAAATGCCACAAAGCAGGATTTGAAAGGACAGGAGTGGGAGGGGGCGGGATGAGGGTCCTTTGCTCTCCCAGGCATCCCTGGCTTCTGGCTGTTTTGCTAGAACACTCGGTGGCCATGAAGGAGGCAGGGGAAGATGGGGCCTAGGGTTCTAGTTCTCTTCCTGGTAGGACAGCTGTGTGGAAATAAAGACCAACCAAAGGAGAAGAGGCAAAGGCATTTCAGAACTTGCTGTAGACACTGAGTCAGCTGCTCTCATTTGCCTTTTGTCAGAGGAGTGGGGAAGCTTTTCAGTGGATAAAGGGGAGCCTTCAGGTGTGCCCCAACTAAAGGCTGTTGATGGAGAAGCTGGAGGCAGCTAACTAGAAGGGGGGCATCCTATGTAATTGGTTCAGGGAGAATATTTGCCTTTCTCTGCTCAGTCCTAAACTGGAAGCATCAACAAAATTAAGGGAAGCTGTAAGTTGTTAATCAAGTCCAGGCCATTCGGGGCCAATTGTTCTTGATGGTCACTAGACATTGCTGTGTGGCTTCCTGGAAATCTGACTTGTGGCAGGCTGGCTTCCTGGGCTGGTTATTACAGACAATGGGGTGGTCTCCTGGGCAGGTTGCTGCAGGTGGTAGGTCAGAGTTTTATTTTTACATATGGTCTGGCCATTGTCTATTTATATTTTAAGTGGCTCAGCTATGTGAAACAATCCTCTCTGTAACAAAGGCCCCGGATAAAGTCCCAGCAGAGGGCACAGCCACCGCTAGACTCTGCTCTGCAAACTACACCCACGCAGGAACTGAGACGTTGGGGGAACTTGAAAGCTGGGAGGAGACGGGTCAGCTCTCCACAGCCTCGTGCCATAGATGAAGTTCCTGGTCACCTGCTGGGGATGGCTGTGCAGGACTAGACCCCCAGCCTCCTGACTGCCAGCTCAGTGCTCCCCAGACCATGAGGTGAGCCCGTGATTCTGACGAGAGAGGCCACGACTTATTCTATGTGTAGGTTATCTTTGATTTCACAAAGACGCTTCCAGTGTGCCAGAACTCCAAAGGAGCCACTTTCTGGAGGGCAAGCTAGGCAGTATCCTGTTACAAACCATCAGGCGCTCCAACCCCCCATTTCCTTCTCTGGAAAGCTATGGAGCTGAATGAATACATTTCTAAGGAGCTTCCCAGGCTAGCTTACCTATTCTATGATCTAAATGTGTCCACTGTGAGTATTTCAAAGGAGGTTCCTTCTGCCAGGAGCAACTAAAGGAGTTGCCAATGGGACTAAGATATTCTACTCACCCATTGCCTCAGCTCACCTGAGTAGCTGCCCACTTCAAAGTGAGGCCATAAAAATACAATCCCCATTTGCTTTCCACTACTGAAGCAAATTCCAAAACAGAGCAATTTAATATTCCACCCTAAGCCACGTTTAATATTCCACCCTAACAAGCCACACCTGTGGTCATGCAAAGACAAAGTCTTTCCCAAAAGAGCAAACAACAATGTAAGAAAAAAAAGAGTAGGGTAAAAAAATAATAAAGGGCATCTCTAAATATCACATAAAACTTTGACTGTCTATTCATCTGCTAGCTTATCAAAATGAGTAAATTTGACCCAGTATTCTGTTCCATCAGATCAGATAGTCAAGGAGAGTGAAGGTATGTATAGTTGAAGTTCAAGAAATTATCTCTGTATTTTATCCAATTGTTTTCCAATTCCAGGACCATGGATTTTACCAACAGATGTTCACTGCATATGAACTGATAGCAGCTCACAGTTACATGATCACACAGTCAGAGCAAGTTTTTGTATTTTGTTCACATGTTTATAACTTGGAGTTCATGAATATTCCTTTCATAGCTGAGATGGCAACAGGGAATAAACCCCACTTATTGCTTTAGGCTGGTCTTGGACCTTTACATCTTATTCTTTAGGTTCTTGTTGCCTCTCCCTTTCAGTTTTTACTACATCCCTGTTTAGATCCTATTGTTACCCTTTCATCTTTTCATTCTTTTATGCTTTCCAAAAAAGAATAACTGCCCCCCCCCCTTAAAACTGCTAGAGTATGGAACACAAGCATTAAAATCTAAAATAAGTTATGCACGAAAAATATTTAACAAGAGGCCATGTGGATAAACCTAAGTAAGCATAGATTGATTGATTGACAATGATGGTGACAAAGATGATGGTGATATGGCAGCTAATGTGGGAGGTCTAAAACAAGGAATTAAATCCTAGAAAGTGTAACATGGAAGATGAAGAAATGTGAAAGGAATTTAAAACCTTCTAGGGTCTTGTACTCTTCAAGAGAAGGGAAGCAAAGAAGATTACCTTTAGACTTGTTAAGTCAAATAGGCACTGTACAAGCTTAAGGGTAGAAAAGAAAGAGAATATAGAACTTCAAGACAGGTAGATGAGGAAAAAGAATTTTTAAAAATACTCAGCCTCTAATAGAAAATAGAAAGATGTTCAAAACAAAGCATGATAAACAGATAACCAAAAAAAAAAAGTGGTAGAAATACATCTAAAGATATTCACAATAAATGTAAATGGATTAAACTCTCCAGTTAAAGATCAGTTTTTCCAGATTGGATATTTTAATTTAGCTACATGTAAAAATGAATCTATTAGATTTACTTATAAAAACAATTAATAAATATCATAAATGCAATGTTCAGTGAAAAAAGCAAATTGAAAAAAGAATAGAGCATCACCCAGTTTTGTACAATTTTAAATATATTAAACAATACTGATAGGTTGTTTATAGTTACATGAAGGGGAATTTGATGGTGAGGGTGGGGACAGATGTGAATTTTATCTGTACCTGTAAAGCTGTATTTTTTGAAATCCTAGACACACATGTAGCAAAATGTTAAGATGGATGGGTTCATGGGTATCTGTTATATTCTCTGTTTGGGGGTATGTTTAGAATATTTCTTGATTAAAAAAAAATTTCAATAACTGAATAAAACAAAGTGATATGTATACACACACACACACAAACACACACACACACACACACACACATATATATATATATCACAATCCCAATTTTGGATTTTATTTTTAAAGTGTTTTAGTGTTAAGAAAATATGAGAACATAGATGTTAGCCGAACCTATTGCAGTAATTATTTCACAATATATATAATTCAAACCATCATGCTATACACCTTAAACTTATACAGTGATGTATGCCCACTATTTCTCAAAAAAATGGAAAGAAATTATATGACATAATCCTTATGCTTTTCTGTATTTTCTCAATTTTCCACAATGACATTTTTTATAAATTTTTAAAATATCAATTTTAAAATAATAAAACATCTAGGCAGAGAAAAGCTTTAATACATTTTTCAAATTTTTTCACATTTTTACATTTTATATATAAAGGCTCTTTATACTTAAAAATAACCATGGGAAGTAATTCATTCACTTTACCTCAAGACCAGACCCTTTACAGATGGTGCCTTTACCTAATACCTTTACTGGCCAGCAGGTGGCGGCAGCGCAATATTCATTTTAAACCAAGAATTTAATATTCAGACATCATTCCTCATGTGAAATAATCTCTAGATCACACCTGATTTTTGTACCAAAGTTCTGCATGGCTTATATGTGTTCTCCCCACATTTATTTGTTTCTTTATATTCGCTGAGAATCAGTGTTCCAAAGCTCTGACTCTCTCCACTCCACTTACAGAAACATCTCCTGGAGACTCAAGAAAGTTAAAAAAGCCACGGGTAATGAGTCGCGGAGCTCCGCCCACTTGATTCCTTCAGTCCAGTGAAATGTTTCATCATTATTCTGCATAAAGCTGACCCAGTATAATGTTGTCGTTTCAATTCAACATTTACAGCTCACTGAATAAAAATATATATATATGAAATCAAATCCAAAATTTGGCCCTATCCTTCCAGCATTCTATGAAAAAAAATAATAACTACTTCACCATTTACATGTCACCTCTGTATGACATGAAGTGCCCAGATCAAGAATTTCATGGACAGTTAAGTTGTTTAGTGTGTTTTGGACGTGGAGACATCTCAGTCTACACCTGTCTTGTGAGCATTGCTAACTCAGATCCCACGTTAGCACAGCTAACCTGAAGAAATACTGGGTTTATGTCAACACAGAAACAGGCGCAGAAGCTGGTGATTCTCTGCTCTGCTCTCCCTGATGGATTTCCTGACTGTGCCAGCAAGATGCTTCCCTCCTAGGGTCCTCACCTCTTCCACCTCCTGCCTTGCTGGACTCTTAAAGCTACACAGAGACATTTCAGCTCTGTCCCAGCTACCACATGCACTAACAGACGTGGAGACCCAAGGCAGAACACCACCCCACCCCCAGCTTCCTCAAAAGAAGGGATTTTATTTTTGTTCTTATCATTCTTTCTCTGCCTCTTTTTTTTAATCTCTCATTAGCCACATCCAAGCACCCTTGGGTCTTTCTACAACCTCCCCTGTGCTTCTCCCCATGGGATTTTCCCAACCTTAGAATAAGGATAACAGAAGTGAACCTTGTTTGCAACCACTGAAGCTGCTTTGAGCACGGTTGGGTGTGGGAGAGGCAGGTTATAGAAGCAGTTCATGACTGACCACCCACATGACTGGATGAGTCAGCTCCTGGACTCAGAGACCCAATGTGGTGTCAGTGCGGCCCACAAATACGCCCCGCATACAACCTCCTGCCCTTGGGTTCCGTATCCATCCTCGTAGCTACCCTATGAGGTGGGTACTACAAGCATGGCTTACCCGAACCTCACTAGTAGAATATTTGTTAGAAAGCTTTGTGAAAGGGTTTACCCAGAAGTCACTATTTGATGCTCCTGCATTTGATGAGAGGATGTGAAGCTGCTTGCAGTCATAGGACCCAGTCACGCTCACTCACTGATTTAATTTAAACATTTTTTAAGTGTGATGTGCTTTATTGCTACCATCTGCCCTACATTACAAAGGAAAAATGCCCGCTAAGAAAGTGGACAGTTCTGTGAGACTAAGAGGCCTAGAAAAGCACTTACGTTGGAGAAAAACATGGAAGTGAAAGAAATGGGCACCTGAAGATACAACTCTGATCACGTACAAGCCCACAACAGCTTTATTTCTCTATGCATAGAAAAATAAGAGAAGTATAAAAGTGTGGTTGGTTACGGAGAGCTTCACTGCGTCCTTCAGGAAATCATAAATATTTTGAGAATCTGGAAAAAACCAGGTGAGGGGTTGGCTGGACACTGTGGGGTGCCAGAACACTCTGTGGGAACAGCAGAAGGGGTTAAGCATCTTCCAAGGTCAGAAGAAGGAGAAAGAGCTTTCTGCAGAGAGGCAGAGTTCCAAACCAAGGCCTGGATAGTTGGAAAGATTAAAGAAAGTATGAAATGTGAAAGGCTATTTTCAAGATCACAGGTGCAGCAGCTGCTGCTGATGGTGAGGCCACAGACATTTTTCCCTGAGAAGGGCAGACAACCCTAAAGGAAGATAGTTTACTGCAAAACAAAATTTTTATGTGGATGAAACTAGGTGCATTTTTTTTTTAGTGGATGACATTTGATATGTGCATTTCTGAAGACAAGAAAATCTGCCAGGACATGAGGCCTCTAAAGAGAGGTAACACTGGGCTTCCCTGGTGGTGCAGTGGTTAAGAATCCGCCTGCCAATGCGGCAGACAGGGGTTGGATCCCTGCTCCAGGAAGATCCCACATGCCACAGAGCAAATGAGCCTGTGCGCCACAACTACGGAGCCTGCACTCTAGAGCCCGCGAGCCACAACTGCTGAGCCCATGTGCCGCAACTCCTAAAGCCCGCACACCTAGAGCCCATGCTCTGCAACAAGAGAAGCCACCACAATGTCCTCACCACAATGCCCGCGCACCACAATGAAGAGTAGCCCCCACTCGCCGCAACTGGAGAAAGTCCGTATGCAGCAACGAAGACCCAACATAGCCAATAAATAAATAAATATAATTAAGTAATTAATTAAAAAAAAGAAGCTAAGGCTAATTTTTGGAGGAAATTGTTAGGCTAAAACTCTGATTGGTGTATTCCTCCAGCAACTCCAGCGCCCTTTAGAGCTGTGGTGAAGAGAATGAACGCATCGTCTGCCGTGTGGCATCTGCAACATAAGACCTGCAGCAGTGGTGATGCTAGGAGCTTTCTGTCACCCTCCACTAAAGATTATATGAAGAGTGAATTTCTGCAATTGGCACTCTTTTATTGATGGAGGTCACTCCTAGTGCTGCTGATTATGAAGATAATATCCAAGTCACTTTCCAGCCTATGGACCAAAGAGTCATTGTATCTTCAAGACATTGCACGCCCACCAGAGACCACAGCCGCCATCTCCCTCCTCTCACCTCCAAATCTTGCTCACCTTCAATCTCTATGACTTCAATCTGTAAGGAGTCATTTTATTTATTTGCCTCATTTGTTTATTTTATTTCATCATGTGTTTTGGTATTTTATGTGTTTTTACCATATTATTTCACTGTCCATTTATATTAGCATAAATGTATGATGAAGTATAGAGAGGAAATAATTCCTATAACTGCTGGACCCACAAACATACCCACCAATGAGTTAACTAAGCGATTAAAAGGTGAGATTATGTTTTAAACACTTTTGTGTTGTGCAGAAATCATTAGTGGATTGTTATACAGTGATTTTTGTGATTTAGCATCAGCTGGAATGCTCAGATAAGCTCGAAATGTACTCATTGTTTTTCCTATTTTAAATAATGTGATATAGGTTTCTGCTCCATGAATATTCGGTGTCTTACATGATTTCAGGAACAAATTTGTTTTGGATAATACAGGATGCTTGCACTATGATCCTCTTTTTGTAGTCAAATGTTCTACCCCTGAGCTGTACCCCCTCTGCTATTATCCTCTTTTTAGAGGAAAAGTAAAACACTGAGCATTTCAGTAATTTGTCCCAGATCACATAGAGCAAGTGGTAAAGCCAGGATCTGAACCCCACTCAGCAGCTTCTATGGTCCAGGTTATTACTATCTCACCATACTCACTCCTGGGGAACAGGGAAACATTTGCCAGATTAGGAAAAAAAAATTAGAGTGATGGCCCAATTCCTTGGGACTCACCAGGTTAGAAAGGGTAGGGTTCATCTTGTTTAAAATTTTTCAGTAGTTGAAAAACCTAAATGACAAACTCCTTTGCATCGGGCAGAAGGGATTTTTTAAACTACTATTTGTCCAAAGGATTTATTTTACAGTGCCTTGCCCAAGCATTCCTGGTTTGCTTAAAAAGTAAATTGGTTATTAAATAGCACTATAATTTACCAGCATCAAACTACACAGAACTTGTAAATTTAGAAGTTAGGTGAAAGACGTAACTAGAAAAAAATTAATTCATATCGTGGAGTTATCAAAAAGTCCAAGCTTCAGAGAATGTCATGGAGTCGACATACATGGGTTCTAACTTTACCTTCCAAATCTAAAGACAGCATTCATAGCTAAGAGACCAGAGTTCACTGAAGAAAAAAATAAAACATGCTTTGGATGCCTTACTCAGTATATCATTGAGGAATGACCATGTTACTTTACATTTTCTACTTGACGTTAAATGTCTCTGACCTCTCGTCTCCAGAGCCAACAGACACAGAGCCCGGATCCCATATTACTTCTAAGGGCCATGAAAATGTCTTCCTTTCTTTTAAAACCAGAATAAAACCAACACAAACCTTTAGGCAGAAGAAAAAGCTTTAGTGTATAATATTAATAATGTCATCTGTATAGCAACATGTAGTATAATACGATTTTTCATATTTTTTAATGGAAAAAGAGTCCCATGAAGGCAAAAGTGCTTAGAGCCCGCAGAAGTCACACTGGATCCCTCCTCTTCTCCCCACATCATCTGCTCCACATTCCAAACACTGGGAGTCAGTCTCCATCCTATTGTTCTGGGCAGAAGGGAATAAGAGACAAAGGAAGGGAGGCATCTGGTGAATACTGACGCCCACGGGCCAGTGTCTCAGAGTCAGCATCTTACGTGGGAGGATAGGAGATTGATTCTCCAAGAAGATGCGTCTAGTGGACCATGCTGCAACGGGATCATCAATCCAAAGAAACATTAGCCCTTTATATACGGAAAAGACAAAAACTAATTCCAAAAGTTACATCACCCCAATATTCACAGCAGCACTATTTACAATAGCCAAGACACGGCAGCAACCTAAGTGTTCACTGACAGAGGAATGGATAAAGAAGATGTAGTACATATATACGATGGAATATTACTCAGCCATAAAAAAAGAATGAAATAGGACCATTTGCAGCAATAGGGATGGACCTACAGATTAGCAGGCTAAGTGAAGTAAGTCAGATGCAGAAAGACAGATATCATATGATATCACTTATATGTGGAATTTTTAAAAATGATACAAAATGGACTTATTTACAAAACAGAAACAGACTCACAGACATAGAAAACAAGCGTATGGTTACCAAAGGGGAAAGGTTGGGGTAGGGATAAATTAGGAGCTTGATATACACCACTATACATAAAATGGATAAACAGCCCTACTTATAGCACAGGGAACTACGTTAAATATCTGGTAAAAACCTATAATAGAAAAGAAACTGAAAAAGAATATATATACATTTATATATATTTATGTATATCTACATTTATAAATCACTTTGCTGTACACCAGAAATTAACACAACAGTGTAAATCAACTATACTTCAATTAAAAATATAAAAAATTTAAAAACTAGCCTGAAAGCAGAATGTGGGAAATGATATAGATGTTGATGGATACCTTGATTTGGGAATAAATGGAGGTATACACCCAAAAGCCAAGCCAAGTGGTCATGGACACCCCACCAGGACTGGCCACTGCACAGTCAAACCCTTGGACACAAGGCAGGCCACGTGGACAAGAGGAATCCAGAGCCTCAGAAGAAACCATCTGAATCGTACCCATCGTCTCCTCTCTTCACACGCAGTTTTACTTTCTACTCGAAGAGAAATGTCCCACGAGGCCCTCATCACTCTCTCCCGCCCACCGTGACCCACCCTGACGTGAGGTCCCATTTCTGCAATGTCACAGTCGGCCGGCAGAACATCAAAGCCAGTCCCCACGTGCGTGTCAGCTGCAGGAGAAGCGTCACCCTGACACGGACCCCCACCCATCAGCTGTGTGTGTCACCAGCCAGATCAATCCCACTCTGCCCCGTACGCTTAGAAACCAAGACTAATAAATCATTTGCCCGCTCTCAGCCCACAGATGGTAAGTGTGGTTCAATGCAGGTAATTATAAAAAAAAAAAAAATGACTTTGGGAGCAAAAAATCAAAACTTGGGAGACTGTATCTAATAGAAAAGGCCTGCAAAGAGATTTGGGAGTTCTAAGGACGTCGAGGAGCGGGTGAAAGGTCCCAGAGCCTGACAGTGGCTGGGCAGCCAGATTGACAGAATCGATCCTTCTTCTCTCCGGCATCATGAGGCCCTGGATCTGCTCGCCTCTGGGTCCCCGTGCCAGGAGGTGGCAGGCAGGGCGAGAGTATTCCCTCCTGCTCTAATGTGTCTGCAGCAAAGAGCCCCCACCAACCGAACAATTACCGAGACTGTCAGCGTGAGAAGGTGTTGGGACAGTGACAGGGTTAGGTAACAGCCTCAGGGGCTAAGTTGAAAGGTTCCAATGAGACACGTTAAACCACTCTTTATTCCACCCCCATCCTCCCTCCATCGCCCCCTTTATCAAAACAGGCATTTTTCTTCTCCCTTTAACTTTCACAAGGATGTTGTGATTTCTGCAAAGAAAAGTAGCATGGCTGACATGCCTTTATTATTTCAGCTGTCATTCACTAGTGTGATCTGTCCTCCCCCAAGCTCGAAGCTCCCTCTGCTTCCCACCGTGAGCTGTTGGTTGATACTTCGGCCCTTCCGCTATTTCATAATGAGACCATCCTCTCTTAAGAGACTTCAAGGATTCCCCTGCTCTGTGAGAGATAAAAGACTCAGCCTTCTCTCAGATTCCCTCCAAACATTTTCTTTGTTTACTGCGAAGGAGATTTTCTGGATGTCATTCAGAGCTGAAGTTTTCACATCAATTATCAGAAAGCTCTACTCCATTTTCTAGTAGAAAAAGGAATTATGCCCAGGCAGAATGCAACCACGGTTCTCTGGGCCCCTTGCCAACAAATGCCCCCACCAAACATTGTTAACCAAGGTGGCTGTACTTTCTCCAGAAATGGGTGAATGTCCCCGATCCCCAAAGAAGCCCTCCAGTAGCTTAGTTCAGTCAACCAATGGATTAAGCGCATAAAATTAATTCAACGGAACCGTTTGACAGAACGGTTCCATCATTACATCATTCGATAACTGCCTTTAATTTTCAAATTGTATATACTTAAGGTATACAGTATGATGATTTGATATATGTACACACAGTGAAATCATTACCACTAAGTAACATCTTCATTGCCTCACAGAGTTACCATTTTTTCTTTTTTCTTTTTTTTGTTTTTTGTGGTGAAAGCACCTGAAATCTACTCTTAGAAAATTTCCAGTATTCAAAACAGTAATTAATCATAGTCATCATGCTGTACGTTCGACCTTAGACGTACCCATCCTACATAAACTCAGCTTTATACCCTTGGCCCAACACTCCCACATTCCCCCCACCTCCCTGCCCCTGGTGACCACCCTTCAACTCTCTGCTTCTCAGTGACTGTTGAGTGTCTGCTTGGTGCTGGGCAATGTGAGAGGCATTCAGGATACAGGGATGAAAACATTCTGGTCCCACCTAACTTCAAGGAAATCATAACCAAAAGTTTCATATCTATGTAGAGAGCTTTGGTGATATTTTTTTAACCACAGCAAGAAAAAAATGGGATACCTGTAAACAGATGAATGGGATCTCAGAAAAATAGTCCTAGAACAGGGTACATCCTCACCCCAAGTGAAAGAAAAAAAATCCTATAAATTCATGGTATAGCATTTACCTTGAGCTGTGAAAGATATGGAGTGATGTGCTTTAGAAACTTGCTGATGCTACAAGTTATATTCAAAGGCATGGAAGCAAACCTGAGTACTTAGCTTCAGAAGAAACGCAGCTGGTGCCTGGGAACCAATTCCGGGGAGAACATCACGGTTTATCGCTACCCAGGGGTGAGCATGCAGGGCCAGGCAGGGGCGTGAATTTCCCTCGCGTTTTAGACACTGATGAAATAGCCCTCTCTTCATTACCGTTCCTAGCATTTACAGGGCAAGGTGAGGGAGGAAGATAACTGTTTCCAGAAGGCACATACTTCTCTATAGATTCAGAAAATACTCAGCTTCAGTGGACGTGGAGTTTATGATTACCACAAACTGCACGGCGCGCGATTAACCACCAAACTCCCTTTGAGTTGCTTCAGAGTCAGACCCATAGGTAGTTTGAAGAACTTGTGTTGATACGCTCTAAACTAATTCTCACTGGTAACAATTCCTCAAAAAGCTGAAAACCGAACACACACACACACACGAGATAACCAGGGTCTTTTGCTTCCTGGAGTCACACAAACAACAGGGCCAAAAGCTACAGCTTAGTTAGCACCTGTTCATAGCGAAGGCTGTCAAGGTGAGACGCAGAAGACGCAGTGATCATGAAATCACACAGCCGGCAGTGTCCAGGCAACCCGTGAGAAGGAACAAAGGAGAAAGATGGAGAGGCTGTGTCCTAGATGTGCCGAAGGAAGATGGCGGCAAACAACCGAACAAGCTGGCGTGTTTGTCAGGTGTTTTATGTGTATCCCAGAAAGAAAAAATGATATCACATGGCAACAACAACAGAACAAGATCACAAATAGACTAATTAAAACATTCTTAGGAAACAGCTATCTAAAAACTTTCCACCTTTTCTTCTTGGCTGATGTCTGAACTCACCTGGGAAAGGACCAACTGTGGGAATGCAGTTGGGACTGAGCACATATCATTAAGACGCTACGTCTCACCTCCAGGGTGGGAGGTTGCCTGGTTCAAGACCCCGGGTGCAACTCAAGGTCACTCCCAGTGAGGTCGTTCTCTCACCTCCCTGACCATCCAGGTGGAAATTAAAGATCCCAGGATACTTTTCAAAATAGCACAAGGGATCACTCAGCTGCCTGGCTTCAGTCTCAATAAAACCCAGCTTAATGTTCCCAGCTGGGAATGAGTCCTTTTTGAATAGAGAGGAGAGTCTTTGTTCCAGTCCACAATTATTAAGCTGTCCTTCGAGCACTGTAATTACTTTATAATCCACAGAGGACTTTAAGATACTTGGAGAGTAAGGGATGCTATGAAAAAGTCAATTCTATTGTAATGTATAATTGAATTTATCCACAGAGAAACAATTGGTCGCTAAATGAAAGTGTTGTCTAGGGAGTAAATTCACAGGTGTAGGCTTTACAACTATCAGAGGGCTGAGCTCCAAGAAAATTCAAATTCCAAAATAATAACTTTCAGGAAAAACAGCTTTTGGGTTGGGTGCTCATATTTTTCAAAACATATTCTCCAAAAGTTACATTTTAATAGCTCAATCCCCTTTTAGTTTGATATATACTCAATTTTGGGGAAATAGACGATGTGTAATGAAGGTAAACAGTTTCCATTAATTTTTCTTATTGAGGAGAAGTGTATCCCTTGAATATCATTACATAGATGTATGTGTTTTGTTTTAAAAGAATTAAGAAAATTACAAACCTACAAACTGTATTAATTTTGTACTGACTTGTTGCAAGGAAAATAAGAGGTAAGAATGTCTTAAAGAAACCTCATTCTATGCATCAGACTTCATATGAACAGCCAAAAAGGACTTATTTAAACTTTAATTTAAATTAAATATTGCATCTGGAATCCATCTTTCAACCAGCTGATCTGAAAGATATTTCTAGAACCTATTGGCAAGCAGATTTCTAAGAGAAAAGAACAAAGGATAGGATAATGTGGTATTTTATCTGTCGGTTCATGAAAAAATGATCCCAATACTTAGCAGCCTTAAACAGCAGCAAACTATGTTCTCACATTTCTGTGAGTCAGGAATGCAAATGTGGCTTGGCCAGGTATCTCAAGGGAGCCCAGGGTCTCTCACAAGGTTCAATCAAGATGCCAGTTGAGATGTTGGTGTGGGTCTCATCCCAAGGCTCAGTTAGGGCAGGGTCTACTCTCAAGCTTACTCAGGTCGTTGCCAGGATTCAGTTGCTCTCAGGCTGTTGGTGAGAGGTTTCCCTCACGTCCTTCACCATGGGCCTCTCCACAGGGCAGCCCACAACACAGCAGCTGGCTTCATCAACGCAAGAAGGGAAGCAGCAGGAGGAAAGCTGGACTCTTTCTATAACCTAATCCCAGAAGTGACATCCATCACTTTCCAGAATTCTATTTACTATAAATACATCATTGAGTCCAGCCCACATTCTAAGGAAGGGGATCACACAAGATGTGAATAGCAGGCAGGGGGGATCTTTGGGGTCCATCTAAGAGGCTGCCTGCTGCAGGCAGGTACCTGTGTGGTGAGGAATGAACTTTACCCAAAGAGAGGTCTGGCCTCTGTCCCAGCTCTGTCCCACCTGGGAGGTAACGTCTAAACCTGGGAATTTCCTGAATGATGCCAATGTATTTGTTATTCGTGGTAGGTCCCTGGATAGTTTATGCTAAGACGGTGACTCAGGATGGGGGACTGGCTATGAGAAATACCAGCCGTGCGATGAGAGGATTGGGGCTTTGAGACACCTGATACCAGCAGGCCTTTCCGGGGGGGAGGGGGCCTAGAGAGGATTCAATCACTCATGCCTACATAAATGAAACCCCAATAAAAACTCTGGACTCTGAAACTTGGTGAGCTTCCCAGGTTTGCCATACTGCGTGCATATTGTCACATATCTACAACAGGAGGATAACACATCCCTGAAGACACTGAAGCTTTGCATGTAGGATATCCTGGTCTCAGATTCTGCCCTACATGTCTCTTCCTTTGGCTGCTTCTGACTGGAATCCTTCTGTCATAATAAAATTTTAATTGCAAGTACAGTGCTTTCCTGAGTTCTGTAAGTTACTCTAGCAAATTACCAAGCCAGAGGAAGCCCACAAAGACCCCCAAATTTATAACTAAATGGTTTGATGTGAGGGTGGCCCTGAGGACACTCCCTCTTACAGCTGGTGTCAGAAGTCTTGGGCAGACTTGGCAGTCTTGGAGGACTGTGCCCTTCACCTTGAGATTGGCTAACTGCAGATAGTACCTAAGAGATTTTTGCCATTCTATTATTTCAAAAGGAACTGTCTATTTTGTTTGTGTGTTCACTTGTTTGGGTTTTGGCTCTATTTCTGTTTTTTAGGACAATTCCCCCCAAAGATGTCCTAGAGAAGAAAGTGGGGAAACTACTGCTATTCTTTAAAAGATCCCAGTCCCACCAAGTGAGCACTCCCAGCCTAAGGGAGCCTCCAGGACGCTGGTGACCACTGCATTTGAGCAGGGAAGCTGGAAAGTGAACATGATGATGATATGAGTTTATCAATCCCACCAAATAAAATGGCAGCCAGATTATTGAAATGTTTGCCAATTCAATAGCGGAGTAAATATTTTGAGATTTCTCTCTCCGTATATTTTTACTGAATATATTTTAGACAATTTGAAGTTGAGGTTATTCTTTCAACATATGCCCCCACAAAATAAATATTTACTGAGAGTTTCATGCATGCCAAGCACCAACATAGTGCTTTCCAACACGCCTCCGTTTGATGCACAAAAATCATGCCATGAGTTAGTCATTACTCTACCTTACATTATGTTTCCTGTATGAGGAAACTGAGGAACAGAGAGATTCAGTTGACAAGAAAAATAACATTCTAAATTCACACTGAGGGGCTTCCCTGGTGGTGCAGTGGTTAAGAACCTGCCTGCCAATGCAGGGGACATGGGTTTGATCCCTGGGCCAGGAAGATCCCACATGCTGCGGAGCAACTAAGCCCATGTGTCACAACTACTGAGCCTGTGCTCTAGAGCCTGAGAGCCACACTATTGAGCCCACGTGCCACAACTACTGAAGCCTGCATGCCTAGAGCCTGTGCTCCGCAACAAGAGAGGCCATTGCAATGAGCCCACACACCACACACCACAATGAAGGGTAGCCCCTTCTCACCTCAGTGAGAAGCCCTCGCATAGCAATGAAGACCCAACACAGCCAATAAATAAATAAATAAAATTAATAAAAGAATAAAAATTAAAATAAAATAAATTCACACTGAAAAGCAAGTTAGCAGATCCTATAGCAATTCTTAGTAAGATCCTTTTTACTTAGGATGTAAGATTAATTGATAAGCATTAGACTTTGACTTTTCATTGCTGTGGGTTGATCCCTGTTAACATAATTGCTTTTTATAGGCAATTGAAATTTACGTGTAAAATTTAAAAAAAAATTTTTTTAACTGTCTTCTTATAACAGATTGCAAACTCAGAAGATGCAGGGGGTGGGCAGATGTTGTGAATGAGTGAGTGGGGCCTTGGTGAACCCAGGAATGCCAGCCCCATCTATAGGGAGCAAAGACTGCATGGACCCCCATTGCAGCCTGTAGGAACTGGGTCCAGCATTGCCTGTCTACAGGCTTTTCAAGAAAATCCCCAAAACCTGGAGTTTCCTGTGAAAATTTCTGATTTTTAAATGTTACCAACAAATTCATTATTTTTTAATTTTGTAAGCTAAGCAAAGCATATTGGTGGTTCAGAATTTTGACCTAGAAAAATTAACAAAGAGGAAAAAAAGTTAATTTTTGTTCATTTGATCCCTGTGAAGAAACAAATCAGACATCCTGGTCCAGGACTGCTGCCATAATAGCCTGCTCCGTGGAGTGGATCACGTCACAGAGCAGCTCTCCACCTCTCAAACTTCGCAGACACAGCACTGACAAGGGAAAGAGAGCTAAAAAAGGTCCCATGAAATCATGAGCTCTTGAGGTTGGGAGAAATCTTAGAAGATGAGCTAGTCCTCTGAAGGAATCCCTTCTACAAATATTTCTAACAAATAATTACTCAGTTTCTTGAATCTCCTAGGAGACTAATTTGAAGGCAGCCCATCTCACATCTAAAGAGCTCCAATTGTTATAAAAATTCTTTCCAATACTGGCTTGAAATGTGCCTTCCCCTCACTGGTCCTAGTTCAACTCTCTGGAGCCACATGACAGCCTGTCTGGTATTCACAGACATCTGATATACCCCAAGTCTTAGCTTAGCGACTCTCAGCCTTTCCTCATACAAATGCTCTGGGAATCTCTCAGTATTCTGGTCACCCTCTTCTGGGCCAACTTCATGATGTAAGTCTCCCTTTTAAAACAAAGTACGTAGAAATAAACATGCAAGAGAGCAGCTCAAACTGTCCATCAAAATAACATGACACTCCAAGCAAAGCCAGGCTACAGTCCCAGTGAGAAAAGCCTACAGCACACCATGTGGCCAATGTGGATATATAACTGAGGGGTCCAGATGAAACAGTCAAACATCTACCTCAAAGTTTTACCTTTAATTTTGTAATTTAAGAATTAAATGTCATGCTTATTCTGAATCCCATATTTTATTATAACAGATTCTTTTAGAAGTATGACTTCTAAGAATTCCTACCCACTTGTCATCACAAAAATTATTCACTCTTCCTTTGTATCTTTGACGTCATCTTTGCTACCACTAGAGCCTCTTTTGGAATCATGTAAAACAAGTTTTCCAGCGCACACCATCTTCAGTTCTAAGCTTTTCAATATGAGGTATTTTTAAAATATTTCACTGGCATACAACATGCATAAACAGAAAAATACACAAATTCATATTTGGCTTGTTGATTCTGCACAAAGCGCACCGACCCTTGCACCCATTACATGGCTGGCAGCCCAGCAGCCTCCCCCTTTCCCACTTTCAGAAGGTGATTACTATCCTGGCTTCTAACTCAGTTGATCAAAGCTGCCTGTTTTGGAAATTTATGTAAGTGCTCTTCTGTGTTTAGCTCCTTTTGGTCACTCTTCATCTATAGTGTTTCCATTTGTAGCTGTAGTTCAAGGAATATGGCACTGTTTAAGTCTGTGTGTGATGCACTTACTAAAATTTTTCTCCCAAGCCACAGAAGTCCATTTGCCTAAAATTAGGCAATTGGGCTTTTTAAGTTCATCTCATAGGTTTAAGTGTGTGATTTCCACGACATAACCCCTTATGGGTTGGGTTTTGTAGAGTGATCTCTAAAGCATCAATGAAAGACTTGCTTAAACTAATTTCCAACTTTTACAATTGTGAGGTCATACACCTAGGAATAATCACTAATTTGATGTTAAATTTCTTTGCCTCCTTTTTAAACCGATTCTATCAAGGGGATCTGAAAGCATCAAAAACATTGACTGAGGTATTTTTAGGTTAATATGTCTTTCTAATAATATTTTTTTGATATGAGAGATTTTGTTAGAACTTGAATATAAGGTGACTTTTTTTCTGATGGATAATTTCAGTAAGAAAAAAAAAAGTGCATTCAGGCATAAATTGTGTCTCATGTTGACCTCATCACTTGGGTTCCCCTATTGTCTCTAATTGAGTATTCAGTTAAAATACTCAGATGTTTTGCGTATTAATTCCTATCAAACCATTTATCCCCAAAGGATGCACATTTATACTTATACTCACACTTTTAGCTAAATATAAGTTTTTACATTAAAATTTTACATGAAGATCATCTTGCATGTATTATAATGCTCAGGATTCTTCAAAGCACTTTCAAATGCATCATCACAACAATTTGATGCAATAGCTCAGGGGATGACTTATTATGCACATTTTATAGATATGAACATAATTACCACTGCCAGGCTTCACGTTGTTTAAAGGGATAATGCTCATGTTTTATAAAGGGCCCATTGAAATGGAAAAGAATACTATAGAGCAAAATCAGCAAAAAGTCATGAAATTTGAATATTCACCAAAAAAACCACAGAGTAAGCAGGCACATGGGAAAATATCATTGCTATAAATAAAAGAAAAGCAAATTGAAATAATAATGAGTGCCATTTCAGACCTAGTACAGGAACAAAAGAATGGGGCAAAATCCAACACTGATAAAATTTCAGTGAAGCTGTTAAGCTTATTATTCACTGGTGACAATATAAATTAGGATAATTCTCCTGGAAAAGTAAGTTGACAGTATATTTTTAATGTCAAAAAAAGTCATATCCTTTAATCAATTATTTCCATATGTAAAATTTATTCTTTAGGACATAATTTAGAAGAAGAGAAGTTGTTTGCAAGAAGATGTTCATCAAAGAATTATTTACAATAATAAGAAAAGGAAACTGATATTGTTTAAAATATTTTATTTTAAAAATAAAAAATATTTATTTCAAATAAATAAAACAAAGCTTTGCTCAAATGACCAGATCACCCTATCTCTCTTTTACACGTATAATTCTATACTTTGGAAACACAGGAGAAAAAAGTTGCTGTTTCTCCATCCTATCACAGCTTGTTTGCACCCAATATGCCCGAAGAGGAACGCATTGCATTTCATACAAATACCTTCTCATCAAACTTCCTCATCTAATCCTGTAGTTAAGTTTGCATTTGTCTCAGAACAGCCTCTGTGCAACCCCCAGCCGGAGAAGGCTAATGGGCTCCAAACCTACATAAGAACGATGCTCCTCAAAGCAGAGAGGAGACAGGAATGTCTGCCCACGGACAAATGAATTGTGTGTTGAAAATACATTGGCATGAACCTTCAGACACCCTGACCAATCGCTTATGGATGACTACGCCCTCTAAACACTTCAGAGGCTGAGCACGTGACCAGGCTCCTAGAAGGCACCTCTCTTGTAGTGTAAAATGCACAGTAGCTCCCCAATGCCTCGCTGTTGGGGAAGAGAGGGCTATATCTATGCCATTCATAACAAGCAAGACCAAAGAAACATCATTTAGACTCTAACATGAAATTTGATTTTCTCCTAGATGGGAAAATGTTTTTTGGGTTGGTATATTCACTGGGATGTACAGGGACTCCCTGGAGGAGGAAAGCGGGGTATTCTAGGGAGTTTTGCACCTCAAACAATCTAGTGCTTTACCTTCCCTTCCTAGAGCACAGCAGAACCCGCTCAGACCAGGGAAACACTGTGCTCAAAGTCCCAACTGCACAGGTCCCTGGTCACTTCATGACATGTTGATTGGTCTTGACAGGCAAGGAACCGAGCAGGACACTGCGACCTTGCACCCATCTGACTTGTCTCTGGGCAGACCTGCCTTGGTTTGGGCTTGTTGAGCTCCACGTGATGACTGCAGGCCCGCCTGCTGCTAACCCCCCTTACATCCAATTCACTGTAGAACTCAGACCAGCAAGTCTAGGGCAGTTAAATATACAGCTTAGGTAATGAAACGGGTTACAGATGAATATTATTTGGTCTGCAAACAATTCTGCAAAAGGTTCCAGAGGATTGTGTCTTGAGGGTTGTAGCTCATTTGCAAGGTTTGGCCAGGAAATGGCTAATTATGACACCTGCAAGCGTTTCTATGCAATTGGACCCCAGGGACTGGCTACCTTGTATATACAAATCAGCCTCGCCTATAGGCCAGGGAGCCACATTGGTCTCACATAGCAGAGGATGGCAATCAAACAGAGCCTTGTTAGCAATGCCTTTGGAGAAAACGGCTTAGCTCGTTGTGTGTGGAACTAGCATTTTTCATCCATGTATGTCTTCAGGCAACCGATCTTAGGGATGTTGGCATTAAAATAAGCCCCTTGCATGTTCCCTATATACTCCAGGCCTTCTGCAAGTGCACTCGTTTCTCATTAAAAAGCTACCTCACAGACATTTTCAGAGAACAATTTCTCTGTCCGTCTAGATCAGGGATTCTGCCTACAGCATCTGGGAATACTCCCTAAACCTACAGGTAGAACTGGCAATGGGTATAAGGATGGGGAGAGGTTCTGTAGCTTTCATTTTTTTCCCAAAGAAGACTTTTCTCTGCCTGGTATAAATGCTCCAGTCTCAGAGCAGTGGGGATCTTAGGAAAGACTTTAAGAAAGTGTGAGGCATCTCCTCCTCTTCCCAGGCATGCAGCCAACTCTGCTTCCCAGCTTCCCTTGCTGGCAGGTGTGGCCACGTGACTGGGTCCCAGCCAGTGCAATGTGGGAAGGAAGATGACGTCTGACCTGGCTGAGGCTCTTACACATCCTCTCTCCTCCTACCAGCGTTTGCAGAGGATGGCAAGGGTGTAGGACACGTGGAACCAGAAGACCAAAGGAACTGGATTCCTGCATCACTGTGTGGAAGGAAGCTTCCCGCCAGCCAGCAACAGCTGCCCCAATTGAGCAAAAAGTAAAGTTCTAAGGTATTGAATCACTACACGTTTGTACAGAGTGGGCTGATCTACTTTAATGCAGGAAGTGAGCAACATGGTCAGATTTGCATGTTAGAACGGGCCTCACATTTCAAATACAGTTTTTGTGATGAAGGGAAACATCAGGCTTTCATTTTGCTGCAATCCTTTTTGTATCATTACTTTTCAAAGTGCCCCACACATCCCATCATTTCCAAAGTGCCAAAACCTTAGACAACAACCAAAGAAAAGCACTTTATTTATAGATTGGCTGCTGGGTCATCTCCTTCAGACATTGAACACAAGGGCAAAAAGTCTTCCCAAACCATTTCCCTAAGTATTACATCCAATTTTCCCTTGAATACCTCGAGTTCTAGCGTCTTGACAGCTTCCTGAGCAAAATTATTCTACTGCCTGATTGACCTTCATGGTTCGGAATGTTCTCTTTCCTCCGTGTCAGACTTTAGTTTTCCTTCTTCTAACTTAAGCAGATAACTGGCCCAACTCCAGTGAATGAATTAGCGCTATAGTAAAACTCAGAAATATGGTTTTAAATGACTTAAATTAGTCTTGATTAAGTTCTCCCTGGATGAGATCTCATTTAATCATCATAACAAGGGTATGGAATGTGATCTCCATTTGACAGGCTCTGGGATTTCAAATAACTCAGCCGTGGCTACAGCATAAAGTAGTGGGGCCACGCCAGAGACTAGTGTTGATGAGCCCAAGCCCAGACCCATCCCAACCCACTTGGCTTCCTCATATTCAAGTGATAGAAGCACTTTGGCCACTGACTCATGTTCAAGGTCTTCCACAGTCTGGGGAGATAAAGCTTTGAATTCACTGAGTATTTTAAGAAGGGTCCATTTCCCAGGGTTGGAATGACCTTGTTTTCACAAGCACTGTAATTCTTTTGAGCATGGACCAGGGAGAGCCTTTTGTAGGCAGGAGGTATATGAGGCAGTAGATTGAAAAAAAAAAATTACTGTCTCGTGGCTCAAGATGAACTTCCAGAAGTGATCTGAAAAGGAGTTGGGAAATTTGAAAAATTTATACATCTTGATCGGGTCCCTCTGCTCATGGGTTAAGAATCTGAGACTGGGGACCTGGGTATCTCTCGCCTTCTCCCCCTTCCACTCCCTGCCCTCCCATGAGTAATAGTAGTGGTCCCCCCAGCCTCCAGCACACCCTCACACGCCCGCAGTCCTTACTCAGTGACCACAGCTGGTCCCTACTGGGGGCAGGATCAGCCTTCCTAAGCCACACCCATCACATTCCCCCCCAGCACAGAGGCGCCAGGACCTAGGGGCCAGGCAGCCCTGAGCAGGTGGTAGCTGCAACGAGGCCATGCCAAGCTCACCGCCAGGGATGGGTAATGAGGTCAATGTGAAAACACCTGGGAGGCACGCTCCCCAGGAAACACAGGCACAGTGGAAACGGCCCGAACTTACGTTGTAGAATCCAAACCCAACGAGTCAATTGCAAGGAAACATGACATGACCTTTCAATCGCTCTGAGAGCAGGCTGCCCTGCTCTTTTCCATTTCACTGCTGCCCCCGAGGCTGCAAGTCACTGGAAATAATAGTCCAGGCTCCAAATCTGTGCTCCTTTAATGAAACACACACACACAGCATCGAGTTTGACACTGAGAAACACACACAGACACACACAAGCGTGTGTGTAAATATGCATACAAACATATATGTACACGTGTCCTGTATATATACATTTTTTCATTTATTTCAATCCCTTACTATTTAACACTTTATATCCTTTATTAGAATAGTCATCCTAGGTTAAATTTTGAACAGAAATCTTTGGGAGCCAGTGCATATTTTCAAACGAGAAAATAACCTTTGCATCTTTGTTCAGAGTGGGCTGATCTACTCCAATGCACATCATTCTGAGCAGCAGCCAGAGATCCCCACACTGAGATCAGCAGCAAAGCCACTTTCCAGCCCAACACTGATCCAGCCCAGAAAGTCCACTCAGCCCTGCCCTTCCCTTTTCTGTCATCTTTCTTCCTTTCCCCTTGCCCACACCCTGTTAGAACCCAGACCCGGAGCATTTCTTCACAACCAGCAGTGTCACATGTTCTCTCTTCAGAAAAGTTGTTAACCCTTGTGGTTGAGGTCTAAACCTCTAGCCAGGAATGCCTGCCTTCGGAACCTGGACAGGTTCAACAAAGCAGTAGGAAAAAGAGCTAGAGCATCTCTGGTCAGGAAACTGCTGTTTTGAATAATGTTAAGTCAGAGCCCACTACACATGACTGTGAACCCTTCGAAGGACCTGCAAAGGATCTGTAGCTCTAAACTTTTTAACAGAAAAAACTTTCTCATAAGAAAATGGAAAATGCTAGCACTTCACCTGGAGTCTGAAAAATACGATCCTATTTTTTAAAAAAGAAACTTGGGGTGGGGTAGGGGGATCCAATGTGCAATTCACACAGTGTTTCTTCTTTGTTGCCAGGACAAAACAGCCTCACCATGGGCAGGCTGGCTAAACACAGGTTAATTGCATGAATACTGCATGTACTGAGATCCCCAGACGATAATGTATGCCAGGATTGCTCTCCTCGTATTCTGTGCTCTACTTAAAGCTCAGAATGACATATAGGGGAGCTGGGAGGGCTCCCGGGAGCTGTGAAATATAGTCCCTACAGATTACAAAATACTTTGAGCAATCATTAGAAAATGTAATCACTACTTTATCATATAAAACTGTTTCTCACTGTTGGAGGTTGGTTTTTGTAGGTTTACTATAGCTCTAGGTCATGCTTTACGGATTGCTCTGCAGAAACGCTTTGCTGGAAGTTTCTATCAAGGTTAGCTCAGCAACAAGGAGGGAAAGGGGCCTGGGCAGGGGTGTGGCCTTCCTTCCCACCAAGCTGGAATAATTCTTGGTCCCCCCGAGAGGACGTAGCTTTGGAGATCCGCCCGGCAGAGGAGTCCTGCTTTCTGTAGGTTAGCCCCATGAAATCTATAAAATCAGCAAGTAATGGGAAAACCATGTGGAGTCAGAGTTGCCCTTGAAAATCCCTTAAGTAGCTCAATGAGTTGAGTAAGAATAATCGTGATAATACCTAGCACTCAAGGAGAGCCCTGTGCCAGCCCTTTTCTATTCTATCCTTAAGAAGTATGTATGATTATGAGTTCCATGTAATAGCTGTGGGAAACTGAGGCACAGAGCAATTCAACTACACTCACTCAAGGTCACAGAGCCACCAAGTGGTAGAGTCAGGATTCGAACACTGGACGTCTGGCTCCAGAGCCCTCGCCCTAATCCCTTGCTTTAGTGCCTCTTAGTACACGTGCTTGGGTGTATACTACCCAGTACATTATTCTGTTTGCATGAAAACTGAATGATCAACTTTGTGAATGCAGATGAATCCTGTGTATCTTCCAGGGATGAGTCTTTCTCTTCCCAATAATGCCATCTTGGAAGGAGCTCATCAAGTTGAATTGGAGTAAGTTAGGAGTTCATCTGACAGGATTCCACTGTGCACGGTGTGATTCTATCCAGCCAGGGTGAATAAAACTGGAGACTGCCTGGGAGATGGCTACATCCTGCCCAAACTGGGGCAGTGAACTCAAGGGCACAAGGCGACACATGTGACCTGGGAGTGCATGATGGCTGCGACGGGACTCTCACACCTCCTCTGAAAAACATCAGGGCCAGATCTGTGGCTCACGTAGGCATCCTTCTGGCTCAGGGTGCTGTTCCTTACACACTTAACAACGGCAGGATGCTTCATAAGCACTTCTGTTTTGAAGAGACCACAGTTAACAATGCTACCCTCATTCAACCAGGAAGGAGCCCTGGGGAGCTAGGCAACTTACAGGATATTGTGTAATATGGGTAATTATTGCTCTTGTCTTAAGACACCAGGTATAAGTAAAACCAAAACTCATGCCTGGTTTAAAAAAAAAAAAAAAAAAAAAAGGAAAGAAATTAGGCCTGCCCAAGACAACAAAAGAAATATTTAAGAACTTCTTCCTTTATAGACTTACATAAATGATTAAATCTATAAAATCTTTTTGCTTAATAGAAAAGATATGTTGTGCATTTGGAACACTTCCTCAGAATCATCATTGTAAAATACCCCCAAGGATTCCGAAGGCTGACTCTCCAAGGAGAAAGAGCCTCATCCCACCGGGGAGGACGTGCATTCCTCCCACTCCAGCCCCTTAAGACTTCCAGTCCCACCCCAGTGGGTAGGGAGGGGGGTGAATAATGTACAGCACTGGAGAGACACTTGTGAGGGTCACAGACCAGAGACAGAGGCCCACTAAAATGCTGAGATTTAATCATAAGATTAGAGAATACTCCCTGTCCCCAACACATTACACCACACTACCTGGGCTCCAGGAGAACATGAGGGGATTACAGCTGAAAGAGCTGCAAGATTCAGACCAGTACTTAGGGAAGCCCAAAGTCAATAGGGGACATAAAAATAAGGACCCTGGGGGAATCTGAGGCCTCTGGTTATTTAAAACTAAAAACAATTTTTAAAATAATAGTGTATACCATTCCAGTATAAACAAAACAAAGCCTCTGGCACCTACAAGTATAGCAAACATTAAAAACAGCCCAACTCCTAGCCCAATTAACATAAAATCTCACACCAAAGGCCTATTACCCAATACGACGTGTCCAACTTTCAACAATTACTAGACATGCCAAAAGACAAGAAAAATATACACTGAAGAAATAAAGCAAGCATCAGAGCCAGACATAGATATGGCAGAGACTTGGGACTTGTCACAACCAGGAATTTAAAATAACTATGATTAATATGCTAAGTGATCTAATAGAAAAAGTATACAGCATGGCTAATATGAGCAAAGAGACAGAAACTCTAATAAAGAATCAAAAGGAAATGTTAAAAATCAAAAACACCGTAACAAAAGTGAATGATTTGATAAGTTCATCAGTAAACTGAACGTGGCCAAGGAATCAGAGAGATTAAAGAAATGTCTAAAGAAATTTCTCAAACTGAAATGCAAAGAGAAAAAGGAATTTAAAAAAAAACAAAAAACAGAACAGAACATCAAAGAACTATGGGACAATTTCTAAAGATGTAACGTATGAAAATTCAGAATACCAGAAAGACACAAAAGACAGAACAGAGCAGAAGTACTCAAAGTAATAACGGCTGAGAACTTTGCAAAATTAATGACAGACACCAAGCCACAAACCTAGGAAACTCTGAGAACACCAAGCTGAATAAATACCAAAATAACTACACCTAAGCAGATCATATTCAAAATGCAAAAACCAAAGACAGTGAAAATCTTGAAAGATTTATAGGCAACCTGTGACATGTGGACACAAACATTTTTAGAAATCATGGCAGTAGCATGAGAACCAAAGAGAAACTCAAAACTGCACTGAAGTGAATTAAATGTAACATAGCTCTTAAAATTAGATGAAAGTAATGTTTTGCATACCATGCCTTAATAACTAGTGTGTTTGCAAATTTATTCAGACTGCACTCCGATGTGCATTGAAAATGCACTTAATATATTTTCTCCCTGGTAGCAGAAAAAATTTAACATGCCAATTAACCATTCTCCTGTCTCTCCGGGTTTGAATGATCCCCTCTTGGTTTAAATAGCCAGTCTCTGCAAAGTTTGACCCTCAGGGCAGGAATCTTCCTGTTGACTCCCTCTCATCAGGCAGAAGCTTGTCCTCTTCCCTAAGGTGGGCCTACAGATGTGAGGGAAGCTCACTGTGTCTTCATGGGCATTGGCTAGGGAAGGAAAGAAGGTCCTTCGACCTACAGTGTCTTCTGGATCCTCCTTGATCTCTGCTGCCAAAGTATCAATGGTCTCAACATGAAGGAGCTTCCCTTTAGAGTCACAGCTGCGGTCAGTTACCACCAGTCTCAAAGGCCCAGTTCCTTGCCCCATCGCACCTGTACTTCCCATCGCTAGGGCACAGGAACCTCTGCATCCCAGCCTCTGCCACTGATCTCAGACTCACTCATCAAGCTCCCTGCTGCCAGTACTGCTACACTATCAGTCTGTGACATGTTGGAAGTGACATAGAACAGGCAGCTCCCTAGAGGATAAGCCAGGCAGGCATGCCATTATCCCCATCTCCTGTGAACATCCCAAGCTTATCTTGATGTTTCTAAAGTACCACTCATGCACCTCAAGGTACAAGCCTCCATTCTATGACTCTGTCCCTTCTTTATTCCACAGTCCACTGCCAGAGAGGCAGACTTAACCTTTTCCACTTCTACATGCCATCCTCCTTCCTCTTGGGCAATGAGCCTCAAGGTCTAGCCTTCATAAGCGAAGGAGGACCTTCTCCACGTTATAGAAAAACTATGTGATCTCAGGCCTCCAAGCTTTGTTCTAGTTCCATTAAAGAATCTGGGGACTTCCCTGGTGGCGCAGTGGTTAAGAATCCGCCTGCCAATGCAAGGGACACAGGTTCGAGCCCTGGTCCGGGAAGATCCCACATGTCGCTGAGTGACTAAGCCTGTGCACCACAACTACTGAGCCTCCATGCTGCAACTACTGAAGCCTGCACACTTAGAGCCCGTGCTCCACAACAAGAGAAGCCACTGAAATGAGAAGCCTGTGTACCACAACGAAGCACAGGTCCCACTTGCTGCAACTAGACAAAGCCTCACACACAGCAACAAAGACCCAGCACCAGCAAAAAACAAAAAAAGAATTTGGAAAATCCTTTTTCCTTTGATGATGCCAATATCATCAAATCAAAATCTAATTTGAAGGGTAAAGCTGAGCAATGACTCATTCTAGTAAATACTCATGCATCCCTGGAACACCTAACATGAGGCCCAAAATCACAAAATAAGAAATTACAGAATAAAGAATAAGAAAACTATGAATATAAAACAATGGCATGCTTGGGTCGTGCCTGCAGTTTGGATGTTTAGAAGTCTAGTATGTTCACAGACTATATAATGTGAAGTAAGGAAATTAACAACTTATTGAGTGCTTGCCATATGCCAGGTATTAAACAAGGGATTATATATCATGTTATTTATCTCACCCACAATCCTGAAATCAACGAGGGTTCCTGGCCTTCCCCAACCAATAGAAATTGACTAGAGGCCAGACAGGAAATTCAGGCAAGGCTTTACTGGGGCCCCTGCTGTGGCAGAGGAAGTGAGAACAAACAATAGGTTCCCTTGTTTGCTCCCTCACTGAGGGTGTGGGGGGCGAGCTTGTTCCTTGTGTGGGGTGAGGGTAAAGGTGTGTCCAGGGGTTGGACCAGAGGAGTGGCTTCTGTGTTTCGCCCACCCCTTTGGTGGTGTTGAGTGCAGGAGTCATGCTTATACCCTGCTCTTGCTCCGAACACCTTGTTTTTGCTCCTGCCTCTTCAGAAGTGGCGGTTGGGTTTTTTGGTCTTTTGTATCTTTGTGTCCATAATTCGCCCCAACTGCGGCTCGTGTGCATACACATAGTTATTTTCGCGCCTGCACAAACACAGTTATTTTTAGTCCCACATAATTTCTTTGTATTTTGTTGCCCAAGGAGAGGTGTGTCCAGGTGCAAGCATTGCAGCATTGCAGCACTGCAGCAATGGGTCCCAGGTCCCAGCCGGTCTCATTACTGTCCCCCATTTTATGCATAAAATAATTGAGAGCTCGCCCCAGATCTTACCTTTTATAAAAGGGTGGAGCTGAGTCTTGAACCCAGGTCTGTCTGGCTCTGATGCACTACATGAAGTTGCATTTTCCTTTCAGTCACCCCCTCCTCCCTTCCAGTTCACAGGAATCAAACAAGTAGTATTGAAACCGGGCTGATGATATGTGAACTTCTGACCATTTCCAACGCATCTGGTAGAGAACTCATTTCTATGCAACACTCCCTGGACCATTTTTTCCGATCTGAACAGATACTTGTCTGACTCTGTGCCTTGCACATCAGTCTTAGCTGCTGCGTTAATGGTCTGGGGACGCCCAGGCAGGGCTGACTTGGTTGGCACCACCCAGAGCCCCTCAGTTAAAGTGCTGGAAAGAGTAGAACTTATCCAGTTACTTTCATTTCCTGCTTTCCTCACGGGGCAGTGCACAGAGCATAATTTTCGGAAGCCCATAATTAACACCTTCATTTGAAAGAACAAATTCTATAAATGGAGAACACGGATCTCCCTCAACACATGGCGTTAATCCTAAGGACTCTGGAAGCTTCAGCCTAAGGATGAAGAAGACGAAGTGACGTTTCCTGCAGTCTGCAATGGGAATGCCCCACCACACGGCAAACACAGTTTCCTATTGATTATAATGAGGCACAGTCAGCCCAAACACTTCTTTTCAGAGCATTTGGAGCACAAGGTACATCTTAGGGGAAAGTGGAAGGAAAACCCACCAATACAAACCAAGGAAAATGGCCACCCTGTGATTTTTCTTGTTACGAGATTTTATGTTTCAATTGTCCTTTTCCCTCCTCACCCTCCTGGAATGTGAGTGTTGAAAATACAAAATACACAGGCTGAGATTAAAAGTGCTCAGGCTGGAGAGCTCTGGCTAACACCAGAGGCACAGAGACCCCCAGGTTGGAACAGATGATGTCACCCAGGCCAGGAAGGAGGACAGTGAAGTTCCAAGACACACAGGGAATCTCATGGTACCCAAGAGTATGGGGAGCAGGAAGGGCCAAAATACCAGCAGTGGGGTCTGGCCGGGTGTACCAGGACCTGGTGGAGGAGGCCAAGAATAAAAGGCAGGGATCCAAGGGGTGGCGCCTTGGGCCCTCCCCCTTCCCCCCTCCACTCCCCCGCCACACACACACACACACACCCTCCCCGTAGGAAGGCCTGCATCCTGCAGGATTAAGCAGAAGCTTGACTGCACTGGGGACAGAGGTGGAAGCGTTAGCTCTCTCAGCCAGGGGGCGGAGTCTGGAGAAGTTCCCATCTCCCTACACCAGGGTCTCCCCCGCGGTCCCAGGATCCAGGGCCACACTCGATAACAGGCAGGATAGAGGGGCCAGAGAACTGGGCCCAGGTGTCCTCTACAGCACAGCTTTGGGTTCTGTGTCTGGGGAAATGGCTCCAACGCATCCTTTCTGGAACCCTGAAATCAGCCCACTTGCATAAAGGAGGCAGAGAACCAGTCACAGACAATGAGATGAACAGCGGCTCTGCATCAATTCCCCACAGCCACAGCTGCAGTTACAAAGAACCACAAGCTTCGTGGCTTAAAGCAGCACACACTTATTCCCTTATAGTTCTAGAGGTCAGAAGTGCAAAAGAAGCCTTATGCGGCTGACATCAATGAGTCAGCAGGGTAGCAATCCTTTTGGGAAGTTCTAGGGAAGAATCTGTGTCCTTGACTTTTCCAACTTTCGGGGGCTGCCTGACTCCTTGGCTTACAGTCCTTTCCTCTGCCTTCAAAAGCAGTTTCCTGTCTCCCTCTGATAATGACCTTCTGATTACATTGGACCCACCTGATAATCCAAAATAATCTCCCCACCTCAAGGTCCTTAACTTCATCGCACCTTCAGAGTCCCTTGTACCGCATAAGGCAATATGTTGGCAGACTCCAGGAACTAGGAAGTGGATGTCTTTTTGGAGCCATTATTCATCCTACCATTTGTTCTTACATTTTTGTATGTATTATTTTGCTAATTTTTTTCTTTACAGCATATACAGTCAAGCACACAAGTCTTTATTGAATAGCTTTTGTCACAGGTCAGGTTTTCTTGCAGGAAGCAGCCTCTGCGATGGAGTTTGTGTTCTGGTAGTCTGCAGCGCGCAATCCCTGATCCACACCTGAGGCAGAGTGAGGTGAGGACTAGACTAATGTCATGTGAGGGGAAATGTCCAGCAGCTCACCTTGATGATAATACAGCAAAAGCCCAAAGTAAAGAGAAATGGCATCTAAGGAGACAACACAGCTGTCATAAAGTGCAAGGACTAAAGACTCATATGTGTTAAGACTGGCGCTCTTATAACCTAACTCTCATTTTACAGCGAGGGAACCTGAGGTCCTGAGAGGCATACACCAGCAGCTCTCGATGCAGAGTTTGGGTCCACAGTGCAGAGTTTGGGTCCCCACCCACAGCCTAGTGCCTTATTCCTAGCTTACTGACTCTTATTTAACATACCATGGCAACAATACGCACGATCTATTTTTCAGCCACAAAGTTTGCATTATGACGGTAGGGTGGCAGAGAGGGGACTATTAGACAGAAATAGCAGCAAAGAGAGAAAAACAAACAGCCTGGCAATGCAGGAGGCAGAATCAATGAATTAGAAGTTCTAGAAAGCAGCCTGGGAACACTCAGTGTGAGAATGTTTTGAAAATGCTTGAAGACATTGCCATGCTCCGCAGGTTAGGTTCATAACAACTTTGAGTCATGAAAACATGATCAGATCACATTCATTTCACAAAACGATGAGAAATGTGTCATTCTTATTAAAATGTTTTCCATCCAGTACACTTTGTATAAGGTTCCGAGTTAAAAAAAAAAAAAACCCTCCCTGTCCCAGTTGCCCCAAAACGGACAAGAAGAGGTTCAAATGAGATATCTTTACTGCATATAATGTGTAACCTGAAAAGTCTGTTGCTGTGGCATAAGCCTTTCATCACCCAAATACAGCAACACTACATAAAAACAGTTCTGGGAGTGCAGCCTGGATTATGTAGGCCTCTAATCACATTGTATATTATTTCCCAAAGTGTTAAAGTATACACTGATCAAAATCTTTTCAAGCGAGAAAAATACAGACAAAATGAGTCTAATCACATGGAGGGCTTCATTCACGTCTTGTATTATTTACTGAGGCATGAATTTATCATGCGTTTCGTGTTGTTATCTGAACTCTTGGAATTTAAAAAGAAAAGAATTTGAAGCTTGGGAATATAGAGGGAACAGAAAAACAGACGTAGTAATAACCATAAATCCTGAAGCACGCGGATAAATGGAAAGCTGATGCGTTGAAATAAAAAGCTGCAATAATGTGGTGTGAAAACAAATACAGACCCTACATAATAGGAAAGAGGTCTCAAGGTTCCACTCATGTGAAAGATCAGCAGATTTCTGCTCCATAATAATAACTGTTATTATTATTTATTAAGCACCCATCATGTAATGGATGCCTGAGGCACTGCCCATAAATGCAAGAGAAAATATTTTTTTAAAAAACTCAGTGCTGCAGGCCTTATGAAATAAGAAGATGCTATATCCAATTTAGCAAAGATGGTAATCGGAGCAATGTGCTTTCCCTTATGCTCCATTTAATGGTTCCAATCAAGACCTAAGTAAGTTTCTTGTCTTTCTTGGCCTTGGGGAAAAAAGAAAATCAATCATGAGTGCCTACAGTAACATGAGACTATAGGGCAGTTATCAAGGACCCATTGGATCTTCAAATATCACAAAAGTTCTACCTTTATTAATAACATGTACCTATTCAGGATAATATGTATTACGAATGAATGGGGAGTTCCCTGGTGGTCCAATGGTTAGGACTCGGCACTTTCACTGCTGTGGGCCCAGGCTCAATCCTTGGTCAGGGAACTAAGATCCTGCAAGCTGTGCAGCACAGCCAAAAAAAAAATTAAATTAAAAAATTTCTAAAGAATTAATGACCTGTCAAAAATGGAACTGAAGATAAAGACAGACCCTGCTCAATATTTTTTTAATTGGGATTATGTGTTAATATTTTATCTGCTTCTATATAACCAAAATAATAGATTTCATTGAATAACCAACAAAGTTAACAAATAAGTCAACTCTAATTTGTTTTGCAGATGAAAAGTTCTGACGGCATGCAAGAAGGATGGATGGATAGATGGGTGGATGGGTGGGTGAATGGATGGATGGATGGATGGGTGGGTGAATGGATGGATGGATGGATGGATGCGTGGATGGATGGATAGATGGATGGATGGATGGATGGATGGATGGATGGATGGATGGATGGAAGAATATAAGAACAGAGAACAAGAGAGATGGAGAGAGAGAGAGAATTTCTTGCTGCTAAAATCTCATCCAAACCTGTTCCTAATCCCAGGCTCCAGAATTGGGGCATCATCAGGTAACATGGGGGAGGTGACAGGAGGAAAAGCCAGACAGCTGTGGGTAGGGTCAGTTCATGGAGCATGTCGTATGTCATGGAACAGAGAACATAAAACCAAAGTAGAGACTTGAGAAGAATGAGCAACTTAACCTCAGAAGTTATTAGGGAAGAGGAGCTGGGTTCCCATAGTGTTAAGCTGGGGTAGCCTCTTAGAAGGTAAGAGGGACTCAGAAGGATCAATAAACGGCTCAATTTTAGAGAAAAGGAGAAAGTGTAACCAAGGATTTCTTCCCAGCAAGAATCTGTTTAATGGGACCACAAAGACTCAGGGAGGGACTCCTTCTGAGAGCCCACCTCAGGAAGTGGGACAAGGACATGGCATCATGCCGTGTCATTCTGGCCCCGGATCTCTTCATCTCGAGACCAGATGAGACTCGAGCATCCCCTCAGGCAGAGCTATGGCATGAAATAAGTCAGGGCCCCCAAACACTGTCTGAGTCTTACCTCCTACACTAAGACAGAAGAGGGACCCAGAAGATAGGGATAGTAAAAAGTGCTGGCATATTTTGATAACAGGAGGCACTACTATCCACAAGGAGCTAATTTGCTGCCATGAGAGTAGAAAGCAGTTGTCAAGCACCAGCACCTTGCAGCTGGCTCAGCTCAGCCCTGGACAAGAGCTGCGATGAATCCCACTCCCCTCCTCTGCCCGCTTCATGACACCCTGCTCACCTCTTACCCACCGGGTTTGCATCAAAGCCCATCAAAGGACACACACACGTACACAGGAAGATCCGTTCAGACCGTGTTTAAACCCTCCATCCCTAACGAAGAATCCCTATAGCGCTTTAAGGTTGCCTGAAGAGGAGGGGTCTGGATAGAAAGTGACCTGGCCCCTGAGAGAACGTGGCCCAGCTTCCTGGAGTCCTTACCGGCGAGAAAGGCATTTACATCTCACTTCCTCAACTCTCTGTTTACATATGCACAGCAAATTTTTTCTTCTTTCTGTCCTCACCATTTCATGAAGCTCATTAACGGGTCTGTTTTCCACACTCTGCTGAGGAGGAATGTGGCTGCAGGCTCTGGCACCCTGGGGCTGGGCTCCCAGCTCTGCTCCAGAGAAGCTCTGATGAGGGCAAGATATTTGACTTCTCCAAGCCCCAGAGCCTCATCCGGAAAATGGGGGCCCTGACACCTACCTTTAGTGTTAGTGTGAAGTGTGTACAAAGTGTTGTGTTCGCATGCTCTTGCTGTGTAACAAGTCACCACAAACCTAGAGGATGTTTTAACCTAAAATTTATTATCTCACAGCATCCCTGGGTCAGGGACAGGCACAGCTAGCAGGGTCCTCTCCTTGGAGTGTGCAATCAAGGCTGAGGCTGAGGTCCCCTCCGAAGCTCAGGGCCCTCTTCCGAGCTCACGGGGTTGTTGGCAGAAGTCAGTTCCTTACACTGCTGAGGCCCTCGGCTCCTGGAAGCTGCCTGCAGGATCACATCCCAGCAAATGTCCCCCACAGCTTCACCCAGGCCAGGAGGGGCACCACGCGCTCCAGTCTGCTGGCACAGGTTTATACAATGTGAACAGTCACAGGAGTGACAGCCCATCACCTCTGAAGTCTGTGGGTTAGAAATAAGCCCCAGATCCTGCCCACATTGCAAGGGGAGAGAATCACACAAAATCATGGACACTAAGATGCAGGAATTTTTAGGGGCAACACCAGGGTCTGTCTGCCCCAGTGCCCACCACAGTACTTGGATCTAATGTGTGTCCAAATGTTCCTCAATTTTGATTTGCCTGATGTTTTCTCATAAGTAGACTAAGGCTATATACAACTGCCAAATTTGATTAGATAAAAATTGAAATTTTCTGCATGAAAGAAACACTATAAACAAAGTCGAGAGAGAAACCTCAAACAGAAGAAAATAATCTGCAAGACATAACCCAACAAAAAGCCAATTTCCTTAAAATATAAATAGTGTCAACAAATCAATAAGACATACAATCCAATAGAAAAATTAGCAAAATACAGTATTAGATAGTTCATATAAAAG
Source organism: Hippopotamus amphibius kiboko (assembly GCF_030028045.1). Taxonomy (NCBI): domain Eukaryota; kingdom Metazoa; phylum Chordata; class Mammalia; order Artiodactyla; family Hippopotamidae; genus Hippopotamus; species Hippopotamus amphibius. The sequence goes on along the minus strand of NC_080187.1, from coordinate 132,507,679 downwards.
GAATTATAAATTGCTTTTAAATATATGAAAATAAATACAAACTTATCCATGTAAGAGAAATGCAAAATAAAACTATAGTCATGTCTTATCATAGTTCTTTATCAATTTGGCAAAGAAGAAATAATTTAGCAATATTCTGTGCTGGCAAAAGGCTGAAGAAACAGTTATGTTGATAGAAATGTAAACTGGTACAGCCTCCTTAAAGAACAACTTCACAGGACTTCCTAGGTGGTGCAGCAGTTAAGAATCTGCCTGCCACTGCAGGGAACATGGGTTTGATCCCTGCTCCAGGATGATTCCACATGCCATGGAGCAACTAAGCCCGTGAGCCACAGCTATTGAGCCTGTGTGCCACAACCACTGAAGCCCAAGAGCCTAGAGCCCATGTTCCACAACAAGAGAAGCCACCGCAATGAAAAGCCCGCGCATCACAATGAAGAGTAGCCCCCGCTCACCACAAATAGAGAAAGCCAGTGTGCAGCATCAAAGACCCAATGCAGCCAATAAATTGATTAATTAACTTAAAAAAAAATACTTCACCATCTCATCCAAACTTAAAATGCCCATGTTGTTTTACCCAGAAATTCCACATATAGGAATTTATCTTTTCGGTAGATAATATACACACACATAAAATGACATGTGTATAGAGTACGCATTTCAGATCTGATAATAACCTAAGTTTTCATCAGTAGAGCACTAGTTAAATAAATCCGGGTGTATTCATACAAGAGAATGCTATGCAGCCATTACAAAGAACAAAGCATGTTTAGGTAGAACAGTTCCTAAGATGTATTATTTTTTTTCAATTGATGGATAGTGTGTATAATATGATGCTACTTCTGGGTGGGGGAAGAGAAGTATATACATACATGCTGGCATGTGTGTAATTTTCTCTAGAAGGATTGATAAGCAATGTGTATTGCTTTGTAGTGGGAATCAGATTGCTAGGAGATAACAACGGCAGAAAGACATGTTTTACTGGAAAGACAAAAAAGTAACCTATATAATCAGAGAAATGCAATCATGGTATGATATTTGGCTCTCCAGGAAACCATAAGTCATATAGACGGGATGACATGGACAGTTTTCGTTGATTTAACTGAGTTGTGATACCGTATAATCATACAGCGGAGAGGAGAGGAGAGGCCAGGCGGGATGCAGTGGCGGGGTAGGAGGAGATGACGTTCCTCTGTATCACCAGGAAGACGTGGACAAGGCCTGAAGTGGGAAAAAGCAAGAAGGAGCAGCATGACTGTATTACTTAGAAATATGGGAGTAGCAACCGAAGGAGACAGCTGGAATGATTAAAAGTGATTGCCAGTGGGAATGAGCAGGGCAGGGCCTCTTTTCTTCATTACACATCTATTTAGTACTGCTAGATTTTTAACAGTGGGCATGTTTTACTTTGATGAAATTAGAATGTTAATGCGCAAATAATCTGTGGTAATAAGAATAAAATCCTATGTTGTAAAAAATATTAATAATTGATACGCAGGTAAACTGTCCCTTTGTTCTCATCCCCCAGATAACCACACTGTCATGAATGCACTTATCTTTGCATGCATTTCTCCAGGCCTATGAGAACATAAACACAGACACACACAGGTACACTATTTTAACACGTGTACCTGTCCATCTGTTTATATCTGTTTATATACATATTATTTATATATTTTATATATGCATATATTTATATATAACACAAATACATGTTACATAGAAATATAAATGTAGAAAATCTTTGAAACTGAACATTTTGTTTTTAATTCTAGAAAATCTTCCTTTGCTCTATTGCATGCCATTGAATGGACCTGTATAGATATGCAGATTTAAATAAAGATGTATATGTATAGAGATAGAGATATGAATATATGAATAAAAGGGAAAGAGAGGGAAGATTATATATATCATATATCTCCATCTTCATCTCTGTCTCTCTTTCTCAATGTCTCCTGTCTCCATTCATTCATTTAATTCCAGTTTGTAACCTGTTACAGCCCCCCCACCCCACCCCCACGGTCACACTGTGCTGGCCTTTTCATGGCTGTACAGAGAACAGGCACAGTTCAGGCTGTTAGGGTCTTTCCAGCAGCACAAGCCAGAAAGCAGGAAGGCAAGCAGACCTTTCTCCTCTGTGCTGGTGGCAAATGAGGGGATCAAGCTGTACCCCTTGCAGCAGCCGTAGAGGTAGCCACTCAGATCTCCCTGCAAGAAGCTTCCACCAGGAGTGCAAGTAGCAGCCTTCAGCTGCAGTACATTTAGGACTTGTCACAGTGCTCAAGCTGAGGCCATGTTCTCCTCAGGCAGCTCACAGCCAGTGACTGAGCCCAGACGAGGCACCAGGCCTGGCCATTTCTGCCCCGTGACGCTGTCAGCAGTCTTTGCACTGCAGCTCCACACTGGGGTGACTCCCTTTCTCTGAGTTGCTTCTCCATCCATCTTCCCTCCCCTCTGCCGAACAGATTCTGAGGGTTTTCCTTGCCTAGCCCTGCTCCTTCTCCTCTTTGTCTTTCTCAAGCATTAACTCCCAGAATACCTTGCACTTCTAAGTGTGTCTTGGCAGCTGCTTCCTGGAGGACCCCAAACTGACTCATTTCTCAGCTGAGAAATACCAAAGGAGCCTCACTACCCTTGCGTTTATTTCAATTCAACCAACAGGTTGTCTCCCAACCAGAAGCCCACAAATCATTCTCCAGCCTCTTTGTGGGGCCCCTCCATCTCTCAGGGGTCAGCACGATGGCCAGCCCCAGAGCAGAAGGTTCAGGAAGATCCCTAGGGAGGGTTCAGGCCTCAGCAGGTGAGGCCATCTCAAGAACACCGTGTCTGCAGTCTTCCCTCTAAGCCACCTGGGAGGCAGGTCTTCTCCTGTGTGCTGGGCCCTCCCGGTTCACCCCATGCCCACGCCCTGAGAAGGCCTTGCCCGTCTTCCTCAGAAAGTGCAGACAAACTCACAGCCAGGCCTGCATGGGTCATGGGTCATTGTGTTACTCCAAAGAGGAAGAGGACCCAGAGATGTGCATTCAAGCTGTCATCTTCCTTGGGGGTGACACGGGAAGTGAACAAGGAGAGCCCCAGGTGCCTAGATGGTCAATGACCAGGAAGGACTATGGGGAGAGTGTCAGGGGTCACCAGGACAAATGTGACCCATCACCCAACATGCCAAAGAACTGGCCTCTTGCACAGATCTCAGGCCGCCCTTCACGCCAAACAGTACAACACAGATCTTGGTCTAACAAGAGAAATCTCACCAACTTTCATTCTGTGGGTCTCCACATTCCCAAATCGTCACAAGAGGACCAAGACCACACAGGATTTCCAAACTGGCTTCCACCCCCTCAGAAGTTCTGAATCCTTTAAATTAGCATCTGTCAATGAGTCTTGTCAAATAATGGAAAGAAAAAAAAAAGGGGGTGGAAAGGGAATAAAGAAATAAAAGAAGACAACAACGGTGTCATGTTCTTTCTATTCAGTATTGATTGTACGTCATTAACTGTTGGACTGTTTTCCACCTTTTCACTTCAAAATCATTTCAGGAAGAAATGAATATTTTTCAGCAGCTGACGGAGATCATCAAACTTCTGAACTCCTCTAACGAAAGACAATTACTTTACGTTGCCTTAGGCTCTTTCCAACCAACAGAATGTCAATGTCAATTTCTCCAATTAAAAAGGGACATTTTTGGAAAAGACTAATAAAAATTTTAACAAAAAAAACTTGGGTTAGCGGCCACACTAGCAATCAGAACTAGCGTAGCCGCTACTGCCGTGCAGTGGAAAATACACCGAGATCTCCCGAGATCCTGAGTTTGAATCCCAAATCTGCCACATAAGCTGTACCACTTGAACAAAACACCTATCCCCACTAGGCCTTAGTTTCCTCACCTTTCAGATAATGAATTTTCAAAATATTTAACAATGAACTTCTTTTTCCAACAGGTCTTATCCAAAGTTCCAATCTATTATAGGTGTCTGCTATGGGTTGAATAGTGTCCTCCCTAAAAAATGTACATGACCTTATTTGGAGACAAGGTCTTTACAGAAGTCATCAAGTTGAAATGAGGTCATTAGGATGGGTCCTAATCCAATATGACTGATGTGCTTATGAGAAGGGAAATTTGGACACAGAGACATAGGCAAAGGGAAGACGCTGTGAAGAGACACACGGAGAAGATGATCTTCTGCAAGCCTGAGGCTACCAGAAGCAAGAAAGAGGCCAAGAACATATCCTCCTCCCTCCCCCACCTCACACCCCTTAGCACCTCAGAGGAAATATGGCCCTACTGACACATTGACTTTGGACTTCTGGACTCCAGAACTGTGAGACAATGAACTTCTATTGTTCTAAGTCACTCACTGTGGTACTTTGCTATGACATCCCTAGCAAACTAATCAGCATAGATGCCCAGGTTAAATCTTCCATTGTTTACAGAGTCCCACAAAGCACAACCCCAAATCCCCTGAATGAAACGATGGCTAAGAGCCCTGTGCCTCTCCTAGTCCATGACAGCTAGTGTTCTTACATGACTCTAAGGCCCTAAGACCTCGGAGTCCTCATCCACAGAAGGACTTTTCCTTCCATACCATTCGAATGTGAAGTGTATGCTTGAGCCGTCCATGTCCTTAAAAATTATTGAAGTGTGTCTAGTTTACCTGCTACTCTTCATTGCAGAATTTAATTGACCTCAATAGGCTGTGCCCTACTCATAACAGATAAAAGAGAAACTGATTTGGATCTGTTTTTTAAATAACTGGTGACAGAGAGAAAGATATTAAGATTATATGTGTAAAAAAAAAGATTATATGTGTAAACTCTTAGTTGTGTGAGCAAAGTCTAAAAGTGCTTGAAGGTACAATCCGTCGCTGGAAAGAAATCTCACCATTAGATGATCACGGTCACACACAACATTCAGTTCTTTACCTTTCCCATCCCTGCTTGACAGACCCCCAGCTCCCAGTCCACCAGATGGGAGGACTCCCGAAAGATTCTTTATATATTTTTTTAATTTTTATTTATTTATTTTATTATTTTTTATTTATTGGCTGCATTGGGTCTTCATTTCTGCGCACAGGCTTTTCTGTAGTTGCAGAGAGCGGGGCCTACTGTTCATTGCAGTGCGCAGGCTTCTTATTGCGGTGGCTTCTCTTATTGTGGAACACGGGCTCTAAGGCGCGCCGACTTCAGTTGTTGCGGCGTGTGGGCTCCGTAGTGGTGGCTCACGGGCTCTAGAACGCAGGCTCAATAGTTGTGGCACTTGGGCTTAATTGCTCCAAGGCATGTGGGATCTTCCTGGACCAGGGCTCGAACCCGTGTACCCTGCACTGGCAGGCGGATTCTTAACCACTGCGCCACCAGGGAAGCCCCTTGAAAGATTCTTTAGAGATATCTTCTTCATCCTTCAGAATGAAACACTTGCAGGACCATCAATCATTGGTCACCTCTTACAGCACAGCTTAGACAAACTACAATGTTAACAGACTCTTTCTAACTCATACCACCAAAAACTATTTTAGGAAAAGACGCAAGGCAAAGAAAAGAAGGAGGCAGAAAAAGCCCATCCTGCCATCTATTTTATCTACATTATATCTATATGGATATAAATCTAGATAAATTTTTCCATATTTACACTCATGTCAGTACAAAGACAGGATATAAAACTGCAAGGGGGAAGAAAAGTTGCTGAATTTAAAACTTGGTGATTGACTGAAAGAGAGAGATTGTTTCCAATGACAATACCTCCAAGTTGTGGTTGAGAGACATAAATAGTGACATTAAATTTAAGCCATTGGACACTAACATTGAGACTCTCATTGCTCCCAAGTGCCCTCTCTTGAGGAGGTCAGTGGGTTCTCCAGTGAAGTGGAGCCTTGGGTGCTACACATCCTTGGCTCAGATAGTCATCAACTCAATGAATATCAAGCATGATGCCTCCATTGCTTTTAAAGTCTCCATTTTTGGAGCTTTTTGTATTCATTGTTTCATGTAATCCCACAGCATGCCTAGGGCACTATTTATCCTCATAGAAGGTCAAGAGGGAAAATAAGGATCAGATGGTTGAGCAAGTGTCCCGAATTGCCTGAACAAAAGGACACTCTAGTTCTCGAGAGCCTTAGATGAGGATAAAGGCCAGTCACTCTCAACTTCCCACAGGAAGTAGAACAACCCTCCGTGTAGTTGGCATATCTTCAAGTCCAAGCCCAGGACCCTTCTCAGATCTGGAGCTGCTGTCCTCAGAGTGCCCGCGCTCTCATCCAAGAGTCAGTTGAGAAGCACCCCGAGTCTGATAGCCCTGGCGGAATCTGCTCAGCCACTTATTTTCTTATAGACGGTGGAAAATGTTTGCACTCCTTCTGAGCCTCAGGTCCCTCATCTGCAAGGTGAGGATAAATTCTGCTCACTGTGTGTCATGTTCTGAAAATGAAGTGGGATAACAAATAATGGGCACAAAAAAATGGAGGCACGACATCACAGCAAAAACAGCAACGGTGCAGGATTTGTATTTATTTGGTGGGGACCTTTACCCAACCCAAAGATCTGCAACTCTGCAGGTTCCATTTCACAGTGAACCTCTCCAAGGAAAGACACCTAAGGAAGCCTGGAAAATCCTTTTGCAAAATTTCAGAGTCCCTCCAAGCATCACTGAAACCCTGACTGAGTGGTATTAGCAGTGGAAACAAGAGTACCTCTCACTGAGTCAGTTACCAAATTTAAATTGCTTCATATCTATTGAGGGATGTGTTTTGGAGTTTTCTGAACCTAACTTTGTTGACATATGCTGCCCAACATCATCACTTTGAGACAAAACAGAAATCCTGCTTGGTATATGTGAGTTTGAATCTTATTTTGATCATTTGGAGAGATTATTTATAACCCTTTAGGGATGCCCTGTAGTATAAAACTAGAACAGAAAGCACAATTCTAAACTCTTTTCTTCTATCCCATTTTTCTTAAAAGAGAGAGACCATCTATCTACGAAGAAAGAGGTTGTCAGTGCAGAGACATAAGAAGACAAAAGAGAAATTAAACTCTCTATTTAGAAAATATTTCTCGGTCACATCCTTGTGGCCAAGGTCTGGGAATAGAAAACAGTGTCACATGTCTGCGAGCCACAGTCTAGCAGCAGAAGTAGCATAGAAAGTTTATAAAGACAGAACATTATGGTAGAAACTATGATGCTAGGAACCCCAGCGGCTAAGGAGAGTCAAAGGAAACAAAGGAGTCATGTTTAAATCCAGGGGTAGAAAGGGAAGACTGCTTCCCAGCCTTTCTCAGTGGTAGTTATGTGCATAGTTCTGTATTTCGCAGGCTTATTCCTGCTTTGGGATACGAGGTAAGTCTAATTCCTTGAAAGTTCATTCCAGGGTCTAATTCTTCTGTTGCCTTCATTGAAAAAAAAAAAAAACTGAGAGGGAATCTCCTTGCCAGAGAGCATTTCTTCCACAGGACAGTCTCTAACAAATGAGCTGTGATAGTCTTGTTTGTTTGCTCTGGTTAATTCAGATAGTGTGTTGCTACTGAGCCCTGCCAACTCTCAAAAGCTTTGACTCAGTGACTCCCAAGCTGAGGCTTCCCTGTACTGTTCCAGTGTCACATGCCATCATGAAATGAAGCCCTACATGCCTGGCTCTGGAGCACCCATCACTAGGGCATCATTGTGAAAACTAGCCTGGTCTTGAACCAGACCGTGAAATTTGGAGGCTCTGCACAGTGGCTCACTTCTCCATTTACAACCTGAGCACCGGAAACCCGCCCTTCAATGGGTGGATACGAGTGGCATTTTGGCTCCCAGGAATTAGCATCGATTCAGAGTCAGAAAATCCTAAAGGGTCTCTGTATTTATTTTCCCTCAGTGTGGCATCCCTATGTCATTAGAAGATTGGAGGAAGATTTACAGTCTACACTTGTGACAGTGCAGCAATCCTCAAGGGGACTCGCCTCCTTTCAGTCAAGGGGCTCCCCCTCTGAGAACTGGCTTAGGCCAGGGATTGGAATGAGGGGTTGGAACTCTCCACTGTGGCACCTCTGTCCATGAGACCTGAAGATCCCCCCAGTATACAGATACATTTTAGTAGGCTGCCCACCTATTTCATTCCTGAAGAGAGCAGGATTTTCACCGCACTCAAGTTCAGCTGCTCGCTGCTTATAAGCCAATATTTCAAGAGGCAAGTGTCAGTAGAAAGGAAAGGTGCTTTAATCAGAAAAGCCAGCAATGTGGGGAGATGGTGGACTCGTGTCCAGAGACCTTCTACTCAGCCATGACAGTTTATAACGGGGAAACTGGGGGCAGGGGAGGGAAGAATCTCAGTAAATCACTGAGGCAGGAAGCTGGGTTCTGCATCATTCCCCATTGCATGCCAGCTGGCTAACTCTCTCTCCAGATGTTATCTTGCCCACTTGATCTGTCTGCAGGATTGCTTAGGGGGCGCTGTTGGGGTTAGAGAACTAATCATCATTTTTTTTAACTGCTTAATCCTTCATTCTTACTTCTTTTTATCTAGGAAAAGAATCAACAGGGTAGACAAGGCATGGTGTGCATTCAGGAGAGCGAAAGTCAGGAATTAGGTTCAATTGCCTAGTGATCTCATTCCTATAATTAAGTTCTCTTAAGGTTAGAGGGGAATAGAAATGGGAAAACAGGAAAGGGGCAAAAGAACTGCTTTCAGAATCATTAGCCACTGTCAAAGTCCCTGTGGGGACAGCCGTCTGCTCCTGCACAGCCCGCCTTGTCTCTGGTGTTAAGAGCAGCATTTGATCTCTGCTGCTCTGGGATCCCACTGGAGCCACAGAGCACACCTGAGCCACCTCACCTCCCGTTATCCACACACACAGCCCACAGTGAAGACCAACCAGCAAAGCTCTTCAAGAATGCTAGTGTTCCCCTCACTCCTGCATTTCTCAGATCCTTAGCAACGGGGAGACACTCAGGGACCTCTTCAGGGCTGCAGTGGGGAAAGCAAACTGAAACGTTCACAAAATAAATCCACTTCAACTTTCCCACATCCCTACAGTTTGGGGCGCCTTCCTCTGCATTATGCCAAGGAACTCCCACTATCATTAAATGTGTGACGCCACTCAATCCAAACTTGAGTCATCCAACCAAATAAACCACTAGATCCAATTCCAGCTGCTCATGAAATCCTGGATCTCTGGTAAGTGCAACCGTGTAGAGAATGTATCCTCCAGGGTCGTTCGTATCCAATCTTCTTTGTGTGACACCCTTAAAATACATAACTACACATATTCTCCAGGTTTCTGATAACATAAATTAGCAAACTCTTGCACATCTTTTGAAAAACAGACTGTTTCCTCCTGTGTAGACCTTTCACTTGTTCTCTGGAGAATGCTGAGCCATGACAGGTGGTTGGTTAGGTGTTGGGGAGGGTGGGTCTACCTTGCAAGGCCACTTTCCGAGATTCTGGCAGTCTCTTCAAGCAATAAAAGCCTGGTCTTCTCAGACACATATGGCAAGTTGCTTCCACTGGAAAGGAAGGATCAAAGTCTCTCAGGGTTTCACAAGTATCAGCCTCAACTGAATCTATCCAGATGTCCCCAAACCTGGCCTTAAGGTTCCAGTCCTTCCCAAACAATACCCTCAATTTCACGCCAGAGAATTGTCATAGCTTTGAATTCACTGTAGGTTGTAATTCTGCATCCTGCGCAATTAAATAGGTTGTCTGATTTTCAGCAAGCTTGGCCCTGGGTCTGCAAGAAAAAGAGACTTGGGGTGGGTGGGGGAAGAGTGGGGGTCACTTGAGAAGCTCTCTGCTTCTGAGTAAGGCTTGAACTTTGAGTGTAAAGACCTGAATGTGTTTTTCTTTCTGTAAGTGCCCGGCACCCTGAAACAGAGCCATCACATCTCACAGTCCTTGAGGTCATCATGACTGCCTAACAGTCACGGGAAGTATCCACTTGAGCTGCACACTCTTTGCTTCAGTAAGCATTGCATTACAAGCCACCACAAAGGATACACAAATTACTCATGACACTACCACATACCACAACCAGCACTGAGCACTTACTCAAGTCCAAGGACACGATCAACTCATGCCCATCTTTAAGGATCTTTCTCTTGGGGTCGCAGTTGGAGCCATTTTCTGTATCATTTAAGGTTTCAGTCGTGAAACAGGAGCCACATCAATTATTTTAACAGAGAATTTGTTTCATTATTATATTAGTTTCAGGTGCACAGCTTTATAGTTTGACATCTGTCTGCACTGCAAAGTGACCACCACCACATCTAGCCACCATTCATAACCATGAAGTCTATCCCCTTCATGCATTTCAACCACCCCCCCAACTCCCTTCCCCTCTAGTAACCACAAATCTTTAACTATGAGTTTGTTTTTGTTTGGTTTGGTTGTTGGTTTTTTGGATTCCACTTGTGAGTAAAATTATTTGTCTTTCTTCATCTGACTTATGTTACTTAGCATACTACCTTCAAGGGCCAGCCATGTTGTCGCAAATGACAGGATTTCTTCTTTTTAATGGCTAAGTAGCATTCCATTGTGTATATATACCACATCTTTTTTACTCATTCATCCATCCATAGACAATTAGGTTGTTTCCCATATCTTAACTATTGTGAAAAATACTGCAATGAACTTAGGGGCGTATATATCTTTTCCAATTAGTATTTTTGTGTTCTTCAGTTAAATACCTGGAAGTGGGATAGCTGGATCATATGGTAGTTCTATTCTTAATTTTTCTGAGGAATCTCCATATTGTTTTCCATTTTCCATATTGGCTGCACCAATTTATAGTCCCACCAACAAGTGTATAAGAGTTCCCTTCTTTCCACATCCTTTCCAGCTCTTATCTGTTGTTTTTTTTGATAATAGCCATCCTAATAGGTGTGAGATGACATTCCTCTGAGGTCTTGATTTTTCCTTTCTCTAATAATTAGTGATATTGAACATCTTTTCATATGCCTGTTGGCCATCTGTGTGTCTTCTTTGGAAAAATATCTATTCAGAGTCTACGCTCATTTTTCAATCAGGTTGTTTGTTTTTGTTGTTGAATTTATGAGTTCTTTATATATTTTGAGTATTAAACCCTTATCATCTATGTGATTTGGAAATATCTTCTCCCATTCAGTAGGTTGCCTTTATGTCTGGATGATGGTTTACTTTACTGTGCAGAAGCTTTTTACTTTGATGTAGCCCATTTATTTATTTTTGCACTTGTTACCCTTGCCTTTGGAGTCAGATCCACAAAAACATCACAAAGACTGATGTCAATAAGGTTACTGCCATAAGGTTACTGCCTGTGTTTTCTCCCAGGAATTTTATGGTTTCAGGTCTTGCACTCAAGTCTTTAATCCATTTTGAGTTAATCTTTGTTTATGGTGTAAGATAGTGAGTGGTCTAGTTTCATTCTTTTGTATGTGGCTGTCCAGTTTTCCCAACTCCATTTATTGAAGAGACTGTGGTACATTCTTTGCTCCTGAGTTGTGAATTAATTGTCTATATATGTGTGGATTTATTTCTGGGCTATCAATTCTGTTGCATTGATCTGTGTGTCTGGTTTTGCACCAGGGCTATACTGCTTTGGTTACTATAGCTTTGTAGTATAGTTTGAAATCAGGGAGTGTGTTAGCTCCAGTTTTGTTCTTTCTCAATGTTGAATGGGCTATTGGGAATTTTCTGTGGTTTCATAAAAGTTTTAGAAATACTTGTTCTAGTTCTATGAAATATGCCATTGGAATGCTGATAGGAATTGCATTGTATCTGTAGATTGAATTGGTTAGTATGGATATTTTAGCAATATAAATTATTCCAATCAATGAGCATGGAAAACCTTCCCATTTATTCACGTCTTCTTCGTTTCTTTTTTTGTTTGTTTTTGTTGTTTTTTAAGAACTTTTAGTGAGATATAATTGACATACAAGAAAATGCACGTATTTAAAGTGTAAAATTTGATGAATTTTTTTCTTATTAGTAATTCAATCTCCCAATTCATCCTCCCCAACCCCCTCTCCTCCTTTCCTCACTTGGTGTTCGTATGTTGGTTCTGTATATCTGCGTCTCTATTTCTGCCTTGCAAACCAGTTGATCTGTACCATTTTTTTTAGATTCCACATATATGTGTTAACATATGATATTTGGTTGTCTCTTTTCAACTTACTTCACTGTGTATGACAGTCTCTAGGTCCATTCATGTCTCTACAAATGCCCCAGTTTCATTCCTTTTTATGGCTGAGTAATATTCCATTGTACATATGTACCACATCTTCTTTATCCATTCATCTGTTGATGGACATTTAGGTTGCTTCCATGTCCTGGCTATTGTAAATAGTGATGCCATGAACACTGAAGTGCATGTGTCTTTTTGAATTATTGTGTTCTCTGGGTATATGCCCAGTAGTGGAATTGCTGGGTCATATGCTAATTCTATTTTTAGTTTTTCAAGGAACCTCCATACTGTTCTCCATAGTGGTTGTATCAATTTACATTCCCACCAACAGTGCAAGAGTGTTCCCTTTTCTCCACACCCTCTCCAGCATTTACTGTTTGTAGATTTTCTGATGATACCCATTCTAACTGGTATGAGGTTATATCTCGTTGTAGTTTTGATTTGCATTTCTCTAATAACTAGTGATGTTGAATAGCTTTTCATGTGCCTCTTGGCCATCTGTATGTCTTCTTTGGAGAAATGCCTATTTAGATCTTCTGCCCATTTTTTTATTGGGTTGTTTGTTTTTTTTGATATTGAGCTGAATGAACTGTTTATATATTTTGGAGATTAATCCTTTGCTGATTTCTTTGCAAATATTTTCTCCCATTCTGAGGGTTGTCTTTTTGTCTTGCTTATCGTTTCCTTTGCTGTGCAAAAGCTTTGAAGTTTCATTAGGTCCCACTTATTTATTTTTGTTTTTATTTCCATTACTCTAGGAGGTGGGTCAAAAAAGATCTTGCTGTGATTTATGTCAAGGAGTGTTCTTCCTATGTTTTCCTCTAGGAGTTTATAGTGTCTGGCCTTACATTTAGGTCTTTAATCCATTTACTTTTGTGTATGGTGTTAGGGAGTGCTCTAATTTCATTCTTTTACATGTAGCTGTCCAGTTTTCCCAGCACCACTTATTGAAGAGGCTATCTTTTCTCCATTGTATAACCTTGCCTCCTTTGTCAGAGATTAATTGACCATAGTTTATCTCTGGGCTTTCTATCCTGTTCCATTGATCTATATTTCTGTTTTTGTGCCATTACCATGTTGTCTTGATTACTGTAGCTTTGTAGTATAGTCTGAAGTCAGGGAGTCTGATTCCTCCAGCTCCTTTTTTTTTCTCTGAAGATTGCTTTGGGTATTTGGGGTCTTTTCTGTCTCCATACAGATTTTAAGATTTTTTGTTCTAGTTCTGTGAAAAATGCCATTGGTAATTTGATAGGGATTGCATTAAATCTGTAGATTGCTTTGGGTAGTATAGTCATTTTTATAATATTGATTCTTCCAATCCAAGAACATGGGATATCTCTCCATCTGTTTGTGTTGTCTTTGATTTCTTTCATCAGTGTCCTATAGTTTTCTGAGTACAGGTCTTTTACCTCCTTGGTTAGGTTTATTCCTAGGTATTTGATTCTTTTTGTTGCAGTGGTGAATGGGATTGTTTCCTTAATTTCTCTTTCTGATCTTTCATTATTAGTGTATAGAAATGCAAGAGATTTCTGTGTGTGAATTTTGTATCCTGCAACTTTACCAAATTCATTGATTAACTCAAGTAGTTTTATGGTGGCATCTTTAGGATTTTCTATGTATAGTATCATGTCATCTGCAAACAGGGACAGTTTTATTTCTTTTCCTATTTGTATTCCATTTATTTCTTTTTCTTCTCTGATTGCTGTGGCAAGGACTTCCAAAACTATGTTGAGTAGTAGTGGTGAGAGTGGACATCCCTGTCTTGTTCCAGATCTTAGAGGGAATGCTTTCAGTTTTTCACCATTGAGAAGGATGTTTTCTGTGGCTTTGTCAAATATGGCCTTTATTATGTTGAGGTAGGTTCCCTCTATGCCCACCTTCTGGAGAGTTTTTATCATAAATGGGTGTTGAATTTTGTCAAAAGCTTTTTCTGCATCTATTGAGATGATCATGTGGTTTTATCCTTCAATTTGTTAATATGGTGTATGACATTGATTGATTTGTGTATATTGAAGAATCCTTGCATTTCAGGGATAAACCCGACTTGATCATGGTGTATGATCCTTTTAATGTGTTGTTGGATTCTGTTGGCTAGTATTTTATTGAGGACTTTTGCATCCAAATTCATCAGTGATATTAGCCCGTAATTTTCTTTCTTTCTTTCTTTCTTTCTTTCTTTCTTTCTTTTTTTTTTTTTTTTTTTTTTTTTTTTTTTTTTTTTTGGTAATATCTTTGTCTGGTTTTGGTATCAGGGTGATGGTGGCCTCATAAAATGAGTTTGGGAGTGTTCCTTCCTCTGCAGTTTTTTGGAAGACTTTGAGAAGGATGGATGTTAGCTCTTATCTAAATGTTTGGTAGAATTCACCTGTGAAGCCATCTGGTCCTGGACTTTTGTTGGTTGGAAGATTTTTAATCACAGTTTCAATTTCATTACTTGTGATTGGTCTGCTTGTATTTTCGTATTTCTTCTTAATTCAGTCTAGGAAGGTTATACCTTTCTAAGAATTTGTCCATTTCATCCAGGTTGTCCATTTTATTGGCATATAGTTGCTTGTAGTAGTCTCTTATGATGTTTTGTATTTCTGTGGTGTCTGTTGTAACTTCTCCTTTTTCATTTCTAATTTTATTGATTTAAGTCCTCTCCCTCTTTTTCTTGATGAGTCTTGCTAAAGGTTTATCAATTTTGTTTATCTTCTCAAAGAACCAGATTTTAGTTTTATTGATTTTTGCTATTGTTTTCTTCGTTTCTATGTCATTTATTTCTGGCCTGATCTTTATGATTTCTCTTCTACTAACTTTGAGTTTTGTTTCCTCTTTTTTCTCTAGTTTCTTTAGGTGTAAGGTTAGATTGTTTATTTGGGATTTTTCTTGTTTTTTTGAGGTAGGATTGTATTGCTATAAACTTCCCTCCTAGAACTGCTTTTGCTGCATCCCATAGGTTTTGGATCATTGTGTTTTCATTGTCATTTGCCTCTAGGTATTTTTTTATTTCCTCTTTGATTTCTTCAGTGATCTCTTGGTTATTTAGTAGCATATTGTTTAGCCTCCATGTGTTTGTGTTTTTTACAGGATTTTTTTCCTGTAATTGATTTCTAATCTCATAATGTTATGGTCAGAAAAGATGCTTGATATGATTTCAATTTTCTTAAATTTACCACGGCTTGATTTGTGATTCAAAATGTGATCTATCCTGGAGAATGTTCCATGTGCCCTTGAGAAGAATGTGTAATCTTCTGTTTTTGGATAGAATGTCACAAAAATATCAATCAAACCTAGGTGGTCTATTGTGTCAGTTAAAGCTTGTGTTTCCTTGTTAATTTTCTGTCTGGATGATCTGTCCATTGGTGTAAGTGGAGTGTTAAAGTCCCCAACTATTATTGTGTTACTGTAGATTTCCTCTTTCATAGTTGTTAGCATTTGCCTTGTGTATTGTGGTGCTCCTATATTGGGTGCATATATAATTGTTATATCCTCTTCTCAGATAGATCCCTTGATTATTATGTAGTGTCCTTTCTTGTCTCTTGCAACTTTTTTATTTTAAGGCCTATTTTATCTGATATGAGTATTGCTACTCCAGCTTTCTTTTGATTTCCATTTGCATGGAATATCTTTTTCCATCCCCTCACTTTCAGTCTGTGTATGTCCCTAGGTCTGAAGTAGGTCTCTTGTTGACAGCATATATATAGGTCTTATTTTTATATCCATTCAGCCAGTCTGTGTCTTTTGGTTGGAGAATTTAGCCCATTTACTTTCAAGGTAATTATCAATATGTATGTTCCTATTACCATGTTCTTAATTGTCTTGGGTTTGTTTTTGTAGGTGCTTTTCTTCTCTTATATTTCCCACTTAGAGAAGTTCCTTTAGCATTTGTTGTAGGGCTGGTTTGGTGGTGCTGAATTCTCTTAGCTGTTGCTTGGCTGGAAAGCTTTTGATTTCCCCATTGAATCTGAATGAGATCCTCACTGGGTAGAGTATTCTTGGTTGTAGGTTCTTCTCTTTCATCACTTGAAATATATCATGCCACTCCCTTCTGGCTTGCAGAGTTTCTGCTGAGAAATCAGCTGTTCACCTTATGGGAGTTCCCTTGTATGTTATTTGTTGTTTTTCTCTTGTTGCTTTTAATAATTTTCCCTTGTCTTTAATTTGTCAATTTGACTACTACATGTCTTGGTGTGTTTCTCCTTGGATTTATCCTGCCTGGGACTCTCTGCGCTTCCTGGACTTGGGTGGCTATTTCCTTTCACATATTAGGGAAGTTTTTGACTGTAATCTTTTCAAATACTTTCTTGGGTCCTTTATCTCTCTCTTCTCCTTCTGGGACCCCTATAATGCAAATGTTGGTGCACTTAACATCACAGAGATCTCTTGGGCTGTCTTCGTTTCTTTTCATTCTTTTTTCTTTATTCTGTTCTATGGTCGTGATTTCCACCATTCTGTCTTCCAGGTCACTTATCCATTCTTCAGCTTCAGTTATTCTGCTATTGATTCCTTCTAGTGTATTTTTCATTTCAGTTATTGTATTGCTTATCTCTGTTTGTTTCTTCTTTAACTCTTCTAGGCCTTTCTTAAATGTTTCTTGCATCTTTTCAATCTTTGCATCCAGTCTTTTTTCAAAGTCCTGGATCACCTTCACTACCATTATTCTGAATTCTTTTCCTGGAAGATTGCCTATCTCCACTTCATTTAGCTATTTTGCTGGGGTTTTATCTTTTTCCTTCATCTGGTACAGAGTACTCTGTCTTTTCATATTCTCTATCTTTCTGTGGCTGTGGTTTTCAATTCCACAGAATGAAATACTGCTGATGCTGCTTGATACTGTTGTATGCCCTCTTGTGGAGGAGACTATCTAAGAGGCTTGTGTGAGCTTCCTGATGGGAGGGACTAGTGGTGGGTAGGGCTGGGTGTTGCTTTGGTGGGTGGAGCTCAGTAAAACTTTAATCTTGTCTGCCAATGAGTGGGGCTGTGTTCCCACCCTGTTGGTTGGTTGTTTGGCCTGAGGCGACCCAGCCCTGGAGTTTACAGACGCTTTGGCAGGGCTAGTGGAGAACTGCAGGAGAGCTCATGCCAATGAGCACTTCCCAGAACCCCCACTGTCAGTGTCCCCATCCCTGTAGTGAGCCACAGCCACCCCCTACCTCTGCAGACAACCCTCCAACACCAGCAGGTAGGGCTGGTTCAGTCTCCTATGGGGTCACTGCTCCTTCCCTCAGGTCCTGTTGTGCACACTACTTTTTGTATGCCCTCCATGGAGTCTACTTTCCCCAGTCCTGTGGAATTCCTGCAATCAAATCCCTCTGGCCTTCAAAGCATGATTCTCTGGGGATTCCTTCTCCCATTGCTGGACCCCCAGGTTGGGAAACAGGATGTGGGGCTCAGAACCCTCACTCCAGTAGGTGGGCTTCTGTGGTATAACTGTCCTTCAGTTTGTGAGTTGCCCACCCAGCAGTTATGGGATTTGATTTTATCATGATGGCACCCCTTCTACCACCTCACTGCAGCTTCTTCTTTGTCTCTGAATGCAGAGTGTGTTTTTTGGTGAGTTCCAGTGTCTTCCTGTCAATGATTGTTCCAGTTAGTTGTGATTCTGGTGCACTTACAAGAGGGAGTGCACATCCTTCTACTCTGCCACCTTGAACCATCTCCCTCTTCTTTAGTTTCTTTCATCAGTGTCTAATATTTTCACTGTACAGTTCATTCATCTCCTTGGTTACACTTATTCCTAGGAATTTCATTCTTTTGATGCAATTGTAAATAATATTGTTTTCTTAATTTCTCCTTCTGATATTTCATTATTAGTGTATAGAAATGCCATAGATTTTTGTATATTGATTTTGTATTCTGTCACTTTACTGAATTAATTTATTAGTTCTAACTTTTTTTGGTGGAGTCTTTAGGGGCATTTTTATATATAGTATCATGTCATCTGCAAATAGTGATAGTTTCCCTTCTGCCTCTCTAATTTTAATGTCGTTTACTTCTTTTTCTTGCCTAATTGCTGTGGCTAGGACTTCCAATACTAAGTTGAATAACAGTGATTAGAATGGGCATCCTTTTCTTGTTCCTGATCTTACAGGAAAAGCTTTCATCTTTTCACCACTAAGTATGATGTTAGCTATGGGTTTGTCATACATAGACTTTATTATCTTGAGGTACATTGCCTCTACACCCACTTTGTTGAGAGTTTTTATCATAAATAAGTGTGAAATTTTATCAAGTGCTCTTTCCTTATCTACTGAGACAATCACATAATTTTTATTCTTCATTTTGTTAATGTGATGTATCAGACCAATTGATTTGTGGATATTGAACCAACCTTGCATCCCTGGAGTAAATCCCACTTGATCATGGTGTATGATCCTTTTAATGTATCAGATTTGGTTTGTTAACATTTTGTTGATGATTTTTGCACCTATGTTCATCAGGGATATAGGATTAGAATTTTCTTTTCTTGTGGTGTCCTGATTTTGATAGCAGGTTAATACTGGCTTCATAAAATGTGTTTGGAAGGTTTACCTCCTCTTCAATTTTTGTAAGTATTAAAGAATAGGTATTAAATATTCTTTAAACATTTTGTAGAATTTGTCAGTGAAGCTGTCTTTTCCTGGGCTCTTGCTTATCGGGAGATTTTTTATGACTGTTTTGATCTCTTTACTAGTAATCAGTCTATTCAGATTTTTTTATTTCTTCATGCTTCAGTCTTGGAAGACTATATATTTCTAGGAATTTATCCATTTCTTCTAGGTTGTCCAAATTGTTGGCATAATTGTTCATAGTAAGCTCTTACAATCCTTTGTATTTCTGTGGTATCAGTTGTAACTTCTCTCTCATTTATGATTTTATTTGCGTTTTCTCTCATTTAAGTATCACCTCTATGCTTCCTTTATATTTTTACCATCTATGTATGCATCCCTAAACACTGTAGTTTATTTTTACCAGTTTCTAAATCTATATGTATGCTCTTATGCCTGACTTCTTTCACTCAACATGTAATTGTGTGTAGCTATAGTTTATTCACGCTCATTGCTGTATAGTATTCCCTCGTGTGAATGGATCACTGTTTATTATCCATTACAGCTGATGGACATTTAGGATGCTTCCCCAAAACCACTGATTTTTAAGGCCCAAAAACATCCATCAGTGCACTGGAAGAGATAACTAGGATAGCTATTCTCAAAACTCCTTTACACATTTAAAACTTATCAAGGATCCCAAAGCAGTTTTATGTAGGTTTTCTCTATCAATATTTACTCTATTAGAAATTAAAACTTAGTAATGTTTAAATATTTATTAGTTCATTTTAAAGTAACCATAATTAAACCCATTACATGTTAATATAAAAATGTATTTATATTTTTGAAAGGAAAACTATATTTCCAAAAAATAGTGAGTAGAGGGGCATTGTTTTACATTTTGCAAATCTCTTTTAAATCTAGTTTCATAGAAGACAGCTGTATCATTGGGTCTGCTTCTGCATTCAATCTGTTGCAGTATGTTGTTTGGCTGAAGTATGTGAAGAAAAACCAGCCTCACACAGATAAGTAATTGGGAAAAGGAGGCTCTTGTAGAATCTCTCAGAGTCTTGGGAATTTCCAGGGGTCCTCAGATCATCCTTCACAAAAGACTGATTTAGAAGATGCTCTTAAAGATGGCATGGAGGAAGGCCAGATGCATTTTGGCAGTCCTTATGATTCAAATGCTCTAGCTTAAGATATCTCTTCTCCTTTAGCAAGCCTCCTACTTCGCACCCTGGCAAAAAAGAAAATGAATAGTAAATTCACACAAATAGACTGGCAGGGGCAATGGGGAGGGAAGTACATCATCGTACCCATTGGTCAGGCTCTGCCTTGTCTCAGTTCCAGTTTAAACTCAGCTAGAGCATTTGTGCTCTTCTCCAAGGGCATTTGTCCAGTTTCTACAGAAAACACATAATACTTTTGTAATAAGAAAATAAGTGTTATTTTCCAGAAGAAAATAAAAGGAGGAGGGGAGAAATAGAATATTCAGACACTTCCCCCACTTTTCTCCTGGACAGTGGGATCCTCAAGGCAGAGGGAAGAGTTTGGCTGGGAGGGAAGAGCAGATTAGAAAAGAACAACGGAGCAGCCAAGAAGCCCAAGGCTCTGCTCACAGACAAGAAATTCACATGACACGTGTCAGAATTGATTTCTTGTTTCGAAGGAAAGAGAAAGGTATTTTTCTGAGTTCATATTTCCCCATTGACGGGATTGAAATGCAAACCTCGAGAGCCAGGAATAGAAGCAATGGGCAAGAAGCACGCATTAAGACCCTTCAGCAGAGACCCCCAGTGCTGCCTCCCTTTTACACACAACTCAATGTCTCAGTTCCTGCTTGACTGAGCTGAGTAATAACCCCCGAGATCCCAAAGCCATCCAGGAACTCAGATAAAGAAACCGGGCACAGAGTAGAACCACATCAGAGCACAAAAGGTGGGTCCTCACTAATGAACAGCAGTCGGGTTTGACAGCCTGGGCTGCTAGCCAAGCTCATTTGTTTCCAGGCCTTCACTTGCCAACTGAAGTGCTTGAGAATTAATAGGTCCCCAAAATATTTCTTTGGATACATAATGTAAGAGCTGCCAACTCTGGCCACTTCCACTGACATTAGAAGAAGCAAAGTTAAAATGGTAATGAAAAAGAACTGAGGTACCCTAAAGCAGCACTCCAAATGGAATAAAGCAGCATCCCAAAAGGACAGCACATGTAGTTGCTACAGTCACCGAGAGGAACATACATTCTAAATTCAGCTTCTGATCTCAAGTGTCAGCAGGCAGCCACTGAGAGCGTGAGAAGGGAAGCCTTCTTCTACTACCATAAATAATAAATAAGTGTTCAAATTTACGGGATTTTTCACTTAAAACAAGCCCCGTAGTGTATACTAACCTGCCTTGAGGGGAATGATGGAAAGTTGATTTTACCTGAAACAGAGGATAAAGAGTGAAACACAATGATGGGAGAAAAGTCCTGGAATCCTGAGAAAATGTAATTCTTTTCAAAGCATTAAAAACCTCTTTTTTAAAAAATAGGCTATTTGAAGCAAATCAATAGCTGCACTTCCTCTCAGATTATATATCTTCTCATCGCACACATACTTATCAAACCACTATTGAACAACTTAAGAATCTATGGATTTGCCCCACATTGTGATGCAACCCTGGAGACAAGTCTGTGTAGGTAATAAGCATCAGACCCCCAGGGAGTGGAGCCCAGGAAGCTCAGTGCCCACGCTTTACCTATGTGATCACATTCCTTTCTCACAACAACACAGAGATATGGGTATTTTTATCTCCATTTTCCCCATGAAGAAACTGAGTTTCAGAAGTGAAGTAACTTGCACTCAGATATATTAACACAGTCTCAAACGCACCACTGTTGGGGACCAAAACACAATATGACTTTAAATTCTGTGAGTGTGTGTGTGTGTGATGGGAGGGAGGCAGAAGGTGATGAAGGCATCTAGAGCTACTTCTACAACTTGAGAATTCCCTATAAGCTAAGTTCAAGAAGTGGTTGCAAAAGAAAAAAAATCACTTTTGTGCTTACAGAAAAACCCAAGGAGGAATTCAGTTTGGGGATTAAAGGTATCATTAGGGGAAAAGTCTAAGAGACTAAAGACAGACCCAGTAGCTGGGGGCTGCAGGCTATATTCACACTTCAGTGGCTCTGTCCCTAAAAACATTGCACATGTCAGCCATCTTCAGAGTCATGTGGTCACAGGAATCTCAAATTGTAAGAGAATGTCTCCATAAAAAATTACACCCATCTCAGAATATCTGGGACATGGTTTCTTCCCACTAACCAGCCATGACTTACAAGATTCAATGCAGATGTGTGTGTGTCAGCAACCCCAGCAGCCTGTATTGGTCAGGGCTAGTAACACTAGCTGCTATAATAAACAGGCCCCAAATTTCTCACTGGCATGACAGACCAGTGTAAGCTGGGCAGCTCCGTTCTAAGACACATCTCAATACCTTCTACCTTGTGCCTCTGCCATTGGTAAAAGGACTTGTTAAAGTCCCTCTGGATCCTTCACAATCAGGGTTCTCACAGTACATTTTAGGGGCTGAAAGGACTGAAATTAGCAGACATCATTTCTGCCCACATCCTTGGCCTGAATTCACGGTACCATCCAGTGCAAGGGAGGCCTGGGAAAACCTGGTTTAGTTGTGTGTCCAGGAAGCAGTAGAAAACTGGATGTGTGATGCAAAGCAGCTCAGGCAACAATCCCTGCGATCTATGGGGTTGCGGCACAGGAGGGAATGTGTGCAGAGGAGGGGCAGCCGGCATGCAGGCAGAGGTGGGAGAAGAAAGAGGCTGCATGGAATTCAGGCCCAGCTCTGCCATGAAGGAACTTTGAGGCCCACATACCAAATGTCTTGCAGCCTGTTTCCTCATATGTGACGTGAGGGTAAAAATAACTAGCTCAAGTTGTTACGAGGACCAATTAAAGTAACACATGAAAGTGTGGGCTTTAAATGATGCAAGACCAAATACCAGACCCTTTAGCCAAGGACTGTGATGCTACCCAGCAAGTGTGAGGGAGCTGAAGATTCCTGCTGCAGGGAGAAGGGTTTTCAGGAAGCACCCAGCCTGAGAGCTGTTCCCTGCCCAAATCCAGGAGGATCTGCTTGGCACACAACCCTGCACCCCAGTTCCCCTGCAGAGCCAGTCCATCGCAAAGAGAGGCAAGGCAGAAGCATGGCCCTGTAAGAAGGAAACCCAACCCCAGATAATAAGCAACTACGATGGATCTTTCACAGAGACGCCTAGAAGGAAGGAAACATCCTCTGGCTCAGCATTGCCTGCATCCAAACAGCAGCGTCCTAGGAACAAGAAAACTGGCCAGGCAGAAATCCAGTCCTCTCTGTCTAGACAGTGACCTTTGGATATTGACAGGGAGAAGGATTGAACTTTTTTTTCTTATTAGTCCTAAAGGCATTGACACAAGTATGCCTCCTGTTCAACTCAGAATCCAGAGTGAAGGGAACTGATCAGGGCCCTGGAGGCAGATGTGTGATACACCAAGGGTGACTGGAGAGATGCAGAGAGAGCCACAATCCTCAACCACACACCAGAGGAAGCCATGAGCACCTCCTCCACCCTTCTTGCGCCCAGAAAATGCACCCCTGCAGGCCCAGCTCATCCTCTCAGGGAAGACTCACACTGAGTCATCCCAAATGGCATACCATGCTGCCCGTGATTGGATTTCTTTTGGCTCTATGCCTGAAATCAGGAAGAGGATTTTATTCTAAATCTAAAATTCATAGCTTGGGGCTCGATCAGTTAAGATGCCTGATGGCAGGACCTTCTCCTTCCCATTTGCCCAAGGAAATTACAAAGGAGCCAGGCCCCTTCTTGCTCCACCACGCTTAAGACAGAAATTTTATTCCTGTGGTGACAAAACAGCTGCCCAACCTCCAGCCCTTCCATTGCTCTTCCAGACAGGGCAAAGAGCAGAAGGGGAGGGCAAAAGGCAAAGGGCAAAAGGCACATGCCAGTCAACTAACAGATTTCATCCCTTTTCCTCAAGAAAAACAACTTTCCCAGAAGCCCCATTCAGTATATTTTCTCTTTTTGTAATTATTATTGGAGTATAGTTGATTTACAAGGTTGTGTTAAGTATATTTCCTCTTGAGTTTCCTTAGCCAGAACCACGCATACAGCCACCCCACAACTGCCAGACTGCCTGGCTATTACCTTCCTTGGTCTGTACAGTGTCCCCCTGAAAAAATATCTGTTAGTAAAGAAGAAGGGAAATGGATATCTGGTGGCAGCCAGTAGTACTGGCCACAGGATGTATCCAAAAGGCCCACAGACCTTCACTTTGGGAAAAAAATTAAATCTAGAGTTGGGACTAAAGTGGGTCCAATGCCTGTTCAGCATCCTCTGACGGTTCGTCTCCACCAGGCCCACATGCCTGGGACAAGACTGTCGACCCATCAGCCACCTGGTTCCCTCAAATAGCTCAAAATGTGTGCATTTCCACATAATTACTGATTTCCTCAACAGATTTAGTGTCTAAGTTTATCTTCACTTTAATCCAATTTCATGCTTGGAGCAGAGGGACTCCAGCAGCAGGTCTTTCTTAACCTTCTGATATCATTAATTATTGCTACACTGGGAGTTACTGCATGGAACAAGCAGGTTTTTAAATAGAAATCATTTGTCTCTCAGCAGGGAGACTGACGGATTTATTTCCGAATCCTCAAACTGCTGCCCTTGAGTAATCGGTTTCATGGTGATCTCCCTGCACTCACCTCTGCGCAGGGTAAACCCTTCCTCTTTGGCTCCCAGATCAGCCCAATTTGCCACCTGTAGCGGGAGGCGTCCATTTCCTCCTTTAATTGTTGGATAGGGTTTTCTAGAAGGAAAGGCCAGCCTTTCCCTGAGCTCTGGGCATTCGGTCATGCTTCCTGGTGATTTTCTGCTGAAGGAAATCCCCTAACTCATTAAAAAAAACAAAAAAATAGATTAATTGACCAGTTCGGTAACAAGTCGCTCCAGGACCCAATAAACTTTGCAAAGAATACATTCCAATTACAACTGTGCGCAGCAGGAACCCAGTGGGGTAAGCCGGAGTAATCTTTCTCCTGCACAGAGGAATTTTTACATTTTCTTCTCCATTCATGTCAGTCTTTTGCCTAAGTGTGGGTGTCGGGTCCATCTCTGGTTCTCCCATCCTGTCACTCTACCTGCTGCCGTGACCCAGAGTGGGAGCAAATGATTCTGAAACCAAAGGGGGTCTCAGAAAGGGTCACCACAGGCCTGAGCTTGCAGGAGCACTTGCAGTGGGGCATTGGGGCCAAGGAGGGACCGGCGCCCCTGGAACACAGACATCTGGGACGCTGTCGGGGTCCTGGCTGGCGGTGCAGCTGCAACCCACCCTCCCCAGCAGGAGAAGGTCAGCAGGAAACAGGGACTTTGGTAACTAGCCTGATTGCAAAAGCAGGCAGACAGTGAGAGCTAATGGCCTTGCTGGGAGTAACGGCAGAGGCTGCTTCCTCATGGCATTGCTCCCTTTAGGATGTGCTCCCCCATCGTTTGAACACCTTGGACACCATAAAAATATTCCCCCTGAAAGCATACCAACTAGAGAGTATAAGAGATTTCATGCAAGATCAAGTTCCAAATCAAGTTAACCAATGCTTATTAAGCATCTCCCATGTGTCAGCTCTTAACCTGGAACTCATGGGCTGCAAACAACTCAGTCAAGGTCCTTGCCTGCCTCTACAAATAAAATGGGATGTAGAAATAAAATTTAAAGGACAGCTAGGCATTCTAAACTCAGTCTTTTTCTTAGCTGTGTTCCCTCAACTTTTCTTTCCCATTCCAACTTCCCCACTCTAGTCTCACTTCTCATGCAGACCAAGAGAAGAGCTGGCCCAGCAGTGAAAGAAGGAGATGGCTTGTTTTTCACACGAGAAAGGGCAAACACCTTGGTCCATGCATGAACTTAGGCATAGGTGCTCCTGTTTCTGGAATCACACAGCCCGCAGCCCTTCCTGCACCCCCAGTTTTTTGTCTCTAAGTCTGCCCTTGATGTAGCTCACAAGCTCCTCAAGGCCACTGAGCTAGGCCAGTTTATGTCAATAATCCCAGTGATTGGTACAATGCCCAGAGCTGGTAGGTACTAAATCAGGGTTTCTCAACCTCAGCACTATTGACATTTGGGACCAGATAATTCTTCTGTGGTCTGTCCTGTGCACCATAGGATATTTAGCAACACCCGCGGCCTCTACGCAGTAGATGCCGGTCCAGGAGCACCCCCACAGTGGTAAGGACAAGCAAAAGTGTCTCCCTCCCTCATCTTGTCTAGTTGGAAAATCACTGGACAAAATTAATGTTTGTTAAATCAACTAAATAAATGTCCTGGCCGCTGCAGTGTCTGAGATTGTAGCTGCACCAATATTGCTTTTGAGTTCTAGTTTCTAATAATGTTTAACTTCACAATCTTTGTAGAAGATCCTAGGGTTGGGAGGTGAGGGTGATTTACTCCTCGGGGTCAATAGATCACAGTGTATTCAATGGAGTTAAAGGAAGTTCCTCTGCCCAGATGGTTGGAGCCACAGCCCATGAGCTGCTTATCTCAGAGACAGGAGCCAACAGTGGTCCTAGGGCACCACCCCTAAGATAACCCCCTAGGGCTGAAGTCCACAGTCCTTTGAGAACTTACAAGTTCTTCCATGATCTAGAGTCCCTGTGTCCTCGCCAGGTTCACGCCCCACCCCCTCCCGTGGTCCCCTCACCTGCCAGACACCAAGCCGACATGCCAGCATTCCCCAAGCCTGCTCTGTCCTTCCTCCTTCCACCTGGACCATCTTGGCTCTTCGCTGCCCTGCAGGACACCCCTGGATGGTTCTGCCATGGACTCTGAGCTCATCACCACCCCCCTCAGGCAGGGGAAATACCTCTCCCAAACCCCCACTTGCTGCTTTGCTGCAAATGCTGGCTGCCCTGCTCCAGGCC
Source organism: Hippopotamus amphibius kiboko (assembly GCF_030028045.1). Lineage (NCBI taxonomy): Eukaryota > Metazoa > Chordata > Mammalia > Artiodactyla > Hippopotamidae > Hippopotamus > Hippopotamus amphibius. The sequence continues at coordinate 132,481,064 of NC_080187.1, read as the reverse complement.
AGAGCCAGGAACACACATGCTCACATTCATGGCTTAAAGCCAGAATCGCAGCTGCTTCGCCCTCATTACACAACTTTGCTTTTGGTGACAGACTCTCCCCGTGCTCCGAGGCAGTAACACAAAGTTAACTCGGTTTTCTGACATCATTTGGGGAAAAAAATAGTTGATTAACTGAATTTGGGGGTTTTTTTCTACTGGGCACTGTGGATACAGCATCAGAATTCTTGGTTCGCAGGCACTTACACTAGTATTCTAATCATGCTACAGAGATGCAGAAATTACATACTGCAGTGGGAGGTGTTTAAAAAAAACACACACATTAGTAACATTGGATCTGCAGCACCAAGCGTTAGCAATGGTTTAAAATATTAATGCGTGTTGGATGCCAAGTTATTTTGAAGACTCAACCAGACTTCTATTTGGCAGGAACAATTTCACATAGGCAATTAGATACACGTGCAAATATTTAACTATAAATTGCTGCTTATACCATTGAAATATAGTGGTTCATCAGCTGGCCACCTGGCTAGCAGGGCCGATTAAGGATTTGCCCAGATGACAACGAAATCCTCCCCACCTTCTAAAATCCTGCCACTTTTGCAGCATGCGAGGAGTGCAAACAGTTGCCCTCGTTGCAGGGGAAAGGTAAGAAAGCTTGAAAGAATCACCACCTCGGAATTCTAAGTTCTCAATGGCATCTGAAGGGCTGGAAATATGCCAGCTTATCTCCAAGTCACATGTCATGTCTCCTAAGAGATCGTGAATCACTGAGTTGGCTAAACGCACTCAAACTCATTCTTCAGTTTGGGTGGATTTTAAACAGTTGCATATATTCAAAAAAATAATTAGCACATGGAAGATCAAGTTCCATCATCACATATATTAAATAGTAAGTGCTCATGTGAGTATAAACGCACACACGAATGTGGAAGATACATCTGTGGAACCACGTAAGGAAGCCAGAAGTTTCTCTGACTTTACCACTTATCCTGAAGAACCAAAAGACAGGAAATCCAGGATAACACACAGGAACAAGGGCAGGACTCGGACTCATCTGTGGGACCACATCTATTTCACTGACCAGCATCTGACCCTCAGTGAGCTGACCCTTCTGAGCCTCGGTTTCCTCCACGGGAGGGTGGACAAAACAATATCTATCTTAGAAGGTAGTAGTGAGGATTGAAATAGATGAAAGCAAATGCTCATTTCCACCCTTTCTTCTTTCCAGAAGGAAGGAAGCCAGCTCTCCAACCCAGCCTTGGTCAGGGCCCCTGGTCTTCTGAGAGGCTGGTTCACAGGGCGGGGAGCTTTCTCTGTCACCCTGGCACACACTGTTGAGAGCAGTCCCTCGAAAGCCACGCATGTCTCCTGGGACACATTTCTAAATTAATACGAGATTTTATTTGGAAATCAGCATGATTTGGGATAAATGCTTTAATGAGTGTGATCTACAGGGAGGCTACACTCACTTTCATGAACTATGCTAGAGTGAAGATAGAGGCATTCCAACAATTTCAAGACCAACAACTTCCAGGAAAGGGATGGCCCATTCTACCTGTGATACCCATAGGTCATGCTTCTAGTTTTAAAATACTCAGTCCCTTCAAATTCACTACCTCAAGTCCATCCAAAGAATTTTCAGATAGATATATTCTTTCTCATGAAGCCCAAAGCAGCCAACTTACACAGCAATTTGTTTAAATGCTCAGTGCCTCGCAAAGATGAATCCCAATACTAGAATGTCTCTCATCTTTTTATCAGTTAGTCATTTTGCATTCACAATTGCATAATTCACAAGGGATAAAAGATGAAAGTCATCCAAATGTCCATTGATGGATGAACGGTTAAACAAAATGTGGTCCACCCGTATGATGAATTGTTATTCAGCCTTAAAAAGGAAGGAAACTCCAATGCCTGTTACAACATGGATGAACCTTGAGGACATCACGCTAAGTGAAATAAGCCAGTCGCGAAAGGGCAAATACTGTATGATTCCACTCATATGAGATACCCAGAGTAGTCAAATTCATGGAGATAGACAGCAGAATGGTGGTTTCCAGGGGACGGGCAAGGGGAGGAAAGAGGAGTTATTGTTTAATGGCTTGCAAGGTTCAGTTTTGCAAGACGAAAAGAGCTCTGGGGGTTGGTTTACAACAATGTGAAGATACTTAGAGCTCCTGAATCATACACCTAAAAATGGTCGAGGGTAAATTTTATGTTCTGTGTATTTTTACCATGATTCACAATAAAAAGAGATAAAAATGCAAGTAAAATTGATTATGATTACATGGCCTGCAGGTGAACTGCAGGGTAAACTTCCCTGAGGAAGGAAGTATGCAGGGACAGTTAAACACACAGCCCCTGGCATCAGGAAGACCTGGGTTCAGATCCCAGCCTGGGGTGTTTACCGCCTATGTGGCTTCCGCCAGGCCCTTAACTATCCTGTGCCTCCATTTCCCCATCTAAAAATGGCAATAATTATAGGCTATATCTCAAGAGGTTTTAGGAAGATTAAATAACATAAGGCTTTTAAAAGGTGCCTAGCCTGTGTTTCTTGCTCAGTGAATGCAAGACCTTGACTCGAAAGACCACTGCCCTCCTTGTGGGTACCCCAAGCCCTTCCTGCAAGATGGGACCCGGGGGTGGTACCAAAAGAGGCTGATCACCAAGGAGAGCAGGGCCCCCACTCCCAGGTCAGCACCTGCCCACTGAAGGACCTGGGAACCCCAACTCACCCCTGGAGTGCTCTGACTACCCACCCAACCCACTGCAGTTTTATCACATTTCTGCTGATTTTAAGTCAAAACAGTTTTGTGGGTTTGACTGTTTCAGTCCTAAATCCCACTTGTCCCGCATTGGTAGCTTAAAAAATGTGAGAGGTCAAAGAAAATATAGGCCAATGAAAATAACATTGCAGCAAGAAATTAATTGCAAAGCCTGTTTAATATGACAGGGGACTCCCTAAAATCCTATTATATCGTTCCCTGCTTCCCTTCATCGTGTGCACTGATTCTGTGCACGAAGGCCAGGGCAGGCTCCCCGGTGCATTGCTGCATTAATTTGACATTTCTGGCTCCAATTAACCTTACATTTCAGCTATTTTCTAAAGATTGTTCTTTTAATTTGCGATAAGGTTATTTTTTTTCTGTTGGTGTTCACTGGCTTGTGCACAAAGGCCTGTTGTAGAAAAGTCAGCCAGTTTCTACATGTTTCAAGGTAACACTCTGTCATCTGTACCAGGCCTGTGGGTAAGCAGAAGAGTTGAATAAGAATCAGTGTCCTGCCATGTATGTGAGTGTGGGACAGATTTTCATTCCAGGAGAGCTAGGTGGGGTGACCCTATACAACACAGTGGTGTTTTGAGCTAGTAGCCCACACTCTAAGGCAAGACTAAGGAAATCATAGTGTAAAAAGAACACTGGATTCCAACTCAGTAGATGTGAACTCAGAGCCCACCTGCATCTCCTACCAGCTCTGTTGCCATGGGCAACTTAGCTGATGCTATGGAGCTATGGGTCCTCATCTACCAAATGTGGCAAGGTGCCCTCCTTCCTTGAGTACTAAATGAAAGATCAAGAGGAAGGTGTTCTTTTCAGAAGACATCTTCAAGAATCTGTTCCGTATATGCCTCTCCTATTATCACAAACAGTTTTAGAGCAGCAGTCAGCAAACCATGGCCCACTGGCCATATCCAGCCCACCACTTGGTTTTAAAAATAAAGTTTTAGGGACTTCCCTGGTGGCACAGTGGTTAAGAATCTGCCTGCCAATGCAGGGGACACGGGTTCGATCCCTGGTCTGGGAAGATCCCACATGCGGCAGAGCAACTAAGCCCATGTGCCACAACTACAGAGCCCATGTGCTGCAACGACTGAAGCACGCATGCCTAGAGCCTGTGCTCTGCGACAAGAGAAGCCATTGCAAGTGGGAAATGAAGACCCAATGCAGCCAATAAATAAAGAAATAAAAATAAAATAAAATAAAGTTTTATTGGAACACAGCCATCCTCATTCACTTATTGTCTCTGGCTGCTTGTTCACTAGAATGGCAGAGTTGAGAAGCTGTAACAGAGATCTTCTGGCCCTCAAAACCTGAAATATTTGCTCTCTGGCCCTTCATAGAAAAAGTTTGCCAACTTCCATCCGAAAGGGAAAAAAAAGAGCAAGAAAGCCACAGGTCTTGACAGATGGCACCCCTCTCTTCCCACTGTCTAGTGTTGGTGGTGGCTGCATCCTAGAGGTCTGAGGACAGGGGAAGATGTCTGGGAGGTTCCACATCTCTGCTGTATCACAGCCTTGAAACAAGGCTTCAGCCGACACTGTGGATAGTATCCCCCACTCAACTGCGGGCCCTGGATTTAGAATTCTTAGTTTCCATCATTTATTTTCTGAGCTACTCTAACTGTAAAAAAAATCATCTTGAGAGTTAAAGCCCATTACGGGACCAGGATTAACTTTTGCAAATACAGAATGTATTTCCTGTGAGATACTTTGAGTGAAGGAGACTTCCTCCAACTTCCTTTGATAAACTGTCACCTTTTAACTGAGGGTTGTATCTATGGGAAAGGCACTATGCCATGAAGGATACTTGGAGGGGAACAAAAATGAACCAGATGGGGACGTCTCTGGTGGCACAGTGGTTAAGAATCCGCCAAAAAAAAAAAAAAAAGTGTCCACCTGTCAATGCGGGGCACACGGGTTCAATCCCTGGTCCGGGAAGATCCCACATGCCAAGAAGCTACTAAGTAGCCTGTGCACCACAACGACTGAGCCTGTGCTCTAGAGTCCATGCTCTGCAACAAGAGAAGCCATCACACTGAGAAGCCCGCGCACTGCAACTAGGGAAAGTCCGCACATAGCAACAAAGACCCAACACAGCCAAAAAACAAAAAACAAAAACCAGGCAGGGTTCCTTTTCTCTTTAATGCCTACATGCTGGAAGAGCATGTACACATAAAATAAAACGTGTGATACAAAGTGCCACCCAAGTGACAAACGAGAGCTCACTATACTCAACACATACATGGTCCAGGGACCAGCAGCCACACCTGGGAGCTGGTGAGACACTGGACATCACAGGCAGGTGATTGATGAGTACACGTGTCAGTTGGCTTCTCTGGGAGTTAACGTGCAAGAGATTTGTAAAGGGAACATGGATCAGGAGCAGGACGGGAAGCCTTCAGTTGCGATGCAGTTCTGACAGCTGGGAGAGAAGATGGGAAGGAAGGAGGGAGAACTGGGAAGGAAGCACCTCCAATAATCCGGGTACCACTTTGAGAAATTCATGGCCAGCCCCGAATTTCTCAAATGAGGCTCAAATGAGCTGGACGGCGTGATAATAATTTCAGCAAAATAATGTGCCTTCTGTCTTCACAACTGTGCTGCCCTTACTTCCCTTAGTCCTGATTTCCTCACCTGCTTCTTGTATTTTGGGGTTTTTTTGTTTTTTGTTGTTGTTTTTTTAACTGGGGTAAAGTTGTTTTACAATGTTGTGTTAGTTTCTACCATACAGCAAGGTGAAGTAGTTCCCTGTGCCATACAGCAGGTTCTCATTAGTTATCTATTTTGTTCCTATTAGTGCAATCCCAATCTCCCAATTCATCCCACCCTCCCTTCCCCCCTTGGTGCCCTTTTTTTGTTTGTTTCGTAAGCTTCAAAATCTATGTGTGTAATCACATCATTTTTTTAGTCAGATAAATCTATTTTATCAAGTTTGAGTAATCATTTCTCAAAAGATTACACCAGTCATTGAATATTTAGACCTTTTTTCTACCAAACCAATATTTAATGAAACAGTTTTATGTCTGAAATATCAGGGATCGTTTCTAAATTCTTTCTGGAACGTCAGATAAGTTACCCTCACAACACTGTCACCTTCAATGCTTTATGTTTCCTGGTAAGTTAAGAAAAACTTTCCCAGCTTTTGGTATGCACATAAAGGATGAAAAAAAGATGTTTTTTTCACACCTCAGGCATCAGATGCTGGGTTTTGAAATACCCTGCCTGGTGTGAACTTAGCTTTCAACATCAAATGCAGCTTTTCCGAGTTTGAAACCAAGTGGCTGAGAAATAAAGATGTTGGACAGCAAAATACACACTACAGAGTGAGCATCGCAGCACTACATCGACTTAAGTATGGGCAAGTGTGGCCATTCACATCCAAACAGACATCTGGAGGGGCTTAAGAGGTTCTTAATCACCCCCCTCAGTGGGCATGCGGGCACGTGGGCGTGCACACACACGCACACACACACACACCCTGTATCAGTTACTAGATAAGCCAGCTGAAGTGCTGTGTGTCTTTCGCATTAATATCTGTGATTCCATATGTGTATCAGACATCTGTATGGAATGGGGGGTGGTATTGCTGTGGAAATACCTGATGAAACAGAGTCATTCTTCTTCCTCTTTCAACAAGAAATCACGCCATACACCTTGAAAATCACTATAATTCTATACCATCCTGCTTTGTTATATTCAAACAACTCAGAGTATCGAAGAATAAATTTTTTTTCAATAAAACGTCTCAGCGGAGCGTCTGTGGGATGCGGGCCTCGTTGGCTGCCTAGAGGAGCACCTGTAGGTGACACTGCTGATGCATGTGTCCCTGGACCCCATGCTCGTTCCACGCTCCCAAGTTTAGCCTCTGACAGAGCGCGTCCTTGTGGCTGTCCTGTGTGCTAAACCTCAAAGCCAGGTGGGCAATGCAACAGAAAGAAACCCCACTTCATGTCATAAGATCTGACGCCAGTCCTGGCTCTGCTCGCGGCTTCCACTGTTTACCAAGTGAACCTCAATATTCTCATCTGCAAAATGGGCCTATGTCACTTCCTTGCATGGCTTACAATGGACTTCATCAACCACACAGGGGTTCACAAACCAAAGTATCCTTGGTGGCTGTCACTAAGGAAAGCATAGACCCAGGCCTGCCCAGATCCGAGAAAATTCAGGAAGCCAAAGGCCTTTCCTAGACTTGCCTTCCAAAGTGCTTCTTCCCAGGGAAAAACCATTTTAATACTTGATAAAGTGCGACAAAACCTTTTCAACATATTTCCTTCCAACCCTTTCCAGCCCTTGCAAAGCTCAATCTTTGGGGAAGTCAGACTCCTAGTTTTTGTTGTTTTTGAAGCTGATCAAATCCATCATTTTAAAGCTTTTAATAATAACACCATAATAGTTATAGTGATTGAGTGCTCACTATATACTATGAAGCACTAATACATGTTTTATTAGGTTCTTTAACCCTCATAACAACCGCTATTTTACAGATGAGGAAAATCGAGGCACACAAGGCGAAATAAATCACTTTAGGTCACAGAGCTAATAAGGAGTGATGTCAGTACATTTCCCCTTAACTATTGAGCTCTCCCACCTTCCAAGCGCTTCTTTGGGGGGGACTTAGCACTACTGCTTTACACATTTTAGACCCATAGGAATATCTCAGTGGAGATCCTGAAGCAAATATCAGGATGGTAAAGGCAGAGACAAAGAAAGAAGAGGCCATGATTACACTGGTATCTAGTTTCCTGAGAAACTGCCCCTGACAGTCCCAGCTGACGTCTGATGTCCCCACTTAATTACTAATAGCTTCCCCTTTCACGCTAAAAGTGGCCAGGCTAGGACAGTAAACTATATGGTCAAGCTAGGGTTAAAACTTTTGCAAACATATATAGACTTTAAGTGAATAATAGAAGAAATTCCAAGAGATAGCCGTTTTAGAAATGGACGACTCTCTCTGCAAAAACCCCCGGCAGACTTGACCTCATGCTGTAAGATTCTTCGGTACCAAGTCCTGGAACCTACTCTAGAGTATAAATTAGAGTATTTCTCTGTAATTGAAATGTTCAACATCTCAGTATGCAACACCACAAATCCGGGGTCCTGGCGAGTGGAGGATCATTCCAAAATTATTTTTAAAACCTTGTCATTTCCTATTTCGAAATGTAAGTCTGTGTGTGTGGCTCTGTTTTGTTTTGCTTATGAGTTATGTTCCAACTTCAGTTTACCGATTCCTTCCTAATGTATTCCATGAGTACAGCTAGTAAATAAAGGAGCTCATTACTTAATCTTACTCGAATTGCATAGTTTAAGACAATGTTTACACTAAAACTGGTTAATGTTTATATTTAATTTGAGTTAATAAAGAGTTCCGTTTTATAGAATTCTTTCCAGTTACCTCTGGACCCTATAGCTAGTCCGTAAGGAAAGTTGAACACAGAACTATAATTCCCTAAATCTTACCTATGTAAGATTTAAATGTAGTATTTGGATTAGTAATTAGCCCATTGCTGTGATGAAGATTTCTCATCTGTCAAAGGCATAATTTTATAGGAAGAAACTACTGCTGGGTTAGTTCCTGGGAAACCACCCCTTTGGGATCTTAGCAAAAGGGATCACAGAGTCAATTCTATTGGCAAGAGGAGCCAGGGAGGAAATAAAGAACCTTCTGCATACAAACCTCACAATATGAACCTCTGGCCCCCAGAAGCCAAAATTCTCTCCATGAATCTATAGAGTTGTTCCCTGAGACCTGGGAGCCAACCAAAGCTCACTCATTCGTGGATATTAGCCCAGGACACTTGGAAACATGGCAGGGCCCCCTTGGAAAGGTCCCTCTGCCCTGTTCCTTGGCGGGGATGTCCACTTGTCTAGGTTGGGGAAATTGCAGACAGATAGAGTTCCAACTTCATCAACTTTAAATAAAGCATCTATTTTCCAGGAACAAGGATTTTCCTAAGCTGCCTTTTGCATAATGAAATTATCCACATTTCAAACTCTTTTCTCAGAGCCCCAGAGCTGGAACATTAGTTTCCTCTGAAATTGGGACCTCTGACCTTTCGACGTTGAAGTGTATCCCAGGTTGGGGCTTCTGATTATCTCTTTTTTATTTTAGCTAGTTTCACTCAAAGGACAAAACATGCTGGGCCTTGAGCACTTGACCTTCCTGAAAATATTTAACATCTGAATTAAACGACAGGCTTTGCCAGAAGTGCTCTTCGAATTTTATGTCTGAGGCTATTTTCCCCCAGCACCGAATCACTAAAACGTAAGTAGATAAAGACAGCGCTGATAAATTGTGTTCCCTGAACTAAATGCCATCAAGCAAATTCTTGATTTCCCCTTTTTCACAGCAAGTATTATAACGTGTTCTACACCCTTTGTGTCTCTGCTGAATTCAATCATTCTGGAAACAAACATTATTGTTCAAAATGAAGATCCAGGGGCTATTAGCGTGATCCAGCAGCTGTACCAGGGGTGAACCCCGACGCAATGAGGCAGCGCTGCGGATGGAGGCGAGCGAGCCGGCTGTGGTGGAGGATGGGAGGCAATCAAATTATGCAGCCATCTTTGTTTACTGCCCTTTCGGGATTCATGCCAAAAGGCCCATTTCACGACAATGGACTGCAAAAAGGAATAATGGGGCTTATTGGACGTTTCCAGAAGCCATGTCTGGACCACCTTCCTCCCAGGGAATCGGTCAGATATATTTATTAAGCATGTCTGTGGTATAAAACATGCCGCAAGGTGCTGTGGGGATGGAGGAGAGCGAGCGCGCACGGTGCCGTTCTCCACAAAGATATGCACTCTTCTCGCCGGGAAACTAAGGACCTATTGCAGGCACCGTGATGGGCTGGAGGCCAGGGACCGTGAAGGAAAATACAGTCCAGCTCTGGGGCTGCAGGAAGCACGCTCCGGAGGACATGTTCCTGGGCAGCTCCTGTCCCACTCCTGGCTTCAGTGGCCACGTTTGGGCTGGTGATCTCATGGCTCTGGCCACAGCTGGGCTCCACAGCACAAAATTCAGATCCCAGGTATGAAATTAACCCTTCTGAGGTCTGCCAGAAACCAGTGGTAGTCTTTCTTAGGAAGCCACACCACAAGACAGAGCAGGAAGATGTGGTCCAGGCAGCAGCACCAAGACCACGTGGACTTGGGTTTGCAGAGGATGAGTAGGTGAACACGGACGTGAACGAGGTCACAGGCAGCCTGCACGGCCCGAGCTGGGGGCCACCATGCAGCCCCTGAGGAACGGGACAGGACCCCAGGTGCTGACCTCACCTGTGGCTTCAGCTGGTATGGCTCTCTCTCAAAGGGGGCTTCGAGCAGATGCTTAGTGAGCTAGGCAACAGCCCTGGAGTAGGGGGTGCAGGGGGCTGAGTCTGGCCCGTGCCTAAGGGGTCAGAAGGAAAGAGGCTGGAGCCGAGGCAGAGGGTCTTCCCTCCACAGGTGAGCCAAGGACCCAGATTGGAATCCACAGGTAGAAGCTTGTCCTGGGAACATTGTTGAAGGGATCATACCACAAAGAGGTCTGTGCAGGGAGACAGGTGGAGAAACTGGGCCCGAGGAGGGGGCAAGAGATGGAGGGAAGTACCACCTCTTCACAAGGGCCAGAGCCTCTGAGAGTCCCACATCTGAGTGACAAAGGAGAGGCAGCTTTGAAGGCAGACTAGACCCAGAGAGCTGCTCACATCTCCCATGAGTCAAATGCTACGGGCTGAATCGTGCGCCCCACCCCCACCCCGCCCCAAATCCATATGTGAAAGCCCTACCCCCAATGTGATGGTATTTGGAGAAGGGCCCTTTAGGAGATAATTAGGTTTCGATGAGGTCATGAGGGTGGAGCCACCATGATGGGCTGAATGCCCTTATAAGAAAGGAGCCTCCTCTCTCTGCCATGTGAGAACGCAGTGAGAAGGCGGCCGTCTATCTACAAGTCAGGAAGAGAGCTCTCAGCACAAACAGGCCCTGATGGCACCTTGATCTTGAACTTCTAGCCTCCAGATTGCTCTGTGGATTATGCAGCTCACACTGACCCAAACATCAGGTAAATCTGTTCTTAGCTCCTTCCTGCTCTCTCTCTCCGCACTCTAACTGGGGGTAGAGCAGCAGGGAAGGCAAGCCAGGTGCCCCTGGGCCCCTCCCTCCACCATGGGGCAGGCAAGTGGCCCTGGTGCGCAGAGGAGAGAGTTTTTAACTTGACTCAGATTCAGAGCTTTGAGTTACTCGAGACTGAGCATCTTCAGTCCTGGATGGAAACTCTGTTTGCTGTCAACACTGCAGGACCTTCTGTTGCATTAGAGTGGCTGGTGAGCTCATGGAGTCCAGGAGAGGCAGGAAATGAGAAGAAAACTGCGTTGCATTTGACCACATCCCCAAGTCATGCATGTCAAAAAACCATAACAGATTTTGGAAAAGCCTCCACGGGAGAGGTGGCCTTTGCGTGAGGTCATGAGGAACAAACAAGGTCACGTACGTCAGTGGTGGGGTAGCAAGACGGTCAGGACAGGAAATGGGAAGGGTAGTTTGTGGCCAGAATGTGAACTGATCGAAGCAGGGAAGTGGCATGAGGTGAGCTATGTTTAGGGACAGTATCTCTGCAGAGAATGAAAGAGTTAAGTTGGAAGTAAGGACACCAGTGAAACAGCTGTAAAAATTCTTTAGCCAAGTTATTAAGGCCTGAAGGACAGAAGTACAAACAGAGGAGAGTGGGCACGGCTGAGGCATTCAGAGGTGGACTCAGCAGAACCTGGTGACTGGTGAGGTGGTGGGGGAGGGGAGGTGACAGAGAAAAACGGCCATCAGCTTTGCAGCCTTGAGGACTGGAAGGATGAGACACCATTGAATAAAGAGAGAAGAGAGCAGATTTGAGGGGAAAAAAATCTGCGCTAGTCAGGGTTCTCCAGAGAAACAGAACCAATAGGTGTATAGGTATAGACAGAGATTTATTACACAGAATTTTCTCACAGTCATAGAGGCTGGGAAATCCACATCTGCATTGTGGGCAGGTAGGCAGAGACCTAGGAGAGCCAATGGTGCATTTCCAGGCTGAAAACAGTCTGCTGGATAATTTTCTTTTTCTTCTTTTCTTTTCATTCTTTTTTTTTTTTTTTTTTGGCTTGGAGAGGCCAGTCTTTCTGTTCTATCCTGTCCTTCAACTGATTGGACGAGGCCCACCCACATCATGGAGGGCAACCTACTTTACACAAAGTCCACCAATTTAAAAGTTAATCTCATCCAAAAACACCTTCCAAGTTGATACAGTAAATTAACCATCACAAGGAGCATCAAAGCACCCAACAGGCTCAACTGTCCCTGAGCACAGTTGAGAGCTGACTGCTCCTTTCAGTGCAGAAATGTTCACGTTCTCAGCCTCCAAGGACTGCGGACACATTTCCTTGAAGAACCAGCGGAGGGACTTCTGCTGACACCAACAGAAGTGGCATCCAGCCCTGCTGAGGTCCAACCTGCCACACAAAAGTCACAGCCTTTCAGCGGAGTCTCTGGAAAACTTCCCGCTATCTACATGAGCTGACCACGACTCCACTGTTCATTGAAGAGGGAAGTGTCCAGAGTTTACAATCACTTTGGTGAAGGAATGTGGAAGGTGAGACAGATTTGTTCAGATGATGAGGGCTTACCTGAAAAAGGAACAATGTCCTACCCAGCAACTGTGAAATCTCTCTAGTACTCCGAGTTATCTAAACCCCTCCAACCAGCCTGCAGGGTTCACTTCCTGGGTGATCTAAAGGAGACATGGACAATTACATAATCTTGCATCAGCTGGATGGTTTATAATGGATGAAATGTATGCAGGCACCTCCTCTCGCTCAAGCCTTAAGACAGCTCTGACAGGTGGGTCATTACTCCCCATTTAGAAATCAGGAAAGGAAGCCAGGTTGTGAAATGTGAGCAAGTGAGGACTTCAGTCCATGGACTCTGGCTCCAGCCCCAGGGCACCCCAGGCAGCAGAGCTTCCTCCAGAGGGGAGACCAGGTGAGCACCCAAACGGTGGGGCCCCAAGGTCGATCACAGCGAAGACTCGCATATCACGTGTGGTAACCCCTGAAAGGAGGAGGAAGGGGGGATGTCATCAACTGGGGTGGGGAAGAGGCTGGGAGTGAAAATGGAGACCAATGAGGACCCCTTCCCAGTAGGTCAGTAGAAAGTGCGCAGGAATGACTCAGGAGAATAATGCGTTCTTCACACCACTGCAGCCCGATCGGCAGGGGACGTTTTTAGAGGCAAGCAAACCAGGCTGCTTTCACCCAACTGAGCTCCCAGAATAGAGCTGGAATGATACACTTACAGCAACAAGGATTGCTGTGGCTGGCAGAATCCTGGGATGGTATGCTCATACGTTCTCCCAGATGTTCAATCAAACGCTAATCTAGGTGCCCTGGTAAAGGCATGTCACAGATGTAATTAGGGTCCCAAATCAGTTGACCTTAAGAAAGGGCAATTCCACTGGCTAAGTTGGACCTAATCAAGTGATCCTTAGAAGGGATGGGGTTCCTCCTGACTAAAGAGAGTCAAAGCCTGAAAGGGATTCGATGCAAGGGCAGATCTCTGTGGCTGGCTCTGAAGATGGAGGGGCCACATGGCAAGGCATGTGGGTGACCCCTAAGAGCTGAGAGCAGCCCCCAGGTGAAGGCTAGCCTAAAGAAACAGGGACCTCATTCCCACAGTGGTAAAGAAGTCAATTTGACCAACAGTCCGACTGAGCTTGGAGGCTGATCCTTGCCCAGAGCCTTCATAAAGGAACGCATTCTGGCCAAGACCCTGATTCCACCCGTCAGACCCTGAGCAGAGAACCCAGCTGTGACGTGCGGGTCTTCTGACCTGCAGGGCTGTGAGCGAATGCATGGGCATCCTGTGAACCCACTGTGCGTGCGGTCATTTATTACACAGCAACAGCAAACTAATACAATTGCTAGCACTTCATCAGTGTTCCCTCTCTGCCGGCCAGTTCTAAGTGTGATTTATTCAATTAAGTCCCAGGACCCTGTGAGGTGGACACTCACCATCTCCATTTTACAGGCGGGGAATTCAGGACACTGAGCATCTAGCCAGTTCTCACCCATTTCTTTTGGTTATTTTTTAATAAAAATTGTATATACCTAAGGTGTACAACCTGATGTTTGGATTCACATACACACAGTGAAATGATGACTACAGCCAAGCTAATTAACTCAGCCATTTCCTCACATACCTGTCATGTTCTTGTTCTTCTCAGTCATCTGACACACCTGAAGGTTTCTACAATGTGGCCAACATCTCCCCATTTCCCCCACCTCCCCACCCCCCGGGAACCACCGTTCTAGTCTCTGCTTCTATTAATTCAACTTTTTTAGATTCCACATGTAAGTGATATCATGCAGTATTTTTCTTTCTGCAACAGGGTTATTTCACTCAGTATAATGTCCTCCAGTTTCATCCATATTGTTGCAAATAGAAGGAACTCCTTTGCTAAGGCTGAATAATTTTTCCTTTTCATTTCATTTTTAACTCATCTATTTATGTGTGTGTGTGTGTGTGTGTGTGTGTGTGTGTATAAATTTCTTTATCTCTTTATCCATTGATGGACACTTAGGTCATATCATATTTTGGCTGCTGTGAGTAACGCTGCCATGAACACGGGCATGTGAACACCTCTTCAAGATCCTGATTTCATTTCCTTTGGATAAATACCCAGCAGTGGAATTGCTGGATCATGGGGTAGCTCTATTTTTAATTTTTTGAGGAGCTGCACCATCGTGGCTGCACCAATTTGCATTCTCACCAAGAGTGCACAAGGGTTCCCTTTTCTCCACATCCTCGCCGACATTTGTTATCTCCTGTTTTTGAAAAGAGCCATCCTAACAGGTGTGAGGTGACAGCTCATTATAGTTTTGATTTGCATTTCTCTGCTAATTAGCGATGTTGGGCTCCTTTTCATGTACCTATTGGCCATTTATGTGTCTTCTTACCCTGTTCTCCTAACATTTAGTCGATGCTGAAATTCCAGGTGGCTGCTGGCCTCCCTCCTGAAAGGCTCCGGATCACTTACCCAACTCTTCCTCTTTCTACTCATAATTAATCCTGACAGGTGCCTGCCTCCTGTCTCTGCCAGCAGGGCTCCAGTCACCTTCTTAAAGGCTAACAGGGTGCCTCATTCATTGAGGTGACTTGCTGGCCCCCAAAACACTGCTAGGTGGGAGACACTTGGCCCAAATTGAGCAGAGTGAAGGGCCCTGTATCCATCTGCTCAAGTTTCCATAACAAAACACCACAGGCGGCGGGGGCTTACACAACAGTTCTGGAGGCTGGAAGTCCAAGATCAAGGTATAAGCAGGGCTGGTTTCTGCTGAGGCCCCTCTCTTTGGCTCATAGACAGCCATCTCCTTGCTGTGACCTCACGGGTCTTCCTTTAGTGCATGTCTGTGTCCTAACCTCTTCTTATAAGGACACCGTCCAATTGGATAAGGGTCCACCCAAATGACCTCATTTTAACTTGATTACCTTTTAAATTATCCTGTCTCCAAATACAGACAAATGTATTCTGAGATACTGGTATCGGGCCTCAACATATGATTTGGGAGTGGGGGAACACAATTCAGCCTGTAACAGGCACCAAGTCCAAAGTCAAAGTCTGAACCAACTTGTAGAGCCCAGGGGAAAGGCCCCCTCAAAGTTCCCAGCCATCAATTCATGGTCTAATACCCAGCAGAGCCGCGGGTGCCCCCAATTTCAGCTCCTCTGTCTCCCGAAACCTCCCCCTCCACTTGCTCTAGGACCCTCGGCACTGTCACCACTTCCTGCCCTGCACTCAGAGACACGGGGCCCCACCAAGCACCAGGCACCAGAGCAGCACCAGCTCGGACCCCCAGAATTCCAAAGGAGAGCCACATTCACCAGTCCAAGCAGGGCCGAGGGCTGACATTAAGCAAATTTCAAGGGTTATTTGAAGTTAATTGAGTTTAATCATATAATGATTTGATAATTAGTCATAATGCTCTTGTTTCTACATGGGTGGACCCGGGCTCTGAAAGAAACAACCGTATCAGGCAGGGAAGGGGCCAGGGCGGCAGAGGAGGGACGGCCCGGCTGGGGAGGAGAGGGGGTGACTGAACCCATGGAAACGCTCCGCTCCACTCGCTGGGCCCCCACCTGCACCCGCCACGAGCTGGGCTCCCAGCAGGGGCTCCCTCACCCTGCTGGGTGTGCTGGTGGTTTCCACACGTTTGTCCTGCTTCCCGAGGGTACGTTGCATCTGTATTGAGATGGAGTCTTGTTACCAAGGGGTCAGCACCAGGAACTTCTAAGGTGGCCAGACTCACTGCAAGCTCCACAAGTGCGACCTCAGACCTGACTGTGAAGTTAGTTAGGCTTTTAGTCCAAAACCCAACTGAACCTAATCAACCAACAGCATTTACCTCCTGGGCAGTCATCAGAGCTATCGGGTGGCAGGGATTAAATCTCTGCGTGTCTCTAAGGGGCATGGCATGGGTCCCTCCGGCCCTCTCATCCAGCCAGACCCAGGTTTAAGTTCTGCTTCCAATGCCGTGACATTCAGCTCCTTGGGACTTCACTGAGCCAAGGAATTAGGGTGACCCCCAGGGTGTCCTAGGAAGACTTCTTCTCAGAGACATCCCAACTCTCTGGGGGGGCATGAGGAGGGCCTGACTGACCAGGGTGACAGCAAAAAATGCTTGTGATTCCCCAAAACAGCCAGGTCCTATTTTCTCTTAATTGGGTGACCGTGCGGGGATAGGAGTAGAGATGGAAACCACCCTTTCTCGAGCACTCACCATTGGTCACACCTGTGCTGTAGCACTTGTTTCTCACCTTCCAGGTCCTAAGTGGACAGAGGCTCAGAGAGCTGGTGACACATAGTGCCAGGCGTATCTGACTCCAGCGTCCAGGGACAGTCCACAATAACGTGTCAGGAGGCAAGCAGAAAGACAGCACTGGGGGAAACCAGGGTGCGTTAGCACAGAAGTTCCCCACCCCTGGAGGAATAGCTGAGACACCATGGGCAGGGTCCAACCTCCTGTCCTCCCCAAGGCAAGCCCCGGGTACCAGCTCATGCAGGATTCCATGAGAGACACACGAATGCTTTTCTTTGCCTCCCAAACCCTTTCCTCACAGAGGTCAAAGTAACCATCTAAGTAAGATGCCAGGGAAATGATTCAATGGACAGAAATGTAGATAAATCAGAGTGTGGACTCTGTCCTCATGGTTTTAATTATTGGATGATGGAAACATTTTTAAAAGGTACCATGCAAGTGTCCATCAAGGGGTGAATGGATGTGCAAGATGTGGTTTATTCGTACAATGAAATATTACTCAGCCTTGAAAAAGAAGGCGACTCTGACACCTGCTACAACATAGATGAACCTTGAAGACATTGTGCTGAGTGAAATAAGCTAGTCACAAAAGGACAAATACTGTATAATTCCACTTACATGAGTTACCTAGAGTAGTCAGGTTCATAGAGACAGAAAGTAGGATAGTGGTGGCCAGGGGCTGAAGGGATGGGGCATAAGATGGGCAGTGGTGATGGTTGCACCACAGTATGAAGGGACTTAATACCACTGAAATGTACACTTTAAAATGGTGGAGATAGTCAGTTTAATGTTATGTGTATTTCACCACAATCATTTTTAATTGGAAGGGAAAAAAAGTTACACGCAAGTCAGGGCCTGTGCTGTTTCCCAGACCTCCTGGGCAGCCCCCCAAGTCTGGGCACTCCCAGTGGAACTTCCATTTCTAGAATAAGTCAGGCGAGGCTGCAGAGCCAAAGGGCAGATGCCAGCCTGTTTGAGCCTCTTCCTCACCAGACACAAATGCATCCCTAATGAGTGCTGAGCCCTCCATTCGAGCTTCACCTGGGACAGCTTATCCTACACGAGCTCAGGACCACAGGGTCAAGGGCAGATTCCCAACCAGCGGAACCACTGCTACGCGGACTTTGCTCGGCCGCCCCTGATTTCACTGCCCCACCCCTGCCTTCCCCAGGCTCCCGTCACTACCACTCAGTAAACTTTCTCTTGTTGGATACACATTGTACGTGGTGCTGTGACTACACAAATCACATATGTACGTCGCGCTGTAGAGTAACATAGGCTGTCTCCTCCTCTCACACACACACTGACACACACAGTTAATCGCTCGGTCAAGTTCATAATTCCCTTCCTTCCAGAAAGGACCCTGTCATCTTCAGCTACCCTGCTACCCCTGTCACTGCTAATCCTCAAAACAATCATTCAAAGGCTTTATCTGAAAAAAAAAAAAAAATCCCCTGGGAACATTTGTTGAAAATGCAGAATCCTTAGCCCCATCCCAGGAGACTACACTTTTCTGTAAGCCTGGGGCTGGGAGTCTGCAGTCCCCACTGATGGTTTAGGGAGAGTGAGCGAGTAGCACTGGGATTACCTCCTTCCCCACCCCGAGAAACTTTTCCTCTCTCCCTGTGCTCCAAGCGTGGAGTTGTTCTTGATACCTGAAGGTGCTGGAAGGTTGGTCTCCGACTATCTGAGTTTCCGCTGTGCTTTAGAGAAGAGCCCACTGTAAAGCACCATTACACATGATTTCCATCAGTCATGGAATGACAGATCATTAAAGAGTGTCACCATGTGGAGCTGGTATTGTGGCCCACTTTTGACTTTCTTAACAGCTCGCCCAGCCAGGTCTGTGGCACCCAACACCCATGCTCCCTCCCTGCAGGGTGTTAGCCAGAAGACCCACCATCAAGAGATCTGTCATTAACCCCACCGGTTTCCCTATGCACAACACATGCCTTTTTTTCAGGCCTCTATAATTCAAACTCCCTTTCCACATCCAGTGGCCCAGATTGTGGGTTTTTAAGTTAACCAGCCTTATTTGACCGCAATGCAGGGTCACAGCTATACCATGACATCTGTCCAGTCTGGATGTTTCCAACTCCAAGTAACAGACAACCCAGATTCAAGCTGGTTTTAAAATAGGAACATTGATTACTTCCTATAATAGGGTGCCCAGGTTGGGCACTGGTTTCTCAATTCAATGGTGTCTTCAACGATTCTGCTGTGCCTTCCACAGTCAGTTTCATCATAACACTGGTCTCCAGGAAGTTGAAAGATGGCAGCCAGCAGCAGCTGCCCATCAAACAGGTGGCCTGGAAGCTGGACTCCTTATCCTGCAAGAGAGAGAACCCCTCCTCCCTCTGTGGACTCAGGAACTTTCCTCATATTGGCTAGCATAGGTTGTATGCTCGCCCCTCGACTCAGCTCAGCCACCAGGCGACGCTACACGCAGATTCCCCAGTCACATGCTGCCTCGCACAGCTACCCCTGGGGCACAGGGTCCCTTAGGAAGGAGGAAGGGGGGCTGGATGCTGGGTAGACAGCCCTAAGAGCCGCTGCAGCTGCTAGATCATTGGCTCTAGGTCATTGTGATGAACAGATGCTGGACCAGACCCTCCTGGCAGACGCAGGATGAGAAGCCAGCACCTGCCCTGGGTGACACGTCTCTCCAGAAAGAAAGTGTGGGGAGTGTCATAAGCTGATCCTCCTCCATCACAGTCCCCTTCATCAGGCTTATGGATTTGCAGGAGTTTTTAAAGTGCTTTGCTCTAAGCACCTGATTAAACATTAATAAAAAGTCAAGGTTACGGTCCTAGGGACCTCCTGACAAAATCACTCTTCATCTCTCTTCCTCAGGAATCCTCCTGTTGCAATGCTTGTCTCTTCCCTGCAAACCCCATGGCTATTTAAGGGCTGAGGGACCCAGAGAACAAACTCCCTTTGGTTCATCCAGAGGGGGCATTTCTAAAGCCTTGGCTTGAAGGAACATTGTCAAGATTGGGGGTGTTCGTGGCTTGAGTCTGGAGAGTTTTGCTTCCCCGCAAAGCACTTACAGACCAGAAGGAATAGCAGGTCAGTGTGATGGGGTTTCTGCATTCAAGGCCACCTTTCCTGTAGGTTAGTGTTATTGATTACCCGCACCTCAGGCCTTGACAGGTAATCAATAGACCCTCTGACCTAGATATGTGACTTGGCCTGTGGGGGGTTTAAAAACAAGAAGTGAACACGGCAACTCTGGTTCATGCTTTTCATACACGAGAATTACATTTTTTCCCCAGAGCTGCAAAGCCGTTTCTGCTCAAATTACCCCAGCCATCTCAGGGGCACATAATCAGAGGGTCCTGTTCACTGATGGAGAAGAGTTCTGCAACCAACCCCAAACCGTTAGGAGCAAGTGACAGGCCAAAGTTTGAAAAAATCTATTTATGCCTCCAAAGAGCTAGGACTCTTTAGGAGGGGCCACCTAACATTCTTAGCAAGGGATGTAGGGAAATGGTGACTCTGATGGGGGAAAGAGAACAGGAAGGGGCCTGAGCACCTGCACGGGGAAGAGGATGGGCTCTAGGAGCCACCGCTGTTACAACCTTCAAAAACAGAAGGATCCGGGCTGGTCAGAATGACATTGATCCTCAGGATATGGGTTTATTGGGATGGGGTAGGGGGTGCAAACAGTGAAAGATTCTCAAAGACACATAGAAGGCAAAACCTCTACAACTATTTCTGGTGTCACCTCCTCCAGGAAGTCATCCCTGACACAACTTGATACCCTGTCTAGACCAGATGCCGCCTCTGCCGTATGCCCAGACTTTCCTGGACATGTCTGTAATACTTTCTGTGGGTCTGTATGCATCTGGCCATCCCCCTAAGACTGTGAGTCAACTGAGGTTAAGGGTAAGGATCACAACCTGGTCACATCGCAATCTCAGTTCCAAACAAAACCCAGCCCCTAACAGACTCTCATCAAAGCCTATTGAATAGGTAAATGAATGAATGAATTTATACATGAGTGTGTGAATTAGTGAATGAATGAAAATATAGCATCCAACCAAAGAAAGGATATCATGGTGCTAAGTCCCCAAGGATAATAGCCCTAAGGAAAGGGGCACTTTTCATCCCTTTCCTGGAAACTTTGCAAAGGAGAAGCAGCTAGATGCAACAAAAAGAAGATTGACTTTTACCTCCAGAGTTGGGTCCAAATCTTGGCTCCGCTATCAAAGTGAGTTCAAGCAAGGTATTTAGCCTCTTTGTCCCTCAAAATTATCACTGAGAATAAGGCCTACCTTAGGGAGCCGTGCTGAGAATCAGAGATAAGATATGCTCAGTGCCTGGTACATGGCTGGCACTAAGTTGTAGTCATTACCAACATTAACCAAGCCCTGCCATGGAGTCGCATAGCCAAAGCTGGGGCATCTCTTATCAAGCCAGAAAGGTTAGCCACACAAAGTAGGCCAAGGTCACTCTAAGATATCTGACCACTGATATCTGACATCTATTTTTGGCTGAGTGGTCAAAAAAAGACCAAAACTTCTCTCTTCCAGATCTTACAAAGGACAATATATTCTGAGCATCCAATAGGCCATCAGTGAAAATTCCCTCAAGGAATGTAAATTGATAAAGCAGGAAATGCAAAGACATTGCCTCTATAAATGAAGTTATGGCAAATATTAAGTTGCCAATAATGCCAACACTATGTATCAGTTAGGGAATGCTAGGTTGTGCTGCAGTAACAAACTGCTCCACAATCTCAGTGGGTTAAAAATCATATCACATATCCTTTGCAAGTTAGCAAGGGGACTCTTCTCAGAGACCCAGGTTTACCTAACAATTAGCATCTCAAATGGTGCTGATCACCAAGGCCAGGAAGAAAGTGAGCTCTGGAGGGTCTCATATGGGCAATGAAATGTCCCGTCTGTGGGTGACATGGTCCATGTACAACCGTTAGCCTGAACTAATCATTTGGCACCACCCAACCACAGGGGGAGCCAGGAGGTGCAATGCCAGCATGTGCCCAGAGTAGAAAGAAAGGAAAATATTTTGTGGGTCACGCTAATCAGCACCATATACCACAAGAGAAGGAGACGCCTAGGAAGCTCCACCCAAACCAGCCCTGGACAGTGGTGACAAGGAAGACTGGAAGGAAAAAGCATCAAGCCCCTCCCAATATCTATAAGCTCAGAGTAGAGGGGGGCTGGTGAAGAAGGCAGCTTTATTTTGCCTTTAGCATGGGCACCATCAAAGAGTGTACACATAATAAATGCCTGAAAGGATGTGGAGAAAAGGGAACCCTCCTACACTGTTGGTGGGAATGTAAATTGGGGCAGCCACTATGGAGAATAATATGGAGGTTCCTTAAAACACTAAAAACAGAGTTACCATGTGATCCAGCAATCCCATTCCTGGGTATATGTCTGCAAAAAAATTGAAAATTCTAATTTGAAAAGATATATGCACTCCCAATTTCCATAGCCGTATTTACAATAGCCAAGACATGAAAATAACCCAAGTGCATATCAACAGACAATTGGCTTAAGAAGATATAAGGGGAGATCAACTCAATGATGGGTGATACCTTAGAGGGCCGGCACAGGGAGGGTGTGGGGGAGTCACGGGAGGGAGGGAATATGGGGATATGTGTATAAATACAGCTGATTGACTTTGGTGTACCTCAGAAACTGGTACAAGAGTGTAAAGCAATTATATTCCAATAAAGAGCCTAAAAAAAAAAAGATGTGATATAGATATATATATATATGCAGATATAAATATATAGATAGATGATAGATAGATAGATAGATAGATAGATAGATAGATAGATAGATGTACACATATATACACATATATGATGGAATACTACTCAGCCATAAAAAATGAAATGTTGCCATTTGCAGCAACGTGGATGGACCTAGAAATTATCATGCTAAGTGAAGTAAGTCAGATACAGAAAGACAAATATTATATGATATCACTTATATGTGGAATCTAAAAATAATACAACTGAATCTATATACAAAACAGAAACAGATTCACAGACGTAGAACATAAACTTGTGGTTACCAAAGGGGAAAGAGACGGGGGGAGGGGTAGATTAGGAGTATGGGATTAACAGATATACACTACTATACCTAAAATAGATGAGTAACAAGGTTTACTGTACAGCACAGGAAACTACATTCAATATCTTGTAATAAACTATAATGGAAAAGTAACCTGAATATATATATGTATATATATAAAAGAATCATTTTGCTGTACATCTGAAACTAACACAATATTGTAAATCAACAATACTTCAATTTGAAAAAAAGATTGCTATTTTGCATTTAGCAAAGGGTAGGGAGCTCCAGATTCGCTCACTTCTCTGTTTAAAAATCAACTGTATTCATATTTTAAAAAAGAATGTACATATATGTATAACTGAATCACTTTGTTGTACAGCATAAATTAACACAACATTATAAATCAACTATATGTCAATGAAAATTTTGAAAAAAAAAATCAACTCTGCTCTTCCTAATAGCATGCACAGCGTACCACAATACCGCCTGCATGGGGCAGGGACAGGACAGAACGCCTCAGAGAATTTGGATTTTTGCACAGCAGAAGAGTGACACAGTGCTTCTTTCCCTAATTTAGAAGTGAGTTTAAAATGCACAGAGAAGCAGAAAGTCCTCTGGGCGCATTCCTCTGCCAGGTATGGCTGTGAGTTCTCAGTAGCAGCAAGAGTCCTGGAGCTGCCAGGCTTACAGGGCACACAGGAAAGGCCCTGGCTTTCCAGGTCAAGATCATTAGGGAGTTTAATTAGCACCTTGGTTTCAGGATCTATACGTAGATTCAGAATATATATGTCCTCCGAGGCCCACATAAAATTGGCTGGGGACCCCCATTCCTTGCCAGCTGGAAAGTGCAGTGCTCCCCAAATGTCTTTGGACTCTTGGGGCTGACATTCACAGGGGCCCCCATTGTGCTGCTTCCTCTCTCCCTCGTCCTTCATCCCACCTGCTAAAGGGAAACAGGAGCAGGACGCCCAGGTGGGGAAGTGCCTGGTGTGAGGGAAACAGCAAGGGTCGTGGTGCTGCAGAGCAAGACGTGGCGTGAGAAGAGCCCAGGAGAAGGCTGGGGCTGCCTGCCGGGCTCCCGGGCGCCACAGAGGGAGGCTGGCTGTTATCCAGCCTTTGGTGGGAAGGCAGGCGGGGATTTTAAGCAAGGAGTGAACATGCTCAGGTGAGCACTTTAGAAGGATCACGAGATCTCTAAAAATTGGTCAGGAAGTAAATAAACATGGAGAGCGAGCCCAGAGAGCAGGCTCCTGCAGGAGTGCTGGGGTGAGAGAGGCAGGCATCTGACCTGGAAGACGAATGATTAAAACGCAGGGAATAAGGAGACCTGTTAGGCAGCCCTTGCTGGAGTTTAGGGAAGACGTGGGAGGGGCTGGACGAGGGTGGTGGGAACAGAAAGGACGGGAAAGCCCAAAGATGGAAACACTGTGGACCTTGGTAACTGGTTGATGCTGATGAGTGCACAAAAGAAAGATCAAAAAGATTATTCCAAGGTTTGGAGCCTGAGTGCCTGAGAGGGACCTAAAGCCTTTGGAAATGGAAATGATGTGGATCCGTCATTGCCATCGTAAATATCATCGCCATTGTTAGTCTGGGTATTTAGAACAGGTTTCCTTTTTCAAAATATCTTCTCAAAAATGGTGTCTTATGATTTCACTTAAAGGGGTTTCCAGACCTGTCACTTCCATGATTGAAATGGCCAAAGAATGTCTTGTCACACTAAAAAGTTCCTATTTTCGTGTCTTGCTTTCTAAACTGCTGTTAATCACCCTGGAGCATTGAAGGAGCTTGAAGCAGGCACAGCCTCTTTCGACGGTCAAATGAGCAAGATAAAATCCTTTCCAGCAGCGTCTTGTAGCACTTTGAGTATGTGTGGACCAAGGAGCTGGCTCGCATGCACGCATGCCCTTGGGCACACAGGCGCCCATCAGAACTCCCAGCTGAGAGAAAATTGCAAGCACAGCATTGATTGACCCATCAACACTTTGGAGCTGAGCAGAGAGAAAGAAACCCAGCTGGACATGGGGCGGGGAGCTTGCAGGGGTGTTGACAGCGTCTCCTGTAAAGGATTCTTGAATCAGATGGTCCTCTTCTGTTGGACATCACAGGCAGCATATGTATATGCCTTCGCCAAGCTCAAGATGCAGCCAAACACGTGGCAAACACTGAGGCTGGCCCCTGGATCAGGCACAAAGAAATCCACGTGCAGACTCGCCTTTGCCTCCCCTTCAAGGGGCCAGAGGAACACAGGGGGATTTCGAGGTTTACTTGAAAAATAGACAAAATTCAGCTTGTAGGTCTGCTACCGAATGCATGCCCTCTCCTACACACAGTTATTTCAAGTTGAAGGAAAGGCCAGAACAGAACAGCAGGGCAGGTCATTTTGTCCTTCATCTTATTCACAGACACCTCCACCTGCCTCTTTGGTGCCAATTAAGAGCTTCCATGGTGATCCCCCATGTTATTAAGACAGGTCCTCTCTCGGACTGGAGTTTTATTTGGCCACTTTCTCAACAGGCACAAACTAAGTGCCATCTGCCAGCTCCACTGGCCTGACTGTGAGCAGGCAGTGACTCTGGATAGACATCACTGAGGCCCTTCGTGCTGCATGAGCTGGGCTGCCCGGGCGCATTTCGTCATCTGTCTCTCCCACTGCATCAGTGGTTCTCAGCCAGGGCAACCAGGTCACCCAGGGACACTGGGGAAAGGCTGAAGATGGTTCTTCATTGTCAAAGCTGTGGAGAGAAGGGAGTTGCTACTGGCCTCTATCAGGCAGAGGCCAGGGATGCTGCTATCACCTTCCAGGGCACAGATGCCCCACCACAAAGACTCACCCAGCCCCAGGTGTGAGCAACGCCGAGACTGAGAAACCCTGGTCCAGATTATCACTCCATCCAGGCAGGCATTGAGCCTTTCCTTGTGTACTGTTTTGTGCCCAGTGCCTAAGACAGAGTGACTGGTCCACAAAAGGGATAGAAGGGAGGAAGGGAAGCAGGAAAGGAAAGAAGAAAGGAAAGAAGGGAGGGCGGGAAGGAAGGAGGCATCCCACAATCTCTGGAGAAACTTAAAGGCAGGATGAAGGGCCGTAATTAATTTTGGCTCAACCAACGTGCTGTAGTATCCTGTCCAAGAGTCTGACCTCCTCCAAAATGTCACCAATCCAAGCCCATTGATGCTATCAGAGCAGACACACACACCCCCAGCACATAGGGCAGCATCACTTCTAATCAGGAGCCCCTCCTCCTCAGTCAGAGAGCTGAGCAAGAGGGGTCTGTCTTCTCTACACCAGGTGCACAATTCTCCCCCCAGGTGCACCAGGGGCCCAGGAGTGACCTTGCACATTGACCTTCGCCCTCATCCCTAGAACCCACACAGGTCTGACCACCCCCACAACCTATGTGCACACACACACGTACACACACTTGTGTGTACACACGGAAACTAATGTGCAAGGCCACTTGACTCTACTGCCCGGCCCTGGAGCTGGTGACCTAGAATGGTCTCTTTCCCGCTTGCAAACAAAATCTGGTAAGTTCTGAACTCTCACTTTCCAGAGTCTGTACAATTTTTCCTTCTCCTCCCAAGTTGCCATCAGAAAGAACAGAAACTCCATTGAGACACAGTGCAGAGTCACCATGCCACCCTCTTCTGGAGGGGTCATTGTTTCCTGGGCAACACCAGCCCATCCGAGACTGGCATCCTTGGTGGCCCCCTGGTGACAAATGAGTGAAGAGAGGCTCTCCACAAGGCATCCGTGAGCACCACTCTGCCTGCCAAGATTTGTGCAATGCTGGAAGTATCTCTATTCGAATGAAATGTCCAGCCTTTCTGCAGGCATCCAGGAAGTTTTTATTTGTGGCTGTGAAATATGCATTCTAGAAGGTCACAAACACAAGCCATGGCCTTGAGGGACCAGAGCACAGCTTGGTCGGGTGGGATCCCCAAAGTCAGGCCTTCCTCCTTCCTGGGGACGGAAGGTGCCTGTATTGACCATGTCATTTATTTTCTGTATTCTGATGCCCTGACATCTGGAGCCTTGCAGACCCTGGAGGGACTGCCCCTTCCAGGATCACCCATTTCCTACAGATAATAAGCAATTCCATGACTCCGAGAATGCCTTTCATATGCAGACTGGCCAATCCAGACCCCACACCTCCAACCACCTCCTCTACCAGGCTCTACACTCAACCCACTCCCCACCAGCCCTACTCACCCCAGGACCAGGCATCAGAGAACCAGGGACAGCCCCATGTGCCCCAGGGCCCTGAAATTACTCAAACCAGCCTATCACAAGGCTGCGTACCCTGCCTCAATCATTCCTCCCTCGGAAACCACAGTAAAGGCTCATACCCACATTTCCTCTCACTCCCTCAGCCTCCCACCAACCCAGTGCTTCCCCTGTGGCCCGGGGTGGAGTCCTAGGACTTCTGTTCCTAGAAAACTGTGAGTATGGTCAAATCCTCCTTCAGGGCAGCCACCACCTCCGTTTCTGTGCGTGTTACTCGACCAGATCTGAACAAGTCCCGAGTATCCCACAAACAGTGCCAAACAGCAAAAGTCAAACATGCCAGGGCAGTGGGAGTTGATAGGTGCCTGTGCCCCCTCGGGCCTGGGTCTGGGTGACACATCCAGCACCTGGGCCTTCTGTTAGGTCTCTCCCTGTCCCCCTGCCAGAGGAGTGAATGGAAAAGGCAGCCAGGAGGTGGGAGGGGGAAAAGGACACCGCACTTTGGAGACACCAACTGTGGGCAAACACGATGCCCACTACACACTCTGTCATTGCTACAAACTTTGAACACAGAAGATGCTCAAGAGTACTTAAAGCCCCACATTAGTCAGATATAGAATCAAGATGTGAACTCAAGACCCAAATGTGGGCTCTCCTTCCACTTTCCCAGGCCGCCTTTCCAGTGGACACTTTAAAACATCAAAATAGATGTGTCTTTTTTCCTTTCCTGGGACCGGCAAGCATCACACAGAAAAGGCGGGCTACAAAGGTGTCACTGCTGCAGCCCAGAGCCCCTGTGCCCCGGTGGCCCAGCATTCCATCATCTCTCCCCCAGGGACAAATCAGGTACCAGCTCATCCCCAGTAGCCCATGGCCAGCCATAGCTTCCAGCGTCTGCTCTTCTAGGGGTGTGAGCATTTTAACCGCGCTGCAAGTGTTCCCGCCAAACCCCTGCCGTCTGTGGCATAACACACACTGGAGTGTTTTCAAAGCTATGCAGCGACACCACCAAGGAGGGAAAAGGGATGGTTCCAAGCCCAGATCGTCTCCTTAGGAGGACTCTATACTGAGGCCCTGGCAGTAAGTCCAGAGAAAACGGCATTTGGGAAGCGTGGGAACCACCAGCATCACTCATGCCTGAAGCCGGGCCTTCCTGCCAGAAGCCAGGAGGCTCATTCAGGTATGACAACCACAGCTGAGAAAAAAAAACATTTGTTTCAGAGCCCACACTGGAAAAAAGCCGCCTCCTAAAGCAACAGCATTTGCACAGATCCTGTGGACGCAGAGAGAAACAGAAATCACAAAGAGAAGGCACTCGAGGAATGTTCTGACTTTAAATTGCCTCTAGGTGTTATACCTGAGAAAGAACAGCAGACGTACTACATGCTTCAAACATGTCAATGTCATTTAAAAAAAGAAATGTGGAAACACTCAGGGTTAAAGAAACATAACATTTGTAACAACCTCAAATGGGTCAGAAAAAAATTACACACAGAACAAATCTGGGCAAAGATTTGTACAGGGGTACTCCTTGTACTATTTGTATTTTTGCAACTCTCATAAATTTTTAAATTAATTCCAAACAAAATATATGATGTTTAAATCTGATCTTGACATCTGCTGGCTCAGGTCATTAGAGCATTAGTTGGCAACCAAGCGTGCTCGGGCAGGGGTGGGACCAGCATGGGGCCCAGGAGAGGACGAACTGCAATTTTCTCCAGTATCCACTAGGTTCTAGAAGCTTCCTTAGGCCTAAGCACAGTGGGGATGGAAACTGACAGTGTCATGGAGCTTACCGGGAGGAAGAGGAGGCAGATGGCAAACCAGAGAGCACACAAATAGTTTCATCATCACAAACTGTTGAAAGCTCTAAGGGAGAAGTCCAAAAAGATATAAGAAAGTAACGTGGGGACCCTACGAGGAAGTAAAATCAGAAACCTAAATTAGATCATGTCTCAGCCTTCCCTGGGACAGACCCACTGGCCTCTGGCCTCTGTCTGCCTCTTGTCTGTAGAAAAGCTTTAGCCTCCTAGGCCTTCCCCAAGCTCCAAAGAATAAATTAATCAGAGAAGTGAGCAAATGCAGGAAAAAAAAGGAAAACAGTTACGCAAGACAAAATAATAATAGTTTAGCCATTAAACAAAGTCAAGGACCTTTAGTTCCCCTGCAAGGGCTGTAGATACTATTCTAAGCAGTGTCCTTTGAGCTGCTTTGCAGATACTGAGACCGCCACCTGGTGGAAGAAGTTAACTCTATGCTGCCCACAAGCACAGAGACCCCAGACCAGTTGGAACCAGAAGGTTGATGATGTTGACCCCTGATGACCTCACCCCCAGCCAATCAGAATAGTGTCCATGAGCTGATCCCACACCCCACTAACCCCCCTACCCTGTCTTTGCTTTTTGTGTTTTTTTTTTTTTGTAAATTTATTTATTTATTTGTTTATTTATTGGCTGTGTTGGGTCTTCATTGCTGCACACGGACTTTCTCTAGTTGCGGAGAGCTGGGGGCTACTCAGCATTGTGGTGCATGGGCTTCTCATTGCAGTAGCTTCTCTTGTTATAGAGCACAGGCTCTAGGCACACGAGCTTCAGTAGTTGTGGCACATGGGCTCAACAGTTGTGGCTCACAGGCTCTAGAGCACAGGCTCAGGAGTTGTGGCACATGGGCTTAGTAGTTCCATGGCATGTGGGATCTTCCCGGACTAGGGTTCGAACTCTTGTCCCCTGCATTGGCAGGTGGATTCTTAACCACTATGCCACCAGGGAAGACCCCTCACCGTGTCTTTAAAAACTTTTCCCTGAAAGTCTTCAGGGAGTTCAAGCCTTTCAAGCAGTAGCTGCCTGGACTCCTTATTTGGCACCTGCAATACACACTGCACTTTCTTTCACCACAACCTGGTGTCAGCAGATTGGCTTTACGGCACAAGGGTGAGCAGACCTGACTTTGGTCCAGCAACATCAGGAGGCATTTGGGGGTGGTCCTGAAAGCCTCATGGTTGCATTTGCTCTGGGACAGAAGCCAGGGAGGGGGCAGGGGCTTGAGCAGTTAGGTGAAGGGGTGCCACCCAGCAAGCTGAGACCGCCTCGGGCTCCCATGGACATGCCTGGCTCTGGCAGACTGCTTGCCCTAACCCAGAGGTCCCCACTTGCCCTCACCTGGCCTTGCCCCTGTACCTGTGGTGGGGGTTCTCTTCTTGAGAAGAGGCCTCATTCTAAAGCTGCAGCTTCATCAGTGCCTGTTCAGTGCAGCTCTTCGGGGGCCTGAGCCCTCTAAAAGAACCGCCCTGGTGGAACCAACGCTGTGCTCTTTTTGGAGCTGACACAGCTCCTCAGGCAGCCTCCGGAACTTGAGGCTCATCTGCGGGACGAGCTGGGGCCTCTGGCAGACAACATCACCCCAGAGCGCTGGGGCCCTCTGGCTCCTCTTTGGCCCTGATGCCAGTGGGAAGAGATGAATCCTAAGAGGCCCCAAATGGGGCAGACCCTCCCTCAGCCGGGAGGCAGCTCCCAGGGACCACTCCTAGAGGCCAAGGGCCACCAGCTTAGTGTCCAGGAGGCTGTGGAGTCAGAGAGCCTGGGGGTGAACTCTGCCTCTGCCCTTCCTGGTGCTGTGGCCTGATTCACTTCTCTGTGCCTCTATTTCCCCACCTGTAAACTGGGACACAACACTTTCTCCTTCATGGGGTGGGGAAACCACAGTGCCCTGCACATGGTGAACATTGTATTGTCAAGGCTGCTGTCGTGTTTATTCCTATGACAGCCTCATCCTCCAAGGAGACCGCCACCTCCTGGGGGTCACTGGATGCGGCCCCTCGGCCACCCTGCAATCGCGTGCAGTGCTTGGGCGCTGAAGCCGTCCTGGGATCTGACCAGCCCCCGGGTTGGCCGTACACCCGGTCCCAGCCTGACCCTGCCTGCCCTCCTGCTGCCCCACACGCCCACTCATTCACGTGCCTGGCCCGATGTCCTCACACCCGGCCGCCCATCCTTTCTCTGTGGGGCCTTCCGCAGGGCTCTTGCCTATCTACGGTGGTGTTGCTTTTACTCCCCGTCAGGGCTGAGTTGATGCACAGACCCACAAAAGAACAAGAGGAATGCGATCAGATTAGAGGCCTCCCCAGAGAAGAAAAGCGCCCGTCGCCACCTTTATGAGCACTGATATTAGGGCCTGTGACCTGAACGTTGCCAGCCCGGGGGCTGGGGGCGCGCGCAGTGCGTGGGGATGCAGACTAGTTAAGTCCTATAGGGCTTTGCAGCGCCAGTCCCACAGTCAGCGCTCCCTCTGGTCACAACCTCCCGGCTGCATATCATTCCCTGGACATCTTAGGCAAATAGGTCTTGGTTCACATCGGCACGTTGTGATTCCACCGCCGGACCTCGGGTGGGAGACGGGGAAGCCGAGAGCGCGTCCGCGGAGCCGGCAGGAAAGTGCAACAGCGCCATCTCGTGGCCGCATGGGGGGTGGCGGCGGAGGTCCGCGCGCTGCGACCCGGGATCTTGCCTTCCGCGGAAAACGCGTGGATCTGTGGTCACAGAGCAGGGATACCGCCTCCGGCGCTTCTTAGACAACACGAGTGGCTACCGATGCCACATCATCAAGAGACGTAAAGGCCAAAACGTACACAGGGATGGACCTATTCGGTTTGGGCGCTGATGAGGAACCGAAAAGGGTCCCTGGACCTAAAAGGGTCCCCGGACTCCCTGGCACGTGAAACCTTGTGCGAGACGTCTCAGGTCTCTGGGTCCGCTTCCCTAAGCTAGAGCCGGCCAGCCCCAGGCCTGTATGCTGGGTCTGCAGGTAGGTTAGCAAAGCTGTCGCGGCAAGGCCTCCTCCAAACAAAGGGAAAGACTGCTCTTTGGAGAGGAGGTCATAAGAAGGCACAGCTTCTCAGATCTCAGCGTGCATCCACGTCACCTGGGGAGCCTGTTAAAACAAGGGTTCCTG
This sequence comes from Hippopotamus amphibius kiboko, assembly GCF_030028045.1. Lineage (NCBI taxonomy): Eukaryota > Metazoa > Chordata > Mammalia > Artiodactyla > Hippopotamidae > Hippopotamus > Hippopotamus amphibius. The sequence continues at coordinate 132,449,231 of NC_080187.1, read as the reverse complement.
GGCCACAGCCAGAGTCTCTGAGAACCTGCATTTCTGTCACGTTCTCCTCGTGACCGCTGATGTTGCTGGTCTAGGGCCCCGCTCTGGGACCCACTGTTTAAGCTGAACAGTTATTTATGCTGGACTGATTCCTCCGAACATTTGGAAAGCTCCCGTGGTCTACACTTACCTCGCTCCAGTTATCCTGGCAGAGTTCCAGGGCCTCAGTCTGGGAACCCTTTTAGGAAAAGCCGAGGAGGAGCTGCGGGGGGACATGGAAGAGGAGATAAGATAGAGCAGGACATCAGGACTGTCTTTCCCACATCCACGCTCTTGCAGGCTGGAATCCACTGAAGGCAAAGTTGGGCCCAGCCCCTGACCTGCTCACAGCCGCGAAGACCCTTGGTTCTAATCGCAGCATCCAGTCAATGAAGTTAAGATACCTACCACCAACATTCGGGGACAACTTTAGGTTGTCTCTGCAAAATAAATGTTCCTGAGTTTTCCATAACTTTTACAGAAAGACTTGTATTGGGGGCATTTCAAGCTAGAGATTTATTACCACAGAGAGGGAGCTTCTGCGCTGGTACAACCTGCATGATTCCAGTGACGGTGTGGTTTTTTCAGCCTGCAGTCTTGGGCACCTGGGGCTTCTGCAGACACCCAGGCCAATGAGCCCGCATTTGCGGTCAGCCAATCAGAAGTGAGCAGTGCTCTTAGTACCAGCCTATCACATTCTGGTAAATCAGACAGCAAGTGTATTCAGCCAATCAGAAGTGAGCATTGCCCTGAGCCCCACCTCCATCACATTCAAGCCAATCACACCACAAATGTATGCAGCCAATCAGAAGTGAGCCAGTGATCTGTGCGCCACGACTCCACACACACACACACACACACACACACACCCACCCACCCACCCACCCACCCACCCTCTCAACGCAGTAAATTAGACGACAAATGAATTGACCCAATCAATGGTCTGAGCCCCTACCCACCAGAATCCACAACATTGCTTATACCTGTAGATCAAGAACTGGATCTCAGTTGATGTGGCTCTTAATTGCATCATACATCAGTTGAAAAAGCAAATTGCTTGTAACTAGGAACAATCTGTTCATTACAAACGTATGCCCACGACAAAAATGTATACAAGCAGGAGAAAAGCTAACCCCCTTAGAGGTGACTTATCCATCAGCACAAGAGGCGCTGTGCCTAGGGCCCAAGGAAATGTTCTGATTTATTTTTAAATAAGAAAAAAAAATGAATACAATCTGTGTCCTGTTTTAGATTCATCTTTATGCTCACACAGTAACAAAACAGGTTTTTTGGTTTTGTTTTTCATGGACGAAGGGGCCCACGGAGGCAAAAGTGACAAGTCCCATGAAAGTCATGTGTCAGGCAAAAGGGCAGAATTAGATGGTCCTGAAGGCCTGTACAGCACTAACCATCTGTAGTTTCATGTAACCTTTCTTTTCCTTCCATTATTGCAAAAGACAGTAAATTGGAGAAAAAGAATATCAGCCTGAAGTCTTGGTTTCAAGTGATGAGAGAGAAAGGAAGGGAGGAAGGGAGGAAGGAAAGGAAAGGAAGGAAGGAAGGAAGGAAGGAAGGAAGGAAGGAAGGAAGGAAGGAAGGAAGGAGGGAAAAGGGAGGGAAAGGGAAGGAAGGAAGGGAGGGAGGGAGGGAGGAAGGGGGAGAAAACTCAGAATACCATAGGCAAAAGAAGAATTTTAACTCTTGCAACTGAACACTCTAGGGACACTCAGGCACAGCTGGATTCAGGGACTCAGTCACCCGGGATCTGGTTTCTCTCCCTCTCTTAGCTCTGATTCCATCTTCTGGCCCTCCTCTGTAGCCACAATAGAGCTGCCATCTTCCCACACACTCCCACCAGCCTCTTTTCAGTCTGCTTAGACTCATTCTGTCTCAACCAGCTCCTGCTCTGACGGGTTAGGCGTGAGTCACCTGCCACACTCAAACTGCACAGGGCGTTGTGCACTCAGAATGGCCGATGTGTCGACCCAGCTGCACACGCCTTACATCTGAGAAGCCTCCACATACATCAGCTTATGGGACCACCCAACAAACCCTGGGAACCAGGGTATCATTATCCCCATTTCCCAGATGAGGAGACTGAGGCCCAGAGAGGCTAAACTCACCCAAGACCACCTGGTTGCAGAGTGCACAGCCCGAACACAAAGCCAAATCCCCAGACTCCAGGTGCGTGTTCTGCCACTTTACTGCTATCACCTTGCAGGATAAGAATTGAGGAGAGAAAATTATCACAGACCCACCAGAGATTGAAGGGAGAAAAACAGGAAGGATGGAAAATCCCTGCCAAAGTTTTACCATGGCCCTTGCTGGTCAGTTCACTGCTAGGAATTTAAGAGATTCCCTTCCAGGGTAAGTCTTTTTGATGTTTTCCAACTATATTCATATCTGTATCACCCTCACAATTTTGCTACTTGTATTATTGCTTACTTGCTTTTTTTCTTAAGTCAACTCACCTATTATACATAGATTTTAAACATCACCTTCAAGTCACAATTGTAAATCAAAACAGTATCACTTGTGGCAAATAAAAATCAATTTCAAAATCACTCTGGAACTATTAAACTTAAAAATGGTCATCAGCACACCACTCAAAACCATCTCACGTCCCAGGCAAGGTCCACGGGCTCCCTTGGGGGGGAATCAGAGCTGGCTGGTCTCACCAGAACACAGGCAACCACTGTGCTATATTCTGCTACAGTTCTTTCCAGCATGCCTGCAATCTCCCGGAGACCCTGGGGTGCAGGTGAGGGAAGTTAGCATCCTCTGGAGCAGGAGGTGTGGACAACCTACCCAGATGTGCCGCCAGCTTACAGCTTGGTCCGCTTCCCTCATCACAAGGCGGCTGGTCTGCCCCAGCATCTGTGAGAGCTAATGCTATCTGTCAGCTTGACTGGATCAGCGGGAACCGCCACAGTGCACCTTGGCTTCCTGGCTGCTCCTTTAGCATCATAACAGAAAGTCCGGGGTGGCCAAAAAATGCCACCAGCCACGGCCACAGACCTTATGAGTCAAGCCCAAAATCTTCCTCCTCCTCCTCCCCCTCCTTCCTTCCTCCCCCTCCCTCCCTTTCTCTGTCCCTCCCCTCCTTCTTCCCCTTCTCCTTCCTCCCTCCCATCCTCCCGCCTCCCCCTTCTCGTCCCCTTCTCCCCTTCCCCTCTTTCTCTTTCTCTGTCCCTTCCCCTCCCTCCTTCCCTCCTCGTCTCTCCGCCCCCCCACCCCAGCAGAATCCCCCCTCAGAAATCCCCCCACCTGCCCCTCCCCCATCCCCTCCGCATTCACCTCATTGGCTGTACTTGAATCTGGGCCCTGAAGCCCGAAGCCTTGGGAGGACGGTCCAGCATCCCCCTCCCCCCGCCGCCCCCTCCCCCGCCGCCTTCTATCTTCATCCGCGACAAGCTCTGCGCTTATTCTCCCAAAGGAGCTCTTTCACCAGCACGTTTTACCGTCATGTGTTTACGAGCTGATTGTTAAGACCAGGGGAAAACCAGGGCCCCTGTCCCTATTATCATTATTGCTTTTTGCAATAGTAACGGCCACTACTCACACTGGCCAGAACATTCCAGGAGAGCAAGGGCCAGGGCTTCACGTGGGCGGGTATGTCCCGACCTCAGCCCAGCGCCGGGCCTGCTGGGATGAACGCACACGCACTATTTCATCCCAGCAACGAGGACCCCCAAACAGGCCGAAAGCACGCTGTCCCCACTTGGAATGCTGGCGCTGGGCGGGCTCCGCGCCTCTGCGAGCTGGCGCGGCTTGGCTTAACTTGGGGGTGGGTGTCAGCCAGGAGGGTGTCTCCACCCCTCCCACCCGACCCTAGGGCCAGACCTGCTCCCCATCTCACCCCCACACAGCTCGTCCTCCGTGGGGCAGGCAGCCGGGCAGCGGCTCTGTGTTCCGCCCTCCCCTCTTCCCACCCACACGTCCATTTTTCTATGGCCTCAGACACCAGGAACTGGGCATCCCTGTATACAGGGCGTTTAACCTTAAGGCTCTCCGTGAATCCTGCAAGGGGGACATTATTCCCACGTTATAAATGAGCAAACCTGTCCCCAACATGTTTTAGATGCTGCTGCTGAGAAAAGGCTGAGTAGCATATCAGAAAAACCAGACGTGAAAATGGGGACACACTGATGACACAGAAGAGAAGGGAGGCCAGATCACAGCTGGATGGCGACCTGCCTCGAGGGACACGGTCTCCCCCCCAACCCCACCAGGGAGGATGTTAAAAGTCCAGTGAGCCCAGAGGAGGGAGGGGCAGCGGCTGCACAAGAGCATCAAGGGGTCCTAATGTGTTCCTCCCCAGAGCCTGGCTCCTGCACAGGTCAATGCACCCTTTTTTTTTGGGGGGGGGATGCCTGCACCCCCACCACACACCTCCACCCCCCACATTGCAGTGACGCACAAAAGGAAGGGAATGCGGTAAATAGGAAAAATGCAATGCCATCAAATGCCGAAAATGAGTCTGTCTGAAAGAGTCCTGCTCTAGGAGGTACCTTTAAAAAGAAAGAATCAAAATCGAGATTTTTTTTTAATTTACTTTATTGAAGTATAGTTGATTTACAATGTTGTGAATCTCTGCACCCCCATATTCACCGCAGCATTACTCCCAATAGCTAAGACATGGAAACAACCTAAATGTCCACTCATGGATGAATAGGTTTTGTTTTTTTTTTTAAGTGATATATACATACAGTGGAATATTATTCAGCCCTGAAAAAGGAAATCCTGTCATTGGTGACAACACGGATGAAACTGGAGAACTTTACATACCCTGAGTGAAACAAGCCAGACACAGAAGGACAAATATTGCATGATTCCACTTACAGGAGGTACCTAAAATAGCCAAACTCTTAGAAGCAGAAAATTAAATGGCGGTTACCTGGGGTGGGCGGGGGTGAGTTGTTGTTCAGTTGGTACAGAGTTTCCTTATGTAAGATGAACACGTTCCAGAGCGCTAAGGTGCAGCAGTGCGTGCAGTCACCACTAGTGTATCATGCACTTAAAAAGTGATGAGGAGGGCAGATCTCACGGTACATGTTCTTACCTCCCAAAAAGGGGACACAAGAAATGTCTGGAAGTGATGGACGTGTCTGTTACCTTGATAGTGTGGTGATGGATTCACAGGTGTGTGCATGTGTCCACACTCACCAATTCTATACATCAAGTATGTACAGTTTGCTGTACATCAGTTACATCTCAATAAGCTGTTTTTAAAAAGAGAGCTTATCTGAAGAAATGGTACTGATGAACCCAGTGACAGGGCAAGGATGGAGATACAGAAGTAGAGAATGGACTTGAGGACACGGGGCTGGGGTGGGGAGTGAAGGGGAAGCTGGGACAAAGTGAGAGAGTAGCATAGACATAGATGCACTACCAACTGTAAAATTGATAGCTAGTGGGAAGTTGCTGTATAACAACAGGAGATCAACTTGATGATGCGAGATGCCTTAGAGGGCCAGGACAGGGAGGGGGGGAGGGAGTTGCGGGAGGGAAGGGATATGGGGAGATATGTATAAATACAGCTGATTCACTTTGGTGTACCTCAAAAACTGGTACAAGAGGGTAAAGCAAATACATTCCAATAAAGAGAAAATAAAATAAAAAAGAGAGCTTAATGGAATGATCTCTCTGTTCCTCTGTACCCCAGAGCTGATGAGAACGGTGAGAATCCCAAACTCGGGTGCATGGAAACCGAGAGGGAACACTTACCTTGGCCAGGAGCACACCAGCCCACTGCAGACAGTGTAGTGTTCACCCGACATTTTTCATTCCCTCCCTTTCGCCACAGCATCACCCAAGCACTCACTCACCCTGTGAGCAACCCAGGGAGCAGGCAAGCTTCAGGGCCCCCCTCTTTCAACCTGTGGCGGAGGGGGCATTTTGGTGGGTTGGTGGCTCCAGGTCTGTGTTTTCAATGGCAAGCCTATGGGGTGCATGAAGAAATTAGGGAACTTTGAAATCTGTCTGCACTCACAATGAAAGCTAAACATTTTTTCCTTAAAAAAGAAACAAAGAGAGAGAGATTTGAGCTCTCTCAAGAATAAGTTTAACTTTCTATCCGTCTTGTTGCACACTGAAATTCCAGCGTGGAGGGGCCGGGGTTGGGGCTGTGGGGGGAGCAAACTAGCTCCATATTAAAATAGATCAACAGAGCAGAGGCTGGCGTGAGCAGTCTGCATGGCTGTCTCCTTCCCTGTAAAGCGCCGAGTTTCCAGCTGCGATCAAAGATGCCCCCCCAGGCCAGGCCTCCGCGGATTCTGCAGGAGGCAGGTCCTCTGCCTGGGGACACACACTGAGGGCTGCCTGCCGCCTGGACCGAGCGGGCTTTGGTTTGTGCAAGACTGCCATCGTGTGGCTGCCGCGGGTATTTCCCCGGGAACACTTGCCCGTGCTCTGCAAATCTAACCTAAGGTCCCCGTTTTCTGCCACCAGCCAGAAGGAGGGTGAAAGATATCGATTAAGAGGAAAATCAAGTTCCAAGGTTCCCATCCAGGTCTGAATCTTCTCCAGAGCATCTCGTGGGCCCTACCACGGACCTCAACTACAGGCACATCTCCTCTAAACAAGGAAGAACGTTCTTATCTGTCAGGACCATTGGAAGGTCCAAGATGTAAAGCATCCATAAGACCGGCCTGGCCTCACTGGGTCACCTGGCAAGTCACCCCCAGTCTCAGAGGCGGACACAGCCCTGTGAGTTCCTGGACCCCTCTTTGTGTAGGAACCGAGCCAGCACAGAACAAGTGCTCAGTTAACGACGTCTTTAACAGAGCTTTCACTGGCGTCTTCTCGATGGGAGCTCTCAGCTTGTTCCGAAGCCATAAACGAACAAGGCTGAGACTGACAAGCTGCAGAGCCCTAGGGCTGGAGGACTAAGGGCCCCTGTTAGTCTGGGCACGTTTTCTCAACAGTATTCAACATTTCAGACCAGATAATTCTTGGGGCTGCAGGGGCCGTCCTGGCATTGTAGGACGTTAAGCACCATCCCCGTGTCCTCCCATTAGAGCCACTCGCACTCCTCACCCACCTGTGACAACCAGAAACGCCTCCAGATGTGGCCAAATGTGCCCTGGCGTGCAAATCAGCACCCGCTGAAAACCACTGTCTCGGGCGCGCTACGGTCCTATTGACATGGTTAACAAATGACCACGCATTGAGTGTCCCCAGACTGCACGGATTTATTATCACACAGTCCTGGTGGTCAGAGTCCTGGGGGTCTCCCTGGGCTAAAATCAAGGTGTCAGCAGGGCTGCCTCCCTCCTCCAGGCTCTGGGGAGAATCTGTTTCCTTGCTTCCTCTAGAAGCCGCCTGCATTCCTTGGCTCATGGCTCCTTCCTCCCAGTTAACACCCTGCAGTGCGTGGTGGAGTCTTTCTCACACGATGCCTTTCGTAGTCAGATCTCCTCCTGCCTCCCTATTTAAGGACCATGTGATCACCCTGGGCCCATCTGGATAATCCATGATAACGTCCCCATTTCGAGAGCCCTAAGCACACCTGTGAAGCCCCTTTTACCACCTGAGGGAATACAGCCACAGGTTCCGGGGAGCCTAACGTGAGAACGTGGGGGGCATTGCTCAACCTGCCACAAGGGCGTACAACTGTAGTCGGCTCCAGCAGGCCGGAGATGGGGACACGCCCTCGCTGAAAGGGGCAGCAGCCTCCGCGTCGCAAAACCCTGGGCGGCCCGAGCAAGTCTCATCTGTAACCTGATTTGGATCCTCGAGCCGCCAGTTCACAGACCCTGACTCACCCCTTCGTTTTACCTGTGAGGACCCTGTGGTACCCAGAAGGGAAGCGGCTGTCCCAAGACCCGCTGGAGTGAGGGCCAGGCTGGAACCAGCCCCACGCCCTTCCCAGCCTGCGACACAAATCCTGCTTCCCACCCACCCCCAAAGGAAATCGTTTCTAACGGTGGGACTTCAAGCGGGGCGTCAGGCCCGTGAGAGAGAAACGGGCGCCCCACGGCCGTCTGCAGCCCATGCCCACGGGAGGCTCGAAGACCGTGAGCATCTGCCAGGGACACTGCCCTGCCTGAGGGACTCGACTGAGAACAGCGTGGGGACCATAACGGCCGGGACCCAACTCTCACTGAGAGGTGAGCCCTGAGTTTGGCTCTGTGCTGAGTGTGAGGGTACAAGGCTTCAATGAAGGAGACCGAAAAGAAATGTCCGGTTGATTGGCTCTGAAGTCCAGAACATCAGGTTCGTTTGGGCGGAACGGGAGGGGATGATAGAAACTCTTGAATAGGTTTGGGGGCTCCAGAGTAGAAGGGAAGTGTGCCCCATCCCAGCCTGGAGTTCCCAGAGAAGGAAAGGCCCCAAAGAGCCCCCTGAGCTCCAGACCACAGGAGAGAGCTACACGGGGGTGCCAGAGCCCGACCCTTGCACAGCCACGGCCTCCCCACTGGAAGCACATGAATCCCTGCAGCCAGGACCGTGGGAACGCAGGCTGAGAGAGGAACCAGCAGGCTCCAGCGGCGCCTCCTGGTGGGGACCAGGGGACGCATCCGTGGACAGCAGCAGGACCACAGGGCAGGCGACCAGGGTGGAAGGCACCCGTGCAGCCTTGTGGCCCCCATGGGTGGCCACCTGAGCCAGAGACGGGACAGTCGTACGTGTGAGCTGGTGCTGGTGTGGGCAGGACAGACCCAGGCCGAGAGTACACGTCCCCTCCTCCCCGAGGCCCCTGCCTGCCCTGCAGAAGCCCCAGAGCTTAGAGTTGATCCCAGGAAGAAAGAGACGCAAAGGAAAACCCTTATAACACTTTTTACTGTAGCTTAAGTGGATTTATTTTATATAGGTTTTGATTGTTACTTTACAAATACAGTGCATATAGTTGGTTATAGATATATATACACATTCATACATACATATCTATATGTATGTGTATATAAATATAGGTATACGATCATGTGGATATTACCTGCTTCTTTTGGTCACAAGAAAACCCAGCAAACGTGCCCCAAATCGAAACACCCCAAATGCAAGTGGAGAGCAGAGAAAGACTGATGATCAACTGAGCCAACCCCTTCAACTCAAGCTGCACCAGGAAGATTCTCCCACAATCCATCTGAGGACACACCCTCCCAACACCATGAGATCTGAACAGAACCCAGGCACCCAAGGACCAAAGGTGCCATCTGCTCAATGCCCCCCTGTGCAGCGTCCAGGTGCTGCCCCCGGGGGTGCTGCAAGCCATGAGCAGCCAAGGCCAAGAAAGTCCACAAGCTCTGCAGCCTGCCCACACACTGGCAGGGGTCCCTGCTGCAGATCTTGCCTCCTAGAAAGCCTGAAGTTTGACTTTGATTTGGTGGGAAGGAGGGCTCGGTAAGATAAGCCAGTAGGTATTACAACAAGCTCACGGGGACTTCCCTGGTGGCGCAGTGGTTAAGAATCTGCCTGCCAATGAATGCTACTCGGGTTCAAACCCTGGTCCAGGAAGATCCCACATGCTGCGGAGCAACTAAGCCTGTGCACCACAACTACTGAGCCCGCGTGCTACAACTATGGAAGCCCATGTGCCTAGAGCTCGTGCTCCGCAACAAGAGAAGCCACCACACTGAGGAGCCCGCACACCACAAAGACGAGTAGCCCCCACTCACCGCAACTAGAGAAAGCCCGTGCGCAGCAACAAAGACCCGATGCAGCCAAAAATAAAAAAAAGGTAAGTAAATAAAAATAAAACAAGCTCATGGAAGCCTTTCTAGTGCTGTGGCCTTTGCAGGAGTCCTCTGACAGGAAAAGAAATTACTCTTCCTGATTGTGTTTCATTTGATGCTGAAAATGACAGAGAGCCCAACTGCCTGATGTCTGGTTGGGAGCTGGGCTTACGGGCCTCCTGTGGCCGAATCACTGTGGTCCCCAGCTCTCCTTTCCCTGGCATGGCCACGGCGATATTTTGTGCCCTGTGTGGAATGACAGGGGAAAAGGCTGGAGAGGAAGGTGGCCATGGAATCTCACAGCTTCCCAACATGGAAACGCAACGCCCAACTCCAAAACTTCCAGGTGCTGACCATTTTCTCCTTCAAAAGAGAACTGAATCAAAATCAGAAATTTTACATTGCTTCTCGCAGACAATGGGGCTGTTAGACACCATCTCACAGCCCGGTGGCCCTCTACGTCTTCTGCAAGTAGCCAGCCTGCTGGATTCATTCATCCCTCATCCCGAAGGGCTTGTCCTCAAAGACTCTCTGGAACAAAATACCCGATGCCGAGGTAGCCTGAAACTCGGAGGGAAACTCTCTCTGAGGTTCAGTGCGTAGCAATGAGTGTCACCATCGCTGCCAGACCCTCAGCCCCTAAGGCGAGCTTCTGCATGACCCTGGGTCCCCAATGTCCTCTGCCCGCCTTGCATCTGGTTTTCTTCACTGAGCGTGCTTTTAAGGTGCGTCCGTGTTGTAGCGTGTATGAGCACTTCATTGCTTTTTATAGCTGATGAATATTCCACTGTATGGACATACCACATTTTGTCTGTCCCCCCTACCAACTGATGGAATTCTGAATTTATTTCAGTTTTCAATTATTATCACCAATGCTGCTATAAACACATGTGTACAAGTTCTTATGTGGACCTATGCCTTCAGTTCTCTTGGGTACGCACCCAAGAGTGGGATTTCTGGATCTTATGGTAAGTTTGGGGTGGAGCAGCCCACAAGGTATGGGCCCAGGATCCAGGGACAGCTTTCTTCTAAGTAATGACTCCTCTGTGGATTTTTCTGTATTCATTGTAGAGTCAGATAACTTTCTCCCCAATAACTCCCTTTAGATGGGAATAAAAGGACATGCATTTATAAAACACAACCATTGGGACTTCCTAGGTGGCGCAGTAGGTAAGAATCCGCCTGCCAATGCAGGGGACACGGGTTTGATCCCTGCCCCAGGAAGGTACCACATGTTGCGGAGCAACTAAGCCTGTGAGCCACAACTATTGTGCCTGCGCTCTAGAGCCCGTGAGCCACAACTATTAAGCCCATGTGCCGCAACTACTGAAGCCCACGCACCTAGAACCCGTGCTCTGCAACAAAAGGCCACCACAATGAGAAGCCCATGCACCACAATGAAGAGTAGCCCCCACTCGCTGTAGCTAGAGAAAGCCCGTGTGCAGCAACGAAGACCCAACACAGCCAATTAAATAAATAAATAAATAAATAAATACAAAAACAAAACAAAAAAACACAACCATTGTTACTGCAACACCGCAAGCAACCAAAAGAAAAACAGATAAACTGGACTTCATCAAAATTCAAAATGCTGTGCTTCAAATGACACCACCAAGAAAGTGAAAAGACACTGCACGGAATGGGAGAAAATATCTGCAACTGATGTACATGATAAGAGACTTTTATCCAGACATATTCTCCAGCTGTAAAAAGGGAATGAAGTACTGATACATGCTACAACATAGATGAACCTTTAAAAATTATGTAAATGAAAAATAAGACACAAATGACTACACACTGTGTGGTCCCCCTTGTATGACGTGTCCACAGCAGGCAACTCTAAGGAGAGAAAGTGGATTCCTGGTTGCCTAGGGCTGGGCAGTGGACGGAAAGGGAGAGATGTGGTGGTGTCTGCACAATTCTGTAAACACACCAGAAGCCACGGCAGTATATACTTTAAATGAAATAAATTTTATGCGTTGTAAATTATATCTTAATAGAGCTATTATATAACAGGCAAGAACATGGAGGAACTGAATAATAAATTTTAAAAGGTGATTTAATAAAACAGCACACCACGCACACAGCCTCTCCGACACTCCTCGTGCACACCCGCCACGTGGAAGGAGCCCTGCATACAGCCCCACACCGACAGGGCTGTGCGCTGCCAGGGAGCGGCTGCTCCGAGCTCCATTGCGTTTCCCTCTAACACTGTGCGTTCATTCGTACATCTTTAAATGAATTCCATCCATACATCAGTCTTTCTTCCTTGGGAGGATTCTTTTATTGAATAGGAACTTCATTAAACCCCTGAGCCACCTTGATCAGTTCATTTCCACATAAACAGAAAGCCCCAGTGATTCATCTCAATCAGTGAAATGTTCACAGCTCACATCCACACCACGTGTGAAAGGTTACACCTGACGTCACACACAGCAGCCCCTCAGCTGCAGACCTGAGTCCATCTGCAAGGCTGGGCCTCCTTCCCAGACAGCCTATGTGCACTGGGGGACCTGATGTCTCTGTGTGGAGCTCTAAACTCTGCTGCTATTCAGTTGGACGCATCCCTCTTTCTAACAGGTGTGACAGAGACAAGTGCATTGGAAGACTCCAGGAGGAACCCTTCCAGAGAACAGTTTCCTTACATCCGGGGACCATGCTTCACTTATCTGTACATCCCCTGTGCCCGGCACAGGCCTTCGCCCTGAGCAAGCACACTGAATGTCTGCTGTACAACACGATGGATGGACACACGGGTGGATGGATGAATGGACAGATGTGAACAGACGGACAGACAGGTGGGTAGGTGGGTAAATGGGTGGGTGGGAAGATGAGTGGAGAAATGGAGGGCGGGAGAGAGGGAAGTGGATGGATGGATGAGTAGACAGATAGGCAGGCAAACAGGTAGACAGGGAGATGAATGGAGAGACAGAGAGAAAGAGTAAGAAAGGGACAGAGAGATGGATGGGTGGGAGGATGGATGGATGGATGGATGGATGGATGGATGGATGGATGGATGGATGGATGGGTGAATGGTTGGGTGAATGGATGGGTGAATGGATGGGTGAATAGATGGATAAGTGGATGGACGGACACATGCTTGAGCAAATTAGTAACAGAGGCCCCACCCCACGTACCCTTTGACCACTCACGGAAGCAGCAGGTAAGTATCTTGCCAGCGCTCAGCACCAGGGGTCTCCTTCCCACCCCGAGACTCCAGGATGATCTTCACTATATCCTTAAAAAGCTGAAACCATCCTTCCGCCCACCTCCGCAGGGTCTAGCATCAGAGGAACAGAAGGAAGGTGTCACCCCTCATTCCTGAGGTGACCTGTTACCATCCACTCCCCCAGCCCAATTACCAAGGGCCAGCTCTGCGCTGACACTGGGGACACAGGAGACAACTCAGCCGCCCCAGTCTGACCCTGGTGGAGGCTCCGGGAGGCCTGGCGAGCGACCCGTGCTTGGAGGCCACGTGGGAAGGCATGGAGGCCGTGGTCAAGAAGGGACAGCTGGGCTGAGACCAGACGTGCAGGCAGAAATGAGCCTGAGCGACGTGTATGTGCGCGTCCACGCGTGCAGGAGGGAGTGGGGAGGGAGGGGCAGGCGCAGACCCCGTGAGAGACCCTGGTGTGTCTGAGGATGGGGAGGCCCGGGTAGCCGGGAGCCGGAAGACGGGGCAGGCGAGCCCAGAGGCGGGTGCGGGGTCAGCGGGCTCCTCTGCGACAGGCCCTGGCTGCTGCAAAGCCAGTGTTAAGCCATAAGGGGGTGGGCTGTCCTTGGGGACACAGTCGGATGTGCACTCCCCCAGAAGTCAAGGCGGCACTGGGGTTGCCTGCCTGGAGGTGACCTGAGCAGCCTTCCCTGGAAAGAAGCCTACTGACCCTGAGTGAGGCCAGGCTGACGGCGCAGAAAGCCCATCCCGATCTCAGGAGACAGGCTCCAGGGCCTCGTGAAGCTGCCTAGACCGTGCCTCACCCTGTGAGCAGCCAGCAGCTGTGGCCACGGCCAGCCCGCCTGTCCTCACTGAGGTCTGGGGGGCAGGAACCCCGACGGCAGCCGGGCACGTGCCCCGAGCAGGGCAGTGTAGGCAGGAAGGGGGGGTAGCTCATGTGCAGGCCAGGCGGTCACCTTTACGGCCACCTTTACTAGCACACGGCTGTCCACTGAAGGCCCCAATACTCTAGAAGGGCCGTCAGCTGGAAGCCCCCTCCAGCGCCTCCCCCGGGCAGTAGGTGCTGCTGCGATCCCGGTGCCCGCCTGCAGCCCACTCTGAGCGCCTCCTGCACCAGCCAGACGTGAGCCAGAGGCCTAGGCGTCTGCGAGGCAGCCTGGCCCTGCCCTGGGGGGCGGCGGGGGGGGGCCTGCCTACGTGGCTGAAGCTTCTCCGGAAAGAAACGCGTCCCCTCGGAAGCCCCTCTGGGGTCAGGGATCTCGCCGTTAGAGCAGGGCTGTCGTGGGCAGAGCCCAGAGGGACTTTCGCCGTGCGGACGGGGCGGCCCTGAGCGTCCCGGTGCGAAAGGAAGAGGCGCAGTCATGTGGCTTCAGTGCGGTCTTCACAAATTCATCCTGAGTCACAGAAACCACGTTAGGGGTAACGGATGGGCTTCTGAAATCCGAGCGTGGGAAAATGCTTACTTGCCCCTGTGTAGCGCTTTGGGATTAAATGACGCGCTTCTCAGGCTTCCCATCACCTGGGCCCCCACGTCAAGCCTGAGGTAGGGGGGGTGTGCGGTCCTTTGCTCCTCAAAGGACCGCACAGCAAGGACAGAGGCCAGCTCCCGGCGACAGGAGCGAGGACTGACAGCTCTCAAACCCGCGTCCCCTGGGGCCCAGGCAAGCCTCTCGGTGGACTCAGCTCAGCCTCTGGGAGTCAGGAGTTAGAAGCTGGGCCGCACGTGCTTCTGCCACGACCCTGCGGGCAGCCCGGCGACCACCGCCGTCCTCTTGGCTTCCTTCCCCTCCTGCTCAGCCCAGCAGGCTCTTCCAAGCCACCCCGCTGATTCTTTCACTGCGCCATCTTCATCTTTCTTCTCCAGTTCGTCTCCACTGATCCTCCCCTGAAGGCAGAACAGAATCAACAGAGCTATCAATCAATCCCAATTAGCGCTGGCCCGGCTGCGCCCCGCACGGCGAGCTCAGAGCCGGAGCAGGCGAGCCGGGTTCAAACACCAGGCCAGCCACAGGGACACCGTGTTCTGTACATAAGATGCTCTGAGTGCAGATTTACTGATGGGCATATATTTACTGGTGGGTCGTGAAGTCCCAGCCCGGGAAGATCCGAGAAAGCAGGAGGCAAGGAGGCACTACTTTAAAAGTTGGAAAGTGAAGACTTCCTCAGACACACGCCCTCGGGCATCAGGCCACACTGGATACCTCCTGCTCCCTCTGCCGGCCTTCAGGGTTTAAAAGGAGAGTTAGAGATCAGTGAAGAGGCAAATCACACACTCAGTTCAGTAGAAAGGGTCGTAAGTCAGCCCATCTTTCCATTGTACCCCAAGGAACAGGAAGACCCTCCTCTGTCAGATGGCTAGAACTGATGTCAGACACCGCGTAGCTTTTCTAAGACAATCCAGCACTTTCTGGGATATCTTGTGCCTTTGATGTTGAGTCTTCTATCCCAGAACTATCTACTTTTCAAGATAAGCAGCATTCCCCACAAACTGCATTTGTTAAGTTTTGGAGTTTCACATCATTATCGATTCTTTAGGGATTCAGGAGCAAAGGCCCTTCCATGCCAGTGAATAGACGTCAGCGCAATCACCTCGTGTGGACAAGCGTCTGGCTGGGCCTCAGGAAAACGCTCACGGAATCATCTCTCTCCAAAATCTTGTAAGACACTGAACAACAACAGGCCACCGAGAAGCATTCAGTAACCATCCCTGCCCGTGGTTCTCCCTACCATCGCTCTGAACCATCTCATAGCCTAATGCCCTATCCCATTTTCTAGCATCCGGGCTTGAGGGGTGGGAAAAGAAAGAAAGAAAATTTGTCCACACGTGTGTTCCACTTGAAAGACACTGGTCCGTCACGGAATTTGAAATTCAGATTTTTCAATATTTCCTTAATGATGCAAAGTTGCAGCCGATTCCATGTGTTCTCTCTTTAGTTTTGGCTTTATCAGAGCTTGTCTAGCTTAGAGAAGAGGACCCTGAAAAGTCTAACTGCAATGGCCTTTTCTCCCACTGCAGCTCGGAGATTTCAAGCAGAAATTAAGGGCCCGCTGCCCCAGAGGAGCCCAGAGCAGGGGTGTTTAGGAAACTGCACTAGCGCAACACAATGACTAGTCCTAGAATGACACACATTTGTCACTGTACCTTGTTGTCTTCTCCGTTATGGAAGAGTCTGGGCCCATCGTCTTGAGAAGTCCGCCCATGAGCAGTCCCTTCCTCTGTGGAATTTCCTGGGTAAGCTGCCCTCACCAAGCAAGAGAGCAGGGTGAGCAAATGGGGTGACTCCCAAGGGACTGGACAATCAACAGATTAATAATAAAATGGGGACCCTTCCAAAAGCATGGATCCCCACGACCCAGTTCCATCCTTTCACCTTCACCCTGACACCTGCTATATGCCCTCCAAGGACAGGAAAACCTGCCAGATGTCAGGAAAGTGGTTCGACTCAAGCACTTCTGAGCTAGAATTTTGATCTATTCTTCCAATTATTCAGGTATTAAACACAGTCAGATTCCCCATTCTATTCCTTGGCCCCTCTCTTTGCTCACTGGAATTCTTACTCACAGGAGATCATAATCTCACGTGTCAATTCAGCCTCTCTTGCCACTCCTACCAAATCAGCGCCAACGTGGAAGGAGGTGACTTTCTTATCCTACTGTGCACCTCCCTGCACCCCAAAATCCATATGTGGAAGGGGGGAATTCAGATCCCTTATGAAAAAAAATATACAATTTTCCATTTGAGCCAAAAATACAAATGAAACACACTTTTCAAATAACGGATAAATGTATTGTTACCTATACAAATAAATCTTTAAAGTTTATTTCCAAACTTTATAAATGAGCAAAATTTGGTGTGGCAAAATTTAACTGTAAGCATTTAAAAATACCAGCCCTCTTTAGCCCCCTCTGATATGTAAAGATTTTATGTAATACAGTAGTAGTTGCCCATGTACTTTCCTTCACAAAAAAAGAAGAGAGGTAAGCTCATAAATGAGCTCAGACACTCAGCCAGCCTCATTCACTACTGTCTCCCAGTCACCTGGACACTGCCCAGCGCTGAGAAATGCTCTGTTAACAGTGTCCACTGAATGAGTGAGTGAATGAATGAAGGAGAGAGTGAAGTAGATAACCCATTATCAATTTTCTTCCTTTCCTGACGTGTGAAACTTTGTTTTTCTGTGTTATGGATGAAAGTATGTTAAGAGCTATCAAACATTCCCTTGCACTTGATTCCTAAGCAATGAAGGTGCAATACTTTTTTTAAATGAATACACCAATTTAGACTCACAAGGATGAGAATCTGAGGAGCAGCTACACAGGTAGGTAGATGCCTACGAAGCCACCATCAGGGGCTGCAGCAGATAACAGCGGCCACTAGAGGGAGCCACACAACCTTTCAAAGAACCGCATCAGAGCAAAAAGCCCATCCAGCGTGGCGGTTCTGTTCTCTGCCCTTCCCAGCACAGCTCACCCCCTATACTTGCTCTTGCCACTGCTCTAGGTAATGTCTGACTCTCCAGAACAAGCTGAAACATGTTAGAGCTGCAGTCTGCTAAGCACCAGGCTTTTTTTTTTTTAAAGCTCCTTATTGGAGTATAATTGCTTTACAATGTTGTGTTAGTTTCTTCTGTACAACAAAGTGAATCAGCTGTATTTATACATATATCCCCATATCCCCTCCCTCCCGTGACTCCCTCCCGCTCTCCCTGTCCTGGCCCTCTGAGGCATCACCCATCATCGAGTTGATCTTCCTTTGTTATACAGCAACTTCCCACTAGCTATCTATTTTACAGTTGGTAGTATATATATGTCTATGCTACTCTCTCACTTTGTCCCAGCTTCCCCTTCTCCCCCTACCCTCCCAACCCTGTGTCCTCCAGTCCACTCTGCATCTTCATCCTTATTCTTAAGCATCAGGCTTTTAGAAAAATGATCCTACCTCCTCAGCTCAAATGTTTCACATCTCTTTCTGTATTATTTCTGCTAGCTTAAAAAATTAAATATAAATAGAAGAAAAGTATTTTCCCTGTGGCTGACAACTGAATCTATTAAAAATTCACCTGGAAAGAAAGCAAAAATATAACCTAAAAATGAAAAAAAAAAATTTTTAATCTGTGTGCAGTTACTTCCTACCTCCAGCAACTTTAAAAAAAAAAATTCAACTGTTGACATATTCAATTTCATCTCCTCCAACAAAGAAACTTAGGCGTGTGAAGGCTAACGGGGAAGTCACATCAGACAGAATTCTGATCCCATTGGTCAAGTTTCAAAGGCTTCATATGTAACTGAGTGTAGGAAGAAAAAAGTTTCCCACAAACTCCTTCTCTCAAAAGGTTTGAATAAGCCTGTAAATATTTTCAAGGCCTTTATAAGCCACAGATGTTATCAACAGTCAGGACCGTGCAAACTCTAAAAGCCCCAGTCCACAAATGACACTGCTTCAAAAATAGATTTTAAAACATTTGAAAGGAGCAGAAGTTAATTTCCTGCTGGAATTTTGTGGAATGTTGTAAAATGTCCACGCCTTACTTAGAATGTTAAAAGCAACTTGCCCCACCAGGCTTCTTGCGTATAGTTCTATTTCTATGGCCCATGAAATTGTAGGAAACCTCCTAGATAATAGTCAGAAACAAAGGGACAAAAGGTGGAACTTGAAAATCAGTTCAAGAAAGCAACTCTAAGAAGAACTAATCAAAAACTAAAATTAAAATAAGTTGCCTCGTGATATTTCCAGGGACGAGAAGATTCCAGAATCTGCATTGTTTGGTGGCGGGTGCGAAAACCCAGTGGGCTCACATTTGCTGATTTCCGTGAGGAGAGAAAGACTAAAAACTGAAAACTGGAGAGCATCTGGGCTAATCTGTGACTGCAGCTGTGGCCCCCACTCGACAACCTGCAAAAAGCCTGAGTGTCAGCGCTGACAAAATTGTTACAAGATGAAGCTGGTTGGCGGAAAACCTTCACGAGGGAATTAAAATCCTGACTGCTGGCCCTGGGGCAGACAGGAGGTGTGGGTGAAACTGGGAACTAGCCATGATTTATACAGGGAATGAAAAGACTGTAACTTAGAAATTTTCAAAAGATTATAGTTTCAGTAAGCTAATTATATCCCTAATTATAATGATGACCCTTCTTCCTTCAAGGGACTCAAGCATGCTTCTGGAACCTTCTCTGTGAAAGTCCCCTCATTTGCCATTTTAAGGAGAGAGCTGGTGCATCTCAGAGTGAGTTAAAGTGACAGGGCTGGCATCTGAATTCTAGCTCGTTTTCTCGGACCAGACCACACCAGCTCTCTCAGCCCTTGAAATAACCCCCCGTGGAATTCTCTTCAGAGGAAGCCATCTCTCCCCAATTATGCAAAAACGTCCTCCCCTGCAAACCCCCTCCAGCCTGTGCAATTTCCAAATGATTTCCACATTCTGATAGGCAAACCATTTTCTTTTTTCCATTTCCAGCCAAGGAAGCGCCACGTCCAAGCCACAAAGGCCGGGCGGCACGGGGGCTGCACGGCCAGGCAGCCAAGTGCCCGGGACCCGGGCGGGCGTCCCTTCATTTCTGACTCTCGACACCACAGGGCAAGTCACTTAACTGCCTCCTTAAGATCGCAATCACAGCCCTGCCCCGGCCTCCTTCCCAGGCGCCCGGTCACCCCACTAATATCTGTAAAGACCCATTAAGGCTCCTACCCGAAAGGCACCAGAGGAGCAAAACCTATCACCATCATCGTCAATACACTCCCAGGCCCTCCCCCCGTCACCACCTCAGGGGGATCAGTCACCCACACCCACGGGAGGAGAAAGCCTGGCACCTCAGCCTGCCCATCCACACCTGAATGAGCTACCTGCAGCCTCGGAAGTGGCACGCGACACGGAAGGGAGCGCAGGTGCCGGGAGGGAAGGAAAGTGATGCTTTCATCCTGGCTGGGGAATTCAAACAGCTGGACCCTCCCCACCTCCACCCCACCTGCAGCCCTGCCCCCGGCTGCACCTTCAGCAGCAGCTGAGACCAGGCTTCAGTGGGCCGTCCTCCCCCACCTGGGAGAGGTGGAAGGAACGTGGTCAGAAAGCAGCCTGGAGACCTAGAGACAAACGTGTCTGCCACCCTGCACGCCCCTCCGGCCCTGAGACCCACCACCTGGGCACAGACACCACCCATCAAAAACCTGCCACAAACTCACTGAAGATGGCGTGTGCGTCTGTAACAGGGCTGCCCACACAACCAACAGCTCACCCATCGGGCTTATCCTGTGCCGCCATCAGACAGGACGAGAGGGACAACAGGCCCTTGCAGACACAGAATATGGGGCGCTGCCTCACACCTGCGTGAGCCCCCCCCCATCCCCCACTAAGGACAAGGGACAGAGCTCGCTCTTCCAGCAACCCCTTGTGTGTCTTAGAATTTCTACCAGATGTACACATTGCCTACGGGAAACAACACTTTCAAGGGACCTTCTGCTAGACAGAGGCAATTAATCCTCTTGCATGTTGCAACGATCCTTTCCGACTGGAAACGGGGAACCCTTAGTCCCAGGGAGTCTCTGATTTGGCTAAATTGGGGGAGACCTATTTGAGCAAGAGGGTCTGGAAGGTGTGGTTCGTTCAGGAAGGGAGGTGGAAGAAGGCTAGGATGCCACCGCCCGGGTTTCCCTCCCTCCTTCGTTCCTGCAACAGCAACGAACAGAACGTCTGTGCGGCCAGACGTGCTCTGCACCAGGGAATCTGCGCTTCCGTTACCGACACGAGAAATAACCAGACCAGAGGGCATGCTTTCACCCCGACTCACAATCTGGACGCCTTGACTGTTGAAGCTGAACCTTCAGCCAGATGTTGCCTCGCTGGCCCCAGGCTCCTGGGGGCTCCACCTCCCACAGGCGCCCCCGCTCCTCTGGATGGGCCATCAGGAACTTCCTACAGACTGAGGGGAAGTTGCACAAAGGAGTGAGGGAGGCCCGCCCCGTCCTGGTGCACACACGCCAGCCCTCACCTGCGTCCCCAGGCACGGCTACTTCCGTCCTTCCTTCAGCCCTGTCCGGCCCACCCCTGGCTCTGCTGCTCCACGCCAACCCCCCTGCCATCACCCTCATCGCCTCCTGCTTTCATCCATCCCATCTAGCCTGCGCAGGCGGCCACAACAAAGCACCACACACCCAGGGCCTGAAACAACAGGCGTTTCACAGCTGTGAAAGGCTGGATGTCTGAGATCAAGGTGTCGGCAGGCTTGCTTTCTCCTGAGACCTCTCTCCTTGGCTTGGAGATGGTACGTTCTTACTGTGTCTTCACACCATCTTCCTTCTGCACCATCTGTGTCCTAGTCTCCTCTTCTTACTGGGACCTCCTCTTACCAGTCCTATGGGATCAGGGCCCACCCTTACGACCTCATCTAACCTTAATTACCTCGTTTTAGGCCCCATCTCCACATACCGTCACCTAGGGAGTTAGAATTTGGGAGGGACCCAATTCAGCCCATAATATCACCCCACCCGGCCCTCTCCACGGGCACTGTCCTTCCTTGCTCGGAGCCTCCGCAGCCCTCTTCTCCCAGGGAAACTTCCAGCCCATCCACAGACACCTTGACTCGAGAATCCCCTCGAGGTTGTAGACTTTTATGCCACGTCCACAGGGTGAGCATTTCCTCGTGGCAGGGCCCTGAAACCAGCCAATGGGAGGCGGCTTGGTCCTGCAGGTGCTGGGGGCTCCATCAGTCCCCGGGCAAGAGCACAGGTGGAAACCCACAGAGCGTGATGCTAAGTACTCAGAAGGTGTGAGCCAAGCTAGCCGAGTACTAGATAGAATGTGCTGCTCTCCTGTCTTGACAAATATAACTTCTTAACAACAGGAAAAGCCAGTTTCAAATGGAGACTTCTTAGACTCCTTGGAGTTTTGCACCTGGATGTGGCAATGCCAAGAGAGCTGGCCCCCAGCTGGCAGCCACCCCCTCCTCCCACCCCAGCTACCCGCACACGGCAAGGGGCCTGTGCATACAAATGGGGACACCACGCTCCAGCTATATCCCACCAGCAGCTGTCCCAGGGCCTAAGGATGTGCAGAATGGTGGCGTGTTCTGCTCTTAGGGGCCCAGACCCAGGACGGAGTCCACTCGGGCCCCTGGCAGGAATCCTGAGGTGCTGCTAGCCTGAGCTGGTTTAGGAGTGGCCTGGACCCAGGCGAGAACATCCTCTTGGGCCCACAGAGTCCTCACCCCGTGAAAAGAGGTGCAGCTTCAAGAGGGCACTAAGCGTGGGGCCCTGGGCAGGAGCCCCTCTGGGCCGTTCCGAGGGCAGGACTGTACTGGAGAAAAGGCGGTCCCTGAAGCGACGGGCAGCCACACCCGGCCCGGCCTTGAGCCTACCGCTGCTGCTTTGTTCAGCCACGAGCCCAGGCACAGTCAGGGTGATGCAGAAGCTCAAGGCCCCAGCACCCGCAGGTGGGAAACTGAGGCCCCCAAGTGTGATTCAGAATCAGCGCCTTCAGATCTTGTTTCTCTGCCCGGTGGAGATACAGGGCCCTGCGAGGGTCTCTGCAGGGCTGGCCTGGGGCAGCCCCCACTCTTCGGAGCCTGCTCCTCCCCAGGGAAAGCGAGGTGACTGCCCTGGGGGCCAGCACACTGAAACAAAGTCTCAGGGCTGAAATGAGAACAATGTGGGCACGGACAGAGGACCAGTGCTGGGGATCCAGAACTTTCTAACACCTCCACGTGAGCGAAGCAGTGCAGCAAGCCTCCAGTATTCTTTGCACAAATTCAGGATCTTCAGAGTTTTATGAGAGACAGAGAGTTTGAAAATACAAAGAAATGACTAAACCCACTTGAAGAAAATATGTTTTTGCCTGCCTTTCTTATGACTTCCTGGCAACAGACGTTTCCTTGTCTTTCCCAGCTTTTCTCTCCTATCTGTTGTTCTCACACCACAAGGACGCTGCAAACTCAACAGCAAGGGTCCAAAAGCACCTGTGTGACAAGAAGTGAGGCAGGGCCCAGTGTGGGGTGGATGTGCCTCATGGCGGACCAGTGGATCCTGGAAGATGCTCCCCAGGGTCTCCCCCGCTTGCTGACCTGGAGTGAGACATTTAACTTCAGGGCTTTCTGAATTTCCTTGGGCAAATACATATTAAGATTTCTTTTCCAGAACCCAGAGAAAGACTGTGATAGTTCATGTTATGTGTCAACTTCAGTGGGCCAGGGGCATCCAGACATTTAGTCACACATTATTCTCGGTGTGTCCGTGAGGGTGTTTTTGGATGAGATTCACATTTGAATCCGGAGACGGAGCAAAGCGGATTGGCCTTCCCACTGTGGGTGGGCCTCGTCCCATCAGTGGCGGGCCTGACTACAAAACAAAACGTCTGACCCTCCCACAAGTAAGAGGGAACGCCTCCTGCCTGCCTGGCTGATCTGGGACATTGGTCTTTTCCTATCTTTGGACTTGAACTGAAACACGGGCTCTTCCTGGGTCGTAAGCCTGTTGGCATTTGGACTGGAACCACACCATCAATTTTCCTCAGCCTCCAGATTGCTGCTTGTACATCTCAGGATATCTCAGTCTCCACGTTGTCCGAGCCAATTCTGTACAATAAATCTCTTCTCCCTCTATGTATATATACATCCTACTGGTTCTGTTCCTCTGGAGAACCCCAATACAGGGACTTGGTAGGATGAGAGCAGATGGGGGTACCGTCTTCTGCAGTAAGAGCTACACAGGTGTCCGGGCTCAGTGCATTCAGAGCTTACCTTCCCTCAGCTCCTGGTCCCCTGGGGGCTCCGAGTTGGAAGGGCAAAGTGATGTCTACCATCTCCCCATGAAAGAGCAAGGGCCCTCTGAGGCCTGGCAGCAACCAGCAGCACAGTGGAAGTTCCTTGGGTTCTGCTTCTCTCTGACGCTGTGTTGATTTGGTTCTTATCATGTCTAAATCCAATTCTTTCTCAGGGCTGGGAAAGGTTCACCCCTTGTGATCAAGCTTATAGTCTCAGTGCTGAAGCAACAAGAGATTTTCTCAGAAGGAAAAGAAGACCCACAGGCATGTCCTGGTGCCAGGGGCTCTGAGGGACCTCCCGCCCCAGAATCATCTGGAACCCACACAACTTAGCATCCCCGTTACCCAAGCGTTCCTCCCTGACACAGTGGTTACCTTGGTACATGGCGGGGGAGATGGGACAGCTGATGCCCAGGGCCTCGTCCTCTCGGAATGTCTGGCAGAAGTCCCGCAGCATGGCCAGACCCAGGCCCCGGCGGCGGTGGCTCCTCCGCACAAACACGGTGTCAAAGACAGGCAGCAGGTAGCACACGCCTGTGCCGTCGCCACACAGGCTGCCTGCGGGGAAAGCAAGAGACGCGCGCTGTCCCCCGGGCTGGACTACCCTCCCCGGACCCAGTGGGACTCCCACTTGGCCACGTCCCTGATACCACCTGGAAGCAGCACAGTCTCACACACTAAACCACCAAAGACCAAACAGCAGATCACCCCAAACCACCAGCTCTCCAGCGGACTGGGCAGCCTGCATGCTGTTTATTTCTGCAAGAAAGGCCACTAGGCTATTGCCCTGAAATAAAAAGTAAAGCCGGGTGACTGAGCAGAGCAAGGCTGTCATGCACCCAGACTCCTCACACCCCTCCCTCACTCTGCGCAGTTCAGAGACCCCTGAAGCCAAGGAGGAGCATCTGGGAAATGTCAAGTTCTCCTCGAACCTGGGGATGTGGGCTGGGAGGCCCAGCCAATGCATCCCCACCGCATGGACTTGTTCAGAGCTCACCATGTCCAATTATGGCAAAGTACACTTACCCCAAACAGACTCAGTCCTGTTTCCCATAGGACATCAATGACCCCACTGTAGCAGAGCAAGAGAGGCTACAGCTGGCACCCCTCCCACTTTTCTACCCTGAATTTAACTTCACTACAACCAGCACTAACACCTGCAAAGTTGCTGTTTCTGCAAGAGGAACTTGTCCTTGCAGTCAGGCACCTCTGTTGTCACCCTAGCTAGAAAAGGCCACACACACCCAACTACATCACCTTCCTCACTTCCCAACTGCACAGTTGCCTGTGCCATGGATGTGCTGGAATCCAGGAAAAGAAAGCTCCTATTGGAAGAGGTGGTATTTGTGCCTGCAGAGATTCAGAGGTGAGTAATTTCCCAAACAAACAGAAAAATAATTCTGAGTCTAATTAGCCAGGCTGAATTGCAGAGCTACACGCTACTGTAGTGAACTGTTTGCAAAAACGGCCACAATTATTCCCCTTCCTATATCCACACACCTTTGCACATGATTTGGAAGCTCCTCCCATCGAGAGATGAGGTCTATTTCCTCTCTCCTTCAATTTGGCTGGCCCAGTAACTCACTTTGAGCAACAGAATGAAGCTGGCAAGAGCACACCAGTTCTGAGTCTAGGGCTCTTGGGGTCCAGGGCCCCTCTATTCTTTCTCAGATCCCTGCCACTCACCACAAGAACAAACCCAGGCTAGCCTGCCACCATGAGAGAAATGTGGCCAGGCATCCTCACAGTCCCAGCCAACATCTAGCTGGTCCTAAGAAACAGATGGGCAGGTGACCACACACACACAGGCCAGCCCAGCTTAGGGCAGAAAACCACCCAGCTGAGCTTCATCAAAATTGTCAACCAAAAGACTAGTGAGCTAAATAAATAGCCCAAAATGAATAAATAAATAAATAATCTATGACCAATGAGCAACCCCAATTCCTTGAGATGGTAATTGTAAAGTATTTGGACGTCACCCTCAATGTGCCTGAAATGACAGCATCAACATGGTTGGAATTACAGAACTTCCAACTTTTATAGACGATGAGAACAATGTTCCCCAAATAGTGAAATCCTCCAAAGCTAAGAATGTTTAAAATTAAATAAAGATACAATTCCACTCACAACAGTATTAAAAAGAAGTAAATGCTCAGGAATATATTTAACAAAAGAAGCACAAGCCTTAAATACTGAAAACCACAAAACATCGTTGAGGGGAAATTAAAGAAAACCTAAGTAAATGAAGAGAAATTCCATGTTCAAGGATTGGTTGACTCAATACTGTTAAGCTGGCAATTCTTCCCAAACTGACCTGTAAGTTCAGTCCTATCAAAATCCCAGCAGGCTTTTTTGTGGCAATTGACAAGCTGATAGTAAAATTCACATGAAATGCAAAGTCTCTAGGATAAAGAAAAAAGTTTTGAAAAAAAAAAAAAGAGCAAAGTTGGAGGTTTTACACTACTCAATTTCAAAGCTTCTTATAAAATCAAGGTAATCAGACAGGATTGCAAGGATGGGCATATAGATCAGAGAAGCAGAAGTGAGAGTCCAGAAGGAAGCTCTTAGACTCCGAATTCCTACAAAATGCCAAGTAACTCAATGGGGGAAAAGACAGTGTTTTCAACAAACAGTGGTGGAATGACTGGACGCCCATAAGCCAAAAATTAATCAATTAATTAATTTAAAATTAAAAAGTGAATGAATGAAGCTGCAACACAACAGAACCCAGAATAAGACCCACACAAAGGCAGTCAACTGATCTTTGACAAAGGAGAAAAGCAAAGTCAAGAGCGGAAGGACAGTCTTTCAACAAGCAATGATGGGACAGTTGGATGTCCACATGCAAAACCATGAATCTAGACACAGACCTTAAACTCCTCATAAAACTCAAAATGGATCACAGACACAAATGTACAACGTAAAACTACAGAACTCCTAGAAGATAATATAGGAGAAAATCTAGATGACCAAACCTCTAGGTTTGGCAATAAACTTGTACATACAGCATCAAAGGCAGGATCCATGACAGAAAAAATGGAGAGTTGAATTTCATTAAAATCAAATTTTTCTTCTCTATGAAGGACACTGTGAAGAGGATGAGAAGCCACAAACTGGGGGGGGGGGGGGGGGATATCTTCAAAAGACACATCTGATAAAGAACTATTATCTAAATTATACAAAGAACTCATAAAAGTCAACAACAAAAAAAATCTTGATTAAAAAGTGGGCCAAAGACCTTAACAGACACCTCACCAAAGAAGCTATATAGATGGCAAATAAGCATATAAGAAGATGCTCTACATCATATATCATCAGGAAAATGCAAATTGAAAAACAATGAGATACCACTACACACCTGTTAGAACTGACAAAACCCAGCACACTGACAACACCAAATGCTAGTGAGGATGTGGAGCAAAAGGAACTCTCCATCGTTGGTGGGAGTGCAAAATGGTGCAGCCATTCTGGATGACAGCTTGGTGATTTCTTACGAAACTAAACCTAGTCTTACCATAGGATCTAGCAGTTGTGCTCATTTATATTCACCTGAAGGAGCTGAAAACTTATTTCTACACAACAACCTGCACACAAATGTTTGCAGCGCCTATACTCATAATTACGAAAACTGTGAGCAACCAAGATATGCTTCAATAGAAGCGTGGATAAATAAACTATGGTACATCCAGATAATGGAATATTAGTCAATGCTAAAAAGAAATGAGCTATCACGCCACAAAAAGATATGGAGAAACCTTACAGCATGTTACTAAGTGAAAGAAGCCAGTCTGCAAAGGCTGCATACCATACAGTTGCAATTATGTGATATTTTGAAAAGGGAAAAACTACAAAGGCAGTAAAAAATATTAGTGGTTGCCAAGAGGTAGGAGAGAGCAAGGGATGAATAGGTGGAACAAGGGATTTTTAGGGCCTTGAAGCTACTCTCTATGATGCTGCAATGATAAAATACATCTGTATACATTTGTCAAAACCCACAGAATGTACAGCACAAAGAATAAACCCTAGTGTAAACCATGAACTTTAGTTAATAATAATCTATTCTTACAGATTGAATTGTGTCTCCCCAGACCCCCAGTATCTCAGCATGTATCTGTATCGGAGACAGGGTCTTTAAGGGGTGATGAACTCAAAATGAGGTCTTTCGGTGGGCTCTAATCCAATCCAGTTGGTGTCCTTATAAGAAGAGGAAACTTGGACACACAGCAGGACACCAAGGATGCACACACACAGAGGAAAGCCAAGCAACCACGAGACGACACGGCAAGAAGGTGGCCATCACAGGCCAAGACATAGGCCTCGGAAGAAACCAAACCTGCCTTCACCCTGACCTTGGACTTCCAGCCTCCAGAATGATGTGAAAATTAGTTTCTGTTGTTTAAGCCACCCCATGTGTGCTGCTTTGTTACGGCAGCCCCAGTCGACTAATACATGCATCAATACTGGTTCATGAATTGTAACAAATGTACCACACTAGTGCAATATGAGGAAACTCTGTGTGTGTGGAGAGGGATGAGAACTTTCTGTACGCTCTGCTCAGTGTTTCCAGAAACCTAAAACTGCTTTAAAAAGTAAAGTCTGCTAATTTCTTAATGCATAAGATATTTTTAAAAATGGATCTGGACCCTTACTTCACATCATATAAAAAAATTAATTCAAGATGTATCTAGATATAAATATAAGAGTTAAAACTATAAAGCTTTCAGAAGAAAATCTTCACAACCTTGGGTTAGGCAAAGAGTTCTCAGCCTTGACATCAGTAGACAAAACCAACTGGTAAATCTGACTTCATCAAAATTAACTTTTGTCCTTCAAAAGACACCACTAAGAGAATAAAAAGACAAGCCACAGACTGTAAGAAAATGTTTGCAAATCACATTTCTGATAAAAAAGCATATATAAACAACTCTTATAATTCAACAAAAAGAAACAACCAATTAAAAATGGACAGATGATCTGAACAGACATTTCTTCAAAGAAGACATACAAATGGTTAATAATCAATGAAAAGATACTCAACATCACTAGTCATTTAAAAAGCAAATTAAAACCACAGTGCAATGCCACCTTTGACCCACTAACTGGCTATGATCAAAAACACAAGCAAGTGTTGACAAGATGTGGAGAAATTGGAACCCTCATATATTGCTGCTGGGAATACATAACGGTACAGAAACTTTGTCAAATAATTTGCCAGTAGTTTCTTAAAAAACTAATACATATGCTAACCAAATGACCCATCAATTCTACTCCCAGGAACCCACTTAAGAGAAACAAAAACACGTCCATACAAAGAAATGTAAGCGAATATTTATACCAGCGTTATTCATAAGAGCCAAAAACTGGAAACCATACTGGTAAATGCGTAAACAAAATGTGGTATAGTCATACCATGGAACATTACTCAGCAGTAAAAAGGAATGAAATACTAATATATGCTACAGTTTGAATGAACCTCAAAACACCAAGCTGAGTAAAAGAAGCCAGACGCAGAAGACCACATACTGTATCTTTCCATTTATACGAAACATCCGGGAAAGGCAAATTGATGGAGACAGAGAGCAGAGCAGTCATTCCCTAGAGCTGAGATGGAAAGAGACTGACACCAGACAGGCAACTTGTGGGGGTGATGAAAATGTCCAGCAACTGGATTGTGGCGATGGTTATACAACTCTCTAAATTTGCTAAGAAATCGTTGAATGGTACACTTAAAATTGGCAACGTTTATGGAATGTAAAATTATACTTCAATAAAATTGACTTGAAAAGATACAATGAATTGTGTTAATTGTATTAGAAAGATACAATTAAGTAAGGAAAGGGAAAAGTAATAACTTTACAGTATAGAAAGGGGGTAGACACCCCCTTGAGTGATCAGGGTGAACACCACCGGTAGTAACATTGGTATCTTGTACCCCCACATCTGATGTGAACCGGTGAGGTGAAAGGGTCTTCACTGTGCCCCAAACCCATAACCCTGCTTGAATCATGAGAAAATATCATACAAACCTAAATTAATGGACATTCCTTAAAGCTCCTGACCAGTACTCTTCAAAAGTGTCCAGGTCATGAAAGACAAGGAAAACCAAGAAACAGACCCAAACTGGTATGGGAGATTAAGAAGACCTGAAGATTAAAGGCAGATCAACTCCTGGATCAGACCCTACAAGAGAAGAACATTGCTGAAAAATCAACTAATGTTAATCTCTCAGTTTTGACCACTGTGCGATGATTACACAAGATGCTAACATTAAGGCATGGTGAGTGAAGGGTATAACAGGAACTCTCTGTCCTATCTTTACAACTCTTCTACACAACTAAAATGATTTCAAAATTAAAATCTGGGGCAGGACAGGGGAACATTCCACCAGCCCTTCCTAAAGGCTCATCACACCTTCGAGGTGGTCAAATAAAACCCATCTCAATTCCCAAAGTCAACAAATTGGCCTTTTAATAAGAATATTAACTGTAATAAGAATATTACAGCCTGATGTGAACTGGGCTGAGGCAGTAAGTTGGTTGCACACAAATCGACGCTCCACTCATAATCAGAACATAAAATCCAAGGAAACCTTACCACCTACAATAGCACAGAACAGTTGGTAGGAACCCTGGCCATGATCTCATCCACTCTACCCATTTTATAGACACGGCAGCTGAGGGGGCAAGAAAGGCTGAAAACATAGGACTTGGCTTCTTTTTATCAGTAGCAACTGCCTCTCATGAGCTCATGGGGAGTGTTGATACCACAGCAAAGAAATTAAAGGGAAGGAGACAAAAAGTATAGAAATGAATCAAAAAGAAAACAAAGATACAATAATGTACCTTTTAAGAATTCAAGAGTTGCAGGACTTCCCTGGTGGCATTGTGGTTGAGAATTGGCAGGCGGCTGCCAATGCAGGGGACACGGGTTCAATCCCTGGTCCAGGAAGATCCCACATGCCGTGGAGCATCTAAGCCCACAAGCTACAACACCTGAGCCTATGCTCTAGTGCCCACATGCCACAACTCCTGAGCCCATGTACTGTAACTACTGAAGACTGTGCACCCTAGAGTCTGTGCTCCACAACAAGAGACGCCACCACAATAAGAAGCCCACGACACCACAACGAAGAGAATAGCCCCTACTCGCCATAACTAGAGAAAGGCCGCGTGCAGCAAACGAAGACCCAGCCCAGCCAAAAAAAAAAAAAAATCCAAGAGTTGCTGAAGCAGGAAAGAAGATACAATTCATAAAGCACATCAGGAATTAAAATAGAGATATCACTATAGATGTGGCAGAAATTTAAAAGGCAAGAGAATGCTGTAAATAACTGTAGGCCAATAGATTTGAAAACATTGAAAAAGACAAATTCCTAAGATAATACAACCCACCAAAACTGACTCACGTAAAAACAGGAAAAGTAAACTATCCCACAACCATGGAAACCTGAACTCAGTAGTTTAAACCCCTCCCACACTGCACACATCAGGCCAGGTGACTTTCAGAGATAAGTTCTCCCAGCTTTCCCAGGAAAGCCTTCCAGAGCACAGAAAAAGAGACAATATTCCCCAACTCAGTCTATGAGCACAGCGTAACCTTTTCAGAGAAAAAGATAAAAAGCAAAGATCAGATAATTAAGCAATTAACAGTCATTCGCAAACGTAAGACAAAAAAACTTAAACCAATATTAACAAAGCGAACTCAAGAGGGTAAACAAAGTTACTCTCTATCACCATAAGGGCCTGGCTTTTCTGCTCATGCCCCTGGATGTTCTGAGGGAGATACACCTGGTGGATAAGGTATCCAGGGTGAAACTACCACCCAGGGGCACAAAGTAACACATCGAGTAAGAGGGCGTTCCCTTCAACAGCCTGGGAGGACCTGAAGAAGGCACCTCTGTGAGGATAAGACGGGGCCCACTGAAGAGTAAAAGATCCTCATGCTAGTACACACTCTACTTCCTGAAACTCATCCAAAATACCAATTGTGTGTTCCCCTCAGTTGACGGTTCCAGTAGCTTCTGTACAGGTAAGCAGATTTTGGTTGCAACTCTCCAGATTTTCCTCTCTCTCCAGCTTTTGGGCTGGTGGTGTGCCCTGCAACCTCAGTTCTCTGACGGGTCAAGAGAAGTATGGATTTTCAGTTTGTTCAGCTTTTTCTTGTTTTAAGGACAAGAGGGTTTGTGTTATTCTGGCTAGATTTGGGCTTTCTTTATTTGGGTTGTTTTCATTTTCTTGATATTGATTTTTGAGAGTTCTTTATAGATTCTGCATTATATATATGTTATCAAATATATGTCTGCAAATAAAAAAAAAAGAGTAAAGGAGGTGGCACCAGCAGGCTATCCCCTTAACAATAAGCACCCCAACAGATCAAAGACAAAGAGGAAGACACTTACTCCAGGAAGAGAGGAGTGAATTCTTGGGATACCTAAGACGGATTTCACAGATGGTGCCCCACACGGAAGTGATAGCAGCAGACAGCCAGCAAGTAGTAGAAGAAACTGTATCTGCTTCAAAAAGAGATTTGTCAGAAAGGAAGAAAATACAAAAGACAAGTGGCAAGACAAATGCCATAGCATATTTCCACTACCCGGCTGTCTTGCCACACATGACCTAGGCACCAGGAAAGTTAAGGTATGGGTCCACAGAACACAAAAGAGCCAAGTGCCCGGCCAAAGCTAACCCTGCTCTCTGCACACTTCGTTTTGCGAAGTTGCATTTGTGCGGCTGTGAAGCACTCACCCGGATTTGTCCTCCTAATCCTTGAAGGCAATATGCTGACAGTAGATGCTGCAGACACTGGCTCTGTGGAGCATTTTGAGAATAATTGCTCTAAAAATCCAAATTCAGGTCAGATAGTCACGGTTGCTAGTCCAAGAGATTAAGCGCAAACTATAAAGATATTTGGGATACTCCTAAACCAGAGAAACTCAAAACAGAAGTAGCTAAAAGTGTTAACTTCTGCTAACCATTAACACTCATCTCTTCGTGACAACCACACTGCACATCTGTTGTGAGCCCACTTCACAAGATAAGAGCCAGACTCCCTGGACACCTGACACAATTGAGCATCTATTGATGATACCAGGAATTGGTGTGGATGGTCCTGAATTCTCCCCACCAAAGAGCATTACTAACAACAATCTGGATAAAATAGTTTTCTGTAAAGTATGAGACATTTCAATTGTATTCTCTAGAACAGGGGCTGGCAAACGTTTTCCGTAAGGGCCAGGTAGAAAATACGTTAGGCTCTGGAGGCAACCACTCGCCCCTGCAGCTGTAGTGCAAAATCAGCCATGGACAATACGAATGGGTGAGGCTGTGTTCCAATGAAATTTTATTTACAAAAACAGGCGACGGGCAGAATTTGGTCTACAGGCCATAGCTGCCAATGCCTGCTCCAGAAAAAACATCACTTTAAACAAGCAAGACTAAGTATTTAGAATCCTATTTCTATAATAACCATCTTTTCTCAAAAACAACTGAAAATAATGCATTAACATGAACCACCCCAAACAAGATATACTTGGAGATAAGCTTTAGTTATATTGTTTCCTCTTTAAAAAGTATCATTTCTTTCTATATATTTGACTATTACACCAGGAATTTATTTATAAGGTGCCATAAAATTAGATTCATTTTTTAAATATCGAAGAAAAACTGCTTTGCTTAAAGGAAATAATCTTGGCCAAGCTGGATTTATTCCAGGTGGTTTAACATAAGAAAATTTGTATCAGTAATTCATCTCACTTAAAAATTACAGGAGAAAGAACTGCTTCAGTTTAACGTAACACTGGACCCTGAATGTTACCCGGTTCATACCACACAGAACATAGAAAACAATTTTTAAAGCAAAAGAAACTACCACTGAAAATGCATGCCTTGGGTGAGCGGGTCCCAAACTCTAGAATAAAACACGAGAATTGCCTGGAGGGCTCGTTACAACATAGGCTGCTGGGCCTCACTCCAGGACCGAGTGTCTGGTGCCGGAGGTCTGGGGCAGAGCCCGAGAACTCCTGTGGCTCAGGACCCCTTAGCAGCACAGACTGTGTTTCTGGAACACTCTATCCGTTACGCGTTATCCGTTGTGCAGCAACGGAGGGCTGCCTGGTGGTCCTGACTGCAGGCATTCCAGCCCAAGCTGAGACTTTATCAACTGCATCCTTCCGTAGAGGATTATGGGGTGTCTGCTCAGCCACGATTCTTTTTTAAAACTGCCCCTACCACAGCCCCAGTAACCGAGTTGAGGCTAGGTGACCATATCAGAGCTGCGAAAGCCTGCCCACCAGGGTGGACCCATGATCCACAAGAACTCGATCCACAGGCCAGCTGGACCAGCCTGATTCTTTCAAGAGGCTTTGAATGAAGTGAAACTAGGACTAGAAAAGGTCTCAGGCCTTTAAAGCAGTACAGATAGAGCCGGGTGGGCATCATGGCAACCTGCAGTCAAGGTTAGGAGGAAGAGGAAACGCTGAGTGAGCACAGCAAGCTGGCTTGCAGAGATGCGAGTGGAGCCTCCCAGAACAGGAAGCCGGTGTGCCCTCCATGAATTCCCCGGCACCCTTCCAACACCCCATCTTGCAAGCCCTCCTCTTTCTTGCAACTGCAACCCCTTTCACATCGGACGGCAGAGCCGGTACCTGAACCTACTCCCCACTCCCACGACTCCACCTGTGCCGCTGAGGTCTCTGCTAAAGTCCAGAAGATGGCCTGAAGGGGACAACAGGGCAGGAGTGGCCTGGGACATGGAGTATCAGTGGGAGGGGAGAGCAGAAGGCCCTGGTGACCAGCAGGGCAGCGGAGGCCTCTTCAGGGCATCACAGCCATCTCACAGGTCACACGCTTGTCTAGATGGCAAATCACTTCATGGAACACTTTCAAGTGCCGCTCCTGTTTCCAGGGTTTGCATTAGTGTTGGGCTTTCAGGAATCTGAAATGCAAAGCTGTTCTTTTTATATTTTTATACAAAAGCAAAATACTTATTAGCTCTGCCTAAAGCTGGCCAACTCCGCCCTTACCAATCCAGTGTTTTCTTCCCTTAAATGCTAAGTCTTGTGGACTAATGGTTTGTGGGCAAAAGTTAAAGTAAAACCCCACTGATTTTGATTACCCAGGGAGAATTTCAGCATAAAATAATGAAACAACTAAAGTGTCAATATTTTGCGAGAAAGGCAATTATAAAACCATCAAATGAAGGGAGAAACTCAAACCGGCCCATTAACAAATGTTTCCAGAGAGAGGTCTACCTGAAAGGATCCCGCTCATTCTATACCAAGGCACCCACTCATTTCAAAACGGAACACTCTCCTCTCACTAAAGAGGCACAAACTACGGACAGGCATGCTGATGCAGGTGAGTCGCAAAGGCATCAGGAAAAAGCGAAAAAAGTCCGTCTCACAGGCTGCACGCAGTGTGATTCCACTACATGACATTCCAGAAAAGACAAAACCACACTGAGAGGGAACAGATCAGTGGTTGCCAGGGGCTGTGGGTGGGGGTGACGGGGTGGAAAAGGCGAGAACAAGGAGGAGTTCTGGAGGGGGGTGGAACTATCCTGTATTTTAATTATGGTTGTGATTATAAAATTCACAGAACAGAAAGGCCAAAAGAAAAAGATCAATTTTACTGTCTGATAATGTTTTAAATAATACTTAGTCACACACATACAAAAATGAATGGGCTTAGAAACAATGTGTACTCTTAAATAGGTGCCACCTGCCCTCTGTGATTCGATTTTTGCCATGAATCTGCACATGTTCTTTTCCGCACAGAATGAAATTATAAGCTGCAGCCTAGCTGAAACTAAATTAACAGATATTCTGAATCATGTGGATCTAAACTAATGAAGAGAAATTGTACTGCTGCAAAGCTGGGAAGCCTGCCATGTGCTACGCCCATAATCTAGGTATCAGCACGCCACCACACGACGCTATGACAAGCACCAAGGACAGGGCCATGACTGAAGAGACACCGTTAACTGTTCTGAACTTGTGAACTATAAACTCCTCCTGTAGTCAATTACACCACAAGTATTCTCCAGTGATTTTTTTAACCCCAACCCTATGTGTAAAAACCATATGTGTAAAATCATCAAACATTGTAAATTCTATCTACTCACCACGTAAGTGATTTTTTGCTTAGTTTACCTGCATGGTGCTAATATCAACCGTTTTTTAATTCATCAAAGCAAATCCCCCTCTCCACTTACAGAAGGAGATGGGAAAGCAAGGAGTAAACTTCTATGATTCATCCCTGGACAGAGTCCCCATCAGATGATGGTGGTAGAAGTCTCACAGATAATAACTATTTTTAAAATAAATTTTAAAAAATCACTCCCAGATACCATAAGGCATTCAAAAGCACATGGAAACCAGAAGAAATTTTAATTTCACAAAATTGCAAATGAAACCTGTGAATGTGCAGCTTACTGGCCACACGGTATAACTCAACCCCCAAGGCTACAGAAAATACTGGTGGGAAAAATTGCAGCCTTATAAGCTAAAGGGATCAAAGATCAAATTTTGGGACTAGGAAAGTAGCTGGAAATTTAAAGGTGAAGTGGCAACATGGAAACCACAGAATGAATGAAACCCTAATTCAGAGCAACTGCCCAAATCCCTGGCTCATCAACAATCTACACATGAGTGAAGAGGACCCCAGGGGACCCAACCGAAAGAAGTCAGAAACCAGAGAGATAGCGCCCCCTGAAAGATGGAACTACCCAGGATCAGATTCGTGAGTCTGATGCTTTTCTTAACCAAGGACATTCCTTAATTTGGGCAGCTCAACTGGCAGAAAACTGAACCCAAATAGGTTTGACAGGTAAGGGTACAGAACCCAAAACCAGTAGACGCAAGGAAACTACAGAGGTCAGCAACCTCCATGTTCAAATCTTTGTCTGACCATCAACTTTGCAGGCACAGGGAAGACCTCTAAGGGCCAGGTTACAGAAGCAGCCATGAGCATCATATCAACACATGTCATTGGCTACATATCAAAGGAGACAGAGTCTGTGATTTGAAGCCAGGCAAGCTGAACACCTCCCAGATCAAAAACGCTCAAACACATACATAAAGAGTCAGAGTTGCTGCACTATATCTGCAGCGTCTAGTCTTCAACTAACACATGCAAGGAAACAGGAAACCGTGAACCACACTCAGGGTAAAAATAAAAGAGATATAATCAGCATAACTGATTTTATCTTTTTCTTTTTTCTTTAGATGTATTTTTTATTGAGGTAACACTGGTTTACAACATTATGTGTCACACGTAGAACAATATACCTACACTTCTGAATACCCTACACTGTGCTCATCACCAAACATTTAGTTTTCATTGGTCACCACACAGTTGATCCCTTTACTCATTTCACCCTCCCCCTTCTGCTCCCTCCCTGGTGGTGACCACTACTCTGTTCTCCACATCTAGGTGTTTGTTTTCATTAGGTTTGGTTTATTCACTTATTGGGGGGTTTTGTTTGTTTTTATATTCCACATACAAAAAAATCATGCAATATTTGTCTTTCTCCATCTGACATCCCATTTAGCATAATGTCCTCAAGGTCTATCCATATTGTCAGAAACCACAAGTGTTTGTCCTTTTTACGGCTGCATAGTATTCCATTGCGTATACATGCCATATCTTCTTCATCCATTCATCTGCCATGGGTACTTAAGCTGTTTCCACATCTTGGTGACTGTGAACAATGCCCTGATGAACACAGGGGTGCATATGCCTTTTTGAATTAGTGTTTTCGTATTCTCTGGATACTCAGGTGTAAGATAGCTGGACCAGGTAATAGTTCTATTCCTAACTTTTTGAGGACTCTCCATACTGTTTTCCATACTGGCTGCACCAGCTTACCTTCCTACCAACAGTGTATGGGACCCTTTTCTCCATAACCTTGCCAATACTTGTTATTTCTTGCCTTTTTGATAACAGCTATTCCAACAGGCATGAGGTGATTTCTCATTGTGGTTCTTATTTGCATTTCCCCAGTAATTAGTGATGTCAAACATCTTTTCATATGCCTGTTAGCCACCTGTATGTCTTCACTGGGAAAATGTCTACTCAGAACCTCTGCCCATTTTTTCAATCAAGTTGTTAATTTTTCTGTTGTTGAGTTTTATGAGTTCTTTAAATATTCTGTATATTAATATCTTATAAGATGTACATTTACAAATATCTTCTCCCGTTTGGTAGGTCATCCTTTCCTTTTGTTGGTGGTGATCTCCTTTGCTGCACTGAAGCTTTTAAGTTTGATGCAGTTTATTTTCGCTTTTGTTTCCCTTGCCTGAGGGGACATATCTAGAAAGATATTGCTAAGACCAGTGTCAAAGAGTGTAGTGCCTATGTTTTCTTCTAGGGGTTTTATGGTTTCGGGTTTTTCATTCAAGTCTTTAATCCATTTTGAGTTGATTTTTGTGTATGGCATGAGATAGTGTCTAGTTTCATTCGTTTGCATGTGGCTGTCCTGTTTCCCCAACACCATTTATTGAAGAGACTGTCCTTTCCCCACTGTATGTTCTTTGCTCCTTTATTGTAAGTTAATAGTTTGTAGGTGTATGTGTTAACGTCTAGGCTCTCAGTTTCATTCCATTGACCTATGTATGTTTTTCTGCAAATACTGTGATGTTTTAATTGCCATAGCTATGAAATCAGGGAGTGTGCTACTTCCAGCTTTGCCCTTTTTCTCAGGCTTGCTTTGGCTATTTGAAATCCTTTTTGTTTAATTTCTGTGAAAAATATCCTTAGTATTTTGATAGGGATTGCATTAAATCTGTAGATTGCTTTGGGTAATATCAACATTTTAACAATGTGAATTCTTCCAATCCATGAGCACAGAATATCTTTCCAATCATTTGTGTCTTCTTCCATTTCAGGTCCTTCACCTCCTTGTTAAATTTATTCCTAGGTATTTGATTCTTTTTGTTGCACTTGTAAATGGTATTGTTTTCGTAATTTCTCTTTCTGCTAGATCATCGTTAGCATATAGAAACAGGTTTGTATGTTGACTTGCAAATTCACTGTATTCGCTTATTATTGCTAATAGTTCTTTCGTAGAGTCTTTAGGGTTTTCTATATGTAAAATCATGTCATCTGCAAATAGTTTTACTTCTTCCTTTCTAATTTGGATGCCTTTTACTTCATTTCCTTGCCTAACTGCCCTGGCTAGGACTTCCAACATTGTGTTAAATAAGAGTGGCAAGGGTCAGTACCCTTGTCTTGCTCCCAATTTTAGAGGGAGGGCTTTCAGTTTTTCACAACTGAGTATAATGTTAGCTGTGGGTTTATCATATATGGCCTTTATTATGTTGAGGGACGTCCCTTCTACATCACTTTATTAAGAATTTTTACCATAAGTGGGTGTTTAATCTTGTCAACTGTTTTTTCTGCATCTACTGAGATAATCATATGTTTCTCATCCTCCGTTTGGTTTATGTGCTATATCACACTGACTGATTTGCATATGTTGAGCCATCCTTGCATCTCTGGAATAAATCCCACTTGATCGTGGTGTATGTACCTTTTAATGTATTGTTGGATTTTGTTTGCTAATATTTTGTTGAGAATTTTTACAACTATGTTCATCAGAGATATTGAACTATGTTCATCATAGACATACAATTATGTTCATCAGTGTGTGTGTGTGTTTTGTCTTTGTCTGATTTTTACATCAGCATGATGCTATCCTCACAAAATGAGTTAGGAAGCATTCCCTTCTATTACATTCTTTGGAAGAGTTTGGGATGGACAGGCATTAAAGCTTTGAATATTTGGTAGAATTCACCTGTGAAGCTGTCTGGTTGTGATCTTCTCTTTGGGGCAGCTTCTTGACTACTGTTTCAATCTCTGCACTAGTGATCAGTCTATTCAGATTTTCTATTTCTTCATGATTCAGTCTTGGACAGCTGTATGAGTCTAAGAATTTGTCCATTTCTTCTAGGTTGTCCAATTTATTGGCATATAGTTGTTCACAATATTCTCTTGTAATCCTTGGTATTTCTGTAGTATTTGTTGTTACTTCTCCTCTTTCATTTCTTTCCTTCTACTGACTTTGGGCCTTGTTTGTTCTTCTTTTTCTAGTTCCTTTCAGTATAAGTTTAAATTATTCACTCGAGGTTTTTCTTTTATCTTGAGGTAGGCCTGCTTTGCTATAAATTTCCCTCTTAGTGCCACTTTTGCTGCATCCTATAAATTTTGGTACATCACCTTTTCATCTTAATTTACCTTCAGGTAATTTTTTATTTCTCCTTTGGTTTCTTCATCAACCCAACAGTCACTTGGTAGCACGTTGTTCAGTCTCCACATATCTGTGATTTTTTTCCAGATTTCTTCTTGTAGTTGATTTCTAGTTTCACACCACTGTGATCAGAAAAGATGCTTGACATTATTTCAATCTTCTTAAATTTACTGAGATGTGTTTTGTGTCCCAACATACAGCCTACCTTTGAGAAAGTTCCATATGCACCTGAGAAGAATGTATATTCTGCTGCGTTTGGATAGAAGGCTCTGTACAAATCTATCCAACCCACCTGGTCTAAGGTTTCATTTAAGCCCTCAGTTTCCTTGTTGACGTTTTGTCTGGATGATCTATTCATTACGTAAGTGGGGTGTTAAAGTCCCCTACTGTTATTGTGTCACTGTCAATTTCTCTCTTTAAGTCTGTTAATAATTGTTTTATATATTTTGGAGTTCCTATGTTAAATGCATTATTTATTATATATAAAAAATCCTTTATTATTATATACTGTCCATTTTGTCTCTTGTTACCTTTTTTGGCTTTAAGTCTATCTTGTCTGCTGAGTGTGGCTACACCCACTTTCTTCTGGCTGCCATTTGCTTGGAGTGTCATCTTTTAGCTTATGTTTGTCTTTAGAGCTGAGGTGAGTCTCCTATAACATATGGTTGGTTCTTGTTTTTTAATCCATCCAGCCACTCAGTGTCTTTTGATTGGTGAATTCACTCCATTTAGGGTAATTATTGATAAATGAGGACTTAGTATTGTGATTTTATCTTTTGTTTTCTGGTTTCTCTATATCACTGTTATTTCTTTTTCTGTGTGTTTCGGCATGCCATCTTGGTTTGGTGGTTTTCTATGATGTTTTTCTGTTTCCTCCTTTTTTATGTTTCATGTCTCAGCTCTAGATTTATGTTTCCTGGTTACCATGGGTTTGTATAAATATCTCACAGACAAAATAGTCCTTTTTCTGCTGATATCATCTTATCATCATTTACCTATAGGGTTTCTGTCCTTTTCCCCTTATTACCCCTTTTCATGTTGTGAGTTTGTTGCCAAATTGAAGTAGCTATAATTATTTTTTCTGATTTTCCCCCTTTAACCTTTATGCTATAATAAAATGTTTAAAATCTATTCTGATAAAGATTTACAATTTTCTGATTCTATGTATCACCTTACTCAAAATTTTGTGTCCTTTTACCTTCTTGTTTCTGGTAGAAGAGTTCCTTTCAACATTTCTTGTAAGGTACATCTAGTGTTGATGAATTCCTTCAGTT
Source organism: Hippopotamus amphibius kiboko (assembly GCF_030028045.1). Lineage (NCBI taxonomy): Eukaryota > Metazoa > Chordata > Mammalia > Artiodactyla > Hippopotamidae > Hippopotamus > Hippopotamus amphibius. The sequence goes on along the minus strand of NC_080187.1, from coordinate 132,408,097 downwards.
TTTAGTTATCTGGGGAAGTCTTTATTCCTCCTTTATATCTGAGTGATAATATTGCTGGGTGAAGTATTCCTGGGTGACAATTTTTATCTTTCAGTATCTTAAGAATGTCATTCTACTCCCTCCTGGCCTATAGACTTTCTGCTGAGAAATCTGCTGATAGCCTCTATGGGTTCCCTTGTAGGTTACCATCCTTTTCTTCCCCTGGCTGCCTTTAAAATTCTTTGTCATTGACTTTTGACAATTTGAATATAATGTGTCTTAAAGAAGGTCTTTTTGCATTGAGGCAATTAGGTGTGCTATTAGCTTCATGGACTTGTACATCCAGTTTCTTCTGCAGGTTTGAGAACTTCTCAGCTATGATTTCTCTAAATAATCTCTGATGCCTTTTCCCTCTCTTATCCTTCTGGGATACCCATTATCTTCATGTGCACCCTTCTTAAAGAGCTGGATAGCTCTCGTAGAATTTCCTCATTTTTTATATCTTATTTCTCTTCCCTCCTGCATCATTTCTAGATTTCTATTTTTGAGCTCACTAATTCTCTCTTCCATATGGTTTGATGTATTTCCAGTGCTTTCTAATGCATTCACTATCTTGTTTATTGAGTTCTTCAGCTCCAGAATTTCTGCTTGGTTCTCTTTCAGAGTTTTGATATCTTTAGTAAAGTATTCCTTCTGATCATTAATTTTATTCCTGAGCTCACTGAACTGCCTTTCTGAGTTTTCTCATAGCTCAATAAATTTCTTCATGACACCTATTTTGAATTCTTTGTCAGTTAAACTGCAATATTCCATGACTTTAAATTTGGCTTCTGGAGAACTGTCATTTTCTTTTTTGTGGTATGGTGTTACTTTGGTTCTTTGTGGCACTTGATGAGTTGTTCCTCTGCCAGTGCATTTAAAGTAGCAAATATCTTTCCTCTTGATTCTAACGATTCAACAGGTTACAAATCAGAGGTCTTTCTTTTGTTTTCCAGTAGGTGGTGATATAGCACAAGTTAATGGTTTTCCATACCTGAGCTGCCTCCCTCATGTTTGAGAGTTGGCACATTCTACTCTCCACCACTTCCATCAGAGGTGCATCCTCATGTCCTCATTATTGTTTCTTGTGTCTCCAGGGGTCACTGATGCCTTCCTACTGCCAATATCACTGAGATGGTGGGCTCTTCCCTGGTATCCAGGACCCCCTGAGTTGTAGACTCTGCTGTCACAGGGGAAGAATGAGGGTGGGGGGGAACAGGGGTTGCACAGGTGCCTCTACTATGTCCAGTTTGTAAGGTTCGCAGACCCCACCACTGTGTGTGGAGGACTAGGGGGCCTGAATTGTGAGCGCCTTGGTGACTGGAGGAATGGGGTCTCAGGCCCCACTGCTGCTGCTGCAGTTACCTGCGGCTGCCAGCACCCCTGCGGTTGGGAGGCCAGAGTTACACTCACTGCCTCCTCTGCTATGATGTGTTCTCTGGGCCTATGGGCTCAGCTTCCATGGCCAGGCTGCAGCTCCCTCAGTTCTGCCTCCCCTGTGTGTTCCAGTCCACTTACCTTTAAATGTACAGATGTGTGGAATTCTCTGGCATCCTGGTGTGTTGAGAGGAGGCACCTTTGTTGAGCTGTAGATGTTTTACTGGTTGTAGACTGAAACGGAGCTTTTCACTCTGCCATGTTGCTGATGTCACTCTAATATAACTGATTTTAAATAGGCCCAGATATTGCATTTGGCAGACAAAGAGCTCAAAATGGCTTTACAAATATGTCCAAAGAATTAAAGTAATTTTTTAATTAAAGGGAAATATATGTTCAATGAATAAATAATCTCAGCAGAGAAATAAAAACTGTGTATAATAGAAACTATACAGCTCAAAAGTACAGTAACTACTAAAAATTTTAAATAGGCTCAACAGTAGTTTGGAGATGGCAGATAAACTTGAATATAGATCAACAGAAATCATCCAACCAAAAAAGAGAAAAATGTTTGAAGAAAAATGAACAAAACTTCAGAGACCTACAAAACAATATGAAGTACCCCAACATACATATAAGTGGAATCCCAGGGTGGGGAAAAGAGAGAGAGCAAGAGAGAGAGAGAGAGAAATAGCATAAAAATTTGAAGAAATAATGGCCAAAAACTTCCCAAATTTGTTTAAAGTTTCAAAAAGCTCAACAAACCCCCAAAAGATTTTTAAAAATCAATAAAATCACTCCTAGACACATCACAGTTAAACCACAAAAAAGCTAGAGAGACAGTCTTGAAAGCATTCAGAGAAAAACGCCACGTTATGTATGAGGAACAACAAGGAATTAATTGCTGACTTTTCACCAAAGACTATGAAAGCCAAAAGACACTGGAACAACCTGTTCAAAGTTCTGAAGGAAAAAAGCTAATGCTAACTATTCTATATCCAGCTAAACAGCACTTCAAATATGAAAGTGAAATAAAATAAAGGCATTTTCAGTAAACAAAACCTGAGAGAATTTATTGCCAGCAATTCCACTACAAAAAAAAGCTAAAGGAAGTACTTTAGCCTGAAGGGCAACTGAGAACTATACAAAAAAAACTGTAATGGTAAATATGTACCATTACATACAATATACAGTTTAAATATTTTTAAACTATATATTTTTTCTTAACATCTTTAAAAGATATACCTACTTAAATAAAAACTTATAAGTCAGTAGTGAGGTTCATAACAAACAGATTTAATATACAACAGTAGCACTACACAAATAAAATGATGGGTACATAAAAATACACTATTTCAAGTTTTCTCTATTTTACGTTAAGTAATTCAGTATTCACTCTAAGTTAATATAAGTTTAAGTTTAAAATTCATATGTAATCTTTAGAGCAACAATTTTTAAAAGTACAAAAATATAAAGCTAGAAAGCCAAGAGAGAAACTAAAGTGGAATAATAAAAATTATCTGGTTAAAACAAAAGAAGACAGGAAATGAGGAACAGAGAAAAAGAAACAGAAGACACAAAACAAATTGCAACAGAGAAGATCTAAGTACTGCCATATCAACAATTAAATGTAAGTAGACTAATATTCCAATCAAAAGACAGAGATTATTAAAACTAGATTTAAAATCCAAGACCGAATTGTAAGCTGTCAACAAAATACACACTTTAAATATAAAGACATAGACTGAAAGCAAAAAGCCAGAAAGAATATATTCTTTGCAAACAGTAAGCATAAGAAGATGCAGTGGCTGTATTAATAACAGACAAAATAGACTTCGTAACAAGAGCTGTTACTGGAGACAAGCAGAGGGACACTTCATAATGACAAAGTGGTCAATACACAAGGCAAATATAGCAATTATAAATTATATGTGACTAACAACAAAGCTCCAAAATACACAAAGTAAAAACTGATAGAATTAAAAGAGATGAATCCACAATCATAAAGACTTTAATATATTCCCCTCAGAAAGTCATAGAATTAGACAAAAATATCAGTGAGCATATAGAAGATCTTAATGACACCATCAATCACCTTAACCTAACCAATATTTCCAAAGCATGAAACCCAGTACCTACAAGATATGCACTCTTTCAAGTCCGTATGGAATGTCTACCAAGATAAACTATAAACAGGTCCATAAAACAACTCTTAGTAGTTTTCAGAATATTAAAATGTTACAGACTGTATTATCATGTTGCAACAGAATTAAGTTATAAATCAACAAAGAATAAAACATCTGGAAGGGCTCATGAATATCCAGGAATTTAAAACTCACTTTTAAAGAAACCATACAAATCACAGAGTAAGCTGGAAAATATTTTGAACTGAATTATAATAAAAATTGGTAAATGATAAATTAGGCTTCACTAAAATTTAAAACTTCTGCTTTGAAAAAATCATTAAACCAAAATGAAAATGTTTTCAAAATATACCTGATTAAGAACAGATATCTATAACATATAAAGAATGCTCAAAGCTCAAAAATAAGAAAACAAACAACCCAATAAAAAATAGGCAAAAATATTTGAACAAACACTTCACCAAAGAAGATATATGACCATCAAAAAAGCACATGAGGGCTTCCCTGGTGCTGCAGTGGTTCAGAATCTGCCTGCCAATGCAGGGGACGTGGGTTTGATCCCTGGTCCAGGAAGATCCCACATGCCACAGAGCAACTAAGCCCATGTGCCACAACTACTGAAGCCCACACGCCTAGAGCCTGTGCTCCACAACAAGAGAAGCCACGGCAATGAGGAGCCCACGCACCACAACAAAGAGTAGCCCCCACTCGCCACAACTAGAGAAAGCCCATGTGCAGCAACAAAGACCCAACACAGCCAATTAATTAATTAATTATTTTTTTAAAAAGCACATGAAAACATGATCAATATCATTAGGAAAATGCAAATTAAAACCAAAATTAGATACCACTTCCCATCTTGCAGAGTGACTAAAATTAAAAATACAACACCAAGTACTGGCAAGGATATGAAGTGATTGGAACTCTCAAACATTGCTGGTGGCAAGGTCTATATAATTATTCCACTGAAATACTTTTATTCTGTCTCCCCAAAAAGAAGCTAATCTAGAAATAAGCAATGTAGACCTGAAAAGTATATTTTATATTTTAATTTTCTACTCACTTGATACTTTTTAAACTAACTCAATCATTGAGTAACTAATAGTCAATTGCCACTTTAAAAAATTAGCTCATGGCTGAAACGAGTCCTAATAAGCAGCTTCAGAGAACTTTCCATCAAATTCATGGAATCTGTCAGAAATGAGGAGGAGGCAGAAATCCAAGCACCTAGTCTGATCTGCCTCAACTCAGCACCTTAGTGTCCCCCTTCCCCTCCAAGGTTCTGGGTCTGCCTTGGGAAGAATGAGGCAGCCACACCTCACAGAACAAAGTCTGGGGTATCACTGCCACCAGGGGCAACAGCATCACCTGTCGAGACCAAGGTCAAGCTCTTTCTGCCCTCGAGCTGTGGCTCTCACACATCAAGTTGGAATCTGTGAACAGTTTTTGTTACTATTAGTAGGACATCTACAGCACAAATGATTTTGCTACAGATTTAAGACAAGCCGTTCGGTAGAAAATGACAACACATGAATCTCCAAAGAAAGAGAAATTACAAAAATACTTCATTTCGAGTATTCTCCAGATCCCTTGGTCTATCTAAATGACCAAAGAACACGGACCTCCCAAAAGTGATACAGTACATGAAAATCAAAGGACAAAGGGCTTTCATGACCCAAGGAGCTGGAAGACACAGGCACTTCAGCCTCTATGACTGACCCTGACAAATAATGAATTCCATGACTTGTTTGTGTGGGAACCCCACCCCACCGAGGGAAAAAAAATGAAATGCAGATTTACTCCATCCTGGGCAGTTGGAACACATACACAATGTGAATGCAGCTCAAAACCACAATTGTAGCCTTTTTATTCCCAGAAAAAAAACACTTCACTCAGACAACAGCATATCCATGGTGGTGTACTTGGAAATTTTACTTTTGCTAAAATTAAGAACTTTGTAAGAATTAGATGATGGGGCTTGGACCAGTTGGGTCAGAGATGCTGACAGCCTTTCAAAATCAAAGAAGCTATTAAAGAAAGCAGGGTTAAAGAAGAGACTGATCGCTTAGACAAAATAGTACAAGTTCGCACTCCCTGTTCATCACAGCCCCTAAAAATAAGCCCCAGGATTTCATCTGAACCTCGCTATCGTGGCCAACCTCCCTCTCTTCTGAGGTAATGTCTATAAATCTTGGCATCCAGTGCTCCTTTGCACCACATGTCAGCTATTAGCAATGGTATTTTTCCTGACAGCTAATTGGTAACATTAGTGTGCTTGCAAAGTCATTTTACAACCATTAACGGCAACACGTATTTTAAGCAGGGGGCATGGCACTGCCTGAAACTCCAAGGGCCATGCTGAATTTTCACCCTGTTTGCCAGTAAAAGGAGAAACGCGGTGAAAATGAAATGCATACCTTGGGCTTATTTACATGACAGCTGAATTAGTGATGCTTCTCGTGCCAGAAGAGTGTCTCCAAGTAACGTCTGTGCTCAGGGAGTCTCCCAAGGAGAGCAGACACCCAGGAGCCGCGCCCCCCAAGCCTGAAGGGGCGGTGGCCCCACACGGCGTGGCCCTTACCTTTCCTTTTGGTTGTGTAAAACCCAACAGCTGCTCCATCCCTCCACAGAATTTTAGCCTCCTCCTTCACAGAGTGAGGTAAAAAAAACATGTCATCGTCATCCAAATTCCTCTCCAGTCTTCCAAAAATAACGACGTTCAGAATGAAAAGCACAATCCTTTCCCCAAATGACTGAACCTTTGAAGAAAAAACAAAGAGAACATCTAAGGGAGGCAAGAGGGGAAAACCAGACACAATACATTCTAGGCCTGGAGTCAACCCCCATGCTGGGGGCCAGGTGTGGGCTCCCCCGCCACACAGTTCTTCTCACGCGCGAGATCCAAAATGCGGATCACAGTTTCTCACAGAGGTCTTCCCACCCCTGACCTCTCACGCCACTGGCCCCCAGGAGCGAGATGCGGGGCCAGAGGGGCCTCCTACGTCTCCAGGACCACAGACGCGGAATGTGCGGAGACAGAGAACACTCGGTCACATACGAGTGAAACAGGGGGTTACCTCCAGGCACGACATTTCAGCAGAAACACTGGATGTGTCCCGAGAGAAACCCAGTCTGCCATGTTTAACAACAGCCCCAGAACTGTGACCCTCAGGAGGAGGTTAAACAATCAGGGTTTCTTATTGGTGTACACTTGCTACAGCAAGCGCAACTGATGTGCAGTGGCTTGTGACAGATTTTGAGCACATACTAGAGTCCCAACCCCAGAGCGTTACTGGGACTCAAGGCCCGGCCCAAGCTAAGCTACCAAATGCAACCATCTCTCACCCACGGCAATGTCATGACAACTGAGGAAACTATATTGAGGTCAAGGTTAGGCCCACAAAAGGGCTTTATCATTCACAAGTCAAAATGACTTCCTGCTCCTGCCTGTTCATATCCTCTGCATTGGTACAGCCCACGGATGGCACGGGTGTGGCATAAATGAAGGCCTCCCACTCCTGCACCCACAGCAGATGTAACCAATCAATCCCCACTCTTTGTGGCTGAGCCTGGATATGGTCTCAGGACCCTCCTAAATGCAGTCCTCCGGGCAACCACAAGCAACTGCTAAAATGTGGCGCTTGAGATGATACCCATCAGCTAGTGACAAAGTGACAGTATTGTTTTATTAGATTTTACTCCGACAACACTGCCGTGTGACAGCCTACGGGCGTGGGTGTTTGTCGTCCCTTCCTATGAAGCACCATGAAATCAGCAAGAGTATTACCTGGGCTGAGACTGGTCACCCACATGGTACCATTCACTTCTCCCCACCCACCAGGGAGGTCCTGGTTTATAGGTGAGGAAATTGGCCCAGAATGCAAAATATTTCACCTTCATCTGGAGCCAAATCTTAGATGAGAAAAAGATTTGCTCAAAGAGGGTAAGCAATTACACGTATTGCTTTCCCTGCCTTGTTCCCAGGAAGCCTTAAGACAGCTGGACGAGGGCTCTGTCAAAGGCAGGCAGGTTCGAAACACCAGACCAGGACTTCTGAGTCCCAGGCCAGTGCACCTGCTGCAGCCCAGCCAGTGGCTCCCTTCTGCATTTGCATCCATTAGAGCTTTGGGACAGGGAGGTTTGATATAAATATGGATGCTTGGTTGTATATTCAATATTGACCCTTAAATATCATCATTTGTGGTCGTGGCTTCTCAGCCTAGATTTGCTGGGAGAGCTTCAGCAACTCGCATATGCCTTTCAGTTTCAGTTTCCTCACTAGTCAAGGGAGAAGATTGCCTAAGTGGTCTCTCAAACACTTGTATGTTTTTCAAATGCTCCAATAATAAACATAAGCCTGCCTGCAGCCCTCCAGCACATGACACTAAGTATTTAGTGCCAATACACTTATTAATTGGCCCAGAATGCAAAATATTTCACCTTCATCTGGAGCCAAATCTTAGATGAGAAAAAGATTTGCAAAAGCCACACCAGCTTAACTCTGAGAAGCCACCCCAATTCTGTATCTCAGACAGTAGCAGCCAAATCAAGTGCAGACTTTAAGAATAACTAGTTCATCACAAAACCCGAGGGTGTGATGTGGGAGGCTATATTTTTCAACTTATAAAACCAAAAAGTTCAGAAGAAAGTCAGAAGAGAAAAACAGATTGCATCTGGCAGAAGGGAAATATCCAATCAAAAACTGGCAGGAGAAAAAAGGAGAAAAAGAAAATGCACTTAATTTGTTCAATTTCATTACAGGGGGGAAAAAAGTGTGACATGTGATTCTGACTTAGAAACATTTCTGAAAACACAAAACTATGATCTAGTTCTAATCCCTCAATTAGGACCACTAATTATATTAACAGAAAGAACACTAAGAAAGTTGATTTTTTGTTTGGTTTGGTTTGGTTTGGTAATTGGTGAAGAAGAGCTGGCTAAGAAACAAAATGTAATTAAAAGAAAAAAAGTCAAGACCCCAAATTCTATAAATGGAGAGGGAAATTATCGCCACATACAGCTGGGGCAGATAGATCTTTATAACCTGGTTCATTAAGTGGAATTAACATACAAGTTTCTTTCTGTTGACAACATAAGCCAAATTTTCAGAAAATGTGAGGGTTTTCCTCATCTAAATTTAGAAGAATTGATACACAAAGGAAGTGACCACCCTTGTTCTGAAATATATGCATATTTATATATATATACATATATGTATATATATACACATATATGTATATTTAAAGAGACAATCAGACTCTTCCTAGGATTCAGAACACCCAACTGCTTATATAACCTGCTTCATCTACAGAGAGTGACATACACAGGTACTAGGCAGCCTTGCTGTGTACATCACGCCCGTTTGCTGAAGCTCTAGTTTTGAAAGAAAACCCTTTCCAAGATAATATCTATCAAGTCAATTAAAATCAGACCTGAAAACATCCTGCCATTTGTGACAACATGGCTGGAACTTGAGGGCATCATGCTGAGAGAAATAAGGAGAAAGATAAACACTGCCTGATGTCACTTATGCATGTAACATAAAAGAGCCACACTCAGAGCAACAGAGACTAGAGTGGTGGTTGCCAGAGGCTGGGGGTGGCGGAAAGGGAAGGATGGTCAGAAGGTTCAAGTTCTGGGGCTCTAACACACAGCACAGTGATGGCAGCTCACGGCACTATATTACATACTTGAAAGCTGCTAAGAGAGTAGGTCTTAAATGTTCTCACCACAAAAATAAAAACAGCAATTATGTGATGCAGATGTTAACTAAGACCGTGGTAGGAATCATTTTGCAGTGTATCCGTGGAGTACCAGATCAACGCATGGTGCCCCTTACACTTACACAGTGTTGTTACATGTCAATCACATCTCAACAAAGCTGGGGGAAAAAAACAGACTTGAGAAAGACAACCTTTAGAATGGGGAGAAATATTTGTTAATCATACATGCAATAAGAACTTGCATCTAGAACACAGGAAAGCTCTTACAACTCAGCAGTAAAAAGTCAATCCAATTAAAAAAATAGGCCAAGGATCTTAATACATACTTTCCCCCAAAGGATATACAAATGGCCAATAAGTACATGAAAAGATGCTGAACATCCTTAGCCAGAAGGAACCCTCCCCCTTGCCATCCCAGGTCTCTATAAAGCTTCAAAGACCACCAGGCCTGCCGTCAGAGACACTAGCACTTGTGTCCAGTTCAATCACTTACTGGCTGTGTGGCTCAGCTTCAATTTCTTTGTCTGCAAAACAAATACCTTAAAGATGCTGAAGTCAGATAATCCCTGTAAAAAGTCTCAGTAATACATAGGCTAGCATCTAACCCGATGTCTACCTCATAGTAAGTACCAATAAACATTACTGGAATGCAATGAACAGACACACTAGAGGGATGATGTGGATTAAACTTTCAAAATTAAGATGTGAGAGGCCACTCAGGAAGGTAACAGAGATTTACCAATAGCCAGATGTCTGTCGCATATAGCCATTTATTACTACTTTGCTTGCTGGTGGGGCGTTACAGATTGAACTGTGTCCCCCCAAAAGATGTTAAAGTCCTAACCCCCAGTACCTAAGAATGTGATTTATTTGGAAATAGGGTCTTTGCAGATGATCACGTCAAGATGAGGTCATTAGGGTGGACCCTAATCCGACATGACTGGTGTCCATATAGAAAAGGGGAATTTGGACAAAGACAGACAGGCACAGAGGGAAGAGGACGGGAAGACACAGGGAGAACAGCACTGATAAGCCAAGGAAAGCTGAGGCCACCAGAACGTAGGAGAGTGGCCCGGAACAGAGTCTCCCTCACGACCCTCGGAAAACACCAACCCTGCCAGCAACTTGATTTGGGTCTTCTAGCCTCTGGGACTGGGAACTAACAGATGTCTGTCGTTTAAACTATCCAGTCTGTTGCATTTTGCTACAGCAGTCCTAAAAAATGAATCCACAGGGGTAGACTACTTTAACTTACTAACATGATAAAAAGTACACTGACCTTTAAAACCTGTTGTGCAATGTCCACTTAAATTTGCAGTGCCTCACCTTCATCAGACCTTCTCTTGCCGGATCAGAGGTCCTTAGGACATCTTCAGTGTTCCACCAGGACTCCTTCACGTAAACAGCCACAACTAAAGAGGAAGCCAAGAGAAAATGATGATGTGCACCCGGCCAACCGGCCACCAAAGGGGCAGTGTTGGCAGCATGCAGCCACGGTCAAGGTGCAAAGGAAAGTTTACATGCAGGAAAAGCAGGCGATGTTTCTAGAGCTGAGTTGTCTGAGAGCACTGACCAGGACAGAGTGATCACTGTCCCCTGAAAGGACTTCACAGGTGTGTGCAGAGACGGCCTGTTGTTGACCCCAGCACAGGATGTACCCCAATGCTGTTGCGCTCCAGAGCCTACACACCAAGACTGACAAACTCAATGCGTGAGAATTACATTTTGTTCAACGACGGGACACAACTTGGAACTCTGCAAATTTAGTCAAACCCAACATGATCTAAGGGCATGAAATGAGCCATCTTCTCGTTACCCTCAGTGCTGAGCTTCGCGCTGGCTTCTTTTACGTGCTCTTCTTTCATTCTCATGGCGAAACTGTGATCTGCATTTTTCCGAGGATGCTGACATTCTGAGAGGGAGTCCCCTAGCAAGCAGCTGGGAGGGCTGAGGTGGGTCCAGCCCTCGGCCACTGGACTCCAAGTTCAGGGCTCTTTCCAAGAGGCTGGAGATGGGTCAGCTTGTCAATAGAGCAAATCGTGCATGGGTGGTGGGGGGGGGGCAGAGGTAGTCTTTGGGTAAGAAGACTCTGGGGCTGGGACCTGCAGGAGAGGAAGGGTAGAGACATCTCTCCTACCCCACTCGTGCCCCGCTCTTATCTAGACAGTCACCGAGGGCTGTTGATTCCACCCACTCTGAGCTTGGACACGGGTTCTGCTGCTTAGTAGAGGTGATCCTGGTTCACCCTCATCCTCACCAAGCCTCAGATTCCTCATCGGAGCCGCCCAAACTGGTCACCCAAGGTGGCTGACAAGTTCCGATGAGGATCAGATGTGAAACACCCAGCACAGGGCCGGGCAGGTAGGACGCACTCAGCATCCGCTAACTAACACATCAGTTCTTCCCTGCTGGTCCATCTCCACAGGTGACTGTGACAGTGACCCACCCGGTCCCCTGCCCCAGTCTCCCCTGCCAATCTATCCCTCCTACGGGGCCGCTGCAAAGCAGATCCAGTCATGGCCTCCGCCTGTTGTCTCTCCTTTCCTTGCTTAGAAATACATTTTAAAACACTAAAGTCACCTTGGTCGTTTTCTACTATCCTTTTTTTTTTTTGAGACTGTTGTGAAGACAAGTTTTAGGTTCATGGCAAAATTGAGAGGAAGGTACAGAGGTTTCCCACATACCCCACTTATCATCATCCCCCAGGAGAGTGGTACATTTGTTATAACTGATGGACCTACATTGATACATTGTAATCACCCAAAGTTCATAGTTTACATTAGGGTTCACTCTTGGAGTTGTACATCCTATGGGTCTGGACAAATGTATCAACACATGTATCCATCACTACCACACCACACAGAGTATTTTCATTGCCCTAAAAACTCTCTGTGCTCTGTCTTGTTCATTCCTCCTCACCACCCCCTACCCCTGGCAACCACTGAGCATTTTCCTTTCTCCATAGTTTTGCCTTTTCCAGAATGTCTTATAGTTGGAGTCATACAGTGTGTAGCCTTTTCAGATTAGTTTCTTTCCCTTAGTGAAATGCACTTAAGGTTACTCTATGTCTTTTCATGGCTTGATAGCTCAAAATCCTTTTCAGCACTGTCTTCAGGGCTAAAATATTCCATTGTCTGAATGTACCATAGTTTAGTTCTCCTCCGCTATCTTTTTATACACCTTTTATTGCCATTTTTATACCTGCTTCTCAAGCCAGATATCTGAGCCCAAGGGGTCCAGAAGCCACAAGATAAAAAGATACATCTACCCAGTCAAATCTTTTTGGCTGAAGAGTAGAAGGAAAATGATAACACAGAGTAGAAAACAAAAGTCCCTTGAACATTTAATATAAGGCTCAAGACTTTAAAACAAATTTTGTGGGGCAATCAAGTTAAGCTGCCACCACCTTCTTTCCTATTCCTTTCTGCTTTTTGAGGAACTTTAGTAGAAAACCCTGTGAAGACCAGGTGATCACATTAGCTATTATCAAGCACTAACTCTGCACAGCCAGTCCCTCCTCTCCAAAGACCAACAGCATCTAATTCACTGTCAGTTTCATACCCTTGGTGAATTCTGTCTTCTCCAACAATAGTTCCAAAATAGATAAAGCCGACTGCGAGAGAAGTACCAATTAAATGCTTGACATCTGCCTTCATTTACTCAACTAAATTCATGTTCCAAATGGCATCTACTAGAACTTACAGGAGGGTTATAAAACCATAAGTATTATTTTCCTGCTTAACAAGGCGAATCAATAAAATGTTCAATTTACTAATACGTTGTATTACTGTAATACAGATGTTTAATTTACTAAGACAGTTTCAAACAGGAAATGTATTACAATTTGGTGTTTGTGTGGTGCCTTGCAAGTTTCACGGTGCACTGCAGAGCATTAATTAGCCACACAAGTTGTCACAAAATAGATTGAATTTTTTTCAAAACTAATCTTAAACTGTTAAGTGTACATAACAATGAAGGTGAAGTCTGATCAAATTTAACAGGCTTGAAATGAACTGTCCTCAAAAACAACTCTTGAAAAAGAGTCAGACTTCCAAAGAATAGCAGCTTTTGATCAAGCCTGCTACCTAGTCAAGAGGAAACAGGCAGAAGGAATGGGGGCAGGGCCCTTGGAGACAGGCTGTTTCCAGCTCAGCAAGGACAAAAGATGGACCTAGGGGGCTGACAGGCACTGCAGAGCCAGCCTCGGGCATCACTTCTGAGACCCTGAAGCCAGCGGGTTCCTGGAGTTAGAAAGTGGAAACCACACATCCGTAGTTTTAAAAGAAAAATACAATCCTCCGGCTCTCCACCATCTAGGACCTGGGAGGCTGGACCCCTGCAAAAGGCTTAGCAGTGGTGACAGCAGTTGATGGGGCATTGTGGGTTACAGGCCAGCCTCGCTACACTGATTTAATTCCCCTCTTCCCCTGAGGGACAGGTGACCACAAAGAAGATGCCAGTCACGGATTTTCTTCTATGACACCCCAAGGTTTTCCAAACAAGTTAAGACAGTGAGGTCCCTAAGGCTGACTCCCAGTGGCCTGGCTTCGTCAAGGCTCAGCAGGAGGAACTGAATTCAACTCCCTGGCACTGAGTTCCCGAATGCACAAATGGCCCTGTCCCAGGTCCCCATAGGCTGAGGAGTAAGTCTCCATCCTTGCCCTGGGGAAATGGCAGCCTGCAGAGAAGAGAGAGCTAAACAAGCTGCTGCAATATAGGGCAGGACATGATAGGTGCTAGAATCGAGCTGGGAGCCAGGGTCCAAAGGACGCAGAGGAGGGGGTCAGTTCTGCTGAGGGGTTTGGGAAAGGATCCCCAGGGAATTCGCCTGCTCAGACTCCGGATCACTGGATAAGGCTTCAAAACAGGCAGAGACGACGTGCGAGGGCAGGGGTAACCCATGAGCAGAGGCACAGAGCCCTACAAGTCCAAGGCCATACTCAGGGCACCCCAAGCAGTGGGGGTAGCTGGGTGAGGCTTACACAAGGGAGAGGCAGAGCTGCAAACATCAATTATAGCAAGGTTGCAGGATACACAGCTAATATACAAAAGCCCATCACTTCCCTATAATGCCAGCAATGAAAAAGTGGAATTTGAAATTAAAAACAATACCATCTACATTAGCATCCCCCAAAATGAGATACTTAGGCTTATACAAAATGAAATAGATTTATACAATCCAAATATGTATAAGAGCTATAGAAGGAAAATTACAAAACTCTGATGAACAAAATCAAATAAAAACTAACTAGATAGCTATTCCATATTCTTGAATAGGAACCCTCAGTATCATCAAGACGCCAGTTCTCCCCAACTTGATCTACAGATTCAGTGTGATCCCAATCAAAATCCAAAGAAGCTATTTTGTGGATTTCACCAAAAATGATTCTAAAGTTTACATAGAGGGGCAAAAGACAACACTGAAGGAGAACAAGCTTGGAGGACTGACACTACCCAACTTCAAGACTTACTATAAAGTTGCAGCAACCCAGACAGTGTGGTACCAGTGGAAGAACAGACAGATCAATGGTACAGAATGTAGAACCCAGAAACAGACCCACACAAATACAGTCAACTTCTATTTAGTCAACTTTGACAGAGGAGCAAACGCAACACAATGGAACAAAGACAGTCTTTCCTACATATGGTGCTGGGAACAACTGGACATCCACGCACATAAAAATAAATCTCGACATGGACCTTTCACTCTTCACAGCCATCTCAGCAAACAGAAACCAGTGCTGACGGAGAGCAAGGCAACATAAAGCACTTTGGATACAGCTCTATGGACCTGGTGTAGGGAGAATACAGACTTCAGAGCCAGGTGGCGTTCAGATTCCAGCTTACTCAATTACTGGCTGCGTGACCTTCACCCCTTCCCCCGCCTCCAGCCCCCCACCTGTTGTATGGAGCCCACAACATCCTCTCACCTGGCAGTTATACACAGGTTTGGCTTAAGAGCTCACTTCACCAAACTGTTTTGCCCAAAGCGTTGGAAGCTTTTCAGGGGTTTCCAAAACCTTCCTCCACCTGCTTCTAGTGTTGCTCTGGGATCTCAGAGAAATATGAAAAGCCTTTGTTTTTTGCTGGCTTTTGTCAGTGACACAATGGAAGCTGCTTTACCAGCTAACACTGTTTCTTCCTGGGAGCTCCCTCTCCAGACTTTCTGCTCCGGTTTGCATGGAAATGTGTGTCTTTCTTCCCCAGCTTGACTGCTGCCATCGTCTCTGCTGCCTTCCAACATGAGTGGGGACACGTTCCCCACCCACCACGTTCGCTCATGACTGGTCCTTTCCCACCAGGGAGCGTTAAGCCGACCATCATGTTCCTCGCTTCCTCCTCCCAGGGCTGTGGGGACACATCACGCCTGATGAAGGCACACACTTTCACCTGCCCAGAACCTCCCAGCAAGATTTTTAAACCTTTCATCTTGCCGAAGATTTCTTAATGGAGCTAAATCTTTTTTTATTTAAGTATTTTTAAGTCAATCGATAAAACAATCATTTTTTTAAACTAAATGTGATTTTTCCACAGTACAGGTTAGGGAGGGCTGGTTATCAACCGTCACCTTGGATGGATGGGCGGTGGCACTGGGGAGCTGCCCCGAGAAGGCCACCGTCCAGCTCGGCAAGGAGGAGCACTGTATGGGTCCACGATGTCCGGCAGGGGACAGTGGCTCATGTGGCCGTGCCTGCCACCCCTCCTCATCTGCCCAGCACCAGGGATGGGGGAGGCAGCAAACTGGCTCAGGACCCTGCAGCGGTCACCATTCTGAAGCATGTGGTGCTCATCCAATCCCCATGCTGAGCAGCTATTAGTACAGAGCACATGATAAATCCACTGGAGGAATTAAATTCAGACTCTGGCTGAAGACACAACTTGGAGGAGGAGACAGTGCCTGGGACATGAAGCACCTCCAGCCAGGGAGGCCTTGGGGACCATGCCCTGCAGACCATCAGTGGCCACCATGCTTCGGAGAAGGAGAGGGACACGACCTGATTACTGTTTTAAAGTAATAATATTCACCGGAACCACATGTCCAAGCATCCGCCAAGCATCTGGATAACTTTTTTTTTCATGTGAGGCTCAGAGGGGTTAAAAAATTCAAGGTCAAGTGCCTGTAAACAGCAACGTTGGGACTGGATGGGAACCATGTCTCAATGATTCCAGAGCCCCTGCTCTAACCACTATGTGCCAGGTAAAGAATGGACAGAGGGACACAGGACAGAGCTGGACCCAGGCTCCGTGAAAGGTGGCATAGTAGGGAAGACGAAGATGAGAGAAGAGATGAGGAGGCGACAAGCAAAGACACCGAGAAAGGAGAGGCCGAGGCTGGCATGGAAAGACCTTAGCAGTGGACCTCGTTCTGCACTTCGAGACTGGGGTGGAGGCACTGTGCTTGGCTCCAGGGGTCCAGGGCAGAAGACACCGCTCAGCAGGAGTGAGACAGGCCACCAGGCCAGGACCACACACAGCATGACCAGCACCCAAGATGTGAGCAGCATCAGGCACCCACTCAAGGACTGTGTCTCCATCCATTCATGCTGCTCTGACAAAACACCACAGTCTGGGTGGCTTCTAATAACACAGATTTACTTCTCACACCTCCGGAGGCTGGAAGTCTGACCTCAGGGTGCCCGCATGGTCAGGTTCTGATGACAGCCCTTCTGGGTTGCAGATGGCCAACTTCTCACTGTGTCCTTATGTGGCAGAAGGGGCAAGGCAGCCCTCGGGGGGTCTCTTTGATAAGAGCACTAATCCCATTCAAGGGGGCTCCACCCTCATGACCTAAGCACCTGCCAAAGGCCCCACCTCCCAGCTCCATCCCATGGGTTTAGGATTTCAACATATAAATTTGTGGGTGACACATTCAGACCATAGCAAGCTGTCTGGAAGGGCTGAGGCAGAGTTCCAAGAATAGGCCTGAGCCAGACTGGGTTCTGATGCCAGGGGCTCTGGGGACTAGGTTGAGGTACTGACTTTGTAATAAGTCTCTGAAGGAGTCCAATCAATGAGAGACATGATCAGAGTGGTGGTTTAGAAAGAGAACAGTTGGGTTATGTTCAGGTGGGAAGAATTAGTCTTTTTGAAATTAAGAAGGGAAAAAAAGGTTATTTGAGAAGGATCACACTGGATTCAGGTGTGGGTGAGGCTGGAGACAAGGGACGACAACAGGAGGCTCAGTGATCCAGCCAAGAAAGGAGGAAGGGCTGAGTGCAGTTGTGCTGGCAGGGAGGGAGATGCTCGGGGGCAGAAAAGACCACCTGGGAATCAAACTGGTCCTAAGGCAGAAGAGGGAGGGGAAGCGGGGTGGCAACCAGCTCTCAAGCTTGAGCAGAAGGATGCAGGTGCCTTCACTAGCTGAAAGTGAGGATGAGGAAGAGGCGTGAGGGTTTCAGTTTTGAAGTGCCTGTTAGAGATAGCAAGGTCAGAGTGGCCAGCCAGCGGCTGGATACACAGCCTGAGTTGAGCAGAGACAGAGAAGGTCTGTGCCCCATAGCATCCTAGGAACCAAGGAGGGAGGAGTTCTCATGCATGTGCACATACACGCGGACACACACACACACACACACACACACACATCCTACCTTCCCACAATAACTGCAAGTTGTTCACATACTGGCCCATGGTTTACACTTCTTCAATCACAACCGAAGGTGCTTCAGGTCCACCTCCCCCAATTGCTCCCACGGAGTCTAAGCCGCCACTGCCCCGTTACAAATCTAAGAAATATGTGGTTCCCCCCAAAAAAAGCACAGTTAAACCAAAGTGACAGGCCATCTTCCCCAAAGCAAAATACATGTAGGAAAAAAATGCTGAAAAGTTCTGGCAGAGGACAGCACATAAACACATTCCAAGGCATTGCATGACTTTTATGCAACATTGACTGAGCCGGTCAATAATTTAAGGGGAGGGAAAAATACGCGAGTTGACATAGCAACTGTCACATCGCATTACTTGGGCTACCATTTCTATACAGATGTCTTCCTTAGAGGAAAACACTTCCCCAGATGCCCTGTGAACTTGGGCGCCTCTTTGCCAGGGAGAAGGAAACATCTGGTTTGCAGTATATCTGCATCAGCCTCCCTGTGGTTCTCGGTCCCTTCTTGCCTTCAGCAACTTTGTTTCCATGAGTGGAGATTTTAATTCAAGGAAGATGTGCAGAGATGGGGTGCCTGGATCCTGAGGCATAGCTGGCCGGCAGGGAATTGGAGGCAGAAGAAACCCACACCAGAGCCAGTCTATCTAGGAAAGCATCTTAAAATCACAGCCTGCAACAAGGCAAGCGCAGCGAGATTCTCAGGGCTGAGGGAAGTAGAAAGAGGTGCAGACAGCCCAAGCTGCAGTGGTAAAACCCTAGGATGCCTCAAGGAAGAAGCACCCCCATCCCTAGACATCCTTGACACTTGCAATATTTTCCTTGGAGCTTCTCTGTTTTCCAAAAACCAATAGTCCCTTGGTAAGAATGACATCTCTTTGTCTGTAGGATGCTGTTTTCCTCTACTTTAACATCCAACTCGCAGTAAGTGCCACAAATTAACTGGAAATAAAGAAGGAAATCCCAAACAATAGCCAACACGTGCTCCCAAAACAGTGCTGTCACTGCAAACAGCTCTTCAGTCTGCATCCATCATGGCCCAAGGAAAGCAGAACTCTCTCGGTTTCTAGCATGGAGTTCTCTTAGCTTACATGAAGTCGGGTTCTACTCAACCTGGTGGCTGCCTGACACCAGTTGAGCTTACACAGCCACATGGGCACCTCAACTGCCAGAAGGAGCAGGTATGTAAATTGAGGCTGAATTTCTGGCCAGAACTCTCTTCCTCCAGACTGTCAAACCCAGTTAAATGGGACTCCCCCATGCAGAAGTCGGGAGGATGGGACCCATTTCGGGCTGATGTCTATCTCACCTTTATCCAGAAAGCAAGCACATACTTGAACATAAAGATTCCAAGTCCATGAGCTCACGTGAGGCTGCACCAATGAGCCTGCGAACCAGGTGGTCCCTGGACCCTTGGGGTTCGTGAGTCTGCGGGGATCATCACGCTTTAAAGCCAGGAAAACTGCAATTACTTCTCCACATGCGGAAACTCAGATTTTACCAGGTCAGCAAGCCGCTCCTTCACTCCCGCCATAGTTTTACCAGCTTCGTTTTCACCAGAGATACAAAAACCACTTCAGTATCTCAGGTCCACAGGCTCATCCTGCTAAAAACAGAGCTGGGTTTAGCCCCATCCACCCACCCGCCGGGAGGCCTGACCTCTCCCCTCAGGGCACACAGGGGACCAGGAGCTGCTCTAGCTGGTGCCCCAGTCCAGACGGTCAGAAATTCACAGCACCTCCCCCTACACCCATCTTCTGGCCTTCCCTCCAACCCCTCCCCCACATCTGGGCAGCCTGCTCAGGGGTGAGGAACATCCCAGAAAGGGCCTCCCGGTTCTGCAGAAGCTCTCTGGGCATCTCAGGGGCACACCTCACTTGCCACCCGCCCACCCCTCCTGACCGCCACCCACCTGCCCCAAATGCAGCCCAGAGAAGGCCTGGCCCCGGGCCCGCTGTGTCGCAATCCCACCTGCAGCCCATGACCGCCACCAGGAAGGCGGCTCCCCAGCGGCTCTGGTTTCAGCTGAATGTTTGCCTTGGCTCTTGCTGTCCCTGCAGGCCTAGAATGGGCATGCTTTTCCAGGAAAAAATCATCATTTTTTTGATTCCCTGCTTGTTTTTCTCAGGGTGCACATGACATGCAATCACCAAAAACCGTAAATAAATTAGCAGCAATTTGAAGGATGAGTGTTATGCTTGGTCACAAAACGTCCTGGAAGCGAGCTGGGGGGTAGATGTTCCAATCAGGGAAGCCAGCATGTGGTAACAAACACAAACAGCCTTCCCTCTGTCTTCCTTCGCCGCAAGGACGCTGCTTTCCGTTTCTCAGCCTTGCCGCCTTCCCTGCACAGGGAACTCACCCCGTACCCTCTAGGAAGAAGAGCCAGGAATGGCTGCAAAGTGATGTTCACCTGGGGTCCAGGTCCCCGCCCACACCCCTCCTCCAATGTGACAGCCCACAGACCCTGCAGACGAGCTCAAGTTGCCCTCACCCCGAGCTTTTCCTTCCAGATCACCCGGCACTGTTGGCACCACCACTAAGCCCAGCCGGAATCCAAGTCATTCCCAGGCTTCCCTCCAGCCCCCTCAGATCCATCCCAAATCCCATCGTTCCCACTATTTCACCAACCCGAGTCCTCCCCATTGGGCGAGCCCTCGGCATCTCTCCTCTGGGCACTCCCAGACTCCTGGACACTAGACGCTTGTCCTCCTTTCTCTCCATCCTCCCTTCCAATCATGACTAAAGCATTCCTCAAAGGACTGAGATCCAAAGGCGGGACCCCTCCTCCAGCCCCAGTCCCACCCGTTCTCCATAACATCACTGGGCATCTTGCCAACTCCCCCTCAGCATGGCCTCACCACCAAGCAGAGGCCAGAAGAGTAGAGCAGGCTTTATGAAAGGAAACTTCAAAACATTCAGAGAAGGGGTCGGTGAGACTCAGGGCCAGAGTCTGCAAGGTGGGGCGCTGCCTGGGACGAGGGGGGCCCACTTTCCAGGTTCCCTGTGCCTCTGCAATTGCTGCTTCAGGTCCAGAGCGCCCAGCCCTGAAGGGCAGAAGAGCAGCTGAGTGACCACTGTGTGACCACCAGTCAGCCCAGACGGTGGGAGAAGGTCCTGATGTGCGGGCAGTGGAGAACTTCTCAGGCCTCCCACACCCTATGTTGGCCAGATAGGCACTTCCCTGCCAAGAACTCCATGCTCCTCCTACACCCAGCAACACCCAAGAGTCTCTTTATTCTGGAAACTTCCATAGCACTGTGGCATTAGGTCTCTTTCATTTGACTCAGCTATAAATTGCCATTTTTAATCAGCCTCTGGACATTCCTTGCCCGGCCCTCTGATCATTAACCACTAGGTTTTATATGGAGGGGAAAAAAATCAAACGGATACTATCAGAAAGAGAGCTGAAAAAAACCTGACACGTCTCCTGACAAGGAAAACAGGAAAAGATCCTCTGGGAAACGTATCCAGGAGCTTGCCAAAAGGGCCTCCATCAGAAAGGGGCAGGTGTTAAAAGGACGAGTGTAAAGGGTGGAAGAGGCCCCCCCACAGCCAAGGTCCCCAGGCCCCGCACAATCCTGTAAGATCAATGTAGGAAGAGCTGGGCACTGAGTAGGTTCAGGTAGGCTGGGAAGAAGTTCAAGGAAACAGGAGAGCTGCCTGGATAGGCCACTCAGAGGGGAGAGCCCAAGGAAGAAATACACCTTAGCCAGGGGCTTGAGTGGCCACAGAGGCCCCTCTTCACTGGGAAAGCAAAGGGCCTGCAAATTAGGAGCAAGCAGCTGGAAACAGCAGAAAGGCAAAGAAGTGCATTCACTGCTTTTAGAGAAGCACAAGCCTCTAGACTCAGTGAATGTACATCCCAGGGGACAGAAGTCCTGCAAATGTGATTCTGAAGTTGTAACCTTCAGTCACTGAGAGCATGAGAGGCTGCAAGGGGCCAGAAAGACCCATGAGCCAATGCTATCCTGCCGTGTGAGGGGAAGATGCAGGTCTTGGAACTAATGCCTGGATCCCTGAACATTCCTTCCTAACAATGCTCTAGAGTGAATTACAAAAGCTAGTCTTATCAGTACCCTAGAAAAGAAAGACTGGACTTCAAATCAGCATGAATTCACCAAGACCAGAAAACACAAGCTGGCCTCACTCTCTTTTCTGACAAGTGTTCTAGGCTAGTGTTAGGAGAATAATTAAACATAAGTCACCTTAATTTTAGCAGCCAGGTTTCCCTCCATTCTTTTTTTTTTTTTTTTAATTTATTATTTTTTGGGGGTACACCAAGTTCAATCATCTGTTTTTATACACATATCCCCGTATTTCCTCCATTCTTAACTGCATGCATGCATTTCTTAAAGTCTCTTGACTTGCATTTTATGAAAGTCTCTTGAAATCTCCAGAAATGTATGCTAAATAATGGGTTGGGTGTGTGTTTTGTGGTGTAATAATTGCATGAATTTTTTTAATAAGCATTTTTAAATACTTATGTTAAAAATAAAGAATGCACACCTTCAGAACTTCAAATGATATTAACTACACAGCCAGAAGGAAGAGTTAATATTAACGGGATGAAAGGACTTACTTTTCAAACAAGCAAAGTTTTCTTGGATTTAACACCAAAAGCACAAGCAACGAGACAACAACAACAAACAACAGATGAACAGGACATGATAAAAATTTTAAACTTTTGTGTTTCTAAGGACACCATCCAGAAAGTAAAAAGATAACCCACAGAATAGGAGAAATTTTTTATAAATCTGATAAGGGACTTGCATGTAGAATATATAAAGAATTCTTACAACTCAATAATGAGAAGACATAACCCAGTGTAAAAATGGGTAAAGGATCTCAACAGGTAGTTCTCCAAAGAAGATATTAAAATGACCAATAGACACTTAAAAGGATGTTCAACATCATTAGTCATCAGGGATATGCAAATCAAAACCACAAGGACGCCTTGACATTGGTCTTGGAGATGATTTTTTGGACTTGACACCAAAAGCAAAGGCAACAAAAGCAAAAATAAACAAGTGGGGCTACATCAAACTAAAAAACTTCTATACAGCAAAGGAAACTGTCAACAAAATGAAAAGGCAACCTCCTGAATAGGAAAAAATGTTTGCAAATCATATATTTGATCAAAGGTCCAAAATATGTAAAGAATTCATACAACTCGATAGCGGAAAAACAATGTGGTTAAAAATTGGACAGAGGATCTGTGTGATACTGCGATTTATATTAAGAAGTATATATAGACTCACTCCCTCTTGCAAGAGCACTGGAATTACAACTAACTGCTGAACAATCATGACAGAAAGACACTGGAACTCACCAAAAAAGACACCCCACATCCAGAGACAAAGGAGAAGCCGCAATGAGACAGTAGGAGGGGCACAATCCCGTTAAAATCAAATCCCATAAATGCTGGGTGGGTGAGTCACAAACTGGAGAACAGTTATACTGCAGAAGACCACCCACTAAAGTGAGGGTTCTGAGCCCCATGTCAGGCTTCCCAACCTGGGAGTCCAGCAACGGGAGGAGAAATCCCCAGAGAATCAGACTCTGAAAGCCAGCAGGATTTGATTGCAGGACCTCCACAGGACTGGGGGAAACAGAGAATCCACTCTTGGAGGGCACACAAAAAAATGTGCTCACCAGGATCCAGGGGGAAGGAGCAGTGACCCCATAGGAGACTGAACCAGACCCACCTGCTGGTGTTGGAGGGTTGCCTGCAGAGGTGGGGGGGGCAGCTGTGGCTTACCGAGGAGGCAAGGGCACTGGCAGCAGGGGTTTTGGGAAGTGCTTATTGGTGTGAGCCCTCCCAGAGTCTGCCATTAGCCCCACCAAAGAGCCTGTGGGCTCCAGCACTAGGTGGCCTCAGGCCAAACAACCAACAAGGTGTGAGCACAGCCCTACCCATTAGCAGACAAGCAGATTAAAGTTTTACTGAGCTCCACCCACCAAATCGGATTAAAGCTTTACTGAGCTCCACCCACCCAGCCCTACCCACCATCAGTCCCTCCCATGAGGAAGCACACAGGAGGCTCATAGATAGCTTCCTCCACGAGAGGGCAGACAGCAGTATCAGGCAGTATCAGCAGTATTTTGTCTTGCAGAACTGAAAACCACAGCCACAGAAAGATAGAGGAAATGAAAAAGCAGAGGACTTTGTACCAGATGAAGGAACAGGATAAAGCCCCAGAAAAACAACTAAATGAAGAGGAGATAGGCACCCTTCCAGAAAAAGAATTCAGAATAATGATAGTGAAGATGATCCAGGACTTTGAAAAAAGACTGGATGCAGAGATCGAAAAGTTTACCAAAGACCTAGAAGAATTAAAGAGCAAACAAACAGAGATATGCAACACAATAACCGAAATGAAAAATACACTAGAAGGAACCAACAGCAGATTACGGAGGCAGAAGGGCAAATAAGTGACCTGGAAGACAGAATGGTGATCATCACTGATGCAGAAAAGAATAAAGAAAAAAGAATGAAAAGAACTAAAGACAGCCTAAGAGACCTCTGGGACAATGTTAAACGCACCAACATTCACATTATAGGGGTCCCAGAAGGAGATGAGAGAGAGAAAGGACCCGAGAAAATATTGGAAGAGATTATAGTTGAAAACTTCCCTAACATGGGAAAGGAAATAGCTACCCAAGTCCAGGAAGCACAGAGAGTCCCAGTCAGGATAAATCCAAGGAGAAACACGCCAAGACATATAGTAGTCAAATTAACAAAAATGAAAGACAGAGAAATGTTATTAAAAGCAACAAGGGAAAAACGACAAATAACATACAAGGGAACTCCCATAAGGGTAACAGCGGATTTCTCAGCAGAAACTCTGCAAGCCAGAAGGGAGTGGCACGATATATTTCAAGTGATGAAAGGGAAGAACCTACAACCAAGAATACTCTACCCAGCAAAGATCTCATTCAGATTCGACGGAGAAATCAAAAGCTTTACAGACAAGCAACAGCTAAGAGAATTCAGCACCACCAAACCAACCCTACAGCAAATGCTAAAGGAACTTCTCTAAGCGGGAAACATAAGAGAAGAGAAGGACCTACAAAAACAAAACAATTCAGAAAATGGTAATAGGAACATACATTTCGATAATTACCTTGAATGTAAATGGACTAAATGCACCAACCAGAAGACACAGACTGGCTGAATGGATACACAAACAAGACCCATATATATGCTGTCTACAAGAGACCCACTTCAGACCTAGGTACACATACAGACTGAAAGTGAGGGGATGGAAAAAGATATTCCATGCAAATGAAAATCAAAAGAAAGCTGGAGTAGCAATACTCATATCAGATAAAAGACTTTAAAATAAAAAATGTTACAAGAGTCAAGAAAGGATATTACATAATAATCAAGGGATCAATCCAAGAAGAGGAGATAATTATAAATATATATGCACCCAATATAGGAGCACCTCAATTCCTAAGGCAAATGCTAACAACTATGAAAGAGGAAATGCAAGGCAGAAATAGAGACACAGGTGTAGAGAACAAACACATGGACACCAAGTGGAGAAAGCGGGGAGGGTTGGGGGGGAATGAATTGGGAGATTGGGATACCAAATTGTACGCTCTAAATATATGCTGTTTATTGTCTGTTAACTGTATCTCAATAAAAGTTCTAAAAAAAAAAAAAGAAGTATATATACTTGGTCTTTGTCTGATTTCTGGCATAAAACTCCTAAAACCCTTGGAATTTCTTAAGTGATGAGAGCAAGGAAGCTATCTCTTGTTATGTTAATAAGGTGATGTTTGGACCCACCTAAGGATGGGGGCTGGTTGCCAGGAGAACCAACCACGTGATTAGAGGGTTAGAATTCTTAGTCCCATCCCCCTGACCTCTGGGGGGAGGGGAGAGAGGCTGAAGGTTGAATAAACTGCCAAGGGTCAGTGATTTAATCAATCATGCCTATGTAATGAAGCCTCCATAAAACCCCAAAAGGACTGGATTCAGAGAGCTTCTGGGCTGGTGAACATGTGGAGGTCCTGGGAGCGTGGCAAGCCTGAAGGGGGCATGGATTTATAGCCAGTCAGTCAGAAGTACAGGTAACAGCATGGGCTTGAGACTGGTGTCTGAAGTGGGGGTCAGGGGAGTCTGGTAGGACTGGACTTCTAACCTGTCGAATCTGTTGGTATCCCCAGGCAGTGTCAGAATTGACTTGAATGGAAGGACAGCCAGCGGGTGTCTGGAGAACTAGTTGGTGCTCTAGGAAACCACCCACTCCCACACATTGGAAATTGAATCTCAAAACACATTTAACCTGAATAGACATTTTCCAAACACATACAGATGGCCAACAAGTTCCTGAAAAGGTGCTCAATGTCACGAATCGTCAGGGAAACGAAAACCAAAACCACGATGAAATATCACTTCGCATTTGCTAGGATGATTATTCTCAAAAAGATAAGAGATAACAAGTGTTGGCGAAGACGTGGGGAAAAGGGAACCTTTATGCACTGTCGGTGGAAATGGAAACTGGTGCAACCATTATGAAAAACAGTATGGAGGTCCCTTAAATGATTTTCAAAAGAACTACACCATGATTCAGCAATCTCACTTCTGGGTATTTATCTGAAGAAAACAAAAACACTAACCTGAAAATATATATGCATATATATCTACACAAACACCTATACAAGAATTCTCACAGCTGTATCACTCATAATAGCCAAAAGGTGGAAATAACCCAAATGTCCATCAACTGGTAGATGGATAAACAACATGTGTCAAATCCATACAATGGGATAGAATTCAGCCATAAAGATAAGAAGTACTGAAACATGCTTCAAAACAGGTGATTCCTGAAGACATCATGCAATGAAGGAAGCCGGACACACAAGTCCACAGACTGCCATGATTCCATTCACAGGAAATGTCCAAAATAGGCAAATCCTTAGAAACAGAAGAGATTGCCTAAGGCTCAGTGAAGAGGGGTTGCTTTCTTTTGGGGGTAATGAAAGTTAAGTGTGGTGACAGATGCACAACTTGGTGAATATACTAAAAATCACTGAATTGTATGCTGTAAATGGGTAATTGTATGATATGTGAATTACAGCTCCATAAATCTGTTTGTTTATATACATATATATAAAGGGAATAAAAGTAGTCCTTCCTGTGGGTTCAAAACAACTACCCAAACACTGGCGGACAGAAGCCATGTCTTGATGACAAGTTGTGTTAAAAGCCCAGGGGCCGGGCATGCATGGTAATAAGCTGTCAGCTGGCGGTGAGTCAGCCTTGGGTTGGTTCTATGAAAATGCCGAGGTAAACTGAGGCTAACCTTGTGGAAACAGAATGTCCAAAAAAGTGAGGACTGCTCTCACTAGCCACCACTCTCCTCTCACGGTTCCCTAGCGCGCATTTCTCAGATGGCTCCTGGGGATCTTGTTAAAGGACAGATTCTGACTCAGCGGTCTCGGTGGGGTGCAAGCTCCTGCAATTCTAACAAGTTCCCCAGTGCCACCTCGCGGCTGGGCCACAGGCCACACCCCTGAGTAGGAAGACAGGAAACCGAAGCTCAGAGGTGCTAAATAACTTAACCCAGGCCACCCACTCATAAAGGGCAGAAGATCTGAACTCAGAGCTACTTGACTCCAAAACCCAGCTTCTTTCCACCAGACCATCCATCACTCGGGGTCTGGACACTGTGTTCCCAGAGAAGCCAGATCTGAAAGAAGGATCCAGGCTGTGATGGGCTCTGGAGCCCACATCAAAGGACGATGAGAAATGTGTGAGTGATCTTGAAAGAAGACTCAGGACAAGTGGCAGCCGGCCTCAAGCCTGGGAAGATCCACCCTGTGGAACAGCCATGCCCACTTCCCTGGATGGCCCCTATGGGGGCACTAGGCCAATGAGGAGACATACGAGCATATCAGTTTGGGCTCCTTAAGAAGAACATTCTAACAGAGCTGTCCCAGAACAGAACAGGCTCTCCCAGGATGCAGAAGTCCCCAGACTAGAAGCCAGTGCCCCAGACAACATCTTCATGACTCTGACATATCTCCATACCACCTTCTTAGCCATACCATAAAAGAGGCATCATTTTCTATGATTATAAAACATAAATCTTACAGTGACAAATCTTTAAATTCTAGCTAAGGATGCTCAGCTGGGAGACTTTTTTTTTTTAAGGAGATTAACAAGTGTTAGCTAAGCATTAAAGCCATATTAGTAGGAAACAGAAACTTTCCTTGATATATTTAAGATTGAAAAAAGATTCAAAAGATCCTTTTTCTCCTTCTGAAATCCAGCTGTACCACCTAAAATCATCTTGGAAAGCACTGGGCCTAATGATCTAGACACCCTTTCAACTGTGAGCTTCTGGACCCCTGCCTCCCGTCTCTAAAGCTAAATAGCCCTAGTTTCCTCAAGCCTTGTTCAAATGGTTTCAAGCCCTCTCTTCCCCCCAGTTGCTCTCCACGGTAAGCACCAGCTTGTTTCAGCTACAGCCTGAGCAGCACCAGGGAGAATGGGTCTGTAACTGAGCTGGAACATTATCCTTCCATTAAGGCAGCCCCAGGTTTTGTCTGCTTTCCAGCCCAGGCTCACTGCGCTTCCAAGGATGAGAACTGCCACCTGTTTCTTTTTATCCAGGTGGTGTAGCCATACATCCTACCCAGCCCATCCTTGATCTCTGGCTGCTTTTGGATGGACTGCATGACATTTATCCAATGAGGCAGCTTTGGATTAGTTGAAAGAACAATGGTCTTACCATTAGAGTGGTTCAAAAACAGACAAGATTGCCCTAGTGTTGTGTTGCCTTCCTCTCCATGAGGTTTGCAAACAGAATCTATCGCGGGGGTAATTCAGCTACCAGTGTTTGGCCAGCAGTTGACAAGAAGACCTCCCATTCTAAAACCCATGCTTCTATAACACAACACTCAAAGACAGAGAAGAACATGCAAAGATGCACCATAATGGAAGAACACTTTTAATTCCATGCCTACTCTCTGCCCTAGATGGTCCAAAGCATCCGATTCTCTGCCACAAATCATTTCATCCTCACAACTACCTTGTGAAGTAGCTAAGATGTCCCCATTTTGCAAATGACCAAACTGAGACTCAGGGAGGCCAAGTCACTCAGCTGGGTCACCCAGTCAGTTGGCCAAGCCAGGATCCCAAGTCAGCTGAATCTGACACCAAACTCCATGTTCATCTATTCTACTCTGCAGGTCCCAGGAAGAAATGAGAGAAGCAAAAGGCCATCAGTTGATGGGAATCTGGAATGCTAGGATAAGCAGTTTTGAGTTAATACAGGAGGTAAGAAAAGACAACTTTTTTGATGAGAGGAATTATTTTCTTAATCTTTGTAAACACTCGAGTTCAGTTAATAATTTAAAAATAAGAGGAATAGCAAAACACAGGGAAATATATGAAAGGCAGGGTCTTGGGGAGGTACAAAACAACTAAGGAAGGGAGGTTCTTAGCAGCCTTCAGCTGTGTCCCCTCAGTGACAGAAACCAGCCACTAATTAGGGAAACAGTCAAGCATGAGCCCTGCAGGGAGCAGCCGGACGGAAGGAGGGCACGTGCTTCACAAACCACCTTCACGGGAAAACACTCCCAGTTTCTTACAGGGAAAGCTGGAAAGCTGTGTTACAGGCAGACATCCTTTCACTGTGCTTCTGGGCTTCATTTTATTGGGCTTTTTTTTTTTTTTTTTTTTTTTTACAAATCGAAGGTTTGTGACAACCCTATGTCGGCATCATTTTCCCAACAGCAACGGCTCACTTTATGTCTTTGTGTCACATTTGGTCATTCTCACAATATTTCGAACTCTTTCATTCTTTTTTTTTTGGCATTTTTAATTTAGGTTTGTTTTATTTAAGTTTAATGTTAATCCATGCTGTGTTTCAGTAAGAACAATACGGATTCTGTATCTGTGGCTCCAGTCAGACATCCAGTAGTACAAATTAGCTTCAAGTCACACATACTGAACAAGAGAGGTTGAGCGAGCGAAGGAGGGGCGGGGTGGGGCCCAGGGGGAGAGGGAAGAAGAAACAAAGACGTGAACACGCATGCAGGCTTTTCCATACCACCTTCCATGCTAACCTGCTTCAGAGGGAGAGTAAAAGTAGGCAAGAGTGAGCAGCCACGGACTGTTGAACTGTTACCAGCACCATGCTTTTCAGCAACATTTCAGCAGAGTTTGAAACACTTTTTACAGCAAAACCATTACAACAAACTCCCCAGACAACCTTTAACCACCTCAAGCTAACATCCAATTAATTTTAAACACTAGCATAAAATTCAATTTAAACAATTAGGAAAAGGAAAAATGATACCACATACAGCTCTATAGTGTGATTAACCTTTCTCTCAAATGCTTGCATCACCTAAAAGTCTATTGGCCTTCGAATGTAATTCCCATTTCTAATGGCGATCTTGCATCTGGCAGGAGACAATACAGTAATGCTGAAAAGGCCCCTACGCAGTCCTGTTAGTGTCTTAAAGAACCTAAAAGCTGGGACCAGTAAAATCCACAGAAATTCACTCTTGCCTTTAAGAACTTTTGAAAACTATTAAAAAAAAAAAAACCAAACCAAAACCCAAAAAAACCCAAAATAAACAAAAAAAAAACCCCAAAACAAAACAAAAAACCAAAAAACAAAACAAAAATCAAAAAAACCAAAAACCCAAAACAAAAAACACCCAACAGTGCAAGGAACCTAAATTCTGAGACCAAATGTGAAAGTCAGATTTGGTGGTTCTCAGTGACCACGGGGCAATTTCCAAGGGGGGCAGGACAGGAAGGTGTGGGGTGATCGGAGAGGGTTTCTCTTGTTGGCTTTTATGTCTCACTGATTTTCATCTTCCACATCCTGCAGCACTTCTTTATTCTGCTCTTCACCATCACCCTGCGTGTCTGAAGTCCATAGTGTCAGATTATCACATAACAGCTGCATGATAAGCGTAGAGTCCTTACAGCTTTCTTTACTCAGCGTATCCAGTTCTGCAACTGCATCATCAAAAGCTGCTTTTGCCAACCTGCAGGCACGATCAGGGGAACTAAGAATTTCCTAGTAGAATACGGAAAAGTTGAGAGCAGGACCTAAGCGAATTGGATGTGTTGGTGGAAGTTCTGTCATTGCAATATCACTAGCAGCTTTATAAGCCACCAGGCTGTTCTCCGCAGCCTCCTTCCTGTCATTTCCTGTGGCAAATTCAGCCAGATACCTGTGGTAGTCCCCTTTCATTTTATACTAGAACCTTGGACTCGCCAGTGTTAGCTGCTGGAATGAGGTGTTTGTCCAGTACATCCAGAATGTCACAACAGATTAACTTTAGCTCAGTCTCAACCATTTACCGATATTCCTGAATCATTTTTAGTTTGTCTTCACCTCCCTTGTTTTCTTCTTTCTGTTCAATGCTGCTGATTATTCTCCAGGAAGCTCTTCTAGCTCCAATCACATTTTTATATGCAACAGATAGGAGGTTTCTTTCTTCAACTGTCAACTCCACATCCATCCCTGCTACTTTCTTCATTGATTCCACCATTTCGTCGTATCGCTCAGCCTGCTCGGCCAGCTTTGCCTGGTACACCAGATCCTCCCGATCATCCATAGCGACAGCGGCTCTGGCAGGGTCTGCGTGACGGATGGAAGCGGATAGCGTCCCCGACTCTCAGCCTCTTTCATTCTTACTACATTTGTTATGATGATCTGTGATCCGTGACTTTTGAGGTTACCATTACAAAAAGATTGCTATAACCTGCTGAAGGCTCAGATGACTGCTTTTTTAGCAACAAGGTATTTTTAATTAAGCTGTGTACATTGTTTTTTAGACATAATGCTACTACACACTTAGACTACAGTGTGGTGTAAACACAACTTCTCTCTGCACTGGGAAACCAATGAATTTGTGTGACTCTCTTTATTGTGATATTCATTGCACTGCAGGGGTCTGGCACCTCTGCAATGTCTCCCAGGTCTGCCTGCACTCACATCCTCACAGTAGCCTGCCGTGAACATTAACTGCCTGCCACCAGGGAAGTCACAACTCCAGGATGCTTTTCATTGGCTTGCTGGGTTATCGGAAACTACTCTGATGGATTCAATCAGCTTATCAATAATTAACTCATACACAGGCTTATCAGACTGCTCTGATCCCTTTAGCTTCCACCTAACCACACATACTCACAAACACAGGCCTTCACAAATATAACTGAAAAATTATAAAGGAACCAGAGACAGCCCTCTCGATGGTCACAGCTAAGCATATGGCTGAAGTGGCACATGTGTCAAAGCTGGGAAAAGGCTCTGTGGTACCATCGGTTGCTTCGGAGTCCACGTTTCAGGCCACAGGAGGTGCATTTACGTATCATGCCTGCTTCAAAATACCATATTAAAGAGCATGAGGTGTGGATAACACCTGAGCACTTTTTGAAAATCATGCAAAATTGCAGCAACCATCACAGAGCCCCAGCAGCAGGAAAACATTTGGAAACTTTATTTAAAGCTCTATGAAATATAAAGAAAGGTCCAGAGTGAGATTTCTTGGCGCTTATGAATATTTATTATAATACATTCTTGAAAACAACCAAAAAATTAAGTACAATAGAAATAGGAACCAGATTTATAAGAGTAAGTCATATGTTTACCTTATGTAAATTGCAGTTAAAGACCTATAACCAGAATATTGTTAAATGCCAGAAAAAGGCAGAGGAGAGGGCTGCTGATATTTGGACATTTTCTTAAAATTGGCAAATGATATTTTCAGAGTTTTTTGACAATCTGTTCCCCAAGGAGTGCCTGTGGGCACATTCTGTTACTTTCACTAACCTGGTGCTGGAGTCACAAATTCAAGGCATTGTCAAAGGCCTGGGGTTAACACAGCCCCTTTGCTCAACCAGGGCTTGGCTGGACAGGAATAGGAGACGTTCTGAACCTTGACCAGAAAGCTCTCACACACAGTTCAGCCATCCCCAGCCCTGGAGCAAGGAGGAGATTTCACCAATATGCCCAAACTCCCAGACAGCTAGCTAAGCACGCTCATGTCTCAGGATTAGTAACAAGATAAGTATTAACAACAGTCTACATGCTGAATAATGTTCCCTGATCAAGGATGTCACCTTGGGCTTTGTGACATCCATCGAACAGGGCATCCTCTAACCACAAACCCCAGATGGACATGCCTGGTGAAAGGCAAAACTCCATCTCCAGGGGAGCTGCAGAGCTGAAGGAGACTCCTCTGCAAATTGTAGTTAAAGATCCATAATCCCAAACTTTCACCAGACACCACATCATTGAAAGAGGGCTAACTCACTAAGGGTTGGTTTGTTTTTTTAATTTCTTACTAGGAAAGCAATATATGGGAATTGTAGGAAATCTGCAAAACACATTAAAGTATAATAAAGGAGTAAATTTCTAAATAGGACTGAATTTGAACTGGGACTCCCTTGAGCTCAGAGACGAGGAGCTTTGCTTGCAGCTCTCTGGTGGCCTGGGCTCCAGATGGGCTGCTGGGCTGGAACCCTCTCCCACCTCATACTGCTCACTGCCAGCAGTCCCAGACCCTCGCCCCACGGAGCACGGCCATCCACATGTGCTCAGAGCACTCACTCCAAGAAGCTGACACTGGTCACATACAGGCTCTTCATAATGCAGAGGAAGAATAAATGAGTTACAGATTACATAAATTTCACCACCAGAAATAGAACCCCACCAGATAATCACCTTGCAAAAATTCCCTACCCTACACCAGCTAACTATCAGAGGCCTCATTTCCTCATTTGTCCGGCAGGGATAAGAATGGTCCCTTTGCTTCACAGGGCTGTGGTGACACTCCAACAAAAGGGCTCCACCCTGTGTATGCAGTGTTATTAATAAGAACAGGAAGTGCTACCCTCAAAAGCAGCTCTGAATACTGGCACTATGGGCAAGAAGGTGTCTGGTGTCTTCAATACAGAAATCAATATGTGTGTCAATAAACAGAAATCTTAATGCCCTACTGGATCTCTAAAAGCTGAAAATTAATCAGTTCTGCCTTGATGTAATTCTAAGCCCAGCCAAAGACTACAACCATTGTTTCTGGGGTATCTGATTCCATTCATTGTAAACAAATCAAAATCCTTGTTTGTTAAATTCATTAATAACTACCAACCTGGAGATTGGTTCAAGACAGTGGAGCAGAAGGATGCACACTCGCTCTCTCCTGCGAGAGCACAGGAATCACAACTGACTGCTGAACAATCATCGACAGGAAGACACTGGAACTCACCAAAAAAGACACCCCACATCCAAAGACAAAGAAGAAGCCTCAGTGAGATGGTAGGAGGGGCGCAGTCACGATAAAATCAAATCCCGTAACCTCTGGGTGGGCGACTCACAAACTGGAGAACAATTTTACCACAAAAGTCCACCCACTGGAGTGAGGATTCTGAGCCCCACGTCAGGCTTCTAAACCTGGGGGTCTGGCAACAAGAGAAGGAATCCCCAGAGAATCAGACTTTGAGGGCCACTGGGATTTGACTGCAGGACTTCCACAGGACTGGGGGAAACAGAGACTCCTCTCTTAGAGGGCACACACATAGTAGTGTGTGTACCAGGACCCGGGGGGAAGGAGCAGTGACCCCATAGGAGACGAACCAGACCTATCTGTTGGTGTTGGAGGGTCTCCTGCAGAGGTGGGGGGCAGCTGTGGCTCACTGAGGGGACAAAGACACTGGCAGCAAAAGTTCTGGGAAGTACTCATTCTTGTGAGCCTTCTCAGAGTCCACCATTAGCCCCACAAAAGAGCCTGTAGGCTCCAGTGCTGGGTCGCCTGAGGCCAAATAACCAACAGGGAGGGAACTCAGCCCCACCCATCAGCACCAACATTCACATCATGGGGTCCCAGAAAGAGAAGAGAGGTCTCTTAGGCTGTCTTCATTTATAAATATATATGCACCCAACATAGGAGCACTTCAACAATAAGGCAAATGCTAACAGCTATAAAAGAGGAAAATAGACTGTAAAACAATAATAGTGGGGGACTTTAACACCTCACTTACACTGATGGACAGATCATCCAGACAGAAAATTAATAAGGAAACACAAGCTTTAAATGACACATAGACCACATAGATTTAATTAGTATTTATAGGACATTCATCCAAAAACAGCAGATTACACTTTCTTCTCAAGGGCACATGGAACATTCTCCAGGATAGATCACATTTTGGGTCCTAAATCAAGCCTTGGTAAATTTAAGAAAACTGAAATTGTATCAAGCATCTTTTCTAACCACAACTCTATGAGATTATTAATAAATTACAGGAAAAAAATGTAAAAAACACAAACACATGGAGGCTAAACAATACACTACTAAATAATCAAGAGATCACTGAAGAAATCAAAGAGGAAATCAAAAAATACCTAGAGGCAAATGACAATGAAAACACAATGATCCAGAACCTATGCGATGCAGCAAAAGCAGTTCTAAGGAAGAAGTTTATAGCAATACAATCCTACCTCAAGAGATAAGAAAAATCCCAAATAAACAATCTAACCTCACACCTAAAGAAACTAGAGAAAGAAGAACAAACAAAACCCTAAGTTGGTAGAAGGAGAGAAATCATAAAGATCAGAGCAGAAATCAATGAAATAGAAACAAAGAAAACAATAGCAAAGATCAATAAAACTAAAAGCTGGTTCTTTGAGAAGATAAAACTGATAAACCTTTAGCAAGACTCATCAAGAAAAAGAGGGAGAGGACTCAAATCAATAAAATTAGAAATGAAAAAGGAGAAGTTACAACAGACACCACAGAAATACAAAGCATCGTAAGAGACTACTGCAAGCAACTATTACTGCAAGCAACTATATGCCAATAAAATAGACAACCTGGAAGAAATGGATAAATTCTTAGAAAGGTATAACCTTCCAAGACTGAATTAAGAAGAAATAGAAAATATGAACAGACCAATCACAAGTAATGAAATTGAAACTGTGACTAAAAATCTTCCAACAAACAAAAGTCCAGGACCAGATGGATTCACAGGTGAATTTCATCAGATGTTTAGAGAAGAGCCAACACCCATCTTTCTCAAACTCTTCCAAAAATTGCAAAGGAAGGAACACTCCCAAACATATTTTACAAGGCCACCGTCACCCTGATACCAAAACCAGACAAAGATAACTACAAAAAAAGAAAACTACAGACCAATATCACTGATGAATTGAGATGCAAAAATCCTCAACAAAATGCTAGCAGAGTACGACAATACATTAAAAGGATCACACACCATGATCAAGTGGGATTTACCCTAGGTATGCAAGGATTCTTTAATGTATGCAAATCAAATAATGTGATACACCATACTAACAAAATGAAGAATAAAAACCATATGATTATCTCAATAGATGCAGAAAAGGCTTTTTACAAAATTCAACACAAATTTAAGATTAAAAAAAAAAAAAAAGTCTTCAGAAAGTGGGCCTAGAGGGAACCTACCTCAGCATAATAAAGGTCATATTTGACAAACCCACAGCAAACATCATCCTCAATGGTGAAAACCTGAAAGCTTGTCCTCTGAGATCAGGAAGAAGACAAGAATGTCCACTCTCACCACTATTATTCAACATAGTTTGGAAGTCCTTGCCACAGCAATCAGAGAACAAAAGAAATAAAAGGAATACAAGTTGGAAAAGAAGAAGTAACACTGTCCCTGTTTGCAGATGACATGATACTATACCTAGAAAATCCTAAAGATGCCACCAGAAAACTACTAGAGCTAATCAATGAATTTGATAAAGTTGCAGGATATAAAATGAATGCATAGAAATCTCTTGCATTCCTACACAC
Source organism: Hippopotamus amphibius kiboko (assembly GCF_030028045.1). Lineage (NCBI taxonomy): Eukaryota > Metazoa > Chordata > Mammalia > Artiodactyla > Hippopotamidae > Hippopotamus > Hippopotamus amphibius. The sequence continues at coordinate 132,371,417 of NC_080187.1, read as the reverse complement.
TTACAATGAAAGATCAGAAAAAGAAATTAAGGAAACAATCCCATTCACCAATGCAATAAAAAGAATAAAATATCTAGGAATAAACCTAACTAAAGAGGTAAAATACCTGTACTCAGCAAACAATAAGACACTGACAAAAGAAATCAAAGGTGACACAAACAGATGAGGAGATATACCATATTCTTGGATTGGAAGACTCAATATTGTAAAAATGACTATACTACCCAAAGCAATCTACAGATTCAATGCAATCCCTATCAAATTACCAATGGCATTTTTCACAGAACTAGAACAAAAAACTTTAAAATCTGTATGGAGACACAAAAGACCCCAAATACCCAAAGCAATCTTGAGAGAAAAAAAACGGAGCTGGAGGAATCAGACTGCCTGACTTCAGACTATACTACAAAGCTACAGTAATCAAGACAACATGGTAATGGCACAAAAACAGAAATATAGATCAATGGAACAGGATAGAAAGGCCAGAGATAAGCTATGGTCAACTAATCTATGACACAGGAGGCAAGGATATACAATGGAGAAAAGATAGCCTTTTCAATAAGCAGTGCTGGGAAAACTGGACAGGCACATGTAAAAGAATGAAATTAGAACAGTCCCTAACACCATACACAAAAATAAATGGATTAAAGACCTAAATGTAAGGCCAGACACTAAAAACTCCTAGAAGAATACATAGGAAGAACACTCCTTGACATAAATCACAGCAAGATCTTTTTTGACCCACCTCCTAGAGTAGTGGAAATAAAAACAAAATTAAATAAGTGGGACCTAATGAAACGTCAAAGCTTCTGCACAGCAAAGGAAACTATAAGCAAGACGAAAAGACAACCTCAGAATGGGAGAAAATATTTGCAAACGAATCAGCAGACAAAGGATTCATCTCCAAATTATGTAAACAGTTCATGCAGCTCAATATCAAAAAAACAAACAACCCAATCAAAAAATGGGCAGAAGACCTAAATAGACATTTCTCCAAAGAAGACATACAGATGGCCAAGAGGCACATAAAAAGATGCTCAACATCACTAATTTTTAGAGAAATGCAAATCAAAACTACAACGAGATATCACCTCATACCAGTTAGAATGGGCATCATCAGAAAATCTACAAACAGTAAATGCTGGAGAGGGTGTAGAGAAAAGGGAACCCTACTGCACTGTTGGTGGGAATATAAATTGATACAGCCACTATGGAGAAGAGTATGGAGATTCCTTGAAAAACTAAAAATAGAACTATCATATGACCCAGCAATCCCACTACTGGGCGTATACCCAGAGAACACCATAATTCAAAAAGACACGTGCACCCCAGTGTTCATGGCACCGCTATTTACAATAGCCAGGACATGGAAGCAACCTAAATGTCCATCAACAGATGAGTGGATAAAAAAGATGTGGCACATATATACAATGGAATATTAGCCATAAAAAGGAACGAAACTGGGACATTTGTAGAGACTTGGATGGACCCAGAGACTGTTATACAGAGTGAAGTGAGTCAGAAAGAGAAAAACGAATATCGTATATTAACACATATATGTGGAATCTAGAAAAATGGTACAGATGAACTGGTGTGCAAAACAGAAGTAGAGACACAGATGTAGAGAACAAACATATGAACACCAAGGGGGAAAGCAGGGCTGCGGGGGGGTGGGATGATTTGGGAGATTGGGATTGACATATATACAATAATATGTATAAAATAGATAACTAATGAGAACCTGCTGTATAGCACAGGGAACTCCACTTCGCTGTACAGTAGAAACTAACACAACATGGTAGAACAACTATACCCTAATTAAAGAAAAAAATACATGTCATCATACACCCGTAAAAAAATAACTACCAACCTGTCTTTGTGTCCTGGGGATTTACCAAGACCAAGATTTTATGTTGGGGTTCATCACGGTGCACAGCACAAAAGCAAACAGTCGAGGCTTCAAGTTTAACCTGAAAAAAATAATAAAATCACCGCTTCGTTCTGTCATCACAGTAAGGGCACAAGAAATTGCTTAACAGTTAAATTAGCACAGTATTCACTGAAAGAACCCTGCTGCACAGGATGGAGGCAACATAAACATGGAAACCTTACCCATTCTGAGCTAAACATGAGGGCAATCTGACAATGGCCCTTCCTGTGTCTCCCACCCAGCAGATCTGCTCTTCCCTTCGCTCACCTCTCTGTCTGTCCAAGTAATGACTGAACATCTCCTCAGCTGACATCTTGCAGTCTCTCCTTCCACTCACTTCCTGCCCGGGCAGCCGTCCCCACCCAAATCCCCTTTGGGCCTCCACCTGCAAAAGCAGAAGGCTACATCCCAACCTAAGGCCCCACCTGCCAAGCCGACCTCTACTGTCCTCCTGCAGCCACTCTACGCAAACAGCCTAGACAAGCCTGTGTCCACCCACGATGCCACTCAGGCTGCCTGATGCCCTGGCTCGGGTCCCTGCGAGCAGCCTCAAGAAATGCACACCGTCTCTGAGCCCTGCAGGCTCAGCTCTGGCTCTGAGGCGGCCCCTGGGGTGAAGGTCCTCTGTGCCCGGGGCATGTTTCCCGTGACCGCAAGGGATACGAAGCAGCACATGACGGGTCTCTGATGCTGGGCTGCCCCAGAGCCCTCTCTCAAGCACCCACATGCCAAGTCCTGTTCCTGGCCATCAAACCCACTGGCCTCAGCTCCCAAAGCAAAAGGACAACACGTTCCGCTACAAAGTCTGTTTTGAAAACCAAGGAAAGTATAAGAAAATGAGAAAAGGATGTGTCGGCTGAGGCAGGCAGGCTACTTGTAAAAGTTTACAGCAGGCCTCCACGGTTTCAGAGTGTTTTCTTAACAAATCCTGAGACCCGTAAACATCTTGGTGCCTCCTCGTCTTCAAGTCACCTTAACAAAGAGTCCCCGAGCTGGCCCCCCGTGGTGGCTATGTTCACCCATCAGATGGCCATTACAAGGCCATCAAAAGCAATATGTACAAAGTATTGTATCAAAGTGGAAAGATGCTTATTATAGACAATATTGTATTTCAAGTGTGATCTGAATGTTACAAAAGCATGCCCAGAAATAAAATCCAATGGAAACACATCAAAATGTTCATAGATGTTAACATCAGTGATTTTATTTTCTCTGTCCTTGGCTATAGTTCCCAAACAGCATACACTGAGCATATAATGATCTACAACCAGGAAAAATCAGTAAGTATTATTGTATTTTAAACATGATAAGACAATTTCAAGACTGAAAACAGAGTTAATTATGAAAAGAAAAGACTTTGAGGAGGCCCAGAGTGATATGTTGTGGTACATCCTCATCTTTGCTTGTCTTTTTTGTTTGTTGTAAAAAAAATTCCTCTGGGTTCAAAAAGCAAAGTTAAATTTGCTAAAAGCAATGAGGAGGTCCATCATCATTGCAAATCAGCGTATTCTGGAACCTGCTAAATGGTAGGAAACTGCTACCATTTCTTAATTAATTGCTAAAACGGTAGGAAACCAAATGATTAACTGCAGGATTCTTTTTTAAGAAGGGGGAGAAGCAAATAGAAAGACATTTCAGCATTTCTATCACATTAAAATGAACAATTTTAGTAACTGTCTTATTTTATTTAATTTTTTTGCTAATAACACAAATTCTTCATTCTGTGAGCATCCTACATATTGGGGGGGGGGGGTTGTTGGTTTGTTTGTTTTCTTTTAAGTAACATAATCCATAAATAAGCGTGAAATAAAATCAGACAGGTGACTGACACTGCATCCTGAAGCACCTCAGGGCTAACTCTTGTATTTCACCTCATTTCTCAGACTACCTAGCATTCCCCCCACCCCATCCAACAACCCTGCAGCCCACCAGCCCCACAGCTCCTCAACGGTAAGTCCCTAGCCTTGACTGAGAGGTTGCTTGCTTTCTGCTTTAGCTGTCACTAGGGGGTGCTGAAAGCGTGTGAGTACAGCCACCTCCCTCTGCAGATCAACAATAAGGAATCACCCATGGGAGCCGGGTTCTTCCCGGAGTTGATTACAAACTAGCATCTCCAAAATCTCAAGGAAGCCACACTATACAAACCGTACAAGCCATTGTTTTAATTAACTCTGCAACAACTTCAGTATAGCAAAATAAAACCCTGTCTTCCTCAACCAACTTTGCCTGCCAGAGAGCAACGATTTCTGCTATGAGTGAAATCTTATTCGTATAAAACAAGAAAATCTTGCCTCTTTCAACAGATCAGCCTCAAATCTGAAGAAAAAAAAAAAGGTAACCAATTTAGGTACAAGCCAATTATTAAATTTCACCCATAATCCCACCATCCTAACAAATAAACAATTTTCATTTCTGTTTTCTTCCAGTCTATATTCAAAACGCAATCTTATCAGTGCTAAGAATCGTAATTGATATAACTTCATTCCAATGGATATAACTTCCTTCCAAGTCACAAACTTTTAGGACTGAGTCAAATCTTAGAGTCTAAAGGTCAGTCAATCCCCTCATTTACACATGGGAAAACTGAGGCCAGTCAGGCAATACACACAGCATCTCATTTAATCCTCTTAACAACAATATGAAGTAAACACTGTTATTGTCCCAGCTTCTGAGATGAGAACAGCGAGACCAGAGAGGTAAAGACACTTGCTCAAGGCCACACAGCTATTAAGCGGTAGACAAGGGATTCACAGGAGGCTGTCTGGCTGACTGCCTTGTAGAACTGGACTTACCCGCAAGACCCCTGAATCCCAATCCAGGATTCCTGCTGCTTCTCAAAGTGGAATTATTCTACTATTCACTCCAGAAGGATTTTTTTTTATCTGTAATACTCTTTCATTAACATTCTCCTTTCTAATAAGCGAGGTTTTACAGAACTCTCCACCAACGAGGGAAATCACACATACCCGCTCCCCAGTGGGAAGAGAGAAAACCTCTGGTGAGGGCCATGCTCCTTCCCCAAGCGTGGCATAGTAAGCCAGGGCCGCTTCCCGATGCCCAGCAGGGTCATCTTCCAAAATATCCACTGGGTAAATGCCTGCTAGGGGAAAAAGGAGGCAAGAAATGACATGAGCTTGACTCTTTCATTGAAATAAAAGTCACTTATCTCTTGAATATGAAACGAAAAAGCAGCCAATTGAAACTTGCTTTCAAAATTATGTTCACCTGTTTTTTTAAGTGAAAAAGAAAAGAGCAACGTAGCAGCAGGAACCAAAAGAAAACAGAAGACATTCCTCTTGGTGGGCTTGGCACCAACGCCAAGGAGACGTGAGATTGAATGTGAACCCTCTTAGGCCACTGCAGAAACTTCCTTTCATACCCGCAAACTATCAAATGGTTTCCCAAGTATTTTCTAGTAGGGTCTGCCACCGCGACCACATGTACAGACAGGTACCCTGAGATCTGACCCCAGCTGCTGAGAACCTTAGTAACTTTGACAAAATCCAGCCTGAGTTATTATTTTGCCAGCTTACATCTGCCATGAAGTTAACATTTGTCAGTTCTTCTCCTTTAATTGGGTTGCTCTATTGTAACAGTTTAAATGTACTCATTAGTATGAACTATAAAACTACATGTGTAAACTGACAGGCCATACACAGATAGACTGTTGCACAGATGAGTTTGCAAGTTATCTCCTGGCTCTACTCAGCATCTCTTTCTTATCACTGCACTTTTAGAGGAAAATTATATCCTCAAATAATCAGGCCAATTGAGAGCATCCAATTCAGCTTGGACCTGGCAGTTGGTTTTCCCTTGAGATGCTGGCTCATCTCTGGCTGGCATATCCCTGAGTGGGACGGGGCTCTATAACCCCTGCCCTTCTGTGGTCCCCTCCTCTGATTCACCTCTGGGCCTCCTGTGGTGGGAAGGTTGCCAGAGCAGCTGTCTCCTCCTCCTCCTCCCCCTCTTCTCCTCCTCCTCTTCCCCCTCCTCCTCAAGAAAGATAAGCCTGCACATAAACACCCACTGAAATATCAGCTTCCACTTTCCCTCAGAATCTCCATTCCTTCTGCCAGCCACTTTTCAGGGAACAGAGACTGCTCTTAGCAGCAAAAAGTTTCATGTCTCCAGTTCGCCAAGCTGCCTATGATGAACTGTACTGCTGCTGACTGGGGGAAGTGCTCATAGAAAACAGAGGATGTCACGAGCAGGGGTGGACCAGACCTCAGTCCTGCATAAACCTCTCCCCTGCCCTTGCCTTTTCATGCTGAAAATGTCACCTGCACACACAGAGTGGCGAAGAGATGAGTGAATACACTCTCCCACTATTCAATTTTTTTAAGTATTTGAGTGTGAAATTCGTACCAAAAAATTACAACTATAAATGCACTGATACAAATGTTTCAAATAAAGACGGGAAGAATTAACAGTCCATTCAGTGACAATGAACAGTCAATGATGAACTTGGGGGTCTCTTTCAAAACGAGGTTGTGCCTCTAGGTAGCAGGGGTGTTCTGTTGTGGAAGGCACACACTTGTGGTGTGTGTGTGTGCATGTGTGTTTTCTTTCTACACACACACATTCAAGGAAACCCAGGCTCCTTCTCACTACGATAGGCCGGGAAGCCCCCAGCAACTGATCAGACACGGTCCCCAGGCTGAACCTCTGTGCCCTCCCTACTCCGTATGGGGCCCTCTGGGCATACAGCTCAAAGCCCACAGATCCAAGCCAAGCTGGATGGTTCCTTACTCAGGGATCACTTCAAACCTGTCACCAAAACCTCAACCTGTCACCTCTCTCCAACCATCCTGATGCTCTCAGTTCAAGGCCTCAGCATCTCACAATAACCTCTGGCCTCACCCCTTTCCACCCATCCTTCCTCCCTCTGCCACCACTAAAAATATTGTAGCTGGTCCCTGGCCCCGGGTGCCAGCAGGTTGCTGAGTGCTCCACACCTCCTATTTCACTGAGGCCAGCCTAATTCCCATTTACAGATGAGAAGACTGAGGCCTGAAGAGGAGACTAGTTTGTCTAGTCGGTGGCAGCCCCTGGGCATGAAGGTGTATCTGATTTCAGAACGTGTAAAACATTCAGATGACGTTAGTCACCCAACCAGATGGTCTCCTCTACCACGCCTCGAAGGCCCTTTGCAATCCCATGCCGCTTCCCTGCAGCCCCCCCACTCCCCGGCTCCTTCTGTCTTGCCATCCTCAAGGCCCATCTCCAACTCCAGCACACCCAGGGGCCTTCCTGGAGCCCCAAAAGACAAGGGCTCTGTGGATTACTGAGTCCTGTGTTCGAATCCACCTGGGCCTAGGATAGGAGCTGATACACTTCGGCCACCTCGTCTGTCCCGCAGGGCCTTGCACACCTGAACTCGGCCTTTCACAGCGGACAGCAGGTGAGGCGTCCTCATCCCACCAGGAATGTGAAGACACCCTCCAGGCACAGTGAGAGCTTGTTCTCTCCTCTCCTGCCCCCAACACCCCACCCCACCCCACCCCACCCACGCCTTTCTCATCCTGAGCACCTCGGAAATGTAGGTGGTTGTTCAGCTGAGCTCTCTGTTCAAACTGCTATTCATCCAGTTGGTCTAGTGGCTTCCCACGGATATGAAAAAAGATTCAGTACACATTCAAATAAATTAAGAAAAACATGCTGGGAAGTGGGCTGCTTCAGCCCTGGGGCACCTGACTCACGCGGCACGCTTCTCCCATGGAAGCGACTTCAATAGCTACCTTTCTCCAGACGCCCCCAGGAACACCATCTGCAGGAGCACGTTACAATCCCACCTGGACTTTTACTCTCTGGGGCTGGCGCTGTGTCTTAGGAGAGATGTTTGTCAGACGCAGGCCTTCAGTCCACTGCAGTGAGGCTGAAGGCTGGCTGAAAAGCCTTATCAGCAACCCGCACCGCCGCCCCCCGCCCCCACCCCCCGCCCACACGAGCTGAGACTGCTGCTGGCGACAGGGGACTGAGAGGATGGTGTAATCATCCGGGTTTTCCGGAGGGCCACAGGGAGGGGGTACCTCACCCAAGACCACTGGGCTGGAGGCCTCTGCCCGGTTCCCCCAGAGGCTGCCATGGCTTGTCTGGCATGGGCTCTGACCGCGTGTGGTCAGGAGAACTGCAACAAATGTATGTTGCTCCTGGTACACCATGAAATCACTCCCTGGCCAGGGATGCGGCTGGAGCTGTGACAGCCCCTCAAAGAACCTGGTGGCCAGTACCCCCAGGGCACCCTGGCCCTGCAGGGCTCTACTGCCTTGCAGCCCAGGGGCAGATCCCTGGGGCTCTTCTCAACAGAAGCCCAGCAGGATCAATCAGCCCAACAGCATGAGCGTGGGGGCTGCATCAGGCCCGCCTCTGGGGATACAAAAGAATACCCAAAGATCTCTCAGGCGCTCCCCTTCAAAACCTCTAAGCTGGGCCAGACCCCTGGACCCCGGGGAAGGAGCACCCCCAAGCTGACTGGGGACCGGGGGAGGTTGCCATCCTCCAGCCTTTGGGGTTTTAATTCCTTCTCTTCTCTCTGGGGAAACTGCCCCATCAGAAAAGTTCGGGCAGATTCCCTCTTACACAGAAAATGTTTGGGTTACATGTTTGGGTTAGCTTTCTGGAAAACTCGGTGGGAGTAAAAAAAAAAAAAAAGAGGGGGGAGCTGCTCAGCTGCTTCAGGCAGGAGAGGGGAGGAGGTACCCAATGCCAGCTGGGAAGGAAGACCTCTCCCCAACCCAGGAGACACACGCACACGCACACGCACATCACGAGACCCTGTCTTCATCGCAGGGAGGAAGGAAGTGCCCCCGCCCCTACCCCCACCCCCACCCCCACCCAACCACAAGGGCACATTTGGGCCGTGCGGAGGGGCCCTCGGGAAGTAAACAAGTCTGGGGCGTCTTCTGCACGCGCTGGAGGCCGGCCTGGCTGCCGAGCTGCTGATGGAAGGCAGACTTGGGCAGGGGCTTCCAGATGTGAAACGCTAACAGGCTTTAATGGTTTGAACCCAACAGGAAATATTTTTCTAAAGCCAAAAGAATGTAATCTTTTCAGTACAATGTAAAATGCTTTTATGAAAAATGGCACACAGTTGAAATGATAATTCATTACAGACCGTAAAGAAATTGAAATCCCCCAACGAACCCTGAATTTAAGAATTCACTTTAAGCATATGTTGGCTGTGGTCACCCGAAAAACAAAAGCAGAGGTCTATCTCAGAGCATGCTTCCAGGGAAAATGCTGAAATCATTCAGGATCTTTGTACCCAAAGCTTGTTTCCAGAGCTGCGTGAAGAGCCTGCCACACTCTCCGGAGCCACTGCCTGTCACCCACTGCCTGCCACCCATTGCTGATCCGTCAGCCATGCCCATCAGTCCTAATGTTCTAGGGCTTTTCTAGCACCTTTTGGTCCTCCTGATGTAAACAGCAATGCCAACTAATGAAGACTTTGAAAAGGATCAATGCTCTGCACTTAAACATTGATTCAGTATCACTTGCAGAATATTCTCTCCAAATATCACCTCACCCCAAAGATTAGGAAAATTCTTTCATTTTGGCAAAGTGTAATTTTTCTCATATGGGACTATAATGAAGAAAAACATTAAAAAAGAGATTTTAAATTTCACTAGCCACACTCTCTTAAGAATTTCAACTTTACTGAGAGCCCCTGTCAGTAACAGCATGGCATATATCACTGGAAAAGCTGGCTGGGATCCCTTGTAATTGGGAGTTGTCATTCCTGAACTACAGAAAGAACAATTCTTGTTCATGATAATATGTGAAAACAATTTTAAGGATGCAAAATTATAAAGTAGTCTGCTACTTTTGCTTTTAAAAATTGGTTAAGAGTATGTATCACTTGTGCAGAATTTTTGTATTTTTGCTTTTCTTTTTCACACAAGCTGTCTGGTTGTTTTCTTCAAAGTAATTTGCTTCTAAAAGGGAATTATTAGAAGAAGGAATCCTTATTACAGAAGAAATCTGCTAAGGGTTAAGCGCCTAATTCTGAGCTTAGCTGAGAGCCTGGAGCCTAGTTTCTTCCTTTTTTTTTATTTTTTATAAATTTATTTATTTATTGGCTGCTTTGGGTCTTCACGGCTGCATGCGGGCTTTCTCTAGCCACTAGGAGGGGGGCTACTCTTCACTGTGCTGCACAGGCTCCTCATTGCGGTGGCCTCTTCTCGTTGTGGAGCACACACTCTAGGCATATGGGCTTCAACAGTTGTGGCACACGGGCTCAATAGCTGTGGCACACGGGCTTAGTTGCTTCATGGCATGTGGGATCTTCCCAGAGCAGGGCTTGAACCCGTGTCCCCTGCATTGGCAGGCGGATTCTTAACCACTGCACCACCTAGGAAGTCCCGAGCCTAGTTTCTAACCAGAGAGAGGGCATCAGACAGTGAGTATCTGAACCCAGGTGTTTTGCACACCCACAGTAGTAGGGTAGCACCTGAAGGGAGAAGATTTCCAAATGCCACCTCAATGGCTCAGAATTTAGCACCAGGAATTCATCAGGGTCCCTGATTTCCAGTGAGGCGTGCACTTCAAAAATGTTACTTCAAAGCTGCCTGCTTTAAGAAAATTCAGTATTCACAAAAGCAAACTTCTTCCTGACCCTCCAAAGCATTCACCACAGGATGCCTCAAAACTGAGAACTACTCTTAACTTAAAGTATGATTATTTAATTTTTTTTTTTTAAAGAGGGCCATTGCATACAGTAAGAAATACCCACGGTTGTGTCTGGGGTTTATTTAATACCAAAGAATCCACGGTTCCTGACTTCCCTTGTACCATGCCAGCATTTTCACACGTATATCCTGTGGAACACTAGCTTCACAAGACACACTGTAGAAGGAGGTTTCTGAGGCCAGCAAGTTTGGAAAAGGGGACCTGCTGTGATGCTCAGAGCTCACTGCTGGGGGTTCTGTGTGCCTATCAGCAATCTCTACGTGTAGAAACCCTGCAGCAATGAGATTTGCTTAAACCAGCATTTATCCCCCAAACTTATTTAACTAGAGACCCCTATCCCAGAACACTGACTGACAGATGATGAACGATACCTTAGAGAAGAGTGCTTTAACATAATACCAGGGCGGGAGGCCCCATTACTATCAGACAGAGAGCAAACATGCAAATACCTGGAGCTCCAGGACGACGGGCAAAGGCGGGCCATGGTGTCAGCAGAGTAATCCTCCACACAGAGGAGGAGAGAACAGAAGGTGAAGCAAATACACACTTGGATATTTTTGCTGGTTTTTGAAGAGCATCTGATTGCCAAAATATTCTTAGCAAAGAATTGAAAAAAAATTTTGGAAGACAAAATGTAGAATATGTTAGAATTTCTGAGCAGATGAGCGAAGTTGTCAGGGAACAGAGGAAGCGCCGGGAAAGGTCTGCAGGTGGTGGCAGGGTAGGTTTCATTACCGGTAATTGACAGGGAGCCTGTTGCTCTGTTATCACAGATTTAGTATTGGCCAATTTGCAACTTGTCATTGCCTTGGCTGAGAATAAATCACTTGTCCCAAATCTAAGATGGTAAAATATGCACATGACTTTGTGTGTCACCCACGCAAAGATTTATGTAATCCTAATTGCTTTTTTTTTTAATAAATTTATTTATTTATTTATTGGCCACGTTGGGTCCTCCTTGCTGCGCTCGAGCTTTCTCTAGTCGTGGTGAGCAGGGGCTACTCTCCATTGTGGTGTGTGGACTTCTCATTGTGGTGGCTTTTCGTGTTGTGGAGTATGGGCTTTAGGTGCGCGGGCTCAGTAGTTGTGGTGCACGGGCTTTGTTGCTCCGTGGCATGTGGGATCTTCTTGGAGCAGGGATCGAACCCATGTCCCCTGAATTCGCAGGGGGATTCTTAACCACTGCGCCACCAGGGAAGCCCCCCTAATTGCTTTTCATATGAAGGTCTCATAGTCTGAGCATCGGTGCATCTTACTCTTAGGCAAATGATACAAAGATAAAACTATTTTTTCCCCTGAATCATTCAAAAGGATATGAGGTTATATATACTACCAACTGTAAAGTAGATAGCCAGTGGGAAGTTGTTGTATAACAAAGGGAGTTCAACTCGAGGATGGAAGATGCCTTAGAGGACTGGGACGGGGAGGGTGGGGGGGGACTCGAGGGAGGGTGGGGGGGAGTCAAGGGAGGGAGGGAATACGGGGATATGTGTATAAAAACAGATGATTGAACATGGTGTACCCCCCAAAAAATAATAAATAAATAAATAAAATTTAAAAAAAAAGGATATGAGGTGGCCCTGAAACACACTGTTCCTTTTGCATTTAAAGAGGTGTCACATTTGGGGACAAATGTGAAGCCTTATTTGGGGGCAGACAGGAGGAAATAGCATCTCGAATGTCTGCTTCCGCATGGATGGTAACAGAAGAGGGGTCCTCACCTGACACAGCTGCAGGAAGCTCAGGCCCACCTTGCCCCTGAACTTGAGCCCCTCCATCCCATGTGGTCATCATTACGGGGTCCTATTTGTCTAATCTTTACTAGGAAGGAAGAGGGCTTTGGCACATGCCCAGTAGAACATGAAAAGCCTGACTCTTTGTATCCTGAATTTAACTGACCAGGAACTTCTAAAAATACCAAACCCTAGTGTCAGTAACACCACCACAACACATGGTGGTCCTGAGGCTGGTGGGAAAATGCTGTGAGGGGGGTGGGGCAGTTGTCCAGCATGGAAGCTGAGCCCTAAACCACACGGCGCACGACGAGAGGAAGAAAAATAACTCATCACCATAATGCTTTTACCTGTTAGTCACAGAGTAACATTTCTCAGAACTTACCCCAAAACTGTGGTTGTTAATGGACTTTATAAACTTTCATCCAAATATCACATTCCTATATGTCCATCTATTACACTGCTAACAATTATATTTCTAAAGAGGACAAAAATTGGGTCTCTATCTGGCATGTTCAGCCCTGCGCAAAGCAACAAGGAGAGCTGGAAGTAGACTAGTCCTCAGTCTCCACGACCCAGTTCTAGATGAAGCTGGTGTCCCTCGTTTAAGTACTCAGCCTCATCACCCAGGCTACCCCATGCGGAGAACGAATGCAGAAGGATGGGATTACCTTAAACCTAGACAATGAGTCACTTAGGGAAGGTATAATTACTTCCCAATATCTGGAAATGTGTTGAGAAAGCTACATTTTTATAAGGGCATTGGTCTCTTCTGTGTAAGACTGAAAAGTAGATGAAGAAGTACCTGCTGAATAGAAATATCTGCATCCAGGTTAGTACCAGCTCAGTTTTAAATAGAAGACATATAAAAGAAAGTTAACATTCTGCCTTCTGTGGATAAACAAAGCTTCTCAAGGACTAGTTGGCAGAAAAAGCATTAGAAAAATAGTGATATGTTCTCACACTAAAATGTACCCTTTTATACCTTACATTTGTACAGTATTTTCCAGTTAACAAAAGGGCTGTTACACTTCCTCGTTTGTTTGAAACTTACATCAACCCTTTGAAGTCAAGAAAGAACAAAGAAATAACCCCCTTTTTCAGAAGCTGAAACACTGTCAGAGATGGAAAGTTAGTAATGGGGCTGAGCCTCAAATCCAGATTTTGAAATTTCCAGCAGTACTTTCACCAATTTGCATACTTACTAATTTATACAGTGTCAAGGACCGCCCATTGTGTACCAGCACCAAAAATCAGCTAGTGCTCAGTATAGCACTGTTTAAAATACCGCCTTTTTAAGGTTGAGTAATATTTCATTATACACACACACACACGCCCCCACACACACCCACACACACCCCCCGTTTTGCTTATCCATTCCTGTTGACATTCACACGAGTTGCTTCCACCTTTTGGCTACTGTGAATAATGCTGCCGTGAATACGGATCTAGAAATCTCTCTTCCAGTCCCTGCTTTCACATCTTATGGGTATACACCCAGAAGTGGAATTGCTGGATCATATGGTAGCTCTACGTTTGATGTGTTGAAGAACCGCCATCCTCCACAGCGGCTGCACCATTTTACAAGCCCACCAGCAATGCACAAGGGTTCCAGTTTCTCCACATGCCCACCCAACACTTGTTATTTTCTGCTTTTTCTGATAACAGCCATCCAAACGTGAAGTGGTAGCTCACTGTGGATTTGATTTGTATTTCCCTAATGATTAGTGACATTGAGCACCTTTTTCACGTGCTTACTGGCCATGTGTATGTCTTTGGAGAAATGTCTATTCAACTCTTTTGCCCACATATTAATAATTCTTAACAACTGCTTTAAAAGCTTGTAAGAATTAGAAAGAAAGGCATGAATTCACAAAGAGATAAGTGGCAAGACTGATACGGTCTAAATGGGCCACCTACATGGAATTCATCAAGGCACCTGTATTACAAGGCAACGATGCCACCTCTGCCCACTGTCCATCTGAGCCACACTCCCAAGAAAGGTGGCAGAAGCTGGGAGGTGGCTGCAGTGAAAAGAAGACAGATGTAGTGTGCACTGTCACTTGTACTTTAAGGCTTGGAGGGAAAAAACAACTACCCGTTTTTAAAAATATAGTAATAGTAGTAATAGTACTATAGCAGTAGTAGTAGTAATGCCCTGAGGCCTCCATGATACCTGCTCTCAAAGTCCCTGCCCAAGGGTAACCTCAGCTGAGACCAAGGTCTTCCTGATACCCTATGATCTGGGGAGAGGTCTAATCAGACCCAGATCACATTCAATACCAACACCACAGCAAAGGCTTGAAAAAACTTTCTGCTATAAAGCTATTTTATAAATGTATAATATAAAACAACCGTGGCCATCATTTAGGAACTTTCCCACTATTTCCAGACACGGTGCTAAGTGCTAGTCAACACACTGGTGAAAAAGCAGAAGTGGCCTCTGCTCTTACAGAACTTACAGCCTGGTTGGGAGGCATTAGAAACAGTTAAATACCCCCATGGCATGGAGGGAGGCAAGTGACAAGGGAGGTGGGAGATAGGACAGGATGACCAGGGAAGGTCTTTCTAAGGAGGGAACCTTTAAGCAGAAGGACTGAAAATAAAATGTTGGCCTCATGCAGAGCAAGATCAAGAACCACCCAGACCGAAGGAACAGCCCCTGCAGGAGGAAGAAAGGAGCAGAGGGGGTCCAAGCACTCAAGGGAGGCCAGTGTGCCTGCAGCACGGCTGGTCAAGGGGAGAAGGGCAAGGTCACACAGAGCAGGTAAGCACGGGCTACAGTAATAGGACCTTGGCCAAGTTCCAGACTCCAGGTTTCGAGAAAAATGCAGTAGGAGGCTGCTGAAGGGTCCCCAATGGGGCATGATAACTAGAGTGTGTGTTTGTTGCCTCCTCCAGATCACACTGCAGCAGGAAACCGAATTGGGGCAGTGCAAGTTGAGTCAAGTGATGATGATGGCTTAGACAAAGATGGCAGTGAAGATGACAGATGAAAATGGCAGGCTTGAGCTAGATGTTAGCAATGGACATCACAGAACTTGCTGCTAGATGGATGGGCGGAGTGAGGGGCCAAGATGACTTTCTCCTTTAGCCCCTCCACTTCATAGAAGTCAATGAAATTCAACTAGTAGCTTTCATATTGTGACATATTTACAAAGTAACATTGGAAACAGTCTAATTTCTGGTGAGATCCTAGCTCTTTCCAAAGTGGGAAATTGATGAACCTGCCAACAGAAGAATAAGATGTACATTATTCTAAAACACTAAATATTTTCCTTGAGGTATTACAAATAGAACCAGTGTGAAAACATGGATGAAGCACCCACAAAATGACGCCACCTCATCTGACCTCCCCAACATCGGGCCACAAAGACAGTGAGGTTTGGGCACGAGGGCATGAGGTCCGGCAAAAACATAACTGAAGTTCCAGAGGAGAAAAAATACTAATGAAGAGTCAAGATTTGATGAAATTTGTTTGAAGTTTTTCCGGCATTAATGAAAGACACCTATCCTCTGACTCTGGAGTCCCAACCAACCCCAAAGCAGGAAAAACAAAGAAAATTCCTCTCTTAAATGCACCGTGGTCAAGTTACAAAACAACCAATACTAAAAGATGACCATGAAAGCAGCCAGAAGAGAAAGACAGATCCCCTCAATAGAAGGACAACTCCATTGACAGCTGCCCTCTCAACAGCAACTATGGAAGCCAGGAGTCAATGGAAGAACATTTTTAAAGTGCGAAAGGAAGATAACTTTCATCCTCCATCCAGCAGAAGTAACTGCCAACAATGTGGGTGAAATAAAAAACATTCTAGAAAAACAAAACCTGAGTTTACTACCAGCAGATCCTCCCTAAAGTTATTTCTAAAGGATGCCTATTATCAAGGGAAAGGAAATTGACCTCAAGAGGAAATTAGTCAAGAAGGAATGGGAGCAAAGAAAATGAGAAACATGTGGACAAAACCCAAGCCAGCGCTGACCTTACAAAACAAAAACATCTAATTTAAGGAGATTTTTTTAAAAAATCATAATAGAACTAAGGTGCTACATAACAAACAGCACAGAAATTGGGAAGGAAGTAATCGGAGTGAAGGCATTCTAAGGCCCTTATATGATTCTGGATAAGGTTTAAAAGTGATTAATTTCAGGATTAATTAGAATTAACATGAATATTAACATTAAGTTAGCCCCTAAAAGAATAGAAATAGATATTAAATTTCAAAATTGGAGAGAGGGAAAAAATGGAATTAGGGCTAGGGTGGGAGGAATCTCAAACTAAAAGAAGGCAAGAAATGAAAACAAGATGATCTGTCAATATTCATATTTAATTCTTATGATTAAAAACACATTCATCAAGTAACCAGACTACGCTTTTGCACAAGGACAGGTTTTTATTCATGTTTTTACCAAGCATTTTTTAATATCTTAATATGTTTACTCAATTATTATGTATTCTGAAAAAACACAGAGCAATTCTTTTCCTTCTGCATAGCTTACAAAAATGTTTCTCCAAGACATTCTAATAGCCCAAATGTGGGCAACACACGTGCATTACAGAAATCACCTGCTGGAAACCATACAGGTCAAAATGCACCACCAAGTATAATTCACTGTTTGGGCCTATATGCCTCTACCCACATACAACCACTCACCAACACCGCTCCACTGCCAAGCAGCATCTCACAGAGCACCGTGGGTGGGGAGACAGCACCGTGAGCAGAAGTCTCTGCAAGGATGGCATCCCCACACTTTTGACTTCTCAAGCACTCACCACTGAATACAACACTCGGGGGCTCTGATTAGGGGTTATTCCAGCAAAATGCAATGAAGAAACCAATGCAGCTTTCTCTGTCAATGGAATTTGCAAGGAGTGGTTAGAGACTCGGTTTCCAGGAAAAACACATTTGTCTTAATTTCTGCAAGACAAGGAAACCAAGTGGTCTAGCAGGGTCCGGGCCTGGGGAGCCCCCAACACACACATGGCCAAGAGCTCTCCCTCTGCCTTTCCCGGGAGCCCCCAGCCCTCAGCCTCGGGCCCTTCCCAGCGGCTGCCCAGATTCGGAGGAGACAGGCATTGGTTAAAGCAGGAAAGGAAGCCTGGGCACAGGGAACCCAACGGGTCTGCTGTGAGAGGGCTCCCAGTGGCCCAGAGAAGCGGGGAGAGAGACGTGCCTGCATTTCGACAGACAGTGGCCTTTGGATACACATGCTGTGTGTCCCGCCCTCACCAAAGCTTGCTAATGGCTGGTCTTGGAAAAGAAAACCCACAACGGAGGCTGGGTGCACTAAAAGGCATGGAATTTGTAAACCACAGCTGTTACATCCTAGCGAGCGTTATTCAAAGGCCCTGGACCTTCAGTTGCTACTGACAGTCACTGAACCCCCCACAGTAACTCTGACTTTAAAAGTCACGTGACACCAGGGGCATCTGACCAACAAGTATGCTTGAATTTCGCCCTAAAATTGCTTTCTATACCACACAACACAGAGGAAAACACAGCCATTTTCTATAATCCTCTGTTTGGAATTTCCCAGGGCTGAGCTACAAATAAGAATGTCATCAGAGGAGCCAGGAGACAGCTGCTGTCAGGAACCCAGCTAAGGCGACTCAGCCAGTCACCAGACTAGGGTTTCAAAGGTCAGAAAGACAACACCTCAGTGCCCGCTGCCTTCCCACCGCCCAGCCCGAGTCCTGGCTACCCGGTCATTCGCTCCATCCTGCCAGGCCACGGCAGGAGCTGGAGGTCAGGACACCAGCCATCTCTGGCCTGGCCTTGTATAGCAGAGATCCCTGTTTAATACAGACGTAATACACCCTTGATGTCTAGAGATGGGGGTGAACAACGACCATCTATAGGATGGATACCATTATATGGCAAAGAATCACAACCAACAGATGGGCAGACATACAAAATGCCCAGGCCATCAGGAGGACCCACGGAGGACAGGGCCTGGCCAGGAAGAGTGGGACCCCTGGAAAGACGTTCCCCAGGGGATGGGCTGACCGGTGGCACTCAACCCCAGGGGTCGCTGGCTAGCGCATCACCCCACAATTTTGCAATCTGTAAAATCCTCCCAGAAACCCTTCCTATAGCCAGAGAACCATCAGAGGTCTTCAGCAGCACCTGGAAAGAAACGATTCCACCATCCAAAGCTCACAGGGCTCCTACCGTGTGCCAGCAGCAAGCAAGGTACTGGAACACAAGAATTAGTAAGGGTCCTACCCTCAGCAGGATTAGACTTGTTTACAGTGACAGGAAATAACGGACAAACTTCGTGGCAGTGGACGTTTAGAGACCATCCTATACTTCCCCTTCCCTCCTGATGAAGGAATGGAGACTCACGCAGGGGCACAAAAGCACTTAGTGACAGTGACCGGAGTCCCGGTGCCCAGTCCAGCCCTCTGCCATAACCCCCAGTGAGGCCCCTGCCCCCCAGGAACTGAGATCCCCCCAACTTGCCAGGTCCCTGTTCCTCCAAGAGGAAACCTCCACACCTTGAACTAGAGAAGATCCAAAATGGCTGAGGAATATTTGATTTTTTTTTTTTTTTTTTGGAAGTGTTATGTTCACGCGAGGTTATCTCCGAGGAGCTGGCTCAGAGATGGTTCACCTTCCTGAACCTCCACTTTGGTTTGGGGCAGGGACGGTGGACATCACCTTCATGATAGGCCCCTTTCCCTGGGAAGTCAGACCACCACCACCCATCACCCCCCAATTTAAATCCCAACACTACCACTTACTAGCCAGGTGACCCAAGGCAAGTGACTTTATCTCTGTGCCTCAGCTTCCTCACCAGTAAAATGGGATAATAATAGTATCTACATTTACTATTTACTCTGAGGATCAATTAAAGTAACGCTTGGAAAGGGTTTAGAGCAATACGGGGCAGGCAGAAAAGTGCTCCTAAGGGTTAGTTCACCAAAAATGTCTTCAAGGCTCCTCCACCAAAAACGCAAAGGAAAAGCCACCTTCCCGCGTTCATATCACCTCAAGCTCAACCTCAACCTTCTCCCTCTTCTTGACCCTGAAACAGCAGCTGTGCTTGACCCCCTTTCCCCTGGCCTCTCCCTCCCCGACCCTCCTTCTACGTCAGCGCCTGCCTCAGCCTCCCCCACCCCCAGGCCCTGCCCACAGGGCCTGCTTTTTTTTCTCTTCGGTCTGTCCTCCTTTGGTCTCAACATCAGGTTCTCAGAGTTTCTCCCTCCTCCTTGAGCCTTTGGGCTATGCCCTCAGTTCCTCCCCCCCCCCACCCCCAATGCCCTCCCCAGGCCTCCATCTGCTCTGCTCCCTCCACTCAGTAACAGGGGTCCCCAGTAGAGCTCAGGGCCCGTACTGGCCTTTCTAGATTCCTCCTCTGCTCCAGCATCAGTGTTTCTGACTCTTCAGTGTCTCCAACGGGAAGATACTGAAACATTTTGAAGTCACTGTGTTTATATAACAGGGAAGAGCTAAACCGGACTCCATGTTCCAGCTGTTTCTTTGACTTTAACTTTTGCTTTTCATTGCTTTTGTTATTATAATCATACCCAATGGCCTGCCTAAGGGAACCCTGCCCCTCTACCTGAATGTTGAACTGAGTGCCTCAGTTCAGCTCACAGGGAGATAACCCGACCCTGCCCACCTGTGAATGGCTGCAGAAAAGAAATTAACACATCCCCTCCCAGAGGCTAGTCATTCCAAGAGATGTTTTGCAAGACTGATGGCCCTTTTACTTCCTCACCGCCTCACCCTCTCTGATTCTATAAAAGAAACTGGCATCCAGACCCCCCCCACCCCCCAATAAGATGGTTTTTCAGAGACACTAGTCTGCCATCTTCTCGGTCTACGGTCTGCTGGCTTTCCCAAATAAAGTTGCATTCCTTGCCTCAACACCTGTCTCTGACTCACCAGCCTGTCATGCGGCAAGCAGAGCGAGCTTGGACTTGGTAACACAGACTGCATCATGCTTCCCCCCTCCCAGGGTCTGCCTCTTTAGGGACATCACCACTGTCCCAACCCAAGCTTCCAAGTCATCCCTGATTCTCTTCCTTGCTTGCTAGCTTTCCTGTCTGTAAAGCTCTGCCTTTATTACCACTGCAAACTGTCTGGCACCTAACTTTTCTCATTGACTTCCTAAATGGAGATCATAAAACAAGTAATTCTCACAAACGCTTTCATTTTCTGTGTAAATAGAAGGGGGGTGGGAATTGGCAAAACAAAGGGCCTTCTCTGAGTCTACTCAAGATTTCACTAGGGGCCCAGCAGCCCCCTCTGATGAACACAAGGACTCATTTACGGCAGCTCGAGACCTTATTTTATAGAGGGAAGTTCAAGGTAAAGGATGAGAGGAGTAACAGAACTGGGTCGTGTCTGACTTTCTTCTTCCTTTCTACTATTCTCCAAGCTGACATGACAACAACAGATGGTCTGGTGGAAACTAAGACGGTCTTCGGTATCAGGGAAATTAAAAACACATACAAACTCTCAGAGAGGGAGAGAGAGAGAATGTGTGTGTGTGTGTGTGTGTCCCTGGGATATGTCTTGAATTATTGAGGGTACCCTCCCAGACACACCAATATTGAGGAACTTCATCTAGATACAGAGGCAACTCCCAGGGGAATGTCACATGTCCTTTCCCTACCTTTTCATGCTAGAACTAAGTGGGGACTGGGATACAGCCTTATCTAAAAGCACAATTCTCAGTTTCATGCTTCTCTGCTAAAAGAAAAAGGATTCCCACGTAGGCATGGTTGGCTGAAGCCCTTTTTGGAAATGGGCTATCAAAGCTCGGGCATCGATTCAGCTACGTAAAACTCCCATCCATTAGGATCTAGCACATGTGGAAATGATTAATGTGCAACTGCTGTGTGTCATCTGGGCCATGAGCAACCATGAAAGCCACAGCAAACGCTGACATAAATACAGGAAAAGCCTGAAACCGTTTAGGCCAACTACACTTTTCCAGAAGATGAAATTACCACTACTTTTCCCATTAAAACAGAGTGAAGCTGAGTAGAAGAAGCACAGCTCTAAGGCACTGGCTGGGAGGAACTCTCTGACTCATGGGTCCACTCTGCGGGGGAGGGCGAAAAGCTAAACTGAGCAGCTTTGTGTGCAGACCTGGTAAGTATTTAAAATATAGGAGATATTTCTGTACCGTAAGTCCCCAAGTGGGCCAAGTCTTCTCCACTTTGCAGGTGAGAAGTGTGATATCGAAAGAGCAAATCACTTTTTCTTCTTGCCAGTTCTCAAACAATCAACTGGCAACAGCACAATCAACCAACTTTCCAGAAAGGACCACAGAAAAATAAAAAACGAGATAGTACTTCTCCCTCTGAAACTAGAGACAAAACGCCTTCTCAGTCTCCAGACCAATAAAACTGTCACGAGGAATGTAACTAAATCATACAAGTGGCAGTGCCACCTTCTCTGCTTAACTCCCTCACTTGAATTCGAGAGAAGCAACTCAAAAGTCACAGCTTTTGAACGCAGGTCGTAAAAACAAGTAATCCGCCGCCGTTGGCTTCTAAGAAAAGGCAGAGAAGCCTCTGTAAGACTTTTTCCTTACAGAGATGAGTGGTGGGAAAAGCCACCAGTCTGCGGTTTGGCTGCACACGGGCGGCGCAGGGCTAGAGCAAGGGCCGGACTGGACGTGTAGGGCACGTGAGCACCCGGCCAAGGGGCCCTTCCCGCCCCGGGACCCCGCGGGAACAAGGGATGGATGCAGAAGGCAAAGAGGCACTTTCTCAGCATCCAACGCCCCATGCCTGCTCCCACCCAAACACTCCTTCCTTTGTAAGACTGCTGCAAACCCTTTCGGGGATTCGTGCCACGTGCTTTCAAATCCAGAAGTCGCACGGTTTTGCCCGGTTCTCCGGAGAGGGGGCAGGCAAGGGACGCGCTGGAGGTGGCGAGCTCCCTGTGCGCCCGCAAATCCAGGCTCCCCTGCTGGCCTGCAGGGCCGCGGGAGGCACTCCCGCCGCGCACCGGGCCGGGGGCCGGAACCCGCAGTCCCCGAGCCGGGGCGACAGGGGCGACCGCGGTCCCCCGAACTGCTTTACGGAACCCTCCCCACCGTGCGCTCCCCATTTCACAGACAAGGGCCACCAAGGCTAAAGGGCCCCCGGGGGGCCCTAGGGACGGCCGAGAGGACGGTGACCGAGACCCCTCGGGGGTTGCCCCTCCCGGGGGGTGGGCGCCAGAGCCCGACGGTCTCGCCCCGGACGTCCCGGGCCGCCCACTATCACGTTCCCGGGCGGCAACAGGTGCGCGGCTCGCGGCGCCCTGGCGCCGATTCCGGGGAAAGTTTCCCTGGCCGCAGCGCGCTGTTTACGGTCTCGTTTTGCAGCGCGGGGGCCCGGAGCGTTCGGCCCGGCCCAGCCATTGAAACCCGACACGTGGGTGGGGCCCGCGCGGCCGGCGGCCAGGGAGGCGGGCGGGCTCCGGGCAGGCTCGGGCCGGGCTGGCCCCGGCTCCCCTTACCTGCAGCTCTGCGCTCGGCCTCCGCCTCCATGCTCCCGCTCCCTGCGCGCCGCGCCCCGCCCCGCCCCGCTGCCCCGCCCCGCCCCGGCCCCCTCCCCCAGCAACGCCCCCTCCCCAGCAACGCCCCCTCCCCTAGCAACGCCCCTCCCCCCAGGAACGCCCCCGCACCTGCACCGCGGCTGCCCCGCCCGCGCCGCGGGGTTTTCCCTGCCCTCCCCCGCCCCTTGCGCCCCCACGCCCGCCCCAGGGCCACCGCCTTGCAGTCTTGGCTCGCAGCCCCGGTTCCCTACAATAGTTTGCCAAGCGAGCTCACCACCTCCGATGAGTAGTTAGTAGTCTCTTACTACTCCTGTTGGAAGAGAAGCTGTTCGCAGCCCCACGCCCTCGCCACGCCCCTGGGCCTGGCACCCCTCTCTCTGCGCCCCTTCCCACTTCCTTCTATTTCTGTTTCTATGGGCAAGAATCAACTGTATCCTTTTCGAAAACGTTTACAGTTGAAAACTCGCTCAAAGACAACGAATGTCACCCATCACGCAGGACATCCAGTAATCTTTTCTGCTCACCATTTCAGTCTTTTCCGTTTTTTTTTTCTAACAACTGTAACTGCTTTTTCTGATAATGCCTTTATTAAATGGTCAAGCTTGTGCTCACTTGAAATAGCAAAATTCAGTGAGAAGCCATTATTTCTCTAGTATTTCTTCTTGGCCTGTAGGTGTTTTTTACAGGGGAGGTGGGGAGCAGGGGTGGTTTTAAAATGCCAATGGCCTTGGAACCCAAAGGCCTGTGGTCAGTCAGCCGGCACCTCCCCTCTTCAGTGGGCAGTTCTGAAGTTTGCCCTTCTGGACTAGCTCCCTCCAGCTGCATCCCCAGTCCTTCTGACCCTCTGCCCCCAGGATGGGCCTAGAATTCATTTGCCTGCTTTCTCCCTGCAGCCCAGCAAACAGTGGCTTAGGGGAGCCTCTTAGCTACTCCCCACGGTGCAACCTCAGCTTCAGAACAACCCACCTCAGGCAGACCAGGGCACCCGAGGCAGAGGATGAAAAATGGTCCCAGCTTCACTTCCACTGAACATTGCTGCAATAGTTACTGTGTCCCGAATTGGAGGCTCCCCTGAGAGCCCCCCTCAGTCACCTCTTGGAAGTGTGAGATTTCGTTTTCTACAGTGATGAAAACACAGAGGTCCTTGGGTGGCAGCATTCCGGACACTTAACTCCTCCAGACACCTTGTTTTCATCCAACACATATTTGTCAGTTTCCTACTGTGTGCCCTACACTGTTCTAGATTCTAGGGATCCAGCCAGTGAACAAAATGGACAAAACCTTGACTTCATGGAGGTGACAGTCAATTTAAAAAAAATGCACAACCTGAGAGTTGCGAGTTGAGTTTATTTGGAGCAAAATGAGGACTGCGGCCTGGGAGACCGCATCCCAGATAGCTCTGAGAAACTGTTCCAAAGTGGCAAGGGGTAAGATTAGTATATATGTATTCTTGGTAAAGGAGGAGTACATGCAATCAAACATTTGTTTGTAGCGGGGTTTCTGCTAGACACGAGGAGCAGGTGTCACTATGTAGGGATTCAGTGCTTTTCTAGATATGAGGAGATGCAAGGGTTGGGCTCATAAAATCGGCTCCTGAAAACAACTATCTGAAGACCTGTTCTGCCCATTTTCCAAAGCACAGAGGGCCTCATTTCTGGTCTCCACCCTGAATTCCCTTCAGGGGCTGTGGAAGGTCAGCAGCTGCAGCAGCACACGTGGTTTAATCATTGCAGCAGGGATAGATGGCAAGTGCCCATGGCAAGTGCCAACTTATAGTTGACATTACTTTCTGGACAGGAGTGGACAGGAGTTAAAGAGAACATAATAGTACATTAAATGAAAGTTAAGGAGAAAGACAAAGCAGAGAAAGAGGATGGGAGGAGGCTTTTACAATTTTAAAGTGTTAATTGTAAGCCTTATTGAAAAGATGACATTTGAGGAAAAACATGAGGAAAACGGGGGAGTGAAACATATGGGAAGGGACGATGGCCAAGGTTACAGCAAGTACAAAGGCCCTGAGGTGGGATGAAATCTCTTTTCTGGCCCCTGTGCCTTTGTGGAGCCCCTGATAAATGAGGATGCTACTTAAGCTGTTGGCACATAGGGCTAAAGACCTATTAATCTCTGCTGCAAAACATACTTGTTCAAAGGCCTTGACACATTTTTTTTTAAGTTTTTGTGTTGTTTTTTAACATTACTCACAGGGTACCTGAATACATGTTCTTTTTTAAAAAAAGGGAGAAAGAAACAACCATAGACTGAAAAGTTCCCTGCTTCTCAACTGGCTATTCAACTTCTGTCCCAAAGTCAGATCTTACTCAAATACTTCCTCTTTTCCATTATAGTTTCTGGGTTTTCTGTCTTGCTTGAGTAGGCTGAAACCACCCCCAGACTGGAAATGAACTCTCTACATTTGCTATCAGTGTTTGTACTGTTTTGGTCTTTAGATTTTAATTTTAAATCCAACTAGATGGACTTGCCTGGCGGTCCAGCGGTTAAGACTCTGGGCCTCCAGTGCAGGGTGTGCAGGCTTGATCCCTGGTCGGGAAACAAAGATTGCCACATGCCCCTTGGTATGGCCAATAAATAAAAATAAATCCAACTAGAATTTATTTATGTATATTGCCTAAGGAATAGATCTCACAATATCCAATTGTTCCCACACCGTCAAATGGTCCATTCTTTCCTCCACTAATTTGAATGACTTCCTTAACCATATATTAAATCCCTATATACATTATAGCTCTTGTTTTATTGCCCTTTTTACTGTTACTACAATACCACACTATTTGAATTGCCACAGCTTTATCATATCTAGGAGGACAAAACCTCCCTCATCAAATATTGGAATTAAGGAATTAAGTAGATTGAGGTTTGACTGAGATTGTGTCGTTTTAAACATTAATTGGCAGAATATTAATATCTTTAAAGTTTTGAGTCTTCCCATCAAAGAACATAGCACACCTTGGTTTAGTCAGGTCTTTTACTTTTTTTTTTTTTTTTTTTTTGCCAGACTTCTACAGTTCTTGCAAATGGATCTCATATATTTCTTGCTTGGTTTATTGCTATATATTTCTGATATCTGTCGGCTATTTTGAATGGCTCTTTCTTTTCTTCAGTTACATTTACTAATCAGTTATTGCTGGTATACAAGAAGACCCTTAGCTAGGGTAAATGCCAATCTCACACCCAGCCACTTTTATGAGGTCCAGTATTTTCTAAAGTCAATTATCACAGAATTTCTAGGTAGACAATCAGATGGTTTGTAAATAAGTCACTGGATTCCTAAACCTTCCTCAAACCTATGCAGCCACAAAGCACTCACTTCTGACACCAAAACTGCCCTTGGCCCTAACAAAGAAAAAATGAAAAATATTGTTTATATATGTAACTCAGAAAATAGAGGCCTGGAGCATGTTTTCAGTACAGTCCTCCCTTCATTCCAGGAGGTTGTTAAGCGCTCTGCTGCGTCCTCCATCTGGCCTCATTTATCTACACAGGAATTTCCTCAGTGTTAAGAACACAACTGTTCTAGCCATTCCCAAGATATTTGTGAAATTTGAAAGAAAAATCCAGTATTTAAACAATACCACTAGCAAGCTACTGGATTTTAATAAATAAACCAATTTCTGTAGCCGCAGTTGTTACTTTTCAATCAAGGAAATGGAGTCCTTAAAAAAAAAAAATCAAGACAGCAAAAATCAAAGGGAAAAATACAAGACAGAAGAAAAATATAGGCAAACCTTTCTCCTATAAAATGTAAGGAAACGATTACCTGATGATGTATCACAGCAGATGGCCAGAAATTTTAAAACACTAATCTTCAAGATATTAATTCGTATTTCATAGGTGAAGTTGTAAAAACTAGTATCTTCTACGCCAGTTTCCCATGGAATGCTAAAGATAATCTCGGCATTGTTATACAGTCTCTGACACACCAATTCCCTCATTGTTTTAAAACAGTTTTAAATGGTTGTTTCAGAATGTTATAAAAGTCACAAATTTGTTACATTTAAATCTGTAAATGTCAAAAGCATCTGAGAGTGAGGCTTTAGTAGGAAGGTGAATACATGGCATAAATAAGGCATGAATATATGGCATCTGAAACATCCAACAAAAAAAAATGAAGTACAGCTTCAGGATGCTTCCTTACCTGGGTTTTGGAGCAAAGTCTCGTCTAGGACAGCTTGCAATTGAGCATACACAGGTGAGAAAAAATATTAACTGCTAACTGCTTCAGTGAGCTAATTCCACAGTGGTAAAAATCATAAATACTATCATTTTGAAAACAAAACAGTCTACTACATTTATTCAGACGGCTTTTCTAATTTAACACCAGGGAAACCTAATGAAAAAGGGAAAGCAATGCGTTTTTTGATGGAACATTCGGAATTACTTAATCCTTTTGATTTTATTTAAAAGCTACTGGTTTAACTGGACATTTGTTCGTGTATCCCACAAGATCACTTTATCACCAGCCCTCTCTTGTTCTGTATAGGAGAAAAATTATATTCTAGGGCAGGGTTTGGCACACTATAGCCCACAGCCCCAACCCAGCCCACTGCCTATTTTTGTGCAGCCTGTGGACTAGAACAATGTTTACTTTTGTAAATAATTGAAACAAATTAGAAGAAGAATCGTTTGTGACACATGGACATTCAAATTTCAGCGTCCATCATTATTGGCACACTGCCATGCCCACTCATTTGCCTATTATCTACCGCTGCTGGAAACACCACGTGGCCCTCAAAGCTTAAAATATTTACCATCTAGCTCTTTAGAGAAACTGTGTGTCCACCCCTGTTGGACTCAAGCTGGAAAGGCAAAGTAATAGGGAAGGGTGAGTCCCAAAGCCTACCTTAGAAGAGTGACATTTTTGGAGAACTTGTTAGTGCTTCGACAAGATGCAGGTTGGCTGTGAAATCTGTTTTATGGTAGAGTAAGCAGCTGATTTGGAAGCAGTGAGTTATTGTTATTCTTGTTATTATTATTGCTATTTTAAACATCAGTGTTTCTTGCTGATTTATTTTCTCCACCTCCCGAGAGGAAGGACTAGTTTGATTACATCTCATTTATGTCAACTGCACAAAATGTGTCGCAACAGTTGTTTATGTCAAAGACAATAAACAAACCCTTTTCATCCTTCTTGCTTAAGCAGGAAGTCACAACTTGCCAAGAAGAAATTTAAAACAAACCCCATCACGTTGTATGTTTGGTTCAAAACGAGAAATATTTTAGGTCTTGGGATACGGTTATCTTGGCAACCCCATTTGTCCTCCCTGGTGAGAACACGTGCACGCTGCTGCTTGCTTTCCGGTTCACTGAGAGAGGGTCACACCTTGCCCTCTTAATCCCAGAGTCAAATATGATTACAAATATTTTCCTCTCGGGAATCTAACGTGTAAGGGAGATCACTGTGCTTTTTGTTAAACAAGACATCTCTCTTTAGCTGCCTTATTCGTTCTCAGGCTTACTATATTTCATCAGCCTAAAGATTAGGTTTGACGTCGACAATTGTTAGAGACCATTTGTTTTTACAGTGGGAAAAGAAATAAAAGTACAGATGTCAGACCTTGAAATCCATACTTCTCTGAATTGTTCTCATTTTTGAGAGTGAGGACGTGTGTGTGTTTTTCCCCCACGTGGGGATGAATACAGTTACAGACATCACTGCGGCTAAGTCAAAATAGTCTATGTCTCTCATTTTCTTTTTCACTAATTGCAAAATTAGAGGAAATTTTAGGACATAATAAGTGAATTGTGGGAAAGTGAAAATTCCAGGACACATCCCAGTTGGAGTTAAAATAGGAATGGCTCATGTCAAATCCTGAAAAAAAATAAACATTGCAACTTTGTTATCAGAAAAGTAGCATTGTTAAAAACAGACAGTCTTAGCAGTTGAGGAGTCTGTTTTGAGGCATAAGTTAACATTAGTAAACACAAGGTAGATACCCAGACCTCATTAATCATGTTGATATCAGAGTTTGACCATAGCGGCAACCAACTTTACAAATGTGGGCATTTCCAGTAATCTAATCTCCTTTACATCTGTGATGGACAAGCAAAGCCCTCCTGATAGAAGGACTAGGTGAGTGACATGAACCAAGGGAGCCATTTACCAGAGGTGGGGTGGGGGCGTGGGGGGTAGAAAACATGAACAGTGAGAATATGAGAAACTGGTTAATTGCTTTCAAACTTGGATCTTTGTATTGCCAACTTTCTTCTCAAAATAGGGTGAAATGCAAAGGTCTCTGTATCCCTTGCAAAACAAGGTGGCCCCAGCTTCCCAGAGCAGGCAGGGGAAGGTCACTGGGGGCAAATGCCACTTCCCACCTGTTCTTTTCTGTAAATAAGCCTGCAGCCCACACCAGGGGCCAATTAAAAGGAATAGCTGTTGGTTCAGTGGCCCAGGAAGGCATCAGGTGGAGTCTAGTTCCTTGGCAGTGATCCCAATTAAGTACGGATGGGGGTGAACTGTTTTTTATCAGGGGGCCAATTAAGAAGATGAATTAAGATGCAACCTCAAGGTCACGGCCTCTATTAGGGAGTACTCTGAACTTGGGGAAACAGTATGATCCTGGGGGGGGTGGGGTTCTATTGGCCTCCCCTGGATGGAGCCGCTCATGGTGCCCAGATGGGGAAAGAGAATGATGATTTTTGTACCTCTTATCGGACAGCTTTGGTAAAAAGTATTCTTCATTTTTAAAAAGGGGATTTTTGTTTAAGTAGCGTATTCTGAAAGGTCAAGATGTCGCACAACATGGCTTCTTCAACAGAGGAACAAGCCCCAAATGTTAGCTCTTTTGGCTACTCTGACAATTAAAAAGGAGGAAGAATGGGCTACAGAGCCAAGGTGACATGCCAAAGCATTTAGTGGTGCGGGTAGCTAGTCAAGCGCCGTGTTCAGCACTGATGCAGGCAGAATGGGGGATGATGAGAGCACAGTCAGGGAAGCCGGAGCAGACACTGCTGGCTGTGTGAGCCTCTGCCCCTAGGGCTTCAGGAGGGCTGGGAACAGTGCCTGGGGCTCAGTAACACTCCACCCAGGAAGCGGTGCTGTGGTCATCGGCATTTTTCAGAAAGGGGAAAGGGCGGGGGTGGGGGGACCAGGCACAGGTTAACTTGCCTGAGGACCGCTTATAGGCGGCAGGTGCTTTCAACCATCATTTTTAACTATAAGCTTCATCTGTGGTTTTGGTTTCTTTTTCTTTTTTTTTAAACATATTTTGCAGAATCAGTTTCAAGAGCTACCAAATTTCATCAAGCCAAGGTGTAAACAAACAACTTGTAAGGTCCCCACCATCCTGACTTGCAGGGGGCTGTACGGGTTTCAGCACCTTTTAGCCCCCGCCCAATCCCAGTCCCAGGCAAACTGGGACTGTTGGTCACCAGACTCGTGGCTCACATCCGAACATACGGCCCAACAAAGTGACCCAGACCCAAGTGGCCAGAAAGACCGTGATGGCGCTCCGACCCTCTCCTTTTCTGTTGCCGCTGCCTCTGTGTCCTGAGCTGCCCATTTCTGCTTTCGGGGGGCGGGGGGGGGGGCGGGGGGCATTGTCTTACACCCTCCCCGCCACCCCCAGTGTCTTCAGTCTTTCAGGGCCGCCAAAACGCTGCGGGGTGTCTGGTCTCCATCCCAGCCTCGCGCAGGCCACCAGCCGGGAGGGGCGGCTGGTACTCGGGGCACCCGGGACCCGGCCTCTGACCCGCGCAGGCGCACAAGCGCCTTCCCCACTCGGGTTTCATGGATTCGCCGTCCAGCTGCGTGGTGGTGACCGGTAAGACAACTTTTCTGCTTTCCCACTTGCTGCTGCTTTTAGCCCGACCATGGAATGCGCACTTGCCTGATCCTGGTCATAAACAGTTTTCCCTCATGGGGAAAAAAAAGAGTGGCAACTGGTGTTGCCAATAATTCCAGATGGAGCTGACTTCCCGCTATGCCCTATTTAAAAAAAAAAACCACCACTAGGGGACAGAGAGGCTTTTCTGCTTCTATGCTGTCATTCACTTCAAATAACTCTTGAGTGGCATACACTCAAGGTGCTCACATGTGGCTTAGGCACAGACCTTGCCCTTCAGCCCATCGTGGGGAGGCAGAGGCTGGCGCGGCTGTGCAAGTCTGGGGCGCCTGTGGCATCCACCCCGGCGCAGCTGCAGAACGAGGAAGGGAGAGCAGGGGACTCGGAAAGAAGGGGGTCTAATAAGGCTGAGACAGTCCACCTACCGTGACCACCCCGAGAGGGGCACATAAGCTCCCCCCCAAACTAGAGAGCTTTTAGCCACACAGGGAACTCTAGGCACCCTCCCAGAGCCACCGGTTAGAGACCTTGGACCCCAGAAGGTCAACTCAGAAGGAATGGCAGGCGCCCACTCCTGCCTTTCACCAGCTCATTCAAAATCAACCCCAGACACCCCTGGTCATTGTCACAGCTGCTCCCTGGAGGGCTTGATTTCTTCACAGAGCCCTTTCTTTTTAGTCAGACACATTTGGCATATTTTAAGTTTTTTGAGTTGTGCTGGATGAAGGCAACGTGGAAGAGACAAGCGTTCTTGTGTGTGTGGAAAATGGAAAGTTACCTATCTTAATATTTTCAGGCTATACTCAGACTCCTGTTAGCCTTCTGAGAAAAAGAAAGTTCTTTCGAAAACCTTTTATCTCCCCGTTCTCATTTGTGTTATTTTGGGTATTTGAGATTGGTTCAAATGACCCTTGAATTCCTGAGGAAACAGTACCCCGGATAAATGCAATACCTAGCACAAATGAAATATGAATATTGAAGCACCAGGGCAAGTCTTAGACTCACATCGACCCCTGCCTCTGCCCTGTCAGCCTGTGGCTTGCTGGCAAGCTCAGGATTGTTTGATGAAGTACCTGGTAATCAGCTGTGATTTGGGAATGCTCTCTGGCATCCAGAGTGTGACCTTCCTTTATTAAAAAAGCTCTGAGCTGCCAGGGGCAGTCTTTTCATTTAATTGGATTTGCTTCACGTGTAAATCTCACCAAGACAACTGGCACGTAGACAGATGGTGGGGGAACAAGAGGCTCTGCCAAACTGCCTCAAGATCAAGGCCTTGGGACTGGCACTGAGCAATGACAGTGGGAGACGGAGAAAACCTGCCTGCCTCCAAGGGCCTCTCTTAATTCCAAGAGAAGATTTCTTCAGCCCCTTTTCACAAATTCCACTCGAAGCCCTGCCAAGTTTAAAGTGTAAGGTTGACCCTGCAGAACAAGAGTTTCAAACCTTCATTTGCTGAGTTGCTTTGCCTAATTGAAAACAGATAAGAAATGACTTGAACACACTGATCTCAATGTGATTCTAAAGCAGCATGTGATTTATTTATTTATTTATTTATTTTGGTGTTGCTTGCATTTTTAGTATTCCTATGGTCAACCCAGGAGGTACCTGGTTTCTCAGTGATTTTTCCTTAGTATCAATATTTTCCTTTTTTTTTTTTTTCTCAGCAACTCCAGTCTTATTTACTCTATAGGATTCAGTCAAAGTCAGAAAACACTGCTAACTGCCTGAGACATCCTGTCCCAAACTTTTCTATTCCCTGAGAAAGTTTTACCCTTTGTGAGTCAGACTTGTTAGTGTTTTAGACCCAGAGGTTCCAGAAGTTCAGAGGCACAGTCCTCTCCAGCACTGACCCCTGTTCTAAAGACCTGAGGTCCGGGGGAGGGGATGGGAATGGGGTTTCAGAGATTGGTGTTTGATCATAGCTCCTCCCCCTCTCGGAATCTGATGATTGAGAAATACATCACAGGAATCAGAGAGATAGAACTCAGAACGTCAGCTGGCTTCCAGGTTAAGCTGAGTGGAGAACGCCACCTCTCTCTGCAGCCCACTGCCAACCCTGAAGTGGGCCCCCACCAGTCACAGTCCCACCTGACCGTGGCTGACCTCCCCCGCAGGGCCCAGGCAGGAACCCTTGAGCTCTGCACATGGGCCATGCTGAAGGAGAGGTGAAGGAAGAGGCCCCCAGGTCCCTGGTCCCATTCCTAGCCACACCGTCCTAAACGGCCTGTGATGGTTAATGTTGTGTGTCAACTCGACTGGGCCATGGTGGGCCCAGATACCTGGTTAAACACTATTTCTGGATGTGTCTGTGAGGGTGTTTTTGGAAGAGCTTGACATCTGAGTGGGTGGACCAATAAAGCAGTGCCCTTCCCAGTGTGGGTTGGCCTCATCTAATGCCTGAATAGAATGAAAAAGCAGAGGAAGGTTGAATTCCCTCTGTCCAAAGGCAGGATCTGGTACATTAATCTTCTCCTGCCCTCTGACTGGTGCGTCTGGTTCTTGGGCCTTCAGCCTTGGACTGGAATTTACTCCACCAGCTTTCGTAGGTCTCCAGTTTGTAGATGGCAGACAGATCTGCGGACTTCTCAGCCTCCCTAATCACATGAGCCAATACCTTATAATAAATCTCTTTCTGTATATATGTGGATAGATGTAGATATATACATACATACATATGTGTATATACACACACGCACATACATACCTGTACAGGCCTCTTGATTTCTGGAGAGAGAAATAGAGGCCTAAAGTACCCATGGAATCTCAACATGGAAAAGTAGGGACAGGGCCCCTGACTGACAGGCACGGTGCCCAGGCAGGGGGTTGGGGGCTGAGAAATGATGGCATCAAAAGATCAGAGAGAATCAGGGCAGAGCAGGGGTCTAGCTGGAGCCCATCCCATGCTGCCCAGAGAGACAGTAAAAGGGGATTTAGCTTTTACTGAGCACCTACCGGATTCTGGAAATAATACATGCTGTACATGGCATTGTTTAATCTGTACAGAGGTCCCAGGAGGCATGTAACTAAAACAACAGTGAAGCTGAACACTGACACTGCTTCCTGTGCTCGAGGCAGTATTGCAAATGCTCTGTTTTATTCATTTAATCTGCACAACAACCCAATTAGATTATTATAATTAGTCTGCATTTTACAGACAAGAAAACCAAGGCACTGAAGCTAAGTAACTTGCTCCACGTCGCCCAGCTGCTACGTGGTGGGGCTGAGATGCAACAGCAGAAGCCTGAACCCAAATGCTGAGGTCTCTGGCCACTCTCGACTGCCGTCAGGCCACAGCCTGCGCTTTGGCAGGGCCACTGCGAGGTGTGGGTGCCGTAAAACTGAGCAGCCGCAATCCTGAGTGGGTGATGGAGTCCCTCTCCCCAGGCCAGCGGGAAGGCTTTCCTAAGCTAGTCCCAGAGGGGTTTGCTGTCTTCCTCAAAGCAAAATTCTGCTTAACTGCCTTTGATTAGAAGTCTTCTCTGCAATTAAATTGAGTAATGGTACACAGTGTGAACATCTTCCCAATTCTAAGAACACGCCCTTCCGTCAGCACACCTCATCCAGCAGCCCAGGCTCTCGCTCCTTCCCAGAGTGAGGCTTCCCCTGGGGCTCACTTTGCCCAGGCTCACCCCCTTCAACCGCTCTGCCTCTTCCTCCCCCATGAAGTCCTGAGTCACCCCCACCTCCTCCAGGAGACGTCCCTAACCACCCCCACCCACCTGCTCTCTCCCCTCTGTGAAGTATTCTGATGCTACTTGTTCAAAGCCTTGCTATTCCAAGTATGGTCCAAGGGCCAGCAATATCAGTATCACTGGGGAGCTTGTTAGGAGTGCAGAATCTCCAGCATCACCTCAGACCTGCCCAATCAGATTCTACATTTTAATAAGATATACACGTGTGTTAGCATTTGAGAAACACTGGACCAAATCACACACTTTTTTAAACTTTTAATTTTGAGGTAATCATAGATTCACAAGAATTTGCAAAGAAATGTATAGAATGGTCCCCTGCATCTTTCACCCAGCCCCCTCCAATGTTAACGTCTTCAATATCAAAGCTAAGATATTGACATTGGTATCACTCAGTGTGTATGTGTGTGTGTACACAAGCATGCACAACTCTACACGGTATTACCACATGTGTAGCTTAAGATAAATAACTATACCACCATTAAGATAAATAACTGTACCAACATCACAAGACTCCCTCCAACTACCACACCCACCCTTTTCCCCATCTCTAACTCCCGGTAACCATCAATCTGTCCTTTATCTCTATAATTATGTTTATAGGTGTAAATTATAATTTATAAATATTGTATCAATATCAATGGAATCATGCAGCATGTATCCTTTTGAGCTTGGCTTTTTTTCACTCAGTATAATTCCCTTGAGGTTCATCCAAGTTATACCAATAATTCCTTCACTTTTAAAGCAATTTTTAACAGCTGTATTGAGATATAATTCACATACTATACAATTTACTCATTTAAAGCTTACAGTTCAATGGCTTTTAGTGTAGTCACAGAGTTATGTATTTCTCAACACAGTCGATTTTAGAACATTTCCATTACCCCAAAAAAGAAACTCGACTCCCTTATCCTCATCCGCACTCCCCTACTACACACACACACACACACACACACACACACACACGCGCGCGCGCGCACACACACACACACACACAGAGTCAAGCTCTAGGCAACCACTAATCTACTTTCTGTTCTTATAGGTTGCCAGTTCTGGGCATTTCACGTAAATGGAATCATGCACTTTTGTGACTGGCTTCATCCACTGAGTGTAATGTTTTCAAGGTTTATCCATGTTGTCACATAATCGTAACGCGTCATTTCTTTTTATTGCCACATGATATGCCATTGTGTGGGTAATGTCATTGTTTTGTTAATCTGTTCATCAGATGGTGAACACTTGGGTTTTTCTGCTTTTTTCTGTTCACTGCTGAGTAGTATTCTACGATCTAGATGAACCACAGTTTAACCATTCACTCACTGAAGGACATTGGGGTGGTTTCTAGCTATGGGCTATTACAAATAAAGCTGCAGTGAACATCTGTGAACAAGTTTCTGGGTGAAAATTAGTTTTCACTTTTCTGGGGTAAATGTCCAGCAGTGCACATGCTTGGAAGTCTTTCAGTTTTAAAAGAAACTGTCAAACCATTTCCCAGAATGGCAGTACCATTACATCCCCACTAACAATGTATGTGTGCCCTAGTTCCTCTTCATCCTCGTCAGCTTTTGGTATTACCAGTATTTCTATTTCAGCCACCCTGATAGAAGTATAGTGACATCTCAATGTGATTTTAATTTGTATTTTTCAGATGGCTAATGATGTTGAACAGTGCTTATTTTTCAGGTGCTTATTTGCCACCTGTATATCCTCTTCGATGAAATGTTTCTTCATGTCTTTTGCCCACTTTCTAATTGGACTGTCTTTTAAAGTTGAGTTTTGAGAGTTCTTTATACATTTTGTATACAATGCCTTTGTCAGATATGTGATTTGCAGCTGTGCGCAGTGTCTTTTTCATCCTCTCAGCAGGGTCTTTTGCAGAGCAAAAGTTTCTCGTTTGGATGAGGTCCACTTCATCAGTCTTTTACTTTCACAGATCATGCACTCAGTATCAAGTCTAAGAACTTTTTGCCTAACACTAGGTCCCAAGATTTTCTCCCTTTTTTCCCAAAAAGTTTTATAATTTTACCTTTTACCTTTAAGTCCATGATCAATTTTGAATTAATTTCTGTATACAGCGCAGGCGAGGAATCCATTTTTTTTGCCCATGGGTGTCTGACTGTTTCAGCCCCGTTTGTTAAAAGGCTGTCCCTCCTCCATTGAATTGCTCTTGCACCTTTGTTAACAAACAACTGGGCACATTCCCGTGTGAGGGTGTGTTTCTGGGCCCTCTACACAGCATGCATTTTAACCGCGCACATGCGCACACACCTTCTTGAGCCCTCCTACTTGGCAGTAGGTCAGCCCCACGTTCCTTTTGGGTGCCCCCGCAAGAGGACTTGCAAGCATTCCAGACTAGCAAGGTTGCAAGCCTCCACAAGAAAGGGGATGTGTGGAGTCCCCACTGGCCCTTGATGGTCTGGGAACCGCAAGAGGTCCCCAAGGAGGTAGGGGGAGCAGCGCAGAAGCAGAGACATCTTGGTCCAAGGCATGGCCAGAGCAAACCAGACTCTCTTTGGTTTCAGGTTTTGGGCCTTTCCGGCAGCACCTGGTGAATTCCAGCTGGGAAGCAGTAAAGGTAAAAACCCTCCGAGCCCAGACCCAGGAGCACAGGGCCAGCTGATTCCTTCTGTGGTTCTAAGAAAACCCGGCATGTAGGCCCCTTGGTGACCAGATCCATACGGGAGTGGAGAAAACACACACTGGCTGCCCTGGGACACAAGTTAGCCTTTGGTCCTTGGGTTGTGTGTCACCTGCCCCCAGGGGGCCCAGCTGGCTCAGTGGTAAAGGAAACAGGCTAAGGGACACCCCTGGGAAGGATGGGGAGTGGCCCAGGCAGGCTCTACTGCCCTGAGAGCTGGGAGCCCCTTCTGGGAGTGGAGTGTCGGGAAAGTCCCTTCCCCCAGCCATGGTGTCCTCCTTCAGGAATGAGGGATAATAGTGCTGATGTCACAGGGTGGTTCTGAGGAGTAAAAGAGGTACGTGTGTGAAGCAAGAAAGTGTGTAAGTCTGTAAAAGCAGCTTTTTTAAAGCATAGCGCCTAGCACAGGGTAAAAGCTTAATGCACGGTTATTATTGTTTATAATAATAACCTGGCTTCATTTTTAAGAAAGTAACCAGGAGAAAACACATCCTCAGACAGGGCGTGAAGAGGGGTCTCATCCGTAGAGCAGACCTCTCCTCCCTTTGAAGCAGCTGTCTCACGCAAAGCAGTCCCCACACGGTGTCACTTAGAAGCTCAGAGCACAGCCGTCTATTCACACTTGACCATCAATTTCACGCCTCTGTTGGATCAAGCCAAAGGTGGGGTCTTGAGTCTATTCTCAGAATTTTCCAGTCAAGCTGAAAAATGCAGCAAAACCACTTGAATCGTGCGTTTGAGGCCACTGTAGCATTGATTTTCTAGCCTGTCCTCACAGATGCAGTCAACAAAATGCTCCGCTCTTGAGTTAGAACTTGGGTTTTTTTCAACCAGCAAAAAAGCTCGGAGAACCCCAGGCTCCCTGCCAAGCCTCGCTGCTGCACACAACATGCCAGAAAGGCTAGATCAGGGCTTTATGAGTTCCTGGGTATTTGCAGCCAGTTCCTCGAAAAACAGAACTTTTTCTGCTGAATTCCAGATGGGCCCTTAGCTCTTTTTTTTTGCAGTCATAAGAATGGAAAAGAGCCGGGCTGCCAGGGTGCACCTCCCAGCTCCAACAGGTGCAACCTGTGGGTCTCAAGACAAGTCACTCAAATTTTCTGTGCCTCAGTTTTCTTATCTGTAAAATGGTGAGGTTGTGATGACTACAGGAATTAAGACATGTAAAGCCCTCAGGGCATGGCAGGGCAACTGCTGGTGCTCGCAAATATCATTCTTACTGCTAAAAAACTATACTGCCAGTCAGTTTTCTCAGTTGTGGGCAAATAGAATTGGACTTTGGACATCACACAGGAAATGGAGTGAGGGAGGGGATTATTTACTAGACTCAAGATTCATCAGTAAAGCTGGAGAGTCAGGGCAGAAGTGCAGAAACAGAAGCAGGCTGGGGGTTTCCAGGAAGGGGCAGCAGAATGACAAACTAGGTGCTTGGAGGGGCCCTTCCCCTGTAGGTAAACTAGAGAAGATAGAACTTCTGTGCATTGCTGGGCATACAGTGGTAAAGGAAAGCTCATATACATCATACCATGCACATAGATACATCACACATGCTCAGGACTGCAGCCTGAAGGAGTGAGTGTCAGCACCCCCACTGCAACACACAAAAGGCAGGGAGGGTGTATGCCATTATCCACTTCGTCATTAGCAAGGAGGTGGGGGTGGTGGGGGGAGGGGAATGAAACCAAGGCTTTTACTGTATGCCAGACCCTTGAAAGGAGGTCCTGTGGTCTTTAGCACCCCTGATTCCCAGCAAAGCATATGCAATTTCCCTTGAGGATTTAAAACCTCAGATTTTCCACAAACTAAGATAAACTAAACATTTATTTCCAATCAAAGATCACCAAATATTCAAAGAAACAAGCTACCCTGAGTAAGAATCAGCAGAAGCAGATTTAAAAAGTAAAGAACTTGAGGTTCTAAATCATTCTGCTAGATATTATCAGAAAATAGCATAATTATATATGGAATGTTTAAAGAAGTAATGATAGAATCACAGAAAATAAGCAAAAAAGACTATCAAAAGATTAGGCAAATTGAAAAAGGGAGTAATAGAACTTATAGAAATTTAAGACACAATTGTCAAAGTGAAGAATTGAACAAATGACTTAAAAGATGGTTTAGAATTATGCTAAGTGAAAGATGCCAGTCACAAAAGACCACGTGTTGTATGATTCCATTTAGATGAGTGTCCAGTTGAAACAAATCTATTGAGACATAAAGTAGATGAGTGGTTACCAGGACAGGTGAGGGGGAATTGGAGGAAATAGGGAGTGACTGTTAATGGGTACGGATTGTTTTTCGGGTTGATTAAAAGTTTCTAAAATTGATTGTGGTAATGGTTGCACAACTCTGTGAATATACTAGAAGGCAATGAATTATAGACTTTAAATGGGTAAATTGTATGGTATGTGAAGTAAGTGTAAATGGCAGCTTAGAAACAGATAAGAAAAAATTAGTGAACTAGAAGATAGCTGACATGATATTGTTCAAAGGGCAGCATAAAGGGATGGCCAGGAAAATGAAAAAAGAAATTAAGAGATATGGATAATAAAATGAGATATTTGAACACATGTTTATTTGGAGTTCCATAAGGAGAGAATGAATGAAAGAAAGCACTATTCAAAGAGATAATGGTTGAGACTATTGCGGAATTGGATGAAAGACATGAATCCACAGAGATAAGAAGTATAAAAGATACCAAGCAAAAACAAACAAAATCAATACATATACACATCATAGTAAAACTGCAGAAAACCAAAGACAAGGAGATTTGAAAGTAGTCAGGGAGAAAAGACAGGTCACCTACAAAAGACAATATAATTAGACTGAGAGTAGATTTCTCAAAAACAGTGAAAGCTAGAAAATGATGGAGTAACATCATCAAAGTGCTGGAAAAATATTGTCCACCTGAAAGTGTGTACCCAGCAAAATTATTTTTTGAAACAAGGATGAAATGAAGACATTTTCCTGAAAGCAAGCATCAAGAGTTTACTACCAACAGGCACAACCTTAAAGGAGCATGTAAGGGATATTGTTCAGAAGGAAGGAAAATGGTCCCAGAAAGATGGTATGAGGTGCAAAGAGGAGTTGTGAGCCCGCAGGTAAAATCTAAACTAGCATTACTTTTTAGTAATGATAATAATAAACAATGGCTAATTGTAAGTTTGAAAATAAAGGGCTGAACTGAAATACAGGACAGTGAAGGCACAGAAGTCAAGAGGAGTGGTTGAAGTATAAGTCTTCTAAGGCCCTTGTATAGACAGGCATCCTGATACCAAATGCAGACTTTGTTAAATTATATATATTTATATCTATACTTATATATAATATATATTAATTGAAGTATGGTTAATTTACAATATATTGTTTTCAGGTGCACAGCAAAGTGATTCATTTGTGTATATGTATATATACATAGCTGAATATATATATAGTCATATATATGTGTATGTATTCATTTTCAGATTCTTTTCCATTATAGGTTATTACAAGATATTGAATATAATTCCCTTTGCTATACAGTAGGCCCTTGTCGTTTATCTGTTTTATATATAGTGTTGTGTATCTGTTAATTCCAAGTTCCTAATTTATCCCTCCCCCACTTTCCCCTTTAGTAACTATAAATTTGTATTCTATCTCTATTTTTATTTTATAAATAAATTCGTTTGTTTTTTTTTTAGATTCAACATATAAGTGATATCATATGATATTTGTCTTTGTCTGACTTACTTCACTTAGTATGATAATCTCTAGGTCCATCCATATTGCAGCAAATGGCATTATTTCATTATTTTTTATGGCTGAGTACAATTCCATTGTGTATATGTACCATATCTTCTTTAACCATTCATCTGTTGATGGACATTTAGGTTGTTTCCATGTCTTGGCTATTTTAAATAGTGCTGCAATGAACATTGGAGTGCATGTGTCTTTTTGAATTATGGTGTTCTCTGGGTATATGCCCAAGGTGGGATTGCTGGGTCATATGGTAGTTCTATTTTTATTTTGCAAGGAACCTCCATACTGTTCTCCATAGTAGCTGTATCAATTTACATTCCCACCTACAGTGTAAGAGGCTTCCCTTTCTCCACACCCTCTCCAGCGTTTATTATTTGTAGACTTTTTGATGATGGCCATTCTGACCAGTGAGAGGTGGTACCTCATTTTAGTTTTGATTTGCATTTTTCTAATAATTAGCGATATTGAGCACCTTTTCATGTGCCTGTTGGCCATCTGCATGTTTTCTTTGGAGAAATGTCTGTTTAGGTCTTCTGCCCATTTTTTGATTGGGTTGTTTGTTTTTTTGATATTGAGCTGTATGAGCTATTTGTGTATTTTGGAAATTAATCCCTTGTGTGTTGCATCACTTGCAAATATTTTCTTGTAGTCCATGGGTTGTCTTTCCATTTTGTGTATGGTTTCCTTTTCTGTGCAGAAGCTTTTAAGTTTAAGTAGCCATTTGTTTATTTTTGCAAGTATTAACATTAGGAGATGAATTCAAAAAAAATATTGCTGCAATTTATGTCAAAGAGTGTTCTACCTATGTTCTCCTCTAGGAGTTTTATAGCATCTGGTATTGCAATTTTACAGTATCTGTTCTTGTCTGGTCTTTAATCCATTTTCAGTTTATTTTTGTATATGGTATTAGAGAATGTTCTTTTTCTTCCTCCTTTCTTCCTTCCTTCCTTCCTCCCTCCCTCCCTCCCTCTCTCTCTCTCTCTCTCTCTTTCTTTCTTTCTTTCTTTCTTCCTGCCACACTGCACAGGCATGTGGAACTTCCCCAGCCAGGGATCAAACCCATGCCCCCTACAGTGGAAAGCATGGAGTCTTAACCCTGGCATCACCAGGGAAATCCCAAGAGAATGTTCTAATTTCATTCTTTTATGTGTAGCTATTGAGTTTTCCCAGCACCACATATTGAAGAGACTGTATTTTCTCCATTGTATATTTTTGCCTCCTTTGTTGTGGATTAATTGACCATAAGAGCAGGGGTATACTTCTGGGCTTTGTATCCTGTTCCACTGATCTGCGTGTCTGTTTTTGTGCCAGTACCATATTGTTTTGATTACTGTAGCTTTATAGTATAGTGCAAAGTCAGAGAGTGTGATTCTCCTAGCTCCATTCTTCTTTCTCAAGATTGTTTTGGCTATTCAGTGTCTTTTGTGTTTCCATACAAAGTAAAAAATAATTGTTTTAGCTCTGTGAAAAATGCCATTGGTAATTTGATAGGAATTGCATTGAATCTAGATTGCCTTGGGTAGCATGGTCATTTTAACAATATTGTTTCTTCCAATTCAAGAACATATTATATCTTTCCATCTGTTTGTATCATCTTCCATTTCTTTCATCAGTGTCTTATAGTTTTCTGAGTATGGGTCTATTACCTCGTTAGGTAGGTTTATTCCTAGGTATTTTATTCTTTTTGATGTAATGGTAAATGGAATTGTTTCCTTAATTTCTCTTTCTGATCTTTCCTTTTTAGTGTATAGAAATGCGACAGATGTCTGTATATTAATTTTGTTTCCTGCAACTTTACTAAATACATTTATGAGTTCTAGTAGTTTTCTGATGGTATCTTTAGGATTTTCAATGTATAGTCATTGCAAACAGTGACAGTTTTACATCTTCCTTTCCCATTTGGATTCCTTTTATTTCTTTTTCTTCTCTGATTGCTGTGGCTAGGACTTCCAAAACAATGTTGAATAAAAGTGGTGAGGGTGGGCATCCTTATCCTGTTCCTGATCTTAGATGGAATGCTTTTAGAGTTTCACCATTGAATATGATGTTTGCTCTGGGTTTGTCATACATGGCCTTTATTATGCTGAGGTATGTTCCCTCTGTGCCCACGTTCTGGAGCGTTATTATCATAAATGGATGTTGAATTTTATCAAAAGCTTTTTTCTGCATCTATTGAGATGATCATATGGCTTTTAGTCTTCAATTTGTTAATGTGGTGTATCCCATTGATTGATTTTCAGATATTGAAAAATCCTTCCATCCCTGGGATAAATCCCAATTATGTATGTGTGGCAAAATTTCAAGAGTAACTGTGAAAGAATAGAAATAGAGTATATGGTTACCAAGAGAGCAGGGAAATAAAACAGAATGAGAAAAAAAAAGAACAAAACTTTAATCAAAGCAACCAAAAGTCACCCCACAAAAAACAAAGTAGATGAATACCCTCTTGTGGTCCTGCTGAATACTAGTTATTGTAGCTTGTCCCAATGACACTGGCTGCTGCATACTCCCACTGGCATTACTGTTTCCCTGGGGAGCTGGATGTTTCTTCTTCTTTTTTTTTTTTAATATTTATTTATTTATTATTTTGGCTGCACCAGGTCTTTGTTGCTGCACACGGGCTTTCTCTAGTTGTGCTGAGTGGGGGCTACTCTTTGTTGCGGTGCATGGGCTTCTCATTACTGTAGCTTCTCTTGTTGCAGAGCACGGGCTCTAGGCACACAGGCTTCAGTGATTGTGGTGCACGGGCTCAGTAGCTGTGGCTTGCGGGCGCTACAGCGCAGCCTCAGTAGTTGTGGCACACGGGCTTAGTTGCTCCATGGTATGTGGGATCTTCCTGGACCAGGAATCGAATCTGTGTCCCCTGCATTGGCAGGCAGATTCTTAACCACTGCGCCACCAGGGAAGTCCCTGTTTCTTCTATCAGAGTGATTTGTTCCTGATTCAAAGTCAAAGATGAGTGCACCTGATTGGTTGATCCTGTCCTGGCCACAGCAAGATGGACCTTTTCAACATATGTGCAGGGAACCGGCCTCTGTATTCCACCAACACCCCAATATTAGGGGTTTCCCCAAATCAGAAGAAGGCCAAAGAAATAGCAATGTTGATATGGATATAAAATATTAAGTCTACTGTTCTCAGTTCAGTCTATATTTATTCAGTTCCTGAATTGGAAGATAGTCTACTAACACATGAATCTCTTCCTGTTCCTATTCCACCCCAGCTAGGTGTACTGCAATACAATTTTGACACTAACCCCCTGGAGTACACATAGACTTCACAGATTGAGGGCAAAGTCCTCCACAAGACTGCCCCCCTTCAGACTCCAGCAGCATTTCAGGGGTCCTCAGGTCACCTGTGCTTCTGACTGACTATAAATTCAGGAATTTTCACAACCCCCACAGTTTTGATAATTTGTTAGAATGACACACAGAGCTCAGGAAAGCACTAAACTTACATTTTTTTTAAACAAAGGATACTTATAGGGTGGATCCTGGGTGGGTCCCAAATGCAGAAGTTTCATGCCCTCTTCCTGTGCAGTCAGGGCACATCACCCCCTGGCACATCAATGTATTCATCAGCCAGGAAACACTACTGAACCTCCATAAACGGAGTTTTTATTGGAGTTTCATTGGGTAGGCAAGGTTGGTTAAATCACTGGCCATGTGATTGAATTCAGTCTCCAGTCTATCTCCCCTCCCTGAAGTTCAGGCAGCTGAAAGTCCCCACC
Organism: Hippopotamus amphibius kiboko; assembly: GCF_030028045.1. Taxonomy (NCBI): domain Eukaryota; kingdom Metazoa; phylum Chordata; class Mammalia; order Artiodactyla; family Hippopotamidae; genus Hippopotamus; species Hippopotamus amphibius. The sequence goes on along the minus strand of NC_080187.1, from coordinate 132,326,964 downwards.
CTCTAATCACATGGTTGGTGTTTCTGGTGACCAGATCTCATCCTGTAGCCATCAAGGGGCCACCATGAGTCACCCCATCAGCATAACAAAGACATTCCTGTTGCTCCAGAAATTCCAAGAGTTTTGAAGCTCTGTGCCTGGAACTGGGGACAAAGACCAGATATACTCTTTCTCATAGCAGAGCTCCCTAGAGGGGTTCCTGTGTAGGGGGAGTAGGTGGCTCATGAATGAGGTAATTGTAACCCAAAGCAGATTCTGAGAAGTGCTACACTGGGAGACTCTGGAGAGGAAAAGATTAATTTCATTCTGGAGAACATATGAAAGAAAGGAAACTGAAGCAGAGTGAGAAAAAGCTGCATCCCTGGGAGGTTCCTAGGAAAGCCATCTGGTGGAAGCAGCAGTGGAGGACAGGCTAACCTCTGACAAGAGGGAATTAATTCTCTAAACCGCCATGCACTGGGTGCTCCAGACACTTCGTGAAGAGTGGCTTGCTGAATTCTTCCTACAGTCCAGAGAGGTTGATCCTGTTATTCCCATTTTGCAAGCAAGGAAATGGGTGCTCAGAGAGGTTGACCATCTGGCCTGAGGACATGTGCCATGAAATGGCTATGCCTAGATTCCAGTCTCAGGTGGTCCTGCTGAGTGAAGTCTAGGTTCAGCCCACTTACCTCACTCTTCCCCTGGGGGAAAAAAACACTTGGTTCAGAAGAAGAGGACCTCTTCAGCACAAGAAAGGCTTTGAGGGAATTCCTTGGTGGCCCAGTGGTTAGGACTTGGTGCTTTCACTGCTGGGGCTCAGGTTCAGTCCCTGATTGGGGAACTGAGGTCCTGCAAGCCATGAGGTATGGCAAAAGAGAGAAAGAAAGAAAGAAAGAAAGAAAGAAAGAAAGAAAGAAAGAGAGAGAGAGAGAGAGAGAGAGAGAGAGAGAGAGAGAGAGAGAGAGAAAGAAAGAAAGAAAGAAAGAAAGAAAGAAAGAAAGAAAGAAAGAAAGAAAGAAAGAAAGAAAGAAAGAAAGAAAGAAAGAAAGAAAGAAAGAAGGAAAGAAGGAAGGAAGGAAGGAAGGAAGGAAGGAAAGAAAGAAAGAAAAGAAAGAAAGAAAGAAAGAAAGAAAGAAAGAAAGAAAGAAAGAAAGAAAGAAAGAAAAAGAAAGAAAGGAGGAAGGAAGGAAGGAAGGAAGGAAGGAAGGGAAGGAAGGAAGGAAGGAAGGAAGGAAGGAAGGAAGGAAGGAAGGAGGAAGGAGGGAGGGAGGGAAGGAAGGAAGGAAGGAGGAAGGAAGGAGAGAAAGAAAGAAAGAAGGAAAGAGAGAGAGGAAGGAAGGGAGGAAGGAAGGAAGGAAGGAGGAAAGAGGGAAGGAAGGAAGGAGAGAAAGAAAGAAAGAAGGAAAGAGAGAGAGGGAGGAAGGAAGAAAGGAAGGAAGGAAGGGAGGAAGGAAGGGAGGAAGGGAGGAAGGAAGGGAGGGAGGAAGGAAGGAAGGAAGAAAAAAAAGAATGGCTTTTAAACTTACTAGAACTCAAGAAATATCAAGACCCACTACCCAGTGACCCAGGGGTGAGCACAGTGAGGCTATTAACCTAAATGCCTCAGCCCTACATCCACATCATCGTGGCTGGCTTTCTGCTGCGAGTTCATCTCTACTGTCTTCAAAGCTCTCCTATCAGTGCCTGAGACACAGACAAGATGATGGGCTGCTTGGTCTTCCTGCTCACAATTCAACCACAGGGTTGATGAGCAGAACAGAAATCTCCTTACTAGCTGATGCAGAAGCAAACTGAAGCCCAGCTTCAGTGCCCTCTGCCACCCATTGGCCTTCTCCACTGGTCCCTGCTATCCATCTCTGGCTTCTACTTGCCTCTTCTTTCTGGTGTTTTTCTTCAGGGCAGAGGCACTGCCGATCTCTTTAAAGGCTACTTCGCTCTCAACCCTTGGACCACCCTCTCTTCCTGCACCACCTAGGGTTATTCAGTGTCCTCCACTAATGTGTGTGTAGACTGCACTCAGTGTTAGACCTTCTGATGCTGGTTTGGGACCTCTCTGGGCATACCCACTGAACGTGAGAGCATATGCCAACAGAGCATCCGTTGTACGGCTAATCATCTAAGTGGGGGATTAAGACAAAGGTCCAAGCTAGTTCAGGTATATACATTGGACCCATTATACAGATATAGAAACAGGCTTAGATGGGCTGAATAATGCACAAGAGGGCACGCATCTCCCTGAGTCAGTACAAGCAGCACACTGTCTGTGGGGGCCAGCACCAATATACCCCGTCCCCACAGAGGGCCCGGCCTGAAGCAAACGTTCCAGTGGCTGTGTGTTGACTGGATATATGAATGATTGTCATTCTTTCCTATCCTCCCACATCCTCCCATCAGAAGTCAGCCTTGTGAATACCACGGCAACATCTCGTGAGTACTTACTCCATGCTGGGCATTGTAAGTGGAGATGTATGAAATGATAGAGAGAGGAAAAGAGTGCAGTTCTATACTCTCAGCATTTCACCTCTAAGACAGGTGAGCTACTAAATAAGAACTTGAGTGCATTTTTGTTGTGGTTGCTCTTACAAGAGAGAAGATTGTTTTAAAAAGAAGGAAAATACAGACAAATAATATAAATGTTAAAAGTTCCCAATGAACAAAGACATCTCCTACAAACTCCCAGAAGGGTGACTTAATGCTGTTTACCAACAGCTTGTACCAAAGACTTTAACACTGGGCTGACCTGTGCGGGGCACCCTTCCCTCCCCAGTCATACGTCTCACACACTGGCTGATACAATGACTGTGCATTTTCTCCTGGTTTCTGGACACGATCATTTCAGAGCCAGTACCACCTCATGTTCTTTCACAAGAAATTATGTCCTGAACTCTTTTAGAAGTGCCTGAGCCTTAAAAAGGCAGCAAATAAAACAAGGGTTTTGTAAAACACACCCTGGGTCAGTTGGGCTAGGATATTATATAACTGCACTTAAAATAAACCCAGCCTGGGGGGCCAAGAGGTCAGAGCTCTTGCCAGATTTGATCAACTTGATATGCAGAATAATTTCTCTACTCCAAAGATGAGGTGGCTTTGTGCCTTTATTACATGTTGCCTTAAAAAAGCATAATAATAAAGAACAAAAGGCAGTGAATCAGGAGAGAAAAAGAAGCACCATGCTGAAGAATGCTTTAGAATGAAAGGATGAGTTGTGCAAACCACACTCAGGAACAGGCAGGTAACTGCTTACCTTTCCAAATAGAAGTAAGTTGTTTCTTTTGATTCCACTTTATTTTCTTTCCTAAGAGGGCCTCTATTCTTCCTGCCAAATCCCACGATAAAACTTTTTCCAACCTAGGGGAAAACAGACCATGTATATGACAGACATTTTTCCAATCTGGCCCAGAGTGGGGTCTGTTCTGTTTTCTTGATTAATACGGGAAAGCCTGGGATAAAAATCACCAGCATGAAGATACAAGAAGACCCCGATATCTCCCTGCAATGTGCAGAGACCTCACCTATGGTAGCAACCAGCTCAGTGCCAGTCACTTCCGGGGCAACCCCTTGGATGGGTTGTGTGGACTTCAACCTCAAAGGCTGGATAACCCCAACTCACTTGAACCCTCTTCCATGATTTCTTATGCCTTGTTTCTTTAATCTGGTGGCTGTGTAGAGTGAGCTCATCCTATGGGTGGAAAGAGAAGTAGCCACATTACTGTCCCCAGCTCATGCTGGCCCCGTACAGCCTGAAGTAGGCAGTCCTAGTGTCCTCATTTTGAAATAGCACAAGGATATGCGGAATGTGTGAGCCCATGATGAAGAACCTGGGCCCTGGGCAGAAGACTTGCTCCCATAGCAGCGGCAGCCCACCCAAGCAGCCTGGCAGCAGGGGGCCCCCGAGAAGGAAGAGAAAACCCACACGTTGGGGCAAAACACCCCACCCCCCACCACTACCACCACCACCAAGTCCGTGTTCATGAGGAGCGTCTGCTGTGGCTTCACAGCCCTCCCTGTAAACTGTGCTTCTTACTGAACACTCAGGGAAATGCATTTAGTCTGCTTCTCTGGGGGAAAACCTGCCATCTACAGACAAGTGAGTCAAGTGTTTACTTCTCATTACGCTCGAACTCCATCCCCACATTGACAGGACGATAAACCAGAAAAAGCAGAGGAAGATCTTTTAAAATGAGACCAGCACCTTTCCAGGGCCTTACTGGGGACCCCCTACCCCCACCCCTTCCCGCCAGCAAACTCGGGGTCCTCAACTGCCTCCCGGTGCTGAAGTAGAGCAGACTCTCTGATTGGTTTCCCGTTTGTTTTAAATAACTTTTTTTTTTAATTTAAAAATACATTGAGATATAGAGAAAAGTTGTGAAGATAATATAGAGAGTTCCCACATGTACGCTCTCCCCCCAACCAGTTTCCCCTGTTATCAACATCTTACACATCATACGTTAGTATGCTACATTTGCCACAATGAATGAACAAATAGTAATATAATATTATTAACTGCTGTCCATTGTTTATTCTGATTTCCTTAGTTTTCACCTAATGTCATTTTCCTGTCCGGGGTCCCCTCCAGGATGTCACATTACTCTTAGTCCTCATGTGTCCTTAGACTCCTCTGGTCTGTGACAGTTTCTTAACGTTTCCTTGTTTTTTGGTGGCTTTGACACTTTTGAGGAGTACTGGTCCAGTATTTTATAGACTGTCCTTCCGTTGGAATCTGATGTTTTCTCATGATTAGACAAGGTAGGTTTGGGAGGAGGAGCCCAGAGGTCAAGTACCACTCTCATCCCATCATATCAGGGGCACATTCTGTTGACATAAGTGATCACCATTGACCCTGACCTTGATCACCTGGCTGAGGGAGTCCTTGCCAGTTTCTCACTGTAAAGTCGCTTTCTCCCCATCTTTATACTGCGCTCTTTGGAAGGAGATCACTAGGTGCCGCTCACACTCAAGGAGTGAGGAATTACGCCCCCTTGAGGACAGACTATCTCCATAAACTGTTTGGGATGCATCTGCATGGAAGTTTTGGCTCTTCCTGCCTCACCTGTTTATGTATTTATTTAATCATTTCTCTATGTCAGTATGGACTCCTGGATAATTATTTTGTACTTGGGTTATGGCTTGCTTCCTTCAAAATCCATCTTCTCCTGAAAGCTTTCCCACCTCCTTTGCTACCCCGGTTCACTAACACACCTCTTCCAAGGAAAACGCAAGACCCCACATTTCATTTTCCGCCATTGAAACTTAGACTAAGGTGGGCACTTTTTTAAATTAACTGCATTCCTTTTATATAAATCTGCTTGTACTCCCGTCCTTATCACATCACTTACCATATTTCATTGATGCAAAGAGCCACTTCCTTTTATTTTTAAGACAACATTTTGGCATCCTGAAATCAGACAAACCTTATAGTCAATTCCATCTTACACTTTGTTACAGTTGAGCAGAGCTTTTGCTTTCTTGGTGGTCTAAAATAATGCTTTACGTTCACTCTCTGGGCTCAGATTTGATGAAATACATCATGTCCTTTCTGGATTACACACTCTTGTCAGCATAGGAAACACTCCGGCCTATTTATCTCGCTTTGTGGAATCCAAACCAGAATCTTGAGGGCATTAGTGTTGTGTTGCCATAAATATGATGAAAATATATCCTGCAACACACACAGTCTAACAGCAGAGAAAAGTACACACGCAAGTGTGACCCTGGAGATCAGGCAGCAGAAAGTCAGCTTGAGCTAGGATTCAAAGGTAACCCCTAGTTGCTCTGGTGAGGGACAGAGCTTTTGGAAAAACAAACAAACAAACAAACAAACAAAAAAGGAGACTATTAGGAATGGTTTTTCTCATCTCCATCCTCACATCCACATTAGAAACACATTTCACATTTTGAAAAAAGGTCAGCATTACATTCGGGATGCTACACCTGGGATTCCACAACCCGTGGAGACCCCTGTGGGCCTGAAGGCTGGGAGACAATTTGAGACACCATCGATGGGTCCCGGGCCTCTTAACTGACATCTAATCACAGGTAATTACACTGCACTCCCGACCAGCCTTGGTAAGGGTGCTCTTCTCTGGGGTACTCCTGACTCTCCCAGCTTTGGGTCCCACCCCCTCACATGCTACACCTTCTCTCCAGGCAGGAAGGTGTGCTGATGCAGTGTTTCCTCTCTCAGGCATTTGCAAAAATATCTAAACAGGGACTGTTGAACCCAAAGGATTTATGGTGGTGAGATTTCAGGCCCTGGGTTCCCCAGAGATGGGGACGTGGTTGGGGAGGAATAAGATGCATTTGGGGTAGCAGTCCTCAGGCAGCATCCTGCTGGAGCATCCTCTCTTTTGCCCATTGTAAGATTATTCCTATCCTTTTTCCGTCTTGGTAACTATGTTCTAAGAGCTCACAATTTGGAGACAATTATGTATTAAGCAGCCAGTTAATCAAGATGATATAGCCCGAAACATTTATGCTACTAATAACAGTGCCTCCAAAATGCCCAAAGCAAAAGCTAATAGAACTGTAAGTCCTATTATTCCACAATTATAGTCAGAGATTTTAATATTCCCCTTTCTATAATGGACAGAACACATAGATAGAAAAATCAGCAAAGATACAGAAGACTTGAACAAGCTATCAACCAACTTGACCTAACTGACATTATAGAACTCTCCACCCCAAGCAGAATACAACTCTTTTAAGGGCATGTAGAACATTTACCAAGATAGACCATGTCCTGAGTCATAAGACAGGTCTGAATAAACAAAAGAATTCAAGTCATACAAAGTATGTTCTCTGGTCCCAGTGGATTTAAATTAGAAATTAACTACAGAAAGGTATCTGGAAAATCTGTACTTATTTGGAAATTAAACAATATCCTTCTACAATAAGCCATGGATCAAAGAAGAAATCAGAAAGAAATCAGAGGTGATATTATAAAGTCTTTTGAAATAAGTGAAAATGCAAACACAATGTATTAAAATTTGTGACACGTTGCTAATGCGGGACTTAGGGGGACATGTGTAACACTGAGTCACGATATTAGAAAAGAAGAAAGGTCTCAAGTCAATGACCTCAGTTTCTACCTTAAGAAACTAGAAAAAGAGCAAATTAAGTCCAAACTAAGGAGAAAAAAACGAAATAATAAAGATCAAAGCAGAAATCAAGGAACTAGAGAATAGAAACATGATAATGAGAATCAAAGAAACCAAGAGCTGGTTCTATGAGAAAATCAATAAAATTGATAAATCTCTAGCCAGAGTGATCAAGAAAAGAGAGAGAGAGAATAATTCCTCTTAATTTTTAAATTCACTTACCACCACCTGGCTTCCAGCCCCAGTTCTGCACTCAAGCTACCCCCATCAAAGTCACTAAAGACCTCTTCTTTGCCATCTTACTTGACCTCGCTGCGGTCCTAATAATCTTTATGGTAGGCACAGTATTCTTATTGTTTCCATCATACAGGTGAGGAGACCGAGGCCCAAGTTGACCAGTTCTCCTTTCTTCTCCCCTTCTTGGCTTGGAAGTTTGGTGTTAGGATTTAATCAAATAAAATAATAACCTGGAAAGTGTTAGCTCAGCTCATATATTTACTAGTGCCTCAGAGATACATCAAATAAACACCGTTTAATCACAAGCTTCCCTTTCCAAGATCATACCCTCTTCCAAACAGCTGGTATCCTCAGACCCTGGCCACTGAAAAAGTCTGGACTCACCACTGTCCCCACCTCTTCCCTGGTTCCTGGGAAAATAACCACATTTAGATTGTTCTGGATTTGCAATACAGCATTTTTGTGGGAGTAATTGCCATCCAAAATTCTTCTTTTTAGACGAAAAGAACTTCTCAAATCCCGAGTCTCCTTTAGCAAACCAGCGGCTCAGCCACTGTCACCTTTCAGATTCCCTTGCTGTCATCTGAGAAGACAACGTCTAGATCTGGATGCCACAGAACTCCAGAAGGCTTTTGAACATGGAAAATGGGGGACTTTGTTAAAATCCCCACCTGATTTTTAGCCCTGTCTGAAAGATGGAGACGTCAGCATGACCTAAGGGATTTACTCTGAATTTAGTCTTTTCTTCAGACTGTACTTTTTAGTTAGGTTGAAAAGTATTGGCAGAAAAGAGTGATGGGGAATCTATATTTTTTTTAACTGTGGTAAAATATACCTAACATATAACTTACCATTTTAAGTGTGCAATTCAGTGGCATGGAACACATTCACATTGTTGTGCGACTCTCACCACCATTCATCTCCAGAACTTTCCACCATCCCAAACAGAAACTCGGTACCCATTAAACTCTACCTCCCCATTCCCTCCTCCCTGGTAAGCATATTATACTTCCATTCTCTATGGATTTGACTCTTCTAGCAACCTCCTGTCAGTGGAATCATACAGTAGGTGTCCATCCTGTCTGGCTCATTTCCCCGCACATCTTTATTTCTGCCCACATCTACCTCTGAACCTGGCCACCTTCCCTCCCCATTACATTCCTCTCTGTATCTGTTGCTTCTCTCTTTTCTGTCCTGGTCTCCAGTTTGTCTCCAGCACCCAGCAGAGGCCTAGGACATGGCAGGGCCAATTAATATTCTTGAAGGAATATCCTTGTTAATGAAACCACATTCCCAAGGAAGCGAAAAAACATACATCTTACTTTTAACAACATGCTTTATTCCGTTTTCCAATTACTAAGGAGCAATTACATAAGACCTCCAAAGATCACAAAGAAACACAGAAAAATAGATTGTAATTCCCCATCTAAAAAGAACCCCAAGTGCAGGGCATGTCCTCCCAATCTTTATTGTCATGTTCTGGGTTGCGTATCTATTGCTGCAATCAAGCCATCCCAGAACTTAATGGTGTCAAACAACCACCATTTTATTATCCTTCCTGGCTCTGTGGCTCAGCTGGGCAGTTGTTTCTGCTGGTCTTGCTCTGGTCTCTCTTGCTGTTGTAGTAGGGAGGAGGCTGGGACAGGATCACAGAGCTTGGCTGGGGAGCTAGGACAGCAGGACCTAGGACAGCAGACCTTGCCACATGAGGTGTCCCCGCAGGGTAGCCTAGGTGAGATGCTGCCAAGCCCTCTTACGGCTTGGGCCCTGAACTGGCTGAATGATGGTGGTAAAGTGAGTTCAGGCCAGCTCGGCCTCACTGTGGGAGGAGATGACACCAGGCTGTGAATACTGGTAGGCATGCTCCACTAGGGGCTCTCTTACCTCCAGCTGCTGTAACAGAATACCATAGACGAATGGCTTCAACAATAAACATCTATTTTTCACAGTTCTGGAGGCTGAAAGTCTGAGGTCAGGGTGCCAACATGGTTGGGTTCTTCAGGAGGGCCCACTTCCTGGTTGTGCCTTCACAGCGTCTTCCCTTGGTGCAGGCATGCAACATGCAGACAGAGTTCTGGTCTCCCCATGCCCTTGAAAAGACACCAATGCCACTGTGGCGGCCCCACCTTCACGACCTCATCTAAACCTAATTACCTCCCAAAGGCCCTATCTCCAGATACTATCATGGTGAGAATAAGGGCTTCAACATATGAATTTTAGAGGGACACAAACATTCATTCCATAACTGGAGCCATTGAAACTGAGTAGGACCCTACTGGGCCCTCCCCAGCACAAAAGCCCCTCTGCGTTCCGCATTTCTTGTGTGCAGACAGAGGCTTTCCTCTCCTAGGCCTTCCCAGAGTTCCAAAGAGCAGATTCAAGCAGTTACTAATTAGGGAAGTGAGAGATTGCAGACACAAAGGAAAAGCAGTCAATCAAGAAAACCAATCATAGCTTAAACAGTAGTTCAGTGATAACAGAGTCCTAGTTCCTCCTCAAGGGATATGCAGAACAATCTGATGCAAATCTTTGAGCTGTTCTGCAGAAACTAAGACCTCCCCCTCACCCAGGTAGAGGATGGTAACTACACACTGACCACAAGCATGTAGACCTCAGACTGGTTGGAACCAGAAAGTTAATAATTAAGATGCCTGAAACAGCACCCTGTTACCTCCCCACCTACCAATCAGAAGAAATTCATGCCCCCTGCACCCCTCACCCCAAATGCTGCCTTTGAAAGCCCTTCCCTGAAAGCCAGCAGGGAGTTCAGGTCTTTTGAGCATAAGCTACCATTCTCCTTGCTTGGCCCTGCAGTAAATGCTGTACTTTTCTTCACTAAAGACTGGTGTCAGTAGATTGGCCAAGTTCAGTTTGGTAACAGCATCTTGGAGATATGTTACGGCGTGAGCCAATGTTACCGTTCTGAAGGGTTATACCAATTCACCTTTGCAGCAGCAGTGAATGAGAGTGCTTGTTACTTTCTGAAGGAACACAACACTAGGGTGTTATGGTTTCTAAAACCTTTGCCAGTTTGATTAGTACCATAGTGTTAATTTAAATCCTATTAAACAGCACCTTTAAATCAAGACAAAGTCCTTGAAAAGAGTGGAGAGGTGTCATTAACTCAATTCCTTTGAATTTCCTGACTGGTCATTTTTTTTAGGAACTGAAAATAACCTTAATAATAATATATTGCATCTGTATATTTGAACATTTTTTTAAGAAACCTATTTATTTATTTATTGGCTGCATTGGGTCTTCGTTGCTGCACACAGTCTTTGTCTGGTTACAGCGAGCAGAGGCTACTCTTTGTTGTGGTGTGCGGGCTCCTCATTGCCGTGGCTTCTCTTGTTGTAGGGCACCAGCTCTAGGCGTGTGGGCTTCAGTAGTTGCAGCACATGGGCTCAATAGTTGTGGCTCATGGGCTCTAACGTGCAGGCTCAATAGTTGTGGCGCACGGGCTTAGTTGCTTCATGGCATGTGGTATCTTCCTGGAGCAGGGATCGAACCCATGTCCCCTACATTGGCAGGTGGATTCTTAACCAGTACACCATCTAGGAAGTCCCTGTTTGAACATTTTTTTCTAAGATTTTTACAGATGTGAATCAAGTGGTCTGGGTTAACTAGAATTATGACCAATATAACACACAGGCAAAAATATCTCCCACATTCAATTTTGAAAAATAAACTGAAAATGAAATTAAATATCCCACTCCCTCACTTGGAAAACAAAGACTCCTGCTTCCCTATTTAGCATGTGCCCCAAAAGGCACTTTTTTGTGTCAGTCAAACGTTCAGATCTAGGTGATTGGAAGAATTGTTTGATACAATTCCAGAAGTCTAAGTAGGCAGAGTTATATTGTGTTTTGTTTGGAATAATCCTGGAATCCCAGTGAAGAATGCAATCATTCAGGATCTGTGGGACCAAGTTCAGAGACGGGCTGGGCACGGCCTCATTTATCCCATACCATCGGGAGAACACAATGCCAGTGGAGCTTGTCCTCGCAGCAGGCAGTGAAACTGACACGAAGCAAAAAACTAGGCAGGAGGATGTCAGCACGTCCTGCTGGCTGCAGAGATTATAGGCCATGGTGACGTGGTGGCCAGTGACTCGGGAACTCCTCTAGCAGAAGTGGGCCAGGAGGGCCTCTCTGAGGACATGACATTTTGACTGGGACCTGTTGCCAAAATCTCAGCTCCCTGAGGACCAATGCTGAACAGAAATATGGAGACAGAGTCACGGAGAAGAAAGAAAGGGTGGCTTTATTTCCTTGCCAGGCAAAGGGGGAACACAGTAGACTAGTGCCTCAAGAACTGTGCCCCTTCCCTGGGGAATAAGGAGAGCTTATATAGTCAGGGGTGGTGGTCAGAGGTATGTGATAAGGATCAGGCAGTAACAGTCTTGCATTCTTCTTTCTTCCCCAAAGTTTCAAAAGGGTGGGTTGCTGATGAGATCAGGGTGTGTGCAGGGTCTTAGGTGGTCGGGTCTCCTAATCTTGATGAGCTCCTCTGGTCCCTTTAATCTCACCCCAGGTGGTTTCTTGGTGGCTCCTCCCTTGATGGGCAACTGCTCAGATCTGCCCTTCGGAGCTCAGAGAAGGCCATGGAGGCCGGAGTCTTGCCTACAAGAAATGGGGACCCAAAAGGCCTCCATGCCCAGGAGCGCCACAGGGCCCTGCTCGGCAACAGACCTGAGTGACCAGGAGGAGCCGCCCTGGGAAGTGGTCCAGGCGGAGGGAGTAGCTGCTGTAAAGGCCATGGGTAGCATCGCAGGACCACAGGTATCAGAGCTGGTAGAGGCGGAGAGGAAGCTGGAGGTGACAGGCTTGTACCTCGACTTTCCAGACCCAAGATCTTCCCAAGTTCCAGGTAATTAGAAACCAGACCTGCAGGAGGAATGTTCTTCTGGGCTGAGGTAATTTGGGGTTAATTGCTCTCTCTGTAGTTCTTTGGAAAAAAGTCAGATGTTCTGAATGGAAGAGGGTGCATTTCCACCCAGTTGCAGAGACAGGGTAAGCTGAACAGACCTGAGGTTGAGGTCCTCTGTGGCTCGGAAAGTCCAGGGGGACTGACACTCAGACAACACTTTATTTTGTGGAACATCTCCCTTGCGAGAAAGACCACGTGATTAATGACTCCGCACTCTGCAGCCACCCAGCCCCTGTCAAGAGCAGGAACTTGTAACCGAAACAGTACCTCTGTTACCGAAAGCTCGGCCTCTCTGTGTACCAGCGCCGAATCAAATCCCTGAGACATTTTGGGTGAAGTAGAATAGGATAGCTTTATTGCTTTGCCAGGCAGAGGGGGCACACCAGGTTTCTGCCTCGAAAAACTATGTATCTCAGCCCCAGAGGATTTGGTGAAGGGCTTTATAGCAGTGGTTCAAAGGTGGGGTCTCTGAGAAGATTAGTGTGAAAACAGGGTTTGCGCTCCCTTCATCTTGTCGCAGGTGGTTTCTTGTCTGCTCCTGCCTTGGTGAGCAACTATTCAAATCCACCCTTTGGAACTCAGGGAAGGTCTTGGGGGCTGGAGTCCTGCCTGTAAGAAATGGTGGACAAAAGGAGGCCTCCGTGCCCAGGCCCCACTCGGTTTCACCTCGCCCTCAGCACCCTTGATTTTGCTTGTTGTGGATCAGGTAGCCATTCTGGTGAGGTCTCTGCTCCCGGCTGCATAGAAGACCGAGGGCCTCCCCAGGTCTGAATGCCTGAATCTGCTCAGGCTCCCAGATGGGGACTCACTGGAGCTGAGGGCACCCTTGACAGACCATGAAAGTGTAGCGTTATTCTTGGGACAAAAACCACTGGAGATGTATTCAGAGATGAATAACATCCAACCATGTCCCTCTGAAAAGCAAATTCCGGTAGCAGTCTCTACCCACCTTCCTTTCTAGCTGGGTCTCAGGACACGCAGACTCCTTATTGCTATTCCATGGCTAGACGGGTGATTCCTCCCCATCCTTTCTCTTCCCCACTCAATCCCGTCCAGTCATCACAGGCCAAATACAGTTGATAAACTTCTAAGTTGAAAGGTAATATCTCTGATATATAAAGAGCGCCGATAAATAGAAAATAAAGGTGAATGCCCCTAAAGAAAAGTAGGCCTAAGACATGGAGGGTCACTTTACAGAGAAAGGAATGCGAATGACTCCTACCTATGTGAAAATATGTTCAAACTTGCTCATAAGAGAAAAGCAAATTAAAGTCATGCTAAGATCAGATTGGCAAAAGTCCAAAAGTTTGATAACTAGTGTGCAAGGCTGTGAGGCTGACAGGCACTGTCATACTTTGCTGGAGGGAATGCAATATGGAACAACCCCAGTGGAGAGGAATTTGGCAACCCCAGAGACATAATATATGTGTTGCTCCAGCAATCCAGAAAATTTCTAGACGCTCTCCCAAAGGTACACTGGCAAAAATAAGAAAAGACAGCTGCACCAAGATGGGGAAGGTGTCTATAAGAAGGGAGGGTACCTAAATATATGTCACATGTTTATAAAAATTAAAAATGAAGGATATATCGTAAAACTAAAGATGGTTTCTTATGGAGGGGAAAGCAAAGGAACTAGACTTCTTTGAGTAAAGCTTGTTCTGTAGATTTAACTATGAGACCACGTAGCATATTTCACATACTAATAAAACAACATTAACTTTTTTGGAAAGAAATGCATAGAAATTATGAGTAAATTGACTTGATGAGTCTAACAGTGGGTCCAGTTAGTGACACACCCACACAGAGAGGAACCAGAATGAGTCGCTTTGAAACACAGCAATTTACTTTAAGGACCAAGAAAGCAAAAGGGAAACAAAAAATCTTAAACTTTTCAGTCATCGTATTGTTAAAGGTAGAGTTAGTATTATTACTCTGAGACTATCGTGTGTAGAGTATGGGATAAAGTGAAATGTGTGCTGAAGGATATTTAGCATCTCAACCTCTGAGCCATTGTCAGTAGTTTTCCCTTAAACACGGAGAGGACTCCACATATGTTCTGACACCCTCTATGGGGACAGTATCACCATGGAAAGAGCCACAGCAAGGGCTCTCAGTTTTACAGATGAGACACTGAGGCTCTTAGAGTCTATGTCATTTGCCCAAAGTCAAGTGCTTGAGCTGGTGCCTGAGGAGCAAATCTGGAACTGAACTGTAGCCACCAGACTTCGAGCCTGTGCTCCTGAATCCTACAATGTGTGTGACCTTCAAGTTGACCCTAGTAGTACCATCTCTCCTGCCCGCCCTCTACCTTCTCTGAGGACATTGACTTTCCACAGGTGTTTCTCATCCATGGTAGGAACAGGGCAGCACAGTGCTTGGCCAAAGGAAGGACCTGAAAAAATGTTGAAAAAAATGAACGAATGAGTGAATGAAGTGAATGAAAACAGAGAAAATTGCCTTCCTTTCTGCTTGGAAAAAAAGCTAGTAGGAGAAAATAAAGAAGAGATGATTCTAAAGTAGAAGCCAGGGTCCAAGAGCCATTGAGATTCCACCCGCAGGCTGCAAGATTCACCTGTATCAGGACTCAGGAAAGCTGTGATGCTCACAGTTGCAGTATTCTGCAGCAAAAGGATCCAGATTGAAATCAATAAAGGGAAAGGTGCATGGAGCAAAGACCAGGAGAGACCAGGCACAAGCTTCCAAGTGTCCGCTCCCAGTGGAGTTGCCTGGATACGTGTAACTCTCCCAGCAATGCCATGTGACAATAGGTGTGAAGTGTTGTCAACCTGGGAAGCTTATCTGAGCTTTGGTGTCCAGGGTTTTTACTGGGGTCAATCACATAGGTATGCAGTGTCTGCCTGCCTGACCTCAGCTGCTGAGACTCCAGAGCAAGACCAGGCATCCACCATAAATCATGCTGTTGGCATAAACTCTAATCAGACCAGCACGATGTGACCCAAGGCCACAGGCATACAGAGCTGCTCTCATCAGGCAGAACATCCCAAGGGCTTGGAGCTCTTTCTCACAGGAGCTGGCCAAGGGCCAGTCCTGAAGACAGGTGTTTCTTGGAAATATGCAGAGTCTGAGCAGCCCCGTCCTGCTGGCTTAACCCTTTCCTGCCCAACCTCCTAAGCAGAGGTGAGAGGTGTGCAGGCCCACCCACCCCTTGTCCTCCAATGCTTCCTACATCAGCACCTCCTTGAGGATCCAAAATCATTTCCAGAAGGAGGTTTGCAAGTTGATCCATTGGCACACAGGAGGAAAATAGGATTTCTATTTCTGTGGGTTGTTTTTTAATTGTGGGACTTCCCTGATGATGCAGTGGTTAAGAATCTGCCTGCCGATGCAGGGGACACGGGTTCAATCCCTGGTCTGGGAAGATCTCATGTGCCACGGAGCAGCTAAGCCCGTGTGCCACAACTACTGAGCCTGCATGCCATAACTACTGAGGCCCATGTGCCTAGAGCCCATGCTCTGCAATAAGAGAAGCCACTGTAACGAGAAGCCCGTGCACTGCAATGAAGAGTAGTCCCTGCTCACTGCAACTAAAGAAAGCCCATGTGCAGCAACAAAGACCCAATGCCACCAATAAATAAATGAATAAATTTTAAAAATTATGATAAGAAACCCCATAAAATTTACCATCTCAACCATTTTAAAGTGTACATTTCAGTAGTGTTAAGTATATTCAGATCTCCAGAACTTTTCCATCTTACAAAACTAAAACTCTGTATCTCTGGAACAATAACTCCCCATTTCCCCCTTCCCTGAACCCCTGATGACTGTTATTCTACTTTCTGTCTCTATGAATTTGACCACTTTAGATCTGTCATATAGGTGGAATCTTACAGTATCTGTCTTTATGGGACTGGCTTATTTCACTTATCGAATGTCGTCCAGGCTCGTCAATGTTGTAGCATGTGCCAGAAGCGTCTTCCTTTTTAAAGCTGAATAATATTCCATTGATTGTAGAGATCACATTTGGTTTATCTTCTCATCCATCTGTTGACATTTGGGTTCCTTGCATCTCTTAGCCATTGTGAATAAGGTTGCAATGAACCTGGACGTGCAAATCTCTCTTTGTGCTCTTGCTTTCAGTTGTTTTGGATATGTACCGAGACATAGGATTGCTGGATCATATGGTAATTCTATTTTTAATATTTTGGGGAATGTCTGTACTGTTTTCCACAGCAGCTGCACCATTTTACATTCCCGCCAACAGTGTACAAGGGTTGCAATTTCTCCACATCTTTGCCAACCTTTATCTTCTATTTTTTTTTCATAGTGGCCATCCTAATGGGTGTGAATTCCTATGTTTTTAGTCTATAAAAATGAAATTATCCTTGACTAATATTTTGTAGCTGGACCAAAGCTGGCCTGGCTCTGTATATCTGCCGGTCTCTGGACAGTCTTGGTTTCCTGAGGGAAGAGGGAACGTGTCACCCTTGGAACAAGGGACACCATGATCATAGGCCCTCTGTCTTTAAATCATTTCTATTTTACTACGAAGTACTTCAGCCCAGTTAATGTGTGTCAGAATTATATTATCCAGTTTTCATGAAACTAAGCCTCAAATTATGATCAAGGAATCCTTACAAAAATGATCTTCAAAAACCCCACAGATAGACGATACCATGATGCGAACCTGAACAAACATGCGAAAACAGCCAAGTGACCCTTTTCCTGACCTCATCTGCGTTCTCTCCCAGCCGCATTTTGATGTAAAAACAATAACACTCTAATAAGAAATCAGCCAAAAATGGGGAAGAATTAAGAAAACCATTGAAAATATAGATTTACATCCACTTATTAACAGTAGAGCCCACACAAAGTGTGTATCACGCCTTAAGACAATGAAGACATCAGCTAATGACAGTGGGTGTGTGCGCCTGCATGCCCACACGTGCACACTAAAATCTTTTATCAGTAGGGGTATATGATCAAAAATATTTGGAGACGACTGCTCCAGTTAGAGGATTAGGAATTACGGGGTCACTGTTTTTCATCACTGGATTTTTCCGGCAAGAATGACCCACTAGTTTGGAGGAATAACCAAAGGATATTGGGCGCAGGCTGGGACAGTTGTCACATATGGAGAATGGAATTTGTCTTTGTTAAGGAAAAGAGAGTGACTTGTAAACAATCCCAAGCCCTTATCAGTTGACCCTATTGTTGTGGTAACATCTCCTTTGTGACTAGTCCCTGGAACTCCTCCTTTCTTTGAAACTTACCCTCCGTTTCCTCATCTGTAAAATGGTGACATCATCAGGGGACAGGGGTGAGGTGCTGGGCATAGTGCCCGCAGACAGCAAGGATGCTCCGGGGCAGCTAGTGCGACTACTGGACTATTTGTTAAGCTTTTAGTACCAGAAAAATATTACATACATGTCCATTGTGAAAATGTTATTATGAGTATAGAAATAGAAAGAAATAGGAATCTCCCCCTAATTCTCCCCTCAAGGGATGACCATTTTCAGTATGTTTCCATTTCCATAAATGGCTTCAGGAAACAGTCTGAGATCCTGATTTTTTTAAATTAATTAATTAATTAATTAATTTTTTATTTATTGGCTGTGTTGGGTCTTCGTTGCTGTGCTCAGGCTTTCTGTACTTGCGGAGAGCGGGGGCTACTCTTCATTGTGGTGCACGGGCTTCTCAATGCAGTGGCTTCTCTTGTTGCGGAGCATGGGCTCTAAGCACACCGGCTTCAGTAGTTGTGGCGTGAGGGCTCAGTAGTTGTGGCATGAGGGCTCAGTACTTGTGGCTTGCAGGGTCTAGTGTGCAGGCTCAGTAGTTGTGGCACATGGGCTTAGCTGCTCCGTGGCATGTGAGATCTTCCCAGACCAGGGCTTGAACCTGTTTCCTCTGCATTGGCAGGCGGATTCTTAACCACTGCGCCACTAGGGAAGCCCTTGAGATCCTGATTTTTACACTTATTTCTTTTCATGTGTTTTCCTGTGTTGATAAGTTCTTTGTAAAATCATTTTGAATGGCAGCATTATGCTCCACTGGTGGCTGTCCTATGCTTAATATGTCAGGCCTCCTGTGGTCTCTGTGGCTTCTTCCTGTGCCTGGTGAGCCCCTCCTGAGCTCTGGCTTTAGTTTCTCTCTCCACTGGGTGCCTCCAGCCTGGATGGGGTCGAAGGGAGCCCAGGCCTGGGTCTCAGCTACCCACCGATGGCCCCCAGGTCCCTTCCAGCCCTGCAGGTCAAGAAGAACCTGTTATCACTTCCTTTTCCATGGGCAGCCCCCAGACATGCACACACAGGCACACAAAAACCCTCAGCCAGAGGCCAGCACAGACTCTGCAGGCAGGAGTGCCTCGTCCACATCTGATGGCTGATGGATAAGTGAGCGAGAGACTGGAAGGAAGAGGGAAGGAGGGCAAGAGGGAGGGAAGGAGGGAGAGAGGAAGGAAGAAGTAAAGGAAGGAAGGGAGGGAAGGTGGGTGTTTACACATGCCTCCAAGCTCGTCCTATTCTCTTCCTTCGAATACTCTTAATCCTCCAAGCTCTCCACCAGAGCCCCCTCCATGCAGCCCTCTTAAGCTGCAACTCCACCTGCATGGTCTTGCTTAACCTTTACAGCAACCTTTGCGAGGGAGGTCCTTTATCACTACGTTTTGCAGATCAGGAAACTAAGGCTCAGCAAGTTTCAATAATTTGCCCAAACCCACACGGTGGGGAGAGGAAGAAGTAGGGTCCAGGCTCTGTCCTAACCCCCTAGTCGGGGGTCCTCAGCCTCAGGCTTCTGTGGCCCAGTGGGGACCCAACACAGCCCTTGGAACCGGAACCAGGACTCTTGTGATCACTTCCCGCTCCTCGTCTGCATCTCCTCTGAGAACATGACCTTCCAGGACATGCCAAGCGCTAGCAGAGGACCACATTGCAAGTACTCGGGGAGTTTTTCTTGAATGCCTGAATGAAGAAATGCTTTCCTGCTTTCTGGTGTGAGCCCCAGACTCTCATTTGATAAGGGAGGAATCAGATTTTGGAAAAAAACCATTTTGTAACGCCAGCTGGTGCCACCGCCTCGGTGGATTTGAAAAAAAAATTCAGAGAGCAACTGGTGTCTTTTTTCCTTTCTTCGGGTCCCTTTGTTAAAATGCCATATATTCCCGGCAACCAGATTTTGGACGACATAGAGGCAGGAAGAGGTGGAAGAAAGAGGCAGAAGGCGGGGCTCCCAGGTTCTTGCGGAACTTTGTGACTGGTGGGGTTCAGGGTTTTTGTGGGATTATGGGCCTGGCATGGGCAGTCAGCTCCTTGCAGAGCCTGATGTTTTCTTTGGCTAGAGCAGTACCCAGGATTCCACATTGGTGAGGGTTATACCAGGCTCTGTCCCTGCCCCCTTGAGCATAAAACACTCTGCAATTCTAGCTGAGAAAGTGTGCCAGTCTGGAAAGCACGAACCCCTGGCTTTCTCTGGTCTGCACAGAACTGATGCTCTCTTTGCTAAAACAACCAACTTTCCTTGGCAGAAAGGGTGGCGGCAGCCAGTGGCATGCCGTCTGCTTATGCAGAATGTTCTACTCTATGACATGCCCAAGCTCATCAAATTCTAATAAATATCACTTCCAATAAATCCCTCTTCCATGACTTTCTCAAATTAATTTGAATTAATTGTAAGCATTGATCCCTCATAAAAAAGTCCCAAATATGTGCCAGATGCTGTGCTGGTCACTTTTTGTGAAGCATTTAATATTTGTGAAAACCCCTCCGACTTTTAATTATGCCCATTTCACAGATGAGAAGACTGAGATGCACCCAGGCTAAATAACATACACAGGTTTGCCCAGTGAAAGGTGGCAGAGCCAGATCTCAAGCCTTCGTCTGACTGCAAAGCCCATGCCTTCCCCTGCAGCGCTATAGTTGAGGTCGTGCTTTCCACGTGCCCCCTTCTTCCCTGTACCCTCCTCATTCCAGGCTTAGGCTTCTGCTGGCCACCAGTTTGGCTTATTTTTTGTAAAATGCTACTGTCTGCCATGGGTCACAGTGTAGATGACCCAGGACACCAAGTGTGTGTGTGTGTGTTAGAAAGAGAGAGGGAGAGAGAGGACACATGCTTGAGGGAGCAGACTGTCCACATGAGGCAGTGCCTGGAAACTCTTTCCATGATTGCAGGTTGGAAAGAGTTCCTCAATGTCCCAAATCAAATTATGATTTCAGTCCCAGGTTGGTTGTGTCACTTTAAAGAGTTATGATGAGATGGATGGATAAACTGACATGTATCTGAAACTCAGCCAGGCCTCATCTCATTACCAGCTGGAAGCGTCCCTGTATTAGTCAGCTTGGGCTGCTATAACAAAATACCATAGGCTGAGTGGCTTGAAAAACGCACGTTTATTTCTCACAGTTCTGGAGCCTGGGAAGTCCAAGATCAAGGTGCCAGCCGATTTGGTTCCTGGTGAGAACTTTCTTTCTGGTCTGCAGATGACTGTCTTCTGGCTATGTCCTCCCTCACATTGCAGAGATAGAAAGGCCCTGGTCTCTCTTCCTCTTCTTATAAGGGCACTAATCCCATCATGGGGGCCTCACCCTCATGACCTCATCTAAGCCTAATTACCTCCCAAAGCCTTCATCTCCAAATACCATCACATTGGGAGTTAGGGTTTCAACATATGAATTTAGTGGGGGAAGGGGTATGTGTGGCGGGTACATGTTTTCAGTCCATGGCTCTCCCTCCCAACACCAATACAGCTGACCACACATCCTGGTGACCTCAGGATGGCTGCAGACTTCCCAGAGCCATCCAGGCAGCTTGGCCAAGGCCCCGGGAGGCCTGCAGCCAGTGGAGATGCAATTATCCTCCTGTCTGCCCTCTGTCCTCAGTAGGGGATGTCTGTTAGGTCTATACCTCCCCTTGCTGAAAGGGCTCCAGGAGAACCAGCAGGCTCTGGGACTTCCAGCCCCACATTGTGGGCGAAAGTGGTCTCCTCTTTCCAGGGGAGGATGGCTGCCCCTTAGCAGAGTCCCTGGAGTTGGTGACAGGGAGACCTACCAAGCTGCCAGCTCTCCCTGTAGGGACAACCGGGAGGGAAAGAGGAAGAGGACAACATTCTAGCTAGGAAGAGAAAATACGCCAGGAAGATACTGGAGAATAATTCTGTGGTAATACTTGAACAAGTTCAAGTTTATACTGGCCCACAATCCCTTATCTGCAATTCTGATATCCAAAGATATCTAAATATTAGAAGTTTTCCTTAATCTGTTTGATGGCAAAAAGTGACCTGAGCTGATGTGAGGCAATGTGTAACATCTATTTATACCACCTAAAGTGCCTGCTCCTATTTCCTGCACCAAAATGTCAAGGTGGCTAGTTGTGGAGTACAGCCCCAGATCAGGAGTTCCACTAGAATCCAACAGTGGAGGGATTCTAATGTCAGCCTGTAGTCAAGGCTGTTTGAGCACCAGACTGGAAGCTTGAAAGGAAACAGCTGATAAGCAGAAGCAGGGCCTTTCAAGTCTCCTGGGCATCGTCTTTCAGATAAGTAAAATACACAGAGGTGTCAAGTTCAATGTCAAATGCACTCCATCTCACACTTGTAGCTCTATAAAGGCCACAGAGAACTACAGTTTGGCTTCCCATCACTTTCTACGTTGGCAAGAGTAATGTCATCAACCTCTGGAAAGCACCACCTTATACTGTCATGGGGGAGTATTCTTACAAAGCAGGGAATCTGGACACAAAGACAGACACGCACAAAGGGGAGGTGATGTGAAGACTGCAGTTATGCTGCCACAAGCCAAGGACTATTGGGGGCTACCAGAAGCTGGAAGAGGCCAGGTAGGATCCTTCTCCTACAAGGTTCAGAGGGAGGATGACCCTGTTGACACCTTGATTTTGGACTTCTATCCTCTGACACTGCAAGATGATAAATATCTTTTTTGTTTTGTTTTGTTTTTGATAAATTTCTGTTCTAAGGTCCCTGTGCCTCTGCAGCATCCTGTGCCTGGTCTTCATCTGGCTCATCCCCATCTGTCTGCTAGAACTTCCCTGCATGCCCTCTGTGAACTATGTCCTAACCTGCAGACTGGGTCAGGCATGCCTCTAGGGTATGTGCACGTTGACAGAAGCAGCTATGTGGAAACTTTTGTGGGGGGGCAGGAGCCATGGCCCCCCTCTTGGCCCCTCGCCACTGTGTGAGCTCCTTGAGGGCAGGGTCCAGGCCCACAGAAGGCCGTGAGAATGGACTGTATGACCCTGATGTTGGCTTTTCAGGAATTCCCCTTGGCCCTCCATCAAGCAAGGTGAGTCCACATGTTTCTTTCTGCAGGAACTGTCCAAGCTGGGCCTGGGGAGTGACATGGAGGTGGAGCTTCAGATTCTTCAGCTGCCAGTGGATTACAGGGAAGTGAAGCAGAGGGTCACCAGAATCTGGGAAGATCTTCAACCGCAAGTAAATGACAGCTGGGGAGGCAGTGGGGCTGGGGAGCAGGGGGCTGATTATATGGTGGAGACCCAGAGCCCGTGAACCTCAAGACCCTGGTTCTAGGGTTAATGGTTGAAGTGTACCCTGCCTTCACATCCCACCAGTAAGGGCCCAGATGATTTTGTAAGGGTCTATTTGTAAAAGTTTAAGGTGAAAGACAGAATAGATCTTGGAAGAAGACTCCGGAGAGACAGGAGGGAAAGAAATGGAAGCTTTATTCCCAGCCTGGACTCAAAGGTAGTTTCCACCAAACAGAGAGGTCCTTGGGTTAGGTCCCAGCCAGGCCCTTGCAGGGCAGGTGGATTGTGACGTGGGCAGAGAGGCAAGGACCTCTGGGGCCTAGGAGGGCAGTTTGAGGGCAGCCCCCACTGGGAGGTGGGAGAGTCCATCACTCCCAGTCTATCTTATCACAACAGAGTTACTATATAGGAAGCTGGTACAAATATTCCCCAAATATGAAGACCAGATGATATTAATAAGACACGCACCACCAAACTATTAAGACAACACCCCAAATGTTTTGATAAAACAATCAGCTATTTTTTCAAAGGGGAAAAATGATCTGCTCAAAAAATTCCAACTATTTTATTAGACTGTTACTAATTTCCTTTATTAGAGTTTCATAAAAGAGCCAGAAGCTTCCACGGAAAGGCCAAGCTTCTCCTGGGACAGTCGTAGATACCAGCTGGACCTCCCAGGGAAAAAGGGAACACGCTACCCTGTAAGAATATTTGGAAATATGAAAGTATTTAAGTTAGACGCTGCATGGGTTTCTATCCAGCTGTTTCTCATTCCAGCCCATTCATCAGGGGAAGCAGGCAGGGGGTGAACCTGGCACGTTTGGGGTGTTGAGGGGTCTTGCACCCCAGAGCTCTCCCTCTGCCCAGTCTGGGGAGCAGAGCGGACCTCAGTTTCCCTAATCTCCGGCCACAACGTGTGTTCACACAGCTCGTTGTGCACGTGGGCGTAGACCCCGCCGCCAAGGCCATCTTTCTGGAACAGCGCGGCAAGAACCGGGGTTACCGCGATGCGGACATCCGGGGCTTCCGGCCGGAGCACGGCGTGTGCCTTCCGGATGGCCCGGAAGTGATCGCTTCAGGGGTCAGCATGAGGGCGGTCTGCAGGCGCGTGGCCGTCGAGGGCGTGGAGGTGGCCTTTTCTGGAGATGCGGGCAGGTGCGTTTTGTCCCTGGGCTCGTCCCGGGAGGAGAAGGAGGGGATGAAGTGGCCTCTGACCAGCCTTACTCCTGTGATGTGGCATCCTGTGCCATCCAGAGGGGTGCGTGGTCACCCTCCCTGCAGGCGGGCTCGTTCTCATCCCGCCCAGGGCTGGTTCCGAGGCCCCCTCCGGCTCACCAGCCTTTGGCGCGCAGCAGAGAAGGAGGGATGGGAGGGGGATGGTGAGAGCCACCCACACTTTGTCGATGCTGTATTTTTGTTTATTGTGGGCCAAGTTGTGAACTAACTGCTCTGCTTTAGCCCAGATGAAGATTAATTTACCTTTGTTTCTGCAGACTCTGACCCCTAGGAGACAATCAGACTTATTTTAGGCTAGTCACTCCTTCCAAAGAGTGAATGAATAAGTGGTTACCGAATGAAGTCTTATGAACCCTGCTCAGGCCCTAGCCTGGCCTCCAAGGGTTCTTTTTCCCCTTGGGTTTGAGCTTTATTCAGTTGCCAAAGAATGGAGAAGCGGGAACTAGACTGACAGAGCAACTTCTCTTGCCACTTGGTGAGAGGAATTTAATTTTAAAGATGGACAAAGGGAGGAGGAGTGAGGCTAATTATGGGGGGGGGGGGGAGGCATATGCCTCAGTCTGCCTGGGAAGGGGCAGGGCTTTTTTGAGGGAGTAGAGTGCCGCTCCTTTTTTTTTATCCTTTTTATGGTCCTTAATGGCAGGTCCTGGCCACCCATAGGTGTGTCTTATTAAGCACATTAAGCTAAGTTAGTAAAATCAACGTGTAATGAGACTGAGGGTCTGTTGGAGGTCAGGTTCCTGGACATCTTGGGCCCAACTGGTACCATCTGTTTTTGTTTGTTTGTAGCTTTCTTTCCTATCTCTGGATCCTGTAACTTAAAGATTTATGTTAACTCCTGCTAAAGGTGGGGGTTGGCAGGTTTTGAGCAAAGACTGGGAGCAGCTCTGGCAATAAAACCCCTGTTTCCATGTTACTGCTTCTCATTCTCGAAGGGCGCTGAAGGACAAAGGTCTGACTTCTGAAGCTGCTTCCTGCTGAACATAAGTGCAGTATTCCCCTGGATCAGAGGAGCAGAACTATTCCTGACTAGCCTAAAATAAGTCTGATTGTCTCTAGGCTGTAGTCCCAGTAGCTTGTACCCTTGTGTTAGTATCATCTGAAATTTGTTGGCTTCAAGCTGTTTACTAAGGAAGTTGACAAGGCAGTTCAGGAGGCAGGGCCCAAAGATGAGCAGGAGAATGATAGCAGTTAGTGGGGCCAGAAATGGAAGAAACCAAGTTAAGCTGGGGAGGCTCTGTTTGACCGTGTTGCAGATGGAGCTCAGATCTGGACCTTGTGTGTTATATCTGTGTAAGCACTGAGCTTGCTCATATGTCTCTTTTACGTTGCCCTCAACCTGACCAGAGTTATTGACATACGTGCAGCTGGTTTTATGAATAACTGCTCAGAGTTCCCCTTGCTCCGGTAGGAGATAGTCAAGAGCTAGCCTGGTGTCGAGAACAACATCTGCTAGTGGTCCAGAGAAGTGTGGGGTCCTTGTAAGGCATCCCCCGTATTTTTAGAGAAGCCCTTAAAGGCCTGGATGAGATTTTGTAGAGTGATTTCATGGTATGGGAACCCTCCCCAGGGGACTGCTAGTCTGAGAGTGGTCCCTACTCCTGCCAGAATGAGTCCTATTGCCCTTTTATCTCGGGGCAGGGTGGTGTTATGAATGGTTTTACCTAGGTTCCGAGAACTTAGCTGACCTACTATGCAGTGTCCCCCAAATTGGGCATTATCTAAACAAGGATGGGCTAGAGCCCAACGCAGAGAAGGGAAGGAAGAGTTGGGGTTGTTCTGATGGGGCAATTTGTTTATTCTCGGGCCACAAAGGAACAGGTACCCAGGGGGAGCTTATGTTCTGGGGAGATGAACCCCTCCATAAGAGGGGGTTCCCTTGCCATGTGGGGAGAGAGGGCCACCTACATGGCAGGGGTCACTGAGGGATTCTTTTCCCCAGGCCTTAGGAGGGCCATATACTAAACACCAGACAACTGGCATTTCCCCTCCCCAATAAATACATCTCCCACCTGGTCCATGTGTGTATTCAAGTTGGTGCAGAGGGCACCAACGGGTGAGATTTCCATAGGAGTCAATCCCAGGGCACTTAAATTGTGGGCGATGGAAGAAGCAGTGATCAGCGGCCAGAGCAACCCTAGGGTGTTATTGCAGGTTCCTCCCTTTCATAAGGGCATTTCACAGGGACAGTGGCAGCAAGACCATCAGAGCAATGACACTTTAGAGTGAGGGCTTTGTATTCATTAGAGGGAATCTAAGCAGGGAAGCGGCGTTAGGGATGGGACATGAACTTCAAGAGGGGTACGTTTAGCAGACCCGTTAGTCAAGGTGAGAGTGAGGTGGTCATTCTTAGGGATGAAACGTAAAACCTTTAATCCATAGGTGTCACTTTGAGAGTGGGGGGTGACAGATCCAGCACTGGTATAGATGTTGTCCACAGGCTATAATCCTCCAGAAATTTACTATTGCATTGAATTTCCTTACTGTGCGGATGATTGTAAGAGAGAGAAGATAAGAAAGAAGAGATAATAATAGTCACTCATCCTGCTTCCAAAGTTAATATCCCCTATATCTGGCATGGACAGAGGAGATGCTTGCCAGAGGGAGGGGGTTTGGCAGAACAGCAGAAGCCAAGTAAGGCAATAGCAGTGACAAGGCCAACTGCTAAACCTGTCTGCCACACTACTTATCTATTGGTAAGGTGGTCCTTTTGCAAAGTAACTTAAGGGCTGTGACAGGTTCACAGGTGTATTGAGTGGGTGGCTCAGTAACTTCTTCCTCGGCTGTAGGTGCTGTCTTCACTCTGGCATGGGGGGCCCAGAGTCATGCCCTGCAGTTGTCAGGCTGAATGACGAGTGGGTCAAGATTACAAGATAAGGTCCTGTCCACTTGGGGTCTAATTGGTCTTGTGGATTTCCAGCCTTCCAGGTTTTCAAATAAACCCAATCCCCGGGGAACAAAGAACGTAAAACCATGTCAGAAGGGGAAGGCAGTTCCTGATTCCCACGGGCGTGTAAAGCTTTATCTCCCCTCTCGGGAAGGCATATTTCTGTTGGCCCATGTCCCTAAGGGTGGTTTTGTGGCCATGTCCTTCAGGAATGGGCCTCCTGTACGTGATCTCTTATGGACTTAACCTGCGCCTTCCTTTAGGGGCTAACTGCATTCTCGAAAGTGCTGTGGGGAGAAGGGAGATCCAAGGTTGACGAGTCTCTTGACATAGTTTGGCTAAATTTATTTTGAGAGTTTGATTTGTTCTTTTTACTTTTCCTGAGGATTGTGGTCTCTAAGAGGAGGGTAAACTCCATTTAATTCCTGGGCTCTAGAGACTTCCTTAGTAATTTGATAAACAAAGGCGGGCCCGTTGTCACTTAGAATGGATTTAGGGAGCCCAAACTGAGGGATTATTTCCTCGAGCAGGGCCTTAGAGATCTCCAAGGTAGTCCTGGTTCCGGTCGGGGATGCCTCCATCCAGCCGGAGGTGTCAGTCAAAACCAGCAAATATCTACACATGTCCTTGTGCCCCAGGGCACTCCTGTAAAACCAGTTTGCCAGTCTTGCCCTGGATATATGCCTCTATCCTGGGTGGGGGTCACCTCCTTGACCTTGGTTGGTGGGGGGCAGGGAGTGAGAGTGAGGGTTATTCTGGAGACAGAGCAAGCTTCAACCACCTGTTTAAGGAGACTTCAGAAATTGGGAGTAGTCGTGGACTTGCTGAGACGTTGATGGAGGGCCTGCTGCGCTTCACGTGTGCTCTGGTGCGCTTCCTGGCTGGCTCGGCGTGCAGTAGCTGACGGGAAGGCCAGCTGCCCAGGATGGTTAACCATCCATGCCAGATATCCTGGGCTTTTAAAATAGCCCCATCTCAAAGCCTCTTCTCTTTCTTCCAGGGTGTATATGGAAGTATAAGAGTTAGGATCCGGGGGTGCCAGTAGGAGTGACATTTGAAGTCTGTCCCCACCCTCTGTTGCTTGTTTAGCTGCCATATCTGCTCTGTTATTTCCTCTTATTATTTTCACTTCTCCCTTTTGGTGGCCTCTACAGTGATACAGGCTGTACTCTTTGGCAAGAGTATAGCCTCCAGCAGCCTCATAATTCACCCCCCCCCCGCCAATTTTTAATCTGTTTTTTAATCCCTGAGGTCAGCATTCCCCTCTCCCAGATGGCCCCATGGACGTGTAGGATTGGATAGGCATATTTAGAGTTAGTGTAGATATTGACAACTTTCCCTTTCCCCAGTTCCAGTGCTCTGCTTAGGGCAATTAACTCAGCCCTCTGAGCAGAGCAGCCAGAGGGCAAAGCTTTAGCTTCCAGCACTTCAGTGATGGAAACCACCGTGGAGCCTGCCTTTTGCTTTCCGTCTTTCATAAAGCAGCTCCCATCAATGAACCATTCCCATCCTGCATTCCCTGTAGGGGGCTCTCTAAGTGAGGCCTGCTGGGGTAAACCTGCTCCGTAACTGTCTCACAATCACGAGTTGATTTGGGACCCGTCTGAGGGAGCAAGGAGGCAGGGCCTCAGAGTCACAGGTTGTCTAGAAGCATGGCTTGGACTTGGAAGGTTTGACCAGGGGGTAACCAATCTGCCCCCCTTCCCTTTCGGAGGTGGGGTCCAGATGGTCAAGGGCTGTCCAAAAGTTAATTTGTTAGCCTCTTTGAGAAGCTGAGAGGTAGTGGCTGCAGCCCGTAAGCATGTGGCTATCCTTTAGCAACGTGGTCCATTTTAGAAAAATAGGCTACAACCTGAGTGAGAGGTCCGCGTTTTTGTGTAAGCAACTCCAAGGCAGTTTCTCCTCTCTCGTGGACATATAGATGGACGTGGTGGCTCAGTTCGAGTAAAGCTAACACAGGGATTCTCATGCGATGATTTTGCAGTTCCAGGGATGCCCAGTCACAATCAGGGATCTGCTCAAAACGGTCAAGGTCCTTCTCTTTTAACTGTTCACATGAAGGCTTAGCAATTAAGGCAGAATTGGGGGTCCACATATGGCAGAACCCAGGCCTCCCCAGGAAACCCTCGACCTGTTTTCCCGTACTTGGGGTGCCATCTGGTAAATCAATTCTTCCCTCTCCTTAGATAGTGCCCTGTGCCCCCTTTCTATTATTAAATCCTAAGTGTTCTGCCCACTGGAGGGAGATTTGGGCTTTTTCCTTTGAAACTTTATATCCTCTCTTGGCCAGATGATTTAAGGCGTTAGCTGTGTTATGGTCGAAAAGCTCTTTGGTGGGGCCGCGAGTAGAATGTCATCCATATATTGAAGTATAGTCCCCTGTTCTAACTCAAGGTCACTAAGATCCTCAGTTAAAACCTTTTTGAAGAGGGTGGGGGAGTTTTTGAATCCCCAGGGGCAGAACCATCGAGCCCTAGTGTTGTTTTCTCCTGCTGCCAGATCCTGCCATTCAAATGCAGAAATGTATTGAGATTACAGAGCTAAGGGCACACTGTAAAAGAAGGTGTCTTTTAAATCTAGCACTGAATACCAAAGCCTTTCAGGGTTTAGGGTAGAGAGTAAGGGGTAGGGATTTGGCACCACTGGGTGAATTTCCTCCACAGCTTCGTTTATAGCGTGGAGGTCCTGAATTAGCAGGTGTCAACTGGGTTTTTTCGTTTTTTGTTTGTTTGGTTTTTGCTGGCAGAATAGGAGTGTTGCAAGGGAACCGGCAGGGTCCAGAAGCCCTTGTTTGAGTGGACTTTTTATTATCGGCTTGGTGCCCACTAGGGCTTCTTTACTTAATGGCTGTTGTTTTCTATCTGGGTGATGGTAGTCAGGTGGCACCCTCCTGGCTCGGCCCCTGGTGTCCAGGGCCAATGCTGAGGGGTTAATCCCCTCAAGGTTAATGGTTCCATTGTTCTTGGCAGAGGGTGGTGTTATGAGGACTACAGAATGGAAGAGAATCTTAGGTATTTTGATGGTACGTTTTGTGTCCCTGAGAGAACTTGTGGCTGCCACTCTGTATAGTAAATCTCTTCCTGTTAGAGGAACTGGGCATTCCAGGACATGTAGGAAAGAGTGAGATAACATTTTTCCTTCCAGATCACACTCAGGGGCTCTATAAAGTTGCGTTCCTGTGGCTTCCCTTTCACCCTCGTTATCTTGCATTTTATCTCTGGTCATTTTGCCTCGTTGGGTGTTCAAGACGGAGTAGGTGGCCCCCGTGTTGAGTGAAAAGTCAGCCTTTTTACCCCCCACAGTCAGGGTCAGCCTAGGCTTCTTGGAGGTAATTTCCAGGGCACGCCGAGGAGCCCCTGGGCCCTTCAGTCCTCTTCTTTTATGCGTGCGACCACCGAGGACGAGCCAGAACACGGTGGTCCCCTCAGTCTCCTTCCGAGACACTCGCGGCATTCCTCCTGCCCTGGCCTCCCTCCACACAGTGTGCACGCTGAGGTTAAGCCCTTCTCTCCACCGTGGGCGTGCTCTTCGAAATCCCAGGCAACTCGTTCATGTTACAGGGTCTCTTGGCGGGGGGCGGGGGATGGTGTCATCCCTTGGAGGTCCATTAACCCTGAATTGCTAAAGCCAGAGAACTGGCGGTTCCTTGGCTCGTTTATCTTCCTTTGCATCTGCCTCCAGATCCCGGTTGTGAAACACCGGAAATGCTGACTCCACTGGCCGGGAAGTGGGCGTGGTGGGCCCTCTCTCCAACTTAAAATTTTCTCCTAATGTCTGGGACACTCTGGGAAATTAAATGATAACTTAAGAAGTGGCCTGCGCTTCCACTCACCCAGGATGACTAGGAGATTGGGATCGCCATATATACATTACCAATAAGAAAAAAAGTATCGAATTGTACACCTAAAAAAGAAGAAAAGAATGTCCTGCCCTTCCACGGACTCCGGGTTTATGTTTGTGTACGCTGGGAGCCACTCCCTTAGGCGCTCATCCCTTAGGCGCTCATCCCTTAGGCGCTCAAGGAAAGCTGAGAGATTTTCCTTCAGTCCTTGGATGACTCCTTGAACCCTACTCCAATCTGTGCGTTTCTTCCCCGGTGATTGACTGCCCTTAAGAACCAAATTCCTGGGATGTGTGAGGTGCTGCTGCCCATTTCCCTCTAGATGGCCCCACCCAGGGTCCACATGGGCACAGCCTAGATTCCAGGCTGGTTACAGCACGCCCTGCGTTACTCTGACTGGTCTTTATCAGCTTCCTCCCTCAATTATAATCAGTAACGTTTCTTCCCCAGAGGATAAGATGTGTAGGAGGGTTTGGATATCCACACAAATGAGTGTGGAATATGCCCCAGGCTGAATTAAGGACTCCTCCGGGGTCGTCTCTTAAACCCTTGGATGGATACTTTCAGTTCTATAGATCTGAGGCAGAGAGGGTACGTGCACAGTGGTCAGCTCGCCCTTGCCACTGGGGACCTCCTGCAGAGGGAAGAGCGTATTGGTTCCAGAGGGCTGGTACTCAGTGCTGCTGCAGGTGTGCCTTGGGCTAGTTCCCAGGGAGGGGGTACCGCGAGATGAGGTGAAAGGGTCGGGAGGGGGTCCACCCATTGGGAGGAAGGGGGGCCCCAGGTAGGGAGGTGGTGAATTTGAGAGAGTGGAGGGTATCCGCGATTCAGGAGAGGTAGGGGTAGATGTAGATGACTCAGGACCCTCTGGTGAACTGTTGGAAGTGGGGGGCAGCTACCCTTGGCCGGCGGAGGACGTCAAGAGGATCCTCAGGCTCAGGTTCCAGTTCCAGGAAAGAGAAATTTGAATCAGCCTTGCATTTTTTTTCCAGAGGCCCTTTTTTCGGCTAAGTGCCATGGAAACTTGGACATAGGGGATCTCATCCCATTTTTTTTTTTTAACTCTGGCAATAGAGGTCTAATTTAAAAATAGTATTATAATTTAGAGAGTCGTTAGCTGGCTGACTTTCTCCATCTGCCAGTTGATATTGGGGCCACGCAGTGGTACAAAAGAGAATAAGCTGTCTCCTGGTGAGTGGGTGCTACTCAAAACGTTTCCAGTCATGGAGAATGCACCCTAGCAGCGTTCACCGGGGCAGAGGCTTGGTTACCTATACTGGGGAGTCATTCTTTCTAGTCTGTTTCCAGCTTCCCAGTGGCCTCTTCCTAGGGTAGGTGGCTATGCAGATCCCACAAGACCGGCCCACACCAGCTGGTTTAGGAGCTCTAACTGAAACCTGAACCAGTCTTCGCAGGGGCTGGAAGGGGAGACACGGTCCAAGAGGGCATTAGTTATAAAGCCTCTCGTAAGTCAGTTACTAGACATCCCAGATGCACTGTGGGGCTGCAGGAGGTACAGCAAGCAGTCCCCAGACACAGGTGGAAGGGGCAGTGGGAAAGAAGAGTTCTCTAATCCGATACATGGCTCAGATGAAGAGCCTCTCCAGAAGGCAAGGAGGCTTGTTCACAAAGCCTGTGTCCCTGCTTGGTTACAGGTCATCGGGCAGGGAGGCCAGATGCCCACTGGCATGTGTCCAGTTCTCTATACTCTCAGCTACAAGGACCCAAGGACTTTGGATGATTTGGGCGTCCTTTTCTTCCCTCCCCAACCAGGCAAAGTGATTTTCCTGAAATCTGATGAAAATACGATTTTTTAAGGGTTCATATCTCAGAGGATGGATCCTTAGGGATCTGTGATGGAGGGTAGTGGGGCAGGACCTACCCAACAGGGCCACATACCCTGCCCTGGGATGGCAACTTAGGGCAAGATGATCCAACGCAAAAGATGTGCTCTCGGATTGTTGACTGTACCTCGGAGGTGGGGACACTGTCGGGGCTGGGCTGTGAATGTCGTACAGCGTGCCTGCTTACACGGACGTTTGCTCCTGGTTGGCAGGCGGCCTAGTGCTCCTCTACCCTGGTCCATGACCAACGTATCCTTTTTGCTGGCAGGCACATTGTGGCCTTCAAGTGCTCAACCCGGGCCCACCATTGTGGCACCTATTTCCAGGATCATTAGGACAAACAAAACCACGAAGAACAGAGATTGAGCTTCATTCATATCAAGAAGAGACTAGGGCTTACGTCACACACACAAAACAAAGAGATGGTCTGTACCTGGGGAGCGCATCACGCGATCCTCGGCTGCTTTTCAGTCTCAGGTTTAATTTAGTAGCCCAGCTGGCCCAGACGTCGAGAATGGGGGCAGGTGGCGGAGTTCTTTAGCCAGCTGTGTTGGCCCTGGGTCCGCGAGTAACCCCGAGTTAATGGACAGAATGCACCCCTTGTTGGGCGCCAGAATTTGTTACCAAATCAAGTTTTGTGGACCCTGCTCCAACACCAGCCCAGCAGAGGTTCTCTGCCTCAGAGGGAGAGGGTTCTGTCTCCCGCTTGGGTTCAAGCTTTATTCAGCAGTCAGAGAATGGAGAAGCGGGAACGAAAAGTTCACAGATATACTTAACACCCACTTGGGGAGAGGGATTTCATTTCAAAGATACAGACAAAGGGAGGAGGGAGGCCGGTGATGGGGAGGCGTAGGCATGAGTCTGCCTGGGAAGGGGCAGGGCTTTTTCAGGGCAGTGGAGTGCCGCCTCCCTTTTAATCCTTTTTTGGTTCTTAATGTCTGGTCATTGGTAGCCAGTAGGTGTGTCATTTAATAAGCTCATTTAGAAAAAGCAACATATAATGAGACCCAGGGTCTCTTGGAGGTCAGGTTTGTGGCCCTCTTGGTCCCAGCTGGTCCCATCTAGTTTTTTTGTTTGTCTGTGGCTTCCTTTCTTATCTCTGGATCCTTTAACTTAAAGATTTATGTGAACCCCTGCTAAAGGCGGGGGTTGGAGGGTTGTGAGCAAAGACCTGGAGCAGCTGTGACAACAAAATGACTCCATGCAGACGTGAATGAGAAGGGCTCGTGGGGTTGGGGGAAGGATGTTTTGGTCTAGGTGGTTGAAAATCTGGTCCCTTCCCGGGTTCAGCCACTTGCTGGGTGTGAGGCCAAGAGCCAGTCTCTCCACGTCTCATTCCCAGCAGCGCGTTCCTTCAGAGGCAGAGGAACAAAACCCGGGTTTCCCTGGGTGACAGGTCTCCCTCGTGCTCTGGGGCTGCTGCGTTGTCGCTTCTGCTTACATTTCACTGAGGGTAGAGGCTGGTCCAAGGAGTAACTTGGCGTTTTGTGTGGTTGTAGGTATGTCTGTGATTACACCTACTACCTGTCTTTACACCGTGGAAATGGGTGCGCGGCGCTCATCCATGTCCCTCCACTGTCTCCTTGGCTCCCGGCCAGCCTGCTGGGAAAGGCTCTGCAAGTGATCATCCAGGGAATGCTGGAGGAGACTGAGAAAGCCCGGGCTCAAAGCCTGATGCCCAGGAAACTCAGCCTTTGCGATTCCAGCCAGGGGAAACCAACTGGGGGACTTCTCCTTTAGAGAAAATTAAATGTTGCAATCCTGTGTGTGGAGTTCAGCTGTGCTTTGAGAGGCTTTTTAAAACTTGCTTGTAAAACAGTTTACACAGAGGAAAAAAGGTCTGAATGAGCCCAACGGAATCACAAAGGGTTATTTTATTGTCAGAAGAAAGACGAACACTCTGAAAAGCAGACATTTCACGAGGGATTAACTAGCTTCAGTTATGGTTTCCCTGACACTAAAATGAAATGCTAGTAATTTTTTTTCCCTCCTAAAAGTCTGTGCAGCGGGCCTGTGTGATCCTGCCCCGCGTGTTGGGACCCCAGACCTGTTCTGCGGGGCCCTGCATGGGTGGCATGAGCTGTGGCTGGCTGAGCTTGGGGAGCACGGGTGCAGCTGCCACTTCGGCGCCCCCTCTGGGCCTTGGAACTTGTGCATCCAGGCCTGTGGGCAGCTTCTGGGCCACTGGGTCTCTAGAGTTTGGCTTTTTCTTTTTTAACTTTATTTAAAAATTGTCATAAAATACACATCACATAAAACTTACCACTTTAACCATTTTTAAGTGTTCAGTGGCATTATGTACATTCGCTTGTTGTGCAACCATCACCACCATCTGTCTCCAGAATTTTCTCATTCTCCCAAAGTGAAGCCCTGTACCCACGAAACAGCATCTCCACCCCCTCCCCCCAGCCCCCGGCATCTATTATTCTACCCTCCATCTCTGAATTTGACTATTCGAGGGACCTCATGTGAATGGAATCTTTGTCCTTTTGTGGCTGGCTTATTTCACTGAGCATAATGTCGTCAAGGTTCATCCATGCTGTGGCACGTGTCAGAATTTCCTTCCTTTAAGGCTGAATGGTATTGCATTGTATGTATAGAGTACATTTTGTTTGTCCACTCATCTTTTGATGGACACTGGGTTGCATCTAGCTTTTGGTTACTGTGAATACTGCTACTATGAACACTGGTGTGCAAATATCTATTAGAATCTTGGTTTCGTGTGTGTTTGCATGTGTGTTGCTGAATCATAAGGTAATTCTGTGTTTACTTTTTTGGAGGAGCTGCTATACTGCCTTCCGTGGCAGCTGTATCACTTTACATTCCCCCAGTAGTGTTTGGTCCTAAAGCAAAGGTTAATAGCTGTGTTTAGCTTCTCTGCCATGCTCAGTATTATCCCTACCTTTTAAGAAACCGGACCTCCCCTTTTCAACTTTCATTTTGCCTTCATGACACTGTGCCAAGCTGCTCACAACAAGGTTTTACTTGCCCGGTGTTTTCTGGGGGCAAATTTCCATTGGGAACTCCATTAGCAACATTATTTTTTGGAGGAAGAGCTTGAAGGTAGCTAAGCTCTGGGGAAATTGCTTGTTATGTTGGTGTGCTCACAACCATTATTTTCCATAAAAATTATCATCACTAGCTCCCAGATTTATTCACTGTAAGAAAAAGCAGCTGCACTTTATAACGAACTGGGCAAAGGAACTCGCTTTACCATGAGCCCTCCAGCACACTTGTGCATTTGTAATAGACTTTACAGGACCCCTTTGCAAATGAAACTGGCTCACTTGACATAAAGCAGATCAAAGTCCTACTGTAGCAAATCAAAGGCAGCAAGTGGGCTGGGATGGTCTGACCAGCAAGCATAGGTCCAGCTGCATGGCTGTTAATGTGGAGAGCCTTCTGTCGTTGTAGGCAAACACCTGCTAACCAGAGCCCTGGATGCACCCCCTGCTGTACCTTCTGTCCCGAGATGGTGGCAAGCAGGCGTCCCTGGGATCCAGTTCCAGTGTTATTTCAGATTGTAAAATGCGTATGGCTTGGCACCAAGCAAACTCTTAGATGTTATCCAGTTGGAAGCCCAGAGCTCCCTCTTGCTGAACATCCCTGTCATCTCCCCCTTGTGGCTCCAAGGTTCTTTAGGGAGAACTCCAGAGGCCCATTCCCATCCTGCTCTAAGTGCCCTGCCATCCCCTGCCAATACACACTGGGCTCTGTTTAGCTATGGCTGACACGCAGCAGTTCTGAGACGGCTTGAAAGCTGACACAGCTTCAAAAGGCTGAGCCGTGGGTTGGTCATTTAATACCGGGGCGGGGAGAGGTCTTGGATATGTCTGCGTGTTTGGTTTGCATAGTTGTGACGATCTGGTGAGAGAATGGATGTGAACGTCCATCAGTGATGAGAGAACACTTTACTGAATGTGAGCTTGTAGCTGGACCTGTGAGGGTAAATGTGGACATAACCCTGCTGGATTGTGGGCTTTAAGACCCAGCATTTTCATCCTCAGAAGCAACTACAGCCTGGATGGACGGCATTCCCACCCGGGAACGTGGGAATCCTACTGGGCTCGTGTCTGCCCCCAGAGCCCAGACACCCACCCGAGCCTCGAAAGTGAGCCTGCATCAGCCATCAGTCTAGTGGGGGTCCCCTGAGTGCCAGGCACTCTGTGACAGTGGTAAGCAAAGCCCTGGGGCGACACCAAGCTTGAGAGTCCCCTTCTTCTTGTTTTCAGGTCCAAGTACTTGAGACTCACCAGGTCTTAAATAAGCATGGCCTTTCACTTACTTCTGCTGCCTACACCTTGCTGTTTACCCGTTTGTCCAGTAGGCTGATTTTACTACTGAAGTATAATTTCTTTCCCGTGATCAAAGTTAACGAATGACGAGCTTGTCTTCCTGATGTGTCTAAGGTTTGATTCCAGAACATGCACAGCTTGTCTCCTTAGAAAAGGTATTCACACTTCCTACCATAGGCATTTCCCCTGGCAAAGATAACGATGCCTGGATTGCAGAGTCCCTGGGGCAGGCTA
Organism: Hippopotamus amphibius kiboko; assembly: GCF_030028045.1. Taxonomy (NCBI): domain Eukaryota; kingdom Metazoa; phylum Chordata; class Mammalia; order Artiodactyla; family Hippopotamidae; genus Hippopotamus; species Hippopotamus amphibius. The sequence goes on along the minus strand of NC_080187.1, from coordinate 132,289,933 downwards.
GGCTCGTTGGCTAGAAAGTAACATCTCTGAGCAGTGCCCGCGAGCTGCATCCTGTGTGCGCACGCGTGGCCTCACGTGCACCCTCTGAGGAGGTGTGCTGGCTGTGAGGGACCAACAAGGACATGAAAATGTGTAGAAAGTCCTTTGGCCCAGAGTCACCCAGATCAAACCTGCCCTTGCCTGACTTCTGTGAGTGGAAAAGCCTACACATCAGTCAGAAATCGAGTACAGATTTCTATAGTTTCTGTATTCAGATTTTCCTCTGGCTGATTTAATGGAATGAGAAACCGAATAGCTTCCCTGTGCACCAGCAATTTGCATGCCGAGAAGGTTCAGCTGTCAGAAATAGAGCGAAGCCTTCACGCAGAACACCTCCCAGCGACATGTGTGAACACACACACCACACGCAGCTCAGCTGCCCTGCTTGGAAGTGTGGTGATTCTTCCAGAAGGGGTGGGGAGGGGCAAAACCAGAGACCAAAAATGCATACGGAATTCTTTTATTTAACTTAAACCATGTAGTACTTTAACTACTAGAAAAAAGCAGAGTAAGAGAAACTAAAGTCGCCTTAGCTTCAGCCATTCAAAATAGACAAAGTTTCTTTTTTTCATAATGTAAAGAATTCAGAGTATATCGCAATAACAGGAATAAATTCTTACAACAGAATATACAAAAAAACATTTTGAAATTTTTTTCATCTACTGATTTTTTATATAAACAGGAATTTTTTTAGGAATAATTTATACACAGAAAGTCATTTTATGTAACAAATTGGCCATGTTATTACCTTTTTTTTTTTTTTTTTACTTTTTTTAAAAAACTTTAAAGAAGAAAACTCAGAAAATGCATTATTTGCGATGCATCCATTCCATCGCGCCTTCTGGTTTGATTTTTTTTTTTTTGTCCCAGAGGTAGACAAACTCTGGCAAACCTCTCACCTTAACCTCACTGGCTTAGAAAGCAGACAGGTGTTTTTGCCAAGCATCTACTCCACCTGTGAATGTGTCTGTGCAACGCCAAACATCCAAATGAAAAGTTGCAAACAAAAACCAAATTGTTTCTGGATCTTTCTCCCGTGTAGTGCAAAACACCCAGATGTTGCCAAGGATGGGGATTTTGTGGAGCTGTGTTGACATGGCCAATAACCTATTGGGAGCTAGAGGAGATGGAGTCAAACTGAAAAAAGTCTTGCGTGTGTATAGTTTTTATTAAAAAGAATTTGTTCTGTATTGAAAAGCATCTATGTTCGGTGTTCTGCCTTAAATAAAAATAAATAGGGTCTCTTCCTTGTTATAGCAAAGCATTAATCATGCTGTGAGGCCTGTACGCAGGTGGTCTGTGTGCATCAGAATTATCATCTTTTGTGTGGTAAGTCTGTAAGCTGTGCTCACTGCGAAAGCCGTTAGCTGTATGATGGAGTCCTCCCATCTCAAGGCATTGCATCACAGTACAACTATCAAACCCACCCAACCAGATGCCGAGGGTGCCGTGGCACTGCTGGGCTGCAACACCTCTGCTGTTTCCTTGGCCAATGAGGTTCTTTCCGTCTGTTAAAGTAGCTACACTCCAAAGGGAAATGACCAGTAAAAGATGATCCCCTTCCCAACCAGAGGGTTCTGGAAGACCAAGATACTGAAGATACAGAACTACTTCTTAAACCATCATCATTCCTTTGTTATAAACTAGGGCACAAAGCATGGGGGGAAAGAGGGTGAACCACGGCTTGGGTCAGGGAAAAATCCTTTTTTGGCATCTTGTAAAGCTAGCTAGTAAACAGGTGTCCTAAAAAAATGAGTCACAAACACATTTGCACACACAGAGGAGAAAAGTGTCTTTAAATTATTCTCAGCAATTATAAACTACAAACATTTTATAAAATTATTCTATGTTCTTACAAAAATGCAATGAAACATTTAATTAGTTCTTGTAAACCAGATCTTCGTCAACTGACTACCCGTAATCTACTGGACTTAAGAGCCCTATTGAAAACGCTAATGAGTGACTAATTACAACGATGTGTACCAGAAAGATGTGGACACACACAAACGTGGACATACAGATGAGTGATCATTATGTTCTGGCATGACCAAAATAAAACAAAACTCTAAAGTCAAGCCCCAGAGCTGACAACTGACGGGTGCGATGCAGTTCCCGTTCCCGCAACAATTTGACTGAACTCCGCAGTAACAGTTTCCAAAGTAGGATGTTAGGTTTATCTGTTGAAACCAAATGCCCATGGATGACTGTTCAGCCTTGATGTGGTCTGATACCTTCAGAAACCATCAAGTTGCAAGCACAGCCCACACTTCTTCCAAGCCCTGTACCTTCTGCTCGCGCTTCCTCTCTCCACGTCATTCATGATCCCTGTTACAGTGGTTTCCTGCTGCCTCCTCATTCCACCAGCAAGGAGTGTTCATCTGCTTTTTTTCTAAATGGCCAACTAGTCATCTAAGCTGGAGGCCGAAAAACGAAACCCTCTGGCCTGTCCAAGGTCTGTATCTTCAGCATCTCTGGCAACAGAGGTTCAATCTAAACAACATCCTCTCTTGAAGTTCTCATTTGTACCACCAGCTATGTCAGAGTGGAGTGAGAAAGTTTGATTTTCAGCACTGGTTCTTAACGAGTGGATCTCTGGTCCGTATCTCCCAATGCTGCTTAGCCCAGGAAAATGAAAAGACAGCCAACACACACAAAGGTAACATTAACAAAAGAACAAACCCCAAACCTTAAATGCATTACTGGGACTGCTGGAACGGGCCAAGGCATACCATGGAGCTTTACTGTCAACTGGAGGGCACCTGTGTTTTGGAAAGGAGTTGCCTTTGACACTGTCTGACCGGAGGAGCCAGCAGTGACAGCCGAGGACCTTGGACCAAGCATCCTAGCCTTCTCCCTGATCTAAGGGTGACCTTGCCATAACAGCGGCCTGCACCCTGTGCAGCCACCTTCCAGCAGAGGCGGGCTGCTGAGAAAGAGGCTTTGGGTGGAACAAACTGGCCTAGAGTTTGGCATCATGCTTGGCTCATATCTGTTATCCCAACTGAAACACACCACTTCATGCCAAGCATTCTGCCACTGAGTTCCACAATAACCATTTTTTCTATCATTGAAATGTTGTTCCAAGTCATACAAAACGGACTGGAAGGAAAGGCCAGTGTTGGCCATGAACACGGTCTTCTATCTTCCAAGGAGGAAGCTCATTCCAACTGTGTCAAAAGTCAGGACATCCTCTAAGGGGGTCCTGGGGTGGTCTGGGTCTCACCCAGTTGAAGTTCAACAACGTCTCCAGAATACACCAGCTCCTGCTGCCTCAGGGAAGGGCTGCGTGTGATCACGTTTTAATGCTCACATCAATTCAATGATGTGCCTCAGTGGTTCACGTCACTTCCAGCAGTGTGAGCTGCTGTCGGAAGGAGGCTGCGTGGAGAATGCCACAACTCAGCTTAAGTTATTTGGAGCATACAAAGGAGGAAACCAAGAAGAGGTGGGAAAATCAGCATAAAATTAGGCTAGAACTGTGGATAGATGATGCCTTGGTATAGTCAAGGTGGGTGGTTTGGTCCAGTAAAATGACTGCACCATCACACAAGCAGAATTTTCTCTTTTATTTAAGTGTTTCTGAAGCATTTGTTATGATGGGCACTATGCTGTTAGTGTTTTCTTTCTACTTAAAGGATAACCACCTACATTAAACAAAAAGTGACACCAACAACTCGGACAGTTTCAACAAAACCCTTATAACCAGCTGAATGATCTGTAGAAATCCAGTTGTGGAAACCGGCAGGTATGTGCAAAAGAGAGGAGAGGCCACTATTCCAAGGGGTCACCTACAGTGTGGAAGCGGGAAACCCTGATCAAACACTATTTCTCAATGACCTTAAGATCCCAGGGGACTTGGGGAAGGAGAGGGGTGTTCTAGCAGGAGGGAAGGGCTCCTGAGTGTAACTGCAGTCCTGGGACCGTAAAGGAACCGCCACACTTTGGGAGACCCCCGCTGTTTCCCAGATAAAACACCAGTGCCTGTGAGAGCAGCTGCTGGAGGGGGTGCGCCGTCCACCCTGTGAGCAGCAGGACGAGGGGACGAGGCACAGCCCCGTGGGGGCGCGGTGCCCACCGCTGGCCCCTTCCAGCCCGAAGGTTTGGTACATCTTTGTTTTCCCCTGGGGAGGAGGTGAGGGTGAGGCTGAGAGAACAGCCTGGAGAGGAGGGAGAAGGGGACTCTTCTCCATACATTCTACATGGGACAGGCCATCAGTTCAGGAACCTGCAGCTGAAGGCCCGCGGGGCCGGGCTCTTGGCACCCACGTGACTGCACAAGGGGCTGAGCTGGCCCGGCACGGAGCCCAGCACCCACCCCATGGCCACAGGGATGACGGGGGCCCTAAGGAGACACCACCTGCCCCTGGCCCCGGCACTGCCTGTCCTCAAGACCTGGAAACCACTGCTCTTGCTCTGCAGAGCTTGCCCACCACCCAATCTGCACCAAGTAGCTGGTTTCCAAGACAACCGGCCAAGGCCCCTCCCCGCCTCCTGGGAAACTGAGTCAGGAGAAGAACAGAAGCGACGCAAAATGAAACGTCGCAAAAACAGGTGAGCTGTTTGAAATGAGTGGAGAGGTGAGCTAGTGTTGCTGTGACCCCGGAATACAGCCTGGCCTCTCCCTGCGTCACCTGGTGTGTGCGGCCTGTGGTGTGGATGAGGTTACCAGTATCAACGGCATATTGTCAGGTGCTGAGAAATGTGAGATGTATTCTTTTTATATATACACATATAAAAAATAAGAGTGAGGTAGATAAATGTTTGGAAAACAAAAACAAAAACCCAAAAACTGTCCCGTCTTACATACACACACACACCCACACACACAAACCCTTTTCTCAGTATTTAAATTCATAAGGGGGCTTCTCTACAGTGATTGAAACTGGTATCACAAAATAAATTAAAAGAAAACTCCTACATATAATACCTTCTTAATTTTTTCTCATTTTTTTAAGGGAAAAAACTATGGGACAGAGACCAGAGAAAACAGTGGGACTGAAACTACTGACAAGCAAAAAAGCACTACAAACTTTCTTTTTTGTGTTTAATCCCCAGTCACAACTAGCAATCATCATACTGTAGCTTTGTTCTTACTCATAATTTAAACATTTCCATCCCAGAAGCAACTCTTGTGCTGTCATCACTCTGGTGAGAAGTGCTAAAAACTAAACAAAACAAGACCCCCAGGCCCCGAGGACTCGGCTTCCTGGCCGGGGAACGGCGCTCCCATGCCAGGGCTCCGGTCCCCTGGAGGGAGCCCCGGGCCTCGGCCCCATGGTGCCTGCACTGTCCTGAACTGGCCGCGGGCTGGCCGGCGCCCTAAGGGCGCTGCCCCTGCGCTAGCCCTGCCGGTGCCGGGGGTCCCTGGGGAGTCTCTAGCTCTAAAGACAGGTAGGTCGGTCTGGAGGGCGGTGGCGGGAAGCCGCAGACGGGCCCGCTGGAGTGTGCTCCATCGCACCCCGGACTCAGCAGCTGTTTTCCACGGGATGGAAGGATTAAATATCCATTAAAAAAAATAGCAATCCACATGCCTCGTGTCCGCAGTTAAAACTGCTGTTGTACCCAAGAATTAAAAAAATAGATATATGTGTGTCACAACCAAAACGAAGGCAAGGGAAAGAGAAGGTGAGACTTTTCAACAATGGTGAATATACACACTGAACAAGGATGTGCGAAATATTTAACCTTTTTTCTGACCTGAGTTTGTATCATGTCTTGCGCTGTAACAGACTCAAACGCTGCGTGAGAGCGGGCTGAGGAGAGGGGCCGGGGCGGGCGCCCGCCTTCTCTCCGCCCCTCCCCTCCCCAGCCTCGTGCCCACAGAGCCTAGAGGGTAGAACAGAACCAGTGGGGCAGGGGGAGCAGGGAGGGGAGTGTATTTATAAAAAGGCATCAAACAGTTCATGGCAAATTATGTTATATAAGTATCAATTACCGGGAGAAGAGGAGGAGAGTCACGCACTCTAGTACAAAGCATAAGAAGTTTCTTGGAGTGAGCAGAGAGGGAAGAGGGTAGACCTGAAGGTTTTCATAGATTAAATCCACAAAGAACAAAAAAAATAGCAGCTTTTTTTTTTCTGTACAGACGTATAGATGAATATCTGAACCGTAAAAAAGTTATAAAAGTGACATTAAAGACGATGTGTATGCAAATGTTTCATGGTCTAACATAGAACTGTAAGACCCATGAAGAAGTCCTAGTAACAGAGAAAATGTCAACAAAGCTTAGAATGCTTGAATCCATTTACTGCTTTTCTTCGTACTGTTGTTGGGGTGTTTGAATTTCTTTCCTTGCAAACCTGCATGAACAGTCGGGCTGAGTCCCTGGAAACCCCCTCCCATCTGTGTCCTTAGGGGCCGGGGGGGAGCTGGGGCGGGCACGTGGACGACCTTTACTCAAAGCCTGTCTCCCAGGCTCCCAACAGGGCCTGTTTCCTCCAGCATTCCTGCGGCTAGAAGGTGGGGGTGCAGGAAGGGGGCGGGGAAGCCAGTTCAGCTTCTCCCCGTCGTCACGGAGAGGAAGTCTCATTCTGTCCAGTTCCCCCAAGTAATAACCTTGTCAAAAGCGATCAGACCTGTGTGAAGGTGAGGCTTGAAAAGAACACCGGGGGACGATCGGGTGGAGGGCATCACCAGCGTGGCTCTTAACGACTGACTGGCTACCATGCTCGCCCAGGCCTCTGGAAACAAGGGAACAGTGCGGGGACAGTGAGGGAGACAGTTTGGGGTTCTGGCAGAATTTGGCAGCGTGAACATGGTAACGACCTTGGATGAGTGATGGCCCTTTGTAAATTTTGTATGTTCCTAAAAATGTTAAAGATACGGTTAAAAAATCCTGTCTCGACGTGTTTTTTATAAAGACCTACGGTGACCGGCAGGTGTGTTCAGGGCCATGTGGGGCCACGGAGGGACAGCCATGGCCTCGATCCCATACAGAGGGCGTCCCGGCTGGGCTTGCAGCACACGTGTTTCCATCACAAAGCAGAAAGAGAGAGAAAGGTGAGAGAGAGAGAGAGAGATGAGAGGGAGAGAGACAGGGGGCGAGAGGAGACTTGATTCTCAAGTGTTCTGTTGCTATTAAGTGTTGTCATTAAGGTTCTTAAAGGCCCATGTCAGTTAAGGGTTTGGGTAGGGAAATAAAAAGCTGCTTGCATATTGAAAAAAGGAACATCCCAAATGTGTTTACTGCAGAGAAGCCGTCTCCCGTGGGCAGCAATGGCGGTTCTGAAGATCCACTGAGGTACAGGAGGCTGTGAAGAGACTGTTAGAACTCTCCCCCCACCCCGCCGCGGGTGCGCACGTTACTGTTTGCACGGATCGAGATCTGGGATCAGCAGGTCGAGGACTGGGGCAGAGGCAAGGCCCGCTCGTTCTTGCGGCCCCCGTTCATGTGCGCGTAGGGCTGTCTCTCGTCGAAGCTGGCTCGCAGGACCAGCACGCCAGGGCCCGGGCCGTTCTCGGCCTTGTGTCCTGAGTGTCTGTCGGGCAGCGGCAGGGAGGCCGAGGAGGCCGAGGGGTCCAGGGGCACGCTCTCCATGTTCTCCGGCTCCAGGTCCAGCTCCTCTGGCTCAGGCGGCTTGTTCTCCTCGCTGTAGTAGAAGGAGACCTCCCGGAAGCCGGGCTCCATCTCGTCCTTGATGCTGCTGATGACCTCCAGGAAGGAAGGCCTCATCTTGGGGTTGTACTGCCAGCACATGCGCATCAGTTCAAACCTGGGGGGAGACAGACAGAGGTGGGCCCAGCCTGGGAGGGGGCTGCTTGCCGTGCCTTCCCCGCCTGCACGGGGACGCCCAGCGCGCCAGGGCGGTGCCGCTGCCCGTCGGGCCTCCGGCGCGCTATCCTGGTGGCACGAGTAGCCTTCAGCTTCTCCCCACTTACGTACACCACGGCGGTCACTTCACCCACACCCAAGACGCAGGACCCTCCAAGATACAAAACCCAAACACTGCCTTCCTGCAAAGGACAAATGCAGGCTCCACACAGAGTCTGTTACTACAGGTGTTATTTACATGAAAAACACACCAGCTTCCAATTTGAAGCATCGCTTGCAGCCACTGCTTGCACATTATTTCCAGAACTAGAATGCAAGAGGCCTCCGGTTTCTCACTAATGAGGTCGAGCAGTGATCACAGCTTTCCTCACAGTGGTCTCCCCTTCAGTCCCGCCCATGCTATTTCTAAGCTTCCCCCTGGTGGCAGGGGACGCCTGGCAGGGAACTGAGGACAGGCAGTGCCAGGCAGCGTGCCTGCGAGACAGAAGGGGCGTGCGCCCCACGTCTGGCGCCAGAGCTCCGGCTGCTCACTGCATGCCCCAGGGTGGCAGAGCCGGCCTGGGAGCCAGGCTGCCCTGAACCCAATGACAGGCCCGGGGGGGGCCCTGAGATAGATGCCAACAAGCCAGCAGGGAGAGCCTGGTGCCAGAGTCCCTGCACAGGCCTGGGGCAGGCAGAGAGGGCACCTGGGCTGCAGCCCCTGGGAAGCCCTCAGGGTCATGTGGCCACAGCCCCCAGAACAGGAGGCCACACTAGAAAAGCAGGGTGCTGCCGGGGCAGCCAGGAAAGGCTCAGGCTCTGACAAGGGTTCAGAATGGCCGCAGGAGGAGGCGTGCTTCTTATTCACCTGGAGTGCAGAGGGGTCCAGCCACGCAGACCTCTGGGGCACAAAGGAGGTGACTGAGCAAAGGGTCAGGCTGAGAGGGCACCTGGGCTGAGTACAGGGGGGAGGCAGGCCAGGCCTGCAGCGAGGCCAGGCCAGAGTGCAGGGCAGATTCCGAGGAGGAACCAGCCAACGGCCTTTGCTCACAAAGACCAAGGTGCCTTCCCTTCCACTTCTGTTCTCGCCAGAAAATTCCATCCTGTGCTTTAAAACTTCTGGCTAATGAGGTACTCTTCAACAAGAATGGCCCGTGGAACTCCCCACATCTAGGAAGCTCAAAGCACCCCAAACTGGCTTCTAGCCTCTGTCAGGCTGACACTTGACAGACAGACCAACCGCCTTCGCCTGGCCCCAGGGAAGGTTCCCCGGAGAGAAAGCCTGTGGGGACAGGAGAGCTCCCAGGCAGATCTGCCAGCTACCTTGAAAGACTTGGGGAAACGGCGTCAGGTCAAGTCAGAGGGAAGAGGATGTGACCTCGAGGGAGGGTGGGGATGGGAGAGAGGCCTGCTACCTGCTTTGGTAAATCAGGTGTTATGGGAACAGAAACAGCCATTTGTTCACACATGACCTGTGGCTGCTTTCAAACCATAACTACAAGTTGAACAGCTGAGAGGGTTTGGCCTGCAAGCCTGAAATACGTCTTGTGTGGGCCATCACAGAAGAAGCCTGCCACCCCTGCTCTAGCAGAGAAAGAATTAGACAAAACACGAAGACTGACTAGTTTTCTCCCCTCCCGACTAGATCACCTGCGCTACGTCAGGACACTAACCGCGTGGTAGCTCCTGACACTCTGGGTAGCTTTATGGGTGTAAACAGCTATAGTCCTCATGAGTCGGGGAAGGTGCGTATCACAGTACAGCCCCATTTCATAGACAAGGCAGTGGAATCACCAAGAGGTGAAATACTTTGTCCAAGGCCCCCAGACGGGTGAGGGTGGCGCAGGGATGGCGTTCTTGTGAACCATGGGCTTCCACCATGCACGCCACCAATGTCAGAAAGAGGAATTTTCTCTCAACCAAAATGAGAGAAACCATAGTCCTGCCTGGAGGCTCTCCCTCTCCTGGCCGTCCACCGACAGTCCCAGGTGTCGTGGGGGCTTTGCAGAGAAACTGGCAACTTGTCCTTGGGTCAGATGGCAAACAAGCCTCCTTCCGTATCCCCCCCGCCATCACCTCCCATGAAGAGGGACCCCCCCCGCCCCCTCCAAGTCAAAAAGGGCCGTAAATACATGAAATCCGTCTCCATGGCGAGGCTGCGACTTCCTCTCTGGCCGACTGACTTACAACCCTGAAGAGAAGCGCAGCCAGGGCCAAGGCCACGTGATGTGCCCTGGCTCCGTGCCCCTCAGCCTGGGGCGGAGAAGGTGCCAGCAGCAGGGGAGGCATGTGAGTGACAGCAGCAGCAAGCCACGTGACACCACTCTTAAACCATTCCCGAGTCACGGCCCTTCCAGTGCTGCCCATAAAAGGAAGGCTTTTTTGCTCTGTGGGACTCAAGACCTTGTTTACACTATCTCCATAAGAAAACTTTCCAGTGGACTCTAGAAGGATTTATGAGCTGATAAAACTCCTTTTTAAAAAAAGCACACTTTTTACAACTGTTCAGCTCTAGGGAGCTGGAGTTGTCCTCTACTGAGTGCCCGCCTCAGAGGTGCCGGTGCACTCGGCCTTTACCTGGGGCAGGAGCAGGACCAGACGGAGCGGCTGCCCTCGTGTGACCCCAGAGGCCGCTCACTGTCCCCTCCCCCGCCGGCCCTGCCGTGTGCGGGCAGGCTGCGATCACGGGCCACGGGGCCAAGAGCAGCCCAGCACCTGAGGGCTGGCACAGCCTCGGTCCGAGGGATGACTGTCACGACAGAGGGCCCTCATTCCAGAGGGGACCCGCGGGACTCCCTGCACCCCCCCGCCCCAACCCTGAACGGCCAGGACTGTCTTACGGCCACTTCCCGGCCAGGAGGGGCAGTGGAATGGGGAGAGCCGGCCGCAGGCTAACTGGGCAGGAGTGCCGTTCCTGACGGTTTGGATCTCACCCAAGCACTCAATGCCCACAAAACGGGCGAAAGATTCCCAGCAATGCGGGGGCTTCCATCAGCCACAGGGAAAAAACCACATTTGAAAACTGCAAAACAGCCAGCTACTGAGTTTTTTCAGACCCATCCCTGAGGTGATGACTCTCTGGGCTAAAAAGTTCGAATTCCTCTCTGAACACTGCACACTGCAGGCCTCCCCGATGTGTGACGCTGTGGAAGTGTCCCCCCTGCCCCCGCATAGAACAGGGTCCATGCTCAGTGGCCCTTCTGCTCCAGCCTGCGTCCCAGCATCCAAGTGCAGTCCTTCTAGTTGCCGGGGACTTGCTGAGAGGGGCACCACTGCCCATAGCCCCGGCTCTGGGCAGGAGCAGTCAGCACAGGCTCAGAGGGGCTGAAGGACACTGGGGGCGTGAGCAGAGAGACCTGAGCGCAAGAGAAGGTGAAGGACAAGCTTTGTTGGCAGTTTAAAATACGGATCCACCACTGAATCGTAAGCTGAATCTGTCTCATGCCACCTGCTAAGTTCCCACTGAATCTCAGGGTTGAGACCCACAGGCCTAGACACCCTGTGGCCTGGACCATGGCACCTTTCCTCTAAAGCTGTGCACCCGGTTCCATCGAGGGCATCAGGACCGTTGGCCACTCGGGAAGAGGCGGCTTCATCTGCTCCCAGCATCGCCGAGCAACGATGCTGAGCTGAGGTCTGCCACCCGCCCCGCTACCCTGTGGGTGCCGTTTACACCTCTGGAGCCACACAACTGAAGCACACAACCTCCCTCCCACGTGGAGGCCCAGTAGGGCTTTTCAGGCAACTCCCAAGGGCTCAGTGACTCTCCTCTCCTCTGGGAGAGACAAGAGTCCATTCTTTCATTTTTTGTAATAAAAGAACTGCTCTCCCAGAACACGTCTTCCTTACATAAGATCATCAATAAGTTCACAGGGACAACACGGACACTCCGAATGGAACCAGCTTGCCTCCTTTCACTTTGTTCTTTTCTTAGGAGAAAACTTGCCAAGGGGGGTCTGGACAGCGAGGCAGAAATGCCTCCTGAATTATAGGTTTAATATGCCAGAGTGCCCTCTCCATGCAAATTTCCTTGTCACTCTATGCTGGGAACAGGAAGTATGCTGCCTTTCCCATGGCAGGGGGGCTGCTTCCCAGGCAGATTAAATTAATATGAAAACTCCGGTCACCTGGGGGGCAGATCAACTTCGGGAGTCCCACGAGTTTCTCAGAGACGATGTTTACTCAAGTCAAAGAGAAAGCTCAAAAACAGTACCTCTCCTCCTACCACCCCCAAACCACACAAACAAAGCTCACACCTGCCTTCTTGGACTGCTCCTACGCTTGCTAAACCACCGCCATTTCTAGTGGTAGCCTCTCTCCCGGCACTGGACACGCTCATGCAAATTCAGTGGGCATCCCTCCACGAGCTCCGTGGTTTCTATTTTTGCTCTGGAGGAAAACTGTCCTTCTCATGGGCTGACAGGAATGCAGCAGCTGCACTCTTCCAAGTGGAGGGCAGTCCCCTGTGAGGGGGGCAGGCATCAGGAGGGTGTGGGGCTGGCCTCCGAGACCCCAGCAACCCTCACGTCCCGGGGTCTGTGCCTCCCATAATCTCCCTTCACGTCACACAGGGCTACCCACGCAGCCCAGGGAGGCAGTGGACCCTGCGGAGCATGGCTTCCAGGCCACGAAGAACACAGTGGCTTCTGCTCGACAGTGGGAGCAAGGGCTCCCAGGCAGGGCAGGCCCGCTCTCGGCCCGCAGGCTGAATCCGGCCTGCGGTCTAAGTCTGTAAGGCCTGTGAGCTAAGGATGGTTTTCATATTTGTAAATGGTTGAAAAAAAAAAAATCACAGAATAATATTTCGTGACAAAATGAAAGCTATGTGAAATTGAAATTTCAGTATCCAGAAATAAAGTGTCCTTGGAGCATAGCCGCACGTGTTCCTGCGACGTCTCTGGCTGCTCTCGCACAACAGCAGAGTTGAGTCGCTGCAGTTGAGATCGTAGGGGCCCACAGAGCTGAAAATATTTACTATCTGTCCTTTTAGAGAAAGCGTTTGCTGAGCCCTGCTCTAGAAGACGCCAGCTGCATGGCATGACTCAAGCAGCATCACAGAGGAACGAAGGCCTCGCATGGCACCTGGCGGCATGAGTTCTCCACCTTGGAAGTGGATCCCAGCCCCGGTGAAGCCTTCAGATGACCACAGCCCCGGCTGCCAGCCAGACTGTGACTTCAGGAGACCCCCCCGGCCACAGCCAGCCAGCTAAGCTGCTCCTGGATCCCTGACCTCCAGAAACTCTGTGAGATAATAAATACTATTGTTGTCTTAAACTGTTAGGTTTTGGGCAATGCTACACTGCAATAAAAACACAACAAAACAACAACAACCACCAAACCAAACCAAACCAAACCAAACCAAACACTAACACAGGTGGGGAGAGGGAGAATTTCCACCAGGGGCAAGAAAATGCACTAACTGGACATTTGTGTCTCTTCCAACTTTGGGTCCTGAAGTCTGAAGAGGCTGTGCTAGGGAGTCTGTTGGTGAGGGATCCCGGAAACCTGGGGCCCCTTGTGCACAGCCCTCTTGGGAGTGGAGCCTCCTGTCGCAGGTGGGTGTATCCTGTGCCCATGTCCAGGACACAGGCAGGTTTCCTAGTCTGGGCCCATGCTCATGTGATCAATGGCTACCCCAACACACACACACACACACACACACACACACACACACTCTCTCTCTCTCTCTCTCTCTCTCTCTCTCTCTCTCTCTCTGAGGCAAAGATGTTCCCTTTCCTGCAGCACTCTCTGGCCTCTTTCCTAATTCCATGCAAGCTGTTCCTGGGATAGAACAGGCTTTGGCTGAGCAAACGCTCAGAGGCAGCCGTGAAAGAGCAGGATGCCCAGGTGAGGTACCCTTGAAGCCACAGTGCAGTCAGAGCCAGGAGAATGAGTTCCACCCCCTCCACCCCTCCCTCTACCCGGAGCTTAGGGATTCAGTCTTGGAAGCTACACTAAAAGTGCTTTAGAAAAAAACCAAAACCTTGGTTTACTGACAGGACAATGGTTTCTGCTTCCCAGGCTGTGGTGGTCCCCGAGATTCGCGCCCCCTGGTGTACACGCCCTGTATGATCCCCTCACTTGAGCGGGAGGGACTTAATGAATGTGATGCGATTTCACCCCTTCATTTAGGTTTCTAATAATTGACTCTAAATTAATAAGAAGGGAGATTATCCTGGGTGGACGTAACTTAATCAGGAAAAAAAAAAAACGTCAAAAGCAGTGGAGAGATTCTCTTCCTGGCCTTGAAGAAGAAAGCCACTTCGTTGCTAGAAGGCCAACGGAGGGAGGCGTGTGGCAAGGACTGGGAGCTGGGAGCCAGCAGGGCCCCGGGACCCTGGGGCCTTGTACAGCCACACGGGGCTGACTCCTGCCAACAGCCCGCAGGGGCCTGGGACAGGGAGGCCCCTGAGCCTCAGATGATCGCAGCCCAGGCTGACATCTTGATCTCAACCTCGTCAGACGGAGCAGAGGAGCCGGCACTCCCATTTCCCGATCCACGGAAACCTTGAGAGACCCGATGAACGCAGCTTTCGTGGCAGTTGGGGCCGACTTCCCTGGTACCCTCTCCACGTGGTGTCTGACTCACATCTGTAATTCATCCCACCACGGCGGGGCCCTGCCCGAGTCGGCGCTCACTCGAGGCTGGTGTGCGGGTAGGTGGCAGATCTGGGGAGAGCCTTCCACACAGACACAGACGCAGCCCAACAGTCCCTCTGGGGCCCTTTCCAATGTGAGGCCACACCTGTCCTGAAAGCACTTCTGGAAAACTGCATTGGTCTTGAGGTATTCGTGGTAGCCTGCTCTACCTATTGGCATCCAGAAGAATCCTGAGCCCTGCCTTAATGCGCATGTCAAAAGCAAGTCCAATGTTCCCCATCTGTACCTGCCTGCACCTGACGACCCAACCACAGCACACCTGCACATCCTCACACCTTCAGAAGCTCTGATCTCCACAGACAGAGGGGCTTCTCCTAAGCACACCAAGCAGGGAGGCCCACGAGACGCCATGGACTGTTTCGCATCCTCTGACAGATCTCAGGAACAGAGAGCTGCCCGCCAGGGCCGTGCCTGCCAGGAGGCCCCCTGACCACCTGCAGGTCCGCACGGCCGCTGGAGGAGGCTGCCGAGAGCCCGCCACTCTCAGGCCCTTTATGATTTTTGTAAACCCTTAATAGGGAAGAAACCTAGGGGGTCCGCGGGTGGCGGCGGTGTCCCGGAGTGCCGGCAGAAGCAGGTCTGAGGTCATGCCCACACGCCCGGAGGGGCCCTGCGGATGGCTGGGAGCAGCCCAGGGGGGTGGCTTAGCAGTAATCAGTGTCACGTTGCTGCATTTTTTTTTTTTTTTTTAACTCTACCTGGAGAAGACCAGTGGGGACTGCTTTGGTCAAATATTTCACAAAGATGTTTGGCCTGAGAAACCACAATGCAAACTGCAAATCCAAACCCCAGGATTAAGGAAGATGGGGCAGGATTCAGGCCCTTGCTTATCTGTTAGGATAAGCCCTTTTCCAGCCGCTCCAACCATCCCAGCACCGCTGGGCAGAGGGGCCCCGCAGATACATACAGCATGTCGGGACAGTTGTCTGGCTTGTCCAGAAGGCCGCCCTCCATGACGAAGCGAAGGACTTGCTCGTTGGACAGGCCCTGGTACGGCTGCTCGGCCAGCGTGGCGATCTCCCAGAGGACAACCCCGAAGGACCTACGGGGAGAAAAGAAACGTGAGGTGCTCGGAAAGGGATGGATGGAGCCGCACGGCCCTCTCCTTTCCAGCGACTGAGCACACATCAGGCGGCGAGCCGGGCCCTGGGCTAAACGTGGAACACCCGTCCTCATGGGTCGCAGAGTCCACGCAGCCCTGGCGGCACAGCGCTGCCAGCTGAGAGGAGGGAGTGTTCAGGGCCCGGGAACGGCCCGCGAGCACCTGATCTCTGACGGGAGCCTTGAGCAAGCCGAGTCCAGGGCCCAGCCCCGGCCACGACCCGCAGGGCAGCGTCTCCCAGGTGTGCTTTATCCCATCCACAATCGAATGCTGGCCCCCAGGCCCAGCTGGGACAGTGATGCAGTGGCCTCAAATGCAGCCTGGGACAAGCAAGTGGAAACTTGTACCCTCGTGGCTCTCTACGCACGCTGCAGGGCCCGAACGCCTGGCGAGTTTTAACACATAGCAGAGCCTGGGTCCCCGACTGATTTCACTGGTCTGGGTGGGGGCCTGGGCCTATGAGATGTTGAAAAGCTCAGTGGGGATCTTACAGGTCCAGGGGGGCCCAGGGAGAGAAGGGGCTCGGCCTCAAAGGTGGGTGACGGAGGAGGGCGGCACTGGCTGGGGTGGGGCTTGCGCACCAGGAAGAATCCTTAAGCCCCAGGTTTAGCGGAAGGGGCAGCGGGTGGCCGAGGAACCAGGACAGCGGGGGGAGCAGGGTGCAATTCCGCCCCGCACGCACTTCTGCCTGTCGGTTTAGAAGATCCTACTACTGGAAAGCAAACTAAGATAGACATACACATACATAGGAATTTCAGACCGAGGATGTTACAAAACGCAGTGCTGCAATCTGCAAAATAAAGGTGCCTTCCCAGCACACATCACCGTCTTTCACAAATTCTTCACGGTCTATTTGCCTTTCCATTCGGTTCATTTCCGCAGATTAAAGCTGGCCGCTTGGCAGCAAACAGCCAGCCCGAGGGGCTTCCGACGGGACCTCCGCAGGCCAGGGGTGCGGGCAAAGCCACACTGAAAATGCTTGGACGGTGCTTCCCTGAAAGAGCTCTGGGGATCCTGGCCTGACGAGCCAGGAGCGCCGGGGACTTTGCATCAGAATGTTTCACTCCATGCTTTAGCTGCTTTCCATGCACAAAAGGGTTTTGTACAAATTGATGCTGAGAGCAGATGTCAGACATAAACATTTAGAATCTTAGCCCTCAGAGGACCGACCCACCCAAGGTCCTTCAGAACCTCAGTGACCAAGAAATAGTCTTGATGTTGCATGAGAGACCGAGAGAAGCTGAAGGCCCGGAGGCCCAAGTGCGGTGCTCACAGGCCCGCCGGAGGGCAGCCGGCTCCCCCGCCACTGTGGGCTAGGGAGGAATCTCTGCGGACGGAACCGGTCTGCTCACCTAGGTTGCTGCCTCGGAGGTCACGACTCCCAGCTCCACATCTGAGACGCGGTACCCAGCGGACTGCAGCCCTGGCCTGAGAAGCAGCCTGAAGATGCAGTTCCTCCCAGGCCCACACTGCCTCCCGCGCCCTGGCCACACGGGCTGCTAGCGCCCACCATGCAGCACTCACGCTGACCCCTCAGCACCCACTGCCCCACCCCCCAAGCTCCAGGTTACTGTGGATCCTTGACCTTCACATGTCTCAACTCTGTCTCACCACCCTGTTCTTCTGGCCTCACTGCAGCTGCGGCTCCTTCCCACCTGCGCAGGCACCCTGAGGGCATCCTTCCCACGCCTCCTAAGAGAACCAACCACAGCTTGCCTGTGCAGGCTCAGACCTGCCCAGAGGTCCGGTCCCCTCTTTTCGTCCCCCTAGCACGTCCTCCATGCAGATGGTCCTCTTGCCTGGCCTGCAGGATGCCTCCTTTTTGGCACCAACACCTCACTCAGTGGAGCTTTACATGCCAGCTAACATGAGCTTCTTAAAACATGGCTCTAGGTCACTCTCTGGCTCAGAAGCCTGGAAAGTCCTCACAGAGCCTGCAGAATTAGTCCCAAACCCCTAACACAACAGCCGAGGCCTCCCTCGAGCTTTCTCCAGCCTAACTCCCTCGAGGAGGTCCCACGGCCCTCCACCAGCACCAAGTGGTTCCCACCACCGCAGCTTCCCCCAGCGTTCCCGCTGCCCAGAACCCACTTCCTCACTCTTGCATACTTCATGGGGTCCCACGACCCCTGCTCTTTGGGGAAGGGGTCCATGATTCCAGCCTGTCAGGGCGCTTCCTGTTCTCCACAAGACTTCATCTCTCAGGGACAAGGACTGTGTCTCTAAGCGCCCTGCTCTTGCACACGCTGAGCACTGTGCCTGGGCCACGCCAAGTCCTCCCGATCACACGTTGCTGACGGAGCCAGCTGTCCACAAAGGTTTTCCCCGGAACAACTCTGGTTTGATGTCAGTGTCACCTGTCAGTGAGGGCCACTCAGTGCTGCGGTCCAGGTGTCCTTCACAAGACGTAACTAGCTGGTTCAACCATTTTTCTGCCCCAAGGTATGGAGGTTAAGTACCTCCACCCAACACCAATGTGCCTCCACGTCATCACCAGTTGTCACAGGGGCCATTTAAGCACCTCCTGAGGTTCTGCAGACATCCCCAAACACATCTGACCTCACAGATGCAGCAGCCAAAGCCCACAGATGCCCCATGGTTTGACCAAGGCCACACAGCCAGAGACACTGAGAAATGTGCAACACCTGAATGTTTTTCGGAGCAGGTCATTTACAATGTGGCACTAGCAATTCATGCCTCACGCAAAACCAAGCCTTGAATTTTGTGGATTTAATCTTTAAACATCAGACAAATGCCTCTGTGTGAAGTTCTTTCTAATTACATGCATTGGGGTTGTCTTCCCCAAGTAAAGGACAACTTAGTTTGAGTCTCACCTCAACTCCAGTGCTGGTTAGGTCCACATTCAATAATTACACCTCCTCACACCAGGATGGACTCTGTCAATGTCCCACCCACCAGCAAATCGAAACCTACAGAAATATCCACATTACCTGCTGATGTGAATTCGCCACTGAAGAACCAAATAACTCCAGGAGAGAGCAACCAGCCCCAGATACTTGTGGCTATTTGGAAAGCTTCTCAGTAAGTCAAGAAATGAAGACTGTCGTAGGGCAATTTGGTTGCCCAGAAAGGGAACATACCTTCAAGCTGTGGGTCCCGCCTCCCCAGCCCTCTGCCTGCTTTCCTCCATGCCTGGAGGGCGTGCCTGTGTCTTCTAACCCAAAGGAACCATTTGCAGGGACACAGTGCTACAAGGGAACTACAGGAGGAACAAGGACAGTGCCCAAGGGCCTGGGAATAATGTCTCCAAGGATAGTAGGAAAACCTAAAGTTACTCCAACTAGAGACAAGAGAGCACTTCCTTGTGATCCAAGGCCTGTCTTATCAAAAACAGCGCAGGCTGTGCAACCAAGGGCCAATGGGGTGTCAACAGAGGCTCCTTAAGCACAGCATGAGAGAGACCTGCAAAACCCAAGGCAGTCTTAAGGATTAGGGATATCTGTCTTTGTGAAAGAGGAATTAGCAGTCCCTGGAAATATGTGAGCAGAAGCTCAAAAACCAGCTGTCAAAGATGCTGGACGTGGGCTTTGGGGACTGGTCCTGACCTCAGAATACCTTCCAACCTTAAAATTCTAGGATATCTTCTGCAAAGTCAGATACAATTCTCTGTGTTTCTTTCTAGGCTTTAACTATTTAGGAATGACTGTTGTGTGCCACTGAACACACTCAAAAATGATTTTCACTCCTTCCAGAGGGAGCACTCTGGATCCATGGCGGCTGAGAAGCCTTCCGTATTCCCCATCGCCTGGCCTATCCACCTTGCCAGCGTTATCCTCCAAGGCTGTGTTAAAAAAAAACCAAAAACCAAACGAAAGCACTGTCAAGGCCCGAACATCGAATGGAATGAATATGAAATCCCTACTCTTGTTTATATATATATTTTTCTTATTTGTTCATAACGTCTAAGTCATCAAATGGGAGAAACATGGCAATGAACCCCCTTTAAGTCCCTTTGCTGCTGCTTTTTGCAATGGCTGGTAACCAGAACCTGGTAAACCTAGCCTGTGAGATATTAACAACTCCAGTTTTATCTTCCTGCCCTGCCTCTGTTTTCCCTGGCTCTAGTGGTTTTCTATTTTACTGCACTGTAAAGCTGACCTCAAAGTTATTGGAAGCATGGATTCTAGAATAAACAGATGCAGGCATGGACCCAGGCCTGTCCTCTCCCCATCATCTCTGTATCTAAAAATGGTGTTGAGCACTTTGATTTGACTGTGAAGAGAGAACCATCCTGAACAGGCTGATTGCAAAACAGATCTCATCCTTGAGCTCAAGAAGCAATCATGCTTTGCTGGGTCATATTCAAATGCTATTTCCAATGTGCACCTGTCTTCAGAATAGGATCCAAGGCCCTTGAACTGTGAAAGGTTCACGAGGTTAAAACAAAAAAAATGATGTCAGTCAGTATTTAAATAGCTCCTCTATGTGGTCATCCCGACAGCTGGAGTAAACAACCCCCATGTCTGTAACACATCAGCAATGGGATCTCCCGAGAGGACAGCCAAGAAACTAGCTGACGTTCTAGAAGGCAGACGTGCCAGGGCCTTCGCCTGCCAAGAACCTCAGTCGTGTTTTAGGACCTGACCACCTCTCCACAGCGCTGCTGCGGAGCTGCAATAAACAATACTCATGGGAGGCCTCCGCACCCTCAGCTGACGTGCTTTCTCCCCCGACATACATCCACGACTAAGGGAGGCAGTCTGCTTTCCATCCCATCCCTGGGTCAACAATGATGGGTGCCCACTGGAAGAGGACAGACAGCAGATGGGACTCATAGGAAAACACATCAAGACTCATAAGCTTTGGGTCTAAAATAAGCAACGTTTGCAATCAGAAGGTTTCATTAGGTGAAGCAACCCCTACCCGCCCGCCCCCACCACCCGCCCCCCCCCCCCCGCCCCCCGCCCCCCGCCCCACGGCGTATCTATTTATTGCGAATGAAAAGGAGAGAAGGCAGGCAGGGAAGAAGCAGAAAGAGGTGAAGCTTTCCGACTCGTCTTCATGTCCCAGCCCCTGGAGCTACGTCTCCAGGCCTCCCAACCACTTGGTGATCAGCTAAGCACGGAAAGAAACATCGCTCCCGCAAATTCTTTACATTCCACAAGGGCCCATGGACAACAGGAACACATCAGTGATGAGCGGGCGGCCCACATCGCACGTAGCCAAAGCTGGAAACGGCAACAAGGAACAGAAAACAGGAGGAGAGGAAAGGACACGTGGGGACTGGCGTTACAGGAAAGGCCTCCCGTACCAGACGTCAGAGTGCGTGGTGAAGACTCCATCCTTGAGGGACTCGGGGGACATCCAGCGCACAGGCAGCAGTCCCTTCCCCCCCTTCCGGTAATAGTCGGTCTCATAGATGTCTCTCGTCATCCCAAAATCTGTGAGGAGGAGAGACGGCACGAGAGTTACCCAGTGTGAGCGCTGTCAGGGGAGAGGCAAAGAGCTACAAGGTCTCAGAGCGGGCCTGGTGCCCGTGGCCAGGTCCAAGGAAACTCACTTTAGGGAGGCCAATATCCGGGCTGCCGAGTGATGAGGCAGAAACGGTAAGGGAGGACCGGCGAGTCACACGGCAAGCAAACGCCCAGAAATCTCTGCCTTTAAATATATTTATAACGTGATTCTTTTAAAAAGGTAGCTCCCTCATTGCATTTAAAATGAGAGGCACCTTACAAATCATCAGGACCCATCATCAGGAAAATATGTACGGCGTAGAGCAAAGGTCATTTATACGTGGTTTAAAAAAATGATCCAATAACCAGGAGCACGTTGACTTTTATTTACTTGGTAGCACTGCCTCATTATCAGAGGAAAGAAAGTAGTTTCACCGTCTAATAAAGGGGAAAATATTGAGAGTACCAATTCACGATGAAAACAGTACACAGTAAGATGCCTAAGAGGCTGCTTGCTAGGCCTCTGAAGCTATTACTCGATAATGTTTTTCAACATAATACTCCCACTCATTTTTGAAAATGTCTTCCATTTTCCATGTCTCTAGAAGATGTCACATAATTATGTTTGATGGCAGGCTTGCTTTATAACCCTAAATTATTGCTTCTTTGTTAGATTTTGATTTTCCACTCAATCATGTAACCTTTCTTACAGAGACTCTTCCATTCTCCTTCCCAGGAGAAAGGACTGCTTTCCTCTTTACAATATTCATTTATGTCTGTAACTCTGCCACAGAGGTAAGGCTGCAAAGCAAACATGGAGAGCAAAGTTCCTTGGACATTAACCAACACAACTTCCTTGTACTACCTGAGGGCCGTCAAACTGCCTCTGGTAAAACTGTTTGTCATGTTTGTAATCCATGAGACACCGGGCATTAGAAAAACATTTTTGAACCCTAGTGAAGAATAAAAATGAAGTGCTAAAGTCTTACCTCCAAATTAATACAGTGACATGCAAATTAGAGGATTTGCTTTTACTTGCACGACAAGGAAAAAAAAGAAATCCCAGAAAAAGAGCACCGACTATTTCTTCCTTAACCCAAAAGAAACATTTCAAGTTTTAGGAAGAAAAAACATGAGTACAAAGAAAATGTCACTATAAATATGCCACATGGTTAAATAGCAAATAGAGTCCTTGCTGATTTGGACTTCCAATGCTAAGTGGCACAAAAAATGGCTCTCCCACTGTGAGTGCGAGCAGGGCAGTGAAGGGGCAGGAACTAGTTAGACCACAGGGACTAACGTTTCCAAGGGCCTGCCCCATGGCGGTGTGTCCGTGCCTGGAGCTTTCCTGCATCTAGTCCTTCCCAGCATCTCGTGGCTCTCTTACAGCATCATCCCCATGTCAGCGGTAAGAAGCTGAGGCTCACAGAACTTAAGACACTTGCCCCAAGCCTCGCATCTGTTAGTGGCAGAACTGGGATTTAGTTTAGTTAGTGGCTGCCTGGCTCCACGCTGAGGAGGGGAAGCTGGTTGGCATCCCCATGGGAACCATCTGAGTTCCCACTGAGAAGGGAGGGGAGGGGGTGGGGTGCACAGAGGAAGTCCAGGCAGCAACCAGAGGGACTCTTCCCTGGCAGCCCCGGAACAGGACAGCCTCTCAGACTTTCAGGGGCATCAAATGTGCAGAGGCCTCAAAGGGTCAAAACCAGGGGCGCACGGAGTACCCAGTGGCTGAGGGTATCTGCTCTAGGATATGGCTCCAGCCATCACCTCTAGCTCCTACAAATGAAAGATAAAGACACCTATCCCTACTCGGGAAATCATTCTAGAGGGGACACATTGCTCACCAAAGGCCCAAAATATTTATTCATTCAAAATCATTGCTAAAACAACAACAACAAAACAAACAAACAAAAAATGCTAAAGGAAGGTGAGCACTTCACTTCCAGGACGGACAGTTCAAGAACTAGACAAAGAGGTTCACTTTAAATAGTTTTTGGATGTAAAGTCTTCCTGCAGCTTCTCAGGATAAATATTTAGCCTTTTTCTGAACCATCAGCATCTCACGGTGGGAAGAGCAGGTGGTCCCCGAACAGCCCTGACGCTGTATGTGTTTTTATCAGGCGGGTTCAAGGACCAAAGCAAAAAAACAAACCTAAAAGCTGAAACAGATTGCTAACCAGTGATCAGACGTGTAATCCACGCCCCTTTTCTGGTGTTACAGGGGGTGGCGGTAACCAGGGGTCTAAGGAGCAGGCTGGGTAGCAAACACGTAAGGCTTACCATGAAGGTCAAGAGCTCAGAGGTTGATCAGCTCGGATGTGAACCCCAGAAAGCAGTGGCCTCCCCTCACCTGAGGTATGACCGCCTCCCTGTCACCACTCCTGCTCTGTGCATGGGCGTCACCACAGGGGACTTCAGCTCTGAGAAAACTCCACGGACCCCTGGTGGTTGTGGGGCACACAACGTTCCTCGTAAGCTAGAAAACTGGAGGACAGACTGGTAGTTTGCATGGCGACGTTTAGGCCCAAGTCAGAAGCATCTGAGGACGTCATCTCAACTATTTTCGGAACCAATGCTTAGAACTGTTCTGCCACAAAACGCCTCCAATGCCAGCGGAGGCAACCTCAGGGCCAGCCCCTGCCCACTGCCTGGACCGCGGCGCCCGTGCGCCACCAGGATTAGAGCCAGCCTGGCTGGGGTTGTGACTATCGACTGGACACAAGCACATTATTCCCAAGAGTAAGACTGCAGTCATGGGATGCACTGGAAAATCTCTCCACAGGCGGGCTGATGCCCACTTGGTCCCTAAAACACGTGCGCGTTTAGCTCTTGCCCAGATCTGGAAAGCTAAGGACACACCTCCGATTTTGACTGTGAAATCTTCGGCCACCATGCAGTTCCGGGCCGCGAGGTCTCTGTGGACAAACTTATTGGCGTTGAGGTATGCCATGCCGTCTGCAATCTCTCCAGCCATCTGGATCATCTTGCTTAGGCTGGGAGGTGCTAGGACTGGATTATTCTGTTGGCAATTAAAAAAAAAAAAATCCACGTGAGAATTTAGGAATTTTTCCCATCCCGTGTTCTTTCAGGGTTTGCAAATTCACCTTTGCTCAATCTCAGCACCACAGGTCATTCTGCTAAGAAACCAAGGCTGGCTCAGAAGGAGGTCATGGTGCTTGCCCTCTGACCACATCACAGAGCTGAAGAGAGAAGCACCTATTAGCACAACTTGGGGCCAGTATCTTTGATTTGGGGTGGGGCCAACATCATTTAAAGTGAAACCAGCAATGTTTGATATGAAGAATTCTGTATACTCAAATTCCAATAAGTCTATGTGTTCCCTTTATTTCTACCATCCAAGTCTGTACAGGGAAAAGGAGGGAGAGGACGTTACAAAGGCCATGTGGAAATGCGCAAACAGGTTTCCCGCATGGACACCAGATGTATTATTTCCCGTGTTAGCTTTATTATAAATTATTTAATCCTTTTCTTTCCTTTCAACTCTCTTCTGAAGTACAGAAATATCAAGATTACTCTGTTCACCTTACAGAGTAGCATTCCTTGGATTACTATTTTCTGTGAGTGCTAAGGAAAGCAAGTCCTTGATAGTTCATTTCAGTCCAGTGGAAGCTTATTCTGGATGGGACCAGTGTCCAACAGTGACAAGTAACATGGATAAACACTTTCCTCTTTGCAAAGGAGGGCAACATACTGCCTTTGGAGTTGAGAAGAAATACCCCCAAATCATAATAAATCCATTTAGATAAGTTTTATGTAAAATGTGTGTCTAAGTGTCTTTATCCTAGAAGAATGTGTAGATACCAATCAGCACCCCCAGTTTAGATGCTGACCTCCTCTTGCTTGTGTGAGTTCAACAGACTTTACCTGGGTTTCCCTGACTGCAGGGCATCTCTCACAAGATGGCAAAGCCATCCTGCTCTAACAGGCCCCACACATCCCCTTCGCAGCTCAAACCCTGGCCCATGGGAAGAGTGTGTCTGGGCTTTAGGATCAGACCATCTGGGCTCCTGCTTGGGCTCTTTCACACGGGGTCAAGGTGGGGTCACTGCTGGGAGGATGACCTGGGACCATGCGTGGCAAGTACCCATCAGTGCCTGGCCATGGTCCATGCCCTGGGGATGCTGGCTTTGCCCAGTGAGGTGCTAGTTTCTGCCCCAAAGCTGGCTTCTAGAAGCAGTGTAACAAGTCTACAAGTACTTGTGCATTGATTCCCTACATTTGAATTCTGAAGCTTCTATCAGGACTGTCTGTGGTGATTTAAAAATCCCCTAGAAGCAGTGTAACAAGTCTACAAGTATTTGTGCATTGATTCCCTACATTTGAATTCTGAAGCTTCTATCAGGACTGTCTGTGGTGATTTAAAAATCCCCATCACCGAGTAGCCTGGGGAAGTGACGTGATAACCGAAACCACCCCTTTCCTTTACAAAGGGGGCTTGTTTAGACGAGTCTTTCCTTTTAACCTCTTCAGGGCCTTAGATATGCATGGTACACTAGGAAATTGGCAGGTAAAATGTTAAGTTTAGCTCAGAATACTTAAGTCGTGGAGTATTAACTTAGAGGCTTACTAGATGTGGCCATTCATAATTAATATGAAAAACAGAATCAAAAAAGGAACCCAATTTTAAACACTGAGAGGGCTGACATTCTGTCAGTTCACGGTGCTAATACTCCCTTTCTTTCCAACATTTTAGAGAACAGAAGTCTTTAACTTGCTTAGAACTACTTAAGACGTGTACACACAAGCATCCACACCGAGGGAGGAAAATGAGCGCATCTTCACCGGGGTACACGCCAAGGAGAATGTAATGAAACCACAGGATGAGCATAGCATACATACTTTTACACTTGACATGGGTTAGAAAGAACAACTTTAAATCGGACAAATCTAAAAGCGGATTTTTGATCTGAGAAGGACTTCAACAGTCATCTTGTCCAACCCTCTTATTTTGCACATAAGGAAACCAAGGCCCAGAGCCTGAAGCAGCCCGCCTGAGGATGCAGATACCTAGCGGCAGAGCCAGGACTAGGGCTGTGTACTGAAAAGTTTTATTCTGTGCCTGACACTGGGGATGAAGGAGGTGAGTGCTTCAGACTTTTCAGAGGTGCCTTAAATGAATCTGATCAGAAACATATTGTCACATCTCCAGTCACCCAGCTGGTGAAGCTTTTCTCCTTCGTGCTGGCTCACGTGTTACAAAGTGAGCGGGGAAAAGGCACGAAGATCCAGGGGAGGTGGGGAGCTGGGGACCCACAGGCAGAGCAGAGGGTGGGCGTGTTGCAAACCGCCCTGCTCGTGGCCTCGGGCCACACCGGCCCGCCACCCTCGCAGGACCACACGCGTCTTCTGCTGTGAGTAAAGGAAGCCACGTGTGAGCAAGTGCAGCAAAAATGAAGGAAGTACTACTGGGGAAATGATTACGTTGCCAACTAAAAGAAGAAAACAAGAGACTAATCTCAAACAAAGAAAGGCTACAGACATGCAGAAAGGGTAGAGAGAGGGGAGGGTCCAAGGCGTACGAGCAGCCCCCCAGCTTCCTCAGCAGGCAGCAAGGTCAGGGTCCAGGTGAGGACGTGAGACCCACCGAGGCAGCCAAGTCAAAGGCAGAGGTTGCTGGTATTATTTCTAAGTATTCATCTCCCAGTTACCTCTTAGAACTACTCTCTCAGATGTCGTGCCGCCAAATGTTAAAAAGCGGGGTTCATGCTGCCGAAGGGGAGACAGACACCACAGGGACGACCCAGAGGCTTGTAACATAAATTAATATTTTTTTCGAGACGAGGCAGAGAAGCTCAAGCTTCAGAAGCTCAAGCAAGACACGGGCTTGGGAGGAAGCCTGAAACGTGGACACGGGGCTTGAGAAACGGGGGTCCCTCGGCTCCAAGGCGCAGACCACCCACAGGCGGGGCAGGGGTGCACGTGGGTGGGGGCTTGTGTGTGCATGGGTGTCTGTGCGCAGGGCTGGGAGGGAAGCCACCCCAGCACAGGAATCAAGTCCGCCTGACACTGAACTCTGACACGCACGGCCCTGAGCCACCCTGGGCCTGGGATGGACAGGGGAGCACAATGGGATCTGCCCGTCCAGGAGAGAAGGCGGCAGCGGAGACGCGCACTCCCGGCAGGGGTGGGGGCGGGAACGCCTCCGAGGAGGGAGCCGCGGGGACACAGCCTGTGGGTGGCAGTCAGGCAGAGACGGTGGCGGAGGAGGTGCCTGAGGGTGGAGGGGATGACGCAGCAGCAAAAGCACACAGGGGTTTGAGTAACAGGGTATCTGCGGACTCACAACAGATCCAGGTCTCTCTGTAGTCAGGACCTTCATATAAAGAACCGAGAACCAAGCATGCGGCAAGAAGAGTAAATGGATTTAAAGACACAGTATCTTCTGGAGGAAGGTTCTAAAGGAAAGGGAACAGATAACATGGGATGTGGGTGAAAATCAAAACTGACCTCCATTTCTGGCCTCAGAGACCGGAGATAACTTTTGAGGTCCCCCCGGGTCATCAGTTCCATGATGACCAGTGTCGGCTGGCCCTGGGACACCACGCCCAGCAAGCGCACCTGTGAGGAAGGACAGAGAGAAGGGCTCAGCGGGTGAGGGCTGCCCACTTCTGCAGCTCCCCTGCTGCTGGGGCCTGGCCCGGAGCAGAGCCCAGACAATGGGCCACTGGGGCTCACGGGCCAGCCCTGCATCACATCCAGAACCTTCGTATGCAGTGCCTAACGAACAGTGGGTTGATGGGGGGGAACCCTACAGAAGACAGGGCGAGACAGCAAACCCACAAGTGTGGCCCTGCCGACACGTGGGGGCCCCTCTCTTACCACGTGGTGACAGTTGAACTCCTTCATCACCGAGGCCTCGTTGAGAAACTCAATCCTCTCGCGCATGCTGGCGGCCTCGTTCACCGTCTTAATGGCCACCCTGGTCTCAGGTTCATCCTTGACCACGCCCTTGGCGACGCCTTCGTAAACCATCCCGAACGAGCCCTGCCCCAGCTCCCGGCTCATGGTGATCTTCTCCCGGGCGACCTCCCACTCGTCAGGCACATACACTGGGGAAGAAGAGGCCAGAACTGAAACAACACGCTTTGGGCAAACTCTGGGCTGAAGAAAGCAAGATGCCACTTCCTAGAGCCCACAGAGGAGAACGTCAGGAGACACAGGCTGTGAATTTCAGCAAGGCCGCTGTAGTGTCAAACACTAGAATTTCAAGTCCTCCAGGATTTCTAGATAATTCAAAGATAACAACAGCATACAAGAATCACAAAAGTCATCAGTTTGAGATGCTGCTATGAACACAGAATTCACACTGGATTTCAAAAAAATAATGTAAATATTTCAATAATTTTTATACTGACTGCAGATTAAAACTGGTAATGCTTTGGATATACTGAGTTAAAGAAAACATTATCAACATGTATTTCACCTGTTTTTCCTATTTTTTATGTGGCTACTAGAAAAATTTTAGGTTTCTTATGGGACTGGCATTGTATTTCCATTGGTAGCTCTGCTCTGCCCTTGCCAGAGACCCTGGGGTGATGAATGAGGTAGGAAGAAACTAAGCTTTGGCACCAAGAGGCATTCAAGGGTGACCGACAGGGAGGGACAGCTGACGGGCAGAAGGGTCTCCCCAGGGCTTGGGCCTGGGCTCTGTGGACTCAGGGACCTCCCACCACTGGGGTGAGGGGCTGGGGGTGGGGCTTGGTAGTGACTACGCTTGAATATGATTTCCTCTCCAGCCTATGCTTCTGGTCAGATTCAATCTAGTTTAAGAAAATAAACAAACAATTCTAGGCAGGAGGAAGGAGAAAGAAAGAAAGAGGGAAAGGAAGAAGGGAGGGAAGAAAGAAAGAAAACAGAAGATCCATCCTACCACTCTGATGGGTAGGTGAAAAGTAAAATAACATCACCCTGTTCCACTGCTCTGTCAGCAATGTCAATTACCATCATATTTTTAAATGCTGTGTGCTTACGTCCTTGCCTGAGAGGGGAGCCTCTGGCCTGCTCTGCTGGAGGAAAGAGGTGGCTCAGAAATGCAGAAGGCCTGAGCACCTGGGATGGGCATCTGTGTTTGATGTTAACTGTGGGCCTGCGGCTGGAGGTAAGAGAAGCAGCGGATTGACAGCTGTATTCCCACACCCCCGAGTCCCAGGTATTTACCTTTAAGTGATGTCTTAAAGCAAAGATGTCTACAAATTAGGCCCAGAAAATACCACCGATTTACACCTCTAAGGAATGTCCAATACGGACTATGCTAATCAATCTAGAATTTTCTTTCACATAACATTTTTGTATTTCTTAGTACATATGGATGTGTTCAGAAACTTCACAAGTGGAACTCCACCCTCCACATGGCTTAGACAGTTTACAGCCCTGAAGAGGGGGCTGATGCTTGCTTAGGAGACTATGCAAGACAACCCCGTAGATAAGACTCTTCCTGCTACCCCTCAGGAAGTATAAAGAGACACTGTCTATATCCATTTATCTCTGAAAACCCAGGCTTGCTTTTAATCAGAATTAACTATGTAGCACACCATGAAACACGGAGTTAAAACCAATCTCATTCATTCCCTGGGAGGTGGCTGAAGTCAACACTCACAATTCTTTCTCTCAATTCAACCCAATAGCTCTGACTTAGCCAGCAGTCCTAATAAGCTCTGCTAGGCAGTAGAGGTTTACGGTGTGTACAATGTTATCAGCGTCTCCCTGGAGGGGATTTTCAGTGTACTCTGGAGAACAGTGACATGCAGATTAGCTTTTGGAGAGAGGAGTTTTTAAAGCATTTTTGAATTGCAACGTCACCTTGTTGCCCCTTGAGGAAACTGGCTGTAAGATGCTTGTCAAAAGGCCGAATAAATTAAGTTCAAACAGGGTGACAGTCTTCCTACCTGTTGGCCTGGTGACAATAAGTGTTGCTTGTTTTGTTTTTAAAGAATCAAGACATATTATGAAAGTACTCTGGAAAGACACAAAATTCGAATTCAAATCGCCATTAGAGTCTGATATGATGGTATCTGTGCTCTCTCTAAACTTCCTGGATACCTCAGAGTCAATGCTACAAATCCCAATCTTCTATGCTTTAGTTCAAAGCCGAGCAGATTTTCTGCAGTAGTCTTACCCCCACACTGATAGAATGGGGAAGTGGCCTTGCATTTTCCTTATAAATTCCATTAAGTGTGTGATCATTCCTCACCTTACTTGATTAAAAAAGAACTGTTACTTATACAAACAATGCATAAAAATCGTCTTGCTTATTTGTTCTAAGGAAAAAAATCCTCTCCACAAGTAACTGCTCTTTTCAGTTTGGTGTGTATCCTTCCAGAATGTTCTCTGTGTCTTATACATACACACACACATATAGATGTGTAGGCGTGTGTATACATATATATGCACACACTTAAAAATCCAACTTTTTGAGACCTTATATAGAGAAGAATAATTATCCTACACTCCTTTCCTATTCAGGGGAGTCTGCTTTTGATTGGCTTTATTGTAAACACAATGTGAATTACAAATTATTAAAGAAATCACAGTAATAAAACTTTACACACTTATACAGTGCTTTTAAATTGTTTTCTCCTTTGGTCAGCATGAGCAATTAGAATAATCATGACTCTATTTCATGTCTCCTGCACACACACTTTCATTTCTGAAGCATAAGCGAGGCAAAGGCGTTTTCTACGCACTTATTTATTCACTTGACAAACCTGGTCCAGCTCCTCCTGGGGGCCAGCTTGCTGGCCTCCCCCACCCCAGGATCTCACAGTCTTTCCCCACAGCGACTGCATCACAGGTCAACAAGATGCCAGGGACTGCCTCACCCTGACTTCTCAGCTGCCTAGTTCTGTGACCTGGGTGAGTTTCTCCTCTGAGCCTCGTTACCCCATGGACAGAAAGATGAGCATCAGGAAACCCATCCTATGGGAATGCAAGGATCAGGACTTCCCTGGTGGCGCAGTGGTTAAGAATTCACCTGCCAATGCAGGGGACACGGGTTCAATTCCTACTCCAGGAAGATCCCACATGCAGCAGAGCAACTAAGCCCGTGCACCGCAACTACTGAGCCCATGCTCTGCAACTACTGAAGCCTGCATGCCTAGAGCCTGTGAACGCCCCTAGCAAAGTGCCAGTTGGTGGCACCCAATGACCAATGTCTCATCCCAACTTACTTCAAAAAGTTTGGATTTTGGCAAACTAGGAAGACAAGACAGCAAAAAAGGAAAAAAGAGCACAACCCAACCTCCAAGTCAGACCTTCTCATCCATTTAATTAAACGGCCTTCATGAGTTACTACACAGGGAACGTGAACAGGCTGTGAGGGTATGAATCGTAAGACCCCAGGCTTACGAGGGGATGAACAGAAAACCTCCACGATACAGAAAGCAGAGAAGCCATAGTGATCAAAGACGACTACAGCGACTTGAAACACAAGCTGCAACTAGTTTAAAAGGACTGTTTTGTCAGCTGCAGCGTATCTTCCACCTAGATGTTGACAATTATACAGCTTCTTTCATTCTAGCACAACATTTCAAGCAATTAAACGAATGGATTACTGTACTGGCCACATTCATCTCTGAAGCCCATTTTTCCTTGGGGCAGCCCAGACAGTCTCAGAATTTTTGACATATTCAGTGAACTGCTCAAAACTGTGGTTTAAAAAAAACATGTCAATGAAGACAGATCTGAGGCCAAAGGTACCTCAAAATAATGCACACCTCTTTCCCTGAGTTAGGAACACTCCCTAAAACTCCCGGCCTGGGACCCCAGGCAGTGACTACAGTTCAGAAGCTTACCATCAGCTGCGCTGAAGTACTCCGGATTCACAGAGGCATACAGCACTCCATTCCCCAGCCTGCTGTTGTTTCTGTAAAAAAGGATGAAATTTAGATTAGAAAAAAAAATCCCCACCCATTTCTGTATGTACTTTCATCTCTGTTGCCTCAGTTTTATTTGTTCTGATTCTTGAAGGGCCAGGAGGGGGTGGTGGAGGTACTGTCAGGACAGCTCCACCACACTTCCTAACACCTCTTTTGGCTTCTTCAGTGGCCTCAAATTAGATCTTTTTAAGAAACATTTGTTTCTGTTCCACTCCTGGGCATACACCCAGAGAACACCATAATTCAAAAAGACACATGCACTCCAATGTTCATTGCAGTCCTATTTACAACAGCCAGGACATGGAAGCAACCTAAATGTCCATCAACAGATGAATGGATAAAGAAGATGCGGTACATACATACAACGGAATATTACTCAGGTGTAAAAAGGAACGGTACTGGGACATTTGTAGAGTCATGGATGGACCTAGAGACTGTCATACGGAGTAAAGTGAGTCAGAGAAAAACAAATATCGTATATTAACACATATATGCGGAATATAGAAAAAAGGTACAGATCAACCGCTTTGCAAGGCAGAAATAGAGACACAGATGTAGAGAACAAACATATGGACACCAAGTGGGGAAAGTGGGGAGGGTTGGGGGGGAATGAATTGAATTGGGAGATTGTGATTGCCATATATACACTACCGATAAGAAAAAAAATACCAAATTGTACTCTCTAAATATATGCAGTTTATTGTATGTTAACTGTATCTGATTCAATAAAAGTTCTTTAAAAAAAACAACATTTGTTTCTCTACTTGGTTGGAAATTGAAAGGCTTATTTGGTGGACAGGGATAAAACATCATGTTTGGAAAAGCTTTGTATAAGCAGCGATATCTGTGATGGACAACTGGTGTGGGGAAGATCCAGACTCCAAAGAAAAAGGTTTTTTTTGTTGTTAAATCATTAGAAAATGTTCTCTTTTTCTGTGAAGAACATTTAATTGGAAAATCTGATCCAAAAGATATTTCCTCAAACTCCCCAAAAAGTTCATGTTAACTCAGGTTTAAATCAAGCCGGTCAGACACTGAAAGTGTCTGAACTCCTCACCAAGTCACTCACCTTTTCCTGTGGAAGACGTACAACATGATAACCAACCCTCCTACGATCAGCAGAACAGCAACCGGCAGAGCGATGATGAGATGGATGAAGTTTTCATACGTCGCTGCAGAAACAAGTGGGAAACGAGGAAATGTCACAAGGTGAACGAACCGTTCATGTCATTTGTTGACATTTAGCCGGAAGTATGAAAAAAAAAAACCCCTGAGAATTCCTTTACTGCCTATCTGGGAGTTCTGAAGGTAAACAGTATTGGACATAACAGCAAAAAACCAAAAAAGCAAAACCCTGAGTTGTTTGCAAAAAGATTAAATAAGTACAGACTGAGGAGCAGAATCATTCTTATTTTCAAAGCAGTGTTTTATGAGATAATAGTTCAAATGATGGATTCAAGTAAAATAATCTTTGTGTGCAGTTTGATGACTCTCAGTGGAACTGTATACATTTGCTAAAATAAAATGAATGCATTCTTACGTATATAGCGCTCAAGCTGTACTGACTTTTACCTGTCTTACAATTCCACAGACAATTCAAAAAAAAACACAAAAAGTAACTGGATGCCACCCCTTGCCAAAGCTGCTCTGAATTCTCCCCAAACAACAGAATCTATAGTTACAAGTAAGTGTGAGACCACAGAGCTCACACCTGCTCATCACCATCCTCAGCTCTTAGATGACAGATGCCAGGCTGCACACTGATCTACACACTTGAAAATTCTGCCGCACTCTGGCAATCAACTGCCCATAGGCAGCGTAACAACCAGACAAGTGGACTGCACATACTGCAAGGACGCAGGGAGGAAGGGAGAGGGCGAAGGGAGTCAGACGAAGCTTGCCAAGCACAGAGGATGGCTGGAAATGATACTGGAGAGAAATCAGGGCCGGCTCCCAAGGGGCCTCATCCAAGCTAAGCAGTTTGAACGTCATTCTGTAGATGAAGAGGAACCGATGAGAGCTCTCCAGCCCCGGTGGGATTTGTGTGGGCAGAGATGGCTGTGAACTGGTGGGATCTGTGTGGGCAGAGATGGCTGTGCCGGAGGACAGCCTGGAGGGGCTGGCAGTGGGGAGGAGACCCTGCCCTGTCTGGGGGAGTGGGGGGCGGGGAGGGCCTGGGCATGTTCTGCATCCCCCAGCTCAGAACCTCATCAAGGAATCACTGCTCCTTGTCTATGAATGAGAAAGACTCTCAGAGATGAACTGTCCTCTCCAGGGTCACACAGGCAGCTGGCTGGCCATGGCCTTGGGATTAGAACCGAGGCTTCCAGCACCCTGGCTCATACTTTCCCCATGAAGAAAGCACCCTGGAGGCTCTAAGCTGAGGCAGTGGTGGTAGCTAACAGAGCCTGGATTCCAGAGATGTTTCGGAGGCAGAATCAATGAGATGTGGGCTTGAATGAGAAGTGGGTGGCAGGAGAGAAGAAAAGGGGAAGGGTGGTTGGGAGGCTCTTGGCTTGGGTGGTGGGTAGGTTATGGGGCCGCGGACTAAGCTGAGGAACAGAGAATGGAGAGATTCTGAAGGTAGCAATGGTGCTTCTGGTTTCGTACACAAGGTGTCGGAATTGCCCGTGGGACAACCACATGGAGATGTCTATCTGGAAATGAAGCTGGAACTCACTGGCGACCAAGTTACATCTACTGTGAATCAACCATCAATGATTATTCTGCCACTAAACACTACTATTATTATTACTCTGTAAGGACTACTAAAGTGATTTTAATTGTTTAAAGATATTTTTATCAAATAGCTCTCAAAATGCAGGCAGGCTCCTGAATTTCCTAATTCTTGAAAATACCTGCAAATCAGCAGGGCCCTTGGGAAGCTAGTAGGGTTTCTTTTCTGCCCCCTGAGGACTGTTTCTTCTATTTGTATCACTTGTACTACTGGTCAGGTTGTACTGTGTTCTTTTCGAGTTTCACATTTCAACGGGGACATGGAGAAACTGGAACACATCCAGAGAAGAAAAAAATGACTGAATGGCTGCAAAATTAGTCTATGAGACTGTGCTACGAGAAAAGGCTCCAAACCCGAGATGATTTAGTCTGGAGAAGAAAAGCCTGAAGAGTAATTTAATAGTATTCAAGCACATAAAGGGTTCCTAAAAGGAGAGCAGTTGCCAGAAAGCTTCCAAAGCTTCCATCTCCACTGAGGATTGAACAGGAGGAAAGGAGACTCAACCATAGCAGGAAAGAATCTTGTCTGACACAAGGAAAAACTTCCCAACGGTAAAGCAGGCACACAGATTTAATTTCCCTGCAGTGCATGCCAACTCCTGCTGGAACGATGCCACCAGAGGGGCTCTTGGGTTTCCCATTGGGTCCCAGCATTCACGGGATTAAAAATGGTGGAGGTGGGGGGCCACGGCTGAGAGGAACGTGCTGCCTCTGCCGATAAGCCAAGGTCACTGAACCCTGGAAGCCACTGCTGCTGTTTCAAAGAACACAGCACTATGCTGGACGTCTCAACCTAGCTCTGTTCCTGAGGGACAGATGAGGAGAGGGGACCGGAGGGGAGGAGAGGGGACCAGAGGGGAGAGAAGAGGGGACCGGAGGGGAGGAGAGGGGACCGGAGGGGAGGAGAGGGGACCGGAGGGGAGAGAAGAGGGGACCGGAGGGGAGGAGAGGGGACGGGAGAGGAGGAGAGGAGAGAGAGCAAGCCACTTCTCTGGGGAGGGCTCTGGGAATACTGTGAAA
This sequence comes from Hippopotamus amphibius kiboko, assembly GCF_030028045.1. NCBI lineage: Eukaryota > Metazoa > Chordata > Mammalia > Artiodactyla > Hippopotamidae > Hippopotamus > Hippopotamus amphibius. The sequence goes on along the minus strand of NC_080187.1, from coordinate 132,254,314 downwards.
GTTCCAGCGTGGGAGCACGTGGCACCAGCCACCTGGAAAGAGCAGGTGAAGTGGACCACATGGAGAATTCAGCCTTTTTCGGATGATGGGATTATCTGCCTAAGCATCTGTTTACCCCTCACACAGTGCCAGCTCATGAAATGCTACCTCAAGGTCTTACAATTCTATCCCCGCCATTCTTCTTTTGGTATCTGTCACTATGTAGACTTCCAAATACCATGCATGTCTTCGACTATTAGGTGCTAACCAGGTGGACTTCTGGATTGACTGAATCCTGAATTTAAAAACTCAGACTCCAGACCAGAGCACCACAGATGTGGACACCAGGAGGGACCAGGGCAGTGGGAATTGCTCACTCGACCAAAAGTAGCACCACTACAGCAAGGCAGACTGCTTTTTCTCGCATGGAAGCAATCAGAAATGGTGTTGTGACAAATTTGATCCCAGTATCTGAACACAAAATAATCTTCAGAATTTGGTTTCTAATATAAAATAGTAGAGACTCAAAATGCAAATAATAAGGAATATTTACATCACCAAATGAAAATACTGAATTTTCTTGGCCAAGTAAGCACAGTGCCCTTGTGCTCATACCATTTTACAAAACTCAGTTTCAAAATCTAAAATCCTCGCATAGATTGGCCTACTAAGATTTCCGTCTTGTCGATGGTTTGCACATAAACTCACCATGTGGCCCACTCTCTGTGCCAAACGGGGAGCACTGTTTGCTTTCCACGTGTGTAGCTGCTTTAAAGGATCATTTGTATTTTACTGAGGCGTGGTGACAAGGTGGCGGGGGCCTGGGGGGGTGGCAATACCGCAGCCTGGGATGCTGTCATGGCAACGGCTGCCCTGGAGCAGGCTGGACGAGAAGGCCCCCAGGTTTCTCTCACCTCTTAGGATTCTAAGCCCTGAGTCTGAGCCTCAACCAGCATCCCTGATGAGGCAGGAGGCCGAATGGTCAATCCAGTGCTTTGTAAAATGCTTTTTGACATAGACGGAGTTGAGAGCAAGGACCCTTTGTTGACTCTATCAAAAGAGAGGCTCAGACCCTCTCCCTGCCCATCAGATGAGGAGGGACTCCAAGTGCGGCAGCTCCCCAGCCTGGGCTCCCAGATGAGGTGCTGGCAAGGGTGTGACTCTTCTGAAAGGTGGCTGATGGAAATCAGAAAACCAGAAAGCCATGGCGATCCAGGCTTTCCCAGTCCCGGCCCCACCTGCTTTTGGTTTCCCCAGCGACTCCCTCCACAAGCCTTACTTTTGGCCTGGACGTAGAAGAACACAGGGTCCGTCCACGACCCATTCCCAGAGAGAGAGGTGGCCTGGATCCGGGCCGTGTAGTTCCCCGGGTTGAGCCGGTTTAGCTTGGCCCCTCCATACTTCCTGTACTCCTGTCTGGACACACATTCCCGTTGATCCTGGAGGAAATAAAACATACATGTCAATTTCCCACACACATGCTGCCTCGCCTCTCGCATCCCACCTAGCACTGACTCCGAGATGCAACAAAAGGGAAACACTCAGCCTTACATTATGGCAGTCCTCCAGTAACTCTGAGCACACCCAAGCTTTAACCAAACCTTATTTCTCTAACCAAAAAGAGTTCCAGAGAGATTAAGTTATTAAGACCAAGCTCTAGGCGGAAAGATCGTTTTCTGCAAAGAAACCGTTTCTTGAGGGCGAGGATAAGCCAGCTGCTTGCACACTGTGAGAATTCTTCAAAGAACATGGAGTTGGAAGAAAGACCTAAATCCTCACTGACTTACCTCCGCATTTTAATTGTTTAAAGTCTTCAGCTAGCCAGGAGGTGCCCTGGGTGGAAGTGTAACATATGCTACATCTGTAACGGAAAGGCACCCACACGCAGCCCGTGCCCCAGTCTTACCTCGACTTGTGATCCATATTTGATTTCATACATTAGAATCAATCCATTGGGATTCTCTGGTTCCGGCCATTTTAAAAAGATGGAGTTCTCGGGCCTTGGTTCCCAGGTCACCGGCCCGGGAATGTCATCTGCTCCTTCTGTGCAACAATTGAAACAAGCGATAAAGTTAGATTCCAAAACCACAGCGGGGGTTTTGGAATCAGAGCAACCTAATGACCTGTAAATCTCAAAAAGCCACCACACTCTCCCTTTCCCCTGGTCCCCCAATGAAAAAAGCCTACCCTCAAGTGCAGGAGGAAAACCTTGGCAATTTGAGCCACTTAGGTCTGGTAGCTGGCTTCTACGTGATGCTATCAAACGCAAGCAGCATGGAAAATGTGCTGAGCAAGCAGAAGCGGCGGCGGGGAGCCTCCAGGCAGGGACTGGATCCTCCGTGCTCTGCGTCTGCACGCGGCAGATGCAATTTCTGCGCAGGCGTGAAGGATGGTCCCCGAGCCCGCCTGGCAGGAAGCTGCCAGGAAGCTGGTGCTGAGTGCAAGCTCAGTGCCACCATCAGCAAGTCCCCCAGTTACCAGGTGAGGCTGGGGTGCCTGCTCTCGCTGTTGCTTCTTAAAGCAGTAAGCCAAGTGGTGAGGAAAGCCACTACACGTTCCAGCTGGGAAAGGCTCTGATAAATCGGCCGGACGGTGGCTCTCCTGGGAGGGGGAGGAGACTAAGGCTGGGCAGGTGGGCAGCAGCGCATCGGTGAGTGTGCCCAGGAGGCCCCACTCCCAGACTGCAGACGCTGTGCTCTGTGCTGCCTGCCAGCTCTGCAGGCAAGTGAACCGGGCAGTCTGCCCATCCCGAAAGGTGGATGGATGGCTCTCGGAGCCACAGGCAGCTTCTAACGTATAAAGGGAAGGTGAAGACCAAACAAGCAGGACCAAACTCTGTTCGGGAGCTGACCTTGAGGAGCAACGCTGCCTCTGAATCAAGGCAGCTAACTGGGGATTTCCCTGAAACTCCGCGAACTCAGGAGGAACCTGGCAAAAAAGGCCGTGGGAGTGCACAAAGCAAACCAAGGAGAAGGAAAGGAGTGGACCTGAATCGAGCTCCCTGCCCTCGAGTACTTCGTCTGGGGAGACTAGGGTGGGAGTGGGGTTGCTATGCGTGAACTCTATTCCCTGGGCTGCTGGGCTACCAAGTTGCCTGCAAACGACCACCCGTTCTTTAATAAGCAGGACTGAGACTAAGAGTCACCACCCTGGGTGTCAGCTTCTGTGTCTACAAGTCACAATCTTCTCCGCTAGCCTGTGAGTCGGGTGCGGGGTGAGCTGGATGACACTGTACCTGCAGGCATGGTTCTTGCAAAGACAAAGTTGGAGGCGCTGCAGCCCAGCTTCTCAGCCTCGTGGTTACAGCTGTGGATATCGATTCGGTACAGAGTGAAAGGCCGGAGGTTGGAGATGACAGTTCTCTCCTTGTTATCCACTCTGCTCTCGAAGAAAGGGTACTCGGTCTCTAGCTCCTCCGGGTCTGTGATGTTGTAGGTGTCCACCACCGTGGTGTTCCTGCTCCGACTGGACATGGTAGTGTTGGCGACCTGCACCACCTCCCTCCGCTTCCGTTCGGGTCTGCTCGGAAGAGAGAAACGTGACTCGTGAGTGAGGGCTTCTGCCTCTTTTGTCTTTTCTCTGACTCAGGTTAGAGTATGAGAGAGAAAAGAAAAATCTTCACCTTGGAATAAAAGGAGCTATCCAGTGCCCCCGTGTAAGAACCAACAAGTAACGCAGGGATTTCCTTCCTCGTCATTTATTTTGCTTTCTCCTCACTGCAAGCCTCAGCCTCACTGCACAAACCACCCCTGGCTCCCCGAGTGGTTACTCGATGGTACCTAGAGGCAAACTACTACCTCAGCCCTCCTCGGTGCGGGGCTCAGCGGCCCCCTGACTGTCTCATCAGAGCTGTTACAGTGCACAGGGACTGGGGAGGGGAAGAAGGCGGGGGCCAGCAGAACGGCGTGTCCCAATTCTCTGTAAACAGTCGCACTTACACACGCTGTGCCCAGCAGCTAATGCCATGGCCAGCTCTTCCCCAACCCATGGGACAACTTCTTCCCATCAGAAAACCTGGTTTACTCTTCAACATCTGGTGATATTTCAGTCCCTTCAACCAGCCTTTGTGACTTAATCTACAAAGGCAGTGATCAACGAAGGCACTTGGCACCAGACACTGACTCCAGAAAGGAACTCATGACCTCAGGCTGCCGTCCTACTTCAAGACCCACGGACACGGACAGTGCGTAACGTCGTACCTGACTTGACTGGTGTTAAGCTCCCAAAGAAACTCGTCTTAGAATGAATTAAAAGAAATGAAAATTGTCTTTGGAGAATTCAGTTGTAAAACTGAAAAACTTCCTTCATGATTTTTTCAGCCATCCTGTCTGTCAGAAATTGTGTGGACGTCAGATGCACACCCCAGTAGGAGGCATGAAAAAACCCAAACATGAGGTTCTTATCTACTGTGTCCCCCTCACCACGGGCAAACTAGGGTATTATGTCTGTCCTGCAAAAAGAGAGGACAGCAAGTGGGGCTAGACTTCGGAGAGAGGCCGTCAGGACCACAGGGTGGACACACGCGTTCATCAGGGGAATGTGGTGTAGAGGAAACTTATTTTGAACTCAACAGCACGAACACAAGGCACTCGTGAAACCTGCGTCAGCCACAGCTCTGCCTTCCTTATCACCTGATCTGGTCTGATGAAGAAAAAGGCAATGCCTTAGAAAGAGAGACACAGATGTAGAGAACAAACATAGGGACACCAAGTGGGGAAAGCGGGGAGGGTTGGGGGGGGAATGAATTGGGAGATTGGAATATCAAACTGTACACTCTAAATATATGCAGTTTATTGTCTGTTAACTGTAACTCCATAAAAATTCTTTAAAAAAAAAAAAAGAACTCTAAAAATGAGAAAAAGAAAAAAAAAAAAGAAAAAAAAGAAAAAAGGCACTGCCTTGTAACTACCAACGGAAAGCTAGGGGCTCTTCAGTGAAACCTTTCCAAGGCCTGGACTCACAACCTGAACCTCAGGCAGGTCGGTGGGACAAGACAGTAACGTAGCTGGCAGCCTCTGATGGAGATTAAATGGACGGCTCCTGCCCAGCCTGTCTGGGATGCTCTAATCCACCCTCTTCTGCGTCCACAGGAAGTGACACTGGCTGAGCCCCACAGAGGGGATGGACCGTGCTGAGGAGCAATGCCATGAAGCAAAAGAGCCCTGGTGTGTGGGGAGAGAGGGCCGAGCCCCACATCCGTCGTTAATGCATCCGGGTGGTGGAGAAGCCACTGAACCTGGGTGCTAGTTTTAAAACATCTTTGAGCTCTTCTCTATCCTCAAACTTTCTGATTCTCGGAACCACGCACAACAGACAGGGTATCTGGACTAACACACGAACTGCAGCCCTGTCATCCACCTGTGAGGAGGAGGTGTCACTGGCGGGGCGGGGCAGGGCAGGAAGTTCCACGGTGTTCATGCCAGGAGAGGAGGGGGCGGAAAGCCGCTCAGCGGTCGAGAGATTCATTCTGAAAAGGAAATAGTGCCTCCGCTTCCAAAAGGTCTTGATTCCTGTTTTACAGATTTTTCAAAGTAAGGTGTCTATCTCCGACAAGTATACAAATATCAGGAAGGTCACTTGACAGAAAAAAAAAGCCTCTTTCAAAACCATTTGCTGCTACAACCTAAGAGAGCCTTCAAGGGCAAAGCAACTGCACAATAAACAGAAGCTTGGGGGCTGCCGGCGCCCCTCCGGGCTGGGAGCTGGGAGAAGAGTGATCCCCAGGAGAACGTCTGGCAGCGGGGCGCCGTGGCGGTCGGGAAACAGGCTCGCAGGTACAGTGCCGGCCTGAATCCTGCTCCTCGGCCCAGATTTCAGGCACAAGGTTGTTTCTAAGCTCTGTGCTACAATATTTCAGGAAGAAAAAGGAGCTAACAGGCACCACTCGGTTTCCATCTCCTTTCCCAGACGTCACAAGGCTGTCCTGCTGAATGTCCCTCCACTTTTCTTTTTGTTTTTGTATTTTTTTTTTACTCTTTTTTGTTGTGGTAAAAAAAGAAAAGAAAAACTTTTAAAATTAAAAAGAAAAAACTCACAAAATGTTGTCATTTTAACCACTTTTAGGTGCACAATTCAGTGTCACTGATTATACAAATAATACTGTGTAACCATCTCCACTATTTCCAAAATCTTTCATCACCTCAAACAGAAGTTCAACGCCCATTAAGGAATAACACCCCATTTCCCCTCTCCGCCAGCCCCTGGTAACATCTAATCTACTTCCTGTTGCCGTGAATTTGCCTGTTCTAGATAGTTCACACACGTGGAATCATACGTCTCCTGTGTCTGGCTGCTTCACTCAGCATGATGTTTTCAAGGTTCATCCATCCTGTAGCCCATGCTTCAGAATCTCGTTCCTTTACGTGGTTGAATAATATTCCATTTGCAGGGAAAGATCACATTGGTGATCCATCCATCTGCGGGTGGACACGTGGGTTGTTCCCAGCTCTTGGCTATTGAATAATTCTGCTCTAAACATTTATTTTCCTCCGCTTCTGCCCCCGCTTGGCAGAAGCGGAGGCTGGGGCTGCGGAGTAGACAGATGCCCCGGGGGTTGGGCTGCTTGCCTTGGAAAGGCTGTCTTCTGTGCAGTGGCACAAACTGCTCGTCGAGGGTGCCCCTGGTGCTCAGTTATGGTTTGAAGTTGGCCCCTTTCCAAACCGACTCCGCGTTTCCCCCTGAGCTCCGCTCCTCCTCGGCCAGGCTGGGAGGCAGCGGGGAGGAGTGGGAAGTGCAGCCAAGGGCCAAACCCCTGCTCCCCGCTCGCTGGTGTCCACACGTGGCCAGGTGACGGATGCTCTCTAAGCCCACGTGTCCCTCACAGGGGGCTGGGTGGCCGCGGGGCCGCTGTACCTGCCACCTGTCACAGCGCAGGCCGCCAGCTCCGGGTCCTTCGGTCGGGGCTGAGTGCCTTGGGCAGTAACCCCACCCGCCAAGCCGGCCGCCTACACTGTCGTCCCTCCTTGACGGCTGACAGGTCCCACTTTGAGGCTACCGTTCTATACACCTTGGGGTGGAGAGAAGGCACCAGAACCGGCTGCCCGAGGACCCTCTCAGAGGACGTGGTACCTGGGCACGAAGATGGCGTTGTGCAGGAAATTCTCGAAGACCTTGCGGTACTCGGCCTCTTCCTTCTCGGCCTGCTTCTCGGCTTCAGTTTTGGGGCAAGCGCAGCACGGCCCCTTCTCCCCGCCACACACCTCGGTCTTGGGGTTCTCCGTCACCTCCTCGATGTCAATGGTGCCATCGGCGTACTTCCTGATGGGGATTTTGTCTGCTCGGAAAAGAGACCCCAACGAGAGGCAAGTTACACAGGCGGGTGAGGAAAGGAAGAGCCGGCAGCAGCTGGGCTCACGACCACGGCTGCTTCCCCACAGACGGCTGACGCCGGCCCCGGCGTGCACGGCACTGGGGTTTGAGAGTCACGGCCACAGGGGTCCCCTGTCCCCTCCCGGCCTCACCTTTGGAGCAGTAGTTGTGCCGGTAAAGGTAGCTGTCCTGGGGCTGGCGCTGCCACCGCACGATGTAGTAACTCAGGTTGCCATTGGGCAGGGAGGGCGGGTTCCACTTCACAATCAGCTGAGAAGAGGAGTTTGATGCTGACAGAACATCCAGGGGGATGGAAGGAACTGGAAAGGGGGACAGAGGACATTTCAGAAAATGGAACGAACCCAAGATCCAGGCTGTCAGATACACAGCGCAAACGCCCAAGAAGCCAAAGGTCGGACCTGGATAGGAAAATGGCGGTGAACACTGTAACACAAATGAGAGCCGAACCGTGTTCTGAAATTGTATTACCTTCCCTTTGTAATATCTGTTCTCAGGTAATCTCTGTGATAACAAATGGACTCTGTTACCAGCAAAAGAATCCTGATTTACAGGCAAAGCATAAGAATCTGGTCAAGTTTTACTTACTATTGCCCCTAAACCCAAACCCAAACCCAGAGCTGAACTGTGTACAAAAGGCAAATGCATCCAGAGACCACTGAAATCTTATTCTCATTGGGTTCACAAAAAAGCATCGATTTTGGTATGTTTTCCAAAGTGCAAAAGACACCTTCGCTGTATGTCACTTAAGCAACATGGTCATGTTAGCTGCTTTTAAAATTTGAAAGCTTAAGGTACAAAATATTATACACAAGGGTCTGAACACTTGTAAGGAAGGGCATGCTGGGAAAAAGTTATGACTAATGCTAACTACTTCTGGGAAAATGTGTAACTACTGAATGCTAGGCCTCTTTCGTGCTTCCTAGAATAAGTATTCCAGAAACACACAGCTTACCCCTAGATGTTTCGATAACAGGTGTCACAAAAATGCCGAGGCCGTGGGCCACGTCATTCTCCGTCCCTACCACTTGTAAGGACAGGAGCCTAAATGGTGCAAACTGACTCAATGTGTATAGTGCTTTGTTTTCCATCTTTGGGGAAAGGAAACAAGTGTCTTAAGAACTGGTCATAACAAAGATTTTTATTTTTCCCAAATTAGCTACAAGGAATTACTTCCCAGCAAATTTTTAGGCTGAATAACTTGTTCTGTTGCCTTTGAGCCTCTGCTACATCACCCCAGGCCTAAAATCAGAAGCCTGTGTCACATTTATTGATATAAACACTGTACCATCAGTGACATGATCGTAGCCACTCAGAGGATCATCGAGACGGAACGGGGAAGGGAGGGGAGGGGAGGAGGAGGCAGGAGCACACAAACAAGAGGATTTCCCCGCCAACATGTTTTCCTCACCCTCTTTGCCATTTAAACTCATTTTGTGCTAGCTTGTGCATGTTTTAAAACAGCCTACGCATTATAACAATGGCTATCATCAAAGAATGTTTACCAGTGCCTTTTAAAATGATGTGCATTTCCTTACTTCTAACCTGGTTTTTACATACTTGGAAAACATACACAAGTGTCTGCTCTCATCAGTTCCAAATTCTGGAGTTGAGAAATGAGGTGGTTTAGAAAATGGAGATCAGGGGAGAAGGGGGCACATTTTCGTCAGTGAAAACTTGGAGTGTCCAGAACATGGTTCACCTCATGTTTTTCAACTTTCGTCTGTTTTCTCGGAACCCTAGTCACTACAAGATGAAGGTGAGAAACCAGCGAGCCGCCTGAGGTAACTGGGACACCAACCAGCAGGGTTTCAGTCCCCAGAGGTCCAATCGTCCAAATGAACAAAAAGGGCAGCCTTAGGCGACCGTATCCGGCCTGGGCCTCCCAATGAAACCAGCCCAGCACCCTGGAGGACCTGAGCTCACTGGTCCAGGACAGTCAAGAACAATGATGGAAGATGGTACCAAATCCAGAAGATGGCCTGGAAGGGGCTAGGGTATTGGGAGTGGGAAAACAATACGACACAGTATTATATATTAACAAGACAGACAAAAGATAGACAAATAAAAGACACACTGGCCCAGGACAGGGAGAGATAACAGGCACAGCTCAGTGTCAGCCCTCTGACTACATTTTGTCATGAGCAAGGTCCTTCGGCTGATGAGGCATGGGATGGCAGGGACGGTGCGTAGATACCTGAAGCGTTGGTGCGAATGTACAAGATCTCACTCTTGGCCCCACGGATATGGTCATTCTCTACCATGGTGAGGGTCACGGCCTTGACATAAACGGCATACTGTGTCCAGGGCTTCAGCCCGTGCAGTAAAATGCCAGGTTCCACGTCTTTGTTGGGCGGGAGGTCCACGTCCACCATGTTCCAGCTGTTGGAGCCGCAGGCATCCTGTCCGTCATACTCCGTGACGTTTTTAAAGGGTCTGAAACACAATCGATGAAGCTCAGTGTTTCAGGGCACTGACATCAAAGCTCTCAGAAACCTCCCCCTGGGTCTCCTACATCATGCTTTCTATAACGGGAATTCTAGATTAAACAAATCATCAATTAGATCTTTACAGAAGAATAAAATTAAGCCACCGGACTCCAGGTTTCACGCGGTTCTGTACACACTATAAAATCGAAACCTCTGACTTGGGAAGAGGAAGTTCCATAACTTCTGGGATTGGAAACACTCCTCCTTAAGAATATACACAGATGCTCTTTCTCTCTCTTCCCACTGTGGCATTTTTTCACCATCAAGAACAAACAAGCACAATTGCTTAATACAAACATCAGTTATTGATAAAGAATAACTTCTGGAAGAAAATGCCTTTGCTACAGAAAAACAGCTTCTCAAAAACAGCTCCCAAAATCTAATTTGCTCACAAACAATTCTGACTGCTTAAGTATCTTATAACATTCAAATGTTTTTAGTTTCCCGGTTATCTCAGACACTAACGTCAACCCCTTGGTGAAACTGCCAGCCGACACTGTAGAGCACTGGAAGGGCTGTTGAAGAGGATGATGATTCTGCACAGACGCAGAGGTGGGCAGGGACTCCACGCCTCTCAGAGGGAAGGGCCACACGGCCACTGGCTTCTGAAACAGACACTCACCCACCTCTCCCTGTGGTCGTGATGGAAGACCAGTGACCCCCACGTGTAGGGACACTGAATCCTGATAATCCTGCGTCCTGCTTTTCTCATGGTGGTGGCACTCCCAGGGCCCTGGCGTGGGTACCAGATGCTGCTACTGGTGGCTCTGGTTCCAGCTCCAGGGAAGCCAAGCCCCTGGGAAAGGGACCCTATGGCATCAAGGTGGGACCTGGGTGAGGAGGGGGACTAAGAAGCCTGGGGGAACCAGCTGGATACAGGAGGCACAGGAAGAAGGGGGAGACCAAGAAGAGCTGCCATCTGGAGGGATGTCCTGGCTGCCCAGGCAGGCAAATGTCCTCTGAAGGCACAAGAAAAGTCCCCAGTAGATTTTGGGGAAAATTCTGGAACATGAAGGTCAGTCTCTCTCCGTTCTCCATCCTTTGTTTATAGGGCTTACGACCTAGAGCAGAGGGCCACACCTTGGAAGGGGCCACAGATAGAGTGACCAGAACAGACGATGGACCCACCTGGGGTGAGGTCACCTCAAGGGGAGCCGAGCATCCTGAGGGCTGGCCCCGGACTACGTGTTAGGTGGCGCCAAGGCTGCAATGATACTGCAACCACACCCTCCATCCTAATTTATGAACTGACCTTATTCTCCACAAAACAAGTTTTCCCCTTTGGGCGTCTTTTATTCAAGCACCTCTAATCACCTACTGAAGAATGGAAGGCCTCAAGCTAACACTTATTTTCTTTTGTAGCTGTCACTGGCGGTGCTGGATGTCCCACGACAGCCAGGGGGTGGCGATGACGAAGCCCTGCCAACAGAATGCCGTCACCAAGCACAGACACTCACGCTTCCTTGTAGTAGACGGTGAAGCTGATGAGGTCCCTGTAGTCGGGCGGCCGGTACCGGTGCCAGGTGATGATGATGCGGTTCTTCCAGGTGGTGGTGGAGGTGAAGTGCAGGACGTCACTTTCACCTGGGGCAGAGGCACATCCGTGAGTGACCCCCATCTACGTCCTTCCCCTTGCCCTGCGCTGTGGCCCTCTCCCCCAGAGCTGGCTGTCCGTGCGAAGCCCCTTTTTGGACTTCTCAGTGGGTTTCTTGCTCCTATTAAGGACCCAAACATTGTGCTGCGTGGCCTCCAAAGGGCTCGGTCCTTTGTTTTAGTACACTTGGTGGCCCTGGACGTGAACCTGTAAGTGATTCCTAACCTGGAAGAGAAGGATGAGCGTGGACCTTGACGCTGGGTGGAATCTCCTTAGACATGATGACACCTGTCTTGCAGTTGTGGGTATCTGCCTGCGTGCGTCAAATCACCAAAGACAGGTAACAGACAGGTAACTGAGCAGGTGAGCCACAGAGGTGAACTTTTCTCGGTCTGAACTTGGTATTGATACCTTCCTGTGCAAGGACACAGGAACTCCTTGGAGGCTCCAGCTAGGGCTGACATGCAGTGGGGAATGGGTTAAACACTGATAAAACCCATTTCACTTGACACAGCCTTCCGTGCTCTGTGGGAAGGAAGGCTTTGCTGGTGAGGCATGACCAAGATGCTGCCCTGGGCCCCCTCTCACTCCCCAACCAGACGCAAACTGTGACGAGAACCCGGGAAGAATTCACGCCGCCTCCCCCGCAGAGACCCGAAGCTCTCCTACGGACTGTCCTTCCCCCCGCACCCCGGGTTTGCCTGACTCCCACCGCAGCCTCAGCAGGGGAAGCAGAGGCTAAAGGCGGTTAAAAACTAAGACGTCTGTGGGGCAAAACGTGATGGATTAGAGACGGGAAAAACGTGGCAGTTCCTGCTAAAGTGTTATTTAGACAGGAAACATGATTTTGTTTCCGAAGGAAAATAAATGGCTACTGTATTCATGACTGGCTGACTCCAAGGAGAAAAACACTTAGACAGCGCTCTGCTGCACTGCTGTGGTCTGAACGGAGAGCGTGGCGGGGGCTGTGGTGGGACGTGCGAGGCAGACGGCCCTACAGCTCTGCAACTGGTTTCTCTCCTCTAAAAACTCTTCCTGAGCGACTCGAGTGTCTACCAGGTAAATTCAGAGCCAGCAAAACGAAGTCCATGCTGATGGTTCTGCAGATCCTCTCCCGCCTGTGTGCACATGTGCAAATCACCCTGGACCACATAGATTAGTCTATTTTTTTCTAATACCTGTCCCTCATCAAAAGCTGATGGTCGAGAGACAATTTATTTTTATAACCTGATCCAACCACACAGAACCACACCACTTTTAAAAGCAGTTTTACATACAGGGTTAGGTGAGAAACTCACTGCTCGGAGGCAAAACCTTAACATAGGAGTCGTATAACCAGTGTAAGATAATTATATTGTCCTAAGTTTAAATAGCAACATCAATCCAGGGAGGCGGGCGCGCTCCATTTTTCACGTGGTGGGGGGAGCCAGGAGGAGGCCGGGTCAGGGACGGGGGGCCATGGCCACGGGGCTGCTGTGCTTGCAGCTGAGCCCCCTCTGCCCTCAGGCCTCCCCTCCACTCCGGAGACCCAGGGCCAGGCTCGCTCCCTCCCAGGGCTGGAGAGGACCAGCTGCCCCCTGGAAAATAATCCAGTGGTGAGCATGAAAGACATGCTGAGCATGAAAGACACTGAACTCTATGTATTCCGTAAGCACCTCTTCAAAGTCTGAGTGAGGACCCATCTATAAATGTTTGGCACACACAAATAGATGCTACGGAAAAGTGACAAATATGAACCTGCCCCACTGCTGCCTCTGGAGATAACCACGTGTGAGCCAAGTCCTCGTCAAGGAGGCCTCGTGTGAAACAAGGAGGGGGCCACGAGAGGAGGCCGCCGCGTAAACGGGAGGAGGGTCCACTCACAGGAGGCTCTCTCTCCGTTGTTCCTGGTGTTGATGTCTCCCTTGCTCTGGCGCCCTTTCGTCCCCGTCACTTCCTCCATGCGGTAAATCTCGGAGACGCACAATTTGGGATTGAAAGCAAAGTACATTTTCCCTGCTTTGATGGTCAGATTGCGGTGGTCCCAGTCCCAAAGCTGCTGCAAGTTCTGGTTGTCGAGGACGTAGAAGGAGTAATTCCTGGAAGCATGGAAATGAGCATCAGCACCCTCGCCCTTCGCCATCAGCCACCCCACCCTGGGCCTCTTTGCCTCGTGACTCCAGAAAACACTGCCTTCTGCTGATGAGAGATGTAGTCATGAACAGTATCTAAGAAAGAACAGTCACTGTTAACAATAGCAACAATATGATTCAAGGACAATATGGAAATCAATAAAACACTAATTAATGTGATGACCCCTATCACCAAGAGTAATGCTTCTCAGACTGGAGGATGCTAGGCAAATCATTCCCTAGAAATGCCTCTGGTTACTTCTCTCAAGCAGAGCAAGTACAATGCGCTTGAAATCAGTCCACGGGAGAACAGATATGCTCTGCTACTCAACCGGAACAGCTTACACATTTGCTGTAGAAAGTCTGCCATTATCCTCAGGGGTAAATCCCATCCCATCCCGTCCATGCTGTCAGCAGCACATGATGGGGTAGGAGAGAGGATGGGACAGGGAGACAGACTCGGGCGGTGAACCAGCCCTGGGTCGGCACCCTCCTCCAGATTCACCCCACCCTGAAAAGCCTCAGCTTCGGTCCCTGGGGAAGGTGGGGGAGGAGAAATGGCCCCCCATGGGCAGTCCCCCAGGCCACCTACCAGGCAACAGCAACTCAGTGTCCAACAAGTTTAGGATGCACAAAGCTTATTTCAGAGGGCTGGGCCCCTGGGCCGCACCCCGGGAGTTTCTCATTAGCAGGTCTGGGTGGGCTGAGAATCTGCATTTTTAACCAGCACCCAGGAGATCCTGGGACCACACTGGGAGAAGCACTGGCCTAGCAGATGCTGAGCACCACCGAGGGGTCAGGGGTCCAAAGCTGACCAAGTCAGACGTCAGTCCTGCCCCCAGTGGGTGGACACAGACCCAGCTGCTTCCAAAGGAGAGGCAGGGGGACAGCCAGCACTGGCAACCGCTAGCACTGGCCACCCAGAGAGAAACCCACACCCGGGGAGGCAAGAGAGCAGACAGCTCCAGCTTGGGGTCTGGAGAAAGAGCCTCGTAGGACCTTTCTGTCTCGGTCCGTCGGTAAAGCAGGCAGGCGGGGTCACAGACACCACCTGCGTTCTCCATGCTGACAGGTCTGCTCCCCACAGACCTCAGACCCCTCTCCACCTCCTATCCCCCACCCTCTTTCCTGCTGGGGCTCACCCAAGCACCTTCTACAAAACTGAGTCTAGGAACTGGGGCCACGTTTTGAGCTATTTCTAAGACCCACTCAGGGATGCAACACACACACAGCAGAGAAGAAAGGATCCCAACCCTCTCCCCAGAGCTGGGACAGCCCAGACAGAAGCCCAGATCCCTCCTCTGCCCCGGGTGGTGCCCACTGGGCACCCCTCTGCATCCGGTGTGGTTCGTTTACACCCAGACCAGGACCTCTCCAGGACTCTGCCTACTGCTCAGTCCACGGCCTGAGTCTCACTCATTGAGATCAAAGCAAAAGCGCTGCAAAGCCCACCTGTATATTTCCCCAGGAATTCACGCGATGTTCAGAGACGGGGGTCCAGGACTAGCAATGCCATTTACACACTGCACGGCCACAGGCAGGTCACTCATTGCTTTCTGCAGCTCCATTTACTTACTTGTTGGACAACAAGGGGCAGAAACGGTGTCAGCTGAGCTCCCTGTTGGTTTTAAGGGCTCAGGAGGGGTCACTGAGCTCAGGTGGGATCTACCCGCCCAGCCTGAAGCACAAACCCTCCACGAGCGCTGAACTGCATCCATGCAGGTGGTGGGGCTGGAGGTGGGGGTCCTGCCCACACAGGGGGCACAGTGAGCCAATGCGTCCAAAGGCAGCACCTTGAAACCAAGCCAGGATCCTCACAAACCCACCTGAGGCCTCAACACATTCACAGCCACCAGACCAGGTGACAAAAACTGGCAAGTCAACAAATCCTTTCCTTTCAGCGAGAGCTCACTCTCCAACATACGTTATCTGCTAGAAAAGGAATGTAAGACATGGTCCAAAGGAATCTAGACTTGGGCTACGCACCACAAGGCCACGTGTACAGGCAGGCGGCACAGGACATGGAAGGTGGGGTCCACTGTGCCCCCCTCCACACACACCTGCGCCCTCATTGCCAGGCTGCAGGTGATGCTGCCAGGAGGAGGGCTTCACAGGTGGAGGCAGATGCCTCCCATCATAGGCCAGTCTTGCCCTCGGGATATTCCCAGCTCTGAAGGTCCATGGTCCAGCTGCTCCCAGGTTTCCCAGTTGGCTGCACAGGACAAAATCTCCTTCTTGGTGCAGAAACCTCTGGGCCGGGAGTAAAGGCCAATAACCCAGGTCAAACTTCTGACTCAACCTAGGACGAGGCTTTTATTTTAGTAAGCTAATTTCACTAGCAGAGAACATAACCTCACCAAAAATACCTTCCCGAACAAAACATGCTTCTCCCCAGGGGAGGGAGCATGAATTATAAATCAGGAATTTGACAAATGAATGGCAGGCACACTGAAATTCTCTGTATGTGATTAATCACTTTGAAAAGCAAGATTATCTTTTTACCGTAAACATAAACATTTTTTTACAACACTGAAAAGGCCTGGAGCCAGGATACCAATATCAATGAAACCTGGGTGTTATGGAGCCCGTGTAAGCAACAGAAAAATAAAAATAAAACCCTCATCACAATAATAAGCCATTCATGAGCCGCGTGTCAATATCGCTCTTGTTTTCCTAACCCCAGCTCCCCTCACATTCCTTCCAGGATCAGGTGAGGATTAAGAGATGGTAAAAGGCAGCAAGTTGTCTGTACTCTTCAACACACACATATACGCACTTAAATTTTATTGTTTCCTAAAGGAAATGGCTAAGTCAATTTTTCTGTAAATGTGATTTCCTAATTGCTTCTAAGCCGACTGCCTTTACATTCAAACCATATTTTAAAAAATTATCTGTTTATTTTTCTGCCACTTACACAGGCTCCATGGAATTCTGGCCCCAGCTCTTTTCAAGGTTGCAGAAAAGTGTTTGTTTCTATGCTTGGGTGGGTCCCATCTGCCAAAATGTAGACCAATGTGAGAGGTTATCTCCTTGAGGACATCTATATATTACCTGCATCAAAATTCTAAATGCCCAGTACATATTATACACTTAAGTGTTTTATTTATGGCTCCAATCTCAGGGCTGTCTCACCTCTGAGCTGTCAACACCACCACCTCCTGGCCTGCTTGCCTGCTCGCCTGCTCAAATGAAGGGCAGGAAGGATGGGGACGCAAAGGAAGGCAAAGTGCCGGGGATTTGCATGGTACTTAGAAGACACCCTGGTCCAGGGCTCGGAGCACTGCACGTGGGAATCCAAAGATCGGGTCGAGTGCCATCTCCATTTTCACTAAGCAACAACTCCAGGCAGGGTCTTTCTTTGGCTTCTCCCCAGCTGGGACAGATGGGGCTGAGGGTGGGGGCTGGAAGGGATGTTCCCCTCCTTTCCAAACTATGCTGACAAATTGGAAAAAAAAAATCATCACTTCTTTTCATCTCTTAAAGAAAAAGCCATGGCCTCTTTCCGGCAGTCTCTAGGGGGCATCAGAACCCAGCACATGGGGGCTTCTCTCCAGCAGCCAAGCCGTCTGCAACTGATGCAGGATGTGGCCTTTTCACAGATGCTGCCTCCAACCTGTCTGCAATGGGCTGCTTTATACCATGTCCAATCTCCCCCAAAGTTCAATATTTACACCAGCCTTAGGGGTTCAGCAAAGGTGGGAATTC
Organism: Hippopotamus amphibius kiboko; assembly: GCF_030028045.1. Classification (NCBI taxonomy): domain Eukaryota; kingdom Metazoa; phylum Chordata; class Mammalia; order Artiodactyla; family Hippopotamidae; genus Hippopotamus; species Hippopotamus amphibius. Next base: position 132,237,110 of record NC_080187.1, on the reverse strand, counting down.
ATATTCAAGTGGTACTAGGCACCAAACAGATACTCCAAAATGTTTCCTCTTTGAATGTTTTAAAAGTAGCTTTACTGAGGTATAATTTATCTATCAAAAAATTCACTCATTATAAGTGTACATTTCCAGGAGCTTCAGTAAATTCATACAGATGTCCAACCATCACCACGACACAGCTTCAGAACATTTCCATCTCATCAAAGTGCTTTATTCCCAATGGTGGTCAATATCCAATTCCATCCCAGCCCTTCACTGATCTGCCTTCTGTCTCCATAGTTTTGTCTTTTCTAGAAATCACGTATTAATGGAATCCAACAATGTGTATGTAGCCTTTCGTGTTTGGCTTTTTTTTCACTTAGCCTAATGTTTCTGAGGTTCACTCATGTTGTTACTTTATTGTTGGGCAGAAATACATTGTGCCACATTTTATTTAACCATTTATCTGCTGATGGACATTTGGATTGTTTCCAGTGGAGTATTTTTGGGGGGGGGGGGTTGGTATCATGAATAATACTGCTATGAGCAATCACCTACAAGTCCTGTGTGGACATGTTTTCATTTCTCTTGGGTAGATACTGGGGTAGAGCCTGGAACTGCTGAGGCACATGTCTGAGTATCTATCTTTTGGAAGTCCCAAGGAAGTGTTAGAGTATAGCCATGCTGCAACCTAATCTTAGAGTTGCAAGAAGGTAGAATAAAGCACAAGTGTTGCAAAGTCAAGTGGTGGGGACATGAGTAAAGATGCTTAACTGCAGCCAAGAATTCCAATTCTTATAACCCACCACCTCCATCTACTTTTACTCTTTTCAGGGTAACAAATCCTTGGCGGTACCAACAAGTTTGAAATTTTAATTCATTTATCTGATGCTATCACAAAATAGGGTTGTTCAAATGGAATTTTTTCAGATAACAGAAATATTCTCTTTCTTATTCAAGGGCTTAAAAATTAGCCATTTTACAGGAATCTTGTACCTGTGTATTCCAAAATCTACTTCCTTCCAAAAGAGCAGAACCTTGATCTTCTTAATGTCTAAGGTTATTACTCTAGAAACACATCACCTTACACAAAGTAATGTCCTGAAGGAAATCTTGGCCATCCAAATTCTTCTGGACAAACTGAAGACTGCCTATGTTGTCCAGCCCCTTTCTCCAGAGACCGGCAGCCCTGCTGTCTGTTCCGACGCAATTTTGTCTGTGTCCATCACCAGCCTGGACGTCAAATTCCAGGATCAGCTCATTCAGAGTGAGGACCAAGAGGTCTACTCCAGGTAACGTTTTTGAATTTCATATTCAGGACTTGACTCCGTGGTCTGGGCTACTCAGGAGACATTTAGAGACAGGTCTCAGTTCCAGTTTGGAAAGCCAAGGGTGACACACACAAAGGATCTCTGTACTACGAATTTGTCTGTTCTCCATCAAAACAAAAGGCAACAAAACTTTCTTCCCACTGAACCAAATGGAAGCACTTACTTATATTCTCACTGGCTATGAGAGGTACAAGAAAAATCATACTTTAAGGAACAGTGTGACAAGAAAATACTTAGACAAAAAATATAAGTGCCTCAGAGACATGCTTTTGAGAAGAAGAAATAAAGGGGCTAAGCAGTGCTTTCCAATCTTTGCTGCACACTGACATTACCTGGGAATCTTTAGAAAAGCACCGATGCTTGGATCCTACCCAAACCGTTCTGATTGAACTGGGATGGAGTGCAACTTGGGCAACAGGATTTCTTAAAACCCCCTAGATGATTCTAACGTATAGCAAAGTGTGGGAACCTGTGGTGTAAAAGTCATCTTGGCTTACACCAAAAGCATGCTAAGTGAAATGTTCTACTAACACTCTGGTAACTCAGAAGCCCTGAATAGGTTCCACTGCCTATCCAAATCATAACCTCCACACTTGGGTGCATAACAGCTTACGTAATTCTAATACCACCTACCTCTGCAGCATTATTTGCCAAACAGGTCCCAGGACGCTCTGACTCGTTGCCTTTGCTGCGGCCGCCCTGTCCTGAAATGCCTTTCTTTACCCTCTGCTTGCTGTTTCCGGAAACCCTCCAAGGCTCATCTCAAAAGCCGCCTCCTCTCCGAAGCCTGTCTGATCTTCCTAATTAGATACCCGACTCTTCTTCATGCCCTCGGCACGTGCCTCTTCTCTCCCTGTGGCACTCTGCAAGTTCTGGGGGCATTTATCTATTTATCATCCTCCTTTCTTCTCTTCCTCCCTCTGACTTTTCCCTTTTTTTTCCTTTTTTCTTTTTTTTAGGTTTGAACAGAAGACTGTCTCTTTTTATACTTCATTTTGCATTCTTCTAAAAAATGTATTTCTTTTTATTGAAGTATAGTTGATGTACAATATTATATAAGTTTCAGGTTACACATAGTGATTTGTAATTTTTAAAGGTTATATTCCATTTATGGTTATTATACTATATCAGCTATGTTCCCTGTGTTGTATAATATATCCTTGTATCTTATTCATTTTGCATGTAATAGTTTGTACCTCCTAACCCCCTACCCCTATGTTATGCCTCCCCCCTTCTCTCTCCCCCTGGTAATCAACCACTAGTTTGTGCTCTGTATCTGTGTGACTCTTCCCTTCTTACAGGAGTGAGGGGAGTAGGCGAAGCCGCTGGACCTAACCCTCTCCCTAAGTCTGAGGAGGAGAAATAGAGAACTGAGTTGCTACTACGGGTCACACCTGATACACAGCCAGCTGCAAGGGTATTCATCATGAGCAAGGATGACCCATGCCTTTTTGGTCACGTGAGGAAGGCAGCTGAGAGAACACAGCTCCCATCAAGAGAGGCAAGGTTCTCAAGCGCTGTAGCTAAAGAGAGAGCCTCCAAGCAATGGCAGGCAGGAATCCAAAGGTAGGAGCCCAGCATCCTCAGAGCTACAAGGGCTACTGACCAGAGGCAGGCTCACCACTGCCCTTCCCTGACATCTAAAACTACTAACAGCAGGGCAGGGGCCTGAAGCTTAGCTGAGCTTGGAAGTGGCCCAAACACCTAAGCAATGACACGCATCTGCAAGAAGACCCCACTGGGACCTTGGGTTTTTACACAAGATTCAGATAATAAGAAATATATCATAAATATTCTTGCAAATAAAAACCACATTTTAATTTTCAGCTACACTCAAGTGCATAGTACTTTTAGTTAACACAACTGAAAGGTAATCACGTCATGTAATAATTCCTAATAAAAATTAATTAAACTCTCCTGTTAGCTCTCCCCTCTATGTATATCACTTGCTCAGCCTGGGGGGGGGGGGGACTTGTGGGTACCAAAAACGCCAAAGAAAAAGTGCTTCTCAATATCAGGGTTTCTAGAAACACAAACCTACTAGGAGGAAAAAAGATAAAAGAACTCTGCTAAAATTCATTTTAAAATTTAATACAACCAACAATAACCATCACTCAAATTGGCAGAGCCTTGGCTTGCCATGTTGGTGGCTTGGGACACTTGGGCTCTGCTCAGTGGCAGCCTCCTTGGATTTGCCAAGAGGAATACATTTTTCTAAAGAATCAGTGTTCCCAGCGGGGAGGACAGTGTGCTTTTCAAGCATGGAATGAAGAGCTGCCCTCTCTCTTTAGCTATATCAGATGATGGAATTTTAAGAATTTAAGACTGACCAAGAGTGAGTCTGAGAAAATCAGGAAGGCTGTTAGGAAACCCTTATGCGGTAACTTTATCCAGTCAGGGCACATAAATCAGCAAGGACAACCTTTCTCATGACCTTCCCACCTCTTACTTTCCTAACTTATTTCCCCAAATTCTCTTTAGAAGGAATTAACTCATTAAGGGATGTCTCCTTTTATTGTAAAGCATTAGCTCAAAACCAGGCGAGAGCTGTATATAAAGGGGGGTGGGGTGGGGCTGTGAAGAGACGCACATACGCGGAGGAACACCTGGGCTAAGTGCTGGAGAGAAACTGCGTGTGCAGGGAGCAGCTGCTTTTGTTCCTCCTCCGGTGAAAGGCCTCCAGCTAGTTTAAGACCCTTATCACAAGGCACGTCTCTGCAGAAGGCAAAAATTCTATGAGTAGCGCAAATCCTAGGAGCTGATCAATAGAAACAATTCTGTGAATCAAGATTTCTTTGTAACAAAATGAACTGTTCACATGCCGCCACATCTCTGATGTTGCAACATATCTGAAAAGATGGAATGGCTTTTACGTAGGGGACTACAGCATCCTCAGGCAGAAAAGGGGCCCATAAATGATGATTTCATGGAGAGGTAAGCACTTTAGACCCACTCCCAGCACTTTTGGCAGAAACAGCCCCCACTGCATCCTTGTCTGCTGCTTTGCGGGCCACAGCCCGACACGCAACCTGGATGGGATGCAACCCAGTCCGGAGGACGGAGGATGGTGACTCCACAAGACCCCACGTGAGGAGGTGAGCCCTCACTCAGGGCGCCTGCCCTGCTGTCACTCTGACTTCTTTTTTAACAAGGGCTCTTCCCTTAGAAACGCAGAACTTTAAAAGCAGGCTGCTCACTCTGTGCCAGAAGAATGTCAGCTCGTGAAATCTGGAGCACTCACCCCTCTAGCTGCTCCTCTCCTAGGATCTGGCGAAGGTTCTTCAGGAAGGACAAGGAGACCAAGGCGTGGGAGTGGCGGATCTTCACGTAGCCCGTCACCACCTCAATGAGCCCCATGAAGTTCTCCAGCTCCGAGGCGATGTTGTCTGCAGCAAGGGGGACTGCGTTACTGAGTGTTCATGTCGTGTCAGGGGAACACACCTGGTTTCTCACAAGCATGTGGAGAGCAGCTCAGAGCGGGTCTTGTTTTCGTGGTGCCACTGAGATGCTCGGGCCTCACAGGACCCCTGTCCCCTGTCATAAATGAGTTTCCCTGAGCTTGGCTTTCAACACCCTCACCTGGGACGGGGCCCCCAAAGGCAAGGGAAGGGGAGTTTCTAGAAGGCTGGGTACTGCAGCTCCCAGGCTGATTAACAGAATGTAAAATCATAAACACCAGACTGCCAATTAGCTAAGGCGGACACATGTAGGGAACGTCTTTCACATGCTCTGTCAGCAGACAGCGCTGCCTCCACAGTACAAGGGCATGACTAAATAAACACCATTTTCTCGGGCTCATTAGAAACTGCCTTTGCTGTATTTCTAGTTCCTAAGATACAGGGATCTATATTTAAAGATTCCGTCTTACTAAGACTGGAATAAAATGCACCAAAACATTAACAATGGTTACCGATAGGTAATTTTTAAAAATTCATTTCTACACTTCTAAGTTCTCTGTAATGCACGTTCACAATTCTCAGAGGTAGAAAACAATTGGGGACATCGTTGCTAATAGATGCGTAAAAATGACACAATGTATACAGTCTATTTCCTTTAATCCTGTAGCCTCCTTCTTTAGCAAATAAAAAACATAAACTTCAGTTTACCTTATGCCAAAATTATAACACATACTATAATGAACTGGGTGTGGTTCGACGAACAGAATTGTACTGTATTTGATTTGTGAAGGCAGTAAAAGGTTCTATTTTGCTTTCAATTGATAAACATCAAAGAATAAGTGTACTGTCCTCCAGGGTAAGGCCCTACATTTATGTACAGTTTGATGGTTTTCCAAGAGAAATGAAGGAGAAATTCGTATCGTAAAGACTAGAGGTTACTTGCAGTTGATGTTTCAAGGAAAAGATCCTGAATTTTAAATGTGGGGTGGCTGAGGAAGGGCCTTTCCAATGAGATGTCCAACCAATTTCCTGCGGTGGATATAAACTGGAAGGTATATTTCATCTTCACGCACTAATATGTACCAATTCCTTCTCAAATTATACTTCTCCATGGATTTAACTCATGGATTAAATTTTTATCTTGAGGATAGGAATATGAAAAAAAAGAAGGGTTAGGCACTTAAAGGATATGTTCTAGGAAATAAGGAAATCTTTTTTAAAAATTAAGAAATCTAGTTAGTGCAAAAAGAATAAAACTTCAGAATACCACAAAAGTAAGAAAATTCCAGCTGTGTGGAAACAAAGTTATTTCTCTTGTGGAGGGGTGAAAGGTGTTGTGAAAATCAAGGGCTATCCAAAAAATTCAAAAGAACTACGCAGAAAACTTGCTGCTGACATCTCTAAACCGTAAGAATAGAGCTCACTCATACAAATAGTATTAAGGAAAAGTAAGTGCACAGAATAAATAAGTCATTTTTGCCCCAAGTACTATTTAAAAAAAAAAAAATCAACAAAGAAAACAAAAAACAACAAAAGAAACTTCTTTATGAAAGGATTTAGAAAAAAATTCCTTTCAACCTCAATGCCCTCTTACTGTATTTCGCCTAGCTTACAGTATCAGTTATTACAGTTATCAGTATCTTCACCAAGTAGTTCCAGCGGTGGAGAATTTCAGGCAGCATTACCAGAAGCCCTTGTCAATTACAGATCAGAACTGACAATATCACCAAATAAGTCAACAGGAAATGCTTCACACAAATGCAATTACCAGGAACACCATCTACTGCAAATAATGGGATCCTGTAGAGGGTGAGATCGCAGCTTTAAATGCATGATGACATACATATACTTGTATCCTTTTTGGTTCTCAGAAGTAAATTTGGAGATGGGCCATTTTGGGGCTTAATAAAAATTTAAAGTGATATCATTAAACTCTTCCCTTGCTCAGTCTCTTCAACATACGCAAGTAACCAAGACTCTCTGGACTTAAAGCTCTGTGGACTTGACTCCAGCTGGAGACTGCTGAGTCATACCTCTGATCCACCAGTCTCTTCTGGGGTTTGTACATGTTGGGACGTGCGTACCCTGTGCAAGATGCGACTTAAGAAACATGAGAGACGACCCTCTGCAGGGTATAGACGCTGTGCCAATGGCTAAAAAACAGACGGCCTTTCAATCTGTTTTTTTCTCTTTGAGGGAAACTCAAAGACAGGGCATTGAACACGAGGCTTATGCACCATGTTGTTCTTCTAGGCCCATGTTTTAGTTGTGAGTCATGGATGAGTAGGAAAAGCATCAACAAAAGAAAACCAAGAGATCTGGCCCTCTCTTCCAGGGAGACGGAATACTTACTGCCGCGTCGGATATTAATGAGCAGATTGCCCTTGAAGATGGTGCATCCTTGGAGCATCTGAGCAGAAGTGACAGAATCAATGGTCTTTGTCTTTTTTTCTTCCTCACACACTTTGGGACAAGGGCCTTCGCAAGGGATGCAGTACATGCTGTGGAAAATAAACCAACCCCAAACACAAAGAGCTGAGTCTGTCTTCTTGCTTTAAAAAAAAAAATCATAAAGATATGCTTCTATTCTAGGTGTCAATAACGTCCACATTACAAAAACCAACTGGTGGAAGCATTCAAGTGGTCACACACTGCTTCTCATCCCCAAGCCTACTCAGGATAAGCCACTCAAACTGCAACCAAAAGGAGAAACTGCCTACAAAGGAAATGCGTGCTGCCTGTTTCCAGACAAAACACATGATGTACCCTTGAGGCATGTGTGTATCATAGGCTGGGACTGGTGAGCCAGCTGGTCCCACGTGGGAGAAACAGGCTTGCAGAAAGAAAGTACCAGCGTCTCCCAGGAAGAACAGAACTGTTCTCTGATGTTGTGGCCCCTGCTGGCACACTCTGAAGGAGCTGCTGGGACAGTGGACAGGGACAGCAAAGGGTAGGCAGGTCTTTGCCACTAATGGGAATCGAATTCCTGCAGCCAGCAGCGCAGCAAAGCCCAGTGAGGGATTCCAAAAGGCATGTGCTATAGCACAGATCCATTATTTTCTTGCTAAAGCACAACTGAAATAATTTCTTGACAGTGTTTGGCAGAAACCTGTAAATTGATCCAAATGCTGTTTTCGCTGCATAGACAATAAAAACAAGGAACTTTCATTACTTTGTAATGAGCTCCTATTTCACATGCAATCGTGAACATGCCACAAACCACCAACAGTCAGGGACCAGTGAGTGACACTGGCACTTTTCCTGCTTACCTACTCTTATGTAGGGAATAGTGGACAAAACACTAATCCAGCTGCTGAACCACAGAAAGTTGGGTCAATTTCCAAACAAATAAATGATACAACATTATGGGATGTGTGTGTAATAGGATGGTGAATTGGAGAGCCACTGTCTTTACCCGATTGTTCTTGAAGGATCTTTCAAACTTCATGAAGTGAAACACATTCATGAAAACAGTGTAAGTCAGAGCTCACAGCATTAAGTACCACTCTCCAAATTTCACTGCATATTTAAGGCAAAGATGAAGGGTTTTGTTTAAAAGCTTAAAGATAAATAAAATTTCCCTACTCTTTTCTTATTTCATGTTGGGAGAACAGGAGGCAAGCTTTCCAAAGGAACTGGGCCAATCACCGCAATGGAGGTTTCTCCTTTCTCTAACATCATACTCAATATTCTCACTTCTAGAGCAGGTACCAGCTTTTCTTCAGCACTCTTTGTTGGTCTTTTATTGCTTCTAATTTACCTACATACCAGATAATGCCCCACCTCCCTTTTGAAAAGCTTTTTATTTTGAAATAATTATAGACACACAGAAAGTTGCAAAAATAGTACAGAGAGGTTCTGTGTACCCTTCATCTGGCTCCCCTCAATGGTTCCATCCTACATAATGATAATGCAATATCAATACCAGGAAACTAACACAGGTACAATGCATGCATATACTTCTGTGTCATCTTAACACCTGTGTAATCACCACAACAAGCTAGCCGGTCACCACAAACATCTCCCTTGTGCGACCCCTACAGTCACCCTGCTCCCATGTCTCTAAGTCACGGCAACCACTGATCTATTCTCCATCTCTATAATGTTGTTATTTTGAGAATGTTATATAAGTGCAATCATATGGTGTGTGACCTTGTGCGATTGGCTTTTTTCATACAGTATAATGTCCTTGAGATCCATCCATGTCGTGTGTGTCTGAAGAGTTTGTTTCTTTTTATTGCTGACTGAGAGTCCACGGTGTGAAGAATCATGGTTTGCTTAGCCATTTACCTACTGTGGAGCATCCGAGCTGTCTCCACTTTTTGGCTGTTACAAAGAAAGCTGCTATGAACTACTGCGTACGTGTTTTTGTGGGAATCTAAGTTTGCATTTCTCTGGGATAAATGTTCAGGAGCGTAACTTCTGGGTTGCAGGTTAAGTGTATGTTTAGTTCCCCCTGACATTTTATTCAAATAGCAATTTCTGAACCAAACACCTTTCTTAAAATGTCTAGGAGTCATCTAGCACTTAAAAAAATGTTTTTCTAAGGAACTGCTCTGATTACATGTTTATAGTTTAAGCTTCCTGAAATCCATTCTGGTACAGAGAGGGCATAAACAGTATTAAAAAATAAATATTTTAAAGTAAGTGTCAAATAGGCCTTAAAGGCTGAGAGGGGGATTCGTTAGTTCTTGATGGAGTTTTATTTTAAAGTGGAAAAGGTAGATCTGTAGCCTTGAACAGACTGTGAGCACGGGTAGGAAAAATAACAGCTCACTCCTTTGAAGAATGAACTACAGCAGAGGAAACGGCCACAGTGCCCAGCACTCCGCCCTCTGCCCGCTACTCTGGTAGCTGCAGATGCTGAATGTCTCCAGATATCACAGAAAACACAACCGGAGGGCAAAGAAGTCATGACCCCCAGGCCATGCACCAGCTGCCCCATCCCGACCCTCACCCCTGGGGAGGAACCATGGCTGAGCCTTAACGGGGGTCCAGGCACTGCCCAGGGCACTGGTAAAGCCTTTTCAAGCTGTAGGGCTGCCAATGAAATGTGAGTAAAACGTGGCAGACTTATTTTGGGTGGAATATGTACACTCTACAGTTCACTGGCACCCTTGGCACATTCACGAAGTATTTAAAGTAATTTTTACTATTGTAATGGTTATAGAAATGATGACAGGCAGAAAGTTCTACATTTAATATTATGAAATAATGTGAGCTTTATCTTTGATTTGAAGTTACTCCTATGGAAGGAGCAACATTTCCAACTACACCGGAAACAGATTCCCCTTACCAAGACTTGCCTGATGAGGTTTGCAGAAACAGAAGGTAGCAAACAGAAGAAACAGAAGGGAAGTTACACGTTATACTTGAAATGAATGTTTCCTCTTCCAATGGTATTTTACTTTTGTAGAATAGTTTTATTTTGAAGAACCTCGAAACGTAAGGATCCTCTGGTGCTAATCACGAAGTAGGCATTTAGTCCATTGCAGCAGAACTGCTCTTTCCTGAGAGTTCTCTGCTCTGCTCCAAAGGAGCGAACAGCAACCCCAAATCTCTAGTCTCCTCTTGCTTTCCAGGGTTATAGTCCTATATTTTGTAACAATGCCCGCATCACTTTTTCAAAACCTTAAAGCCAATGACAAATTTACAGAAGTCCAGTTGGCATGCACGAGAGGGATGGCGTTTGCTATAAGGAACTTTTTTGCTTCCTAAGAGAAGTCTCAATGTCCAGGAAGGAAAATGAGAGACAGAGATAACTGAGGGAGAATGAGGGGTGCGCCTGAGCACGTGTGTGTGTGTGTGTGTGTCTAGAAGGTGCTGATGGAACACACTGCTTGCTCTTAGTGGCAGCTAGTTCAAGCAGGACAGGAGCCAGTGCTAAGAGACTTTGGAGGCCTGCATACTGCCTCAAGGATGCTGGTGAGCTTGCGGTGTCTTCCCTCCCGCTCTCCCAAAGCCTTCACTGGTGTATTGTTGAGTAGCACTGAGGGTGACAAAACCTCAGTCTACAGTCTCCCCCACCCGCCCGCTGTCGGGGTGGCAGCCCTGCACAGGGGGTCAGTGACCTCCGGGGACCTGAGACAGAAAATCAGGTACTTAATTCCAAATGGCCAGGCAGTATGGTCCCAAACCAAAAATACTGCCCGTTGCTCCTAGAGGCATCAGAAGCTGAAGTTATACCAGCCTCCCCAGGGTCCCGCCTGGGTGGGGCCACTGGCAGCGCCCATCTTCCCGCCCCCCACCCCAGGCCCCCACACTGACCTCTGGCTGCCGTTGCGGATGAAGCCCGACGGGCACTCCTGCATGCACTCGCCGTCGTGGATCACGAAGCCCTCGGAGTCGCTGCTCTCGGCGTTGGGGATGTTGGCGCAGAAGTCGCGGTCGACGCAGCGCCAGCCCTCGAAGCGGTAGGTGTTGGGGGGGCAGCTGGGCACGCAGACGCCGGCGTAGTAGTAGTGGCGGCAGGCCACGCAGGCCGTGTCGTTGTCGGGCGCGCTGCAGCTGCCCAGGCACTCCGGGTGGCAGCACTCGTGGTTCTCCGTGCACGCCCGCTTCCCGCACGCGCTCGGGCACACTGTGGGCGACAGGCAGGGCGTGAGGCCGGCTGACCGCCAGGTCGCTCCACCCGGCACAACCCAATCGCCAACCCCACACGCGGTCCCCAAGTGGAACATCACCGGGCACGGGCTTGAATCGACAGTACTACATGTTGAGAATTTCATTAAGGAAAGGAGCAAACACTCTGCATCTGGAGTCAGGTGTGCAGGATTTCACATCCAGCCTCTCCTATTTGACCCTATTTGGTCTTGGAGGAGTCCTCACTGTCTTTGACCTTGCTCCTCTCTTTTCTCATCTACAGAATGGGGTAATAATACCCATCTTGGAAGGCTACCTGTGGCACGTGTGACACTATGGAAGTCCTATGCGGACAATACAGTTTATTTTCACTTTAGAAGGCATTATATGTGCTGCTCAATCTGCATTTTGCATATATTCTTTATTGAAATATCTTGAAAAGCCTTAGTGTGCAGAAATGCTAGTTTATTTTTAAAATGATTAAACTAGAATATACTAAAGATACATTCAGGGTGACAAAATAGCTTTAGAAAATTTTGTCTGCTTGTATCATATCAAAGGTCTTATCCCAAATAAGCAATGACACTGACTTATTCATGCATCTCAACCTAATGTAATGTATCACAGAGAAGTCCACGTCTGATGGTTATTCTCAAATATAAGAAAGTTGGTGGGTGGGTGGGTAGTGTCTCCGGCCCAGGATATTACAAACTATCTCCTCTGAGCCCCTCTATGCTAAAGTTAAGTGAACGCAATGTCTTAAAACAAGAGATCAACAATTCTTGTCTCAAACAGATGAGCTGGTATTTATTTCCATAGCGATGCTGTAAGGATCACACTCTAGGGGCTGTTAGCCTTACTAGCACATAAACTATAAGTCAACAAAATATGAAATCTGGTTTGCATTATATGCTTCCTACTTTTTCCTTGAGTTGGAAAACAACACAAAATTATTTAAGTATGTATATTATTGACATTGACATGGATTTAGTGAAGATTCTATTATTGTTTTTCTTTATAATAAAAAAGAAGAAAAAAATCAGAGATCATAGATTAGAAAATACATACAATATCTGGTCTGCCTGTCCACAATGTCACCTTATCAGCACCTCCATGGAGACCCTCCCAGATCATTTCCTATGCATGTGCATGCATATATAAATATAAATATCTATAAAAAGGGATCAAGTCATTCTCAAAGCATATTCTGGCATAACATACTGTGAATTGGACAATAATTTAACAGCTGCATTGCATCCCATAGTATAGTGTATCATAAGTTATAGTCACTCTCCTACTATTAGACATTTCGTTTATTCCCAACATTTTATTAGCACACTGAGCACTCAATCTTCATGAGAATTCTTAATTATTTCAATAGAATAAATTTCCAGAGTTAGCTTTGCCGGGTCAAACTGTCCTCTGGGAATTTTGTACCAATTTATACATCCACTAGCTGCATGAAGGAGTACCTATTTTACTGCCAAGAGGTACATTTAAAAGCAGGTATCAGAACTTGGACATTAAAATGAATACTATCACCTCGAAAGAAACAGAAAAATTCTCATGATACTCTCAGGCTTAAAATAATTTTGCAAGTTTCTTCTCTGTCATTATCTTTTGGCTAAGACAAATAAGTGGCTTTCCGTTATTTATTCTTACCTATTTTGGTAATAGAACCTTGATTTTTAATTGGGCATTTTGCCACCCAGCTAGATGTTATATCTCCCAGACTCTCTCATAGCTAGAAGTGACCTAAGTTCCAGTCAGTGAGACACTAGCAAACTTTTGAGGTGGAACTTTCTAGAAGAGTCCTTAAAACAGAGGGGTACACTCTTCCTCCTCCTTGCTGGCTGGAATGCAGGTGTAATGCCTGAAACTCAAGCAGCCGTCTTGAGCCATGAGGTAACCCATTAAGACAGCTGAGCAAAATAAAAGGAACTCAGTCCTCCATGACTATGTAGTCAGTAGGCTAACCCTGGACTGCTTACTTCTAGACTTCTTTACATGAATAAGAAATAAACTTGTGTCTTGTTTTAGTGTGCTATTTGTTAGACACAACTGAACAAATCCCAACTGAGAAGTGCCTTCAGAGCCATGTACAATATAAGCAAAGAAGACGGTTCCTGTTGGTTTATGTCATTTTTGTTTACCAGAATTGCCTCAATGGTTTCTGGCTGTTTCCAAAACTAATCTACCCAACAGATTACAAGGAGTAACTATCTCTAGTCATACCAAAAAACTATATTGCTGTAGGAGCTCCTAAAATGTTGAGCTGCATATACAGCCTACCAAGGGGATCATCTTGAAGCTGATAACACCAATTTGAATGTATAAGCTTAGTGTATTTGCAGTAAATGCACGCACACACACCACACACAGTTTACTCTCAAATCTCACACTTGATCTAATAATTGCATAGATTAAATGACTATTTAAGTTCCAGTATATTCACTACAGAGGTAACTTCAATGCCCAAGATCTAAAGAAACAATACAATTGCAAACCCTTAAGTTCAGGTTTTTAAACTAAAAACAAGAGAACTTAAGTCCACCTATCCTTCATTTAATCATCCACTCAGCAACTATTTATTGAGTGTGCGCTGCACCTGTGTGCCAGACCCTGTTCTGAAGGGATCGATAATACACCAGGTAAGCACAGGAGCGTGTGGTGGTGCGTAGCCTGCCCTGGGCACCTGGGTGCCCGCGAAGGCTTCACAGAGGTGTTGAGGCTGCAGCTGAAAACTGAGGAGGATGAGAATAACACAGACGAAATCACATGTAAATGTGTGTAAGAGCAATTGAGTCGCTGTGGTGGGAGAGCTGGGTGCTCGTGAAGATGGCAGGGGTCCAGTAACAGGTGATGCTGGGAGAGAGAAGGGGGCAGCTCAGAGAAGCATTGAAGGCCTGTCCGAGTGGTTTCGGCTCATTGGTGGACAATGGGCATCACTGAAGGTTTTGGGCAGGAGGACAACATGATTTAACTTTTTTAAAAAAATAAACAAATGCATTTATTTGTTTGTTTGTTTTATTGGCTGCGTTGGGTCTTCGTTGCTGCACACGGGCTTTCCCTAGTTGCAGCGAGCAGGGGCTACTCTTTGTTGTGGTGCGTGGGCTTCTCATTGTGGTGGCCTCTCTTGTTGCAGAGCACAGGCTCTAGGCGTGTGGGCTTCAGTAGTTGCAGCACATGGGCCTAGTAGTTGTGGCTCACGGGCTCTAGAGCACAGGCTCAATAGTTATGGCCCACGGGCTTAGTTGCTCCGTGGCATGTGGTACCTTCCTGGGTCAGGGATCAAACCCATGTCCCCTGCATTGGCAGGCGGATTCTTACCCACTGTGCCACCTAGGAAGCCCCTGATCTAACTTTCATATCAGAAAGGTCATCTGGCAGCAGCACTGAGGGTATGATGGCCAGAGGCTGCAGCACTAAAAGAGGGATCAGACTGGAGGAGAAATGTTACATTGTACCTACAAAGTTCATGTAATATAATAGATCTGGGAGGTGCACATGGTTACAAATGAAACTAGCTGCAGAAACCATGCTCATGGTGTCCCAGCACAAAACTGCCGTGTTGAGCGCACACCCCATTCAGAGCACTGAAGGCCCCGGGGCTCTCTCATCAGCCATCAGCCACCACTAGGCTTTGTGTTTGGAGGAAGGAAAATTGATTAAGAATCTTACAATCATCATCAGAGACTAACTGGGAACAATATCTACTTGTAAAACCCTTTTTTTTTTCTGTGCTTACAATTAATGCTATATAAAATGGCGAGTAGCAGACATCATTATCAAACAGCTGTTAATGTAGTCCTAAAGATGAGAGCATTTAAAAGAATAGAAAAATGCCCCTGTGTACTTGCTGTGACTCAAATGCAAATGTTGGGCATTTCTAGTATGAGAAAGAAAAAAAAAAAAAACCTGACAAAGTATCTGTAGGTACGTTTTGCATTCCATTCCCCATTCCACTGGAAACAGCATCTCTGGGCAGTGGTCCACTGCAACCCTACCCCACCCCGCCCCGAGGGGTGTGTTACATGGAACTGCACCATCAGTCAGTTCTTACCACAAGCAGCACACAGGCTAGGGAATTAGGGTTTTGTTTCAGCGATGGGCGCTACTTCAGAAGGAACTTCGGTAAAGCTTAAATTAGGTAAAACCCTGTTCTTTACAGACAGGACAATTCCTCTTAAAGGGATCACAAATCTTCTACACTACATGATGCAACTGTGCACAAACATGTATGGACTACTTCTGGGGAATAAAAAAAGAGGTATGATGGGGAAAGGGAGAGAAAGGTGAGACTACCTGCTGGGAAGATGAACCCCAGGGATGGAAGCCAGGGTTCCCGTGGCTGTCGCACGATCTGCGGGGACTCTGGGAGACAGGCAGGGGAACCCGCGGAAGTTCAGGATTAGAGAGTCCTGGAGCCAGCCCCAGAAGCCCGCTGTAAATTTTGCCTCATCTCAATGTATATAAATATTATTAGTGTTCAGGACTATTAAGGGATTTCTTGAAAAGCCCTGGGCAGTGTGTCTCGCCAGCAGACGGATGGCTGCTCCACACGAATGCCAAAACTTAAAATTTAGTACCGTTACCAAATTTCCAGTTACAGAGCTATGGGAGAAAGGAAGGGACCGTCTTCCCTGGCTCCCATGAATAAGGAGCACAGCTAGCATGATGAAAGGCATTTCTACGTTTAAAAATAAAAGGAAAATGGCAGGTGCTATAAACTAACAAATACACGGCGGGGCAAGGGGTGGGAGCGGAAAGCAAAGGGACTTTGCCCATGAGATCTTTCTATTCGTTGGAATTTTTACAGTGACCAACAATAAAAACAAACGCCTACGTAAACTGCTGGAAAAGCTAATGACAGGTCCCACATCTGCACTACAAGGATTCGTTCAGAATCACAATCCCATAAAAATGAAGCACTGCATTTAGGGGCTCATTTTCTTCATTTTAGGGGACAGGGAAAAAAAATCACATACATCAACCTTTAACCCGCTCCCTCCCTGAGTCCTTGAATGTATTAAATTCTTTCTAGGGATTTTAAAAACCTTTCTTTCTCTTCTTGCCACTAAGCTCTTTAACAATCTTTACCTCAGAGAAACTTTTTTTTTTTTTTTTGGCACACGGGCTTAGTTGCTCCGTGGCATGTGGGATGTGGGATCTTCCTGGAGCGGGGATCGAACCCGTGTCCTCTGCACTGGCAGGCAGATTCTTAACCACTGCGCCACCTAGAAAGCCCCAGAGAAACTATTTTTAAGAGCATATTTTGGAAGAGAAGATGGAGAACTCAAACTCTTCATATGGAACAAAAAAAAAGGAAAAGGGGCAACTTAGGCACATAACTTTAAAAAACACAAACATTTTATCCCAAGTAATTTCTAAAGGATAGAACCAGTTCATGGATGTTAAGTAAAGCCAAGTTTCTGAATCAAAATACAGACTAGTGTGGGGTCCTCTTAGGTATTTCCGGGTACTCTAAGGGACTGTTCCATATAAAAACAGGTGCCTTTCCTAAGAGACAGGCATCACTATGCATTCAGGTGCACTGCTGCTAACTCCAGGAAAGCACACTTCAACCTCCCAAGTACATCAGGGAGACATGCGGTCCAGAGGGATTTCGTGGTTTTCTTGACCGGCCAGGAGAGGAGCTGATTCCATCAGACCCCATGGGAAGGGGAGAGGTGGGGAGGAAAACCCCAGCTAGGTCATCTGAACTCACAGCAGCACCCCTACTCCCACCCCCACCCCAGCACAGCCAGAAGTCCACCCAAGGCTGTTGGCATTCTCCTCCAGAGAGCACTGAGCCACAGCAGAGAGGATGAAAGAGGCTCCTCTGACTGTTAAATACATCAGCCAGGCCCTAGGCCAGGTCCTGCAGGTTCAGAAGGTAAGACAGCCCAGCCCCTGAGGACGACCAGTGGGAATGTGAGAGGGGCAAGCAAAGGGCCAGGGAGGAGGGCTTCCCGGGGAAGGGACCACCAGGACCCAGTTTGAAAGGCCAGTAGGAGCTAGCAGGTGCATGGGGGTGGTGGCAGGGCTGATGGGGAGCAAGGGTCAGAGAACCAGACTCGACATGACTGCAGGACGCAGGCTTTGGGACCTGGGGGGAAGGGGTGGGGGAGATTGGGAGGAAGGATGGAGAGATGGAGGCAGAGAGCCACAGAAGGGCCTTTTGACCCACGAACAGGAGTTGGGAACATTCTTAAAAGCAATGCTGTTTGAGGATTTTAAACAGGGAGTAACATGAGCAAATATGCATTTTAGAAGGATCACTCTGGCTGCTGAGTGGAAAAGAGAATGGAAGGACGGCCCACAAGGGCCACAGTCTCCATTTCTGCGAGCAGTCACTTTGGCCCAGACTAAGGGGGCAGCAGCACAGATGGGGAAAAGCGGGCAGATTCACGTGGTGAATTATTATTATTTTTTCCCCAGCAGGGGTAGAGAGAGATCGGTTCAGTTCGAGATGTGCTGTTTTCTGCACACATCCAAGTGGAAATGCCCGGCATGAGGCTGCATGGATGCAACGTCATGGGGCGTGGTCAGCAGATGGATGCAGAGGAGACTGCGAGGGAGGGACATCTGAGGAGTGCCAACAGGACCCAGGACAGAATCCCCAGGCTACCACAACCTGTGGGGCCCAGCAGCATCTGCTAGAGTCCCTGCTCCTTTCAAATACCTCCATTAAAAAAAAAATAACCCACTAAGGGGATTCTGTATATTCATTTGTGAATTCTGGGTCCCATGTTTCTGCTCCTCCCTGCTGTCCTGCTGACACACAAAGTTTAGGTTTAAAATGATGATAACGTATTTATGGAATTCTTCTTCTAAGGCTCACAAACGTGATACCAAAGACCTAAAGAGGAGATTGGGCCCCACTGCTTTCTCTTTGGTCATCAAATCAACCAGCGTGAGGGCAGAAAGAGAGCCTCGCCTTTAGGGCTGCTTCTGAAGCTGGCAGGTCCTACTGCGTTTGGAGCTCCACGCTGGTCCTTTTGGCAAAGAAGGTGGGTGAACCAGCTTGGCTGGATGTTCCAGTTGGACAGAAAGGGTATCCCATCTCCAGGAGCCACGATGAACTGCAGAGGAGTCAGAGAGAACCCACCTCGGGCCAGGGCGCCCTATGGCCTTTCATTCTGTAAAATAATCTTCCATCTCTCCTGCCTTTTGCCCTCATGCACACACTCCTCTCCACCCTTCACTCCAAGCAGAGATGCCCATCAAAGGGACAGAGAGGTGAGAAGCAGCGAGGTTTCCCAGGCTCAGGGAGAAGCTACATTTCACCCCAGTGTGAGTCTGGAGTTCTCTAAGCACGTCAACTAGGATGGAAAAGCAGGCTTACAAGAAAATGGTTAGACCTATGAAATAAAATGAGAATAAACCTGGCACGACTGTGTGTGAGCTCCACTCACAGGCATATGTATGTATGTGTATATATTTATAAGTTGTAGATATATAATGAGTAAAGCACAATTTTCTCAAAAGGAAGAGGAGAAGAATCTGTCAACTTTCTTGACATCTTGAGAAACTGCTACTAGAAAACTCCAGAGAACCACTGCCTAGAAATCCGAGCTGAAGTTTCCAAGGAGTTTCCAAAGAGTTTCCAAGGAGTTTCCAAAAAGCTTTCAACCAGCCTCTGCCTGGAAAACTGTAGCCATTAAGCCTAATTGAGAGGTAACCCTAGTGTCTTAAACATTCAGAAAGGAAAGCTGCATCTGCAACAAGGTTTCTCTTTTCAAAGCAGAGAGAAACCACCTCCTGTGCAGGAGAAAACATTCTATTAATACCAGAGTAGTGGCCAGACTACCAGACAATGTAATGGTTAGAACCTGAAGATACTTCAGGTTCTCTGTTGGAAGCAGAAAGGTTAGCAGGAGCAGCAGAGTCCAGGGAAGGCACCCAGGGGCATGGGGAGAAAGGTCCCAGAACAGAGCTCTCCACAAGCCTGGAGAGGCTGGTTAGCAGAAAGGGGGCCACGGTTCCTGCACCGATTAACGTAGTGAGTCTGAAAGTGCTCACTTTCTCCCGAGTCCAGAGTGTACGGTGGAGTTCCTCCTTGCGATCTTCGAAGGGGTTTTCAAGACTCAGGTCTGAGTCACCTTTCTTCCTAAGAGGAAGGGCCCTGACACGAGGATGTGTCAGCAGATGGACTTTCTGCAATACTGGGGTACGTAGAGGGGGCAGGACGTGACATACTTTCCCTCCTCATCACTCCCCTCCTTCTCTAGCCTCTTTCAAGGGGCCACAGGGTGGCAGGGCCGCTTCAGAACACGCAGGAGCAGAAACCCTCGTGCAAGAATCTCCCAGGGCCTTTAGATCTGTTCAAATGCAACCAGGACTCCTGCAGCCACTTTCTGCCTTTCATTGAACCCCAGATCCTCAGAGTTGAAAGGAAGTTAAGAGGTCATCATGCTATGCCTATCTAAGGGGCTGCCCTTCAAAAACCTAAGTGAGCCTTAAAGCAGTGTTGAAGGGAGGTCTTTCCCTTAGAGAAAGTGCTACTGCCAGATGGCACCCATCTTGACCAAGTTCCTCCTTAACACCAGCCCCACCCCCACTGCCCAATGCGTTTTCCTACAGGGCGCTCTCCCTAGGCCTCATTCAGGTGTCTGATACTCAGGGGAGGTGGATGGTCTCTTGTACACATCAGACTTTGAACTGCTCAGGCTCAAAATTCCAATACAGTGATCCCAGCCTCCTTCTGAAGGCCATACTCAAGGCACGTAGCTCATGCAGTGTATACGAACATCACCGCTCCTTAACACCTGTCCCCCAGTCTACCCTAACACTGCAGCAGTAGTCTGAACAGTGCGGAATACGAGGGCACTGAGACCAGCAGCGATCTTCCATGACCAAGGCAGCACACTCAGGGCTCTCTATATGACCTTCAAGATAACTCCCTTCATCACACCGAGCTAGCTCGTTCCGACCTTCTAACCATCTAACATTCCTGTCCTCCTTTCACAATAACTGCTGGAGTCTCCTACATGACTGCATGTGACTCTGAACACAGGACTCCGTCTTACACATATTATTTACCTTAATGTTAACAATCGCATGGGGCCAGTATCATCAGGCTCATTTGTGGATGTCCACATGGACGCTATTAACTGTCCAAGGGAGTAACTGGTAAGCTGTAAACCTGGGCTCCAAACCCAGATCTATCTGACTGGGTCACAGGTTCTTCCTCTGCTCTGCTCTGCTCCACGGTGGCATGATGTTTTAGCCATGCTCTGCTGCCCCAAAGCAAAGGGCTAGGGGGTTCTCCTCATGCCACTTTTCTCTGTAAGCCTGCATCCATTAGGCAAAAATAGATCACCAGTCCCAACATCCTCTTCTTCCCCCTGAGGTGAACCACTTAGTCTAGAGGAAGGACAAAACTCACAAAACATGATGCTCTGGAAAAGGGTAAAGCATCCAGGTGATATTAAGAAGATCATATGTACCCACTAAGCCTTCTTTATTTATGGAGTCACAGGAGATAGAACCCTCAAAGACACTCTTCCAGCAAGGCTGAGCCCTGTCGAGTTTATCAGCAACGGACACCACTTAGTTGCAACAGTGGAGCAGCGGCTCCCGTTGTGGAAGGCACTTAGGGTGCATTCTGTGGGGCAAAGGCAACTGTATATAAGTGACTGAGCTATCAGGAGCCAGACCAGCGAGACCCAGGGAGACTCAATGACCCGCAGAACACTTTTCACCCAAACAAGTCTTACTCATGAGATTAGATAACCCGAGTTCATTCTTTTCACCAATTCCTACGTCTCAGCAAGACTGCAACCGTGGTCGTGAAGGAGAAGAAAAAAACAGTTCTGTGCCTTCCCCTTGGTTGGGCGTATAAACAAGTATAATCTAGGCTCACAGAAATAGATTCCTACTGACCAGTACACAAGGTACACGAGGCAAGCTACGATGTTTGGGAAGACGTTTCATATTGGCTACTAAAGGCATCTGTGAAGATTTCATCAATGAGCAAAAGAAATGATCGCCTACAGAAAGCACACATCGGATGGGTGAAGTCTCCAGGATCTAAGAAGCAGTGTTGGGCAGGCTATTGAGAAAACAGAAGAAAAAGGAAAAAGGCAACCAAGAAACCAGGAGGAAAGTTATACAGGGCACCATCGATGCAAACACACCACGCAGGACTACAGTTAACACCAAAAACTAAGTGAGAAGCAGAAGACGGTCCAGGAATCTTCCTTTGGCTAAGCTGCTGGTTTTGGTTACTGTGGGTGTTGTGATTTTTTTTTTTCTTCCTTCACAATTTTTATAACAGCTTTACGGAGATATAACTCATACACAATTTCATCCATTTAAAGTGTACAAATTGATGGCTTTTAACATATTCACCAAGTTGTGCACACATCACCCCTAAGAGAAACTGTTTACCCATTAGCTACCTCCTCCCACCCCTTCCCCTCTCAGCCCCAGGCAATCACTAATCTACTTTCTGTCTCTACAGATTTGCCTCCTCTGGACACTTCATACAAAAGGGAATCATATACCATGTGACCCTTTGTGTCTGGCTTCTTTCACTTGGCTAATGTTTTCAAGGTTCATTTGTGCTGTGGCGTGTGTCAGTACCTCATTCCCCTGTATTTTCTTTCATAAATTTAGACTTCTGTGTTCCACAGGTGGCAACATTAGCCCTGCAAGCCCTTCTACTCACATGTGGTGACAAAATCACAGGCACAACGGTCAAAAGGTGATGGAAAAGGCCCATCTGGACTCATGAATCTATTCACGGTCTGGATTTATTTTAAAGGAAGGAAGACTTGAACCTGTCAAACGGACTAAATTATGTCATCCTCTGATACTAGGGAAAATGAGGAAAAGCCACCTAACCTGTGGAGGGAGGGTCCCGAAGTCTGTGGCTCTCCTACCCGCTCCATACTGCTGGAGTATGAACTACCGTAATGAACTTCATCTCCACAGGAGGGCCTGGCAAGTGAAGTCACCGCTGCATCACAGAAAGGCCTCGGCAGACGGGGGTGAGGGAAAAGGAAAGGAATAAAGTCGGATATTAAGAGGAGAGGGAGGACTTGACTTCCCACTCCTTTTATGTTTATAAAACAATATTGTTTTCAGAAAATCAAACTATTCTGATGTACTTTAAAGTCATCCAGATTCTTTTTTCTAAACTCTTATTCAAAGTCCACATACAAAGTTTAGCTATACAGACAACTTTTAATGCGAGGAAGATCGGGGTTGGGGTGGGAGGGGCACTCCAAGTGTCCAGGCAGGACCTACTCCTGCGCTGGGAGCTGTGCCCGCTTCCCAGCACAGAAGCGCACAGGGTGTCTCTCACACATAACTCACATCCCCTCCTCCACCTTATTTTGAGTCTTTCTCAAAAAAGAAGACGACGACAGACATCATCACACAATGGGTGATTCTTCTGAAACTCTTCCCCCGTTCTGTGACCACCGGGCATGAGCACATAAGGACAGCGATCACTTACCACTGGCTGTCACAGATGCTTAAATGGACAGGGTGGAGAAGATATTCTTTTCACACACTTAAAAATTACTCCAAGTTATTTTAAATTTGGAACTGTTTGTATATTCCTTATAAGTTTATAAAACTCACACTGTCCCTTCATGACTCACTGAAGAGGAATTGAGAGAGTATTCTATATTTGTAACTTGTCTGCTTGTTCGTGCTCACAGCCCTATTTCCACTCTCTGTTACTGCGCACAGAGTTATGCGAGGTACTGTGGGCTCCCAAACTTTGCTGATTTCCAAACAAGGCAGGCCTGTGTCCCATAGGGACAAATTGGGGGCTGTTTCATCCAAGTGGAGACCAAGCTCAGAGGGAGAGGCCTCCAGCTTTGTGGTTTTGGCTGCATCTCTTAAAACCAGTGTTAGGGCCCATTTCTGGGCAATTATACGCCTTACTGGTGTTGGCCAGTATCATTGCTACTGATAGTCTGCCCACCACACATGCCCGTGAGGACCTGCGTGCGATACGGCCATGGCTACACACTTCTCTTCCGCCTGTTTATTGTGGTACAAATTGCTAGTCCAAAGGTGCGATGCTTCCACAATACACACAAAAGCCCCTTTCGACATATGTAAATATTTATGTCAACATAATTTAAATGAATCAACTGAAGGCAGCCACTTATAGGGAAGCTACTACTTAGAAACCAGCAATGTTTTGGATAAAATTTTGTCAACAACAACAAATCATTTACCAGGAGACAGTGATAAAAGAATGAGGTCCCTATGCAGGCAGATTTTTACAGTATGTGTGGAATCTAGATTGGTACGTGCACGCCTGCACACGTAGATGAATCGTGGTGCAGCCTCTTCACAAGTGTTGAACAAACTCCTCCAGAGCTGCCTCCTCGGGAGGATACACACCTGGCCAATGACCTCACAATTTTGCAAAGCCCCTTCAGAAACCTCTTTTGAAAAAAGAAAAATTCATCTAGAGACCACAGTATGTTCTTTGCTAGGGCCTCCCTGGTGGCACATCTTCATTAAAATAGGGGATAATGGCCCCTCATAGCATTTTTTTCTTTCTTTCCTAATGTCAGAAGGGGAATTAGGTATCTCATCTCAGTTCCGTGGCTGTAGTAAGGTTGGATCCCTTGGGTCACTGGGATTCCACCCCCTCACCCCCATTTCTCGGCCATAGCAGTACCTCTTGGATGAACTGCCTTTTAATGTCCATTTGCTTCTTGGGACCTTAAGTTTTAACCATATATTTAAATTTGCGTGAGCCCTTAAAGATGTCTATGCTTTTTAAACATGGCATTGTGCCTTGCAAATTTTTTTAGGTGAGCAGAGAGAAAAATGCCTCCCCACACCCCCCCCCTCCTTCTGTAATTAAATCTACCCAAGGACCTTGAATAGCAACCACTACAGATCACAACCTTCCAGTGATTTATTACCCTCCAGCCTCTCTGGTCGTTTTTCCTTTGATCTTGTTACTTCCTGATGGCACACTTTTGGACTTGTAAACATACATTTCAGAGTATACGTTATGCTGGAACACCACATTATTCTTTTCCATTATCTAATATGACTGCTGGCCCCATCTCCTGAAAGTTAAATTATTTTTACTACTGTGGAGGAACCTCAAAAGATCCACGAGACTTTCAAAGCACAGTAGACTCTGTTATAGGGAGAGAAGTGGGAACAGGGTGTCCCAGGTAATCGTACATTCTGGTTAACAGAATTACCACACGAACCTTATGAGAATCAGATTTTGGAAAACTGGACCGTAGAACACCTATACCCCCAAATTCGCGGAACTTAAACATTTAATCTATTTCATGAACCCAAAGTGCCTCGGAAAAGCACACGAATGTAGAATGTTGAAATCTCTCTGCAAAGATTACTATTAAACAAAACAAAATTTGCTGTTCTCAAAGAATTGTGTTGGTTCATATTTATATTTAGTTTTTATTTTTGTGAGTGGTAGAGATAGTGGTGGGGCAGCACATTTGATAAAAATGTTATGAACCTTGCCAGAATGCATGTAACATGCTAAAATTCCATCTTGACAATCAATCATGTTGGAAACTATCATTTCCTCCATTCCAACCAAGAAAAAACCTGGATTCAATACTTCAAAAAGGCTGACTGAAGGATTTCGAAGTTTCAGACTCCTCCCCATTTTTTTCAACCCTAAGAGTTGAGTTTTTTGGTTTTTGGTCTTTTTTGTAGACAACAGGTAAAACTGGGTTCAACTTAAGTGCCAACACAGGCATCTCCTGTGTAAAATGCTAGCTGAAAGAGTGTTTCAACTGTAAATGTCCAATAGAGATCAGCTGACAGGTAACTTCTGCCTGTTCCAGTTAATTAAAAAACATCTGAGAGTGAATTTTTATTTGCTCTCTGAATCATCAAATATCTAGTATCATTTCTGATTTTAGGTATTTGTTTCTTTCCAGAGTATTATCCAGGTTACAAAGTAAATTGTATCGCTGCAGGCCCACTCAACATCACTTAGGGCTCTAGGAAAGCTGAAACATGAAGCAAAATATGACAGCTTACTGTGAGCTCTGAAATGCTGGGTGGAAATTTCAGGGCTTTCCCTTCAGACACTGCCACTCATTCGCCCCGCAATCATGGCAAGCAACCTGACCACCACGGGCTGGGCCAAAGGAGATGATGTACAGCGAACCTGGCTTGTGCTGGTAGGTGTTTGGCACTGTCTCCCCTTCCTGTTTGAGCAATCTTTCCCCCATCCCACATCTTCATCTTTTGCCTCCCAAACATTATCTGTTGTATCCTACAGCCTGATTTTCAGGGTTCAAAGGAATCTGCTTTGAAAGATGAAAGAACTTAACACTCAGGGCTAACTTTATTTTTAAAAAACAAGCAGGGCAGCCCTACAATGCAAAACATAAATGAGGCCCCAAACTTGGAAACTACGTCTGAGAATCATTCTTTCATTCTGCTCTTGGCTTGAAGACGGAAGCAACTTGCACAAAAAGTCCATAAACATAAAGAGGTCCAATTGCACTCAAGCTCCAATGCGCGTGCCTGTGACGCACACGGTTGGCACACCACAGGAGCGTGCAAGGTTTGCCTGCTGAGGAAAGGGGTCACGAGGCGGCAGCTTTCGGAGCATAGGACTCTGCTTCCCCAAGTACACTTCTTAACCCTCTCCCTAAACACTGTAAAACCCCAAACTGGCCAAGGCACTTAAAAAAAAAAAAAAAAAAAAAAAAAAAAAAGAGGAAGGAAGGAAGGATCTCAGGCATAAATCTCTTCTTCCAAAATCTTATCCAAAATCCTGGACCTGAATAAACTGAAAATCGAGATCTGGAAATGTGAAAGGGTTATCTGTTTTATCCTTCGGAAGAATAAGGTCTGTAGCAACTTCTTCGAACTTCATGTCAAAACAACCGTCCGCTCCCGGGTTCGAGGTGCAGCCTCATCCCTGAGTGGAGGGTCTGGGAGGCCAGGACACAGAAGTCGTGGCTCTGGCTGCACAGTGGCGCACGACACCCCTCACGACGTTTGTGTTCTATGCACGGAGAGAAGGAGTACTGGCAAGTGACAGAAAAAGAACATGTTTTGCAAACAATCAGAGTGACCTGAAGCCCAGGGTAAAGACTGAAGTCGGCGTTTGTCCATCGCAGCCCGAGCCAGGCTCTGTGCGGAGCTTGCTACGCGGAAGGCCTGGAGGAAGGCAAAGACCTCTCCGTTTCCCATTCACCCAGGAGGACCCCTCACCTGAGGCCCACACCCCACTCCGAGTCTGGGCTGCATGACTTTGTTTTGCTTCCCCACTGAGCGGGGACCATCTCTGAAATGAGAGGAACACCCAAAGGAAGGAGTCATCATCGTTTGCTGGAGTTGAAAGCAACCCAAGAATTCGGAGCTCAGATCAATGTCTCTGGCTTCCTCTGGCTTCAGCCCAGAGAGCGGATGCCAGCACCCGGGTCCCAGGACTCCAAACCCAGGGCTCCAGTCACCCTGTCATATGATGCGTCACCCCCCCCCCCCACCCCAACACACAAACTCCCCTGAGAAAAGAGAAGCCTCTCTCAACCTTAAAGGCACAGGCCCACTGCCATAATCACCCACAAATCCCCTTTGATACTACCAGAAATTCTGAAATGGATTTGTTCCCCATTTTCCAGTTCTGAAATTGCCTATTCAGGTATTTTCCTCCTAACTGCACACGTCTCCCACTGCACAAACATACCTCTCCCTGTCTGAGTAAAGCCTATTAATTGTATTTTCACCCCCGCCCTGCACTCCTTCTACCCCCACCTAAATAAAAGCGTCTAAACTTTCCCCCAAATCCACTTTCTCTTGCTCCGCAGGTGGTGAGACCTTATCTTCCTAAATTCCCATCCTCACCCTGGCCAGAGCTCTGCAGGAGCACAGAAGATAAATTTTGAACCTGTTGCTTCCATCCTCCTGCCAGCTCCATCGCATGCTCCTAATTCCTCCCTCCCCAACCCTCATCCTTTGAAATTTCTAAACCCCCGGTAGAGGAAGTGCCTCAGGCTCTTAATAAGCTCAGTCACGCTCGAAATATCCGTTTCACCCACGAGGTACTGTAGACAGCAATTCCAACTGCAGCACACATTCCGGGGAAAGACGATCTTTCTTCAAGACTCAATATTTGGAATTCCTAAAAAGGCCGTTCCTAATAATTTTCATTAACACACCTGTGAACTTGCAACAGTCCAGGGGTTGAAAGGACACCTTCTGCAATAGCCCATACCCACCCACGCCCGCCCGTGGTAACGACAGTGGATTAAGAAATCCCCTTCATGTCGCTGTAACCACAGAGGGCGCACATGCAACTCCCCTCCCTTGGAACTCGCAAAACTTAACAGGAAATCTTCTACCACCTACATGGAAAACCCACTGCCAGAAAAATGAAGTGTAAACACTTCATATTAAATTAGCCTGGTGTTTTTTTAAAAATAACATTATCCCAATCCAATACTTTCAAATCCTGGCTGGCTTTCAAGTCTCACGGTGCATAGGGGAGCAAAGGTGCAGTGGCCATGTGGCTTTGCCCCTTCGCAAGGGGCATATTTTGCTTTTTTGATTAATACAAATAATCTGCAAATTAACATACATCTAAAGCAGCCAGGAGAAAGCAGCCAGTGACGCTACTTTCCTTTATCTGGGGCTTCTTTCCTATATCTTTATACTGGACCAGGATGGACATTAAGAACATAAATCTGCTTAAGATAAATCTTTAACTTGGTCCTAAACTTATTGGAGATATTTTGATACTTGAAAGAAGTATCAATGAAAATGAAGAAACAGAAAGAACAGGAAGAACTGGGAAACTTCAACGTGACTCAGCTTATAAACTAACACGTCACTACATGTTTGTGACAGATTCTATGCCGAAAGTTCACCCACCCTCGAACACTGTCATTTACCCCCATCCCTCCCACTGGGCACTTTCCAGTTCTGGGCACACATCCCCTGATGTGGCCCCAGGACACCCTTGGTTTGCCCTCAGGGTGGATCGACATGATGGCATGTGGTTGCATTTCTCTGCACATAAATCATGTCAAAAATATATTACAAAGCAAACAAAACTACCAGCCAAGAAGCTATGTTGGCAAAATTTAAAGCAAAAATTAAGAAACAGCCTATGTCCATTTATGTGCCAGGTTGGCCACATTTTTAAGGGCCCAAGTCATGTCTGTCTGTCTATCTACTTTTTTAACAAATTGGTTTTAGGAAGAGTCAGTGTTTAAAATTGTGAGATGTGGATTGTGAGATGTTCACCCTCTGTTTTGGAGACATGGCACAAGAGAGCAGGCGGTGTTCAGATGAGAGAAGAACATGGATGCTGGGGTTAGACAGAAGTGAGTTTATATCCCAGCTTTGTCATTTATTGGCTGCTGTGTGACAAAGGGACTCAGTTTCCTCAGTATACACCTAAGACAAATAACTACACCTTGTGCTATGGGTGAAAGACTGAATGTGGTAAACCATGCAACTGTATTGAGTATTTTTCCTAGCACGTCATAGGTTCTCTGACGTTCTCTGCACGTCAAATAGCCATGACTATTTGATCCCTATACTGAATTTTAAGGTCCTGGGGTTCTAGTTCTGGCTCTGCCAACCATGTGCCTGCTCAGCTGACATATGCATGGGGTAGGAGAGAGAACTGGTCTCACACTGTGACCCACTGGTCTACATCTAATCCCCTGGGGGAGCCTAATGACCATGACGCATCGGGGCGGGGGGAGACCAAGAGCTGTGGGTCTGATCAGTTTCAGATATTGGGGCTCACACAAGGTTTTGTTTCAGAGAGAGAGTTATGTGGCTAAGAAAGAAAAAGAAAAGAAAACTAAAAGACAGGATCTAAAATACTTCAAATTTCATCTCTGTTCAAATTAAAATATTATCAATTTCAGATTAGCTTAGCATTCCAATTCCAATTTGTTAGTACTGTTCTTAAATCCATTTGCTCCAAAATAATCTTCATCCAGCACAAAGCAGACAGTGGCTTACCCAAGACAACATCGTTTGAGGGTTCACTATAGCTTCGGTTACTATTTTAAAGGGTCCTCGAGATGCAGGTCGACGAGGGCTGGGTGGGGTGAGGAGGTGTGCTGAGAGTCGTGGGCAGATAAAAATTTCTTAAGTCTGCCAAGAAGGCGTTCATAAGCATGTAAGTTAATCCTTCAACTTTTATCAAGCAGTAAGCTCTGTTTAGACAAGAAAAAGAAATTTTTTATGTTCCAAAAGATTTCATTTGACTCTTCAAAAAGAAAAAAAAAAAACTCCCAACACAAATTGCTCCTAAATAACAATTCAACTTTTCTCCAGGTTAGATCAAGACTCTTGGGCAGTAGCAAAGAAATATATCAATACAAGCTCCTTCCCCTATGGGAAGGAAAAAACTCTGGACAGGCAATAAAGAAAGAGGTGAGGAAGCATCTGCCTTGTTCATTGCTGGGCTAAGGTGGAGGAGGGAGAGCAAGAGGGAAATAATTTGAGACAGTCACCACCAAGCATCATCAGTGCTCAAATAAAAGGGCGGTGCTAAATAACACTATTCAAAAGGGCTCTGCAACTAGTTTCTGCTGTCAGTTACTGAGGTTCCTCAAATTTATGTGGTGTACAGGAACCACTTGGAGGCTCGCTTGAGAGCTGAGTAAAAATATCTGCTGCTGTGATTTTCCAGGTCAAGGGAATCTCTTCCAGGATCTTCAGGCTAGACCTCTGAGTTGCAACTGAGAACATGTGCAGGCTGTTTGCAAAAAAAAAAAAAATCACTGGCTTTGTGCTCAGGCACCTCGGGCTGGCTCGTCCGTGTGGAGGTGGGAAGGACAGCCAGCTGGCCACAGCACTCGTCAGACTGTCCAGTTCTCACGCTACCTGCACCTCCCTATCTAGAACCCGCTGCTCCTGCTTCACAAAAATAATCCAGGGTGCCAGTGCCACGAGGATATTCATGCATCCTGACCCCACCACTGCAGGCCACTGAGCTGGGAAGGGGGAAGCTAGCAGTATGACAACCACCTGCTCCTCTCAGACCTCCCGCTCCAGCCTGTATCAAGAAAGATGCACTCGTTCGGCCATTCAGTAAGGATTTTTGTGATTTCCTGGTGTAGGCGCTGCCTGGAGTTCCGGGATGCAGCTGCGAGTCTGGGCTCCAGGTTACTGAAAAGCTGCACACGGCTCATTTTAGTTTCATGCCAGCGTAGGGGTGATTTTACTAAATCATGTCAGAGATACGCCAAAACACACAGACACACCAAACTGAAACCTTTTGCCCTCCTGACCCCTGCTCCAAACGCACTGCCTTTCTCTTTCTTGAAAAAGGCAGACCCTTTGCTGACTCTGGGCCTTCCATACAGGCTGATCCTCAACCTGCCTCCCCAACCTACTGTGCTGGGCCTGGCTGTCTTCACCCCCTAAAAGCCTCTCCTGGGTGGGTGGCGACTCCTGCTGCCCCATCATTTTATGTCACACCACCCTCCTCATCTCCTTCAAAGCACTGACCACACTTGCAATCCAAGACTTTTTTTTTTTCTTTTCCTTTTTTTTCTTTTTCTGGTTAGGGGCGAGAGGGAAGGAGAAATGGGGACTTACTGTGTGATGGATGCAGAGTTTCAGCTGTGCAAGATGAAAAGAGTTCTGCAGATGGGTAGTGGCTGTGGGTGTACAACATGAATGTACTTCATGCCACTCAACTAACTGTACACCTAAAAATGCTTAAGGTGGTAAATTTTATGTTATGCATATTTTACCACAGTTCAAAAAAACGGACTTAATTTTATGTTTAATGCCACTGTCTCTTGCACTACTGGTACACCACACCAGGGTAGGAATCCTTTTTTTTTAAATTTAATTTTTATGTTGTATGGGAATATAGTTGATTTAAAATATTGTTAGTCTCACATGCACAAAAAAGTGATTCAGTTATACATACATATATATTCATTCTTTTTCAGATTCCTTTCCCATACAGTTTATTGCAGAATACTAAGTAGACTTCTCTGTGCTATATAGTAGGTCCTTGTTGATTTTCTATTTTATATATAGTAGTGTGTATATGTTAATCCCAAACTCCTAATTTATCTCTCCCTGCACCCACCCCCCAGGGTGGGAATTCTACATTTTTGCATCATTGTGTTCCCAAGGCCATGCCTAGAATCTGGCCCACAGCAGATGCTCAGGGTACACCAGTTAAATCACTCATGACATACTCACGCTTCCTACTCAACTGTAAGCTTCCCCAGGGCAGGGATGCCATTCCTTAATTATATCTGCCTCATGGCTCCTTCCAGAGGGCTTCACACACAGGTAGAGTCAGGTGCTCATTTAACTCTGGACTGTTACTTATGCAAACTTTCCAAAAGCAAAGCCCTTGGATTTTTATATAAACTATGTATAAGGGGTGGGGATATATGTGTATATGAATAAACATACACAGATCTTACTGTATTTCCTCTCTTGCCTTGGCTGCCAAGAATCCTAGAGGAACCAGATTCCAGGAAGATGAATTGTCAGTCTGCTATGGGATGGGTAGCTTGCTGACTCAGCCATTCAGGTCTCCTGTCCCGCAGGCTTTTTTTCCCTTTAAATGAAATCTGCCTTAAATTCTAATTCTCTTGGGCATTAGACAAAATATAAATTGAAAGCAAATAAGTAACAGAAGAGAGTTTCCTACAGGATAAGTACTTTTCTATGTTTTGATAGTGAATTGTTATTAAATAAATAACAATAATGACAAGAGTAATATGGAAACTACTCTCCTTGTCCCCACCTAACAAGGGAGGAAAAATGACAAACATCAGAGGAGCCACCTTTAGGTAATGAGGAGTAAACTGAACCACAGTCCCCTGGTTTATTTCTCGGCTGGTTTTCCCCCAAGAATAACCAAAGAAATCATCTGACCTAACATCAAGCCCTAGCCTTCTTTCAGGTCACATCTGCTTCTGGGCAGACTAAAAATTTCTCATGAAAACAATTCTCTCTCAAAGGCTTGATGTAAGTTAAAGCTGAAGGTCCCACATGGGGAGGTAAGAAATGAATGTCTGTTATCATCGCAGTGAAGCACTTTCCATGTACGGGGCACTCACTGCTCCATGTGCCTATTTAATCTCTACAATTTAGAAAGGGACAGCCTTCTAATTCCCCATCCTCCAAACCAGAGCCTGAGGCACGTAGAGAGCAGCTTGCCTAGAATCACACAGAGGTAGAAATTCCAACCCAAGCAATCTGACTCCAGGGTCCCTGCTTTCTACCAGTATCTACAGAGCACCTTCCAGTATAATTCTCACAACCCACTCTCATAACTCACAGAAAGGAAGCAGCATCATTTCACTGATGAGGAGACTGAGGACCAAAGAGCCTGTAATTCGACAGGGAACCAATGCTGATAAGCAGAAATGTGCCAGCAGCTCAGCACTAAGACCACGAGGCCAGTTTTGTGTCTTAAAGATTTGTCAGAGCCATTTTGGGCATCCCAAAGAACCAAAAAGCAATGAATTTGGCTATCTAAAAAATTGGCAACTTTACCGCCGTGCTTAACCTAACTTCAAAATTTTTCTCAGTTATGTCTACTTTACATGCTGCAATCCACTCACATTGGTAGAGCACAGAATTAGTACCATCCCAAACACAGTGTTTAGTAACAATGGCTTCTTAAAAAAGATACACAAAGCTCTTCTTCTGTAAGTTCTTATGGATTAAATATTTGTTCATTTAACACCGAGTGCACCTGTCTGGAAGACACACCAGGTGTTGTGAGAGCTGACAGAAATGCACCAGGCCTTCTGTAGCCAGGCTCTGAAGATGGGATGTATACACAGATAATAATTTCAAGGTAAACATTCATGTCATCAAAGATACACACCAGAAGGGCAAGCATACTTCCAGCGAGAACCATGGAATGGAAGGCAGAAGCACCCGAGCAGGAACTCTTAAAAAGTAGGCAATGGAGCCTTGGGGTTTCAGGGACTGGGGGTGGGGGCAGGGTCAGGGCTTGTCATATATTTCAACAGAAAATTACAAATTGCCATCTTTATTAATATATAACTTAAAATTCTTAAAAATGACTTCAGTGCACGTTTGTCTTTAAGAAAACTTTTAATTAACAAATCAAATTTGTTTAAAACATCACAGGATGAGGTCCAGAAAGAAGCTTCTGTTGCTGTCCCAAGTTAATGCCTACAGATCATCTGTTGCTGAGGTTGTTTAGAATAGACTAATTATTTCTCTTCCCCCCTCCTCTCTCTCTGTCCTGGCACAAGGAAATTTTAAGCCATCTACAATCCCTCCATTAAATTAAAAAATAAACAAACAAACCTCCATTGTGAGAGGCGCCATTGGTGTCTGCCTCCTTGTCTTCCCATCACAAAAGGAGAGGAGCGCTAAAGAACAGGCTCATTGGTCAGTATTTCATGAATTTAAAAAAGTGTAGCAATGCTGCCTGGCCAGACAGAGTGAAAAACAAAAACCTCAGTCATTTGTTTAAACAAACTCACAAAAACAAAACCACTTCCTCCATATACCCAGTGAATTCTAAAAAGGATCACACATCTAACCTGACTTTTAAAACTTTTTAAATTTCACAAATTAAAATCAGGACGACGGGACCCAACCAAGGGACATCACCCCTCTCCTCTGCTTATCTGTTTCTGGTTTCATTCAGCTGCCAAAGCACCGACAGCACTTCCTCTCACCCCAACGGGAAAATTTCACGGCTCCTGAAGGTCTGAGTCAGACCAGAAAGCTCATGAATATTCTGATTTTCTGGAGCCGATGCAAGGAAATCACAGTAATTGATGATCAGACACAGAGTTATCTACCACATGTCTGGTCCCCAGAACTACCACTGACGCAATTTATCAAAAGTTGGATTTCCGCTTTCAAAGTTATTAATAACAACAGTCCTGTTTCCGATTTTTAAGGTGAGGTTTAATCTTTCAAGCCTTTCTTTCTCTCGCTAAATTGTCTCTCTATACTGGATCTCCATTGATACAGTCCTCTCTGCTTTATTGCATTTTAATGAAGGCGAAGAGAAAAACTGAAGAAAACAAATTCCCACGCGAAACGGGAAGAAACTGAGGGTGCTGAAAAGATTTAAATGAGGATCTGCATTTACTGAGTGCCAGGAAATAAAGAGGGTACGTGCGCCCCTGTGGCGGCGGCGGGGGATGGAGGCACCGGCATCCTCTCGTGGATGGACCGATGAGCATCTCGTGCTGATCGGACGTGGTTCGGCATCGGACCCGGTTCGGCATCGGATCCGAGTGCCTGCATAAAACTGGGCGCTAACGCAGCCCAGGGAGACTTCAGTTCCATCTGAGAGCGAACACCCTCCTTCCGTATTAGCGTCTCCTCTGCAATCACACTAAACATCTTTTATTTCCACTTAAAATGTTGCCCCGCGTGGAAGTACCGCAGCAACGGACCTGAGCCCGGGCGACCGCGGCACGTCGCCCACCCCGTGAGGCTCCCCCGGCAGGAGAGCGGCCCCGCGGCCGCCCGGGCCGCAGAGGAGCACGCGCTCCTTACAGCGCCGAGACGGCCGGTTTTCCACGAAAACCCGGTCATCCTGCAGAAGACGCTAGGGTCGGTAGCGCCCTTCTTCACAACGACTTCCTTCTGCACTGCGACGCGGACCAGCGCCCCTCGGGACGCCCCGGCCACCCCCACCCCCACTCAGACCACGTTTCTGTGGAGAAACTTGAGCCAGCGAGGGGTTTAGTGGACGTGATCAGATGTATGAAAACCCCCTGTAGTGTTTTCAGCGGTGGGGATCTGACAGGTAGAAAACGACACCGGGCAGCTGACGGCGTCTTCCAGAACCTCGACGCCACGCCCGGCCGCTCCCTTCCTCCTCCACGCTCGGCACGCGGGGTCCCGGGACCACGTGAGGTGGCGGGGGGGGGGGGGGGGGTGGGAGGGGGTGGGGGGGGTGGGAGGGGGAGGGGCACGGTCACGTGGCCCCGGACCTGCCCTCCGCGCGGGCATGCGCTCGCCGAGCCCCGCCTCCCTCCGGCCAGCCGGCGGCAGAGGCTGGCGGCACCGGGGGGTCCCCGTCGGCGGTCTGCACGCCCGTGCGCAATTATTTAACCGATTCACGTGTGCAATAAGGGAACCGATTCGTTGGGATTTGTTCCAACATCCGGATTGGGGTCTAAAAGTAACACATAGTAGCTATCTCCTTCTGCCCTCACGCGAAGTTTAAAGCCATCACCAAGAAATGGCAAACATGGAAGAATCTTACGACCAGGTATTCTTCTGAATTCTGTGCAGCCACACCTTTAAAAGACATGTATGTAGCATCCAAACTAATTCAGAATCATCAATTCTGCTGTCAAAATTCCTACTTGGTCCTGCAAATGGGAGCCTATCCCCTGCAAACGTGAGCTGCGTTTCTTCTTTCTTTTCCTAGTGTAACGGTTACATTTCCAACTCCTAAAATTTAATTTGTGAGAAGTTACAAATATCAGTGAGGAAAAAGTGAGGACCACAGGAAGCTCGGTGTACCTAGTAGGATCTTGTCTGAGTGTGATAATAAAATTACAAACTGGGGTGGATTGCAGGATATTAAAAAATGTAGTCATTCACAGTTCTTTCAAATAGATTGCATGAGCTTTAATAAAATATTATAGTTAAGTATAAATACTTTTTTATTCTGTTAAGGCATAAGTGAAGAGAATATAAAAGATCATATAGGTAGGATTAAAATCAAAGAATAAAATAGCCCAATATATTTTTAAACCCTCTCTTTAAGATTAAAGAGTAATTTTAATGCTCTAGTGATGAAGAATTGAAAATAATGATTTCCTCATACGAATTTGATGTTGGGCTGCTGAAATTTAATTAAATGGGGGGGGGAATGGCACCTCCAAATTGTTTGCCATGTCAGTAATAGTGTATATCCTAAAAGAAGAACATAGTATCTGGAGCACCCCTTTCAATTACAGCTTAAAAAGCTCAGAGATAAATTTCATACTGTTAATTAAATTTCTTATGGTGGCGTAAGCCTTCCTAACCCATCCAAAACATTCAGCGCTGTGCTTCAGAGTCAGCCCTCTAATTGTGTCCTCAAAAGCAACAGACACTTGCAGCCAGGACCAAAATTAATGGGACTTTTTTTGGCAGTTGAGATCCCCTCCTTTCTCCTTCACCTCCTCTGAAGGGAAAAGTGGCAACAGCGTTTCAAATAACATTCATATGTGAGATTGCTTAGGCTTCTGCATATTTTTCTGCTTCATGTCATTCATAACTGCCCTCCCAGAAAAAGTGGAGCTGCTACTGCTATTTAAAAAGTTTTATGTCCCTCATTTTAAAAATACATAACGTCCTCAGAGTAGAAATCCAATTAGTAAGTGTAGAAAACAAAAATAGAAAAATCACCATTTGGCAAACACCACAGAAATGGATGTTAAAATTAGTAGGTAAAATAATGAGGAATAGTATGAACAGGATAGTCTCAAGTATCTACTCCTAAAAGATGCCTCCTAATTACAAAGGGAGAAATAGTAATGGTAACAGAGGAACCTGGAGAGACCACCTTAAGCAAGTGATCAAGGATATCATCGTCAGAAATGAAACACGTGGGCATCATGTGTCTCCTAAAAATATATAACCTGAGTTTAATCAGCAGGAAACACACAATCAGATTGAAGGACATTCTACAAAATAACTGGTCTATAAACACATATACGTATAGCTGATTCACTTTGCTATACAGCAGAAACTAACACAACATTGTAAAGCAACTATACTCCAATAAAAATTAAAAACAAAAACTGGTTCACGTTCTTTAAATGTGTGAAGAGTGAGTGTCTAAGAAAGACTGATGAAAACGTCCCAGATTCAAGAAAACTGAAGAGATATGACAATGTGAGGTGGGATCCTCTACCAGATCTAGGACCAGAAAAAGGACATCAGTGGAAAGCTGCAGAAATCTAAATCCAGTCTAGAGATTCATAGTACTGCATCAGTGTTAACATCCTTCAGGAGTGGTTTTGATAACTGACAGTACTAGAGTCATATAAGATGTTAGCATATGGGGAAGTTGGGAACATGATCTTATTAAAAAGTTCATAAAAGAAAGCAACTTACAACGTTATCATCAACTAAACTAAGGGACTCTTAAACTGTCAGGATACGTGCCAGTCCATCACTGGTAAACTCCAAAATTTCACTTGTGTGCTTCCCACTTGAAGCAGTAACTAACAACCCCACGCTCCAAGACAGAGTTTCTTAAGTAAGGTAAACCCCTAATTTGGAGATAAGGCAAATCTCTACTCCCAGAGAAATACTGTTGCTAGAGGCTGACGAGGCTAGGGGAGAACTGGGCATGCATGTTGGGGGCCCCTTCCATCCTGTCGTATTGCAGAACATTTAATTCTTCCAAGTGGAAGGGAAGACGGTTGAGGGATGCAAAGAAAAACAATCAACAAAATGATGGGAGAAGACTGCGTGACTCTCCCGGATCCTTATAATGACTCTGTCTTTTTGTTTTAAAATGTAGTGAAAACTGCATTTTCTGATTTGAACATATCCTCTCTTCTTTCATCTGCTACAGATACTATAGGCTTCTGCTCTCTTTATGTTATGCAGAAAAGAGACCAAATTCTTTCAAAAGCAAAAATCTCCACTGCATTAGCAGCAATTTCCTAGCATCGCAAGTTCTACAGTTTCCTGATCTACCACTATGTGGTAGCGAAGGCAATAAAAAAGGGTTTGTCAGGGTTGCACTAAAATCTCATTGGAAAAGCTTGATCTACTTTTTTTTTTCCCCAGATACTGGCCTCAAATGAAATGATCCTCATTGGGGAATAATAGAAAATTGAGGCCAAAAACGAATGTGCAAAAGCTATTATTTTTTTACTTGGGCAATCCCAGCATTACAAGGTGTGCAAAGAGAAAGTGAGAATTCTGTTGTCAAGGAATGCACAACCCAGGACCCTTTTAAGTACACGAGCCACATTTCTGCAGGGCAACCAAAAGGCAGGAATGAAGTGCCGCTGATTAGGCCCCTGCCTGGCCAGGAGTGGCACTGACTAAACCAGTTTAGTACAAGCTCCTTTCTATGGACAGGAGACTAAGGCTCCAAGACTGGTCTGGGGGGTGGGTGGGTGGGGGGTGTAGGTAGGGCTGGATTCTGCTTGGCCTCACTCCAGGATCCAGGCTCTATTATCTATGTGGCCTCCCAAATCAAGACACAGTTTGCTTGCAAAGTCTGCAATGACTGAGAGATGTCCAGTGGGGTAGAGGGTGGAAGGCTGGTGTCCCCTAGAAGGAGGAGGGGCTGCCAGGGGGACCCAGGAGCACTAACTGGGTGACAGAGGGATGCTGAGCAGTCTGCCCTGAGGGTATGAGAAGGAGCCTCCCTAGCTAGCACGGTCCTTGTGGGCCAAGGAGAAAGACCATGAGGGTTAGAGGACCCACCAAGCTGATTAGGACAGCTTCTGCAGGCATGTTTATCTGACAGTGAGGGACACCGGGACCCTCCTAAAACACTGTGTCATTAAACAAGGTATGAGCGCTGGTCTAGGATCCAGCAGTGGGAACAGCAGGCCTTTCACTGTGTTAGGCTTCAACGCGGATGAACGTGTCCCATCCATCTTAATTATTCCAGCAACTGTCATGTTGTGAGAGACAGAAAGACAGAGACAGAGATAGAAAGAAGGGAAGTAAAAGAAGAAAATTATCACATGAAGGAAAAAACTGCTCACAGACTAATACCTCACCTTTCCTGAGCTCAGCTATCCAGCAAATCCATGTGTGGAGGGTATATAGCCAAGGACCAGAAAGAAAGAAGCTACACTGCACTTACTGCCTGTTTACTCTTACACACAATTCTGATGAGCTTGCAAATCTATGTTTGAAGTACCCGCAGCAAAGAGGAAGCTGCCACTAAATCACCTGAAGAGGGGCTGATAGACACAGCTTTCTTGTCTTACTGCAGAAAGTCTGTTAAAACAGAAACAGAGACATAAAAATCATAAAACTGGACCATAAGAACACAACACGCACAAGAAATCCTCAGTAGAGGGCAAGCTGCCTCTCTCTAGGCCTTGAGGCTATCGCTGTATTATACATAATTTTACAACTTCTGCTCACTGATGTCCCCGAGTTTGCCAGAAATGATTAAATCATATTCACAAGCTTAAGAAGCAAAGAAGGACATCATCTGTGTTGGAAAGATTTTCAGATTGAGAGTGTACAAAAACCGGTGCCGTAGTCTCAGCCTTGTTCACTGGACGGATATCTACTGAGCACACTGGAGAGCCAGCTGTGAGAGGCAAGCCCGCTGCTCACATGGAGTTTCCCATCCAGTAAGGATCTGAGCTACCCAAGACCCCAGCTTCTACCAGGAGAGCCGGCACAAGTGTCTGGACTTTTGTACTCAGCGCTAAGTACTGAGAACGAAAGCAGCTTTGACTTATTTTTGGATATCAGCAACCAAAATTGGTCTAAGACTTTGATCAGACACTTACGACCCATGACCAGGGTATGCAGCTTTGCCTGCACAGAGACATAACAATGTGAAAGGTCGGCAGGACTACAGTTCCTGAATTTGCCAGCTTTCTCCTGGTGGAGGAGAAGAATCCTCACCCCTGTGCATTCTTACACTTCAGCTGTAACATCCCATAACTGAACCACTGTGCATGTCATCAGTGCATTCGAGAATGTGACATGCATGTTTTAAGTAGTGACTCGTTTTTTTAAACGAAAAATCCTCGATTTCTTGATATTGTTTGAAAATGTTCCAGTCATCAAAATGTAACAATCAAAAACACCCAGATACAAT
Organism: Hippopotamus amphibius kiboko; assembly: GCF_030028045.1. Lineage (NCBI taxonomy): Eukaryota > Metazoa > Chordata > Mammalia > Artiodactyla > Hippopotamidae > Hippopotamus > Hippopotamus amphibius. The sequence goes on along the minus strand of NC_080187.1, from coordinate 132,197,076 downwards.
AAAATTACTTTCATCTTCTTATTGCTTTAGAAACCCAAGGGTTTTCTTTCCCCTCTTGAGAGAAAAGCTTACAAACTGGAAATTTTCATTTAATAGGCTCTTACTTGGGGGGAAAATAGAAAATTTCCTCTAACGTCTGAGGGCAAAGATTGTAGATGCAGTAGAGCACATGAAAGCACACATTTATAAAAACTGGGTAGATCCTGGTTCACACCCCATCTCTCCTGCCTGCCAGATGTGTGAACATGGACAATTTATTATTTCTGGGTCTTCCTTATTTGAGCTCAGCGGTAAAACAGTGTTGGTAGAATCTACCTCACAGGCTGCTGCAGAAAACTAAATGAAAACTGCCCGACCACTGTGCTGTAAGCGCTCGTTATGCAGGTGTGTGCTAAATTTTTACACAGACCCAATATTCATGAGCTCTGCGCAGTGGAGCGCAAACTGGGTGTGTTTGTATGTTGGGACACATTGTTTTTCTTTGACTTTTTCCTTTTTCCTTGGAAGAGAGGCTCACCTTCCCCTGAGGCTGGGCTTCCGACTAAGCTGAAATCACTAAGGAACAAAAACAAAATGAAGAGGTAGAGTGAAGACCCAAATCTGCCCTTGAGAGGGGCTTGTTTGCCTGCCATTCCTTAAGAAAGGGGCGAGCCACTCTGTGGTCTGTTTGAACACCTTCTAGCAAAGCTTGTCCCAGTGTCAGATGGGATTTGGAAATAGGAAGTTGTTTCAACATCAACTGGCCTTGGCAAACACAAGTTGTTCAAAATAAAAACTATGATGATGGTTTACGATGGAGTGAGATTTCTCGGTGGCAGGCCCAGAGCTGAGTGCTGTGCTGGTCTGCTGTGCTACTGGCAGGGGGAGAACCGAGGGTCTGGATGGGGGCCTCGCCCGCATTTATCAGCATCCTGAAAGGCAGTCTGTGCCTCTGCACCCTACCATTCTCTGAGCTTTATATCTCCATTAAATGGCTGAGACTGTCTTTGTGTACTTGGGTGGATTGCTGTTATTTCTAAAGCAAGCAATTCATTTCAAGAGGGGAGAGAAATATTTTTCTATTGAGAAGAAAAATTAAATATAAGTGGAAATGTTTTCATGAAAATGTTTTTATATTTCAGTGTTTCCTGGGAGCATTCTGATCTCCATACATAATAGGACTGGGCTAAATTAGAAGGAATGAAGACAAAATGAATTTAAATAAAATTGAAACTGACCAGCCAGGCTTTATTCTCACAACATGATGAAACAGCAAAGCAGGGGGGAAAACAGAAACAAAAACAAAACAAAACAAAACAAAACACACAGATGACCAGAAGAAGAAATAAAAATTAACTCCACTAAAAATTTAAACCTAAATGAGAGTTTCAATTTTGTTTCAACATTTCTAAAATCCAGCTTATCTTCATAGCCACAAAAGTATCTTACAATCTATGACTCAATAGCCACTTGATAGAACCTTGAAGACATTCTGGGTTGCTGTCTCTCAACCAAGAAACTCACTGGTATTCAGTTACAGAAGATGACTTGCTTGTTTTATAGTTTTTAGGTCATTAGGAGTATTTAGCACTTGCCGAAAATCAACATCAGTAGCTCCAAAAAATGTGTGCAGTTAGACAGCTGGTCTGATTGTGTTGTATTTAAAAAGTTTTGTACACTCCCTTTAATGACCTGAAATATAACAGGAAAAATGAAATACACAGGTCTTAGTTACCCTTGTGAAAATAAACACAGACTTTAAGGGCAAAGAATTTTGTCAGTTAATCTTGTGTCTAGAACTGTATGGTCTTGTGGCCACAAACCTCAGCCACGTGTGGCTATTTAAATTTAAATTAATTAAAAATTAAAATCTGACTTTCATCTCTCAGTCCCAGTAGCCACATTTCAGGTGCCCTGCTGTCACATGTGACTAGCAGCTCCCTTACTGGACAGGGAAGATGTAGAACATTTCTATCCCCACAGAAAGTTCCATAGGACACCTCTGGTCTAGATCGACGAACTGAGCTGTGAGCTTTGAGTATTTACATTTATCTTTAAAAGTGTACACAAAATGGTTTACCTGAACTTGGGGATCACTTTGGGGTAGCTCCTTTAAAGCAACACTCTTTCACTTGCACACAACCGCTTTCCCTAAGCAACGTCAAAGCACAAGCCAAGGAAAACCCAATATGTAGTCTCTCTTCCGCATCATCTCTAGTTTACTTTCAGTTGTAAAACCCCCTATTCCTCTCAACAGAACCTCTCACCCAAAACTTGAATAAGGAGTCCTGTTGCTTACAGAGAGTGGAGGTGTTTGCAGGCAAAAGGGTAAAACATTATTTTCAGATGGAAAGACTTTCCCAGGATTCATTTAAATATCCAAACACATAGCAGGTGTTACATAGTAAAACACATACCAGGCTCCCCCCCTAGATGGCCCTCAGCACACTTCTCTTTATTTAATGTCTGCATTCCCTGTCCAACTGTCAGCTTGATATGAGCAGAAAGCAAGTGTTCTGTTTGCTGTTGTACACCCATTACAAGCACAGTGCCTGGGACAAAACAGATGCTCAGATTTTTGTGGAATGATTGAATGAAACTTAAGAAGAATGGTATTTTGCTGAAGAACAGCAAACATCCTTTTAGAGACTGGATCCAATTCTTTCATATTTGGAGAGCAATCCACCCTTTATTTTCAGATGCAAACTGGAAATAACTCAGCAGACTGATTCATGCAAGTATGCAAGCTACAGTTCAGCATCTTCCATCCCCAGCAGTGGCTCCTTCCAAAAGCCACAGCACTGAGCATTTTACACATGCGGTCTCATTTGCCCCTCACTCTGGTATTTTCTCTGCCGGGAGGAGGGGGAGATCAAGGCTTAGGGAAATGAAGTGACTTGCCCAAGGTTACAAAGCTGTAGTCGCACAGCTGGAAAAGCTCCCCTGGTGATGATCCTGGACCAGACCCGTCATGATGCCAGGCTATACCGTTCCTGCTTGGGTCAGGAAGGTTACACTCGTCCCGGGCACTCTTTCAAGGAAAAGGCTGGACATGGCTCTGCATCTTTGTACCCCCAGAGTGTAGCCGAGCGCTTGCCTGCAGGCATCCCGCAAATGGTTGCTGAACAAAACTCAATAGTCCTAATGGCTCAGGGCTACCCAGCATTGGGAAGGTGCCCATGAGGGTCACAGCAGTGGGCAGAGGTCAGCACACCCCACCTCTCTCCAACAGTGACAGCAGGGACTCACAGTGACTTTGCCCCCGTCCACTATATGGCAGCTTCATGCTTTGGCCACCATGGCCATCCCACATCGGGGCCAGCCTACTTCTGCAATCTAACCAGCTTTTTGGCACTGGGAGGAGCTGGTAGCACCTCAAGTGTTATTTTTTTCACTACTCAGAACTTCCCATTTGTTTTAAAAACATACTTGACAATGGTTTAATAAGGACCCATAGGACCCCAGGTGTTTGTCAGACAACTCTGTCTTCAAGGGGCTCAGACCTTCCTGTTTGGCCCAATTCTTTTGGATTAGTGCTTCTAGTCTGACCGATAAGTATTCATTTTCATAAAAAAAAAAATCACTGTTGACAAAGCAACAGATTTTAAATTTATACATATGAAGAGCTAATATTTTGTTTAATAAGTATTTATCAAGGGCTGGCCAAGCAGAGCACAAAAGGGCATACATATAGTAAAGGGCATCTGTCCTTATGGAGGAAAAGGTTATGACATTAATGGGTTCTCTAGTAAGTGATTTTGCATAATTCTTATTCTCTCTGAGGTCCTTTAAAGTTAGTAACATCTCCATCTATGGCTGATAAAAAACGCTTACAATAACTCACACTGCCTGAGTGCCTACTAGGAGCAAAAACTCGGTGCCAAGCACAGTTAATCCTCACAACTCCCCCAAGGGGCAGGTATTATCACCTCTTTTTACAGATGAGGAAAGACGGGCTCAGAGGGTCAGTCATGTGTCCGAGGTGCCGGTGTGTCTAGCTCTGTAGCCCAGGGTGCCATTATATGACACTGCCTTTCACCCAGGCTGGGAGATGCACAGAAAGTAAAAGATGAACCCGAAGCCATGGAGGACACAGCACAGGACAGCATTGGAGTCCCACAGGTGGTGAGGACAAGACTCACAAGAGAAGAGGGTGAGAAGCCAGTGCAGTGGGGAGGGCCTCATGGAGGGGCAGTCTGAAGTTGATTCTGGAAGATGGAGTGGGTGGGCCTATAGCGGGGGGGCATCCAGAACTGGGGAGGCCGGTCAGGAACAGAGATGGGAGGCCCACATACCAGGAGCACGGGGTAGTCTGGAGGCTAGTGGACTTTCAGGTAGGTGGGGGGAGGGCCAAGGCCAAGGCAGGCTGGAGTCAGATCACCAGGAGCTCACGGTCTAGCTGTGAGGGTAAGAACAGGGGAACCCGACACTGAGGTGGGGATTAAAAGTGATTCAAAACTGGTCTCAAGCCACTAAGGAGCAGAGCAGCCAGGGCTCTCCTGCTTCCCCCACTTATTTGAACAGGAGAAAGTCACTTGGCTCCCAGACCAGCCTGCCCTGGCATCCTCCAGCAGGGAAACATGCTTTGGTTATTCGGACGTGACTTACTGGCACGTAGAGGCTGTTGGCATGGAAAAATGAACAGGCTGACCTGGCCAGGGAAGAGCAGGTGATGCAGAAACCCAGAGAAAGAAGAGCTCAGTGTGCCACCCTGAATCAGTAGGAGGCTCACAGGAAGGGCCCCAGAAGAAGGTAGATTTGGCAGAGAGGGCAAGTGGGGCACCTCCTTGGGCCCTGCAGAGAGCCAGGCCCGCTTCCTAAGGTGTTTCCTTTAGTCCTCACAACATTGCACAGGACATCACTCTTTCCATCTCACGCAGGGGGGTGCGAAGCTCACAGAGGTGAAATGAATTGCCCTGATAAGCTCAGAAGGGCCAGAAGCTGCAGCATGGATCAGGACAGCACACTTATGCCGCAGTGTCTTTCTGCCTTCAAGCAACTGCCCTGTTTGTCACTTCACAAGGTGGTGTGATGATGCGGCCAAGAACTTCAGGGCCCTGAAGCAGAACTCTGCCCTAGCCCCCTCCCTCACCTCACGGTGCCCTAGAACCACTTCTCTCAAATCACGAAGTGCAAGTTGAACCTATCCTAACAATAATGCCATAATACACATTCATTTGACCACCTAGGAAAATTATCCTAGTTGGGTAGAGTACAAAGGGACAACTAGAGGAGGGAGACAGACTAGACAGAGAAATCCAAATCTGATGTGGTAGCTAAGTTGAAATAGGACATGTTTCCTGCGGCTCAAGTGGTCTGGAAGCTGCTCTTGCAAATCATGACCACCATGCCTTACATTTATACTTGCACCGTATCCTTCTCCCTTTGCATTCCCTATAAGCACCTTAAATGCCCCACTGCTGAAAAAGTACACAGGCTGCAGGGCTGAGACAGGCAGAGGGCTCCATCCTGCCCCCAGGGATGCAGCTTCGCATATGTTCCTGCAATTCCTATAAACCAAAAAGCAGAGGCCTTTCTCTCTCTGTGACCGTCATTCAGAACACGAAGGAGGCCTAACCTCCACTCAGCAAACCAGAATCTCAAAATCATCATTTTTTGGTTGACGGGGCTTCTCGCAAAATATGCCCAAACAAGCCATGTTTATAGAGAACGTATCCTTTCTTTTGAAAAGAGCTAAACAAGACTGGATGTCCTCTGGAAGACCAGCTCCTAAAAGGGATGGGGGGGGGGGGGGGGACGACGCATTTTTGAACCGCATGCCACATGCTGTATTTTGCCATTTTGCCTACGCTTCCTGCTTGGAGCCTCTGCAGCATAACAGAGAAGCCTCAGACACTGGAGCTGCTCCGGGCCACGCAAACTCCACTCCGCATCTTCCAGGCAGCCCTGTCGCAAATAATTCCTGTCCACTACGCCCCTATCACACTGAATACAACCACATTGTGCAGCTGGAAATGGGAAACCCGATTCCGATCACAGAAGAAGGTACAAAAACATTTAGTTCAACACAATGCTGTCTTTTTTTGGGGGGGGGAGGGGCGGCACATACCTCAAACCTAGGAGTGGGTGAAAGATTCAAGACCCATCTTGGAAGGCAACGCAGAATTAAAATAGCATTCCAAGCGTCCCCAAACAGCAACCACCACAACAAAATCACCCAGTCCTTCCAGAACTGCGCCTGTTTCAGCTGCAGTGTTCCTAACCAAACTCAATCTAGCCCGAGCACGCAATTTAAAAAAGAAAGCACGATCTCCGTAGAAAATGGTGCATGTTGACAAAGCGTGACTTGTCCCACATGGACAGGAATAAAAGGAAAACAAGCCTGATCGCAACCCAGACTCCTTTAGTCTGCAGACCAGCGGAAGGAAAAGAAAAGAAAAAAGCCAGAATTGAGGGCAGGGAGGCGCGGCCAGTGGAGGACGGGGCCAGGAGGACGTCGGTGCCCTACGAGATTTTGGTAAACAGCAGCCTGTAATGGCCACTGTGAGAGAGAAGGAAAACAGACATGGAGGGAAACGTGTTTACAACTGCAGCGGTGGGCGGGAGGCTGAGTGAGGAGGGAGGGAGGGATTCCCCGACTCTGCGCTCAGCCCGCTTGGCTCCGGTGGGGCCCCAGGGCTGGGTTGTGCTTTGGCGCCCCCCCACCCCCCTGCTTTATTGGGGGGGGGCCCACATCTTGTTTATAGGGAAGGTTACTCCTCCTCCGCTCTGGTGATCGCGTCCCTAATACTCCTGCTGCATCCTTGCGGGATGCCCGCCTGACTGACAGCTGCCCCAGCCATTCGCCGCCCGGGCTCCGCGGAAAGGTGGACTTTCCCAACCAGCCGATTGGACGGGGAGGAGGGCGGGCCCTCGTGATTGGCGTGCTACTCCGAGTAGAAAGTAGTAAACAACCTTTGTCCACCCAGGCGGGGAGGGCGCGGGATGCCCGCTGAAGGTTCTCGCCCCGACCTGGGGCAAACCCTGAGACAAAAGGAACCCACGGCGGGAAGACGACCGAGGGTCTCCCGGAAAAGCAAACATGAGTGGGCGTCCTTTAGAGCCCCTGGACAAGAACTGCTGACTTGCAGCTTCACCTCATTTTTGTTCTGTGGAAAACCAAAAAGGTTTTGTTTCTATCTAAATACAATTCTTACTCTCCTTTTTAGGGTTTTAAAAAAAACTCTCAAAGGGATTGAAAGCTAATTTATTTGATCCTCCCTCCTGTCCCCTCCCTCTAAATTTTATAGTTCTGCCTTTTCAGAAGTGGTTTTAAACCCTTGTACTAAAAATTGTTTTCTTACACAAAGCGCCCTTCGTGGCAGAGGTGAATCAGATGCCTTGTTAGACCTTCTCACTGCAAGTTTCTGGAACTGTGATCTCACTCAGAGGTGACCGTGTTTGGAAGCATGTATATAAAAAGAAACTGAGTTGATGGTATTAAGCTCACTTGACAAGAAATAAGCAGTTAACTTGCATTTTCCATAGAGGGGGTAGTTCACCCAGGATATGGTGTTTCATGGTAACTCCCCATCTGGTTTGACTTGAATCACAATCGGCTCCTCGTTCTGGCCTCACCATCCTCGTGGGACCTCAGCAAGAAAATCTATGGCTTCCAGCATGGAGGCGCTGCTCCCTCAAGCTAGGCAGCTCCTGGGGCTGCCTCCAGAGGCAGAGGTCTTCACACACCACCCTCCTGAGAGAGATTCCAGAGAGTCCCTCCCTGTACTGATGGAGAAGGGAACCAGGAGGCTGGACCCAGGAGGGGTCTCCACTACATCTGTTAGCCCGTTTACACTCTGACGGTGACCCACGCTGCCACCCGTGGCCAGAGAGCCAGACTGTGAGAGATTTAAACATAAAGAAAGATACAAAGCGCTCCCTGTAGGACTCGACTTAGGGCAAACTGACCACCTGGGGGTCCTCTTCATCACCCCCAGGCCCCACTGTCCCCCAGCCTCTGTGGTCTGCCTGCTCCAATAGCACTTCACCCCCAGTAGTCCTGGGGAACCCCATCATTCACCCCTTGAATAGCTCCCTCCTGCAAAAAGCCTCCACTGCCTGCAGCATGGAGTTGGTGCCCCTTGGCCCTTCCAGCCTGGCCCCAGCCCCCAGGTCTGCAGCCTCCTTCCTTCCCAGCACCCTCCCTCCGGCCACTCTGTTCCAGTTACAGGCCCCTGGGCTGGCCACACACAGCCTTCACTCACTGTTCCTTCTGCTTTCCGTGCTATCCCCTGCCAGCCCGGGAGAGGCCACTGTTCTCCACCACTTCCCCTGCCCCTGCCAACAGCTCCTGTCAGTGTCCCTGACAGCCCGCCCAGCACCGTATCTGGCCTCTGCTTGCAGCTCCAGCCGCCTCACTAGACCCTGAACTTTCTGAGGGCAAAAGCGGTGTCATCCTTGGATGTGTGCATCTACAGAGACGCAGGCCCACAACAAGCATGCTCCGGACTTGCCAAACCTCTGCATGCGGTCCTCTTCCTCTGCCTCCCCCAGCTAACTCCGCATGTTCTCTGAACTGGCTCCTTGCTGACAGGTACCCCCAACCCTCCCCCCCCCCGCCCACTGCCCTCCCCCGCCAGGTGGAGGCCCTGACAGCTCTGCCCCTGCCCCTCTCAGTGGTTCTCTGCACACACACAGCTGCTCTGCTGTTTTCTCTGCCAGTTAGGCCCTTTTCTGCCCTCCCAACTTGGCAAATTTCTCTTCTGCCTAAAAATTACTTCCTACCTTGGGCAGACCTTTCACAAGCTCCCATCACCCCTTCCCCCAGAGCATCTCGTAGAGAGAGGGCTCTGGATATCTGCTCCTCTCTCCGCCAGGCCAGGACATAATGACAGTCCCACAGCCGGCATGGTTTGCTGAAAGCACCAAGAGCTGAAAGGCAAATCCACCAACTGGTGCCCCTCGCCCCCAGGTGTCTACAGACCAGTATATTCTGGTCCCCAGACTTGACAATGCACCCACTTCCAAGCTGGGTTCTGCCACAGGGTCCTTCCCCCCTCCCTCTTCCTGAAGTCCTCTTCTCTGACTGTGGCGACTCTGTCTCACCTTTCAGCTCTGGCTCAAGTGTCACCTCCACCCCTACCATGCCCACCTGCTGGCCACTATCACGCAGATCTGTTTCATTTTCATCATGAGATTTAACTATCATCCTTCTTATCTGATTATCCACTTGCTGGCTTTATAGTCTGTCTGCCTTTTCATCTGTTATACTCACCACCACATCTCCAGCATACCTGGAGGATGCCTGGTCCAAATGAACTTTGGGTACTGTAAGGGACAGCACAGAACAAATCACTCAGCAACACATCCAGGCAAAGGGAAGACAGGTTTTCTGGGAGGGTTTGCTTTAGAACCCTCAATCTGACACTCACAGAAACATAGTGGGGTGGAGGAAGGACTAAGCTCTGTGGCCCCACTTGACCCAAGGAGTCCCAGTCGTCCTGAGAATGCCAGGTTCCACAGCTAGAACCGGGGGTCCCTGTTTGCACCCTGTTGACGCACATGACACACATGTAACGCGTGTTATGTGTATCATCCTTTATATACTTTTCCCAAACAGATACAGATTAATGGTGGGAAAGGGTAAATAATTATTGACAAACTTAGTACTTTCAATAATAAAAAACTGAAAATTTTTGGTATCGGTAATAACTATGTAGCTCAGAAATGAAAAAATATATATGTAAGAGATACAACACAGAGTCTTACTTCCCCTACTTTGCTTTCAGTATTTGACAAATAAAAATGTTTTTATTTTTCCCGTTTCACACAAGTAATAACCTTTTGTACACACTGTTCTGCTTGTTATTTTGTTCACTTAATATATGTTGAAGAAACCTACTTCAACAGCTAAATAATATTCCACTGTATGGATAAACCCTCATTCAGTGGTTCCCAAACTTGTCTGTACACTGGAATCACTTGGGGGACTTCAAAAAAAAAACATGACATCTGTGTCCCATCTTCCAGAGATTGATTTAATTGGTCTGGGATATAACCTGAACTTTGAAATTAAAAAAAAAAAAAAAACCCCAGGTGATTCTAATGAGCCGATAAGTTTGGGAGCCATTGCCCTTAACTTAGTTATCTATCTATTCCATTACTGATGGATATTTGAGTTATTTCAAGCAATGGTATAATGAGTAACTTTGCACAACTGTTACCCTGCATGTGTGCAAGTATATCTGTGGGGATAAATGCCCTCTACAAAGTTGCTGAGTCAAAGGGTATACATATTTATAACTTGAGCGATATTGCCAAATTCCCCTCCACAGATATGGTACCATTTTGCACTCCTCCCAGCAACTTGGGGCTTCTTTCTTGCAGGTTTGCCAAGAGTGTGTTATCAAACATTTTGAATTTTTTCCAATATGGGAGGTGAAAAAATGGTATCTCTGTGTAGTTTTAATTTCCATTTCTTTTATGAGTGAGGTTAAAACATTTTTTTCACTTTCTTAATAGTTATGTGTATTTCCTTTTCTGTGAATTACCTGTTCAATATCTCACCCCAAATCCTTTGGAATTGTTAGTCTTTTCCTTATCAATTTCCAGGAGCTCTGATTTTTTTTTTTAAACTAGGAAGATTAGCTCTCTGTCTATGATAGAAGTTGCATATATTCTTCCCAGTTTGGCATTAGTCTTTGCTTACGGTTTTTGGCTATGCAGAAGTGTTTTTGGTATTGTTTTTACTTTTAATAACTTATTCAATTCTTATGAATGCTTTCTTTTCTGGCTTTTGGATTTTCCGTTGAAACTAATAGGCCTTACCCACTCCAGGGTTATAAAAGGAGTTTCCCTCATGTTCTTTTAGGACTTCTATAGTTTTTTTTTTTTTTTTAAGAACTTTTATTGAGATACAGTTAACAGACAATAATCTGCATATATTTAGAGTGTACAATTTGGTATTTTTTTTCTTATTAGTAATGTTTATATGGCAATCGCAATCTCCCAATTCATTCCCGCCCAACCCTCCCTACTTTCCCCACTCGGTGTCCATATGTTTGTTCTCCGCATCTGTGTCTCTGTTTCTGCCTTGCAAACCAGTTGATTTGTACCATTTTTCTATATTCCGCATATATGTGTTAATATACGATATTTGTTTTTCTCTTTCTGACTCATTTTACTCTGTATGACAGTCTCTAGGTCCATCCATGTCTCTACAAATGCAGGACTTCTTTAGTTTTGTTGTTTACATTTTTACCTTGGATCCATTTGGAATTCAGCGTAGTGTGGGGTATGATGTATGGACCCAACTTTATTTCTTTTCCAGATGATTACCCATGCCCCAGTGCCAGTAAGTGAAGAAGTCATCTTTATCCCACTGATTTCAGAGGCTGCCTTTATCAAATACTGAATTTCCTTATGTACTTGTGTCTACATTTGGACTGTCTATTCTGTTTTATTGGCCTGTTCATGCACCAGTACCTCACAATTTTAATTATTTAGACTCCACGGACTATTTTAATGTCTGATAACTATGGCTCCTCGTTGCTCTTATACAGTTTTGCTGGCTATCTTGTTTGTTTGTTTTTTCATGATAGTTTTAGAATTAGCCTAATTGGTATTTGGATCCCATTAAATTTACAAGTTAACCTGAAAAGAACTGACGTCTTGATAACGTTGATTATTCCTGTCTCATAATACGTCTTTCCATTTATTCGAGTTGTCTTTGTATTTTTTTAATAGCACTGTCTTGTTAATTCTCGTTTTCTCTTATTTTTTATATTATAGAAGAAAATAGGCTTTTCTTCTATAGTATCTCTAACAGTTATTTGCATATTGTAGAGTTGAATTATGACTAATATGTTTATGCTCTTTCTAGCAGAGGACATTCTATCCTGTGCCCTGAGAAGAATACACTGGGATGGAAAAACTCCAAGGCTGAATATTCTTTAACAATAAATAAGGATTAAGATCTTAATCAAGCATCAAAGTTACACATTTTGAGTTGGTGTTCATAAAACAAGAGCGTCAAATGGTGTAGGGTGTACTTCTGGAGAGGCCGAGGCAGGATGCTGGCAGAGAGAAGATGGTATCCTTAAGCTTTGGACCCAACCAATTCAGAGAGGTTAGGGGTAATGCCCAGGAAAAAAAATTAAGGACTGATTCTAACAATTCTGAGCAGCTGACTTCATACCCTTCTGGAGGCTTGGGGAAGATGGTACTGTCTTGGCTAGGCTGACTATATTAGCAATGCATATGTCTAAACCAGTTAACATCCAAAGAGATTGGCACTTCAGTGTGAACACGTGGGTGATGGCCTGTATTTCCCATGAATTACTGCAAGGCTCTGCTGGCACTTTATAAGTCAAGAAATAGTTTCCTCTCCCACAGCCATAAGTTTTAAAGATATATCCCCTTAAAAATAACCAAACTCTCACTGAAAATGTGTATTTTTTCAAATGTAGAGACCCCAACATTAAACATTAGGGCTGTGCGGGCAAAGAGATGTACAGTGTGGGTCCTCTTCCAGAAGGGACTCACTGTCTAGCTGCCAAGTGTCACTCACCCACGGCCTCCAGCTGCTAGAAGGTCTAGGGTCACACTCTTTTAGGGCAGCCCCTGGCCAGGAACTGATCATGGCAGTGGTCCTAGGGCCTGGCTATCTCCATCCAACAAGGACTCCTCAAATGGGCCCTCTCTGCTCTGAGCTCCCCAAGGGCTGGCACAGCCTTTGTCAGATCAGCACCCGGGTCAGATGCACACGTGTGCTGCCCCTCCCCCCACCATCATCTTCCTCCTCTCTCCCTTTCACAGCGTTCCTCCTTAGTCATTCTTTTGCTAATGTCACCCTGGAGTCTGTGGAGAAACCCAACCTGCAACAAAGGTGCTTAACAAATATTTGGGACAAATAGAAAGGAATATAAATCCCCACATAACACAGGGCCAGACAATTCTGGGACCAGAAGTAGAAAAGCCTCAAGTCACATGAGTCAAATGCACGTACTCCCATGGTTAGCGCAGTCAGATTTTAGACACCCTCCAGCCTCCACGGCTATCAGTGAGCATTTACTATATGCTGGGCAGTTATACTGTTTGTCCAGCTAAATCTATCCTCACTTCCATCTAGGACAGCAGGTCTGATCACTTCCATTTTACAGAAGGGAACACCTGATGCAAATAAGTGGTGCAACCCAGATTCAGATGGAGGCAGGTCTGCTTGGTTTCAAAGGCTTTTCTTTCCTGACAACACAATGTCCAACACTCTCAGTTTATCAGCACAGAGTCAAGGCGCTGGTGTGGTCTGGAGCTGGCTCAGCAACCTCAAGTGCTTCTGTACCTATACGGAGATACTTCCCCGTAAACAGTGGTCTGTTGTGCCTTTGTCCTATGAGCTGATATAATCATTGGTAGCCAAGTAACGTATTCCCAGGTCACGGCTGTACTTCATTTATGCCAAGCCAAAAACTGGGCATTCACACATTTGTGTAAACACATCCTGAGAAAGTGTTTGTATAGTTGCCCTTAATCATACTAATTCACTGAATTGTTAAAATTAATCTTGGGTGGGGGGCAAAGGGGATTATCTAGTGGCATTCATACATTTTTTAAGGCAGACCCTTGCTGAACTGGCTCTGAGTCCGTCAATACCAGCCTCTTCTCCACTGTGTGTCTCCCACACAGAGACCTCTGGGAAGTCCTGGCTGCCCCAACCAGAAACTGGACAGTGCCTCTGGTATCAGCACCTTGCAGCAGCGCTAAAGGACAGACCAACAGATCAGACCAAAGGCAGTCAACTTGCTAGTGGTGCTACTGGAAACAGATCTTAACTTTTCCTGTCCTGACATTCCTCCCACTGTAGTTTAAGCTATAGGCACAAAAGTAAAGATTAATTACACTCAGCTAAATTACCCTCACATTCTCTCCTAACTCATTTATTATTTCCAAATTTAGTAAAGCCACCCTGTCGTGCCTTCATGCATCCCATGGTATCCTTGATAACTTTATCAGAGCCAGCAAGCAGAAGCACTAAGGAGTCAACAGAGGATGTTACAACTGCTGCACAACACAAGATACGAATGGTTCCTCAGCACCCATACAAACCTGCTTTTTATGCATGGCTTACGCGACTGCTGTCATGTTAAATTTTTATAAGCCATTTGAAAGAGCAAACATTGTTATTAAAGTCAATGAACGGAGGGGAGAAAAGTATATATAATCAAAAGAAAGTTTCTTTCCTTTGGTTGATATCAAAGAGGCTATGGGAAAATGAATATATCTTTTAGAAAAACAAAGACTGAATGAAAACAGCCACTGACAGTAGGCATACAACAATAAGATAGGCAAGGCAACCTAAGGATGCTGTTAGAAATTGTGAGCCTTCATCAACCCCATACCTCTAACCTTTTCTTCTGTAAAGCTGCCAATTCAATTTTACAGTACAGGAATTTCCGTCAATTAGGGGACATTTAATATTCACTGTATCTACTATGAAAGAAGAAACTATCTTAGAAGAGTTTTTAAAAATACTGCTTTGGAATGCTTATGGGCAAACAAGAGTTGGAGCACTAATCACTGTAATTTCCCCACCTCCATCACCAGGTGAGGCTTTGAGAAAACTGACGGAGGTGAGTGATGATTCAGCTGCAGCAGCAGAAGCGGAACAGAAGGTTGCCAATCAATTACAAATAGGGAACTTCACAGGCTCACCTCAACTGACAGCAAGGGCTGCACACCAGGGGGTCCGGGGTAGGATATACTTGATAGGGAGCAGGGTGAGGAGAGAAAAGAAGAGGGAATATATGTGAATGGGGGAGAGGAAGCCAGAGGGACTAACTCAGTTTCCATATTGCACACACACACAAAGCTCCTCCAAGGTTACCATGCCCACTTTGATCCTGAATCAGGGTAAAAGGACAAATAAATTCTAAGGCACAATTCACAGGGAACGTCAACACGCCTACTCTGTTAACGGCACACCCTGAATGAGGTTATGGGAAGCGTATGTGCGATTCCTTTGCCTACTCTCAGAGTCACTGAGTACCTACTGCATACCAGATACAAGAAGAGTCTGCGGAGTTCTGGGCACGCCCCAGATCCTTCCGGGTTGAATGAGGCACTTCACGTTAAGTGAGGTGATGGATACGGTCGGGAGCTGAACTGCAGTGAGCATTTCTCAACGTACACGTGCATCAGAACCTCAAGTTGCACCCCTCAGGCGAGGTGGTCAATTTTCATTCCTCAGTTATTCCTCAGTAAAGCTGGGGGAAAAAGACCCTCACATGACATCCTTCGGTGGGTCAGCATGTGGTGTGAGGAAAGGGTCTCCAGGGTGCCTGATGATGTCTTCAAGCTTTTACTTTTAAACTTCTCAGCTATCTCAGAGGTCTGGCTGTAGAATTACTAATATTTTAAACGATGCAAATGTAATTATAGTTGAAGCATATTCTCTAACAGAAGGAAGGAAAGATTGGCATTTAGAAGCTTCATTAAACTTTTGGCCTTTTCAAGGCTAAATGAATCTTAGGGAAGAAATAAAAAGTTCCCGTGGATTAATTTGAAAACAGATTTCTTACAATTAACAGATCTACATCTAAAAAAAAGGGGGGAGCATTAATAGTAATTTGAATAATCTCTCACGTTCTCTGGATATTTCCACGAATGTATCTCTCTCTACATATAAAATATGGGTGTTCTATATGTAGTTACTCAGCAAAACTTAATTAATTTTCTATTTTTTAATATCAGGGAAATGTCAGTTAACTTTGCACAAACATGGCTAGCTCAAGCAACTTGTTTACAAATGCAGACATGCCTGCTAGAAGATTAGGGGAAAAAAAGGTACAAATGTATTCGTCTATATGATACCACCCAGTCCCCAAATACTTTTGTTTTTTTTGTCAGCAGGAGAGTTATAAAAGCACCTTTGGAGTACATTAAAATGTTCAGCACTTAGAATATTTCCTTTCTCATAGTTCTTACCCCAACAAAGAAGTGGAGATGATTTGTTAAATAGACATAACTAAATTATCATATTCTCTTCATCTTTCAAATTTATTTAGACTTGCTGCCCTGTTCTTCCTCTGGAATTTCCTTTGCTTTTCCTTTTGTCAGTAAGCTAAATTACTTCTCCTCCCACATGCACAGAAGCATTGATTTATAAAACACATAGCCATATGTCATACCTCATGTAATTCTATTTTACATTTCACCGCCCCCCAGACTTATCTAACATGGACAAATAGATATTATTTACTGGAGTCAGAATGAGAATTATCTAATGCCACTTACATAGCCATAAATTGATTTCTGATTAATGTTTAAGCAAAAAGCAAACAAGCCCATCTGCTCCGAAAACAAACAAACAAAAGCAGCGCACACAGTTCCCAGGAATTTCTTCAGTATTAGTATGTTTCAGCTGCTGGTAAGAATTTGTTTTTCCCATTGCTATTATGAAAATGTACTGCTGACAAGAATATAATTCTGGATCTAGATGTAGTTTCTCTTCTAGCAACGGTTAATCTGATAGACTGTTACTTATGGCAAAATTTAAAAAACCAATTCCACTCTGAAGACAGCCCAGAAGAACGGTGACCAGCAGTGAGCGTCTTCTGGATGGCTCAGTGACAGCAAAGGGAATCCTGCACGGTCACGTCTGTCTTCTTTAAGGGCTGCTCTCCATGGTCGGGTTAAGAATGCAGAGGTGTCACGTGGCCGTGCTGAGCAGGGGGGTCCACCAGGCATGGACCCCGCACTGCCCGGGCCCAGGCCCTGGCTTTGCCCCAGCTGGTCACTTGGTCAGGAGAGAGGGACCGAAGGCCAGGGATCGACTCGCCAGTGGAGCACGGAGCTCCGCTCACGACCATCCTGACTGTGGTGATGGCGCCCGTCCTGAAGAGGAAGGCTTTGCTGTGCGTGGCGAGGGCTCTGACGGGAAACCGAATACCTGGGAGCTGTCAGAAGGGGCGTCCGGGTGTCCATCCGGCTGTTCACCCGAGGAACAGGTGGCTGATTTTTCTCACGAGGACTCAGACTTGGCATCGAAGGCAGGTTACGGGAATCCACAGGATGCTGATGACATCCAGGGTTGCCTTTCTCCGGAGGTCAGCCCTGGGGTGTGCTGTGCCCCGCGAGGAGACATGACCTATGACCCCAGCTCCATCCACCTCCACTGGTACCCCATTATTCCAAGATGGCCTTTGAAACGGGACAGTTTGAGGGTGCAGAAGACTGGGGGTGCAGCTTTTGCCTGGGATGGGTGGGTCCTCCAGACCCAAGGTGGGGTTGGTCTCCTTTGAGGTGAGATGTCACACCCGAGGAAACATTCCCAGTGACCCAAGCTGGGCACACAGACTGGTGTTAAATAAGGTCCACTATCCCCAGTTCTGCTGCCGTTGTTGTTGTGAATGAGCTCCTCCTTGGAACGTCTGTGTTTACGTCTGTGGCAGGAGGAGAAGTTGTGTTCTTTATAAATAAAGGTAGAAAAAGGTTTTAAAAGGAAAAGAATGAAGCTACGTATCCATCTGCACAGAGACAGTGAGTGCTGAGGAGGAAGACGGACGACATTTTATACCGGCCATTTATTGGACACATATGAAATTTCCTTTTAGATGCCACCCAGAAGCGGCAAGACTCTAAACCAACGAGAAAGTAAACAAGAAAAGTCTCCGTCCTGTTTATTTCGGTCGTCTCCGGGGCTCCCTGCATGTCTGGCACACAGTGCATAACACCCGGGTCGGAGCTGATGGGCAGCTCTCATCCACCAAGAGTGACTGTACCCAGCCTCTTCCCGGAGGTAAGAGAACGCACAGTCGCACAGGTGGGAATCTCACTAATATCAATGAGTTGCCAATATTCTAATTTTCAGGGGGGAAACAAGATACTATCAAGAAAAAAAAACCTACTGAGAAAACTAAACAAAACCCCCCAGCCAGTTAGTGGAAGTGGAGCACTTGCCAGTGAGTAGACAAAAGACACAGCTTAAACAACTGCAAGAAGAAATGTAACTTTCTAACTTAGATCCCAGACCTCATAACAAAAAGAAAACTTGAGATCCCACGCACCATGTTACATATATGCTGTCATTTGTTAATAAGGACAAAAGAGCACAATTGAGTTTCTACAGATTACCTATAAATGTTCACCCCCAGACTTAAGAGAGATACTGTCAAAGCGAACAAGCCCTGTTATGACTATATTTCCACTTTGCTTGCACAAATCCTGTCGCATGTCTGCAAGAATGACTCTGGAACAGGGTTTCGTCCTAAGAGTTCATTTCAAAATTGTTCTTTAAAATGTTCCACACTTACACGCCCTGGCCTGGAGAACAAAGACCTTTGTCTTTCTTTGCCAAAAGACAGTGTTTCTTGAGGCCTGTTTTTGCCTTTGATGGACAGTTCTGATGCTGGCTTTAGAAAAATAAGTGCATGACTGTCCTAAGCCGGAGAGAGAAAAACCTCAAACAGAGATTGTTAACCTATCAATTACATCAACCTTTCCTAATTACAACTCTGCACTTCACTATGCTTCAGGCAAAATGAGTCCCTTAAGTTTAGAGCGCCAGGTAAACAAAGCCTCGCACTGTCCCTACTTCAAAAGTTTGTTTTTATAAACATTTCCCCTGTCCCCCAGCCCGCATGCAGCAGCACAGTGGTCCCATTGTTGAGCATGGCCTTGACCTCTACAGGACAATACATTGTTTTTCTCTTAGCCCCCTCAGAGCAAAATCCGTTTTAATAAGAAAGTCTCTTCCTTTGCAAAGGAAGTAAAGGAGTGAAAACCAAAAACTCAACGTACGTAACATAGATTTCTCAGCTGAGATTGTGCAACAGTGGTGGGTACTCAGCTTGCCAGGAAAGCACACCACCTGCATCCGCGTCTGTCTAGGGGCAGAGATTAAGGGGTCTGATTTGCAATTTTCCAAGGAGGCCATTTTAGGTATCATAACGGGGAACGTTCTAACTAAGCAGGATGTTACTCCTGTCTATGGGAAAAACAAAGCAAAAGCAAAACAAAGCACCCAGAAAATCACTTCTTGAAGGAGTCCTAGGAAGGAATTTATTTAGAAAGAAGATGCCAGGAATCATCCCTTTCCAGGAAGGCAAGAAGGACAACAGTTCCGCTCAGGAAGCCAACCGTGTAGAAGCAAACATGCTGCAGTGTCAGTGGAGAAGCCCATTTTCCAGAACCTTCCAAGGCTGAACCTGTTAGATGCACAACCACAGCAGCGGGGGGCCCCCACGTACCAAGGAGGAGAAGCTCCCCACAGCTCCACCCGGCAGCAGATGACCAGAACGACATGGGAGCAAGCAGACTCCCCCTGCCCCCTCCCCGAGGCCAGGCAGCCCGTCTCTCAGATGCTCTTCCCCAAGGCTTCCACGCCTCGTCTGGGTCTGTACTTTGAAGGCACTCAGATCACCCACACAGCAGCAGGGTGACCAGTCAAGTATACCAATGGGGATAAGGTAAGACTGAGGAAACAGCTTTCATGGTAGCCTGTAGAATGCACTAGATAACTTCGCTATGATGGTTGTAAGGGTGAAAATCATTTTCAACACACAAACACTCATATTCACAGAAATATATACACACTTTTAAAAACAACTTACTGGTAAGGCAAGACCTTCAGTACATTTTCTCTCCCTACCTTCTTTTTTTTTCTAAAGCTTACTACTTACTTACTTTCCCCCTACTGGTTAGATAACACCAGAAAACACAGGACACTGTAAAACGCTTATTGTGCTGCCGCAGAAAGCAACATTTTCAGGCGGTCGGGTCTGATAACAGCACACACTGTGTTTGCAATATCTTTCATCAGCACCAGCTCGCACATCGTGTGCTTTGGGCTCATGTAACATCCCTCCTGGAATGGCCCCGTTCAGGGCTGGGGGGTGCCTGGCAACCTGCCGGCCCCACTGCTTTAGCAATAATGCCCAGGAAGACAGCAAAGAATGGAGCAGGCAGTTAAAACTACAAGGAGGGGCAACGTCCCGGTGGCGCAGTGCTCAGGAATCCGCCCGCCAATGCAGGGGACACAAGTTCCATCCCTGCTCCGGGAAGATCCCACATGCTGTGGAGCAACTAAGCCCGTGCACCGCAACTACTGAGCCTGCGCACCACAACTATTGACCCTGTGTGCCACAGCTACTGAAGCCCGCACGCCTAGAGCTGGTGCTCCAACACAAGAGAAGCCACCACAATGAGGAGCCGGCGCACCGCAACAAAGAGGAGCCCCGGCTCCCTGCAACTAGAGAAAGCCCCGCGGGCAACAACAAAGACCCAACACAGCCACATGAAAGAAAACTACAAGGGGGAGTGATTTAAGCACAAAATTAAGTACAAAGGCCAAGTCAGAGTTTCGTGGAACAACTAAGCTTTTGGAAGGGACTTGAAAAGAGTAACTGAAAAATAAATAATATGGTAAAAAGTCTGGATTATAATGTTTTAAAAATTACAGATAAAATCACAGCAGGCAAATGATTTTCCTTCCAAAATGAAATCAAGACCCAGGGACCATCTGAGCAGAGACATCCACACAAGATGGGGATTCTTGGACCTGCCATTCATGGGGGCAAAGCAGAACCAGGGGGCTGCTCTATCTCACCTACCACTAGCACCTCCACCACCCAGGGGAATGTTCTTGCCACTAAGTCTAGGAAGAAGGGGAACACAACAAAGAAGGGCCCTCCTTCCTCCACACAAAATCACCAGAATATCTGAAGCCTCACTGGCGTCTGAATCTAACATTTTCCCATCTCACACATATAGAGTTGAGATCCCACTTCCAGCCATCTGAACATCTGAACCATCCAGCCAGAGTCAGTGCATGTGTTTGGCAGTGGGCCGGGGGTAGGTGGGTAGGTGGAGGGACTTCTAATACGAGACAGCAGAGAGTAGAGTCTAAGAGTAGGTGATCTGGGGCCAGATCTATCGGGTTCAAAGCCCAGGTCTGCCATCTACTAGCTGTGCTTCCTTGGTCAATTCACTTACCCTTTCTGTGCCTCAGTTTTCTCACCTTTGAAGTAGGGATAGTAATTCTATGTGAAAATTGAGTCAGTTTGTGCCAAGTGCTTAGAGTAGTACCTGGCTTATGTTAAATGCTGAATACGTGTCAGCTGTTGTTGTAATCTAAGTATAAGCTCACCAGCAGGAGAGTCCTGAAGGGCTAACAAGCTCCAGCTTGGCTGGCAGTACTGCTGTGAAACCCGATGGCCTCTTCACCCTCTACTTGCCCTCTAGTCCTTCCCCTGACCTCGGTGGCCTTGGTAGGAGTTTGGGGTTGAGTGAGCATTGACACAACAGAAACTCTGCCAGCACAAGCAAGAACCCATCTCTCCAACAGACGCTAAGAAGCAAATTCTTGTATTTTTCCAAGGTCAGCTGAGTGTCCAGAAGAAGAAAGCTGAGGGACAAGGAGGGCAGAGCTTCAGGCAATGACAAAGGAGCCTGAGCAGCTCCCTCAGGACAGCAGTCAGCCATCTCAGGGTGGAAGCTGATTTAAGTTGATCTAAGTCGCATTCAAAAGGGACGCTCTGGGCACTCGGACCTACCAATAGAGATGAGTGAAGCAAGGGTGACACTATGCTCAGATCAGCACGCCGCCCAGGCTTTGACCTCGGGGTGCTGGGAAGGTCTCTAGAGCACGAGAAGGTCATGTGCTGCAGGAGCAGGGGCTCCCAGTGGCCATTCCAGAGCCTTGTCCATCTGTAGACAGGCTGCCATCGACCTTTTAGACAGTAATTTTGGAATTCAAGAAAGCAAATCCCTACCATTCCCATCTCCTAAATATTCATACTCCGACAAGTCCTAGAATTGTCTTAGTTCTTAACATTCTAGTATCATTTTCAACTGCAAAATCAAGAATGCGAGGCAGAGAATTTTCAGGGTCATGTGTTAGTTTTCACTGCTATACATACAAGACGTAGAGGGCATTTTAATCTTCCTCTTTCTAAGTATAGTTAGTTTCGATACCATCTCTGCTGCGGACTCTATCTTGATGCCACAATTCAAGTGGCTGCACATCAATAACCCATCATTCTCATCATTTGGTAGAATCTATGGCAACCTCTCTCTCTTATCTCCTTGCAGGACGGCAGCTTTTGATAATCTGTGGTAAGCAAGGCCAAAGAGCATGGTTAATTGAAATCTACAGATAATCTTAGAAATTCCTTGTAGCCAATAATGTCAACTTCTTTTTTTCTAACCTATAGCCTGTATGTCTGGTGCAACTCCAAAGAGATATATATCATTTTATTCACTGATCTTTCAATATTTGGTGAGGACACCAAGAAGCACTGAGATGATCAAATGCAGACAGATGATAAAGTAAAGGGTCTGGATAGTATCTTAAAATGCTTGTAGAAAATGAAAAGGCTGAATTACAAAAATCTAAATTCTTTCCAATAAAGGTGAGCCCAAAACATGTTCTATAAAAATCCTACTAAATAAAGGCTGTTTGTAAAGAAATACTAAAAGAACAAAAGATAGTATGAGAAGGACTTTTAAGGCATGGAGTTTTTTGGTTTTTGGTTTTTTTTTTTTTGCAAATTAGAGTATTTTGCAAACGCTCTAACAGGTTTTGCAATCCAGTGGATCCAAATCAGAACGGCAGTCAAGACAGTTTGTACAGTCTCAATGCCAGGTGAAGAAGACATTCTTGGGATCCAGTACATTGCTATCCTTTCAACATATGAGACATCTCCATTCTCTGTAAATCACTTTCAGCTACCCAGAAAGCTCCCTGTAGAAAAGTATGGTTAAAGAGCCTGTTCAGGGGAGAAGGGGCAGCTCTTCCTTATAGAAAAATCCCAATGAATACGTATTGAAGGAAACAGAAACTCACCGTTAGAACGTCATAGTAATAATTGTATGTAAGTAATTGTATGGAGTAATAGTAAGCTCCACTAAAGGATGCCAACATTAGTGAGTGATGAGAAACAGGATATCTGCACAGTCTCCAGGTATCATCCTTCCACCCCCAAGATATTAGGTTACAAAAGGGAAACTCTAAAGTGGAGAAACTTGCCCTTAACCACATGTTAGAAGTAAACATACTGACGTCACCCTGACATGATGCACTGAGAGGAACACAGCCTCACTCCTGTGGCCTTCTTCTCCCACATGCAGAAACTGAGCCTGATTAGGAGAAAATATGAGAGAAACCCAAGCGGAGGGGCATTCTCTAAAATACTGATCAATCATCTCCAAAAGTATCAAGGTCATGAAAGACAAGGAAAGACAGAGGACCTGTCACAACTGGAAGAGATGAGATATAGTAAACAAATGCAATGAAGGATCCTGGGCCTGAAAAACAGGACATTCATGGAAAAACTGGTGAAATCCAAATAAAGTCTGAAGTTAATAGTATTGTGCCAATGTTCATTTCTTGGTTTTGATAACCAGATTATGGTTATGTAAGATGTTAACATTAGGGAAAATTGGGTGACATTTCAGGAACTCTCTGTGCCGTTTTTTCAACTTTTTTTGTAAGTCTAAAATTATTACAAAATACAAAGTTATTAAAAAAAAAAAGAAGAAATGAAAGAGAGAGACTGTTCGGTATAGCCCTGGTGAGTGGGGTCATCCTCTCTACAAAGGTGCTGGCTTTGGTTCCAGCTCTCCAGATTTGCCTCCCTTGATGGATTTTATAATCTTTAGTACTGCTGATGTTACATAGTTGAAATTCAAATTCAACAGACTGAAGGAAGAAAGTGAATAAAGAAGTCACACTGACATTGAGGAAAGAGAGATTACTGAGAAAGTGTAAAATTCTATATAAACACCCTCCTCACAATTCACTTAACCCCCACCCCTTCGGTGGGCACATCTCCCTCAACAATACTGCAGTAATTGGGCTAAACTCCAAAACAGACACTCCTTATTCAGAACTTGGCTTTGTAGAAAATGCAATTCCCACAAACTTTCAGTAAGTTACTTAAGGCTGCAGAGGCTTCATTATAGAGAAGTCAGAGGATTTGGGAACCAGTGTTCTTCCCAGATGGCAACTGCATGGAGAGCTACGGGGATGGCTCTGGCTTTCCACTCCTTCCCGACCCCCTTAGCGACTAAGTCAACTTCACATGTCTCTAGGACGTGAAACTCACCACCCCCCCCCACACCCCCGTTTGACCTGCTGTGCCTAAAAGTTAACTAAAATTAACTTAACTGAAGAAGCTCCACCCTGCTTGCCTATGTCAACCTGTGCGGTAAACACTAACAGTCTTAAACAACTCTGGAAACCTGCCTCCTACTGAGAGGACCCATGATTCCTGGAGGAAATCTCCACTTTGAAGCCACAATTAAAACCGCACCCCTCCTCTTCAACTTTCACTGAAAGGAAAAAAGATGAGTGCTTCCACTTTGTTGGTAAAAGTTGGTCAAAGTTAACAGTAGGTAGTCCTACTGTATTCTTTCTCACCAGCTACCTACACAAAAGAACAACAGCCGTATTTATTGTATCCTCTCAGCAGAGCCCTCAAATCCTGTGTGTGTCTGGGTGTGTAGTGTTTTCTCTTGCCCTGGCCACCTAAAAAGCCCGAGTTATGCTTGACAAAGATCACATTGCTTTGGCTCAATATAGCCTATGAGACAGCTCAATACTTTCCTACTTACAAACTTACAGGCAAACATTTAGGTGTGTTCCACTGCCCCAGCCCCCAACCAAAACTACTGTAGCAGTGATAAAAGTCTAAGTGCAAGTAATAGTATGTATCCTAGTATTCTGGATTTATGTCTGCTCGTTTATGAGGACACCCTAAATGTCCTTTCCCAATTAATATAACACCCTTCCAAGCCCAAGGGCAAAGGGTCCCCTTGATCCCCCAATGAACCTTCCAACTGAACCTTCAGGACTTACTTTGCCTGGCTCATCTAGCAGCAATGCTGTCTTTCAGAGCTGTTACAAGGACTTGCAAAGTTAAGAATGCTCGGAGATCCCCACCTAACAGTAATTGCTCTGTTTTCTGATATTTCTGGTAACCCCCAGAGTTCAGTGTCTTTTCCAGCTCTATTTGTGCCAATAGGGCTGGAGCTTCATGGACCCAGACATCAATTCTGGTGGCTAAGTGGTGAATAAGGCAGAAAAAAGCAGAAACAAACGTGAAGCCAAGAGTTTTCACCAGCACCTGATCGTTTAGTGCAACAGCTCACACGATAAAAGCACACAGATTATGTTGTTGAAGCCAGAGGGTTTTAATGGCTTCCATTTTTCTTGAGACTATCCTCCCTCCCCAACAGATGGCAACTACCACGGCCGAGGAAGTGACTCCTCCTGGTGTTTCTATCGTGAACATTCTTTCTACCTTCAAGTGTAAATCCTACTGTGTGCCAAGCATATGGTGGTACTGGGGATACAAAGGTAAGTCAGAATTAGCTCAAAAGTCTTAAAAACCCTTAAAAAAGCCACAGTCTAGCCAAAGATCGAGCTGTAAACATCCAACAATGCAAACGGTTACATGCTAGGAAGACAGAATGGACTCATTTCCTGGGGGTAGGGGAGAAGGGTGGTAGGGCAAGGGGGTTTTAACTAAGAGATGGCATTTAGCAAGTCCTTATAAACCCAGCAGAGTAGACATCTGGCCATAATAAATCAAACCCTGTACTCAGGGTCCATACTATTACTCAACAAGGATAATTCAAGCAATTACTAGATATCATGATCCAACACATAAGTTCACTTGAGGACCCCAACTATGTAAGCATGAATATTTTTTTGGCCGCCTCCAGCTAGCACGTTTATGAAAAACAGGTTAAGTTACTGGCTCCAAATTACTTTTTAATTAAAAAAGCAAACAAACAAACAAAAAAAAGCTTAAGCTTTTAAGATTTCTTTAAAAAAAAAAACTGGAAAATAATCTCCCTGTCAAGAGTATGGCACGATTAACGATCTGTGTGATATAAGACTGCATATCTGTGTTTCCATTACTTGCACTTCCGAACAGCGTAAACTTGCCCTAAAGATTTTTGTGGAACTGATACGCCCCCTCCCCACTCCCAGCTCATTTAAAAAAAATCCTTGTGTGGTTCCTGGGAAATTCTAGATGACAACTATCAACGTGCCATTCAAGAACGGGAACTACTGTCAAGTTATTTATATGACGTTCTGAAGGTGTTATCATCAATAAAGAATCACTCATTTCCACAAAACAGTTGATGCAAATACTGTACTCCAGCTGCTTACTTGCAACAAATATTAGAAAGCTGTCTGCTTGTAAGTCCATTCTCAGATTGGACCAAACCAGGCTGACCAGGTTAACAGCTAAGATTGAATCAATCAGTCAAGTCAATATAACACTAAAAACTGTCATTTCTATCACTTTATGGGACTCTTATTGATACAACAGGCAAAGATCTAGAAAGGACAGTATGGTACGGTTGGCGACTCCATAAATGGTGGTTCTTAAATTTTCCATATGGGGAACATTGAGATTAACTATTCAAAACTCCTTGTTTGACAGATGAGGAAAGTGATGGTGGTGGTGACCAAATGAGTTAATACGAGAACCTAAGTTTGTTGGTTTGCTTTCCTAGTACGGTCCATCACATCATGTCATTCTACTGAGATTCAGGAGAGGGTACCAGTGGACACTTCAACCCAAAGTGACTTGTCTGACAGTTCTGAATTGGAAGGAGGGTTCATAATGTAGTCCCTGCCATCTCCTCCTGGTAACAGCTAGCATCATTTAGCCAACCCAAGCCCACCACATTAGGCCACAATTCAGATCCTAGTCAAGGCCACAGACGAATGCAATCACTACCACAGATACAGACTGTTGATGGTCTGAAGCAACTAAACTGATAACAGTACCATGTGCAATAAGAAACTGGCTTTACAAATCTGTGAGCAATAGGGACCAGATGAATGTGCCAGAAATCCTGTAAGCCCTGGCTTACATTACATCAATTTTTTTGGTAGATATAGCAAGTAAACAGAGCTTAGGAAGCCAATTTCCATGTAGCATAAAGTAATTAATTGTGTCTTAAAAGAGAGAAGAGAAAGACGCCTAAAGCTCTGTGAGGCATCCCACCTAAGTTTGCTTTTCTAGAGAAAATTGTGCACCCACGAAATGCAATAAAGATTTACATAGTTAATTCATATTCACAGAGACATGTCAACATATATCTTTAAAAGGATTATCCTTAATCTTTCGGCTGCTTGAGTAGGAATAAAATGCCTAGACTGTGGCTCAAAACATCCAGCTTTTGAGGTTAAAAATCACTGAGGTTAAACATCTCAGTGATAACCTAATAATGTAAAATATGAAAAATTTCCTTCCTGGCCTCTCTTCCTCATTCAGCCATTCATTTAAATACGTAACGAGCTCCCAGAATGTGCCTGTGTCTGCACCAGGTGTCAGGGACCCATTAGGGTATAAGACATGTGTGAGTCCTACACCTCTGAGTGTAGCAGGGGCTGTAAGAGTGTATTAAGACACCTGTCTACCCTCTAGTGCTGTAAGACCTAATTCCTGCCCTCTAGGAGTTTACAATCTCCTTGGGCACAAAGAAGCTGTACATAGTGATAAAATTAAACAGAAATAGAGCACTAGAGGGTAAAAACAATGTGAGGTCTGTGAGATGAGAGAAAGAATTTCTTAAAATGAAAAGGACTCAGACACACCAGACACACAGAAAGAGAGTGAAATCTATTTCAGGCAAATAGAAGAGGACAAGATGTCATCAAGATATTGTAAGGGTGTGGACAGCACACACCAGTGTAGGTGGGGAGAAGAGGTCACGTGAGGTAGAACGTGGGGTGTGGGATATAGAACCTCTAACACTGAGCACCTTCTTGCCTGACCAGGATTCGTGCAAAGGAGTGTTAAGCTGGCAGGTGGGAAGGCAAGATGGAGAGAGGTGTGCAAGAAACTCACTCAGGACTCTAGAAATCCTGGGGTCGGATGAGGGTGGGAAAAATGGAAAGGTGAGCTTTTAAGTAGAAAGGAAGTGGCAGGATTTGGTGCCTGATGACAGATTTCAAGGTTTTGAGCTGAGGCCAATACATCACTGGTAGAGTCCAGAGGCAGGCTGGCTTTGAAGAAGCAAGGCATGTGGTGTTTCACAGGCTGAGTGTAAGGTGATGGGAGGCTTTCCCAAAGCACGAGTCTGGTGGATATGGGAGACAGGGCAAAAACAAACAAACAAACAAACAAACAAAACTCAGGGGAAAGGCAGGTCCAGGCAGCATGCACCTTTCAGCCATGCTAGATAAACGCTATGAAGGTGACGAGCTGCTGGGCGGGGAGGAAGAAAGGAAGAAGACAGGAACATTGCTCCGGAAGCTCTGAGGAACGTTCAGGAGTCAGGAGTGATTCCGTATGGCAGTGAGGCTGGAGCTGAGCCCAAAGGGTGGGTCAGCCTTGCTGAAGGGAGGGGAAAGGGCATTCCAGGTCAGGACACAGTGGGGACAAGCAAATGAACAGACTTCAAAGGACAGGCTACCCGCCCCTGTTGTCTCAGTATTAAAAAACCACCTTTACCATATTTATGAGAGACATCTGATTAGTCAGTTACAACTCTATGGAACTGCCCCTTAACTTCAATTATACTATGCTTTTCATACTTGGTTATTTTCATAAATAAATTATTTTCCAATAAAATACAAGGTACACAGAGAAAAGCAAGGGCATCAGATTTCACCAAAACACTGTGCTCTAAACACAGCAGTGGTCAATTCTGGTCCATCCGAGACGATCTGGTCTCTGGCACTGATGCATTAAAATTTTTTCAAGTCGACGAATGCCAATATTAGAGTCACCCATTTTCAAGGTCATAATTGTTGCATATAAAAAGATGCAGAATCACAGACTGTCCCCAAACAGCAGAAGCTCTCGTGGCCTGCCTCTCCCGGGATCCAAGAGCTACAGTGTTCTCCTGCTTCTATTTAGAGCATCATGAATGCTAAACAGAAATGTGAAAAATTATTCCACAAAATGAAGCAAACTAGACATTAACCCCCCTGTAGACCCACATCCCAGAGCAGTTCACCACTCAATTTTGGCGTGCAAATGCGTTCTTAAACATGGACTTGTTGTTTGCCATCTGTAACCCCCCCAAACAACCTAAATATATATATATTTTTTGGGGGGGGGATGATGCAGAGGTTTTTTTTTTTTGGGGGGGTACAACAGGTTCAATCATCTGTTTTTATACCCATATCCCCGTATTCCCTCCCTTCCTTGACTCCCCCCCCTCGAGTCCCCCCCACCCTCCCCGCCCCAGTCCTCTAAGGCATCTTCCATCCTCGAGTTGGACTCCCTTTGTTATACAACAACTTCCCACTGACTATTTTACAGTTGGTAGTATATATATGTCTGTGCTACTCTCTCGCTTTGTCTCAGTTTCCCCTTCACCCCCCGCCCCCTCCCATACTTCGAGTTCTCCAGTCCATTCTCTGTATCTGCATCCTTGTTCTTGTCACTGAGTTCATCAGTACCATTTTTAGATTCCGTATATGTGAGTTAGCATACAATATTTGTCCTTCTCTTTCTGACTTACTTCACTCTGTATGACAGATTGTAGTTCTATCCACCTCATTATATAGAGCTCCATCTCATCCCTTTTATAGCTGAGTAATATTCCATTGTATATATATGCCACATCTTCTGTATCCATTCATTTGTTGATGGGCATTTAGGTTGCTTCCATGTCCTGGCTATTGTAAATAGTGCTGCAATAAACATTATGGTACAAGTTTCTTTTGGGATTATGGTTTTCTTTGGGTATATGCCCAGGAGTGGGATTACTGGATCATATGGTAGTTCTATTTGTAGTTTTTTAAGGAACCTCCATATCGTTTTCCATAGTGGCTGTACCAACTTACAGTCCCACCAACAGTGCAGGAGAGTTCCCTTTTCTCCACACCCTCTCCAACATTTGTGGTTTCCAGACTTTGTGATGATGGCCATTCTGATTGGTGTGAGGTGATACCTCATTGTGGCTTTGACTTGCATTTCTCTGATGATCAGTGATGTGGAGCATCTTTTCATGTGTGTGTTGGCCATCTGTATGTCTTCTTTGGAGAAATGTCTATTTAGGTCTTCTGCCCATTTGTGGATTGGGTTATTTGCTTTTTTGGTATGAAGCTTCATGAGCTGCTTGTATATTTTGGAGGTTAATCCTTTGTCCATTGTTTCATAGACAATTATTTTTTCCCATTCTGAGGGTTGCCTTTTAGTCTTGTTTATGGTTTCTTTTGCTGTGCAAAAGCTTTTAAGTTTCATGAGGTCCCATTCGTTTATTTCCCTGATTCTAGGAGGTGGGTCAAAAAGGATGTTGCTTTGATGGATGTCATAGAGTGTTCTGCCTATGTTTTCCTCTAGGAGTTTGATAGTGTCTGGCCTTACATGTAGGTCTTTAATCCATTTGGAGTTTATTTTTGTGTATGGTGTTAGGAAGTGTTCTCATTTCATTCTTTGACATGTTGCTGTCCAATTTCCCCAGCACCACTTATTGAAGAGGCTGTCTTTTTTCCATTGTATACTCGTGCCTCCTTTGTCAAAGATAAGGTGCCCATATGTGTTTGGGCTTACTTCTGAGTATTCTATTCCATTGATCGTCCTTTCTATTTTTGTGCCAGTACCATACTGTCTTGATCACTATGGCCTTGTAGTATAGTTTGAAGTCAGGAAGCCTGATTCCACCAACTCCATTTTTCCTTCTCAAGATTGCTTTGGCTATTCGGGGTCTTTTGCGTTTCCATACAAATCGTAAGATTTCTTGCTCTAGTTCTGTGAAAAATGCCATTGGTAATTTGATCGGGATTGCATTGAATCTGTAAATTGCTTTGGGTAGTACAGACATTTTCACGATGTTGATTCTTCCAATCCAGGAACATTGTATGTCCCTCCATCTCTAAATATATATTTGCATAACACCTTGATACAGGGAGGGAAGAACTCAGGTTATTTTTTAAGGTAATAGCAGCTACTGCTGTGGAAAACTCATGGAGCAATTCTACCAAATCAGTGGGACGGTTACCTAGCATCACGTAATCTCAGACATGGATAATGCTAGAGGCGTGAAGGAAAATGATTGCAGGGACAACAGGGAAACCAGCAAAGAGAGTCTTCTCTTACTAAACACATCAAATGTGGTTAAAAAAAAAATCTCCTTGAGCTGGACTTGCTGGTAAAATGACTTGTTTGAATACAAGTCTGAATTGGAGATTATTTTCAAATTAATGAAGTTTTTCTACTGGTAAGGACTTGTAACAAGAAGGACTTAAAATAATAACATGGAGCAGTATCCTAAGAAGCCCTCCGGGACTTGTTTCACTGAGTAAGAATAATGTGCAATTAGGCCAACAATTGTAACTAAGTGTTTCTGAGGGCTTCAAAGTAGTTGTTCTCAAGTAGTTCAAACATCATCAAGTTCATATAAAGGACTGTATGGCATTTCACCGCATTGGTCACCTCTGCCATGCACTGTGATATTAAGATGAGCAAATGTACAAAATAGCACAGAGTAGGCCTTCCCTAGGTTAAAAAAAAGAAACTTCAAAATAGAAAAAAAAAAAACAAAACATGCTCAGTAAATACTTGAGGACAAACAAGAATTAGAAAAATATTCACTTCAGGATTCCTTTGACTAGCAGGTCCCATTCATGCCTGTAAGTGTTTCTTTACAAATTATTAATTACTGCCCAAAGGAGGTGGGCTGCAGAGACCCGGCCGGCGGGGGCACAGGAACTGAAGATCAGTGTGATTAGAGGGGTTTCGGGAAGTGTGTGTGCTCCTTCCAAAACGGATCAACTACCCTTGTTCTCCCCAGTGTTTCCAGAGGCCGCTTAGAATCCGAGTCAGAAGTATAAGACGTCAGGCACAGGTGAGTCATTTCACCCCACCCTGCCTCCCTCTACAGCCAGCGGCCAGCCTGCCCCGTGGCAGAGACCCAGCTGAGGTGCTGTGTCTTACATGACTGGGTGGGAGGGCTCTTTTTAGGATTCTGGCTGGAGCCCGACCCCAACTAGAGCACTGGGAGGAACGAACATGAGAACTCCCTCCTTTCTACGTCAATAAAGAGCCAAACCAGGCAGTCTTGTTCATGCGAGAGGGACCACTCTGAACGGCACACTTGTACAGCGTGGTATGTTCTGGGTGACACGTCTCCTGACTGCCTTTCTTTCTCAGATCATCCCCCACCTCCATCACC
The DNA here is from genome assembly GCF_030028045.1 of Hippopotamus amphibius kiboko. Taxonomy (NCBI): domain Eukaryota; kingdom Metazoa; phylum Chordata; class Mammalia; order Artiodactyla; family Hippopotamidae; genus Hippopotamus; species Hippopotamus amphibius. Next base: position 132,165,006 of record NC_080187.1, on the reverse strand, counting down.
AAATTTTGGAGGCCAGTTTACTACCAATAGGGAAAACTCAATCCCTGGCTGATACATCAGCTTTCAGCAGGAGAGATGCGGATGGAAGGAAAAACTTCTTTTGGAGGCTCCCTCTCCACTGTGGAATGCCACAATGAGAACCTCTTTTTCCTTCTGATTGTTGCTAGCAGTTTAAACTATCACATTTAATCAGCTAAGCGAGAGCTGGTTTAAAAAGCCATTTACTCCTTTTGTAAAAGGCCTCTTATGCCAATTCACACTACCTCCAAGTGCCCAGTTCACCAAGTCAAAGGGTTTCTTCCAGTTCTCCTCATAAGCATTAGAAAGACACGTAGTCCAGGCTCTTTTCCCATAACTGCTTCCTCTTCAGTTCATTAAGGACGTTAACATCACTTAAATGCAACAAAGAGACCTGGACTAGGCGTCTGAATGGAATTGTGTCCTGAGGTATGTATTCAGACACCCACTGCCATGTACTCTGCATGTTTTCCAAGAGCTATTCACTCTCAAACTCCTGAACACAGCTATGAAAATGCCAACTTGAGACTCCACTGTCATGTTCATTTGGTATTTCTTCTTTTTTCCTGGGAGGGGGTGTGGGGGTGGGAGGTGGGGGCAGTATAGACTGAACATTTTTAGCCAATCAGCCTCTGTAACAGATAATGGTTTATTCGCGGTACTAAATTCGAATCTCAGTTAACACAGCAATTGCATTTTAAAATAAACTATCTCCTTGTTCTTTCTTCTAAGGAGAGTGTTTAGGGTGATATAAAGAGAGTGTAATCACAGGCAGCTGTGTGGTCAGACCTATTATAACCCCACAGACACGTCACAATTGGCAAGCTGCTCCGGGCGTGGCTCTCGATGTTTTATGGCCTATTCAGGTGCTCCGGCACTTTCAAGACAGCCTTGTCAGCAACAAAATACAGCACTTCCTTCTGTCTTTATCACATGGGTTGCCAGACAACTGCACAGAGCTAGAGTGGGGAATGCTACAGTAAACAGTTCCCTAAAACGCTTATATGTGTCATTGATAAACAACAGAAAATTTAAAAGAGATACGAATGTACTCCTGGAACCTTAAATCTTCCTCCCACTGAGGCCTAAGAACTTAAGATCTTCATACACCTGGCAGAGAAGAAGGAAAACAAATACAGATTTATAGTCTAAATATGTCTTCCTCTAGAATGTTTAATATACTTAAGCTTTCGTCATTCCGCGCACTTTGAAAATGCTCCTTGGCGATAAATTACAGTAGTTGCATCTTTCATTGCAGCTCACATAAATATCATTTTGCTTTCAGGAAACCAATTACAGAAGAGTAAATCATTTTTACATTGCTTTCCAAAAATCTTTAAGTTGCAACATGGTCAGTACGTAGAATCAAAAGAAAAATACAGCTTTACCTATTCTATCATTCTTCTAACATTTAGCAAGTTAAATCCCTGAAGGAAATGTACAATTGGGCTGGTTTTAAAATACTCAGGTAATTTCAGTGTACGTACACAAGTATCAGACGCAACAAATAGTTACTGATGTTCTGCAGTATGCAGGTGTCTGGACTTGGCAGGAGCACTGGGGATCTCCACATTCTCAGCCGTCTATCACCATCACCACGACCAGTGTTTTATGGGCACACATGACATACTGGGCACTGCCTGAAGCACTCTACACACACAAGCCACACCATTTCATCCCCACAACATCCCTGAGAAGTAGAGATGATCATTCTACTTCAAAGATATGGAAAGTGACGGTGAGGGCCACAAAGATTACACAGCTGGTAATACCCAGGGATCCACCCAACTCCCAAGTCCAGGGAGTTCACCGTTCCAGGGTACCGTTACGATGTCCTCCAGGTGATACCAAGTTCGTGAAGTTAAAGAAAAAAACAGCTCAATGCATGATCAAGTCTTAGGGGAGGGAGTGAAAATTACAACTTAGGGAAAAAATAGACCTTAGTTACAGAGCGATGGTCAAGGAAAGAGTGTGGGAAGGAAGTCCGATCACGTGGGAGAAAGCATGAATGGAGGCTTGAGGGTGGGAGACATCTCCGCAGAAATTTCCGGAAAGCTGCAAAAAATAAGCCTAGGCGTGGAACGGGGAGAGCTAAGTCTAACAGTTCGGACTTCACATCAGAGACAATAGGGAGCCCTTTATGAATTATTTCGAGTGGGCGAGCGTCTCAACCAAAGCAGTGCTTTAGTTACAACAGTTTGGCTACTTTACAGGATGGATTGCAGGGGAGGAAAGGCTCATGGTGAGGACTCCAGGAGACCACATTAGGGGACAGGCAGGGGGGCTGAACGAGGGAGGAAATGGGGGCATTTGCATAAAAGGAAAAGGAGAGGGGCAGAGAGGAAAATTCCTTCCAAGTCCTGCCTAATGATGATGAGCCACTTGATACACATGGGTGGCCGTGCACACAGGCTGTACACTTGCTCTCTCCTACCTGCGGAGAAGCCGCGCCACTGGGAGCAGCATGAACTCCTGTCCTCTCCTGAGTGGGCTGCAGTCAGTGCGGCAGCCCCAAGATCGCTTTCACGCTCTCCGCTTGCCTCCGCTAGTGTCATCCAAATACAACACATACATTTTCGGTGGGAAAGACTGCTCTCGTTTCAGTTCTGTGTGAACCACATCATTCACAAATGACCGAATGATAAAAGATCAGTGCAGTCCCCTTGCTTGTTTTTAAGATGTCTAGTCTTTTCTCTCTCTGAGAATAAGCCTGAAAGTAGCTGTTTCACCAAGTTGTTTGTTTTTGTCTTTTGTGGTGGTTGCTATGTTTTTTTAAAACCAGGGTGGTCCAAGTGAGAAGCATGTCCTTGGGACAGTTTTAACTATTAGGTCACAAACAGAAAATTGTGGATGCTGTGAAAAATCTCCCATGCTAATGCAACCAAGAGGTTATTGCTCTAAGCTCAGGAAAAGTAACCCCGGGGGTCTGTCACAGGGCTCACAGGCCAGCCCTGCTCAGCTCCCAAAGGTCAACTGGAATCAAAGCTGACCCTATCCCAGTTTTCACTCAATAAGAAATGGTTTTGGCCATATTGGTAGGGCAAAAAGAAAAAATAAGTTTTGAATTAGTCTTGATGCTTTGCGAGAACCTACTACCTCGTTAAGATGCAAGCTCCATGAACTGCTCAGCCTGGCTTTGTAACTGCTCTGCCTCTGTTCTTCCGAAGAATGTGCTGCTGACCGGAGGCACGGGGTGGGGAGGGCAGGGAGGGGGTCTGAAGCCCTTGCTCTTGTGTGATGGGCATTTGAAGTTGCTGCCAGGCACACGATGCCAACTGCTCCAACTGGATCCTGGTGACATCACTTTGTTATTCAACTTTGTTTGTATTTCAGCTTCCCCCTTGTTGGGGACTTCAGGACCTCATCAGCCCAAGTCATTTAGAAGAGAAACAGAGAGGAAGAAGCATGTCTTATGGAGTCTTGAAGTGTCAAACATCCTTTGTTTAACTTCACCCAGTTTATAACAGAGCTGGTGAGATGAAGGTTTCACCAACACCACCACTGTGTTAAGACTTTCCTCCTGGCATGAGGAGGGGGGATGGGAAGAAAAGCAAAAGGGTGCTGCTGAGCCTTGAGTGAGTTAAGTCAGATCGACTTAAATAAAGATCCTGACAGTTTGTTTTCAAGCAGGAAAACTGTAAAATGGAAACCACATGCAATCTTGTGCCAGAGCGGCATTTAAATCATTCACAGGTCGAAAACTCAGAGAATGTTTCTAATTTAGTCCAACACTACCTCTCTTTCTGCACAATAAGTCATCTTAATTTATTTCACCTAACTCTACTGTTTTCATGTTAACAATGTGACCACCAGAAGTTGGAACAACTCCTTTCTGATTTGGAAAATAGTTTGTTCTGTTTTTTTCCATCTTCCATAGAGTGAGTGACCACACAAGTCCCAAAACAGTACAGAGAGTTCAGGTATCCTGGTGAAACACTGTTAACTTTTTATGTTCAACTCAGAGCAAAATGCTTCCTTTTAGGATAATGTGTTTAAAAAAAAATTAACAGGCTTTACAAAACCAGACCAATGAGAAGCCCAATGACTCACCAGCTTCCAATACCCATGGGTCAAAATGCATTTTAAATTCTAAGTTAGGCTCAGTCATTCTCACTGGGATCTTGTAAGACAGGAACTCCTATCACTCTAGAACTTGATCATCGTGTAGGAAATGTAGCCATGTTAACCAAATATACAAAGGCCTCAAGGCTAAAACATGCCTATGACCCCAATCTTGTACTTACTTGTTCCCTGCTGGAAACATCACCAAGAGATGCGTGAACACACCCAGGAGAACTCCACCCCAGCCTGTGGACCAGGGACAGGACCAAGCCCCACACTCCACTGCTGCCCTGAGTGCAAATCTCAGGAAAGCAGGGCCTCAGGAAGGGTTTCTCCCTCAGGGCTGTCTTCACTGTGGAACACTCACCCCAGCGAACTATTTGAGGGTGGCTCCACGGCGTTACAACAGTTCCTGCAGAGACAAAGGGAGTTTTCCACCTTTCTGAAGCCCAGACTTCTCTTCTTTGTGATTGCACTGATCTACTCTGCACAGACTTGCCTATCAAGTATTATTTATCATTTATAAAACAGTTCATATTTGCAATGTACTTTGCATATATTTTTAGCGCTTCGTACACCCTTTGTAAGTTCATGACTACCTGTGGAGGGGAAGAAAACTGAGTCAGCCTGGAGCTTGAATTCAGAAGCCACTGTGAATGTAGACGTGTGTGTGTGTGTGTGTGTGAGAGAGAGAGAGAGAGAGAGAGAAAGAGAGAAAGAGAGAGAGAGAGAGAGAGAGAACGTCTCTCCATGATTCTGGGCCAGTAACTAATTCCATTCCACCATATGACACTTCAAATCTTGGCCTGCTGGCCCCAGGCATCCTATTCCTAAAGCTCCTTGCAGGTATCAAATCAAGCAAATTTAGTAATTTGAGACTGAGTTTCACAAGTAAATCAGTAGCATTCCCATCACTAACAAAGGTCAAGAGAGCTACATCTCATTTCTCTGCTTTGGCTTCATCATCTTTGGATAAGAAGTCATGCTAGGTGTCAAAATATTTGAGGCATCTTAGAGTACTATGTACATCTAACACCTCCCTTATCCATAACTCAATAAGCTAGCAAGCCACCCTTTCTTCTTCCACTCCCTTCCAAAATGGTTACCAAGCCAAAATCCAGCAAGGGGCCACGGTGACTATGTATTCAGGATTCTGTTTTACTCACCGAAATTCATGGTCTACTGAACATTAACTTGCATATACTTTTAGCAAGATTAAATACTTAAGTTCCAAGTCCACAATAGATCAGAAGCAGCCCATTTTAGGGAGTAAAGCTGGAGACAGTGATAAAATCAGAACAGAAGCACCATGAAGAATGCAAAAAAAAAAAAAAAAAAAAAAGGCAACTATACAAAAAGCCAACACAGGATCTCAAAAACCAGGCACTCACAAGCCATTTAGCACAGCGCAGTGCTTCTCACACCAAAAGTTGTCAAGCACACTCGTGGGGGCTTGAGAGTTCCCCTTATAATTTTCATTTTGTTTGTTTTCATTCTGAGTAGGATTTATTTTTCTAACTTCTAGTTCATCTATTTAACCTTCTTAGAATTTAGTACCACGATTTTAGCATCAGCATTTATATAAAAAACACACTGGAAGCAAACTGTGTTATTCTAGTTGCCGTACACCCAGAGGAAGAGAAAAGGTGCATTTAATATACGAACACGAGTTTACATACGCATGCGAAGATCCATCATGTGTTATGGTGTTCTGTGTGAACTGAGGCTCTTCAATACTTAAAGAGAAAAGCCAACTGAAATGCACGAGAGAGGCACCCCACAACTCAAAGGTACTCACGCCTTTGAGGTTAGTTGTTTATTCACATTTTGAGTTCTGATTTGGTTTCAGCAAAGTATCACCGTGTCACTAAACTGATGTCTGGTTTTGAATTTTTGGATCTTATCTACAGGTCATGTGTACACTTATTTAATTTATGGCTATAAAAAAAATCCAGAATCATAAGACATTTATGCCTAGTTTAATGGCTGTAGTACTTAGGTATCTTTAGAGCAGAGTAATTTATAATGACACTGGGGGCAGGGAATATCTTTTACCTTTAAAGGGGGCCTCAGTTGCCCCAGATGAAAAACACTACTCTGCCCACCTGGGAGCATCGCTTTGGTATCTCATCAGAGAATGAAGCTACATTCACAGTGATGACCTTGCACACTGAGAACAGCGAGATTATGTTCACTATATTCTCTTCAATGCAAGCAACTGAAAACATCCCCTAGAAATATCTCCTTTACCAATAATTATCTCAATTGTGCTGCTTAACAAGGATGACTCTTCCACCACCCAGGTAACTCAGTGACCATTTATGTAATGAAAACTTTTCTTCATACTCTTGGACTGTTCCGCTGTTGAGGACATATTTCTGTGACATGAAGGTACGCATGTATATGTCTTCTGACCCACAGAGAGTAAAGCTAAACTTATACACAGATGGAAATGGCTCCAGCAAGTCCCTAGTTAAACAGGGCCAAGCTGACCTACCAGCTTGGCGTATGGACCTGTCGTCTGCAGAGACAGAGTCCTGAGGAGCCTCGGCCACATGCGAAACAGCATAAACATCAGGGAGCGGAGTCTCGGGACCCCTGCGGGTTCTGCAGCCCTCTTGCCCAAGTCGGGGGAGAGGGGAACAGGCGGTATGAGATCCACCAATTCTCACAACACTATGAGGATATTACTTGCCTTTTCCACTTGCACTGTCTCACGAGTGTACAGTGGACTTTTCCAGAGTGTGATATTGACAGCAGATTGAATGCTGATATATCAGAACCCAGCTGAATTCTACTATGCCAGACATTAAAGAGATTTTGAAACACATCCCCTCTCTACTCACTACATTGATGGGGGGAGTGGATAAAGTACCCACCCACCCACAAAATTATCTTTACAAATAATGGGTGTATTATTTTTTAGATGAATTAATAAATATTTTTTTTACCTATTCAAAATTACTTTTCCACATGGTAAACATCAATAGATTTAACCCACATAAACAAAAGCTCCTTGGGGTTCTCTCAGTAATATTTAACCAAGTAAAGGGGCCCCAAGACTAAAGAGCTTGAAAAGCCCTAGATGCTCTCATCCTTCCTGGAAGGGCAGCAACAGTAGATGACCCCAAATGCTTCTCTTCATCGCTGACCGCTGAACCCCAAACTCCGACATTCAGCTCCCTCCTAGCTCTTCCCCGGGATGTCTGAGAGGCATTTCAGGCTCAGCAAATGCAAGACAGAGCTCCTGCTCCTTCTGCACGCTTCCCAAACAGACCTGCCCCTTCCCCCTCCCCTTCCAGCTCAGGAACCAACACCTCCATCCCCTGTTCTAAGTCAAGAAGTCTTTGCTATCTTGAATATTTTTTTCTCCCTCCCTTGTTCATATCCTATACATTTTACAAATCCCCAGATACGCCCAGATCAATCCACCACCAGTTGCTACTGCTCTCATCCCAAGGTGATCAGGGGACAATTTTGCTCGACTCCCCCGCCCCCCCCCCCCCCCAGGCACATCTGGCAACTGATTGTCATAGGGAGGGATGTCAGTAACTACGAGGTATAGATTGGGGATGCTGCTGAACTCCCCACAATGCACAGGACAGCCCCCCAGCCAAGACAAACCTGACCCCAAATGCCACTCATCTCAAGGTTGACACCCAGCTCTGGTCCAAGCCCCCGATCTCTCTCCACTGGGTTATCCCAACAGCCTCCCCGCTGCTCTCCCTGCCTCCACTCCTACTGCCCCTCCCCCAGCTCTGGGTCATTCTCCACCCAACAGCTAGAGTGATTGTTACAAAATATAAATCAGAGCCTGTTTCTAATCCATCACTGGCTCCCCATTGCATCTCAAGTAAGTTGTCACTCTTGCCACAGCCTACGGGCTCTACCTGCTCTGGTTCCTGCCTGCCACCCTGGTCCATCTCAAAACTCAGTGCTACGGACTCACCTGTATGCACCCCCCCCCCCCCGCCCCAGCTACTATGCTGATGCCCTAACCCCTGCGCATTGTATCGGAGTGGCCTTTAAGAAGGCAATTAGGGTTAAATGAGGTCATCAGGGTATGGGCCCGATACAATAGGATTAGTGTCTCTATGAGAAACACCAGCTCTTCCTCTGCCATGTGTGAACATGAGGAGGTGGCCACCTACAAGCCAGGAGAGATCCTTCCCCAGAACCCACCCATGCCAGCATCCCGACCTCAGGCTTCCAGCCTCCAGAAGCGTGAGAAACAAACGTCTCTAGTTTAAGCCACCTAGGCTCTGGTATTTTGGTATCACAGCCCAAGCTAATCGACACACCGGTTCCCTCCTCTGCCAAGTTCCAGCCTCCTGGGAATCGGTCTGCATCCGCTTCCCGGCTTTCTGTTCTTGCTTCTCCCTCTTAACTTCCCATGGCTGACCCCTGCCAACCACCTTCTCAGGGAGGCTTCCCTGACTCCCCAACCTAATACACACACACACACCCAGCACGCCAGCACTTCAGCCACAGCCCCCCAATTCTTCCATTCTTCTCGGGGACTCATCACGAGCTTATTACTCTGTTTACTGTCTGTCCCCCGACCCCCCTCCCAGTAGACACCTATTCCATCTCACTCACGGCTGCACTGGGACAGGACACAGAGTAGGTGCTAAGTATCCGTTAAATCAACACATTAAGTGCATGAAACTTTGCAGGTTTCAAGCCTAAACAACTGGGCATTTCCAGCCACCCTCTGAGCCCTGCCCACTCCCACCTCCCGAAGAAAGCCGTCCTGTTTGTGCCAGTATCAGAGGCCTCTGGGGACAGAGCGGGACAGGAGAGAATAATTAACGGCAGTACCTACAGTAAGCAGTTATTCATAGTGGTTCACTCCGGGGAGCGTCAAGTCTCACTGTTACGTGGAAGCACAGGCCTGGGGAAAAACAGCACCCAGGCCCAGGGAGACACGACGGTAGTCCCCAGGGTTTGTTACCTGCAGACACGGAGTGAGGAAGGATGTATGTGTCACTTCAGCAAGGCTCAGAGGCAGCGTCTCGAGGGCCCAGCTGCCCCAGAAACATGAGGCAAGTCAGGGAGGCCGAGGAGGAAGGAGTGGGCGGACAGGGAGAGACCTGCCAGCTGGGATCGACGTCTGTTCTTTCTACCGTACGCCACACACACAGGTGCTTCTGAATTACTGGATCTTTGAAAAGGGGGGTCTGCACACACATGCAATGTGAGGAATGAGGGCTCTATAAAGGAAAACGTATACTGGCACAGTAAACGCACCCATTCCTGATGGCCTGCGGTGGGCAAGGCACCAACCAGCTCTCGGGATCGTTGACGGGAATTTCAGGGAAAGTCCTGAGGAGGGCTGGGCGCTCAGATCACAGATGGTCAGGGAAACCAGTGGCAGGCCCCTGATTAGGGCCACCAGGGAAGCGTCAGAGGGAGAAGGGAGAATGAACGCCACAGGAGAGAGAGGCAGATGTCTCAGGGGAGGTGAAGTGGGTACAGGCAGGAGGCCTGTAACTGTTAGAACGTGAAGTCCAATCGGAGAGGTCTGGGAATGTGGGCTAGGGGAGGGTCAGAAACAGCGTCTCACACAGTGCCCGCTGGGCAGGGGTGTGGGCTGCCCCCCTGGAGGAGGGGAGAGCAGCCAGCTTCAGGATGCACACTGAGGACAAGCAGGGATGCTGCAAACACGTTCTCATTTTCACTAACATTTAGTTAAGAATCAATACGATAGGTCCAGACTTCAGCCGGAGTGGAGGCAGTGAAAGTCAGAAGGACTGGAAGGCTCGAAGGGAACAGAGCTGCCTCCCATCAGCCTTACGTGGAGGAGAGCGAACCCTGCTCTCGTTCCTGGAACCAAAGCTGGGGATGCTTTGAATGTCACTGCCCCAAACACTCCAACACGTGGGCTCACACAACACTCTCTCCTACACACTGAGAGATCGGGAGTGGATGGCACAAGAGGTGAGCCTCCCTCCCTCCCACATCCCCCTACACCCAACCTCTTCCAAAAACATCAGATCTTCTCTTCCATAAATAATTGCAATAGGATGCCGTAGCTTTCCCCAAACAAACAATAGCCGGATTGTGCCCTGTTTGCCATGGGCCCAGCCCAGCGCACACAAAGGCCTGCTTTCACAGGCTGGGCCTCTCTCCGCTGCAGAAGGATGGGTATGAGCCCCTCCTCATTTATTCAGCAACTTCACTGCAGTGATTCCTTTAGGAAAGGAAGAGGCCGTTACCAGGAGGAAAGGGAACAGTGCCCGTTAAAGACAATGGCCACTGTTCCCCAGGTTTTCCCTTGTCTTTGACCTCACCCAGGAAGCTCTCCTTCACCAGAAGAGAGCTGTTTGCCATAAAACTCCCATCACACAATTTTATGCTGGTGATTTCTTTTAAACTTTCTATGAAATGTCATCCATGATTTTAAATTGTAATAAGCTGAAACTTTCAAAATGTTCCTGTTTTTATATCTTATATCTTCATACTCTTTCGGAATTAAACAGAGTTTGAGCGCCTGCACTAATTCCTTCTCCTGGTTAAAAAAAAAAGTGTGAACTAAAGAATAAAAACTCATCACTTTATAGGCGCTGCTTGAAAAACACACGATTTGCGTTTAAAAATATAAAGCATTATGATTCCCTTGCAGAATTTAAGTTTGATTCTCCCCACAGGTACAAGGAAGTCCCTCAGCCAGAATGCCCTTATTTACCAGTCAGAGCATTTCCACCAAGAAAGTTTAAAAATCATCTTTCTATTTCCAGTAATTCAGAACGGCCGCTCTCCCAGTCCGAGTCGACACAAAGAGGTTTCTTCTCTTCCTGTTTTAATGGTCTCTCTCCTACTCACCTCTTTCACTCTCTCAATTTAGATGAAATGGAATCCCCAATGGCCAAGATACTAATAAACCCTCTGAAAGCCATCTGGAGAGCTTATACATTTTTGTTTTCAAACCATGTAAACAAACCATATAAGGCTACAGCCATCAATGCAACATCGGGGCAGAAAAAGAACCTTTAGCTACACAGTAAAGTGTTCTTCTGAAGGGATTTATCATTCAGGCCAGTAACTTAAACTAAAATGTATTTTAAAGTTTAATCTTGGTTTCTCGACAGGACCTAGCGAGGCGAGCAGTCCACATCATGTGCTTCATTTGTTACGAGGCTCAAGGAGGAGACTCCAGTTTATTCAGCATCACAGCAGCTTCACTTATCTCACGATTGACAAAACATCTGAGAGATGCTTTCACATTTGCCTGGGCTTCAGCACCAAAAGTAAAAAAAAAAAAAAAAAAACCTCGACTATAACAGACCAGAGTCTATTACGGACCTTTTACCATTGGATGGAGCTAGGTTGTCAAAACTCATTGTGATTTTCAACATATGGAGTCACAATGATGGAGCTGTGCTGGTACGGTATCTCCAACCTACTTCACCGGAAAAGGAAATTCTCTGTTCTCAACACCTTTCCTCCAGTCTCAGAGCTCAGACATAAGGAACCTGATGGACCCACTCGGCAGCCAGTAAATTGGCCTCATCTTCATCCATGTCTCAGCAGATGACGATCTCAGCATGTTTTACATGGTGGGCTTATTGTTGCTCAGGTACGGTGAGACCAGCAGATGGGGAGATGACTGCCACTGAAAAGACAGGGTGTTACCCGCGGTTCCTGAGAGGAGTGACGCAGCAGGCTGTGCAGGGCCACTCGGGGAAGCACCAGGTCAGGAGGCAGTGGGAGCAGAGGGAAACAAGAATAGTTTTCACTGTGGCTTCTGCAGGAAGGGATGGGTGAGGCAGGGTAAGCAGGCTTAGGACTGGCTAGAGTCGAATACTGCAGTGGGCTCTGGGGTGTAGGGGCTGTCCCTCATTGTCTGGTACCTGGCCTTGGGGTGAGTAGGGCAGGCAGATAATGGCCCTGAGTGTGAGAGACCTGTACAGGAGCCGGAAGGATGGATGAGGACATGGTCTCTGGACTGCTTAGTTTACATGTGAAAGGGGTGCTCACTTACTGTCTCTAGATATTGGCTAGTTCTGGGAGGGACAGTCTCTCGCGTCAGCAAGGCCTCAAGATATCAAACCATCAGAATCACAGAACACAAAAAGGCATGATTAATACAGAAAGGTAGCACAAGTCAATTAAGTCAAAACTTTCATGGCCCCGGGTAGTAACCCTCGTTCAAGTCAAAGAGGATGATGAGAGCATCTAAAGAGGAGCTCCCAATTCACCAGGACTGCCGGCAAAGCCACTGAAACCACTGCTTTTCAGCTGCAGATAAGAAAAGCATAAAAGAAAGGGAGTGGGTCTATGGACTTAAGATAATGGGCTGATGGTCACTTGCCAACAATAGTACATTTCATGACAGTTGTGAAGGCAGCTCATCTGGGGTCGAGAGCACAGGGATGATCCAATGGTAAGCCCAAGGACAAGGCCTCAAAGAGGGACCTGGATAACATACATATGAAACTCAAAGATCAAGGTGAGAGTTAAGGGCAAATAAGTTAGATAAGACAGGATATAAAAAGATCAGGTTGGTAAGAGGGTCCAAATCTTATGTAACAAAGTTTTAAAAAGCTTCATAAAAAATAACAACAATGTAAGCATAATACACTGGTGATGTGGCTAACATCTGAAAGGGTCAGAGGGTCCAAGGTGCTTTGTTGACCCATGCCAATGAGCTCCAAGAAGATGACACGGTCCTCAGCTGCATCCCAGGAGCTGTGCCATCCAAAAAAAAGGCTGGCCAACAGTCTGGGTCTGATTTCTACTGGCTACGACTCTCAAAGATAGCATTTTACTTCCTAGGACATGGTTTAGAGGGTCGTAAAATGAATTTATCAATTGGAGACTAAAAACTCTGGAGCAAAGAACAGGTAAAGGAATAGGAAATGTTTGATCTGGAGAAGGAAATATTCAGAGGGCACAGAAGAGCTGTCCTCACATACTCAAGAGGGCAACTATCCTAGAGGGATATTTGACTTATTTGTCATGGTTCATAAGATACAAACAGAACCAACATAAAGGAACCAGGTTATAAGGAAGTAGGGTTTTGTTTGTTTCTAGAAAGGAAGAATCCTCTAGCATTCTTAAGTTGCCTGAAAATGAAACAAGTTGCCTCGTAAGATGAAGAGGTTCTTAGACACGTAGGTGTTCGAGGAGAGGTTAGTTACTCCTCTACCAAATACAATGATGTTCAGCAAACTTTTTCTGTAAAGAGATCTGAAAGCCATGCTGTTTGCGTTGCAACTACTTAGCTCTGCCATCACAGCAAGAAAGCAGCCACAAAGGTTAGCAAAGGAGTATGAAAGTGTCCCAATAAAATTTTATTTACAAACTCAGGTGTGGCGGGCTAGATTTGGCAGCTTGGGCTGTGGTTTTCCAAACCTTGAATCAAGCTTAAGAAAATCATTTGGAATCTTTGATTTACAAGAGAACTGCTCACTTATAAATAACTATAAAGGGAGGGCCATATACACACATAAACACTTGATAAGTACTGTTCTTCTCAAGATTAATTTATCCCAGAAGACTAACACAAAATATTTTCACTTTTCATGGCAGAGGGTTGGTTTTGGGGGTGAGGTGGGGAATCTTATCTAAAATATGTCAGTGCTAGCTTCACTATGCACTGACATATTTTAATTCGGCAATAGTTAGGTTCTAGCACACCAGACTGATCTCATGCAGATACTAAGCAAACAGCACAGCCACTGACCACTAGAAAGCAGAGAGTGGGGTGCTGGTCAGGTTACTCAGAGACCCAAGGGAAAAGCTGCCCCTGCCCCTGACGCCTTCCACCATAAGGCTCAATACCCTGGGCCCCATCTTCCAAGGTTGGCCTTCACTCAAACCATAAATGTGACTTTCATGACTTCTCCTGGCCTCTTTTTGTTTAGTTCACCCCAAATCCCCAAAGTGAGGACCTGTGTGGATCCCCCCCAGGATGGAGCACATAGACTCCGCTCACACCAAGCCCTGTGTCAGTCCCGGATGTCCTGGTCCTTCACGTTAGCAAAACCCAACACAGGGAGCCCAATTTTACCAACAAAGGTGGAAGGTGGGAAACCCATTGGAACCACTTCCCTCCGAAGCAGCTGCATCCACTGCAGGCACTCCCCAAGGGCCGTGTGGACCCGTCTGGCTGTCACGGCAGAGCCCTTGTGCAGCACTTTACATGGGGAACTGGAACCTACCAATATAGTCTTTAAGTATTCCTCAAAACCAAACGAATCTTCTCTGGGGTTGTATCCAGAAACTCTGAGACTATTTGCACAGGATTTATAACCTGGTGGCTATGCAGCAAGAGCTATAACAACACGAAAAGGAGAAAAAACGGCAGTGAAAGAGCCTGCTGATTCACTGCCAGTTCACTGTGGGGGTTCACACCTCTTCACACCGCTTGCCCAGCACTGCCAATGCCCGGGGCCTTGATGCTGGGCAGGCCTCTCGAGCCGGCAGGACCTGGGAAGCACGGAGCGCACGCTGACGGCTCTTCTCCCGGATCTACCTGAGCATAAGCCAGCCCTTCCAGCTCCTGACCCTCAGCTTGGGGAGTCTGATCTCAGTCGCTCTGGAAAAGGCTAATCCAAGTTTACAACAGGAGGTCCGTAAGCCTCCCAGTGCCCCGAAGTGCCGCTGGCCATGCCCCGAACCCCTGTGCCGCCCCGAGGCTGCCTCCAGGCCCCGTACATGCGGGGGGAGAGTCGGGGTCAAGGCCCCGTGGAATGTCAAAGAGGTTCAGCCAGACCCCTGGGACACGTGCGCAGCTCAGAGTTTCACTACCCACACCCGAGCAACCCCGCAGTCACCTCTCCTAGCACCTGGAGGGCCTGCAACATTCAGGATAGGTCCGCATCTTAAACGCCTCTAATCTTAACTGTCTGATAGGAATCTTTCAAGAACATACTTTCCCTATCCCTGCACAGACTCTAGGTGAAGTTCACGTCACGTTTATTATCATGATTCCAGCACCAAAACCCATACGGGCCTAGAGTGTTCTCACTGGATGGATATTAAACTCACCTGCCTTTTACGTTCCCGTGTGTTACTGGCAACACAGGCATACACAGTAGTCCCAGAGGGCTACATGGTCATTCCTATGACCACGGTTCTTGCGCTGCAAAACTGCTGCACTGGCAATATTAAAAATCAAAGTGAAATAACTCCTTGTCATTCATCTCAGAGCTGGAAACATTTCTGACGGGGATAAACACATTGATGAGGGAAACGGAAATCTTTCAACTTCAGGTTTCTGAATTAATGAAAGGCTGTTTAGCTGTGGTTACCTAATTTGGTGCTAACTGATATCCCAATACTTTATGATTACTTCAAAGTTCTTTTTAATAGTAATAGCTCTTCCACCAACAAACGTGACTTTCCCTTGGGCTGATCTAAGCTCCTCATGGGGATAGCCAACATCACTCCGTCCAATGCCAGGCTGTCACAAACGCCTGTCCCGAACAACACGTATTTGGGGTCTTTGCATTACAGTTTCTTTACCACAAAAAAGTGACACCTCAACCATCAAAAAGGAATGTTCACTGGAGCTGCTCTTTGAGAATTTTCCAATCACAAGACAATATCTATAAGAAAAACTTGTGGCTCAAACATTCTGACTAAATTCACGAATAACGACTTTGCAAGGCATGTTACTATTTTCATAGAGCTGCTGTTGTTTCCTCCAAGCATACACTGTGTGAAACACAGAGGCTTTCTTTTGTTTGGCAGAAAATTCTACTGCTGGATAGAAGAAAAAAAAGCCAGGGGACAGTACATGCATTAACGACTGGTGATGCTGACAAAAGGCGACGACAGCTTACACTCCCACAGGCGGAGTTCTACTGTGGTCCCCAGGCACTGCTGTAAAGTTCTCACGGTCACTGGTTCACTTAAACCTCACAAACCCTCGAGGGGGCACCACTGTCCATGCCATCTTACAGCGGGGGAAACAGAGGCATAGGTGCCACAGCCAGGAAGCGACAGAGCCAGGATGGAACCCCACCTGGCAGCAGCTGGTGGTTTGAGCCCCTACCCTTTCTCTGAGGATACATCCACATCTGAAACTATGTCAGGAATCTAAATTTAACTCTAACAAGCTCCAGACAACCAAAATGCCTCAGATAGCACAAAGGAGTCCATTTCTTGTACGATGTTGCACAAGGAAAGTCTCCGGAACGCTTCCTAGACCTTCTATGGTTCAGGGAGGTGACAGGAAGCTGCGAGGGACACAGAACCCATCACACGATGTGGTCCCTCTGCTGATACATCCAGGATGCAGCCTGTGTTCAGCGCCCTACTTGGGAGAATCTAAGCTCCATGATTAGAATGTTTTCAGCTGTTAAAAATGTGAAACAACCTCCAACCTATATGAATCTGTAAAAACCCCACCATGCTAAGACAGACAGAGCATCGTATTGAGCAGCTGTGAGCCAGGCACAGCGGGGATGATCTGAGAGGGCCGGGGATGAGCTCTGACTTCAGTGCCCACGGAACACATCACAGCAGATCTTGCGAAACTTTCAACTTGCATGATATTAACTATCATGTCAGGTTTAGGGCCAGTTGTGCCCTAAAACACTTACGTCAATATTCTGTAGATGCCTGATGTTGGTAAACACATGCCCTTGTCTATCTCTTACTAACACCAGAGAATGGACTTTCTGGGCATGGGACCGCTCCTGGCTTTCAGCACGTGTCCACAAGAAGGACCAGGGCAAGAGATATCCTTAGCCTTTTTTCTCTCAAAGCCGGAAAAACGGGGTGAAAGAATTCCCATAAGAGTTCTGGTAACACCTATTAGAAGGTGTTTATTTAATATTTATTCCCACACATGCCAGTTATAGAGAGAAGCTCCTATTATTCAACCAGAATTTTTAAAAAAAATTTTTTTAGCCTTTACCAAGAAAAACATGAAGGGAAGGAAGGGGCTTTCAGCTGTGAGATACCAGCAGAGGCGCTGAAAAATGGGCTGGGCCCACACCAGCCTCACGGAGTCAGCGTGGCACAGGGAGCTGAGCCCACTTTGAGGGGGCCTAACAGATGGACACTGCATTGCAGGTACATTCCTACCTCCTTAGAGACCTGCACACCTCTGACAGAAGCATCATTCATTTGCTGCCGGCTCTTCCTCCTGCATCCCCTCTCCTACTTCCTTGCCAGGCTAGTCCCAGAGTTTCCAAATATAAGAAGGAAGAGGAGAGGGGATGGGGGGAGAGAGACTGCATTTTGTCCTGAGGTGCTCGTGGACTAGCTGTACAGGTGGTGACACCCACAGAAAGGCGGCCTCTTCGGTGAGTTCCCAGAGCCGCTGCTGCACTAAAGAAGCAGCTGGTCGGGGCAGCAGGGAGGCCTTCTTCCCTGGAGCCCAGAGGTAGGGAGGGGGGCTGGTAGGAGGGGGCAAGGACGGCTGGCAAGAGGACACGTGAAGACTCTTTCTGCACCTTTCGCTGATACTCAAGACAATCCTGCACCGCTGGCCTGCTCCTGGCCTCACCAAAATCACTGTGCCAACCCATCCTGGCACTCCCCACAATGTTCCTGATTCGTTCACCAAGAGCACAAAAAAGATGAAGGCAAAGACATACTCTAATAGAGACTTGAAACAGATAAGGAACCAGAGGCTGGACAGGAATGTATGTGGGTCCACGTTGACTCTGGACCCTTGCAGACACACACGTGCACCTGACTCCTAACCGGGTCCCCTAACAAGTGCTATCCAATACTCACCCTGTAGAAGGGCTACGGGAAGTGCATGGCTGGTGCTTTCCTCGTTCAAAGGACCAAAAATGCATTTGTCTTCCCTAACAAGCGGACAAAACTATTAGAAATGGTTTCGGTCACAGAGCCCACCAACCGGAAAGAAAAAGGGTATTTGAGTTCTTTATGTTAGCTAACAAAAAATAATTTATGGTAACAACTTATCAGAGCTACTTCAGGATTTCAGAGGTTCTTTTAAGGGTCACAGTTAAAGGTTTAATTGGTTAAGCAAGACAAGAGAAACCAATCCTTCTTCCTGACCCTCCCAGCGTTATCACAGGTCGCGACTCAACAGGGCAACTAATAGAGACAAGAGGGGCTGCATTTCAGGGGTGGGCAGAGGCAAAGTGTACACACACACACACACACACACACAGATAACACAGAAACACTGACACCTTCTGGAAAGGAAGTGCAGCCTGCTGTTTGGAAGTCTGGTCTGACTGTCCTGCCCACACACAGGGTCTATGAGTGCACGCCTCGGGGAACACCATCCCCCAGGAATATTAGCTCTGTGAACAATGAGAAACATTCCACCCAAAGGGAAAATCGGCTTTTGAAGGGGGTGGGGAACAAGACCTGGCCAAACTGCTTTTAACGCTTCACTTGCTTGCCAACTCTGGCAGCAGAAATTTAAACAGGAGTATTTTCAAACGAAATTTAACCTGCGCGTCTGGGAGATTCCCCTCTACCGTAGATACTCCACTAACACCTCAAGATTTGGAATCATGCATCCTCTAAACACAAACCTTAAATACAAAAACCACCCCGAAAGAAAATGTCCTTGAATATGGGGATGATTTCAAACTCTGGTGAATAATTACCTGCAAGAACCTCCCATTTTAATTTATCCTCTCCGGTTCACTGTATCTTTAATCAAAGGGATGAGCGAGCACTTTCTGAGCGGCTGTGACTCAGAAGATACTCCCAGCACTCTCCTTCCCCACTCACAGGCACACTCACCTGCGTGCCGCGTGTGCACAGGGCCCCAACCCCGCAGCCTCCCCTGCAGGCTCACCCCCCCACACACACACACAGTACTCACCCTGCAGCACAGGCGTCACTCCTCCACAGCCTCAAGTCAGCTACCACCCTTCTTTTTAAGAAGAAAAGGCAAGCGTTTATTTCCTGCCTTTCATTTGTGCCGCCTAAATCCTTTGCCTCAGTCCCAAACTAGCCCTTGGAATACCGGCCACACATAACACCATTGGGAAGAGGAAGATCACCCCGCAAAGATGGCACGACGATGCCCCGAACAGACATGTCACGGCGTCCTAGAACTACGGAGAGACTTTTTTACTCCTCTAAATAAATAATAACGTAATAAATATATAAAACAGGCTACTCATTACCTCGGTATTCGTGCATCCCACCCGGCTGTTATACACGAGCACTCCTTGGTTAGCCCATGACTGTGGAATGTAAGTACATTCCTGAGGTCTGTGCGTTTTTAATTACCTTCAGGTCACTGAACCCAGCTTAAGGGGAAAAAGAAAGAAAGAAAGCAGTAAGAAACCACTTTTTCATTGTGTTTCAAGCCAGGTACAATTAAAAAATCCTTAGTTCAGTGTCAGCCTAAAGTGGAAACAAACAATCACCCACAGAACATTACATATTACATTTACTTTTCATTTCAAGTAGCACAATTCCTGTCTGGGAAAACATAAGGAGCTATGCATTAAAAAAAAATGTAAGGTGAATGAATCAAAAATTCTTAGGAGACCTGACTCGCTGAAGACCAAGAGAGACAAAAATATAACGATATAAACAGAAGTGGCTCAAAATCTAAAATCATTACATAGAAACCTCTCCCCTTTGGAGTTCATAGCCGAATATGTGTTTGTATGAGTATGTGTTTAACGTTCCATGGACCTGATGAACACTATTCTAGTATCGCAACCAGGAAACGTGTCAACATAAAAGCAGTCGCAAAAGTCCTCTGAGCTTCATGGAAAATCATCTACAAAAATCTGCGGTCATCTACTTTACCAAGAGATAGACAGATAGGCTAAAATCAGAATTTGCAATCCCTGCATACAGGGAGGATACACCAAACGCATAAAATATAAACATGCACAGATGTCCGAGGCCATTTAATTTAAGGAAAAACCAGAGCCCCGCGTGGCAGCAGATCCCGAGGCACCAAGTTTCACGACAGTGCCCTGGGTTGCCGAGAAAATGATCCGTCCTAAAGACAGCAAAGTCCTGTTAATCACCAACAGTTAAGACCAACGTTTAAATACCTTGCACTCTGAGAAGTGAGCTTTGATTACCTGGGAGATCAACTCAAGCAAAAAACGTCTGTTTCAACGATGCCAAGTACAATGTGCACAGAGGATGTCTGCAGGTAACACAGGACCGTGGCTGTGATGGGCTCCATTCTCTCAACGTGAATTTGTACGCATGAGTCTTGTCTTTCAAGGAGCTAAGTTCAAAGCCTGTACAGACTTTGCTCCCCAGGTTTGCTGTTGGTCAAAACATCCCTGAGACGTTTCTTGAATTTGACAGTTCTGGCCCTCTCAACCTCCCTGGTGCCATCTTCCACCCCGAGCCAAACAAAACCAAACCCCAACCATTCCTCAGTCCTGCTTTATCTCCCCTCTTCCATTTTCTACCCATCTTTCAGAAAGAGGAGGCTACAGTCCCTGCCTCTGCTGACAACTTAACCACAGGGCCATCCAGGGTGTGTCCTTCAACTACCCCCACTGCAACCCCGCAGTCTCCTCAGCAAGCAGATGCCCCCTTTGGAAATGTTTTGCTCCGCCTCCTCCTATGGCAGTTCTCTCCTGCTCCTTCTTTTATTTCGTATTGCAATCCTTCTCTGTCCCTTCTCCTTCCTTAAGTCCTGAAGTCCTCCAAGGGCCTAGCCTGTGGGCATAAGTGACCTGCCATTGTTAGCAGCAAGACTCAGGCCAGAATCCCATCTTAGAACCTGCCAGCCACACCCTGGCTCAGCTCACCCCAAATTTTTCTAATCAGGACCCCAACCAAACTTCAAAGCCAAAGCCATTGCCGTGCCCTGAGCTGGCCCATGCAGTGTGCCTTTAATTCAGACCCTTAGGACCTGGACACAGTGACATCATGTTGGCTGCTGGCCAAAAAGAGACTGGACAATTAGGACCCAAGACTAGCTGTTGATATCAAGTCCTCAATGCATTCCTTCTCATCCCTTCCTTTGGTGTAACTGGAATGAAAGACTTTTCACTCTCCTTTTATGGTTTAAAACCAAACCAAACCAAACCAAACCAAACAAACAAACAAAAAAACCCAGCTCATATCCCCCATGTCTAAAACAGCCCAGATGTTTGTCCTGCATTCAAGGTTGGGGAGGGGCCCTGTTGTGGTAACGGGACACACGACACCCACACAGGAGAGAAACCAGGGCAACCAGGAAGGCAAGTCAGGCGTGCAATGGTGAGCTCCCACACCGGTGCTGGGAGTTAGGGGCATTGCCAGTTGTGTTTATACCACATCGAAAAACACAGAGAGCTAAAGGAAGTCGCGTGGCACATCTGGAGAGTCTGTGACATCAGGTGTTAGGTGTCTTAAAACACCTGGTTGCCACTAGCAATGGGGAGGGAGGGGTCCTATCTAAAAGCTGGAGCAAAAACCAGCCTAATCATCTCTAAGTCTGCTCTCAGTGCCCACGCTGGAGGAGGGCGCGCTTAACCTCTCTGGCAGCACAACGTGACAACAGAATTATTCTTCACAGACACAGCCATGATGCCGTGGGGTGATTCTCTTCCCCAAAACACGCTCAGGGACACAATCTGGCATTTCCGATCTGGGGCATCATTTTGAGGGCCGTGTGGAGGGCCAGCTGGTTTGGGGTTTGCTCGCTGGGCACAGGACCGTCAGCAAGGACAGGCCTCATCCAGGCCTAAAGCACTCTGTGAGGACGGTGGCCCCCTGCCGGGGGCTCACAGGGGCAGCTGCAACCCGGCCGGCTGCCCCTCTCTGGTGTTTGTTTTGATAGAGGTTCATTTATCCCCAAGACAATGCCTGCCCTCTTCCTCTGCTCCCAGCAGGAAGCGGTGGCAGGGAGGGGGCCAGCATTGTCACACAGCTTCCAATTCACACGACCCTGTGGCCACAGCGATGAGCCTTCAAGTGCCACAAATAGAGCTGCCCACTGGGAGCAGGAGACGGGGACGGGGCCGGGGGGCCGGCACGTGCAGACCTGGGCAGACCCCAGTTAGCAGGTGCCCCCGAATCTGCACTCCACTCTCAGGGCTGGGCACGGGGACCCTGCCTGCCTCCTCTTGAGTGGCTTGGGGACGGAGATGTAACCAAGGCCCCCAGGGATGACAAAGCCTTCCCGTCCCTTTTCCCAGTTCACTTCTCTTACCATTTCCTCCAACTAAATGAGCCAACACTTAAAAAAAACAAACAAACCATGAATGCACACACATGCTTAGAGTTCTAATTTACGGACAGTTGCACGGCGGGGGGGGGGGGGTTGAAAAGTCTAATTCAAATCGACAAAAAACGCACAATATCCTGTAAAATACAGCCGGGGCTAGATGGCGGGGAGTGAATGAGAGGCATTACCCAACCCACTGCTGCTGTAACACAAGCCCTCTCCTCCCCCTCCTGGGCCTCATTCATGAAAAGCCTGCTTTGCCTCAGCAGTTGCAGGAGCCGGGACTGGATCTGCGTCCGTGTTTTCCAAGACAGAGGAAAACAACTGAAACAAAGAAAATCCCTCAGATTCCACCACCGAGTCCGCCTCCTCTCGGGAAGTTTGCGGCTGCTTCTCTCAGTCTCCAGGTCTGTTCCCAAACAGGCAGAGGGCATTCTGCAGAGCTGCTTGTGGGGAGCAGGGCTGATGCTCACACACCCAGCGTGTTATTAAAGAAATTCCCATCTGCTGAGTCACATGCCGGCCGCCGTAGCTTTCACCACCCTGCTCTTTAAAAAATAATAAGAAACAAAAATCGAAGGTTCTTCCTGGTTGGTAAAATGGAGGCTGCCAGTTTATGTCAAGACTGCCGAACTGGGGCAGAGGTGGCCACAAATTTCCAAAAGAGGTGGAATTTTTTAATTGTCCATTTTTAAGTTGATAGCTCCATACTCAAACTTTATACCGCCATGGCAGAAATCTGAGGAGGTTATGTACAACTTTATTTCTTAATATTACTTTTCAAATTTCCAAACAGAGCAAATCAACAATCAATACGCTGCATCCTGGCAGAACTCCTCCCCCAGTCCAGCCGTTTTCCATGGCTCCCCTCCCCGCACAGCATCCTTCACCACCTCTCAGGCCCAGGGAGGCTGCTTCTTGCAAAGGAACAAGCCTCACTCAAGCACACGGTCCCTTAAGAAGGTCAGAAATCTCCAGGATAGATGGGAGGTTATCAAATTTTTTAGACTCAAAACCCTTCTTCAAAACAAGGCCCAAACACAAGAGCGTGTTCTAATTTACCAGGAATGGTTTTAACGCAAGAATTAAATAGGAACAGAGTGCAGGAAGGGGAGATAGGAATAAAACCACTCTTGTTGCCCTAATACCAGAGCTGTCTTCTGGTAAATTGAGATATAAATTCTCTCCAGAGACAAGACGATCAGAGCTATTAACTGGTTCCTTCTCGGTTCTTGCAAAACACAAGTAGCATTTCAAAATCTCAAATGGCAAGAAGTGCGGGGAAGTCTGCTACACTTCCAGAAAATCCTAACTTTAACACCACCCGTCCCTCTGTAATCCCGCCCTGCTCATCAGTGCTGGGGCCCAGGAGGTCACATTCCTACACGCTCCCCACCACTCCGCCAGTCCCCCTAGACTATAATAGAAGCCCTCAGTGCTCTTGTGCAGTAAACATTCCTTTCTATCACATTCTCTCCCCCCTTGAAGGCCTCCTCCTCTCACCTTCACCCAGGGACTGACAGCCAAAAAAATGAGAAAATTATGTGGAGGTAGCAAATGAATCTTGTGAACTACCTGGTCTGTAATTAAATCACAGTAATTCTATAATCTCTTCAAAGGTAACAATGTCAAGATAAACTGAGAGCAAAATAAACAAGTCTTACAGAAATTACACCAACCTTTATAAACGGATTACCTAGTGGCTGCTGCCCGGATTCCACAACCATCTTTTTTAACTAGTCTCAGACCTTCTGCCCATCCTGTGAGAGCTCCCGTGTAGAAATCTGCAGACCTGTGGTTCACTGTGGATTTTGTGTGACCACGAACATGCTTTACAGGTAAGGGGAATGCATCCATGATCACTGTTGAGGGGGCCCGTGGAAGCAGGAGGTATACGAGTCATATAATGGATACAGACTTAGAGAGATTTGAATACCTAAATTGTCTCCAGCCCCACTCCCAAACAACTGTTAATCATCAAAACGTTTCTTAAGCCCTTGGGTGTGGGCATGGTTACCCAAAGCCATGGTAACTTCCCTAAGGGAACAATAAAATGCATCCTAGGACACACATCATTTAAACACGTCTGGCCCTAACGAAACACGTGGTATAGGGCGAGATACCTAAGCTCTCTGTCCGTCAGCACCCTCACCTATAGAATGGATAAAACAGTAGAGCTGGCTCTTGCAAGGGTGTCATAAGGGCTGGTACAGAACACGTGCTCAATAAACGTTAGCTGCTGTTGCTAAGTTGTCACTATGTCACCTCAACCCCTCCCCCCCACCCCATCTAAACTCTGCTGACTTCCCAACACACAGAACAAAATCCTTCTTTTGTTCTGTCCCACACAACGATCTGGCTATGCCTACCCTCTGTCCTGCGCTCATGGGCTCCAGCCCCATGACCTGTCTCTTCCGCCTTCTCTGCCATCCTGTACACATCCCATATGCATCTGCCAGTCCTGCTGGCGCTCTGGGATGCCAACTGCTTCTCCCAACAATCTTGACCATTATCCTGGTCTAAGACGCACATTCCCTATGCAACTGCCACCTCCTACTGGCCTCTCTGCTTCTGTCCCAGCCCCAGAGTCTACTATGAACTCAGAAGCTGGTGTCATTTCTCTGCTCAGAACCCTGCCATCTCCTGTCCCAGTCAAAGCCAAGGTCCTCACCATGGCTTTCCTGCATCCCTTCGTTTAGGTCTCTGCCCGAATGCCATCTTACTAGAGACCCCCTCTGAGCATCCTACAGAAAAGAGTGCCCCAGCCTATCCTGCTTTAACAAAAGCTCCATGAAGGCAGAGACGCATCATGTCCATGGCTCTATTCCTGTATCAAGAACAGTGCCTGGCACCGGGCAGGAGCCAGAGAGTGTGGGGTGAATAAACAGCCCTGCCCCCACCATGCACACACTCCGAGATCATCCCCACCTTGGGGCCTTTCCACCTATGGTCCCCTGCTACCGCGTCCCCATGTCTCTTCCTGGCTGACTCTTACTCTCAGGACAAACACCCCCTCCTCCAAAAGCCCTTCTCTGAGAACCCAACCCTAAGTCCCCCCCCCCCACCCCGAGTTATTCATCTATTCTTGCTCACGGCACTCATCAGTGTCCGACACTATGACTTGATTATGGTCTGTTTCTGCCACTAGAACGTTTCCATCCCTGGGCCCCCAGGGGCTACAGCAGTGCACCCGAGCACCTGGCCCATGTTTCTAAAGAATGGTGGTGCTTACACTCATGTTCCTTACAAAGGAAATCTGGGAGCCGGGTGGGAGGGCCTGTTCCTCTTCGTGCCACACACTCTGAAAGTTCTCTTTCAGTGCAGCACCTCTGGTGCCTGCAAACGCCTGCCCGATGATGGGCTCCGTGGTCACTGGCAGAAGCACTCAGGAGCTAGAGGTTATTTGTGCGCAAAGGAAAACAAACCTAAGTTACTAAATAACAGCCCAACATCTGTCACCGCAGATGAGCAACTCTACACTCGGCCAACGATCCCGCAGGGAAGCGACCTGTCCAAACACCGGGAGTCAGCTCTGCCTCCCCCAGAGCAGGCTTGAGTGTGGTCATCACGGCTGCCTGGAGACGCCCGCTCAAAACCAACCAGCGCCCAGCTCCCCCGGCCTCCGGCCTCTGATGCACTCACTGCCTGTGCAGCAGAGACATCAGGCAACGTCCCTGAACGAGAAAAATCGTCCCTAAGGCTGCAGGTGGGACTTCAGTGGTGCTGCTGTTGTGACCACAGGGAAGCCAAGACCACGAAATGTGACTCTGTGGGCACCATGCACGCAGAGTGGGGGGAGAGCCGTGGAGGACGTGGGGGACCCCTCCCACACCAGCGCCCCGCAAACGAGGTAGAAGTACGCTCACCCACGCCAAGAGACCCTGGGCCCCCAGCCTCGAGAGTTAGAGGTACTCTCAGAATTCCAACAGGATGCGTGAGCGAGAGTGTGCAAACAAACCCAGTGTGAACACGCACTCAGCAAACACTGACTGGAGCTCTGGTGACAGAGGCTCTGTCTAGGTGCTCGGGAAGAAAAACAAAGAGATCCCTGCCCTTGTAAAGCTTGTGTGGAGCTAAGGGAGACACAGAGAGAAAATATATGAAAGACATAATTATTAAGTAACTTAAACCATATATCAGAAAATAGTAAGTAGAGAAATCCAGATTAAAATCACCAGTTACTAGTCACAAGACCTCAGCAGCTAGACTGTGGATGCAGGGTTCAGAGACATCTGCGAAGTTATGCTATTTGCCAGACAAACGTGTTCCCATCAGAATGTAAAGTGCAGGACCAGGCTGTCTGTGCTGTGCTTGTTCCCTGCAGGACTCTCAGCTCAGGGAGAACACCGGGCCCAGGTCAGAGGCTCAGCAGTATTTGCTGAAGAAATGAAACACTCACCACCAAGCTCTCACTTCCGCAGCACGGCTGGTGACCCCCTTCACTGGACTGGAATTTTCCAAAGGTGAGGGAGGGGCTGGGCTTTTACAACAGATTCCAAACAAAACCATACACACACACACACACACGCACGCACGGAGGCACCTTTACTTCTCCTCCACCCCCATCCTCCCAGCACAGAGCCCAACACAGCACCTGGGCCCTACAATCCATGTCCCCTGCTGACCACCTCCTCCTGGGCTGGGGGTGCTCAAGGACCCTGTCCACGCTGAGCCCTAGGCCGCCTGCTGGGCTGCACAGTGGAGCACAGCATCCTCGAGGCAGAGGTGGATGAGCATACAAGCACTGTCCCTCAGTATCTCCAGTATTTCAGATATTCAGAAAGTACATTATAAATCTCAGTGGTGATCTGGTTAGCCTGCTTGCAAAAGATAATTTAAATACGTGTTTCAAATTACTAGAAAGAAAGCATGACAGACACAAAGGCATGTTCCATCTAGAAGCAGCGGTTCTCAGGAAATAGCATTTGTAAGATATGCTTGTTAAAGTTAGACCATTTCTTCAAGAAACATAATTCTAACATAATAATTTGTTTATTGTTAAATTTTTAACTTACTAATACATGTGGATGTGTTTTTTAAGACATAAAATACAGGACTATTTAACTAAGCCTAGAGGGCAAAGTTAACATAACACAGCATATGGGTTAAAGTGAGCTTTCTTAATGACTCTTTCCTTTCCCACCCTCTTTCATCCCACTTTTTAAAACTTCAGTTAAATAAAAACTTACCTTTTAGCGATTTCCCAGATAATTTACAACTGCTATAAAACATTCAATTCTTTTCCCACTACTTTACTTAGGGAGTTGAGAGTTAAATGTTATTAATTTTCACATAATTTAGTGCTTATATTACATCAGCAGATTCAGAATCTCCCTTAAGCCAACCCACAGTGAGGTTAAGGTCAGGGAAAGATTCATGACTTCTGGTCTAAACGGATAGCAACGCTAAGGTATAAACAATCAGGCCACAGCTTGGAAGAGAGCGGAGAAGGTCACAGATTGCACAGTGCTGACGTCCACACAACAAGGTTGAAGACTCAAGCCTGAAATGACGAGGGTCGAGAGGCGAGGGATTCTTGCTTCAGGGAGACGCTAGGCACATTTTCCAGCTGAGTTCGAAGTGAATCAAGATCCCTTGGTGCTGTGTTTCCCAAACTACCATAGAGGAAAGGCTCTGAAATGATTCCACTCTGAGGTCCACAACCAATTTCGTTACAACCAAGTGACAGCAAACGTTGGCACAGCAGCTGCACGGAAAGGTGCTTCAGAGGACTTAGCTAAGAAACGGAACTTTTCACAGACAAGTCAGAATGCCACTTATCTAAAGGAGACGGCTTGTTTACTAACTGATTTTCAAGTCCATTTTGCAAATAAAAACAGTAGCTGACCATCCTGGAGAACCACGCAGCTGCCAGCAGTCTTCCTCCTCTAGCTCTGCTCCCTTCCCCACGCCCACCCCACGCCATCCGCCCAAGCCCCACCATGGGCATCTGCCCTCTACCGCAGACCATAGCCTACACACCCACCCATATTTAGGGAAGATCACCTCAGACAGCTGGCATGAAATCAACGTCCACCTGAAAAGTACCTTTGAGAGCCATCTAATAAAGTCCAAAACTATGGCCATGAGTCCCAAACGGCGGAAGTCTAGACCGGCTAAATGAGCCGAGGAAAGTACTTCATGTGCAACATCTTGTAAACCCACAACTGTTGAACAACGTCTTTCAGTCACAGAGCTGAACTCAGAGGAGATGGCCATTTTCACAACAGCATTTCCTTTCTGGATGGGAACGTACGGGGTCCCTGTCATGGCCATTACGTAAGCACTGAGATCGGGTAACTTACCATCCTGCACCTTGCCTCATCTCAAGAACTAGAACTGTGCACCTAAAGTCACCCTGGTCTTGTGCCTTTCTGAAAAAGTGAAGCTATTAAAACCCAAGCAAAAGAATAAATACAGGGACTTCCCCGGCAGTCCAGTGGCTAAGACTGCACTCCCAATGCAGGGGGCCTGGGTTCAATTCCTGGTCAGGGAACTAGATCCCATATGCCACAACTAAGAGTCTGCATGCTGCAACTAAAAGATCCTGCATGCTGCAACTAAGACCCAGGGCAGCCAAATAAATAAATAAATAAATAATTTAAAATAATAATAATAAATACAAATATTTCAGAACATGCTACCTTTAAGATTCAAGGGTGTTCCCTCTTAAGAGTTTTATCTTCATTGAAATAGAGTGGTCTTAATATAGTCTTTTTCCTACAGATCTCTGGGTGTAAATTACAGATTGATGTCAATGCAGTGGAAGAAATTTGAGGAAAAGGATGTTTCTTTCATAAAATATTATGCATCAGAGTATACATTCTAAGCTATAAATATTTAGCAAGGAATAATATGACATATTTACTAATATTTCTGTCAAAATAACAACATCCAAACTGTCACTTTAACAGGCTAGCTTCTCCTTGTGTTTTAGTATAGAAAAGTGTTGAGATATAGTCTCTTAAAGAAAGAGAAACATACTGTGACTGCTTCTAAAACCGGGCGTAACCTGAGCCCCTGACTTAAAGGGCAGAACTAAGTCCTATTACTACAGTGATAATAGTAACAGGAGACTTTGATTACATAATAAGCTGGCTCTTCCCAAGCCCTGAAACATTAGAAGGCCTCCATTTTCATTAAGATGTTTGAAAATGCTTTTTTGTTTTTTTTAATACAGTCACACATTTTAATTTTTTTTTAAGATTTTTTTTTGATGTGGAGCATTTTTAAAGTTTTTATTGAATTTGTTACAATATTGCTCCTGTTTTATGTTTCAGTTTTTTGGCCCCAAGGCATGTGGGATCTTAGCTCCCCGATCAGAGATCGAACCTGCACCCCCCGCATTGGAAGGCGAAGTCTTAACCACTGGACCGCCAGGGAGGTCCCTGAAAATGCTTTTGAAACGGATTCATTTATTGACAATACAAGGTTGTTTTTTTTTTTTTTTTAAGTACTTGTGTTCCTTTCCTATAAGGGAGGCTTTTTGCTGTTTGTTAATTTTCACATCGGTCAGCAACTGACAACTGGATCTGCTGGGCAACCATTTATACTTTTTGACAAAGAAACTTCGTATAAAACTGGAATGGGATTTTATGATCCAGTGCAAGAGAACCTGGAGCAACTTCACAGATGGTAACATCTAATAGTGCACAGATCCCAGAGGTTCTCACCCAGTAGCCCTGGGGAACAGACCAGCCTGTGTGTATGGTATAGAACAGACAGGCCTGGAGCTTTTCAGGAGGAAAAAAAAAAAAAAAAATCAATACAGCAATATACAATGGCAGACAAAGCTACATGTGTTTACAGAGTTTCAGCACATAGAAACATCCGGTTCAAAAAGCCTGCTGACTCCAAATCTGTATTTGGTCTCTCACAGGAAGCAACCCACCACCCCACCCCACCTGCCCAAAACATCAACTCTTATCAAACACACAAAAAATTCTGTGTTTAGGCATGGAATATTGGTGCAAAATATCCAAAAACAAAAGTGAACTTTTCCAAAAGTAAAACCCTATAAATTCAAGGAAACATCCAATCATTAAGAGGAATAATAACTGCTTAAAATTTGGGCTCTGGGAATTTGGCCTCCCACCTGCCCCCATCTAGGGAGGTACATAAAAAGGACTGACGTTATAATGTAAAAAATATACATGAAAAGATCTTAGAATTTGCACCAGCCATCATCATCTTAACATGGTAACCCGGGTAATAACTTCCCACCAGGATTCAGCCCTTGATGGTAATGGCCACACACTGATAGCTTTTACTTTAACAGCCTCTTTCCAAACAAACAGACATCAAATCAAAAAGCACATTTTAAAATTAGAAAGATTTTGCTAATTTGTATTGTATATTTCCAAAGATGACTCTCCCTCAGAAATTTCACTTATGGGTGCTCTTCTCTCTCAAGATATATGAAAATGTCTCAGAAACGCTTCATTCACATAATGATGGGTATGTGTGTGCGTGTCAGTCATTTTTCCTTCTCCTGAGACCAAGCAGCTCCCATCTGGAGGCTCCGATTCCAGCTCGGCCCCCTGCCCCCCCACATTTACAGTATTCTCCCAATTAACACTCGTTTGGATCAGCACATAAATGGCAGGGGCCGGGGGGCGGGTGATTACTCTCAGCCCTTCATACCTTAAACCTGAAAGTCAGAAAGGAGATCTGACTCAAGAATTCTACAGGAAGTGAATTTGGGGGTTTTTAAGGTAATAGGGAGGACAAAAAGAAATGTTTCTCTTAAGTGCCTGGTTATATTATACTAACCCTCCCCAGCCTCTTCCACCCAACCCCCTGCCAGGTGGGAGCCATGACTAGAGTGTGTACAGAAGTTATTTGAGCAGACTTCCACTCTGCCTACATCTCTCCTTCCACCTTCTGCTTCCCCTGCACACCACACCACTGAGACCCTTCAATTGCGTGTGTGTAAAATAACAGGCACCTTAAATGTGCTACCTTCCATTTGTGCATCACTGTTGTGTCAACACAACTCTGACTATGCATTATCATTAACTACATCATGCAGGCCTGTGAATTTTAACTCATTCTAGCACCGCAACTCTGTTTACTAAAATACACTCAGCCTTTATTGGTCACACACACGTTTCACCAACTTACAACTTAAAAATGGGATTGGACAATAGGTGGTCTTTTGTGACTGGCTTCTTTCACGTGGAGGTTGTCTCTAAGATCCTTCCATCTTACTTTTTTATCAGGTGGCAAAATGGTTTGTGGATCTGTGATATCAATGCTTGAGGTTGAAAAACTGTCCTCGTTCACAGTCCACAAGTCACACGTTACGTGGTAGGTGGTCACAGATAAGGACTTTAATGTTTGAACAGATCACCACTCTTCTTGTACAAGCAAAATTTAATAAAAAGCAAACTGCTTACTAAGTTTAATAATAAGTTACAAATAATGTTAAAAGTCAATTATTAGAGGAAAAGACACAAAGTAAGTTGGCTGTTACGTTTTTAAGCCTTTTGGGATACCAGAGTAACATGGCTTGCATTTGACAAAGGCACGGCAGCCTATCACAAAGGCAACCACACACACAAGGCTTTCTTGGTACCACGTAGATGTGATTTAGGCACTAAAAGAATATATGTTAACATTTATTAGTCAGTAGTTCATGAGTCATTGTTAACTAATTTCTAATCAAGAATCCCTCACCATGGACCCATCTGAGCAGGAACTAGCAGCTATGAAAACTTTTAAAGGAAATTTTGGGACAAGCTTCAGTCTCATGAAGGCTTAGGCATGGTTTTGTATGTGACTATAGTTACCTGGCTAGGAGACCTCGAGAATATAAGAAGGGAAATGATCTTTTCTTTACGTTTACCCATATTATTTTCTGCTTTTGCTTTAAGCATTATAAGGTAAATGAATACACATACTTAGGGCAGTAAAAACTCTATACTTTGATTAGCCTGACTATACGATTCACCATGAAGTGAAAGAAAAACAAATAGGTTTTATAAGATGGTGGAAGTTTTATACTGGGTTTTGTTTTGTTTGTTTGTTTGTTTTTTGGCACACGGGCTTAGTTGCTCCGAGGCATGTGGGATCTTCCTGGAGCAGGGATCAGACCTGTGTCCCCTGCATTGGCAGGCGGATTCTTAACCACTGCGCCACCCAGGAAGCCCCAATACACTGGGTTTTCATGTTGTTGAATATTGTTTGCTTCTTACCTCTGTGAGGGGAAGACTCTGATCAGCCCCTTCTCTGTTTTCCCCTCTGGGAATAAACAAAGGTCCTCTACAGGGAAAAGACCAGGGAGGCCAGGGGCTTTGCTGAGCGGATCAAAACTGCAAGGCCCAGGGCTCCCGGCTCCCAGACGAGCATTCTTCCCAGGCCCCTGGACAACAGCTCCCTGTTCCACCCGCGGCTCCAGAGCACCTATGCATGGGGCAAGCTGCATATGAGATAAGCTTCCCCAGATGTGCTTCTGTGTGGAAGTTAAGGTTTTCTGTGCAGATCTGTCACAGTCCTATCGAGGGACTGGCCACCTGGAAAAACAGGGGGGAGAAATGATCCCTGATGGCTCTGTCACATGCTTCGTTTAAACAAAAGAAGGGATGATCTTTCTAGGCGAGGACACAGGGCACCCAGGTGGCCCCTTCACTTTGCACCCCGCCTCCTCATTGCACTCAGACCTGCGGCGTCACGGCACACGCCGCACTCCAAAATGCACACTGAGAGGACCAAACGCGACACCTCCTGCGCTGCCAAGACTTCCTTCCTCCCGTCACCAGCCCGGCCCCTTCCCAGACCCAAGCGCAACAGAGCCACCTGCCCCTTCACAGAGTAACCTCAGGGGGCAAAGTCCCGGAACACAAGCCACAGAAACTCAATGGTTAATATGCATTTCCTCCAGCTAAGTCACAGATCCTAAATGTTGGCAGATGGAGTGTACCCAGAGCAAATCACGGCTATTCTCAGGGTACGGACTCTCCTTTGTCTCTGAGCTCCAGCAGCACCTTCCTGGGACCACTCTCCCTCCAGTGGTGCTTCCCCCAGGACTCTCCCCTCATCTAAGTGGGAGGACCCTCCCAAGGTCACAAAAGAGCCCCTGGGTTACATGATGGGTGCGCGTCACAGGATTTAAGAATGTATCCCTGTACAGCCTGGTTTTTTTTTTTTCCTTATTAAACTGTAAGACTATTAAATGGAAAAGCTGAGCCCTCCCCAAAGAAAAAGTTCAATGGCATAATTTTAAAGGTCCACTTCAAAAGTCACAGTTGCATTTAATTACACTGAAGAAATGGCATGTCACCTTCTTTGTAAGGTATGGAATTTTCACTTTTCAAATGGAAGATACCCCATCCTCCAAGGAGAGGGACTAGATGAGGGGGAGGTGGTGGGCAGAGGAAGGGCGAACAGAAGCCTTCAACCACAGAGGCTGGAACTGTGATGTTTGCTTTTCTGAGAAACATACTACACACATAATGAAAACGATTACAGTATAAATTAAGATTATGGATTTTTGCCTTAAAAAAAAAAAAAAAGGCTAGCAAGCTGACATCAACTTTATCGCCCCCGTGGTTCCAAATGGAAAAAAGTGTCACAGACGCAATCGTACAGCCGAGAACAACGAGTTCTTGTAAACAGTGCAAGGGTTTTTTTTTTTTCTTTCTTTCAAAGATAAATAAAGAAGGCATAACCTAGAAATAATATAACTATACAAACTATACAAAGAAAATATTACGCACAAATAAAGAAGTTGGCAATCATGATCTGAGTTGGGTTTAAGGTTTTGCTTGTTTTTCTTTCCATTTTACAGAAAGGTAAATGACCGGAAAAGTCAACTGGGCAAAGTAAGCCATGAGCTCACGTGTTCTCTTCTGTTATCAGCAGGGTCTGCCTTCAGAAACTTGAAGGGGGTGGGGGGGGGGGGGGGTTAGGAAAGAAAAGAAAAAAGCCACTGTAAAACTAGTTTCTAAGTTAAAAGAGAAAATATTTACCTGACTCCTGAGCACAAAAATTCTTTAATCACTTTAATCAACTGAAATTGATGCTAGAAGTAACTGTGAGAAACCGCAAGAAATAAACATGAAGCCCACTGCTTTGTGAAAACCAGGGAGATATCAGGCAAAGAAGAAAAAGAAAAAGGAGACAGAAAATGTGTTTTGCACAAGGATGGCTGCAGCTGCTTCTGCGCAGCCTCCACACTGAGCGGAATCACCGGCCAGAGCCCGGGGGACAGCACCCCTGCTCACCACCCTCCCGAGGCTGTCAGGGCTCTGCAGGGCCGAAGCATCCTCAGGGAGCCCTGATCAAGGCTAGGCAGTAAACAGACAGTTTGAGAAATTACACAAACTGCAAAGTTGACATCATTATTTACATGCAATCAGGGAAAAGATCCCCTGACAGAGGGAGACTTGCGTTAGATAAATGCCTTAAAAATCCTTTAATGGAAGAGATGCACGTACTATGTAAACAGACACTGGTATCTCTGAGTAAAAAGCGCCCTGGGTAAGTGGCTGGCCTCAGAACACAGGAAGAGAGTTTGCAATATAGAAGACAGAAGGACAACTCTTCCCTTTGACCTTTCACTGGTCCCAGCTCATGACTCAGAGATGGAGGCCGCCCTGCCCACCAGGGGAGGTGCCGGCATCTCCTCCTCCAGCATCGTCCATGTCCAAGATGCTCCCCTGAACCCTGGGATGAGGGAACCTACAGCCTCCATGCAGGGTGCTTTCTAATTCTGGAAGTGGCACAGAACCTGATGCTTTCAGATTAAAATCTACTCATTCAGAGGGCATATCAAACCTCCGCTCCTGCATAAAGCCCCTCAGGCCAGCATCAGCACATGCAGGTCATCCCAGTGTTCTACACCAACCTACAGCAATCACTGATCTGGTTACCAAAACCAAACACACCGCAAAAGAAAAAAAATTCCCTAGCCATCACTGGAACGTGATCTGAGACTCCAGAGATTCTGAACGCAAACCAAGGACCCCACCATGCTTCACAAAGAAGCAGCCTGAAAAATCATTCCTGTTGCCCTCCTGCCTCCTCTGCCCTCTTCAAAGGAAAGGTTCTCACGCCACAAACGGCCTCCAGGCACATGTACAAAATACTTGTAACCCATTCAAGAAGCTGACACATACCCCTTCCAGAAATTACCATCTGAGAACGCCAACTTTTTCCTTCTGAGTTGAGGATTCTAAAAGTTTCCTCAGAGCATTTCCAATGTAGCACTGATTTTAGTTAGAAACACACCTGGGGGGAGGGCGAGGGGGTCACCTTTTCCAGGTTCATTGAAAACAGGACACTCGCCCATCTTCTACGGGTTCAGGGTTCTAGTAAAGGTGGGGGAGAGAGCTGAGGAACGTTTCACTTGGATGATGAAAGGCAACGTCTCCTTAACCATTTCCACATGCTCACAGCCCAAAACCTTTTCCTGGATTTAGTCAACCTGACAGTGTCACAGTTGTGAGGTGGGTGCTGTAACAGTGTTTGGATTTGTCTGCAGATGTTTACTTGGACGGCTGCGGGGGCGCCCTCCACTCAAGCCCCAAATGTGGAAAACTCGGGTTGGCCAGGGATGGCACGGATGGTAACTTTCTTCTGCTCTGCAGGCCAGACAGAGTCAAGGAAGGACAGACAACGGGCAACACGCTGGAGTCCCCTGCTGCGTGGTGACTCCTTCCCAGGAGCCAGGACGGGAGGCTCGACCCAGCTCCCTCACCGCAGGTCTCATGACCCAGGACTCACTGGCACAGATGTGTCCAGGGCACTTGTGGGGATACTTTAACTGCACTGCGGGCTTCGGAGATGTCATCAACAACCAGAAATAGTGCCATTTCCATCGTGAGCATAGGTCCTGCGCAATCCTCAAGTAGGTGAGAGACGGAAGGAATGCCCACATCAGGATCAGTTCTCCACGACTGAGGAAAAGGTTAGGATGGCAACGAGCTGGGAAGGTGTTCACATTTCAGAGGCAGCTCTGAACGGCGCAGCTCGCAGTCCACCTGCTGGGTCATCTTGTGACCAGCTGGCCCAAGAACAGTGTCCTCCCCCAAACCATGCCAAACAAGCGCTGGGAGTGAAAAATACATACACGAAGCTGGACTTTTTTCCCCACATGGGCAAAAGGGGATGGGGAATTCACTGTAACATGCAACTTGTAAGGCAGCATGGAGCTGCCCACACTCAGAGACCTGGGCCCTCTCCTGCAGCCCGCAGCTTTCTTTCAAATGGGTGATGTGTTCAAAAAGGTCAAGATGTTAGCTGTTGTTTTAACTCCCTGCTTAACAATTAGACCACAGAATAAGGACCATGTGCAACAATGATAATTATTCTGAGTCTCGCTCAGATGAGCCAAGGAAACCATGCTGCACCTTCAAGCTTCCCGCCCCTTGTTCTGCGTCTCCCAGTTTCACAGGAGTGCCAGCCATCAATGGCTGGCGTGAACAAGACCTATACTGAGGTCTCGTGCTGGGAAATCTAAGGCTCAACCACAGACCTCAGCAGCTTGCTTTCGATGCCTGTGATTCAGGAGCCTGTACTTGGCGAAGCTTATAAACGCATGGGATTTCTGGGGGCAGCCATGGACCACGCATGCAAAGGGAAGGGCGAGAGAGGCAGGGCCGGCAGGGGAGACGGGCAGCAACTAGAAGGCTGGGCATAGAGAAACCGTCCATAGTTGGATCAGACAGCCGCCAGCAACCCATGCTTTCAGCGCATCAGCCCAGCTCGTGTGCTGTGCCTCAGCTAGTGGCCATGCAGGTGTGCTTCAAGGAAACCCAAAACATACACCACATTTCAGATTTACAATACAGATCCCCTATCGGGCATCACACATGGTCGGGCCTCCTGCTTCCTCCCTTGCTGCCTGGGACGGGAATCATGCCAGAAGGAACTCCAGGGAAAATGATACAGGCTACTGGGTATTAACATTAACAGTATAAAAACAGCAAGCTAGACTGCATTACCCACTTATCTATTTCAATCCTCAAAATACCTCTAAAGGTGTATTTATTCCCAATGTACTGATGAGGTCTCTGGACAAGCTCTATAAAACCCCTGAGAGATACCATCTCTCACTTGTCAGAATGGCTATTATCTCAAAGACAAGCAATAAAGAGTGCGCTTGAGGATGCAAAGAAAAGGGAACCCTTGTGTGCCGTTGGGTGGGAGGGTCAACTGGTGCAGCCACCATGGAAAACAGCGTGGAGGTTCCTCAAAAAATTAAAAATAGAAAATAAGACACAATCTAGCAATTCCATTCCTGGGTATTTTCCCAAAGAAAACAAAAACACTAATTTGAAAAGATATACGCACCTCAATGTTCACTGCTTCACTATTCACAACAGCTAGGACATGGAAGCAACCCAAGTGCCCATCGGTAGACGAATGGATAAAGAAAACGTAGTGTACACACAATGGAATATTACTCAGGCATAGGAAAGAATGAAATCTTGCCATTTGCAACAACATGGATAGACCTAGAGGGTATTTGCTAAGTGAAACAAGTCAGACAAAGAAAGAGAATACCATGTGATTTCACTTATATGCAGGCTCTAAAAACATGAAACAAATGAACACACATAACAAAACAGAAAGAGTCATAGATACAGAGAACAAACAAGTGGTTGCCAGAGGGGAGGGGGTGGGAGGATGAATGAAATAGGTGAGGGAGGTTAAGAGGTTCCAACTTCCAGTTACAAAATAAGTGAGTCACAAGGATAAAACGTACAACGTGGGACACATAGTCAATTATAATTAATATCTTTCTATGGTGACAGATGGTAACTAGACTTATCGTGGTGATTATTTTGAAA
The DNA here is from genome assembly GCF_030028045.1 of Hippopotamus amphibius kiboko. Classification (NCBI taxonomy): domain Eukaryota; kingdom Metazoa; phylum Chordata; class Mammalia; order Artiodactyla; family Hippopotamidae; genus Hippopotamus; species Hippopotamus amphibius. The sequence continues at coordinate 132,127,041 of NC_080187.1, read as the reverse complement.
TGTATGGAAATAAAGTAGTATATTGTGCACCAGGAATTAACATAGTATTGTAGGTCAACTGTACATCAAAAACAAACAAACCAGCTCAAAGAAGAAGAGATCAGATTTGTGGTTCCCAGAGACAGGCGTGGGGAGAGGGGCAACTGGATGATGGTGGTCAAAACACACAAACTTCCAGTTATAAGATAAATGACGAGGGATGTAATGTACAACATGGTTAATATAACTAACACTGCTGCACGTTATGTACGAAAACTGCAAGAGTTCTCATGACCAGGAAAAACATATGTTTTTCTTTTTCCTTTCTTTTTGTACCTATATGAGATGATAGATGTTCATTAACTTATTGTGATAATCATTTCATGACGTATCTAAGTCAAATCGCTATGCTGTACACCTTAAACTTACACAGTGCTGTATGTCAATTATAGCTCAATAAAACCGGAAGGAAAAAACAAACAAAAAACTTAGAAGCCACAAAGCCTGTTGGATCTCAAAGCCCACGTCCCCAGGATTGATCAACACCACCTCCTTTAATTAGTATTTAAATGTAAATTTTGCTACTCCTCCCCAATAAGGACATTGTTTTAAACTCTGGATTACCTAGCCCTGAAATCAGTGAAGATTTTCTAGGGATGCTATTACTTGATGTTCCCAAATTCAGTGCACACGCACTGCTTTCACATGCTGCAGTGAAAGCGAGAGAAAAAGGGATGAAGAAACTCATGTGTCAAAAAGAATCTGCAAGTACCTGGCTGGGTACATTCAATTCTTGGTACAAACATGATATATACACTATATTATTTCTAAAAACATCCTTTATATAAGAAAATTAGACTCAGTTCCTTGTAACAAGATGTCATGCTGATGAATTGGAGGTTAATCACTATAAGCCAGTAACAAACCAAGACAGATTTCAGTTGCAAACTGAGTAGTAACCACAAAATTACGAACTCCTAGGAACTAGGAACTATTTCCCACGTTTTGCTGCTTGCCCCCTTTTAAACACATGCAAGCATGCGCGCAAACACACATACACAATGTATGTGTATTCATATTCTTTTTAGTTTAAGTTGGTAAAAAAAAACTAGGCATGTTATAAATATGTGGTTTTAAATGACAAGTGATTAGAATTGTAACTGTGGTAAAGGATTACCGTAAACTAGGACGTGTGGTCACGTATGAGTTAGCCTGGCTGAAAGGGCTCAGCAGGATAATCTGTGTTTTGGCCAACCCTGACCACCTAGGTTGGTACCTCATTCTGATACTACTCTCTCTAGCAGTAAAAGCAAAAGGAAAAAAAAAAAGATTCTCAGGTATTTTGTATTTACAAATGAGAAAAGATTACCCTAGGCCTCCTCTGTTTACTGCCATGAGGAGAATGCCAGCTCTCTGCACCATGTACCAATTAATCCCAAGGTGGAGGAAACCTTGGTACACTTAAAAACCGGACGTAAATACCATTTCATATGTGACAGGCCAATCAGAAACTGTGCATGCACAGAGTGCCCAAACAACCTCTAATCTTTCCTAGGAAGAAGGAAGGAATTTTACAAAAAGAGTTGTTTTAAACATATATAAACTCACTTTGTGACAAAAGTGTTTTTTCTGGGAAACAGCATCAGTATGTTCCACAAAATTTCTCAGGGTGGTTCCTAACAAAAATAATACAAGTTTACATATATTGAGCATAAACTAACTCCTCTAGACTGAATTAAAATTAAATGCCATGGTATGATGATAAGTCAGCTTTTAGTACTGTCTAGCACAGGAACATGTTTTGAAGTGGAAAAACATTCTACTCTATCTTTAAGAAAAGTAAGATTTTATTTTAGCTTCAAGTTTAAGAAAACCAGGGAAACCCTTCTAAGATCATAAATAAGGCAAGGAATTCTCCTCTCATCATCCTATTCAGCCACTGCAATAAGACAAGAAAAATAAATAAAAGGCATACAGACAAGAAAGAATGAAAACTGTCTCTATTTGCAGATGACATGATTGTCCATGTACAAAATCCCAAGAAATTCTAAAAAGCAAAAAACAAAAACAAACCCCAACCCACCTCCTAAAACTAATACACGAGTTCAGCAAATTGTATTTTGATATCCTAGGAGTGAAAAAAAAGTTAAATACTTAGGTACAACTCTGACAAACATACACAGAAATTACATGTTGAAAACTACAAACTGTGAATGCAAGAAATCAAAGAGAAACTAAAATACATGGGGAGATGCATTGTGCTCAAGGAATAGAAGACTCAACATTATACAGATGTCAGTTCTCCCCCAAAGTGATAAACTGATTTGCTAGGTTTAGTGCAATTCCAGCAAGATATTTTAAAATGCAGACATGTTTATTCCAAAATGTGTATCAAAAGGCAAAGGACTAGAATAGCTAAAACAATTTTGAAAGTGAAGAATGAAGTGGGAGGAATCAGTTTGTTTTCAAAATTTGCTATAGAGCTATGCTAATCAAAACTGTGTGATACTGGCAGAGGGATAGACACACACATTAATGGAACAGAATAGGGAACCCCAGAAACAGACCCACACAAATATGCACGACTGATTTTTGACAAAGGAGTAAAAGCAAGTTAGTAGAGGAATGACAACTTTTTCTACAAATAAGGCTTAAGCAGACATCTTTAGGGGGAAAAAAACTCAACCTAAGTCTCATACCTTATACAAAAATTAACTCAAAATGGGCCACGAACCACGTAAAATATAAAACTATAAATCTTTTAGAAAAAACCAGAAGAGAATCTTTTGGGGTCTAGTACTAGGCAGACTTCTTAGACTGGACATCAAAAGCACAAACCACGAAAGAAAAAAATTGATAAATTAGACTTTGGAAAATTTTAAAACTTTTCCTCAGCAAAGACCTTGTTAAGTAGATGAAAAGATAAGCTACAGATTTGGAGAAAATATTTACAAACCATAATCCAGCAAAGGACTAGTCACTGGAGTATAGAATGATTTCTGAAAACTCAACATTAAAAAACAAACAACCAGTTAGATAATCAGAAAAAGACAGGAACAGATGTTTCACTGAAAAGGACATATGGATTGCTAATAAATGCATGAAAAGGTGGTTCAACATCATTAGCCATCAGGAAAATGCAAATTAAAACCACAATGAGATATAATTCCACATCCATCAAAACAGGATAAAATAAAAAATAATGACAATACCAAATGCTCGCGAGGATGTGGAGAACCTGAGTCATTCATACATTGCTGGTGGTTATGTAGAATGGTACAGTCAGTCTGGAAAACAGCTTGGCAGTTTCTTAAAAAACAAAACATGCATCTCCTATAAAACCTAGCAACTGCACTCCTGGGTATTCAACCCAGAAACATGAAAACTTACATTCACACAAGCTATATATGAATGTTTATAGCAGCTTAAAAAAAAAAAATAGCCCCAAACTGGAAACAATCCAGATGTTCTTCAAGGGGTGAATGGTTAAATAAACCGTGCTACATCCCTGCCATGGAATACTGGTCAGCAGTAAAAGAGGACACACAAAAACCTAGATGACTCCATACAGAATTATGCTGAGCAGGAAAAAAATAACTAATCCCCAAATGTTACATACTGTATGATTCCACTTAAAGAACCTTCTTAAAATGACATTTCAGAGATGGAGGACAGATTAGTTGTAACCAGGGGCTGAAAAGGTTGTAAAGGTAGAGGGAAAGGGGTATATAAAAGGGCAACAGGAGATACCACTGTGGTGATGAAAATGTTCTGTATCTTGACTATTTTAATATTAATGTCAATATCCCGACTGTGATACTGTAATATAGTTTTACAAAATATTAGTATGGGGGGAAACTAGTGTATAGGATTGCTCTGTATTGTTTCTTATAACCATGTGTGAATCTACAATTATCTCAAAAGTTTTAAAAAAATTAGTGAAAAAAAGTCTTTCAACAACGATGCATTCATTTGCCATCCTGCAGCAGCCTAAGCAGACAAATGGCTTCTTGCAAATCACATCATTTCCCCATGTAGGCTGTCCAGATGTAGAATTTATCCTGCTCATGCGTTACCACTTCATTAGGAAGTCACAGCTCCAAAGAGGTTAATTTTGAAGTCTTTATTTAGAAATCCCATCTTTAAGCTAAGCTGCATTCTTAGCAGAAGGACCACTTCAGTTATAATAGTTTAGGATTATGTACTACGAAAACGATAAACTAAAGGAAGAATTCAAAAGTAAGCAGTCACAATGATTAGCACAAAAGAATTCCCAAGCCAATTATTGAGCAACTTTCTGAAGGAACAAGACTATTTTAAACTAAAATACATATCCAAGACATGTTTATTGCAGGGTTATTTGTAATACTAAAAAATTGGAAACAACCTAAAAGCTTAATTTGGAGTGATTAAACGAATTGTGCCCATCGCTCTAGCATTATGCAATGGTTACAAATAACAAGGTAGAGCCACACTGGTGCTGCCAGTGAATGATAATCAAGGTAAATTATTAAGCTGAAAAAAGGTGCAGAACAATGCAAAAGAATGGCCCCATTTCAGTCTTCAAAACTATATGAGAAACAGATGATTGAACCTGGTGTACCCCCAAAAAAATTTAAAAAAATAAAAATAAAAAATAAAAAAAATAAAAAAATAAAATGGATAACCAAAAAAAAAAAAAAAAAAACTATATGAGAATATGTGCATGTAAATAATGAGACGTAAATAGTGTAAATAAATGAGACAGTATTTTCAACATTATCTGTAACGATTTGGGGGAAAGGGATGATGACTTGGATGGATGAAAAAGGAATGACTATCCGACAGACATTTTAAAATGCATCCTCACTGTAAAAAAAAAAAAAAAAAAAAAGTCCATTGGAATGCGAATTTAGAATTTTATCAGTCAACTGTGATTAAAATAAGGTGTGTTCATGTTGAGGTGCAACTAAGCCCAAGCGCCACAACTACTGAGCCTGCGCTCTAGAGCCTGCGAGCCACAACGACTGACGCACACGTGCCTAGAGCCCATGCTCCGCAAGAGAAGTCACTGCGAGAAGCCTGCGCACGGCAAAGAAGAGCAGGCCTTGCCACAACTAGAGAAAGCCCACGCAGAGCAATGAAGACCCAGTGCAGTCAAACATGAATAAAATATATATATATCAAAAAAAATCTACTAAAAAAAAAAAAAAAAGATGTGTTTTCCACTTAATTCAACTTGGTTAAAAAAAAAGTTACTTCTTTTATATCATCTCATCTCTCAGATCTGTCACTGAGTGGTTCCTCCTTAAAAAGTGACTAGAACAAGGAGTCACAAACTCATGTCTTTCAAGGAACCCTACATATTAAAAGGAAAGTTATTTGCTCACATAGATTGGAGAAGTGCTGTTTAAAACATAAACAGGAAGTGGATAAGATAATCAGCCTTTTACCTGGCCAGTGCATGAAAAGATGCTTAATGGATTTCACAGCTTGAGAAACACTGAACTTGACCCCCCTCACCTTTGCAATATCCCAGCGTTGTCCATATTACCCATCAAGCAGAGGAAGACAGGAAATGGCCTCAGTGGCTGGCACTATGATAGCACAGGGCATCCACATATAAGGAGCATATGATACACATATGCAAACAGGAGTCAGCAAATCTGCAAGGTACATACGTAGTTCCAAGCAGTTTACGTATCTGCCTCACAATCTTGTTTATACGAGTGTATTTACTAAGACAGAATAAATGTGATAACTCATTCCTATTCAAAAATCATTTGATCAACAGTAAAAATAAAGCCAAGTGCTACTTTACAAAAAGTTCAGTTAAATAAATCTGACAACTGAGAAACTGGGTTCCACAAATGATAAGCAGAACCTTCCCCAGTTATTTGGTAGTTCCCCTTAAAAGGTAAGAATCTTGTAATGGATTTAAATGTGATCTGAGGCGCAACATTAGCAGTATGGGGGGGACACAATTCTAGCAAAAGTGATCAGACAAGTCCCCTCCGCACCCCAACCCTGAGTCATTCCTTTTTTTTTTTTTTTTTTTTTCAAAAAATTTTAAATCTGTCTCACCTACTGAAGATTCCAGATAAACTTCAGTGAAATTGTTTTTAAATTATATATCAATCTGGGAAGGGGTGACACTGATAATATTCCAGCTACCCACCTAGGAGAAATGACGTTTCACTATATTTAAGTCTTCTCTATACTGCTCAGTAAGACTGAGTAGATTTTCCATAAATACATCCTGCAATTTCTTATTATTCTTTGTTTCCTGGATTATATCATTAAAAAGAAATGCAGTGTTCTTAATTTCAAATATATCAAGCAATTCAATTAAGTTGTCCATCTAAACTTTAAGGGGATCCTTCAGGAGCCAGCCTGAGTGAACAGTGAAGGATGATTTGTAATTAGCATGTTAATTTCACCGGTAAATTAAAAAAAAAAAAACTGTAAAACTCTTCAAGGTAGAACTCTTCAAAAGAGTTCTATCAAGTAGGCTACATATTCACCACACAGTCTCATCTTCTGCATTCATTTACAATACTGAGAATTATTAAATCAGATAATATATTGCAAAGCATTTAGAATAGGTTTTGACACAGAGATATATCTTTACTAAATACGAATGCCTGTTGACATTGGAGAAAAATGTCCCCCTGACTCCATTCTCAGCCACTAACTTTGAAGAGGTGGCATTAAAGTGTATGAGGCATGTACTCTGAGTAGACCCCACTGCACCAGCTGTCTGGAGGCTGCCCTCTGGTGCAGGGCTCTAGATGACAGCCCCATAAAGCTGCATGCAGGTCAATACAACTGTTGAACATCCCGAAGCCAGAGAACACCGTGTTTTAACGATCACAAAAGAACACAGAACACCAGCTCTGCCCTCAGACGTGCCCATCAAGGCCTGGCAGGAAAACTCCACTGCTAATGAAATCATCTCTGACCCTTCTCGTCTGGGTTCCCTCTGGCCATCTTAACTTCTGTTCCACCGGGACATCCCGAGATTGGCAGGGCTACTGGAGGGCTGTGGTTCCAGAGGTGCTTCTGCCCCTGCCTCACCTCCCATGGATGTCATCCTCCTCCAGGAACAAGCCCAAGCCATGTGCTACTATGTTATCACCTTGTTTGACTCCAGAGAAAGAGACAGTATTGTTTAATGGTTGGTCGGCGTCAGAAACGACTCTGAAATGTGCAGCTCAAGATAATAAAATTTCACAGTGGTTATCTGAAACTTAAAAAGAAATCAAAACCTCCAACTCGCCATGTCACTTGAGTAAGTTACTTTAATCTCTCTGGGGCTCAGTTTCTTTATCTGTAAAGTGGGTACAGCAGTACTTACCTAAAGAGGCTGAGATTCAATAAAGTGATATTTGTAAAGCACTTGGGATGGTACCTAGCACAGAACAGTGCTCTGTAACTATTTCTTGAATAAGTGAAATAAAATAAACAGAAGTCTACTTTAAACCTTAAGAGAATTTTCTTTAAAAACAGTCAAAATTTTAAAAAGCTAAATTTTAGAATCAATTGCATTTTTAAAGTCATTACTAAACATGAGGTGCTGCATTCACTTGTGCTGGATTATATAACAGACAAAAAACTTACTCTCTTGGGAATTTCCAGAACCCTGTAGCACAGCCAAAATACACTGACCTTGAATACATTGTTCTTGAACAAAGTGGCTGTACTGAACACAGAACTGATGTTACTACTTCATACCTAGCACACAGTGCCGAATGCTCTCATGCTCAATTATCTGACAGTGATGCCAGGATGGAAGAATAATACATAATTTTTAATCTGATTTAAAAGGTATTATGCACTCCCAGAGCACTTACAAGGAACTGCTCTTCTGCTCTTCATGGTTTGCTGTCTGTTCATCAGCAGAAAGACAGCTGGTTTGGGGGCTGGTGATGGGTTTTTCCACTGTTTTCAAAAGGCAGAGAACTACCCACGTGCTAACTTCCAGAGACACTACAGAGATCAGTCACCGGAAATCACACAGCAAAGGTCACTGTCGGAGATCCAACACGTGGCTCCAGGGGCTCCCCCTGCAAGGTCACTACCAGGCTGTGACTCCAGGCAGGACAGATGTGAAAGGGAACGCTGTCAGTCAAAAGGGAGCAGCCCCACCTCCTACTCCACCAAAGGAAACAGACTCAGGGGGCAGGGAGGCGACCTGCTCTGTCACCAGGCCAGTCAGAGACCATTATTTCGACACCCAGCCCAAGGCCGTCTCCATTCCCAACTCCGTTCATCCTTCCTATTGTCAAGGAGCCTGCGGACTAGAGAGAGTCAGAGACTGAGCCCCTGTGCCCACTGGGCTTCTGCACCATGTGACAAACCGCACGTCTTGGCCCCAGTTCGGGTCTCAGTTTTCTCACCTGTAAAATGGGGGGGGGGGGGGGGAGATAGCACAGCAGGCGGATGACTTCCAAAGGGATGCAGATCATGAATAATGAGTAATAAAAGGAGGGATTACGAACCAAGAAACCAAGTCTATCTGTACCTTAGCGTCAAGGATTGTGAGAAAGGAGCCAAAGGAGTGAGATACTTACTTTTTCAAATAATAAAACTGTCTATACAATTAGCTTGAATAGGCCTTACAGATTCTCCGTTCCCCACTGGTTAAGACAACCAGGTGTCATGCAGCACAGTGGTGGTGGAGCCCCTGAGCAGATGTCCCTGCCCTGTGAAGCCTGTAGCAGCCCACGGGCAGAGTTGGTCGTGATGCCCACCGGTCCCCTCTTGTATTCTCAAAACAGGGGTATAATTGCCCATTTCCACTCTCTCTTCCCCCATAAGACTGGCCCAGAGCTGGTCTTACTGAGTTCTGCAGTGTCATTGTGGAACACACACAGCAGGTGCTCAATAAATGACAATATCCCTCACCCCCACCAAAACCACAGGAGCCTACACGGGTCCTCGTCCTAGCAGGTGCTCCTCTCCTCTCCTCTATTTCCCCACTTGTCAGTCCTCATCTAGGTCTTACTGTAATGATCTGCATGCGGGATCCTGACAGTGAACTCAACCTACTTTTCTGAAAAACAACGCCGCTGCTCCAAGCTGCTCCTCTCCAAGTCCAGGGTGAGTGTCTGTGGCACCTATCGCATCTGTGTCCTCCTTAAGCTAAAACGCCACTCTCTCCGCGAGCTATCAGCGTGTGCCTGCCTCTCCCTCTTGCCCGCCGTGGCACTCCCCTGCCTCTGGGTGGCCCCTGCAGTGTACACCATTCTTAGCTGCTCTTTCCATCACTGGCATGTGCAGCCTGAGACGCCAGAGCCACCTGCACCCTTAAGGTCCCCCATTCCTTCCTTGCACAGGACGCTGAAGACTTCTGACGTAGGCCGCGAGGCTGGCCCCTTGGCCAGTACGTCTTCCTAAGAGCCTCCCTGCCCCATCACCACCTTCCCCAAACTCCCGAACTCTGAAGTGGAACTCAGGGCAAGTCCTTGCCTCTTTGGAAGGTTATAGCTAACAGCTTTTAAACTGTAAACTAAGAAAAGCATATGGACCTACCCTACCCAGCTCCAGGGTCAGGTGAATTAAGGGATGGCCCATTTCAAACAAACCACACTGAGCAGCTCACAGGAACGTCTCCATCTGCGGCAAGTGCCACATTCAAACGAAGGCCGTGATCAGGAATTGAGTGCGCCTCTCAACACGGTCCCCCAGGCCCCCTGCCGCCAGCGACACACGTGGGCTGACACGGTATGTGAGCGCACCCCGGGAAGCAGACCACAGCCCTCCCTGGCGCCCGGTGATTACAGGGCCAGGCTGAGTGCAGCCACAAGAACCCAGAAACAAAGCCTTCCGTGAAACCAGACATCGCACAAGGTCACAGAAACAGCAAGAGCTTGTCAATCCCGAAAGCCCTTCGGTGAGGAATTTTCCTAAGCACCTGTGTCCAGCGCCTAACCAACGGCAGGCTGGAAGCATACCTGAGGTGACAGGAGCACAGATCCGGCCACCCTGTGCGAAAGACCACTCAAGGTCACAGGCGTTCAAGAGGCAGAGCTCTTCCAGGCTTTTCTGTGGACTAACACCCAGGCACAGACCCAACAACCAGTTTGAAAACCCCCTTGCCACAAGACAGGCCCCCATCCCCGCTCACGGATGCAGCCTCAGGTGAGTCGAGAGACGAGGGCGGATCGGCACCCCGACCGGGGGCCCTGCGGGGTGACCCCCACGTGCACCTCAGCTACGCAGAGCCCCTGACTCAACCCAGCAGGGCCCAAAGGCGCTCCTGAAAGTCATGCTTCTCGCGTCAAGTACTTGGAAGGCAACTCTGCTAATAATAACTAATAGGCCCTTTTTTTTTCTTTTAAAGAAATAAAATCTCTCTTGCCCCACCTGCCCTCCCTTCAGGAGTTTAAGGAAAATCACCAGAAAGAGAAAACCAAAGTCAGTCAAAAGCTGCTTAAACGATGTACAATTACATGCGATTTACAAAGTCTATGTGTGATGAAAGCCAGAAAGAAGGCTGTGTTCTTGGCAAATGCTCAGCAATGTATTCAAACAAATACTCTTTCAACTCCTGATACCCTTCCTCCCATGACACACCTCCCTAATTTGCAACGATCCGTTCAACAGGCCTGTGGTTCTCAAAGTGTGGTCCAGGACTGGTGACAGCAGCAGGGTCACCAGAGGACTTGTGGGAGACCTGCTGAGTCTGAAAGCCCTGGGAGGAGCAGAGGAGAGGACCCAGCCAGGTGAGACTTCACAAGCCCCCCGGGGTCCTGGTCCCAGAACCACCACACAGGGCAAAGGTCCTTCCCCAGCCGCTCCCTGCCCAGCGTCAGCCAGAGCTCGTGGGCGTCACTCTCCCTCCCACCTCAGAGGGAGCGCAGGACCTGCCCCAGGGTTTCCCTCAAGGGGGACCTGGGGACAGTCCACAGGTGGCGTAACTGTGGTGTCAGCAGTGACAGGACACCCAGCCGAGACACGAGGAGAAGGACACTGTCCAGGGTAGCGTCCCTCAGCTTGTTTGTACACGGTACTCACCAGGGATGCCCTCACCACAGCTGACCATCAGGGAAACACAAAGCAGATCCACAATGAGCTGTCACCTCACACCTGCTGGGATGGCCATCATCAAAAAGACAAGAGACGACAACTGTTGGTGAGGATGTGGAGAAACAGGAGCCTTTATGTCCTATTGGTGGGAATGCAAATTAGTGCAGCCACCATGGAAAATAGTATGGAGGTTCCTGAAAACAGGAAAAGTGGAACTACCGTACAATCCAGGAATCCCACTTCTGGGTACAGACCCAAAGGGATAAAATCATTATCTCAAAGAGGTGTCTGCACCCCCATGTTCGCTGCAGCACTATTCACAATAGACAAGATACAGAAACAGCCTAATGTACATCGAAGACGAATGAAGAAAATATGGTGTGTATATATACACAATGAAATATGTCTCAGCCATAAAAAAGAAGGAAATCCTGTATTTATGACAACTTGGATAAACCTAGAGGTCATTACACCAAGGAAAACAAACTGAGACAAAGCTTAGAGAAAGGCAGATTCTGCAGGCTATCACTAATATGTGGACTCAAAGAAAATGTTGAATTAAGAAAAACAGATAGTAGAACGATGGTTGTCAAGGGCTGGGGGCGTGGTGGAAATGGGGAGAGGCTGGTAACAGGGTTCAAACTTTCAGTTTTAAGATGAATAATGTCTGAGGATCTATGTATAACACGGTGACTGCACTGTATTGTATAAATCAAATGTGTTGAGAGAGCGGACTGCAAGCTCTTACACCCCCCCCAAAAGGAACTACGTCAGATGACAGATATGCTCATTACCTTGATGGTTGGAATCCTTTCACAATGTATAGGAATGTCAAATCATCACTTTCTACACTTTAAAAACCTATAATTTTATTGTCAACTATACCTCAATAAAACTGAAGGGAAACACCGATGCCCAGTCCCACCTCAAGTGGTGATTCGACTGGTGTGAGGGGAGGGCAGCCTGCCTCTAGATTTAAAAGGCTCCCCGGTCATTACAACGAATAAACAAGTTCAGGGCCTCCTGCTGATCCATGACGGATAAAACAGAGACAGGGTAGCACCCAAGAGATACCTGACATGGGGCTGTAGAGGGGCCGTGACGTGAGGGGGGCGGTAAACCTGCAGTCCGGCCTAGGACAGGTCAGGTGTCACCTACGCGGAGGGCTCCCAGGGACCTGGCACCACCAAAGGCTTGATGCAAATGCCTCAGGTATCATCTACCTATTTTCCTCATAAGGAATCTGGGGCTAAGGCAGCTTAGTAATCACACCCCCGACCCGAGTCAGAACTCACACCCAGGACACCACCCAGCAGACATGTGAGCTCAGGCCCTGTTTCCCTGAGCTACAAAATGAGCAGGTGAGACCCCACCTCCTGTTTTCTGATTTCATACCCAACAACCAGTTCATTTCTTCTTTTTTTTTTTAAGTTGTTTTAATTGTGGTTAAATATACATAACATAAAAGTTACCACTTTAACCAGTTTTAAATGCACAGTTCAGTACTGTTAAGTACATCACATTATCACGCAACCATCATCGGTCATCATCCGTCTCTGGAGTCCTATTCCTCTCGGAAAACGGAAACTCTGTACCCATCAAATACTAACTTCCCATTCCCCCTCCCTCCAGACCCTAGCAACCACCTTTCTACCTTCTGTCTCTATGAATTTGATTAATCTAGGAGCCTCATACAAGTGGAATCAAACACTACTTTTCTTTTTGTGACCGGCTTACTTCACTTAGCACAATGTCCTCAAGGTTCATCCATACTGTAGCATGTAGTGGAATTTTCCTTTTTAAGGCCGAATAATATTCTACATTTCTTCTTAAAGAAACAACTGAAACTAAACTCTGTAGTCAAGCTCTGTATTTTCCATGCCTAAAAACACAGACATTACTCTCATGCAACAGACAACTGTCATGCGATTTGTGGTAAACAAATCCTTCAGCCCTTTGTGGGAAAATGTGCAAGACATTCTCCAGTTTTCAATCTCTGCCTTGTATCTTGGCCCCACATTCAGACCAATGAAGCCAACCTGAATCATGAGGGATCCACGACGGTGCTGTGGCCAACAGGACTTACAGCACAACGTTCCTAAGCACAGGAGACGTGGAGGGGAAAGAACTAAAATCTGATTTGAAGGGACCGAGGGAGGGCTCATAAAACCTCAGTGAACGGCCCTCCTCTTTTAAGATCCTCTCTGTTCTGTCACAGTATTATATCTAACCCATAGCCTAATTCTTCAGCTATTTCCATATTGGCAATTGACCAGCAATCAACTCCAGAGGAATAAAAATAATTGATTAAAATGGATTATACAATGAAGAAGAGTTGCTCAAAACTGAAACATACAGAAATAGGGTGCGTTTCAGGCACAGTTTGCTCTGGGCTTCTACTCCATGTTTCAGTGACACTCCCTGTCCTGCCCCCGTCTCCCCAGTGGCTTCATCTTCAGGTTGGCTTCCCTTGTGATTACAAGATGGCTTCAGCACCACTGCAAAGTGCAACCTTATTCACACTGCTTCCCAGAACCACCAAACCAAAGTCCTGAGTAGTGTTCTAATGAATCAACCCAAATTGTACCGTCAACGGTGGCCAGGAAATGCCTCCCGCTGACAGCCTATCCTTTGGGGAAGGGAGGATGCTCTGATCCCCTATGCCAAGCTTGAGATTAATGTCATCCAAAATGTGTGGCTAATACACAGTGCGGGTAGGATCCTCAAAGGAAAATCTGGGTGCTGTGAGCAAAAGGAAATGGCTGCGGGTTCATGTGCCCTGAGGCACCTCACGGCTTAAGCAACAGTTCATGGGAACCCTTGTGTCAATACTCCACACACTTCTTAAGAACTTTTTCATTAGAATATCAAGCTATCTAGCATTACCACGTCCCCTCTCCCCCCTCAGGGAATTGATTCATCCCTTAGGATCAAGTTAGAGTTCACAGGTGCCTTGATCTTCCCTAATTATGGGTATGTTTATAAAGCTGACCTTTCAGGCCAACAGCAGCCACGTTTATCTTTTAGAAAATGCCAGTCACTTCAAGCCTCAAGTTTTGCACAGCCCCCAACATTCTGGATGGGAACATATGATTGGGGGTTGGGCTGAGAACTTCTGAAACACGAGCTGCTTACCTAGTATGGCAACAGCAACAACACAAAAGTATCTGAGTACTGTGGCCAGGGGAGAAGATGATAAAAGTTCCCCTACTGGAAACAATTTTCTAACTTTCTTATCTATACTTGACCTGACCCTAACCAGTATTTATTCAGAAAGAGAGGCAGGCAAATATGAGGCAAGATTCTTTAATTCTGACCTTAGAACATCAATCCAGGTATTTATAAGGAGCACTTTGGATCAAGGAGTAGCAATGGATCTACCCACAGGGGAGAAGAATGAGTCTAACCATCAACTCAACATCCCCTCACTTGGGCTTCCCTGGTGGCGCAGTGGTTAAGAACCACCTGCCAATGCAGGGGACATGGGTTTGAGCCCCGATCTGGGAAGATTCCACAGGCTGTGGAGCAACTAAGCCCGTGCACCACAACTACTGAGCCTGTGCTCTACAGCCCATGAGCCACAACTACTGAGCCCATGCGCCACAACTACTGAGCCCATGTGCCACAACTACTGAAGCCCATGCTGGACAACAAGGGAAGCCACTGCAATAAGAAGCCTGTGCACTGTAATGAAGGGCGGTCCCCGCTCTCCGCAAATACAGAAAGCCCATGCACAACAATGAAGACCCAATGCAGCCAATAAATAAAAAGTAAAATAAATACATTAAAACAAACAAACAAAACACCCCCTCACTCAACAGCAACCACAACCCCAGGATCAGCAGACACTGTGTGTGGTGTTTACTCACTTGCCGTGGAAAGAATAAAGACTCCTGCCCCTGGTCCATACTCTCCCTCCCCTTGCCCACCTGAAAAAGGAGCTTTTGAAGTCTTCCTCCATTTGAATTCTTCATACACCTTTCCTGTGTTCAGAATAGCCTGTTCCATGTTAATTCCATGGGACAGAGCCTACTACTTACTCCATGAGGAGTAAAAAAATATATACCTACCAAAAGTAACAGCCACTTTCCAAGAGTTCCCCTTTTTCCAGAGGCTAGAAAGTGTTAACAAATCAACAGTAAGAAAATATTTACACATGTAAAACAGCAATTTTTAATAACATTGGTTTAAGGTTTATTTCACGAATTTTGTAAGTCAGAAAACTGATCCTCAAACACCTGTTTCACATTTTCAGAAATTTTCAAATTACTGCACCATTGCCATGGGGTTATATCTTAAAGGAAAGAACGTATGCTTTTAGTTCAACTAAAACGCTATGCTTATTCACAGTCTGGGGGTCTCGGCGGAGAAGCCCTCGACGCGTGCGTGTAAAGAACATGAGCAGCCTGTGCATTTGACAACTCAGCTGTGCCAGCTGGTCTTTCCCCACCTAAGCTGCTGTGAATACACCACCAGAGGGGGGGACCTTTAAGCGATTCCCATGCTGTTAAAAAATTAAAAGCCTTCCTGCCTACTTCAAAAAAAACTGTAGGCAGAACAGGAGAAGGAAGGAGGAAGGGAAGGAGGGAAAGTCAGCCTGAACATCCGTAACCTGATCAGCACGGTGCTGGGAAGCAAAGAACACCCTGGGCTTTATAACAACTGCCAAAAACTAAACAAACAAGCAAACAATCCAAACCTAACCATGCCCTTAAAGTTTTCCTCTCCCTTATCATTGAACATGTTCCTTCTGAAACAAAGGCCTTATCTCTTGCATAAGTGTGCCTGTTTGTAGATGAACTTCAGTGGGCAGCCCAAGCCCTGGCCTGAGAGCTATTCTTTCCAGGACGCCTTCGGGCCGCACCAGAGTTCACTGGGGGTGAGGGGGCACGTCCTGACTCAGACCAACTGCCTCACCTTCCACTGCACCATTTTTTTTGTCCCTTTTCCTTGTCAAACACTCATGTATATGTGAGTACACACATCTGCACGTGGGTTTGCTCCACTCAGAGGAATCTGGGAGCCCCCAGGCAACAGTGGTGAGGACAGAGAGAGGGAAGGATGGGCGGGCGAACAGAGGGGTGGGGAAGAGGAGGAGAACATGCAGGTAAAATACCCACGAACCCTACTTAGCCTGGTTCTCCAGACAAAATATCAACTGTCCCACCACATGTTAGGAAAGCAGAGCAGCAGGAGCAGCAGGGTCTCTAGGTCAGTCCCTTCCTGATCTCCACAGCAGGCACTTGGACGGAAGGATGCACAATGGATGGAGTCAACAGAAACAGCACAGACATCACCACCCTGAGCTGAGGACCCCGCTGGATGGAGAGCTGCCCTTCATCAAACAATAGTGACCCAACTCTCATCAAAAACCCCCACTCAAAGCTTCATTCATTGAATTAAGCCAGATGGAGCTATTCTCCAACTTTTAATGCTCCAAGAGACTGCCATGGGGAAGAATAAGACACAACTGGAAATTTCTTATCCACTAATGGTTTCTAAAGGTTTAGGGGTCAGAAATCTCTTTGAGAATCTGATGACTGTAGGGGACCCTCCAGCCCAGAAAAATGCACACAGACAAACCGTGACAATATTTCACAGTTTCGTGGACTCCCACACCCTCAACCTACCCCTCTACTCTACTCAGTTCAAAGGTCCTAGGGGTAAAAATCTGCCTAAACCTCTCTTGCCCTAAGTTCTAACTCCAGCAGAAGGACATTTGGTCAGCCAATGGTGACTCACCATCACCTCCTACTTAGAAGTCTGCCAATGCGGTGGACACCCCAAATTCCATATCCAAGAGGAGTTCCACATTGGATGCCACCAGCATGCAGAGCCGGGGGACAGCTGGGAGGGGAAGGGACTTGAGAGGCAGCTAATGGCCCACGTGCACCCAGAGAGCCA
Source organism: Hippopotamus amphibius kiboko (assembly GCF_030028045.1). Lineage (NCBI taxonomy): Eukaryota > Metazoa > Chordata > Mammalia > Artiodactyla > Hippopotamidae > Hippopotamus > Hippopotamus amphibius. The sequence continues at coordinate 132,110,148 of NC_080187.1, read as the reverse complement.
CAGAGAACAGGGAAGACCACAGAAGGGCTAAGACAACGTGCCCCAGGACAGAAGGGGCAAGGACCTTAAATCCTGCTTCAGAGAAATTGTGCCTGGGAAAACCTCTGAGCATGTGCCGTGATGTGTACGTTTAAAAACAAAACAAAACAAAACGGCCACGCTTAACGAGCGTAAAAGCTGTGCTGCGGGCACGCTCATCAGAAGGTGGTAGAGACTCATAAATCCCCAAGCAAACGAGATGCAGCAAAGACCCACGTCAGCGCTGGTGGATGAAAGTGCCAATGAGCCTCCTTTGTATCCTGTCTAATTAAACCTTTTTTCACAAATGCCAGCAATCAATAAAAAATTATTTCTCCTTCAATTTGGGCTCCAGTTTTAATTACTAGTAGTGTAACACACTGATTCTGAGAGCATCTGATGTGCTGGGACATACTTCTCATCAAGTTTAAAAGCAAGGAATGATGGCAAATCATCTTCCCATTCTCCCTGTACGCAGGCAGCTCTGCTGCTAGACTGAGGGTTTAGGAGGATCCTGGGAATGGGCCCAGGAGTGGAGCTCTAGGAATTTTTACAGAAAAAGAACAGAAGGGAGTCAGCAGAAAAAGGGAGAATATGAGTTAACTTCCATTCATTTTCTGACGGCTTATGCTTGTTAGAGCAGAGATAGGTGAGTCTGGCAACGATTTAAAGGGTTTAAGTGACTTCAACAATATCACACAAAACAAACCCCTTCGTGGACAAATCGGTCACAAGATGCAGACCAGAAAGGCAGAGAAATGTTACTTTTTGATGCTGTTTGCTTACAAAGAAAATATTACGTTTTTCTGTTTAAAAGTTTCCACAAAACTGAGTAAAATATTTATTCACCCATTTAAAACTCTTGCGGGCTCTTTTGATACGTTCTGTGTCAAAAAGAGTTAAAATAAGAGGTGAGATAAACTATTTTTTTGCAAAAAACATCAAATGGGGTTATATTTCACATTGGCTAAATGTATTAATATGTAAACTCTGAGTGGCCTGAATGGTGCACTTTTACTTTAAAATCTGATAACTCTTGCACAATGCCACGGTGTAGAAAGAGCATCTGATGAATATTTTCTTTGGCGAGACTATATATCAACTGAAGTCAAAGTTATAGGGGAAAAAAATCTCAGTGCAGCTGATATCAGGAGACCTCAGTCCAATTTCCTGGGAAAATGAGCTCATCCAAGGTTCTGAAGTATGGCCCGCGTGGGAAAATACCTATGGATTTCCAAAGAGTCTACCCCCTCCTCCAGCAGAGTGGTTTTCTAACTCTAAGTCTGGCTGTCTCTCCATCAACCTGAACTTCACCTCAATGCTGAAAGGCACTCTCCACCCAGCTGCAGGCTGCACGCTGTGGAACTCTGGGAATTCCTATTATTTAGCAGCATTCTCAGGAAAACCTCACCCCCCACACAAACACACAAATATTCAAGCAATGCTAAGGATCTCAGCTGGGAGCTAAGACAGGCACAGCGCTCCCCAGCTCTCCCTATCCTACCAGCCCCAGCAGGAAGTGTGGCCCCCACCAGCCTGGAATGAAACAAGCAGGGTGCAAGTCGGAAGTTCTGCCATGCTCACTATCCCGTGACAACCTACTTTAACTAAGAGCCACGCATTTTAATATAGTAAATTCCATCATTTCTAAAGACATATCAGGGTAAAACCTACCTACGAGGTCGTTATACTTGCAACGTGGTGAATACCAAAAATTAAAAATATTTTCTGCGTTATATGAAGCAGTCATAAAGCGTTTTCATTACATTTTTATTTTAAAAGTGTGTAGACGGGAAAAAGGAACCTCATTTTTGGTCTCAATTTCTCAAAATTTCATGAAGAGGCAGAAAAAAATACAAGCCACGTCCTACCAGGTAATTACGGTTTATGCCTCATGCACTGACATACCCTTTCCTACTTCACAGTGGTAGCAACCTTGACAGAAACACCACTTCCTAACAAAAGCACAGCACAGAATTACAGCCTACCTGGAAAATAAAGATGGAACAGAAAAATCCATGCCTAGAAAAGATATTTTCTCTGAACTATTAAAAACACTACTGCTGAGATGGCTCTTCCCCTAGTGCACTTATGAGGGGATCACTTAAGAGATCACATAAGAGATCACGTTTTACAGGCACGTAGAAATGAACTATTTACAACTAATGACCCAGAGAACACAAAACAAATACAGTTGGGAATATTAATGATTCCTACTGACCCATGCAAAACTCTTATCTGGGTTTCCAATAGTTCAGAGGGCATCCTGGGAGGATAGGGGTCAAGGGCATATCTGGGGGAAGCCCACTCTTAAATCGTGCAGCCCTGGAATAAAGTCGCTAGCTAGATGAAATGGAGCCTTTCTACAAATAAAATTATCAATTTCTCACTTGCCTAAGTAACCTCCTGTTGAGTAACTTGAATTAAGAAAGTAATTGACTTAGTACAGAACTGCAGGTACAAGATGATCAGGACAAAACACTTTAAGGTGCTGCAGCTTCTGGTGCCCGCATGAATAAATCAATAGGTTTGATTTCCACCACCCACAGCTACAGCACCCACTTTGGCAGAGGTTAACACTGTTAAGTTTTTAAAAAGAGGACTTCAATAGAGATACAAAAACAGGTCCCTGTAGACCCATAGAGAGTGAAATAATCAAGAAATGGGTTATTCAATCACTAATTCAACTACTCAAATATATGAAGATATGTTAAGAATGACACCCACCCCCCCCACCTCAAAAAAGAGAGACAAAACCACCACCGCCTCTGCAACTACCACAGAAAGAATGATCCTTGAAGCATGGAACGTAATGATTAGTTTTTCTCTGTCAATGGATGAAAGTTATCGTTAATCATTCATTAAAGTGGAATTTTCAGAATACCTACTTCATGCTTATTTGGTTAAGATATAAATCCATTAGGCAGGAAATCAAGGAAAAGTGGCGGTCGCAATCAGAAGAAAGAACCAAAGTGCGCACTTGCACTTAGCAAAGCCAGGTGGAAGGGGACGAGGACTTCCAGGGATTAGGAAAGCCTTTACGGGACGCCATTCGTCACTTGGGTGATGGATGATTTATCAGTATTGAATTATTTAAACCTTAGAATGAATGAACTAGGGGAATTCTGGTGCAATGGAAAACCCTCCCAGATACCCCAATGACTTAAGAATGAAGAATACCTGTCTGGTCCTGAGAGTGCTCTGTTGCCCGCTTGAGGTCCAGCTTCACTCCCATCCCTGCCCCCTCCCCTCCACATCTCCTCAAGCTGCGTCTGACCCTGGCCTCGACAGCTAACACCTTTCCTGCTCCTGCCCCAGCCCAGCTCCCCAGCCCCACCAGCCACCATGCAGGACTGGGAGCCCTCTCCCACGTGTGCCATCAGCACACCCACCATGGGACGCTCATCACTGCCCACCTGTCTTCTCCCTGCTGGACCATAAACTTGAGGAAAGTCCTTGAGGGTGGTGCCTCAAGGTGCTGGCTCACAATATGTGCTGGCTGAGGAGTGAGCTGTCAAATCCCAAGGGAAATTTCTGCAATGCTAGAGTACTGTAAAGTATGTGGCCACTCTAAATGGAGGTAAGATTAGCCTGAACTAGAGAAACACAAGTTATCTAGCAAACTGTATGACATTTTCTTTTTAAAGTCCTTTCACTTCTATTGCTCAGACGCATTCGCATCATATCTCTAAATAAGAAATGTTGGCATGATTGCTTGGTTTCAGAAAGAGAGAAAGAATATACTAAGTTTGTATCCATCCCAGAACAAAGATTGAGATGTTAAGTCCTGGGTTTATGCAATAAAGAGCAAATCTTCCGGAAAAAAACAAACTGTGCTATATCCATCCAAAGGAACATTATTCAGCCATTAGAAGGTAACACACAGCATGGCAACGACCATAGATAATAATACTGTATTGCATATTTGAAAGTTGCTATGAGAGCATATCTTAAAAATTCTCATCACGACAAAGAAATTTTTTAAGTATGTGCAGTGATGGACTTATTGTGGTGATCATTTTATAATACACACAAATAATCAATTTCGTATGTTGTACACCTGAAACCAATGTTATATGTCGATATACCTCAATAAAAAATGAAATAGACCAAAAAAAAAGATTACAATAAAACTACAATTAAAAGTCTTACGATTATAACGTCAAACTTTTTAAAAGAGGAATGAAGGGCTGATACATGCTACCACATGGATGAACCTTAAAAATATAAGTGAAAGAAGCCAGAAACAAAAGGTCACATGATGTATGACTCCACGCATATGAAATGCCTGGAGTAGGTAAATACATAGTTACAGACCAGCAGTTGTGAGAGGCTGGTGGGAAGGGGAAGGAGGGAACTGCTCAATGGCTACAGAGTTTCCTGTTGGGCTGATGAAAATGTTCCGGAACTAGACAGTTAGAGATGGGGGTTGCACAATATGATGATGAACTAAATGTCACTGAATTGTTCACTTTTCAATAGCTAATTTTATGTAATGTGAATTTTACCTCAATAAAAAATAAACTTTTTTTTTAAAAAAGCAAATGTCCCACCACATACGTGGGAAAGGAAGTCTTAAAATAGACTCTCAATGGCTCTGAAAACACATGGCACCTTACTGGAGCCGTGGATTCAAAGACAATATGAAGAATTACCAAGGAAACAGTGTCATTAAAAAAATACGCCGGAAATTGGTTAAACTGGTTTAGTATTTGCTATTATTCTATTACCTCTAAAAACTCTTCACAGTATTTATAAAGTGTCCCCTTTCTCTGTGGCGAAAGCCTGTATCTGTAATGAAATCTAATTTCTCTTATTCAGTAAGTCCCCAGCATTCTCCTGCATGAAATTCCTTGGCTGTAAACACCAGACCAACTGTGTTACTCGTGAAGGTTGATGATTTTAGCAAATGAATATTTTATTTTTACTTCCAAAAGTCCTCTTTTTCTTGTCTTGTGATAAAAGTAATGTAACAAAAAAGGGGGGGGGGGAGAAAAAGAAAAAAAAGATAAGCTTATTTGTGAATATTCCTCCCCATTATACACTGTAACATTCTTGGTACTTTTTTCTGATTAATAAGGAGAAAAGTCATATCCTGGTTAAGACAGAAAAGCCCCATGTGATTAAGAGCTCTACTAAGCAATGAAGAGCTGATCCTGTAGTGAGGAGGTGTGGGTTGAAGGAAGACCGGGTGTTAAATATGCAAACTGAGTACCTATTTATTCCTAATACAGCAGCAGCAAGAACAAAGCAGATGCAATGCCAAGCGTTCTCATTAGCAACAATTATGCTCTCCAGAAGAAGAAAAAAGCTGAAACACGTACCCACACCTGGGACATGCACATGGCAAGGACGCTCCTCAGGGACCCACGAGGGGAAGAAATGCTTTAAAAACAAGACACTCACTGACAGCCACTCATGTTCAAGGTGTCACCCTGGACAGGACAGCATCACTGATGGGGAGCACCGCTAGACATGCACAGCAATGCCATGCGCTTCCATTACTGAAACTGCATCCATGTTCGCTGCGGCATTTTTCACAAGTCAAGATACCCATATCCAACCGAAACATCCACTGATATTTGAGTGGAAAAAGAAAATGTGAGATATCGCTGCATCACATATACATGTGTGTGTGCATGTACACACACACCTACAAATGCGTGTGTGTATATACACATACATAGATTATTCAGTCATAAAAGAGAAGGAACTCCTGTGATTTGTGATAACATTCATGAATCTGGTAGACATTATGCTACGTAAAATAAACCAGACAGAGAAACATAAATATCGCACAGTCTCACTTCTATGTAGACTACAGAAAGTCAAACCCATTGAACCAGACATATCTGCCAAGGGCTGTGGCGTGGGGGAAATGAGGAGATGCTGGTCAAAATGTACACACTTTCCATTATAAGATGAATAAGTTCTGAGGATGGAATGCACAGCCTGTAATAACACTGTTTTGTACAGTATCAATGCTTGAAATTTGCTAGGAGAGTAGAACTTAAGTTCTCACCACTAAAAAACAAACAAAAAACCCAGGTAGCTAGCAACATAGTAGATGTGTTAATTACACTGGTTGTGGTAATCATTTCACAATGTACACATATATTAAATCATAACATTGTATACTCTTAAGAAAACTAATTGTGGTGATGGCTATATGGATGACTCTGAAGGTACTAAAAGCCATTGAACTGTACACTTTAAATGGGTAAATTGTACGGCATGTGAATAGTATCTCAGTAAAGCTATTACTAAAAAAAGAGAAAACCCCCAAAACTTGTATGTCCCTTGTAAGCACATGTGGATGACCAAGCAGCCTGGAGGCAGCAGAAGCAGGCAGGCCTTACTCAGCCAGGTGGTCTCCAAGGGCCCCTCCAGCCCAAGCATTCAACATGAAGGCACAAAAGAGGTTAAAGCCACGTAGCCCAGTTTTAACAGGCGAGTGTGCACCAGAATTTACGGTTATAACTTGGATGAGGCTAAGGCCCAGGGATTTCCCAAGGGATGCTGCATCCCTCCCAGGGTGGGGCACGCTGCCCACTGACACAGTCACAAAGCCTCACAGGTAAGGGAAAGGTGGGGGGCTGGGCGCCTGCTCCACCCAAGGATGACAGTGACACAGTGCTTTGCTGTAAAAACACAAAACAGAAGTCCCAGCCGTGTCAGTTGTACAACGTCAACGGTTGCTTTCACCCCTAATTTACATCCGAAATCGCAACACTGAAAATTACACAACAGGATGGAGAAAGAGCTCAATACACTGAGAAAGACAAAAGTCAGAAAGAAAGAAAAATGAAAATATTTTCCTTATCTAGGCTATGTCAGACGAACAGTAGAAAATGTCCATATTAAATAACAAGAGATGGTCAAAGCTGTATGTATACACATTACGTTGGTTTCCATTTTCTCTCAGATGTCTACTTTTTCTTTTAAATTTAACTTACATATTTGAATGAATACGATCTCCATAACAAAAAAAAAATTCAATTTTTGGGATGTGTACATTTTTAAAAGGTGCATTTTTTTAATTGAAAACGTCTTTGGAATAGGTGATACAATCACATGGTTCAAACATCAAAATGATACGAAAAGGTATACATTTAGGAGGCAACAACTTCCCTGAGTTTCTTGGATATTCTTGAACATTTCTTTAACCAAATGCAACGGTCACTGTACACACACAAGAATTACTGTCGTCGTTGGACAGGTAAGTGGGATCATTACAAGAGGTGGGGAAACGCACACTGCAGTCTCTGTATGGAAGCGCCGTATGCCTCAGGCATGCTCCCAACAGGGAATAAATGATACGAAGGCACGACTGGCTGATAGAACAGGTGAGGAATAAAAGGCTGTGTAGTTAATACCTAAGTTTTCTCCGTGTCTCACATTAGACCATGAGCGCCCTGAAAGCAAGACCAAAGGCAAATTCAGCACTATCCCACCCACCCTCCCCACCCCCGCCCCAGCACAGTGCCTGGCAGTGAGAGATGGCCAACAAATGTCTGTTGAAAAGATGCATCAATGATAGTTATCACAGAGGAGTTAGGACTGAATGGGACCTGCAGGATACCCCAGGAGGAAAGGCTTGTCTGGCAGGGTATGAGCTCAAGCCCAGGGGTGAGACCACCAGACTACTGGCTGGGAATGCAATTAGAGGGTCTGCCTCAAACCTCAGCAGGAAAGGGCAGGGTCCCACAGAGCTAGAGGCTCACGTGGGCTCTCCTAGCCTAGGAGGGGGTTGTGTCTAGCCTATACCCCTGGCTCTGGCCAACTCACGCAGGTAGCCAGTCCTGGACCAGCTATGAAGTCAAATCACGAGGGCGTCACCCCTGGCTGGACCCCTCTCTGTGAACTGTGGGAGGACATCACTTCCCTACCTGCTCTGAACGCTACCCCTTCCACCCCATCCTCCCATGACTTGGTGGCTGCTTTCCTCTTCCCCAGTTTGGCCCTGGATGGTGTTCTTTCTCTCTCTCTGCCTCCGTCCCTGAAACTCACTTGGGACCCAGCAAGAGCTGGAAAGCTGTGTGCTGACAGACATACTGCAGGGAGTGATGATGGCATGTCTCCCTGAGACCCCAAGCCATCAAAGCCAATGACAGCCAATAACAGATGTACAAACAACCCAAGTGCCCAGCCTCGCCCCTGCAGGCTTTCCCACGGGAGAGCACTCTGGAACTCAGAGCCAGGGGCACCTTCCACATAGAGCTGCAGAATCCCCACCACAGGGTGGGTCACCTGTCCACTGGCCACATGGCACCGAGGCCCAGACTCTCCCAAGAGGGTGAGCAGCCATACAGCTCTGTGCTAAACCCACCTCTGGTTCACTCTGCACTTGGCACAAAGAGTCTGTTCAGAATATGTGTCCCTTTAAAATGTCCAAATAACTTAGACATTAAGAAGCAAATGATACCTGCAAGAAAAGAGCGGAGCAACGGTTCCCTTCCCCTGTCATCACTGAAGCGTTCTTTGGTCTGTATCAAATGATGGGCAATCAGAAGACAGAAGAAACAGAACTTCTTACATAACACTCTGCAAACCGGGCAGGGCCTTAGAGTTCCCAAAACAGCAGCTCTCTTTTGCCAGAAAAGAAGACATCCTAAAACCTCCTTCATGGCAACGGGGAACTGGACTAGCCACAGCCCAGGCATCACAAGATGGTGGCAGGTCTGCCTCCGTCTCCTGGCAGACGCCCATCGCAGGAGCCAGCACGAACGCATCTGCGGGGATGTGCGCTCAGCTCAGCAGGAGACACAGGAGGACCCACGGAAATGGCCAGAGTGTTCAAGCCTCCTGGTCAATAATGGCACTTGTATTACAGCTATCGTTATAAAAATCCGTAACACTTCAAGAGATCATTATGGGGCTATTAAAAAGATTTTGCATCCAGTTTTCGAGATGACTTAGGCAGAATGCCACCACTGCAGTAATTACTTTATTTATCACTATGTAAACGGACCTTAATGCTTCATTAAAAAAGAGAAAAACGATGATGTTCTCTTGCAAAAACCAAGTGAAAGTGGCAGCAAAGGCACTGGTCCTGTCTGCAAATACTGGTCAACTCAGGTAAGTCTCAAAGTGCTTCGGGACAGGCGGCAAAACCGTTTGAGGAATGAAAAGCTAGCAGCATTCAGTAACCCTACAAGTCATACTGTGGTTTAACCTCAGCGGGCCAGTGCAGACACCTATTTTATTTGCAGGTTACAGGCAATTTAACTTTGAGACCTGATACACAGAGATATTTTAAACATAATACATACCCAAGGATCTAAAAATGCCTTGGAAATAGTCAACTTTATCTGATACATCACCCCAGACGCCTACAAAACTTAAATCTTTTTCAAAATTCAGTATAGAAGTGGTTAAGAAATCTTCTGACATACATGCATAGCAACAATTTCCAGGTTCTTGCTTGTGTTGGCAATTTTGCAAGGACATGAAGCTATTTCTATAGCACCTTGCTGCAATAATCCGTGTGTTCACCAAATGGACCACACAGGGGGCCCTTCGCCTGTGATGCAAGGGAAGGCCTTTCCCACGTTGGACCAAATCCTGGAGGTACCTGGGCACTTACATTCTAAGATACTGGAAAGCAGGAAAACACACTAATTTCAAAGACAAGACTCATTAAAATGAAGTATACATGGCCTGAACTTAACGCCGCAGTCCTTTCAGGGACACCCCAGTGCCACTTTATGTAAACAGGCTGTGAATGTAAGCCACAAACACCTACCCTGAGATGCAGACACTAACATTCCCCAATTTGGGCTGAGCTGGTTAGGTATTTTGCCTCAAGTTTTCCAGCTGTGAAGAGAGGAAAGTCCACCTTTCTCTGAGGGTGTGTGTGGGGGGGTGTACACTTATAGGTGTATAATTGCTGTTGTTGATTACTCCATTGGTAGGATGTCCTATTTTCTATACCGAGTGATGTGGGGGAGAAGGTGCTAGGTAAAAGGTAAGAAATAGAGTCCTTTCCAGAAGACAAACATACTGTGTTGTGTCTCCTTCACAGAAGTATTCTAACTTCAAACAGTTAAGTTAAAGGCAATCCTGCCCCATTGATGGATCATCACGCTCCCCCCCCTTTTTTATTTTGGCTGCATTGGGTCCTCGTTGCTGCATGCGGGCTTTCTCTAGTTGTGGCAAGCGGGGGCTGCTCTTCACTGTGGTGCATGGGCTCTCGGCATGCGGGCTTCAGCAGTTGGAGCACGTGGGCCCTAGAGTGCGTGGGCTTAGCTGCTCCACGGCATGTGGGATCTTCCAGGACCAGGGATCAAACCCGTGTCCCCTACACTGGCAGGCAGATTCTTAACCACTGCGCCATGAGGGAAGTTTCTATATTATCACTCCTAAGAGCTACTTCCAAATGCAGGTATGCACATCTTTTTTCTACTTCCATCTCGCAATACACTGAGCAAATAGATTTCTACTCTGACACATTATGGGGAAGATGGTACCCTAAGCAAATAGGCTTGATCCTGCCTCCCTGCCAGGCCCCTTCCTGAGGTAACAAGGACAACAATCTATAACGTCTGCAGGCAATGCCTGGGGTCAAGGGACTTTGCGGGGGCGGGGCGGGCAGGGACTATCTTCAGAAGAGAGGGCAGGTGTGATTCCCCAAGGTCAGCGCAGCTGAGCATCCACATGAACGGAAGAAGGCTTTGCACCCCCCTGAAACCCCAGGGAAGGGGGCTTCAATGGGAGGCAGCACAGTTCCCAAGCCTTGTGGCCAGGAGACGCGGGGATCAGAGAACGCAGCAGTAGGCTATCTGTTCCCTCACTTTTGGCATCTGCCACTTGCTACTCTACCACCAGTTGCGTGACACAGGCTGGGACCTGCACGGCTGCTGAGGGCGGCCAGAAGTAGGAAAAGGGACAAGGGGCTGAGGGAGGGCTGTGCGAGCTGAACTGCAGGTGCCACTTGCTGAAGTAAAATGAACGAAGCAGAGGAAAAGTTTAATGAAAAAGTAATGAGAACACACACAGAGGTGCAATTGTAGCTTAAAAACGTTCTGAATTAAAAATAAAACAATGAAAAAACTTAACAGGAAAGCAAAAAGTCTCAGTTAAACAAGATGACCAAATTCTAAAGACCTGCTGTACAACACTGTACCTGTAGTCACAATACGGTAGTAAATCTCATGTCAAGTGTTCTTACCATGATAAAATAAAATTTTAAAAATAAAAAACTAAATTAAATGAAGAGAAAATACCTATTGCTCTAGAGTATCGACTTAAAGTTCTGGAAGATTAAGGAGAAGAAATGTAGGCATTAAGAAGCAAGGAGTAGGGACTTCCTAGGTGGCGCAGTGGCTGAGAATCCACCTGCCAATGCAGGGGACGCAGGAAGATCCAGGAAAATCCCACACGCTGCGGAGCAACTAAGCCTGTGCGCCACAACTACTGAGCCAGCGCTGTAGAGCCCGTGAGCCACAACTATTGAGCCCATGTGCCGCAACTACTGAAGCCCACAGACCTAGAACCCGTGCTCCACAACAAGAGAAGCCACGTCAATGAGAAGCCCGCACACCACGATGAAGAGTAGCCCGTACTCTCTACAACTAGAGAAAGCCCTGTGCAGCAATGAAGACCCAACTCAGCCAATAAATTAATTAAAAAAGAGAGAAAGAGATTCAGAAAATTATTTAAAAAAAAAAAAAGAAGAAGCAAAGAGTAAGAACACGGAATTGGAATTCATGAATCAAAGGATAAGACATTTGGAGGACCGACCCGGGAGAGACAGAATTACGGGGACAACAGGAGTTCAGCAAATGTACAGCCTGGTGGACAAAGCAGTGATTTAATGCTGGTATGTTAGCAGAGTACTTTCAACTGGTAGGCACCAGCAGGACTGAAAATAACAGAACTTTTAAATGAACAATTCCATAAGAACTGAGAAAAACAAAACAGTAAAATAAGGGGCAACCACTGAATAACGTGAAAGGAATAAAGCAAAATTGATCAGTTAGCACAATAAAGACAGACAGGGCAGAATTTCCCTGTTAAAGGACAAGGCTACTTTGGATTTTAAAAGTCCAGCTCTATTTAAAACAAAAACAAAACATGGAACCTGCCCAAAACAAGGCAATAAAGAGTTTAAAAAATGAAGAGTTGAACAAAGGTATACCAAGCAAGTACAAATACAAGGAAAGCAAGGGTGGCAAGATAAAAATCAAATAAAGAAGGATTCAAGGCCATAAGTATTAAACTGAACAAAATGGGATATTACATAGTGATAAACATGTGGTCTGAGGCAAAAATAAGAATTATACATCCTATTATGCATCGAACAAAATGGCAGGTGAACACATTAAGCAAAAGTTCTTAGAAATATGACAGCTTAAAAAATATAGAAGACACTTTAACATACCTCTCAATTTGACAGTAAAAACAAACAGATTTGGACGCTCTGAATATAATGCAATCAAAAAGTTTGATTTATCAAAAAGAGAAAATGAAAGCTTTGTATTTTACCAAGGATATAATTTTTTTATGTCCATGGAACAATTAAAACTTGATCATGTACTTGGACACAAGTAAACTTTAATAAATCTCCTAAGATAGAGATTTCACAGCCACATTCATAGATGGTAATAAGATATCAAAAGATACCCCAAAGGAAATTTATTGACATGCTTCTAAATAATCTCAGAATCAAGGGCAAGTAAGTATTTTAATTATAAACCATCTAGAAAATAACAAAGAGATAGATCTCTCAAACCAAAGGTACAGAGCTAAAGCTGTTCTTAAAGAAAAGCTATAGCCTTAAATGCCATTATTTTAAGAGATTAAAAGTAAAATGAGACAGGCATTCAACTTAATAAACTTAAGTTAAAAGGAATAGGAAAAGCGAATTAATAAAGATTACATACTGAAATTAAATTAAAAACTAATATTGAATATAAAATTAATATACCAAGTTCTTTGAAGAGAATAAAATATACAAATCTCTAACAAGTTTGACTAAGAGGAAAAAAGGACGAAAGCAAAAATACGCATTAGTAATGAGGAAGGGGTTATTACCATGGGTATCAAAAAAATTTTTTAACAATATTATGTACAACTCTGTGCAATAAACTTAAATTTAGGCAAACTAATTTCCTAGCAGGTAGGAAATATCAAAATCTAGAGAAAAGGTAAAGAGATGAATAGAATAACTATAATATATTCTGAAAAATTAAAGAATGTGCTTTAAAAGATTTTTTAAAGTAGGGTACAGTAGGGTTGAGGGAGATACCAAGCCCAGGTGGTTTTCCAGTTGATTTTTCCTTAATATTTAAAAACTAGAATTTCCTGTATTATGTAAGTGCCTTCAGACTTTAGAAAAGGATGAAATTCTTCTTAAATCATTTAAAAAATATAATCCTAATATGAATACCTGATACAGTTCAAATAAGGAAGAAACTCCAGACCCATCCAAAGACTGCAGTCATAAAAATTAAATAAAGTAACAGCAAATCAAATTTACTAACATATGAAAGGAATACCACACCATAACAAATCAGGGTTATTCCAGGAATGTAAAGATGATTCAGTATTGGGAAATCTAATCAACGTAATTTATTACACCACAAAACAAAGGCAAAAGCTTATAATTATCGATGTATCATGCCAAAAAGGCATTTAATAAAATTCATCAACTTCTTTCAATAAAAACTAAAACATGGATACATGCTACTTAAATATGATCAATTATATTTAGCAAAACTTAACAAAGGCATATTCAATGTTTAAAACACTGAAATTTTTTATTAAAATCAGGAGCAAGGTAACTATGCCCTTTCCCACAGCAAACAAGGATGTATACATATATAAGTGAATTTATTGTAATCCTGTTTTAGTAGCAAAACAGAACACAGAAAGAAAAACAAACAAGAAACAACATATTGTCCATCAACATAAGATGGCTGATTAAATTATAGTACATGCATAATGGAAACTGCCATAATTTTAACTCATTTCAATATATGCTACTGACCTGAAGTGACATCCACATTTTAAGAAAAATCAACAAAAATACTACAGACTACTATTTATAGTAGTATATACTCTTTATATTAATAGAGGATCCCATTTTTATGAAAACCCAAAATTATACTGTATAAATGTACACATTTTCATATCCCTAGAGAAAGAACATGTTGCAGATGTGTTTTATATATATATTTTATCTTTCAAGGGCATCACTTTTTAATTATCTTTATTCTGTTAAGGAAAATTTTAAAGGGACCCCTCCACAAAAAAAAAAAAAAAAAAAAAAAAAAATCTGCCGGCACAAAGCACCTTCCAGGCACAGACAACATAGAAAGGAAGGTAGGAAGGATGTATCGTGCAGCAGCTGGCCTCATATCAACCATCTGAGTCCTGACCTCACATGGTACCAAGTTCTTTAGCTTCTCAGAGCCTCTGCTTCTCATCTGTAAAGTGGGGATAGCTTCTCTCATCCCTCTTTGGCTTGTTAAGAGCGTTAACTGTCTAACCTCACCTACAAAGTCAGTCGTCACTGGTGTCTTTCTATTAGCTCATTCCTCTTGAAAACGAAGACAGAAACAAGGAACTAAACTTCCCCCCGTGGGTTTCCAAGGGCTGCCTGGCAGTATCTAAATCCATGGCTTCTGCTGCTTCCAACTACAGCCAAGGTTTTGTTCAAATTTCTTTTCAATGTTACCACTGCTGCCAGGTTAAGTGAGTCAACGGTGACCTAAAAATGTTTGTGGTCCTCAGTTACGTTGGGAGTTGACCACGACCACAGCAGCAGCCTTGAACTTCTCCACCGCTATTTAAAAAGCAGCAACTTATCTCAAGTATTCACAGGCAGACTGCTGGCAGCAGCCAGGGATTTCCTGGAGAAGATCACTTAAGACTCATCTGGACAACAAGAAAAGGACAAAGGAAGCACTGGTAGAACCCTCTACGTCCAAATCCCAGACGGAAATGTAGAAAGAAAACATCAGGAAGAGCCACTGCTCCTGCTCCCAAGCTGCCTGGATTAATTAGGGATCATTAAACGCAGAAAAGAAAAAGGGAAAAGGGCCATGTTGAGACCTGGGCCCCTCCCCATCTTGAAACGGGTCCCATTCTGCAAGACAGTATTCATTAAAACCAAAATATAGAGAGGAAAAAGTAACACGGGGAAGGCAGCTTAACTGGGTGTTAAACTATGTTTACATTTTTCCGTAAAGGAAAAACTGGGCTTCCCTGGGACGTGAGCTGGCTAAGAGGGTCGGGGGAGCTCTGCAATGTCAGGAAGCAGACACCGTCCTCGAGGAGAAAGCCACAGAGGCTCCTCTCAACAAAGTCGCAGCCAAGAGGGAAAACGAGGAACATCTCCGCTTAAATTAAAAGTAGCCTTTCTCTGTTACGGAGAGAGCTTCCAAGGGAGATCTCCCAACTCCCATTTTTGCATCTCACATCTTCTAAGATACCTGTTTCATGATCCAAGCAATATCACAAAAGGAAATAAAACCCTCTGTAATTCACCATGGTTTCACTAACAGGGAATGCCTCACTATCCCCTCCCAGATGATAAGTTAAAAACTAAATGAAGTGATTCAAAACCTACTTTTATGTAAAATCCTATTAACTTTATAAATATATTTAGAAAAAGAAAGTCTGCATTCCTCTAAGAATTTACATCAAGGTTTATCCAATGTTCCAGTCCCAAACATATTCCTCAACTCATCTGAGTAACTGTTTTATTATGATCACAGGTTTTTCTTTTTGAAGGTTTGATATTGATTGAAATAATACATTTTAATTAAAATCTAGTTATGTATTATTTATAACAACTCAAAGTAAATTTAATAATAATAATAATCACTAGTGTGAGCTATATTATTCATATGTAAATACATACAGGGGATAAAGTTTAAGTATGGTCTCACTCATAAACACTCCATTCCTCAAAAATGGATTTAAAGCAAGACCATTCCACAGACAGCAGGACCCACTGGCTGAGACTGCCCCATGCCCTGAGTTTTCACAGTTGTGTGTCCTGATTTTATATAGAATGACCTGGTTTGGGGCTCAGAAAACAGTCATAAATGTCAAAAGTCCACACATGCCAAAAGAAAAAAAAAAATCAACTATACTTCAATAAGAACAGAAAAACAAGCAAAAAAGTCCACAAACGAATGTTTAATTGAAAGCCCTGACTTGTCATTGACCAATATCTGAGGGCGGGAGATGTGGAAGAGCCAACAATGAGGCCAGGCATGTGGGGAGGTGTGTGAATGGGTTTGGGGCCACCTCGACTCAGTCCCCAAAGAACTAAGACTGTACACAGCTGGACATGGAAGACCCCCTGAAGGACAGAGCCTGATGCTCTGATTCCCATGTAAATAAACACTGACAGGGGCTGACAAAATAAAGGTATAATACGAACAGTAAAGAGTTTATATTGTGTACGTTGATTATCTAGAATGAGATTGACTGAGGCTGGAGAGGGAGAGAGGTAGGAGGAATCCAGCACTTACCCAAGCAACAGTGCTAGTCTGCCTTCTCACGGTCCTCTTATTTGTGGGGTTCTTCTCACAAAGGGAACGTGACCATCTCACACAGAGGATTTAGGAGCAGATCAGAGTTTAAATTGGCATAGGTTGTCTGGGAAGCAACAGGGCAAGATCCTTAAGTTCATACCTTTCCTCAGAAATCTTATTTCAGGGGATGTATCCTAAGGAGTTAGTTTGAAGTAAAGGACACAGATTAAGGCACGGCAGTGTTCACTGCAGTTTTACTTGTAATCATGAAAAATTATGAAAAATTGGAACCAGTGCAAATGCCCAACACTGGAGGATGATGAAGTAACACTGTGACACCTTCATCCCATGTAACATTACATCATCATTAAAAATAAGGCTTAGAATGACTTCATGGCGCTGAAAACCTTTAAAATTCCAGGAAATAAACATGTTACTAGAAGAGGCTTGACTAAGGTAAAATATGCTTTAAAAACCTAGAAGAAAATGTACTCAACTGCTCTCAGCGACAAACTTATGAGGCTTGACTTCTCTGGAGTTTTTCTAAATTCTTCAGCTTAGAGACAAACTTTTATCCGTAGATACTGAGTAGTTTTAAACAATTTAAAAAAAACAGAACAAACTAGGAACAAGGTGTGATAGAAAGAATGCCATCCTAGGTGAGAAGACTTGGGTTGTGTTCCCAGCTCTACCCACCCTTTGACAAATTGCTAAATACCTGAGTACGGCAGTTTTTACACCTGGAAGATGAGAAGCCAGACTCGATAATGTCAGGGTTCCTCTCAGGCAGAGTGCACCGGACCTGAGAGACCATCCACCTTGCCTGAGACCCACAAAGTCTCAGGGGACAGCGAGGGCTGCATGACAGGCCAAGCCAGGACCCCAAAAAAGGCAGGGTCAGGTGCTCCACAGTCACCTGAGGACCCCTCAGAGCCTGCGCAGTCCCTGCCTGCACCTTGGACTTGCAGCTGCTCCATGTGCTAGAGGAAGGGGTACCTTAGGTCGGAGGTTAAGGAAGGATGAAAGAGAAAAGTAAGAACTTTCACTGGAGTCAAAATGGTATCACTGTACGCAGACAATCCACTCTCACAGCTCGTGTCTCTGATAGGTAAGGAAAGAGGAGAAGAAAGGATGGCCCCTCTTGGATAAAAATCCAGCAAATACCTTTATGCACTAAAAAAACGGGAAGAATAAACCATCCACGTAAAAGCAGTTCTCTTTCTCTCAGCAGAAAATCAAAAGCCTGAAAATATTTATTTAAAAAATCTAAATCAAATGATTTTCCCAGGTGATACCGTGAACATGACAGTAGACTAGCCTATCTAGAAAAATGAGAAGTGTTACCCATGCTGCTACCTGCCTAGCCCAGCCTAGTCAGAGCCAAATCTAATCTCCTAGGCAAAATAGGGTATGATAGGATTACATAATTAATTTTCCTGTTAGGCATAATTGTTACTGACTTTATGTCATTACCGTGTCAGCTCATCCGGTAGATGATTGCTATCACATTCTAATTACAAAAACACACAAACAATTTGTAACCATTCATTATTAAATAATGAATGAGGCCACAGTTGCTAATGGAAACTCAGAAAAATGAAAATTAAAGGCAAACTGGACCAGAGGTGCTTAAGAAATTAATAAATTAACGCTGATGAAATTTCTCAGCTGCGTTACTAGTTATCGAGCTCTCAGATTACCTGCTAGACATATTTTCCAAGAGCCACACTGTTTAACTTGATTAAATGTCAGAGTGACCCAAATCACTTTGTGTCACCAAGAACAAACAGAAATACAAATATTTGAGGCAGTTTAAACTCTTACCTCTGCACTTGAAAAGATAGCATGCCCCCTTGGTTACATGTAAGGCAAGTACAAAAAACCCAAGTTTAAAAATAGGTAAATTAGAATATTTTATATAATAAAAGGACTTATTCTGTGGTTCCTGGTGAGTATTAGCACACCTTTCTAAAGCATTAGTAGCAAGGAGGGTGTCATAGGGAGGAGAGCATCACAAACTAAAGTGTCAATATCTCTTGCCAGTTGCAAAGCAACCTCAACATGAAACTAAAGCATCTCTGAAATCGACCTCTAGGTCATTAGCTCCCAACCTTGTTTACCTTGACCTATAGGTGTCGGCCTGTAGAATCTGAGCCAGCTGGCTAGGTGATATCGGTCCCATCTTACAGATGAAGAAGAGTTTCAGAGAGGTGGTCAATAACCTATTAAATCATACTGCTTCAACATGAATCCTACCAAACAACTTTTTAAACTAACTGCGAAAAAAAGAGGCAATGGAACAGCAAATACTTGTTGAATACTGAGTCAACAGGAAACACTTCACTAATGCACATCTGGGGTCTCACTGAAAGAAAAGAGGTGCATCCAAAGGGCCTTCTTCCCAGCCTGACCCTGCAGCACAGAGCCCCTTACACACCGACACAGAACACGTGAGCATCCACCCAGCCTGAATGGAACTTAAACAGCATCTCCCTCTGGCTCTTAATTGTAATACCACTGGAGCTGCCAAAAATCAGGTTCTAGGAGTAGAGCAAGGATGGCTCAAGAATGAAAGCAGTTAACTAAATGTTTGTAGCAAAGACACCAAAACATAGATTAGTCGCCAGTAGACTAACTCTACTTATATAGTCAAAGGTTTTAAAACACTCTGAATGCTGACAAAGGCAAGTGAGCCCTATAAGTGAATATTAGGAGTCGTAAACGGAACTTGTTTTAGCTCCTACAGTTTTCAGATTTTACAATGAAAGTCAACAGAAAAAGATGATCTGTATACATATTTGTATTTTACATACAATCGCTGAGGAATTCACCTAATGGATAAAGAAAGGACATGCAGAAGTGAAAACATGTAAAACATATTTTGGTCATATAAGAATCATTCCCTAAAGATGCAGATGTAGAGAACGGACTTGAGGACACAGGGTGGAGGGCCAAGGGGAAGCTGCTGCATAACACAGGAAGATCAACTCGATGATGGGTGAGGACTTAGAGGGTTGAGATAGGGAGGGTGGGAGGGAGTCACGGGAGGGAGGGGATGTGGGGATATATGTATAAATACAGCTGATTCACTGTGTTGTACAGCAAAAGCTGGCACAACAGTGTAAAGCAATTATATTCCAATAAAGAGCTAAAAGAGATAAAAAATAAAAAAAAATTCTTTAAAAGAATCATTCCCTGGTATCAATAAGCAAATCAAATCAAATCAAATCAAAATTAAGGAGGGGGTATTTTTAGTTTTAGAATTATTTAACATGCAAACATTTATCTCCTACAAATATATTTCAAACATCTTTGGCCTAACTCATCCTCTCGCCACAACACCCCACAACACACACACACACCCACCCCGCCACGAGTGAAGCATTCTGCTGCTAAAGCAAGTATTACAGGGGATATTTTTAAGAGTCAATAAGGAGGCATGTTCCCCACGAACTAGTGATACACACGACCACAGTCTGCAACACAGCTGACCCAAATGTGATCATAGCATCATTCCTCTCTTGCCCTGGAAAGATGTAGCAGAACTTTATGGACTCCTCCAAAAGTCCCAACCAAAAGAGTGGCAGTTCACCAGTCGATTCACTGTCCAAGGGCTGCAGTTTGGGGTAGCTTTTTTTTTAAATCTCGAAATCCCCTTCTAATCACTACCAAGCCCCCGCACGCCCTCCAGAACCACCCAACATGGTTCTCAGGCTCACACACCTCTTCTTGTAAGTCTGAGTTTTCAGAGGGACTCTAAGAAGCAAACTAACCCGTATTTGACTTAGCATCCAAAGTGGCTTACTCTGATTACCAACTTAGTGGTTAAAGGGTGGCTATAAATGGGAACCAACAGAGCTATAATTCAAAGGGTTTAAGTTGCTGGAGTCACCAGCTTGAATTTACATGACACTGAATTGGTATTATCTCCTGAACACTTGGCATTAGACAGTTAAACAGCTGATCGCTTGAAACATTAATCAAAGTGATCCATGAACTTGGTGAATTACATGCTCATCCATCACAAGAGCTTAGGATCAGGGAATTCCCTGGTGGTCCACTGGTTAGGACTCGGCGCCTTCACTGCTGGGGCCTGGGGTTCAGTCCCTAGTTGGGGAACTAAAATCCTGTAAGCTGAGGTGTGGGGGGAAAAAAAAGAGGGAGCGCGCTTAGATCAACTCAAGAGATACTGAATAACACCACTCCAAACTAGCGTTCAGAACATTTCTTCATCAACCCTTATTAGTGAAAAAATCAACACCATGCAGATGCCCAAAGAGGGTCAAAGAATCAACAAACGAGACACATCCACGTGGCCCTGTGAATTCTTTACCACACTCACCTAGGTGCCTCAACCCTCTATTAAAAGCAGAACTAACAATCAGAAAGTAAGTTCTTTTAAAAAATGGGAGTACATTTGATCAGTAGACCTTGTGACCTGAATGATGACAAGGATAAGGAAGCCAAAAGAAGACAAACATGTCGTCTGGAAACACTCCTTTCTACAAGCTCAGAAAACGCACAAGGTTCTCCTCTCCTGGTGCAGGTGATGCTAGAAAGATGCAGACTGTGGGAGAAACACCCAGGCAGCAAGGAGTGCCAAGGTGATTTCTGAGCAGCGTCCTGGGGCAACCATCCGAACGGTGTGTAAGTTACAGAATAAGGAAATCTATCCAAGGGACAGGGACGGGCCTCTGTCACCTGGTCTTCCTGCAAGAGGGAAGGCCAGAGGGAGTTCCAGAGCCCCCTGCTATCTGAGAAGGAGAAAGCACAGCAGTTGTTTTCTGTTTGTTTGTTTTTAAGTTTTAATACATAATATAAGCACAGGACAGAACTGAAAATGACATAAAAATATACACTGAGATGTGTCACTTCCACCCTGTCCCTAGCTGGTTTGTTCCCCACCTGCCCCCAGGTGTCCTCAACATTAGTCACTTTCTTGGTTTTCCTTCTGGTGTCAGTCTATACAAACACAAGCAAATGCAAAGATATAGTCTTATTTTCCATTCCTTAATTTTACAAAAAAGAAGTAAACCTTGCCTTTTTTCAGTTAATATCCTGGAGATCTATTCACACAGAGAATAGTGTCTCTGTGCTTCTTTAAGCTACAGAGTATTCCACTCTGTGCTTATATCTTAGTTTATTAACCTGTGCCCTATTGAAGGACACATGCACTGCTCCCAGTCTGCTACAATCACAAACAACGCTGCATTTTGTATGTGTGCAGGTGTATCACACAACACGTTCCCAGAAGTTAGGACTTCTGGCTCAAAGGTTACTTGCATTTACATAACTCCCACAGATACCACTGCCACCAAACTCTCTCAACAGCAGTGTGTAAGAGTTCTTGTTTTTCCAAAGTCTTGACAATAGAGACTGTTGGACAAACTTTTAGATTTTAGAGCAGCTTTAACCCTCAAAATAGGAAAGGAAGAGAAAACAGAAGTTTCTCCAAAGAGGAATTTGAACAGCTTCCAGGAATTTCAGCCTGACATCTTTCACAGCATCTGCAAGTCCTCAAAGACTTTTTGACTTTTTTTTTTCTCTCTCTCCTTTATCTTCAGGATACCATCACAGGACCAAAAAGAACCACAGCCCTCTTACCCCACCAGAGCCCCCACGCAGGCCAGTTTCCAAGTCCCCTCTCATTTCAAGGGAAATGAGAAAGAAGAGAGAAGAACCCGGGAGGGAGAGACAGCTCTGCCCCTGAGGAGCTCCTGACGGGACACTGCCTCTAGGTCTCTGTGCGTCCCAGCTTCCTCACCTGCAACAGGTGTCAGAGGCAACAAACAAACCACATGGGGCGCCAGGGGTGTCCAGTGGGGGTCGTGTACGCAAATGCATCGTTCAGCCAGTGGCTCGATGCATGCACTCCAAGCAAGAGCAACTGGTACCATTTTATAATAAATGCATGGCCCTCCATTCGCAGCATCGAGAGTATAACAAAGTATAAATTAATGCCAGTAATTGAGCAGGAAACTCAGTAGAGTAAATCAATACACAAACACTGCTGTTTTACTCCAAGAGTGCTAAGCCTTCCTCTTCCTCCACGAGTTAATGTTACCAGGAACACAACCAACCATGACAATAAATGGAACCATCCCCGAAAGCATGACGTTCACGTTACGTTTTACTGAGGAAAAATGTCACGACACAGTTGCCGTGACGCCCAGGCCTCTGGGTCAGAGCACAAGGCCACCATCGCAGCCCAGTTCCTCACTGAGGCTGTGGGCTCACGGAAAGGAAGGGCTGGGGTCACGGCCTGCCCTAGGTTGTGTCCCTCCTGGGGGACTATGGGCGTGGTTCTGAAGCCTCTCCAGGACTCAGCGTCCTCCTCTATGAGGCGATGATGACAGCTTCTACTCACAGGGTTCTGTCAGGATGAAATGAAAAAAAAAAATACACAAAGTCCCTAGTAAACGCCATAATGTGACCTAAAACAGGGAACAGCCAGCATTACTGTCACCTCTAAGGGACCATCTGCCCTTTCTCTCATCTGAAGCGAATCCCTCCATCTGTGCTTTGGAGCTATCCTTGGCCTCTGGTTTCTTGCTGGGGCTTTCCCCTCTTCTTTCGTTGACCCCCCCCCCCCTCAGCAGGGTCGCTCCCATGCACCCCAGCCTCTGTTAAAGAAAACAGAGTCCACGGGGAACTCCCTGGCTGCCCAGTGGTTAAGACTCCGCACTTTCACTGCAGGGGGCACGGGTTTGATCCCTGGTCGGGGAACTAAGATCCTGCATGCCACAAGGTGCGGCCAAGAAAAAAGAAAAAAGAAAAGAAAACAAACTCCATACTCAAAGTCTCCAGCCACCATCCCTCCTCCTGACTCAGGCACAGCAGCCACCATTCTCCACGTCCTCACCTCCCCACCACCTACATTCCGTCCAACTACACCCCTGCATCAGCTCTCAGGCAACATCCTCAAAGCCTCCCTGTGGCAAGACCCACTGGACCTCTTCCTCTCTCTTCCTCGATGGTGGCTTTGTGCACGTTTGACCAAGCATCCTCTCCTAGAACCTCCTCCTCTGGATCCTTGACACCACACTCCCTCGCCTTCCTCTCTGTGCTTGGACCACTTGGTCTCCTTGACTGGCTCCTGTTCCCCACCCCAGCCCTTGGCCGTCCACATGCCTCCAGACTCCATCCCTGGCGTGGCCTCTTCACCCCAAACCCCCTCTCCAGGTGCCGGACTGGGTTTCTGCTTTAAAGTACCACCTCCAACGGGACAACTTCCCAACTAAGCTGCCAGCCTAGACCTCGCTCTGAGCTCTGGTCCACACTCCAAATGCCTGTCTGCCTCAGAGGTGCCTCAGACTCACCGCCTCCAAAGTCAAAGTCACGGTTGTGACCCCTGCCACCTGATTCCTCCGGCATCGCCTGGCTCAGGGACAGGCACTGCGTCGGCCGTGGTCCTTGAGTCCTGCTTACCCACTGGCTCAGCACCGTCTGGGTCACTTGCCCTCCTAACCTCTCCACAGCCCACCTCTTCCCATCGCTGCCACCAGCCCAAGTTCACGGCAGGCTCTGCCTGGGCGCCTCCAATAGCTTCCTAATAGGCCTGCTCTCTAATCTACTCTACGCACGGGGGGCAGGGTGATTTTTTACACAATATTCTCAATACTATTCCCTCTCTCTCTCACACATGCGCACCCCCCATCTGACTTCCCATTGCTCACATGGTGAACACAAAGCCCTCGACCTGGCCTCTGGCCCCTGCCGTGGCCTGGCCCCGTCCCTCCCCTCCCTCCATTCCCACCATGGGCCCTGGACACAGTCTTTTCTTTCCCTTTCGGCCTCACAGCACCACATCTGGCCTTGGTGGCCCTCGTCACAGATGCCATGTTCTACGGCAGCCCTCTCTTATCTGCGGTGTCCCTGCCCGCAGTTTTGGTCACCCTCAGTCAACCACTGTCTGAAAATGTTCAATGGAAAACTCCAAAAAGTAACAATTCATAAGGATGAAATTGTGTGCCGTTCTGTGCAGCCCAATGAAACAGCAGGCCCTCCTGCTCCGGCCAGCCCGGGACATGAGTCGCCCCTTTGTCCAGCGCATCTTCCCGTTAGTCACCTAATAGCCTTCTGGTAACCTCGGTTACCAGATCGATGGTATCACAGGACTTGTGTTCAAGCGACCCTCATTTTACTTACTAACAGCCCCAAAGCCCAAGAGTAATGATGCTGGCGACTCGGATGTGCCAAAGAGAAGCTGTGAGGTGCTTCCTTTAAGGGAAAACATGAAAGTTCTAGACTTAAAAAAGGAAAAAAAAAATCATATGCTGAGGTTGCCAAGATCTATGGTAAGAATGAGTCTTGTATCCAGGAAATTGTGATGAAACAAAAAAGAAATTCATGCTAGTTTTGCTGTCGCACCTCAAACCACACAAGCATGCCCACAGTGTGTGATAAGTGCTTAGTTAAGATGGAAAAGGCATTAAATTTGTACAATAAGATATTTTAAGAGAGAAAGACCACATTTACATAACTTTTATTACAGTATACTGTTATAATTGTCCTATTTTATTATTAATTTTGTTGTTAATCTCTTACTGTGCTCTAATTTATAAATTAAACTTTATCACAGGCATATATGTACAGGAAAAAACATAGTATATATAGGGTTCAGTACCATCCACAGTTTCAGGCATTCACTGGGGGTCTTGGGACGTATGTATCCCTCTCAAATAAGCAGGGACTAGCGTATTTGTTTGTGGCTGGCGTGATTAATGCGTCTCCCAGTCATCAGTCCACATGGGCAGGCACCAATGTATGCAAATAACTCCTGGTGCCCCGTGAGCATCTAATATGTGTTTACATAATGAATGAACCAATGAAAGAAGAGATGAATGAGTCACTGGCCTGCCCTCCGCCAAATGATATGAAAATCCCAGTTACCTCAAGGTACATTGTAAGAACCTGATGATACGTTTGCGTCATGGAAACACTGTTGTGTTTATGTTTCTAAATCTTATCAGCAGCAAATTATAAAAACAGAAATGCATTTCCATCTTACCTCCTTTATGTTTTACATCCTTCTAATTTGCACTTTATTTTCAAAAGGCAGACACAGAAGTGCTAGTTACTGGAAGAAGGGGCAATAAAAAAAACTCTAAAAATAACCTATTTACCATGAAATCATAATTAACACGTTTCCTTAAGGGATTCACTATGAGGGCAATTATTACACAGGTGAACTCAATTTTTGTAACACGTAAAAATGATATTATTTTGAAACAATCCCAAATGATCAGTACCTCTTTTAAAAAACTAATAAAATTACATTGAAATTTTGAACTTCAGAAAATCTTATGCTAATCACACATCACAGGAGTTCTGGCTGGGACTGGTTCAGATCAAGCCACATTAGCCTAGGGTTACTGCTACAAAATTATCTCCATCCCTTCAGAAATGTTTATGACATCTCCACAGTGTCAGAGCGCACAGACGCCCCATGAGCTGGCCCACTGGTACCCTTAAGGCATCTCACTTCTCAGCCAGACCACACTCCTGCCTACTTCAACAATGACCAAGAGCAGCACTAGCTCTAGTAGGTTGATTTCCAAATGTTACTCAATTCCTCATTTGTCCACAAACTGATGTGTTTTAGACCTGGCTCCGTGTTGTCCACACTGCAGGTCTGAGCTAATTTTAAACTGATATTTCACAGGATACACATGCGGGATGGCTGGACACACTCCCCAGCAAGAAAACCTGATCTTTGAGGAGACTGTTTCCCATCCAGACAAGAGCAGCGTGAACCATTTCAGGACGCGGCTCTGGAAGAGAGTGCTTACAGCCTTAGCTTTCCAAGGACAGATGGGTTCTTAAAGCACTAAGCTCCCCACTTCACACCAGCTCACCTTCTGCCCCCCTCACTTGACTTCTCAGAGGCTGCTGTAAACTAGGCATTTCAACCCTTTCCAACATGCTGCAAGTCTGTCGTGAACACAAGTGTGTATATGTTAATATGTACCCATACGAACATGAACAAATAACAGAAATTTAGATAAATAAACGTATACAATTGTATTACTAACCACATAAAAATCCATATGCGGGAAGAGAATGACAGGGCTATGCCTTTAAACCTACTTACTGAAAGCTTCAGACCAAGACCTGATTTTGTTTCTCTATGATGATCCTTCACAGTACCTCCTGGGAAAATCCAACAACTTTGAAAGTCCCTCTAGTCCAAGAAAAGCGACTCTACAGGGAGGGAAGAAATAGAGGACGAGGATGCAGCGATGGACGGGTGTGGGCCAGCAGATACAGAGCGTGTCCGCTTCCCAACACGGGGCAACGTGGCACCTGAAGAACACTTCAGTGGCCTGGAAAGGACTCGGCAGTTTCTCCTCTGTGAGGGAATGCTCCTGAGGAGAGTCTCCTCTTTTCCGACATGACCCTCTGGGTAGCTGATAAAAGGCAAATACGTAGAGCCTCCTGTTGCTGAGAAAGGGAATGAGCAAACCAGGCAGAAAGACTGGACGGCAAACCTCATCCGGGAAGGAAGTCTTTTTCTCCTGCTCTCAAAACACATTCATTCATTCATTCATTCATTCATTCATTTATACCTCTGCAATCACATTTATTTATTTATTTCCAAACGTTTAAATCTAATTCTTTTTAAAGATTATTTTTAATTTAATTTTAAAATTTTTATACACTTCTTAAAGGTTACTTTCCACGTATAGTTATTACACCATGTTGACTCTACTCCCCGTGTTGTACAGAACATCCTTGTAGCCTATCTTACACCTGACAGTTTACACCTCCCACTCCCCAGCCCCTATACTGTCCTTCCCCTCCCTCTGGTAATCACTGGCTTGTTCTCTGTATCTGTGAGTCTGCTTCTTTTCGCTATATTCACTAGTTTGCAATTTTTTAGATTTCACATATAAGTGATATCATACAGTATGTGTCCTCCTCTCTTTTACCCAACCCTGGAAGAAAGGCACTTCTCTATGTAGTGTCTAAGAGTTTTAGGGAGCGATATAAACAGAAAAGCCAAGAGCTTTTTCAGAGTGCACAGATTCCTGGGTACCCCCAATGCTCAGGAAAACCACACTGCAGCGCTAGCAAAAGTCTCACAACAGAGGCAGCTTCACGGGAAGCAAAATGGACAGATCAACACAACAGTTTCTGCTAATTACTTACCCAGGAGGGTTATTCTAAAATATGGAGTCTAGAAATGTGAAGTCAGGCTGGGAACTGCAGAGCATAAAACTTTTTAAAAAACAAAAGTTGAAGCAATATTAAATACCATCCTTTGACCATCTCTACTCAGGAAGGATTTTTTTGGGCCATCGATATTCTGAGATGTGCCAACCAGAAAGACTATTCCTGTGAAATACAAAGTGGAGGTTTCCCTAGATAATTAAACTTCACTCAGTCTCTTTAAAGAGCCAGTTCAGATTCCTAACAGGGAAGGTGGGGAGAAGCACTTGGGGGTGCCCAGGAGCGGGGAGGAGTCCTTCCTAAATCAACCACTTTGTCTGAACTGTGTGAATTCTAGAATGTCTGCACACGTGCAGCCCCAGCGGAAGCTCCGTAGCACAGCTTACTATGCGCCGCTACCCTTTCAAACACCACCAACCAAAGCTCTGCCCTACAGAGATGCAAGCCGCGTATCTGCTATCAATAAAACACTTCCCTCTCTTGTCCTTTTCTCCTCAAAAAGAGACATCCTTCCTTCTCTCAGACACATCGCTTCCTTATGTCACACATAACCAACCACAAAAGCCTTTCGGCTCCTCGTGTGATTTGGCAGCAAGGCTACAGTGAATGCTGAAACCCGGGTTGTGATGGGCTCTGCTTCAAGACTGTGTTTTGGCTTTGTTTGGGTTTCTTGCCTATTGTTTTTTGCTTCTCAAAAGCTCCAGATTCTTGACCTGTTAAATGCCTTTGTAGCCTTCATTTACTCTCGGCTTCATTGATCATCTTCCTAACCGCAGCCCTGACGTTCTCTAAAGGAAAAACTGGAAAGAAGAGTTTATAAAACCACAGGTGTCCCACGGTGAATTCATCACCTATACTAGGTATGTAAATTAGGGCAACACAACATTGCAAGCCCAACAAACACAGGAATGCTAACACATTTTCAAACATTAAGATCTCTAACCCAAAACTTAATGGAACATTGAGCTATAATGCTTTTACTCTCTGAAGTACATAAAGAAGACAAAATATTTCCAGTAGAATGTGAGCTTATGTAAGCAGGCCCTCAGGCTTGTTCTCTAGGGTTGAGTTCTTCATAGAATTGTTAAACCGTGTCCCTCAAAAACTTACACAGCAGAGAGGACAGGATGAATGCCAGATACACTCACAAGAATCCTGTCTTCCCCTTTGGATCAAGTTTCCAGTCGTGAGGTTAATATTTTCCTTTAGCAAAGGTACCCTTTTTCAGACTATTTTCTATTTTCATAATAATCTCATGTAGGTAGCATAGGTTCAAGAGACAAATTTTTAAGAGAGGGTCTGATGAAGAACTAAGCAGATGCCATTTGGTATCAAAAGACATAAAGTTTTATCAATTTGTAATTTTGTTTATGATGAATATCCACAGTTATACTTCGACTCTAGAAAAATCCCAAAGTGCCATTTTGAGGAAAATGATGGAAAAATAATACGTATGCATAAGATTCGCTGAGAGGGCTGTTGACAAACACGAGAGCAGCAGAGAACCTTGCACTAGACCATCACCAGGTCACCCAGCTAACACAGCACGTGAGTTTTAATTTCACAAAAGCAGGAATGGCCAAGATCAGCCACCACCATTTCCTGGATGTTCTGCATAGTTCCTGAGTCAAGCATTAATCAAGGTCAGTTCTGTCCAAAACACACAGAGGACAGCCCCCAGACGGTACAGCTACAGCATAAAAGCAGCGAGCATGTCGTTTCCACACTCAAAGTTATAACTAATTTTTTCAAAGCAATGTAAACTTTGAATTTTTCAGTAGGACAAAAGGTCACCTAGATCTGGTCCTTGTTTTGTTTTGTCTGTGTTTCAGGATATAAGAGTATACGTCCTGGCGTTGGAAGGATGTGAGAGTTCACTTAAGAAGCTTGGGCAATGACACCCAACAACATTCAGCCATCCAGGACGTAAACTGGAGTTAATGACACCCACCTAAATGGCTTTTGGGAGGATCAAGTAACATATAAAGTATACTGTGCTCTAAGTCTTGGTAATTCACAGATGCTTTTAAAACGGGAAGGTTGTTCGCACTAGGGGGTGAGGTGATTTGTTTTTCTCTTTTAAAATCAAAAAGACATATGCAGCCCCCTCCCCACGCTTTTAAAAGGAGGGAGCACCTTTCGTCACGCGGCCTGCTATGTCACATACCAGGCTGCCCCGTAAACACACAGCACATAGCACTGCCTGCCTAGCACCCCATCAGATGTGAAGAGAAGAAGAAAGCATGAACCGTCTCTCACCAACAGCTGTTTATCCAGTGAGTTACAAAAGAAGCCACTGGGTTTTTATTATCCAAGCTTTTAGGACAGTTTGAGTTCAATACACACAGCGTTTCATTCGTGCTGTTAAACTGATAATATTAGCCTTTCTTGCTGAGAGGCATCAAAAATTCTGGCTTTTCAGAGCAAATGTAATTAGTTCACATTAGTAACTTCACCAGTGGCAGCGACAGAAGCAAAAGGAACTAACAGGACGTGGGTTAATATAATCAAAATATCATCTCCCATCATCTCCACTCTTTAGGCAGCTGGCGGCACTTCCGCTGTTGGTTGGACTTTTTTTTTTTTTTCTTTTTAATAAAAACAATAGATCAATGAAATGGATGAGTAACTACTTGCAATCCCCCCTCAGGGGAGTACTGTACAGGAAACCATTTTGGTGAGTGAGCCCAAAAGTTTTTAATTTGATGTGCCTGTTCAATGCAATTCTGACAACAGAGCAGTGGCACCAGGCCCTCCTCCAGGGCAGAGAGCTTTGGGTAGAGTGCACAGGAGAGTTCGGAGGGAAAAGCTAGAGGCTGTCTGTGAGCCACAATAAGCATCTCATGAAGAAAGAGTATCTCCCTCTCTAGACTCACTAAGGGAAAGAAACCAAAGTCCTGTTTGCCCTCTGAAGTACCTCCGACCTGTTCACATACTGAAATGTATTTCTGTAAACCCTGTGCTGCCTATCTACAGTGGGTGGGTGTTATTTCTCGACCTTTCTTCTGATCAGAACACCCACATTTTCCTCGGGGAGATCAACCTTGTCCTCTTCCTCCCTGAGGCTCGGGGACCACGTGACCCGGGTGGGCCCCTCCAAGTATCATCTCCCTGAAACACACTGGTGGAGGGCAGGGACCAGGGCCAAGCGCAGCCAACAGGGATGTCAGGAAATGAGTCTGTGCCATGAGAACAGACCACTGGCCCTTGGGCACCAAACCCAAAGCTGAGCAGACGCAGGGCTGAAGTGGCAAACAGCCCTCTTACCGCCCCCCGTATCCTAAGAACGGAGCCAACGTGCAGGCAGGGACGTCGGGGACGCAGGGAAGGGGGGACAGCAGTGCCCAGGGGCTCTCCCAAAGCCTGATCCATTCCTAGACTTTTTCATTACGTGAGATGAAAATGCTTTTTTTTTTTGGCAGTAACCCGTTGAAATGTGTCCCCCGCACCCCCACACCGCCTTGGACACGAAACTCCATTATCATTTCCATACGTTTCCCGTGACATCAAAAAGCCCCCCTTGAACTGGAAGGCATGGGGACTGGCAGCTGCAGGAGCCCCTGGCATGAGAGCACGTCAATAAACAGCACCCCATCTCCCCCAACCTTGGAAACCACAGCGAACACAGCCACAATCCAATCAGCACTGCCACGAGGACGCACCAGCGTCTCACACGTCACCAGGGCGCAGAGACGAGAAGAAAGGATATTGCTACCAATGCATCTTTTTAAATGCAGGAAACTGGGGGTGGAGGTATAGAGTCCTTCCTCTGGACGGGTTTTCACAAGTTAAACTTACAAATTTGTCTTGGCATAGACGGGAAAGGCCAAATTCAGAACTACCATAAAAACTAAACAATGCAAAAACTGCCCATAGAAGAAAGTGATCCATAGCCCCCCCCCCGCCCCCGCAAAGTCCTTTAAAATACAAAGCCACCATATGAATTTAGTTCTTGTCCAAACTCAGCGAGGTATTCAAAGGTTACACACAATCGGCCTCCTCGCATCCAAGGGCAGTTAATGTTCAGACTGGCAGTCACCAATCAGTCCAAAACACACACTGATTTATCAAGCTCACACCCCTGTTTAAGTTTTAAGTTGCTCAGTCAGTGCTTGACCAAGCCTGAAGTGACACAGGTCTGGGGTCAGTCACGTTACTGCAAAGTTAATGCCACCTTTACAAAGCCTTCGTGGATGCAAACTCCGTATGCCATTCTGGGCAGTACCAGGTGAGGAAGAGGACAGAAACACGTGACTCTCTCTCCATGAGTTTCCACTTCAAGAAAAAAAAAAGCATGATGAGAAATACTGAGACTTGATTGAGCCTAACCTACTTTGACATAAAAAAGGATGCATTTATAGCCAAGTATTTGAAACATTAAAAAAAAAAAAGGTTGACTACAAAAAAACCTTATGTCCTGTGACTGTAGGTTAATAGGACTGAGGAAAATAGCTAAAGAAGAATACCTGTTACTATGCCTGGCTACGAAGCCTGAGTGATCTTCACATTAAGTGATACCATTATGGAAAACACAAAATCTAAAGAAATTACAGTACAGCAAAAACCTCAAATGGAAACAGTAGTATACTTTACATGAATTGAATGCACACGCTTCCATCTAAGAATGGCAACATGCACGCCAGCATCTGAGGGTCCCGCGAGGCAGGCTAATGTTACCTGCCCCTCGGGAAACTATTCTATCACCACCGTGGCATGTTTGTAAAGGACCTTCAGGGTGTGTAATATCAGCCCCGTTATGCTCCCACCCGACAGTAGATCAAATGTACTAAATTATCTGGATGTAAGCCTTGCGAGAAAGGGAAAGGAAGAGGTGATCAGAGGTAAGCCAGACAAACATCTAGGCTTCCCCTCCCAAAGACCCCTTTCTGATCACTGTTTGGGGTCCCTATCACGGGTGATTTTGGAACCAGAAGTAGCTCACAAGCAGCCCTGTGTTACATCCAGATCTTGTTAAGATCTTACTGGATGGGGTGGAGGGGGTTCCATCCCTTCTCACCTTTATCAGGTAGTTCTGCTCACACTGCTTGTACTGAGAATACGCTTAAGGCTTTTGGAGGATTACTGTCTCAAGTGATACTGCTGGGGGAAAGGCAACAGCAGCGGGAGATGGGCCCCTCCAAAGGGTGAGTGGCCTTGGATGAATTTCCCTTCCTGAGATTTAGAGCTCCTGGGCCTCCTCTGGACCACATGGGCTTAGGCTAAACTTTCTCTGTGGCTCCTCCGTCCTTCTGTTTGAAACCTGACAGGAACAACCTGGGCCCTTCAAAACAGCCTCCTCCCCTAGAGACTCAGAGCTGCCACTGGACCCAGTCCCCAGGTCAATAGGGAGGGGACATCCTGCTGCCACTGCTACAGGGGTTCACTGAGCTCTCCTCCAGGGAATATGCCAGGTGCTTCATGATGCACGGACAGTCTTCTGGGTATCAGCTACTCTTTCTTATATAAAGTGTTTAAAAGAGGAAGAATTACCCTGAAAAATGGGCCTCAGGACTCTCTTCTTCCCACTCCACACACCCCTCCAAAGTCCTGGGATGATTTCCAGAACAGCGTCTACTGCTTTCTCTCCCTCCAGCCATGTTGGTGTTTCCAGAAACCTCCTAGACTGGTCTACCTGCTCACACCACAAGCACCCCAAACTTAACTCGTTGTAGCTATAAACACTCTCCCTCGCTCCCCGCCATATGTCTGCCCTGTTCGCCTCTCTCCTGGTCACTGGCATCAGTGATCACTCAGTTTCTCTAACTGGTCATCCTTGGGCTCTTTGCTTGTCTTTTGCTGTCCCCATCACCCTCATCCTTCACCAGGTCCTGCTGAATCTTTCTCCAAAGGTCCCTGGCACCCTCTTCTGTGCTCTCTCTCCACCCACCGAGTCTGCCAGCTTCTCTTCCCCCCTCCCCCATGACTGTCAGAGAACCTTTATGGAACCCAAAGCTGCTCTTAGCAATCTCCTGGTTCTCAGCCACCGCCTGTAATCTCCTCAAGCAGGCAGACCAAAACGGGCCCAGCACAACCTGGTTTCTGCCAGCCTTCCCGCCCTCATTCTTTGAGGCAATCTGCCTATCCGATGCATTCCTATACTGCCTTTATTCACCCCACCCCTCAAGCTCCGGTACCCAGCGAACTCCTCTACATCCGCTGAGGCCCTGCTCATCTGTGACCTATCCCTGACCCCTCCACGCCAACCAGCCCCCTCCCAGGCTCCCACAATACCTCACACACAGCCTTGATAAAGTCCACAGCACGCCACTGTCTAGTTTATTAACACGTCAGTCTCTGCGGAGAGGTAAGCTCCTCCAGGACAGCAGCTACGTGCCCTCACCTTCAGGTCCCCAGAGCTGAGCTGCGTGCCCAGCACAGGCAACGACCAGCCAACACGTGCTGAACCTGAGTGCTGCACACACGGTACCAAGAGCTTGGAGGTGAGGACCGTGCCCGTGAAATACACAGTCAGTCAAACACTACCCGCTTGGCAGAGTGAAGCTGAACCACACACCCCCCACCCCCATCCCCCCCCGCCAAGTGCCAGTAACTCCAGTCAACACGTGGAACCAAGAACATAACTGTGTGTCAACGGCCACTGCCGAGACCACATTCTCCAGCGGTTTGCCTCAAGTCCCAGACCATCGGGTTAATCGCTATTTACGAGTCCCCAACCTGTATTCCTCTAACTAGAGAAGGGACTAATATAGACTCTTTTAATTATTACCCTGGGGTTCAGAAGTGAAAGGGGCAGCGCAAAGCTGAAAGGGTGCTCTGTCCACAGAGGTGCCCACAGTACATTCCAGGAAACAGGACATGATGGATACCAACTCCCAAGCCTCCCCGAAGAGGCGCCACGACTGGTGAGGGGGGGTGGGGGGTAAGAGGCCAAAGTCCCGGCCACGGGACCAAGGAGCACCAGACACAGTTAAACAAACCAATCTATGGAAGCAGTATCAACAGTGATTAATCTTCGGTCATAACCCAACTTTTGAAAAATCCACTGCGAGAAGGAAGCAAGGGGCAAAATAACTGGAGTCAAATGAGGGAGAAACGGAACCATTTTTTTAAATGCCACTCATGCCAACAGGTTAATGATTATGTGGAGAGATGACCTGCGTCAAAGAAGGAAAAGGGCAGCAGAGCAAAGAGCCCCTAATAAGTATTCCAGGCTCAACCAAAATATTCCTTCGGTTGGTATAGACTCTAATGTTGAGAAAAGGATTCACACATCCCATGACATCTATTTTTACAGCACAAAGCTCAGAGTTAGCCGTATCACTTTTAATGGCTTGAGATTCCAGAAGAATTATCACTATGGTAACATTTCAAAATGGCCGTCAAAGTTACCAGGCACCGGTCCACAGGGTTTGGATCGCACAGAGCCTTTTAGAACAGACCAAGTTATTTTCAAAATTCGTCTAATGATTTCACACGCCCAACAACGCTCGGCTACAACTCAGCTAACGGAGTTATTAGCAAGTGTGATTTAACAGAAAGAAGCGCCCAGTACATAGTAAGCACTCAAACATTATCTGTTGTCACTCTGATCAAGCTCCTTTCTAAGAAAAAGCCTTCAGTAGAAAATAATTCACTGGTGGTTACAACGATGTGATAAATTCTTTGGTTGTCTTTTTGGTATGTATGAAAGTAGTATGAGGGAAAACAGGAAGGTATAAAATTTGCCATTATTTCTATTACTTCAATAACTGGCTTCAAGTTATTTTACAAAATAGGAAGTGATATAAAGTATACAAGATACCACAGTTCACAAATATTCAACAATGCTTGTGGTGGACAACAAAATACACCCCTCCACTAGGAACATACACTCAAATTCTTACAACCCTCCCATCCTCAGGGGGTAGCCATTAGGAAACAGGTAATGCTCTTCCCTCCTCATTTTCATAAGAAAACAGAAAGCTGACCTCAAAGGCCAACTCCATGTGTACTAGGTTTAGGGTTCTCAACTGAGAGCCAAAAAACTCAAAACTGGAGCTAGAAAAGACCTTAATAATGTGTTTTTCAAACCTGGAGTTGCCACCCAGGGATAGATCTCGAAACCTGTTGAATGCATCTCTTACCAGCACGAGAATCGAGTAAGAACATATTATGGTACTTCTTGGGTAGGAAGGGTGAGCACTGTATCTGATAAGAAGTGTTTTGGAAACACTTATCTTAGTTATATCCTTATTTTGTCCTGGGGCTAGGATATAAATCTATGTCTTACTATTTGGGTCTGGTCAAAAAACCTGCAAACCACTGATGGGGTACACTACCTTTCTGTGTTTCCAAGAGAGGCGAGGTGACCTGCCCAAGGTAATGGCCAAGAAGCAGTGATGCACTCAGACAGAATGTGAGGCCACCTGGTTTTTAAACATTCTTTCCCTTATGTAATCTTGCCTCTTTCATCAATAAAACATTCAACACAAGCATCCAGTAGGAGACACTTACAAATAACCATATTTGAGAAATTAAAGGAACCACTGACACAAATTCTGTTTTTACCTAGGCTGTTAAGACCAGACGCCCTTTAAATGGGCCCTTGGGATCCCATAAATTTTTAATTACAAAATCATGGACCTGCAGAAACAGGGTGTTACAAGTGAGAATTGTTCTTTCCAAGGGTTACGCAGGGAAAACCTCATCCAAGCCTGCCAGAAGAACACGGCATTTTCAGGGCCATTTACCAAGGAACACACACACACACACACACACACACACACACACACACACACACACACACACACACACACACACACACACACACACACACCACACACACACACACCACACACACACACACACACCACACACACACACACACACACACACACACACACACCACACACTGTCCCAAGGGCATTCTGGACCGAGGCCCCTGCCATCGCCCACTGTTTGGGGTCTTATAGAGGATGAAGGTGAATCCCGGGCTTTCTATTCCTGAGAAAGCCCGATTCTTGGTGAGAAAGGCAAGGAGATCCCCAGCTACTGTCTCCAGGGAGCTGGGGACTTCACTAAGTCCTCACACAGAGCCTGCTCTCATAGATGGACAATCAGATGTAGGAAGAACAGAAAAAAAAAAAAAAAAGAAAAAAAAAAAACCCCACTACCTTAAAAAAAACACAGTACAGTTTTTTTAATGCAAAGAAGTATAACAAAGAAAATTTAAAAATGGACCATAACCCTACTGTCCAGGTAATATCCACTGACCTTTGAAAAGAATAAAAGCAATGAATGCATATGGTCAGAAAACCCAAAAGGTGCTAAAAGAGCACAAGATGAACAGTGGAGGTCACAGAGCATCTCCAGCCTCTGCACACAGAAAATAAGCGCTTGTCACTGTCTGGGACTCCTTTTGGAAAACTATTTCCTGATTGTACCAGCATTTACCAGCATATATACTCTTTTTAAAGGCAG
This sequence comes from Hippopotamus amphibius kiboko, assembly GCF_030028045.1. Classification (NCBI taxonomy): domain Eukaryota; kingdom Metazoa; phylum Chordata; class Mammalia; order Artiodactyla; family Hippopotamidae; genus Hippopotamus; species Hippopotamus amphibius. The sequence continues at coordinate 132,073,048 of NC_080187.1, read as the reverse complement.
GCATGAAGGATCGCACTAGCTACAATGGTCTGCACCTTTTTACGCTTAATTTATATCAGCATACAAAGATCTAACTTTTTAAAAAAACAGCTGTGTGGTGAGACTCTTACTCTTTGGAAATGTATGAATCCAAAGCATTCAACATGCAATATTTTTGCGCCTACTTTGTAATCCCCTCATTCTGTAACAGTTACACCCGTGCGAATAAAAGCATTACGATAGCACCTGCTGGTATTCCACTGGGGGAGGGTCCTGTGCCAGGCCCTGTGCTGAGCCCTGTCCTCTACCCACCACGGCCTGGGAAGGAAGCCAGCACCCGGCTCACAGAAGAGCCACAGAAAGGGAAGCTCTTGACCAAGGTCAGAGCCAGGAGCTAACAGAGCCAAGACTCCCAGCTGGAGCTGTCTGATTCTACTACCACCTACTAGAAGACGCTTTCTGGACACAGGATAAAGGTGCTGGCTTCCCCACTAGAGTAAAGGAAGCCACTTAAAAAGCTGTTCAGAGAATGAACTACCACCCACACCCTGGGGTCTCGCCCAGCAGCTGGCTTTGGGGGAACAGGAAGGATGGGCTCAACAAGCTGCCACAGGGAGGGCTCGGGGCCACCCTTCATCCTTGTTCTGCTGTCCCATGAACAGGGGCCTCTAGGGAAGCCTTGGAAGAGGAGACTGCCCAGGCTGAAGATGCCAACCTGACCATTCCCACCCCCACCGAACCCGGCCAGCCTTTCCCAGACTGACAAAAGGATGGGTGATCCAATAGGGAGGATTTCTTCCTGGAAACACTGCTTTTCACTAAAATGCCTATCTTGAATAGCCATGGGTGTGTTTACAGACCCAAGAATGCGCAAAACAAAAACACGCATTTAAAAAGTGAGTTGAAAAGTCATATCCAAGGAGCACAGTGCTAGCTCCAGCTCCCTTTTCCTTTAATGGGAAAGCAGAGGAGGGGGCTTCCCTTGGCCTCAGGGGGCCGCCTGCAGGAGACCTTTTCTGGCCCAGCAGCCGGCATTCCTTTGGGGTGACAGCAGCCTCTGCGGTCTCACCACCCTCCTGCGGCTGCGCGCCTGGTGACTAAGCGCACAGGAATCCTCCGGTGCCCAGCCCACCCGGAGGACAGGAGGACCGAGGATGGGCGGGTGGGTGGAGGAAGCAGCCCAGGGCCCCTTCCCCGGAAAGAAAACCTGAGCTCTGCCCTCCAGCCGGGGTGCAGCGTGGGAGGGGAGGGACAGTCACTTCTGCAGAGGGCAATGTCACCTGAGCTCCGGTGACAGCCTGCTGCCCCCTGCCATCAGGGGTTGCAGAGCAACTGGGGCCCAGACTCAGGCCTGACTTTGCTAAGGGATCCTAGAGCAGAGTTTCATGGTGCACCTTTGTCTCTGAGTAAACCTCTGAGTAAATGATGGTTGTTTGCTTCAGGGAAGCAGAATTAAACACTAGACAGGCAACAAGTTTGCTCTGCCCAAGAAATAAAAGAAAACTGAAAAAAGAAAAAAAACGTACGGCTACATGGTCAACTCATCATTCAGGAGTCGGATTCCTGGTGAAATCGGCAATCCGAGATTTGATTTTGAGAAATCATTTCCTGACACTTCATATTACTCCCTGTATGACTGTTACTTCCTTTTTTTTCTTAAATAAAATAAAAAGGTTCCTGTAAACCACATCCCCTTCTTCCTTTATCACAACCCGCTCTGCACCAGAGCTAAAGCATCCACTCATTTAAAGATATTTTTACACGATTAAAGAAAGGTTTTAAAAATAAAAAAAGTCTCCCAGTTACAAATCTGCCAAAGGTACTTGATCTCTGATCAGCGCAAAGGTTTGCTTCTCATGTGAAAATAATCTATCAATGTAAAAATAAATCCTCCCTAAGGGGAGGGGAGCAGGGAGTAAAGTCTGAGACACAAGCAAAGTATTTAACATTCAGAAACAAGTTGTTTTGTAATTAAGCATCTGTAATTTGACTATGCTTATGTCACTCTTTTCATCTTTCCTTTATCTTTAGAGTCATATGATCATGTAAAGAAGGCAGGTGTGGGAAAAGGGGGAGAAGGAAGAGGGAGGAGGTAGGGGGCCGTGCTAAGAGAACCCTCATCACCTTTACTAGGTGGTTGTTCACTGAAGCCCTTTGGCTAGAGCAGGATATCAAGATCAGTCAACCGTGGGGCCTTAGCCTTCTCCAGCGCAGGACAGGCCAGCCAGTCACTGCTGGGTGCATGTTCACTGGGTGGCACCTGGCAGCTGCCTGAAAAGTGGCGGTGTGATGGGGAGAGTTACCGGCTACGGAATCAAAGGAAAGCAGGTCTAATTCCAGGTTGGCTGCTTAGCTACGTGCTATGCCATCTCTGTGCCTCAGTTTCCTCAACCACAAAAATGGAGGGGAAGGGAATGGCTGCATACACCCTGCAGGCTTTGATGAAGACTGAAGACTACGCGAGAGGCTCCTGGCACGTAGCAACTGCTCCATGAATGCCTGCTGTGATCATAAACAGTCCTTCCTAGTTGCCAAGGGGATCCAGAGGGAGGCGGGGTCGGTTCACCTGTGCAGAGATCTCAGGCAGAGCTCCCCTCCGAGCTGGTCCCTCTACACCCCAGGGTTCACCAGGGTTAGATCAACAGGCTCCTTGGCAGCCAGCTCATCTGGGGACTTGCAGAAGCATGGTGGAGTTCTAATCAGCAAAACCTCTGAATGTAGGGGGACCTTCTAACAGATTTTGAAGAGCTTTAACCAGAGATTAGCAAAAATGTCCTTTTGTCCATATTGTTAGATGCCTGGGATTTAGATGTGAATTTTTCTTCCTATTCAGAAAACACTGAATCACGTAAAGACACTGAACAAGGAGACAAAGATTCAGACCTAATAAGATGCTGCAGCTCTTTTTCTACCATCAGGCAAATACCTTTCTCTGGGCACTGTTCATAACGTATCAGTGTGGCCTCGCACACTCAGCCACCCTCTCATCAGGCCCCGAGCCCTCGTGAGTGGAAAAGGGAGCGGGGTGGGTGATGGCAGGGGGAGGAGGGAGTGTGCCCAGCTGGAGATGGTGCTCAGGGGGTGTCCCAGGTTCTAAAAGAGCTTGCCCCTCAGAGCTGTGGGTGTGGCCTTGGTTCAGTCTTCCAGACCTTTTCCAAGTCAAAGTTTCCCTCTAGTTTGCTGTGACTTTTCAGGGGGATTAAGCAGGGCATGTGAAGCTAGTTCCTAGAAAGTGCTCGTGGCACATGCAGTTCTAGGGGAACTTCTATATGTTCCTGGGCCCCAGACTTTTGTTTTAGTGGCACCACACCCTTGAGTAGCCAAATCCACAGACACCCAGGCAGGGCTGAAGGATCCCACGGTCAGTGCCAAGGAGTGAGCCCAGAGGCCTCAGTCTCCTGCTGCCGCCTTTCTCCACTGCAGGAAAAGCCCTCTTCTCACATCCTAAGCCAGAGGATGTTCTACAAGGGCAAAGCACTCTGGAGCCATCACAGCCTGTTTGCTCTAATCCAGGCCCCCTCTCAGCTAGAAGGCCCACACCTCAGTCAAGCATGCTTTTAGATACCAGGAAAAATGTCAAGGGTGCATCTATTATAGAGGTCTCAGCTTAATGGGAAAACGAAGCTGTGGGCCCAGGAGAGGTTCACCATGATGGCTGTAACTTAGGGTGAAAATGGGCAGATATGTGAGAGCACAAGCGGAGGTCCCTGGAGATGGGATTTCGGAATCAAGTCAAGGGTCAGACTAGATGATCTCTAAGCTTTCTTTCCACTGTGAGATCCACACAGACATACAAGCAGCTCCCTGAACGGGCGTTTTCATCCTGCACTAGTAGCCCCTGCTTCAGACCTGTCAGTGCCGAACAGAGAAGACAACGCACAACGGCCCCTCACGGGTCCCTCACCGAGACGGCCTCTCCCTCTCAGGAAGCTCTCATTTCTGGGGCCCACACCAAGATCTTCCTTACCATGGAAATCCAGAAAGTTGAACCTCCTGAAACATCAATCTTGTAAGCTCTTAGGCTCTTGGTTCATAGGTGATGCTCACGGAATAACCTGGGGTGTGCTAGGGGGTGGTGCATAATAGGAACGGTTAATGGTTATCTGCTACAGTTTGCTTTGGTCTGTTAGCTCAAAGATTAACTCACTTAGGAAACCCTGAAATAACAAAATAAAATCCTAGAAGACATGTGTATTTGTTTAGTTCTTCCCATTTTCTCAAAATATTAATCACTGAACCAGTTAACTGTGGATAGGCCTAAACTATGCCAAAGCTTTTCCAACCTGCTAATCAAATGTGCTCTCACTACCACAATTAACATTTTGGGAAACCTTGGGCTTCTGAGCATACGACACAGGATGAGAGAATCAAATCCATTCAGCTCCAGTCGCCTGCTCCACTTAATAAACAAAAAAAAAGGGAACAACATGCATTTTTAAAAAATCTAAGTGGTTTCATAATGTAGATATTGTGAGTCTTCCCACGACGCTAAATGAAGGTTTACGACAAGAGTTTAATGAGCTGTTATCCAATATCTTCCAGGCCTGGGGATTTCTGCGTCTTCCCCTCTGGAACAGAGGTTGCTCAGAAAGCAGTAGTCCTAAATGGAAATGCCCTCCTCAAACATCTTCACTTTTATCGTCTATAATCCAAGTCACTCTAGTAGCAGGCAGGAAAATCCCAGCCAGCTTCAAAACTCCCTCATCTTTCTATTCAAATGACAACCTTTTCCCACTGCTTTATCTTTGCATTAAGTACCAGGAGCTGAAAGATGCAATCAATTTCACATTTCTTTCTGCCCATTTACATGACTTATTTGTTTCAGCAGATCCTCTTTGCCACAAATCCTTCCTTTGCCCATTCACGTCTGCATACTTAACACAGATTTAATATTTCTCTAAGCCAAAGATCATACACCGAGTTTTTCTCTGACAGAGAGACAGGAGACAGGGAGGAGGCTGTCTGGGATCCCTTTGTCGTCACAATTTACAAAGAACAGTTCACCATAAGAAAAGTGATACAAAGCTTAAATCAGCCCCCCTAACACATCGGATCCAAAGCGGGGGAAAAGAAGAGGAAATAAAATGTGCTGAGACTGTTCTGGTCCCAGACACTGTCAGACACTTTATTGACCTCATGAAATAAAACTTGCTTGGTGGCCCTGGTGGTGGAGCAGGGAACCTAAGCAGACGCGGGTCACAAATCCACACTTTGTAAACATCACGAAGTGAGTAATGCACAAGAAGTCCATCACACAGAAACCAACTAGAGTCCTTCGAGGGCAAACACTGCACCTTCCAGGGGACGTGTTCTGAGCTCAACGTGGAATCCTCCCGCCCAGCCGAGCAGGACGCCAGAGGGCTGAGTCCCAGCTCCTGTGCCCACTGCACACCCCAGCCTGCCCGCCAGGGCCTGACCACCTGGGAAGCGCGGAGCCCTCAGGAAGGGGATTCTTTTTTATTTTTTTTAAATCAGATATAAAGTGGAAACCACCAGCTTTCCATCACCACCCCTGCCTCATCCATCAGTCAGCAAAGGCACCACCTTCTGGGATAAAGCTCAACAAGTCTCTTCGACAAGCTGTGGGTAGGAGTTACGTACAAATGATATCTCAGCAGAACAGGTTTCGGGCAGGGCCACCGGCTGGGACCTCAACCACCACTCAGACTTCTGTTTTTGTGAAATAATACCCTCCACATGCCATACGCCTTGCAAAGCTCTGAAGTGCAACCTATTCACAGGATGAGGGCCATGTACACAGCGCTAGGCAAACAGCACGGAGCAGGCGGGGACGTTCTGCGTGAAAGGTCTGCATTTTGCTTGAGGCAAATGCTCTTTCCGTGCAAGGCTCCAAATACGGAACTCTGCCACCTCAGAGCTCTCAGCACTTGCTGCCTCTCCTTCCCTTTAGGCAAAAATCGTGAAGTGCCTCGTCACGCGGCATAGGTTGTGTGTGTGTGTGTGTGTGTGTGTGTGTGTGTGTGTGTGTCTGGAATGCCATGTTTTTATCTTATAACAAAATACTAAGTTTCTATCATCTCGTATTGCCGGGTGTGGGACGTGCACACCACAGGCTGACCAAAGGACATGATGGGAATTTTGGCCAGGTAACAAGTGTCAAAACCCGCGCACACGTCAAGACCTAAGTGAGCAGTTACTTATAATGCATACCTCTTTGTCACTCTCCCTTACCACAGGAATGAGATGCACTTAACGGATCCTCTTTCGCCTCGTTCCGGAGACTGGATTTCTGTTAACAAGAATGGCAAGGAGGAGAAAGATGCCCACAATAACGGACAGCTCAGCAGAGGCTAAGATCCCCTCAAACCTTGTGTCTCCACCGCCTTCCACTCCCTGACACTCAGTTACTCTTAAACTCTATTCTACTTAGTTGGTTTATTCATTCCAACTAGAACCGTGTTTGTCATCCAGACACATTTCATAAGTCCCTTTAAAAAAAATTCCCTGTACCTATCAGGGCTGGGCCTACTGTGAGCCAAGATTGGTGCCCAGGACCCAAAATTCCAAAGGGGGCTTGCTCTGACCCTTGCACGACCCCAAGAGTGAGGACTCCTTCGTCCTTTGAGTCACAGGCACCTCCGTTACTCATGCCCAGACCCCCAGTCTGCATGAGAACCGACCCGCTCAGATGCCGATGTTCTGCAGGGCTAGGCCCATGGGGGAGACGGATTTCTGCAGAATATGCCCTCCACGCCCCCCTCCCCTCTGGCTGTGAGGCTGGAGAATCCAGATTTATAAACAGAGCGCAAGTCCGAACCCACAGCGGTTCATCATCTGTTTGGAGAAAGAGACAAATAAGTAAACAAGGCCTCCTGAAACCACCAACAGGGCTGAGGGAGGAACCGTCACCGACCGGAAACGGGGCACAGACTCAGCGCCGGCCCGTGAGGCTTGCAGGCCTGTGAGCCTCTACAAGGGACATCCAGGGAGGTTTCGTGCAAGAGCAGAGCCACACCATGCATGGCCTGAGCAGACGCTTGCCAGCTGAAACTGCCGTGCACACGCACCCCGGCCGGACCGCCTAGGACCAGACTCTACAGCAAAACAGACCCCGCTCCCAAACTGCGCAGCAAGTATTGCGATTCCAGTCTGATCACTCCGAGAGGGCTCCTGAGCCCAGGCACCCCGGCAGTGTCACAGCAGACACGAGCCGCCGGCCGTGAGAGCAGGGAACGCGCGCCAGGCTATCAGCTCGCCCCGGTTCTGAATGCGGGAAAGCTTCCTTGAGTTGAAAAGAATGATTCAGGCGAGTTTAAATTCATTCAACATACCTGCGTCACATCGGTGTTTCTCAAAGGACTTGTGAATAATTCAACTTTGGGAACAGCGAAAGCCAGACCAGAAAAAGTCACTTCAAAGACCCAAGACAACATACATTCTATGGCATTTCCTACTCTCAACTCCCTGTCTAACCGCCTTTCTCTCCTTCTATCCTTTCACGGAGATGCTTCGCCGCCTATGATCTATCGGCCACCCCTCCGTGAGCTGGCCGGAGCCCACTAATCACAGCCCACCCTCCAAGGACCGCTCTCGGAGCCTGTCCCTAAGGGTAGGGCCCATCCAAAAAGAGGTCTCTGCTTCACTCCGCGACGCATCTAGAACGTCTATTCTCATTCTCTAGCCGTGTTTCCTGAAGGCCAGGGCCAGTGGCTCCATCCTAGGTCCCCAACACTTTACTCTACGACAGGGAAACTCAGAGCTGGAAGGAAATTCTGGGCTCACTTAGTTCAAAAGATGAGGAAATGGAGGAGCAGGGAGGGGAAGGGCTGGCGCTGGGCTGCTCAGCTAAGCCGTAGCAGAGGAGTGTGGTCAGTGCTTTCTGCAAGAAACTACGGTGTTTATGTGTTCACAATTTCCATGCAAATTCCATCTGATCACGAGGCAGGGTGGCCCCCTGCTCCTTGCCTTTTGATTACCTACCGCCTGCCTCTCTATTCTGGCTTCAGAGACGAGAAGATGCTGACGAGAGGTCTGCATTTATTTTGATAATGGTGGAAGAGCTTGAGACCGGCGGTTGAAGAGCTGGCATACGAAAGTCCACACTTTACACTTTTAAAACTGCACAATATACACCAGGCTTGTTTACAAAAAGAGAATCTGCACTGGCTCACGCTAGACCAGTCACCAAAACCACTCAGCTTTTATTTGCTAGCAGAAGGGGGGATCTGAACACCATCCGGATCACCATTTCTCTCTCACGACCACTTTATCCCTCCTCACATGTCTTCAGTGGCCTCCTCTCTAACCTCTGAGGCTTTCCATGAATTAAGACAACAGTGCCCAAACAAACAGTATAAACCTTCCCATGGGACCAAGTCAAGCTGAGGGTCTGAAGTGCCCTGACCCCGCAGCGTTAGCATGAAGTTCAGTGAATCTGTGACCACAGCCTAACCATCTCCTCTGCCTGGTAACAGGCAGAAGGCACAGCAGGGCCCACAGAGCTGTCGTCTCTAAAACGTAAAATCAAATTAATCCTGCAAAACAAATTTATCTTAAAATGACAGTCTGTTAAGTTGGCTTTGACTGTTTTTGTCAATTGCCTCTCCATAAAGTACTGCTTTATTTAAGCAGACCCAGAAGTTCGCCCCCACCACCTCCTAGTCGCCCATCTCGGGCATCCAGTGACTTTTCCAAGGATTTTTTTTCTTAGCAAACAAGAAATATTTGTTGAGCTGAAGAAGCATTCTTCTGAGAAAATGATACATTCTCAGAATTCTATTCATGAGCAATGATGGTGTCAGGACCCTTTGAGCCTCGACTCCCACAGTGAATGTGAAAGCACGGCCACGATGAGGGGGCGGCTGGGGTCCGAGGGGCAGGAGACCCAGCGAGCTCAGAAGATGATACCACGGTCACCTAGACTGTGCCAGCTGCACGGTGCACCCAGACCACAAGTGAAGTTACAAAGACGGAGCATGAGATGCTCCGCCCTGCATCTGGGCTGCTCTGTCTCCCCTCGTGAATGGAGGAGGGCATGAAGGACATTTCCTGCAACCCTGCTTAAAAACCTGTTCAAAGCTTCTTTGACAGAGTCATGCAAGTGCTTCTAAAAGAAATATCTATGTATTACAAAATAATCCAATCATTTCAAGGCCACCGAGGAAGGGAACAAAAATATATCCTATAACCTACCCGAGGAACAGTCTAAGATCCTAATAACATCATCGACTTAAGTGTAAGAGGCCATTCGGAGGTCAAGAAATCAGGATGGAAGTATCGCACTAGGAACCCCAGGAACAAAGCTTGCCTCTTCTGGACCTAGGGAATCTGACTAGTTCCCATTTGTCTCCGTATTACCACTAATACCTTCTGGGGTTAAAAAAAAAAAAAAAAAAAAAATCCTAATTCGAACATTTCAGCTACCCAGGAAGTATTTCTAATAATATCAACCTTCATCTTGCCTTTTCTTCTATTGTAGGCTCTATGCTTCCCAATTTTATTTTTTTTCGCCCCTTTTTACTACGAAGCCCAACTCCCCGGTCTCGGCAGCTGCTAGAAACCATCCAAGCACTTTCCACCTCTCTGGAAACCCAGAAAGGCAGCCTCAGTTCATAAATCTGCTGCTAAGGGCAGACGGAGGTGCATCGCAGATGGGCCCCGTGCCCCAGGGGCCCCAGGCACAGACAGCTCAGGGCCCAGGGGCCGCCCAGCTTCATTCGGTCCAGCACTCAGGGCAGCCAGGCCTGCCTGCATCAGCTCCAGCCACCTCACGGCCTTCACCCAAGTCCCTTCGTGAGGACTTGCAAAAACAAACGGGAGGCAGCTACACGTCAGTCGGGTTCGTCTGCACAGCCCTAACGCAGAGTCCCCAAACACACTGCCTCTGTTTCCATCCCACGTGGATGCCGTGAAAAATGGCACAAAGAAAGGAAAGAGGACCGGGTGGTTGCTTGTGACCGAGGCAGAGAAACAAAACGCGACTTCTGTTGGATAATGAGCTGAAATAGAAGCCGGGCTTCCGGGAGAGGGCCTGACATTCCTGCACATTTTCCCACCCACCTGATCCCCTTGAACGAACGGAAGGAAGATCTAAGGGAGGACAGAGAGAGCCAGTGTTTGCTTCCTGTACTGAGGGTGAGAGGAGGGAAAAGAAACAAAACAGCCAAAGCAGAAGAGGCTGGGTGGGAGAATAAAGTGGTATGCGGGCGCGCGAGCACACACACACACAAACACACACCACACACAGTATGACCCAAAGAAGAGAATAAATAGGCACATGCTTCAGCAGAGAGCAGATGGTTAGCTACCTTTTCTCTGTGAGACCTGCAGTTGTCACAAATAAAAATGTATGTCCTTGTTAGCTTTACCCAAAATTGTGCCCACTTTAACCACTTTGCCGCTCTCTGCGAAAAACACATTTCAAAAAGATAACACTGAATGTTAGTATCAAACAAGGATCTTGTTGTTGATGTTTTTAATTCTTCCCAACACCAAGCCTGAAAGCGGAATAAATTCACAGGGTTTGATGACCACATAAACAGCGTTCACATATAACTGCAGAGGCCCCACTGGCATCCCCCACACACATAATGCACCTCACTGGATGTTCTTTAAAGATATGGCTTATCTGGACAGACACAGGAATTTGAACAATTTGGATTAAATTAGCAAGGACCACTCCTACACTATGTCCTGCTATTTATGATAACTGAATTTTTGCAATTTAGAAAAAGCAATAAAGACCATATAAGACATGGCAGTAAACATACACAGTCAATCCAGTCTAATGCTCAGAATTCTAAATATCAGACCTCAGAATGCAGCTCTTGGGTATTTAGTTTAATTTTTAAAAAGCATAGCAGCTGCTACCATTTCCCAAGAACTTACTCTGTGCTGGGCACTCTGTCTAGTGCTTTACAAATTTCAAACCTGCTCACTCTGTTTCACAGATGGACGATGGGGCCTGGCAGCCTCATCCCAGCACCTGGGAACACAGGAGGCTAATGCGTGCAAGCCTCTCAATTCATAAACTGTTCTTAAACCTCTGCCATATGATGCCATTTGTCTGTACTGGAATATAGTTTTGTTTTGTTTTGTTTTTTAATCCCGTTTTGTACAAAATTATATATTCTCACAAATCTCAATCTTAAATGCCATGATGGTCCACAGAGAGAACCCACACCTTCCGGGTACAGGGCCACCTAAACATGCCTAAAGACCAGTCAAGTAGAGGGTGGCAGGTGTGTGATGGTAGCTGCTATCCATGCTGTCAGGATGGACACACTGGGAAAACCAGGAGTGAGGTCCTGGCCAGCAACAAGACACCCTGAGAACTGCAGAAGCGCAGCCCCGCTGACCCTGAAGAAGCACAGTGTTCCCTGGACAGTCACTCTTCCCTGCCTACACAGGCCCCAGAAGCCCCCATCACTCCCTGACCTGAGATGGCAACTGTCTCCCGTGAGCTCTGAGAAGCACTCAGCCCTTGCCTCCTCCCGCGGGGCAGCTCACACGGCTATTCCTCCAGAAACCGAGAAGACAGGCCGTTGGGAACTAGACAAAACCCCAGCTCTCATGACAACGTTCAGCTCAGGCACGTGTCAGCCACAGGTAGAACCCAGAAGGGTCTAGACTTTGGATTTCCACCTGGGGTTCCTTCTTCCACACAAAAGATCTCTACATTTCTTAAGTCCAGATTCCCAAGTTAGGCACAGCGATCAACAGGTGCCTGTTCTGTATCCCGCGTGCTGCAGACAGAGATTCCATCTCCCGCCCCCGCGCTCCTGGGACACCTTGGCTGTCTCTCCCTTCCTCCAAGTCAGGGTGCATTCCATCCCAGGAGGGTGTCAGAGACCGCAGCTCCTGCAGCTCAAGGGTCCCGGAGTCACACCATGTGCCAGAAGGAGGCGTGTTTCCAAGTCATGGCTCCCAGCTCCACCGAGAGCCAAGCCTCAGTCCCAAACCACCCTCTGCACTCAAGTTTAGCAATGCAGTCCAGGACAGGATCAGCCACAGGCCCACACGTTCCACGTCATCCCCTCTCTAGCAGAGAATGTCACGCTGGCACGCACACAAGGACAGCAAGATAGACATATTAACGCAACAAAAGAAAGAGGCTTTTTAGGAGTGGGAAGAAACCAGCATGGTCTCACAAGTAGACTTCACTGATGAGATAGCAAGCGATTCCAGAATATCTTCCCAAAGACCCAGCATTGCAAAAAGCACCCTAGGAGACTTACTCTGAAAGTTTTTCCATCTCTAAGATTATTAAAAAACAAACTTCTGAAGGGAGCGCAGGAGAGTGACACCTTAACTAGGTGATGGTTAGCCAAGAACGAAGCCTTTCAACAAGGCACAGGAACTAAGAGGTGGGGTCAGCTAAGAGGGTCCCAGGGACACAGGGGCACAGACGGCCTCTCCATCTTGGTAACAGGGTCACCAGTCAGGGAAAAGGGAATGCCATCTTCACGCGTGACTATAAAAGGCAGAGAAATGAGGCCCCGGGGCATGTGACCCCCTTCTAAATAAAGAAACCCCCACACTGGGAGCAGCTGACCAGAGCAGGGGCCTTCCAGGGGAAGAGAGACAAGCTCCGGCTGACACACTAGCCGGAGCCCGCTGGATGGCCTGTGCCCTCCTCCAGGACTCTCAGGCCTCTCTCAGCCCCACACGGACATGCAGGCCCCTACCCTGGTCCACTGTGGCGACAGACTACATGGCATTTCACAGAAAGAAATCTCCCTCACGGGAAGCTTAGAAAAGAAAAAGAAAAAAAGAAGATAATTAGCAGACGTGTTAAGATGAAATAAAGCATATCACACACATGGGGTCTCAGGGCAGAGGAACTGTCTCCCCACCTCATCTCCATCCAGCAGGTGATTTACAAACACTTTTACCTGCTGGGCCTAACATATCAATCTACAGGCAAGTGAGGAAGGAGGGAGGAGAATGCACCCCACACACCAGTACCACCCTTGTGAGGCATGTCTGATACACAAAAACACGAGAACGTGTTTGGAGGAAAAAGATGTAGAATGATCTTTTCTATACCACCTGCCTTCATTTTAAGTCCCTGACCCCATCCGTGAGACGGCAGTAAAACGTGTTCCTTTGGTCAATAAAGGGAGCCACTTCCTGCCTTCTCACTCGAAGGCTCCAATCTGCTATTTTCCTGGTTTCTCATCTTGAAGGCAGCAGGAAATGCTACAAGCTCTGGGACCACTGTTCCACTCAATGCCCTTTTAATTGAAGTAAGGCTGCACCACCAGAGAAGCCAACTGCCAACACGGCCTCACTTGCTGGCTTGGTGGATTTCCTGGCAAAATCAGGCCTGCTCACAGGCCACACAGGACCACAAGCTGTTCACCCTGACAGGTTAAAAAGTACTTGGAGGCTAAGTTCAGCGGTAAGTTTTTGGACTTGTTTTTTTTTTTTTTTTGGTTGGGGGCAGGGATGCAATACCTGAAATCAAGCACCAGAAAGCCCAAAGGCAAGCGAATACCACGCACGGTTAGGCAACGCACTGGGCAGGGGAAGAACCACAGGTGCCCAGAGAAGGTTCACCATTTCTCCCTCCCCGGTCGTGGCTGACCTCCAGCGAATAAGTGAACAGCACCCCAGGCCAAGTTTCAACTTTCAAGAAGGTTCCCACCCTTCTCCATCATCCTTGGCCTCGAATCATTCTGACCAGGGCAGCAGAGAGAAGAGCTACCACCCATGGCTCACCCTCCCAGCCAGTTATGAGCAGGGGACGGTCTGCGTGACTCCTGGGAAGCAACGACCGTGAAAACTGCACAGGGAACATCCGCATTTCATAATCCTCGAGGCTTTTGGCTCACCGAGGACTGTTACTCCACACCGCTCTCTGCGCAAGAGGCAAAATGTATCTTCCTGACAATCAATCTTTCACAAAGCAGGTGAGTGCTCACGCCTGGGGGGCCCGCCACACTGGCCAAGCGTTGGAGGATATGCCCAGGATTTACTCAGCCCTACAGACAGGCTTCTCCTCCTCAGGCAGGGCACACCAGAGTCCATAACACCCCACAGTCCTCCAACAGCAGGTGACCAGCTGGTCAGTAGCAAAAAACACCACCGCAGTCAAGGACCTGCGGGCACAAGGCCAGAGGCACAGCCCGCTTCATGGGGTTTCACAGGCTCCTCTATGGGATTTCAGGGATGGGAGCCTCTCGGTCAGTGTGTGTGTGGGGAACATAGGTCACTGGACCAAGGAGGAGAGGCAGGGTGGCTGGGGAGAGGCTGTGTCACTGGACAGGCAGAGGGTAGAGCAGAGGAAGGCAGATTAGGGACACATTTCAGATGGAAAGGGCTTAGTGTCTGGTTGGAGAAGGAAGCATCCAAATGGTACCCAAGTGTGTGACATGGGAGCTCGAAGAACAGGAACGCTGCCCACGCAGAGGGGGAGAACAAGGAAAACCCTGGGCTAGAAGTGAGCAGCCAGGGAAGACCACCTGACGCTGAAATGCCCATGGGTGTCCAGACGTGACTGCGGATGGGGTTGAGAGCTCACAGACAGGTCTGAGCTGGAGATGGTACCTGGAAGCCAGATGCAGATGGGAGGATGCTGAAGCAGTGGGTGAAGATATTCTGTGGGAACAGGACAGCAGAGGGAGAGCCCTGGATGTTACTCTGGAGAATAGCTATTAAAGACTAGACTCGGAAGAGGAGCCAATAAAAAGACAGCTGCACAGGTAGGAGGAGAATCAGGGATGCCAGCAGGTAAGGATGAAGGAGTCAATGGTGCCGCATCTCAGGGGGCACCAGTTACACTTTCATGGAAAGGAAATAGCCATGCTCGGTCTTTCTAAGGGTCAATCACTTTCCAAGAGTGAATAACTCAAGCCTGCGTAAAACCACCCCTCAGAATGGTAAGACAACAGAGAAATACAGAAGGGGCAGAGAACCCACAGCATAGTAATTTCCTGAAGGGGCCTGTCAACGAAGTTGCCTGCCACTCCCTCAGGATCTACAGGGGGAGTTTAAAGAAGAGCGTTGGGTGAAAACTGCCTATTGGCACCACATAACTGAGTGTTTCCCCGTCACATCAAAAATTTCACACACCTCCTTGGCGACACATCTCCCCAGAGGCCCCCCTCTGTCTGCAGCCAGCCCTGGGAAGAATAACAGAATGGGATTCTTCTATGCTTCCTCTTCTTAAATGGCCATCTTAACACTGACGTGGACCCCAAGGCAGACGTTCTGTCTGGACGCGATGCTCCACACCTGGCTCCCTGAAGGCTCCCCAAGCACTCTGGATGCACAGGTGTGAAGCACCACAGCACTGCGCGCTCAGCCACAGAGACGACGCAGCCCAGAACCCAGCGCCTTCGACCATATGCCCTAAAGCAGCACTCTCCAAAAGCATCAGATGGCAAGCTACATCTGTGACTTCAAATTTTCTAGGAGCCACATTAAAAAGTAAAAAGACACAGGTGAAACTAACTATAGTAACATTTTACTTCATCTCAGATGTCTAAAGCAACATTTTAACATGTAATCAATGTACAAAATATTAAGGAAATATCTTTCTTTCTTTCCCCCATACTACACTTTGAAATCCAGTGTGGATTTTACACTTAAAAAAAAAAAAATTTCAGTTTGGAGAGGCCACAGTTCAAGTACTCGACAAGACACGTGTGGCTAGTGGCTACTGTACAGACAGAGCAGGCTGGAAGGGAATCTATGCAAAAGGAAAGAGCTCCAATTCAACTAGAAAATCTCCAAAAAATCTGCCAATGCTTAAGTTTGCAGGACAAGCTGAAGGGAAGACAATTTCCCTGAATGCTGTTATTAATTTTAAATAAATACTCCATTGTGAAATCACAGAAAAACATCAGCAGGCCTGAGACACTGGCCCGGGAGAAGGCTGCAGGGTGTGGCCTTGGGGAAGAGGATGTCCAGCCAGCAGGCCCATCAGCATCAGATGTAGAAGCACCAAGGCCCAATTTCCATCCCCAGGTCCTTTCTTATGGAGGTTTTCCTCTTTCTCTTTCTAATCTTCCAACAGCCCTATGAGGAAGGCAAGGGGCTGTCCCATTTTTCAGATGAAGAAACTGAGGGCCACGCCAGTTTAACTTACTTGATCATTTCCAGTCAGGGCCACTAGACGTGGGCCCAGAACTCATGCCTTGCCCCTGCTCCAAGCTCTTCAACAAGCAGCTGGCCAGAAACAGCCCAAAGTCCGCAGTGAGACCTAAATAAATACCGACTGAATCACTGAACAAGTGCCCACCTGATGACTTTTTAAGTAACACCTCCCTTTTGTACGGACCTTATGAGTTTTCAAAACACTTTTGCACGCACATGTGATCACCATTAAGGAATAATATGGGACTGCCCGATGGAACATTCTAAACATGTCCAAGTGCAGCCCAGAAGGGCTGGCTGGTCCAAGGTCACCCAGGCCTCTCATACCACATCCAACATCTTTCCACGACACATGACGCCTCCTTTGGTGATGCCTTTTTCTTCCAAAATAAAAATTTTAAATGTCAAGACTACTTGAAAATATTTTTTGTTGTTTTCTCAGAACTAGCGGGTAACCTAATGATAGGGTACAGCTTTAATCAATCACAAATGTGACTTTAGCACAGTATTTCCCCCGACCGTAGCCAACAGGGATTCTCCAAGTGGCCTGATGTGTTCTCAGCTCTTCAAGGTTCTGGTTGCAGCCAGTGGGACCCCTCCCTCACTGAACCAGTGTGCACCTACCCGCTGATCGATCCAATGACAGAAGGCATGAGAGTGTATGCTGCATCAAAGCAAGCATCCTTTCTCTGTTTCCGCCCTGGCCAGCAGGGAATTGAAACAACGCTACCTGTGGGGTCTGGCCTTTGGTTTGTTTATTTTACACATGTCACAGTTTAGGCAAGCCTACCAATTTGGGATTTCTTGGCTCTCCGTGACTAGCTAGAGTACATGGGCTCCTTGGGTCTCTAACTGGGCCAACCATTAAACAACTATTTATAGCTACCACACTGCCTTCCAACCAGTGAGGGGAACCCTCCTGGCCAATAGACCTAAATATTGCTGAACGCAAGAAGACTCACATTTCAATACCCAAAAAGGTATTGACCACAATCAGACAACAGTTCAGTTATGCTCAAAGGAAAAGAAGCAAACAGCAGTTAAACGAGAAGCTTCCAAATACCACCACCTGACCCTCAAGAGCAGTAAACACATTTCAAAGTTCTTTCACTACGCGATTTCACAAGATTTGCACAATTCTTCAAAAAAGAGGTAGGAAAGAAAGGAAGCAGAAGCCTGGGGTGTGCACGTGAGGTCGCTGTACAGCAACCTGCGAGGTCAGCCTGAACCTGGGACTCCTGGAAACTGGTCCAGGGCTCCCCTGCCCCAACCGCCTTGGCTGTGCTCCATCACAAACCAGGACACACAAGCACTGCAACGCCACCATCAAGGACCGAGGACGGGGTGCGGGTCACCACTTTCCCAGGACGTGAACTTGCTCTTACCTTTTCCTTTATCCCACAATATTCCAGGTGCACTCACGCTAAGGAAGCGCTGCGTTACCAGAAAACATCCTTCCACACAGAGGATAAAGGAGCTCACACATACGCAGCCCTGACTGCCAGGCCTTAGGCACTTTCAAGCGCACCAGGTCACCTTTCTCATCAGCAATTCAAAGCAGACGTTCCCTAAGCCTCTAGCCCAGGAGTGCAGCGGGTGGTTTCTAGTGTGTGACTGGAATGGTTGTGCCAGCAGCTGGGACGGCCTGCAGCCAGGCCACAGTCCTGAGCCCACCAGTTCCCAGATACAAAAGGAAGACCCTCCCAGACCCCACATTCTAATTGGAACACGGCGGCACCTGCCAAGCCGGCAGAACCCTGAGTTCAGAAGAGGAGGGAGGGTGAGGGGATGGGGAGAGGGAAGCAGGAGGAGAGCCACGGTCACAGCCTCATCTTACTTTTCTGGCAGCGGTTCGTGGTCCAGCAGCGGTAGTTGTACTCATTGTTGATGGCCGTCTTCTCGCACAGCGGCTTCTCCTCCATCGCCCCCGGGCACAGGTCCCCACACTCCTTCGGGGGTTTGTTCCCCACGATGTAGTTATTGGATACGGCGTCCAGGATGAGGGACCAATCCACCGTGGAGAGGTAGCAGAGGTCGGCGTTCTTCTCGATCCGGATGGCCCCACGGGTAATGTTCCGCAGGTTGTAGAGCCCAATATCCTTGAGGTTGGTCATCTCGAAGATAACCAGGGCGTAGTTGTAGAAGAGCTTCCAGCCACGGATGACTGTGAGGTTGGGGAAGAGGTCGCCGAGGCTCTCGAGGCCGGCCACACGGAACAGCAGCAGGTACTCGGTGATGACCGTGAGCTTGGGGAAGCGGTAGCTGCGGTAGTCCTCGGCCTTGGAAATGAGCAGGATGTGGAGGTAGCCCTCGATCACCGTGCAGTTCTCCAGGCGCTTCAGCTGCTGGTAGTCGTTGCGGATGTCGATGCCTGGCCCGCAGACTGCAGGGAGACAAGAGCGGAGGGCAGGATGGGCCTCAGTTACAAAGGAACCACTTCTTAAAAACTACTTCCCAACCCACAACATGGCCAGTTTCCAGGAAGCCTATATTATTATTAAACAAATAAGACCCCATTCTTCACCGCCGACTGCCTTAGGAGTGGCTACGGGTGGACTATCTGGGGAGCTCCGTGGCCAGCCTTCCTTCGGGAAGTGCCCAGTCTGGGCCAGATGCTGTGCAACACGCTCACCACTGCGGGAGGTGCCAGCCCCACCCCATCGACCTGCAAACCACAGCTGAGAACCTAGGGCCACACAGCAGCACAGGGAAGGGTCAAGGCTGCAGCCCAGGCCTGACTGCGGAGCTGCCAGGCCACACACTCCCACCCATGCTGCAGAGTGCGAGCGCCCTGCGCCTGAAGAGGCAGCTCAGCAGCCAAGGGACAACAAGTCACTCCTGCAGCCAGCCTCAAGGACACCATGCAGCATATACTGGAGAACAGTCACCATGACCTGGAAGGTAGGGACCCCAAGAAGCACGCACCCATGTTTCCTACCACCGCTGGACGTGGGCAGGTGGCCTTGGGCTCTCCCCAACACTGCATGAGTGTAAAGGCTAACTTAGCAGCAAGATAAGAATATGTGATTTATGTGAATAAAAGAGGCATCCAATTCCAACTTTAATCAAGTGTTTTCTTAATCAAGAAAGGATGCTTCTAGCAGAAAGGTTAGGTAATAGATAGCAAAAAGACAGTAAGGACCATCAATAACCCCAGCATCCAAAGATGTCAATATCTATGCCAATTATCCTTTCTCAATAACACAACGTTTTCAAACACACTTCCTCCATTTCATATGAACATTTTACCAAGTCAATGACCTTCTACATCATCATTTTAAGAAAGAGACAGACAGTCTAGGATACGAATATGCACCATGAGTTCTTTTCTTTTCAAACCAATCCCCTACTGTTGGATATTTAGGTTATCTCCATTTTTTTTTTCACATCATAAACAACACTCCAATGGACATTCTCTGCAGATACTCAAGACTATTTTCTTAAGATAAATCCCTAGAAGTAGAATTGCTGGGCCAAGGTGTTTGCAGATTTTAAAGGCTTTTGATAAAACAGCCTCAATACTGGAAACTTTTTTCTTTTTCATTCTAGATATACATACAGAGGAAAAACCCTTGGTTACTACCCTCTCTTAAAATTTAACAATTCCCAAAGCTTCCATTACAGTTTCTCAGACAAAGTGACGTTTTCTGATGGATGTCCCTTGTTAATTTGTGGGGCACCCAGCACACACGGCACTGCAGGAGGTGCCAAGGAGTCTCAGAGGAGGCTCATGGTGGAGGCAGGAGCTGAGACCCCTGATAAACAACTGTCAGGCGAGGCAGGAGGCGGTCGGTGTGTGCACACCAAGGGCCCACTCTAGACGTGAGCGGAACTAAGCAGGCAGACAGGAGTAGCCTTGAAGCTTCCTGCAGAGACGTGGTCCTTTCTATCACAGTGCCAAGGGACATTCTGCACACACACTCCGGCTCCTGAGGGATGGCTGGGATTTAAAACTGGATATAGCGTTCCAGAGGCCAGAGAAAAGGCAGAACAAGATACATTCAAGGAGCAGCCCATCTGACGGCCGGGGTGCAGAGGAGAGCAGAAGTGAGTCCGGCAGAGCTCAAGGCATCAAGGGGAACAGGTGGGGACAGGCACATTCACCTCAGGAATGAGGCACCCCTCAAGACTCTCGGGAGCAAGAGAAGCCTAAGCAAGGTGTTTTTTCCCGAGAATTAATCTGGTGATCGCGCGCAAGACAAAATCAAAGCAGAACAGACGAGGGAAAAGGGAAGCGGGGAGACCCCAGGCGAGGAGCAGGCAATGCGTGAGAACCGAGACCTGGAAACCTCATTTGGCCTAATTTCCTCCTTTTCCTGATGAGAAAATGAAGCTTCTCAGACAGGAGAAACCAGCACTCTGAGAACATCGGCAGCCCGACAGAGGCATCCATGTACTTCATCTTCTGTGATGCTCTCAACAGCCCCTCAACACTACGTAATGCCACTGCCACCTAGAAGGGGAGGAATTTGATTTGAGGAGTCACGTTGTCCACAAAAGGTCACATACACAAGACACCAGCCCCTTCACAGCCTAACCTGACACAGTTTTTGGAGAGTCCCATCTCTTAGCATCCTCACCAACGGGTTACCTCCAACCCACTCCAGCTAAGCTTCTGCCCCGGTCATGATACCAAATCGCTTAGCAAAGCCCTCAGTGACGTTACCAAAGCCAAGCACCGTTCCAGTCCTCATCATACATGACTCCTTCAGAGTCTCCTGGCCTTGCTTCCTTCTCTAGGGCCCTCTGATCCCACATGCCCACTGTCCACCCTCCCCCTTCGACCTGTCCTCTAAATGCCGGGCTCTGTCCTCAGCCTCCCCTGTCATTTCACGTGGGCAGCAGGCTTCCTGCGCCGCCCCTGCCCTGGGTGACTCTCGGAGGCATGCCGCAGGCCTGCAGCTCTGAGCTCTGCAGTTGAACACCCGCCCATCTACTCCACGGCTCCACTCAGGAGTCTTGATAACTCACGTCCTCCCCCCATCCCAACCTGCCCCTCCCAAGCTTCCGTATTTGGTCACGGACACTCCCGTTCCCTGAACGGCTCATATCAAAAACCAGAGTCATTCCTGATTCTCCACCACCCCCTAACACCACATGGTCTCCAGTGCGGCAACACATCCTCTTGAGCCTCATGCTGACTGAAATGTCAAAGACAAACACTGTGTTCTCCCTCACATGTGGAACCTAAAAAAGCCAAACTCACAGAAACAGGCTAGAAGGGTGGTTGCCAGGGGCCAGGGGTTGGTCCGAGGGTACAAACTCCCCCAGAGGGCCGGGGAGCGAAGGCAGGGCTCGGTGCCCACAGTGAACAACACTGTACTGTACACTCGAACGCTGTTAAGAGAGTACATCTCAAGTGTTATCGCCACACATGCAGAAATCGTGTTTTTGTGAGGGGATGGAGGTGTCAACTGACCTTATGTTGGTGATCACCCTGCCGTGTATCCATGGCAAAGGCAGAGAACAAGGTCTCCATCAGGTATCTGCCCCCAGAGTATTGTCCAGCTCAAGACACACCACCCAGCTTCAGGCCAATGACTTAACGCGAAAGTCTTTTTTTTTTTCTTTTGTACTATTTGTTTCTTCCTATGCCCAGGCGAAACATTCAGCGTATCACCACACTGTACACCTTAAACGAACGTTTATGTCATATTTTAATGTCAATAATATCTTAGTAAAGCTGAGAAGAAAGGTCCTCGGGGCTCCAGCTCCCAAGCCTGTGGGAATCTCCAATGCTCTTCCCACCACGATGCCCGCCTTCCTCAGCCCACAGCTCCTCGACCATGCCGTCCACTTCCCCCCAGGGCATGTCCACCCTCCTCAGCACCAAGCCCTGGCCTCTCTTCTCACGCTGACCACTCCCACCGCAACGTCAGCTCTAGGAGGACAGGAGCTGACGATTCTATCTCCGATGCCTGAAACAGCACCTGTGTGCGGTCCACACACCATTAACAGACACACACAGTGAGCGCCTTTCTCCATGTCCGTCCGTCTCCATCCGCCACCCTCACTCTAACCTGAGCCACCATCCTCTCCAGCCTGGACGACAGCGACAGCCTCCCCAGGACCCAGCCCCCACCGCCCCCGAGGCTGTACCTGCCTCCTTCTACCCCTGCTCTAGTATGTCCTTGCTCAGCTCACGGCGGCCCCCAAGCTCCTTCCTTCATCCCCCGCTGTCTAGAGTCTACCCTCCCCAACAACCCCCCCCCCCCAACATCATCACACATCAGTCTCATTCCCATCACGGGGCTCTCCATTCAAATGTCACCTCCTCAGAGCTTTGCCCAAACACCCCAGCTCCACCAGCCCCCTCCAACTGCCTCTCCCTCCCTCTTTTCTCTATTTCATCGATTTCAGAACACTTCTCATGCCTGAAAAGTGTCAATACCTGAAAGGATGTGTTTAGCTGAGTGATCACTGCCTGTTATCCCCACTGAAAGCAGAGCCTCTGCCCCGTTTGTTTACCGTTTGTCTCCCAGGCCTAACGTTGGGCGCAGAGCAGCTGCAGTGAAGACGTGCTGCCTGACTGGGGCCAGGGAAGCCTTGTATCCTGCTTCCCACTCCCGCTCCCCTTTCCTGAGGTGAAATGGAGAGAATGAGGTCTCCATCAGGTATCTGCCCCCAGAGCACCCTCCAAATCGAGACATACCACCCAGCTTCGGGCCAATGACTCAATGTGAAAGTCTTTTTTTGTCTTTTGTACTCTTTTTCTTCCTATGCCCAGTCTAAACAATCATATTCCCTCCATGCCATTATACATTAAGTATATTAGTTTGCTCCTAAATAGTGAACAGAAGTCTTTATAGAGGAGTGCTTGCATGCACTGCTATTATTGTGTTCACACGGGTATTCACACATCGATGTCATCAGCAAGTGTTCGCATCCGTTTGTTTGCTATCACTTGCAACAGACCAGAAAATTCAGCACCCAGGGAAAGAGCATCAAGACACAAAACTAAAGTCTGCTGAAGTTTCCTATGGCCACCAAAACAGACACTAGGGAAGAATCCCTTTTGCTCTGCCCCTCGGCTCCCCTCCACAGCCAGTGTAGACCATTCTGAAGCCACGCCACAGGGCCGTAACCAACAGCTTCTACCAATGAAAGAGATGCCTCCACACGGGACACTTTTCTCCCATCTATAGAAAAAAAGAAAAAAGTAGGAAGAAACTGCCCGCTTATTCCCGAAGACAAGCCCAAGCCACAAAGTGCAAGGCGGGACCCGGCCCCCAGCCCTTCTGGCTTCCGTGGGTGACGCTCGGTCTTTGGGGTGCCTTGTGATAGTAACCAGAGAGGGAAAACCTGGCTGGACCACTAACGACAGCGCAGTGCTGAGACGGCACAGGCCACAGACAGGAAAGAGAACACAAGATGCTTCATTTGTGCCGCGAAATAAAACAAGCGCTGAGGGAGCACGCGTTCCGCGCCGTGGAGGGAGGACAGGCACACCCTTGCTGCTGCCGGTTGGTGATTAAAAGGAAATCCTACAACACTGCTTCTCCCTCTTCAAAGCAACAGAGAGCCAAAGAACTCGCAAACCTTAGCAAAGTGCCTGGCGTGTGAGAGTGCCGGCTGGCCTGCAAAGAATCACCGAAGTAGACGGAAGTGAAGGCAAGCGGGAAGCAGAGGGAAAGCGCACTGCTGGAAGGTAGGGCCGGGGGCCTGGGCAGCAGCCCGGAAGCCAGAGAACAGCAGCAGCAGAACCCAAACAGAAACAGAGGACCGTCACCGCAGGGAGCAGGCGGGCGGCAGGGGGGCAGGGGCGCGGGCAACAGAGAGGCTTGGAGGGGCCAGTGGCGCCTGGGACCCACGCCCGGCCACCTCTCAGGGGAGGAGGCAGGCCGGCTGGCCAGGGCCCGCGAGGGGGGTGGGGGAGAAGTCACTTCCCCCCAAATACCTTTTTAAATAAAGTCTTTCCATTGAAAGAAATACTATTCCCCCAAATTCCTAGGTATTTTTAAAACATCAACAGATAGAATTTCTGCTCTAAGGACTTGAGTGAAAGGCATAAACAAACTATACATCTTTGGAAAATAATTCCCTTAGACATGCTAATATAAGAAGGGCTAATGAAAAGCATTTGGCTGAGAAAACCCCCAAAAGCTGTGTATCTAAGTATTTGGAAGAGCGATACAAGAAATTCAATTACGACTTTATTGTATGCTCCATATTAAACACAACCCTGGGTCCTAGAAAAAGAAAAATGGGGTGACTCAGGTCCGAGCCCTGGAGTGCTACTGCCTGGCTCCTGACCTCAACCGGGTGCATCTCTCCCGTCTCTAAGCCTCACTTTCCACACCTGCAAAGTGGGCTGTCCATACCTACACCACAGAGGCTGTCACAGGATCAGATATGGGCTTCTATGTTCCTACCGACAGTAGTAAGTTTAGGGCCATATTACTACGTAAATTAAATATTAATAAAAACATTCATTCATTGTGTCGTCCCAATCTAAACATTACTAATATACAACAAACGGGGGAAATGAGCAAAATCGTGGATTAGCCTTCTGATACCAATTCCATTAAAGAATAGCAGAGGAGTTATCTAACTAAAATGTTCTCCATTTGATCAGCTCTTCTTTAAAAATATGGGACAGTCTTGGCTGTCCTTGGAAATAAAAGACATGGGGAAGCATAGTTAGCATCACTTTCCTGCAGGTCCACAGCCAAATAGTGAAAGAAAAACATATTTATGAATCAGTTGTCATCTCTGGTTCTGACAGTAAAATCCAACATAACAAAACCTTTTTGTCTCGGCCAGTGGCCCAGGATAAGAGGTTTTTAATTCCCTTAAAATTAACTCTTTGAAACCAATCACTTAGTACTACAAAAACTCTAACCCTCTGCGAAAGCCACACTGATTCAAGAGCTTAGCAGAGGATTCACGGGTAACTGAGTTTTGTACAAGGAGAGAGAGTAACCACCTCTCAAGCCAGTGGCAAGTAAAACAAGATACAAGTTTTAATAGTCAACGAACAGGGCTTGGGAACCGCAAAGAAGGGGGCCCATGACTCCCCACCTCTGGGGAGATGAAGAAGCCTTCTCAGAGGAGGGGATCCCTGAGGATGATCTGAAAGATGAGCAGGGTCTTGCCAGGAAAGGTGAGCAGGTGGGGGCACACACCTGGGGGTGGCTGGTGGCCGTTCAGGCGAACCCCAGGGGTATAGCCTGTGTAACAGGGAAAAGAGCAAGGGTAACAGCAGGGCAGATGCAAGAAAGCAGGCTAGACAAGTGCTCGGTAGGTCAACTCCATTTTGTAGGCTGAAGGACAGTTTTCAAAATCCTAAGTGGGCGTAAGACCCACCTGGAGGGCTTGATAGAACACAGAGTACAGGGGCCTGAGAACTCCGGTTTCTAGTAAGTGCCTGGGTGATCCTGCTGGCCTGGGTACCACCCTGTGAGAACCAGTGCCCCAGAAAATAATCCTTTAATCCCCCTTACCTGTCACTACCCTCCCCACCCACCACATTTGCTATGTGATGCAGGAAAAGGCTGTGCAACTATAGTTCTTAATGTGATCTTTACTCCACCAGAAAATCCCCAAGTAACCCACAGACATG
The DNA here is from genome assembly GCF_030028045.1 of Hippopotamus amphibius kiboko. Taxonomy (NCBI): domain Eukaryota; kingdom Metazoa; phylum Chordata; class Mammalia; order Artiodactyla; family Hippopotamidae; genus Hippopotamus; species Hippopotamus amphibius. The sequence continues at coordinate 132,047,445 of NC_080187.1, read as the reverse complement.
ATGTAGGAAGCACAGCAAAGCAGAAGGTAAAGGGGCTGCAGGTGGAGTGTCCCTACTGCCTTCAGGTCCACCCGTGACTGCTGAGTCTGTGGCCCCTTCCCCGAGTCAAGATCTCAGCACACCCTCCACGTGCTCAGGGAAGGCGAGGCGTGGATTTCTTTCTAGCCGCTTCTCCTCAGTAGACTGCAACTAACCAAAAAATCAGAGACGGGGAAAAAGTCAATGTTGTGATAACAAATACGACGGATACTCTAGCGTTTGTTAAAGTCGAATTTTCTGTGTAAATGTAAACAGACACAATTCATGTTAAGCCTTTTATCTTCATGTATCAATGAGGATGTATTTACACTGCGTATGTACATTTATATTTTACACAGACTGCAGTCCTGGCCACCTGACACATTCAATAACTAAAGGCCATCTTAAGAATGTAAGGGATTGCATTACGCAGGTGACTCTGGGGACAGAAATTAAAAATTAAATGTAACTTTCAATGTGCAATGAACAAGTTCACTGCCCCAGGTGAGAGCCATGTCTACCATACACAACCTAAAAGCCCCTGCACTCCTAAGATGTAGTCCTGAAGCCTCTGAACAGGGAAAGAGACTGCTACAATGTGGCACAGAACTTACAAAGATGGGTGAGATGTTTACACCCTGCCTGCCAATGAAGAAATGGAAACTTTACCGGGAATTAATTCAAAGATTGGCGGGAACACGAGCCCCAGCGTCTCCATCACATAAAGCATCTGGGGCCAGACAGATTGGTAAAGAAGGAAGCTGTATTTGCTTCAGTGGAGGTGCACCAACTGTTTTCCTGGGTCTTCATTAAAAACAACTTTGCCTGCTCTTACGGTTACTCCAAATTCCTTTCTAATCTTAAAATATCGAAAGCCCAATATTCTTTCCAAGTCTCTATATTTCAAAAGCTCCTTTATGAGAGCTTCCCAACCTTTCTACTTATTTCCAGTTCTGACGGCTGGTTGCCTTTTTGATGCAGCAGCACACGGTGCTAGACTGCCTTGGTTACAGCCACCCACTCAGGCCCCCAGGGGCCCTGTGGGAGCCTCACCACCAGCCAGGCACACAGCAGTGCAGGTGGGACAGCGCCCCAGCCTCCGTAAACCCTGCATCTGTGCAGCCAGCGGACGGCGCTGTGGGGCCCAGGCCCTGAGGGAGGTATACAGGAGGGCCAAGTGGAGGCAAGCAGACATGCTGCAGCCTGACCTGGAAAATGTGTGTTCCGGCTGCCTTCTCTTCCCTCTCCCTTACGATTTCAGATTTTTTGCTCAGAAACAGGCAAGCCTTCTAAGTCAGTCAGCCCTGTGGCCCCCATTCTATCTCACTGGCTTTTGTAGAATATATATTATTGCAGTTAGAGTTCACATCCTCACTTCACAAGTGTTTTACTTGGCTCTACGATGCTCCAGTTTCCTTAAGTGACCTGTTCTCTTTCAATTTGCCAGTCGTCTAAACAAGCTGATAATCGGTGCAGAAACCCCACACATCTGTTCCCCCTGCACTGCTAGGGGATTCTTCATGGTATGGTGCTAAAGGTCAGCCCTTCGAATTGCTGAGGCTTTGTATGCGATAGGGGGCCTCTGATGATGGAGGGGATGGGCACCGGGTCGGTACTCAGGGACCAAATAACTCTTGGTTCCATCACTGACCAATCACCACTTGGCCTGAGGTTGGTCCTTCATTGCTGTGCCTCAGTTTCCTCCTGATTCAGATAAGGGTACAGGACTAGATGTACTTATTCTTCCAACAAATACTTATAAGACACCTCCCAAGTGCTAACATACACTTTGCAGATGCCGGAAAGTCGGGAGTAAACAAAACCAACACACTCTTGACTTCACAGAGCAGCCAGTCCTGATGGAGCCTAAAACCACCCACTCTGTGTCCCCCAAGGCAGAGCCCAGGGCTCACCTGCAGCAACCCGAACACAGCCAGCACTGCGAGCTGGATGCCCACTTGGACAAAGAGAACACCCCTGCCCAAGGAGTCAACGCATACCTGCCACAGAGAACCATCCTACAAAGCACGACAGGACATCCAGCTCAGATGCCCAGAGAGGGAGTTATCCCATGACAAGGAAGCAAGTGCTCACCACAAGCCACCCACAACAGGGGCTCCAAGCAGGAAGTGTGCTCGAGTTGTTCACTTCAGCAGGGACCACGTGGAGCTGGGCCCGGGGTGGGGTGGGGCGTGGGCAGGGATTTAAGCAGAGGAGAAAGGGGAGCAAGAGGTCTGAGGGAGAGCAGGAGGCCAAAGGGAAGCCTGGAACAGAGGCACTAAAGAAGCCAAGGGAAACCCCAGCAGGAGTCAGCGTCTCAGAACTCATAAGGCAACGGAAACATGCAAGCACCAAGGGGTCTGGGCATATCACAAAAGCATGGAGTCTGGGAATGGTCATTCTGGCAGTGGTCAGGAACCAAACCAAAGTACAGGGGATTATACGCCCACGTCCATAGCAACATTACTCCCAACAGCCGAAAGGTGGAAGCAACCCAAGTGTCCATTAACGGACGGACGGACAGACGGACGGATGGATGGATGGAAGGAAGGAAGGAAGGAAGGATGGAAGGAAGGAAGGATGGATGAATAAATAAATAAAATGTGGTCTGTCCACACAATGGAACAGTATTCAGTCTTAAAAAGGAAGAAAATTCGGACACCTGCTACAACATGGACAAACCCTAACGGCATGATGCTGAGTGAAATTAGCCAGTCACAAAAGAACAAACACTGTATGATTCCACTACACACAGCAGTCAAGTTCAAAGAGACAGAAGACAGAATGGTGGGAGGAGGGGGGAATGGAGAGTTGTTGCTTAATGGGTACAATTTCAGCTTTTCAAGATGAGAGTTCTGGAGAAGGGTTGTACGATAACGTAAATGTACTTGATAAGACTGCACACTTAAAAACGGTTAAGATGGTAAATTTTATGTTATGTGTATTTTACCACATTTTTTTAAAAGCACAGGGGAAAACTTTCACTGTATTTTGTTCCGCCCCTCATGGGTCACACAAGCATATATGGAGAGCTAAAAGCAGGCCATGCAGCCCATCCACCACCCAGGGCGGAAGAGAACCCAGTGGGAAGGAAAGCAGGTCCAGCCACAGGTCTGCCACAGATGGGTGGGGCATTTAGAAAGAAGCTTCCAGGCCAGGCATGACTTGGGGGCTGCACCCAGTACAGCCAGAGACCTCAGGGCACAAATCAGGGGCCTCAGTAAGAGTCCTGCACACACTCTCCATGGAAATGGGCTCTGAGCACAGCAGGCAGGTGTAAGTGGTCAGACAGGTGGGCACCTGCACACACCTCTACACAAAGTGGGCAGGAGCTAAAAACCCCCCATACAAGGCTCCACCCCTGCAAACGAGACTGTGGCTGACCTCACCATCAGTCAAGGGCAGAGTTCTCACACCAGCTCATCAATTTTCTAACTTTTGCTGTTCCCAGGTTGTTTCCTACAGCCCGATACACCCGTAACTCCACACGGCTCTTGCCTTGTAAAATGCAGTGGGGTGAGTGTGAGAAAATTCCATCACACTCCAGCCTGTGCCCCCACCCCAGCTCCTGCCCGTAAGTCCTCACTCCCACTCTTGCCAAGGCCTTTGTATTTTCCACAGCCTCAGCATTTATTATGATGCTCTAACACCTCCAGATTCACCTCTCCTCCACGGGATGGGTATTTCTTCCACTTTGTGCTTATCCGAGCGTCTGGAGGCCACTCGCATCCCTGACTCCCTCACGGAGGGATGCTGCAGCTTTACAGAGGCCTGGTACTCTCTGCATTCGGGATTTCTCTATCCACGCCACAGGTGCCTAGACAGCAGCCTCCAGGAAGACACCCCCAGCATGTTGCCAGGAGTAAACATCCTAAAACCAATGTCCTCCCAGGCCCTGGCTCCCCAAAAGATCAGTTAAATGCCTTTCTCCCAAGCAGTTCAATCCCACTCTGCTCCAGATAACAGCCCAACACCCAAGCCACCATGGTAACATTCCCCCCCTGTACTGTCATATTATCAACCAAAGGCAGAAACAGAAGGAAAACACTGCTGCAGAGTGAAGCCCTGGATCACAAACCATAAACCATCATAAACCACAATGACTTGGAAATTTTGGATTTTTTTTTTCCTTCTTGGCCTGAGGACTTTTTAAATTGGTAGACTGTGGGGACACAAGACGTCCTCTACGGTGCCTTGTTAAAATCTCATCATACCCTTGTCAATAGGTGAAACAACACAACTATATTTGAATAGCTTGGTAAGTGCACAATTCACCCCTCAATGTGCCGATTCATGAATGGCTCGAAGAAGGTCTCTAGTGGAAGGCCATGAGGCTCTTTCTGTATGTTTCAAAATTTTTATCAATTGCTTGAACGATGGCACAGATAAAATGTTTATCTAGTTCAAGGATGACAAGTTTCTAGGAGAGATGGCAAATACACTGGATGACAGTCATAAGCTAAAAAGATCAACAGATTGGAATTGCAACAGAGAGGAAATAATGTTATTTGGACACGGGTGCAAAAAAAGAAATGCACAAATGTAGGAGGTGTGAAAAAGACTTAGGAGATTTAATTGGATATAATTTCTGTATGTGGTGATGGGGCGTTGTGGCTGCCAAAAAAAAAATTTAAAAAGTCAGGCGGTCTTAGACTATACTCAGGGAGGCTCTGTAAACTAAGGGGACAGAGGAAAGGTCCCCAAAATTAGGTTTCTGTCTCCACACTTTAAAAGCGAAGAAGTAGGAGAGCATCCAAGCGACAGCCAGGAGGAACAGGGACCTCAAATCATGTCATGGGGAACGGCAGCAGAAAGCAAGAAGGCGCGGGTCCACAGGGCGGAAGGCTGGCCGGGGTCTATGTGAAGCTGATGGGGGAGGAGAACACAGAACACAGAACCAACACAGGGCAAAGGCTTTGGGTTCCTTATGAGAACAGATAGTAGGATTTATTTGAAGTCAGAATGGGCTGCCTAAAGAGGTGATAAAGATTTCTGTGGACCTGCACACTTCAGAGATTTTATAAGCCTGATTTCACCTACTGCTGCTAACTCTGCAGGGGTGACACTTGCTCTGTTTACAGCTGAGGACACTGACCAACAAAGGACGCACCTGGGATTGGTCTGTCACTAGGGGCCAGAGCTGGGGTTTAAATACGGATTCCTTCACACAATTCTGAGCAGAAAATTCCTTTTTAGAGATACTGCACAGCAGGCAAGGATGCTACCACCCAGAACCTGCGACCTGAAGAGAGGCCCTTCCACAGCCCATGCCCCTTGAGAGCCATTTGACCAGGCTCAGAGGGTGGACACCTCTGTCAACCCCAAAGCCCTGACCCCTCACATAAGAACCTTACAGATACCTCAACCCATATGTAAAAGGATGAAACCCTGCCTTGGGGGGGGGGGGGAACTGCTACTGTTTCTGACCTCATATTCCATGGAATAGCGTATACTGTTGCCACAAGTTAATTCCACTGCAGAACATCAAATTCTTTTTTTTTGTTCACAAACCACGGGGAAAAAATAAAGACAGAAAACATACTTTTGTCTAATTCTAAGAACTCTTCCTGCACAGGCACAGTTTTCCTTGGAGGATAGAGGTGGAGCTCACAGATTCGGAACTTGGGATTTCAACTCCATCAGACAACTGTCACTTATCACCCCCTGCGTTCCCATGAAATCACATACTCACCTTTATCTCAATCTTCAAAGAGTTTTCCTTCCATGTATCAGCTGCTCTTTATAACAATTCTACTCAGAAATGGGTCAACCTTTCCTCTGCAAGTCACAGAGAAGTCGGCCCCCTGGACCTCAGCACACACACACACAGTCTTTATTTGGTGCTGAAATTCAGATCACACGAAGATGCCCTAATGTTAAGAGAGTTACCACCCACCACCCAATCAAAAAATCTATATGTTCTTTCACAGTTGAGAAGCTCTTTTTTTTTTTTCTGTATACGTTCAGGCTGAGAACAGTATAATCCTCAAGTACCCGGACAACTCAGAGAAAGTGAGCAACACTTGCCTTTAAAGCAAACTACTGAGTGGAGTGCAGGGGCCACAGGCAGTACCTGCACCTCTCCCAGCCATGCCTTCCAGGTGAGAGGGCACAGGGGCGCCAGGGCCAGGGGAGCACTGCATGCTGAGGTCCCAAGGGCAGAGGGGAATGCCAGGCTCCCACCACCTCTCACTCCAGGAAGGAGGCAGATATTCACAGAGCCACTCAGCAGTACAGCCGGGAGCCCGGAGCCCGCCCACGGCTCCTTCTCATTGGTGAAGGAGCGACAGGCACGCCCACTTGCTGGGCTGTCGTAGAGCGGCGGTCCCCCAACCTTTTTGGCACCAGGGACCCGTTTCGTGGGAGACAATTTTTCCACAGACCGCGGGAGGGAGGGGGTGGTTCAGGCGGTAAGGCGGGCGACGGGGAGGGGTGGGGAGCCGCCGATGAAACTTCACTGGCTCGCCTGCCACTCACCTCCTGCTGTGCGGCCCGCCTCCTAACAGGCGGGGGACCCATACTGGTCCACGGCCCGGGGGGCTGGGGACCCCTGTCGTAGAGGATTAAAGAGCCCGGCATGGAATGGGGGGACATGAACAAGTGATGCAGGGGTCACCCCTCGAACAACCCTCCAGTTCAGTCCCCCTGCATCCTTACACCCAGCCTGCACTGTGTTAACGTGCTTACATGTCAGCAGCGTGGAAGAACAGTTACGCTTAAAAACAAAAGAACAAAACTTGGAGACATAAAAAGTATGGCAATTAAGTGCAATGGGATTCCTTCAAGGGCTCCTTGGTACTGGATAACGGACATGTTTCCAAATGGAAACCGGAAATGAGACAGGTGCTGCTGGGTGGGCCCACCTGAGGCGCTTTGAGAGAGGCAAACTTTCTCCCACATTTCCTCTTTAGGATAACGCATGATGCCGCCTTTAAGAATTCCACCCTGGACGGCAAGGGAAGCAGGGAAAACAGCTGACCCTCTACCAGGAGACAGACACACCCCAGGGAGGGGGAGGCCCCTGCGGCCGTGTTTCCCACGTCCAGTGGCTGGAGGCAGAGCCTGCTGGACAGCAGCCACACTCAGGGGCTGCACGGAACCAAGCTATGAGTATGGGATGAAAATGGAGTTGTTCTGCAAGGGAGAAAAACGTCTACACAAAAGCCTCAAGTCCCTACAATCGGTAAGTCCCGTCCCCCCGCGTGTGGGTGGCACCACTCACAGGCAGGGTCAGTGCCAGCCTGCCCAAGGCCAACTCCACCCCATACCCACAGCGTTCTGCTCAGCCCAGACCCGGCCTCTGAGGCTTAACAGGTCTCCCGGTCACAGCACTGCGGCTGGAGCTGGTGGGCGGCAAGTCATGGGGCGGAGAGTAACAACAGGGTGTTCACGTGGGACCAGGAAGCAGGGCTGCAGGCGGGGGCATGCCTCGGGTCCACCCAGACCCAAGATTAGGGAACACCACTGCACCTCTGTGCTGCAGGGTCAATGCCTCAGGAGAGGAGACGCGGGCCAAAGGGACCTAGGCGAAAGCCTGGGCAAAATGTAACAACCCTGGAAACTGAGGACCCAGGGTCCTCCCACGGCTCGAACACTCCTACATCCACCAGGCCTCCCTCACCCCCCGTCCCCTAGTGCTCGGGGCAAGATGTACTTCTCCCCACCAAACGGCAGCTCACGCCGGTGCGTCACGTGGAAAACAACACACTCGGGGTAACGCCTTTTGAGTGCTTTCCACTTCTAAATGCTGGGGCCTGTGGAAAGATTTCAGATAAAGGCTCTGAGTCCTGGAGAAGAGATCTCTATGTTGTTTATATTTCTAGCAGAGCTTGCTTTCTCAAATGCTCCTGGACAGTCCAGTATGCATGGTCATCCACCTCCAGTAAGATTTCTAGGGCATCATGATTAGACAAGTGAGAAATGAAACATTTTCAACTTATCAGAATAGCAAAAATTATAAATCTCCTAACACCAAGCTTGAGTGAGGACAGGCGCACATCTCCTGCTTTTGGTAGGAATGCAAGTGTGTAGCCATTCTGGAGGGTAAAGTCCAGCCAAAGGTTCAAATGCCCAAAACTCTTTGACCCAGTAACTCCTTTCCCGGGGACCCATCCCTCACATAAGGGGGGGGGGAGCAGATAGATAAATGTGAAAGCATTCCCTGGAATCTTATTTATAAAATCAAAAACCAGGAAACAACCTACATGTCCATCTTTTAAAGAAACTGCAAGGTCTTACAGTGATCAATACAAGAGCGATTAAAAAGAACAGAGAGTATCAATGTTGCTGACTTCTTAAAGCCCTTTACAGTAGAGAAGTCCAATAAACACCACATCAGCCAAGCAGCCAAGGTTAACAGCACTGGGAGTAGGTCATGTTGACGGTGTGTTCCCTGGGTACTCTGACAGAGGGCACTTCACCTCCGGGGTCTCCCTCAACTCCCAAACCCAGGGTCACAGCCTAACCACAGGAAAACCATCAGACGGACCCAAATTGAGGGACACTCTGCATCAAACCTGACCAGTGTTCCTCAAAACTGTCACAGCCACCAAGAACAAGGAACACCTGAGAAGCCGTCACAGACCAGAGGGGGTGACGGGCACGCGACAACTCAATGAATGAACGCGGGACCTTGCCTGGTATCACGGGACAGAGAAGGAGCACAGGGCCAAAACTAGCGAAATCTGGAAAAAGTGTTGCGTTTCACTAATGAACAGTGATGTGGTAATGCTGGTTCCGGAGCTGTGGCACACGCACCACGGCAACACAGGACGTTCACAGGGAAGCTGTGAAGGGTATACAGGGGCTCTGTACTGTCATGGCAACCTCTGAGTAACCTACAACTATTCTAACAAGTTCGCTTACAAAAGAGACAGAGACAGACAGAGGGAGGAAGGCACTCACGACAAGAGGGATCCTATTTCTGTTTTTGTTGTTGTTGTTGTTGTTAAACTACAGACATTGCTCTGTGGTGGCTTCCCTCCTCACCTGCCGACAGGTGTATAAACACACAGGGGAGAACGCCTGGGGGAGACACACTGAGTCGTCAGCAGTGGTTGCTTCTGGGGCAGGGGGAGTGGATTCAGAGGCCCCAGGGAGAGGAGAGGGAAAGCTATCACCTCTCCTCTGTGACTCTGGGTTGTTTTAATTTTTACAAGGAGCACACAGTCCTATATTACATGCACCTGCAAAACCATTTCAAAAACAAAGTAGGTCTCTCTGCTACAGGAAGCTATCCAAGATACATTACCTTGAAAAACCAAATTGTACATTTATGTTTAAAAACACATCCAGGACACGACGTGTTTGGTCCATGCAGTATCTGTGTAGTTTACCTTTGGGAAGTACGATAGAAGGAGTAGAGTGAAGACAGGCGAGCTGGGCATTTTTGTTCCTTACCTTCTTTTAAGTGTTTTACCAGAAGCACGTATTTTTTAATAAAAATCATCATCAAAATGACAATAAATCCTCACAGTTCATTCCTTACTTGCTCCATCTCCTTGGCCCCAAACCACACCCAAAGGAACTGAAAATATTTTGTAATTCTGCTTCTAGGGCCAGACACTCCCACTCCTCTGCCCACAGCCTAGTGGTCCTGGGAGGTGGGGCAGGGTGAGAGGAGCGCCATCAAGGAGCACCCTAGACGTGGCCCTCAGCCCTCACTCACCTGTTAGCTGGTAACAGAATCCCTCTGTTCAACAGGGTCCATGAGTATGGACACTGCTCTCCCTGGAGCGTCCTGGCAGAGTTAGGAGAACGGGGTAACTGATACCCACGACAGCAGGAAAGTATGGCAAGATCCTAACCTGCTTTCTGAATCATCTTTAAAGTATGCAAGGTCTCCTCCTGCAGTAAATAGTTTCTAATATTTTGGATTAATACTTTCTGACAAATTGACCTAAGACAAACCACTAGGTCCCCCACTGGAGAATCCAGAAACCTGCTTGCAACTGTCCAAAGCCACAGCTCCCTGAAAGGACATCAAAAGTCAACAGAAATGTAAGATATCTAGAAGGAAGAAATAGCATGATAAATATGAAAAATTGCTATTCCAAGTTGCTTTTAAGATCAAGTGTCTTAATTTCACTAACATTGATTTTTTTGGAGTGATTTAATTTTGCTAACACTGGCTGAGCTTCTGCTTACTTGATATTGACAACTGGGCAAGCCAAAGTCACCACCCACCGCACAGAGGAGGGGAGGAGGTAGGAAATGCCTGGCCGTGGAGGGCCCATCCAGATGGAGATGCTGAGGTGTGGGAGCACAGGGGGTTAAAGGAGCCTCTGAGGTTAACGACGGTTTCTTGTGTGGGACCTGGATCTCTCAGAAAGTCTGATATAAACCAGGGCCTTTTCTCCAAAAAACTACATTCAGAGCTTGCATGCAATTTTTTAAAATTAATTAATTAATTGATTGATTGATTTTATTGGCTGTGTTGGGTCTTCGTTGCTGCACACGGGCTTTCTCTAGTTGCGGCGAGTGGGGGCTACTCTTCCTTGTGCGCTTCTCATTGTGGTGGCCTCTCTTGTTGCAGAGCATAGGCACGTAGGCTTCAGTAGTTACGGCACATGGGCTCAACAGTTGTGGCTCATGGGCTCTAGAGCACAGGCTCAATAATTGTGGTGCATGGGCTTAGCTGCTCCACGGCATGTGGTATCTTCCTGGGGCAGGGCTCGAACCCGTGTCCCCTGCATTGGCAGGCGGATTCTTACCCACTGCGCCACCTAGGAAGTCCAGCATGCAGTTTTAAAAAGAGTTCTGAACCTCATCTCCGGGCCTCCTGAGTCGCAGATCACTAACCAAGTACTCTTGAGCCTTACGCATCTATAAACCACTTCACAGATGAATCAACTGAGGTCTAGGGGGCGTAGATGACTTTCTCAAAATTCTCACGCTAGCTGGTGACAGGGCAGAACCGAAGCCCTCACCTCATGCTGCCAAGCAGAGATGTTTCTAGAGAACACTCAGCACACTCAGCAGAGGTAAGCCTTGCCCCCTCCCTATAAAAAAGGATTCTGAAGTCATCCCCATATGTGGCCAATTCCGCACAACGGCACATACGTGAGACAGTAGCGTCGTAACACCCCCAGGTAACAATCTGCATAGAAAGCCAGCGTGAGAGCTCTGCACAACTGCTCACTATAAACTCAAGCCAGGGCTAGAGTCACAATCCAAACCCTGCAGTCTGCTAACAAGAATCCACGTCGAGGTCACCAGAAAACACACTGGAGGCCCAGCCGGCAGCCACCTCGTCCTCTTCCAAACACCAAGCAGGCATGCAGAGCCATCAACCAGTGGAACCAATGCCCTGTCCAGCAGCTCCCATTTCACGCTGGACCACAGAGCACACTGCACCTGCTGCAGCTCCACACCAAACACCTCCAGGTGAGCATACTGCGTCGTCTACGTCCACGTCCGCTCAAGTCGCATCACCAAACCGGGGCCAGGGGTCACAAGGAGCTTTATCTCCAGCTGACAGGTGAGTGGCTTCCACCTTCCTACGGAGCTGGAGAGAGCAAAGCCAAAACGCAAAGGCAAAATGAAACAGAGTTCTGCAGCTATAACTTCTGAGAGCGTTACTTCTTTGTCCAAATTTAACCATTACACAGTGACAGCTTCGGAGCCTGACGACATCGATGCCAAGTCCTGGCTGCTGCTGCCACCTCTTCCCTGATGACCACACAGCACCTGGCTGGGGGCTGGGTCCCTGGCCTGTCACTGACGCACCCCCTACCCTGCAACCACGGTGGTCTTCCTAACACACAAATCTAATGGTGCCCACTCTTCCATTTCAAGTTCTTCAAAGGCTCCCTGTGCCTTCCAGATAAAACCCAACCTCCTCAGAAAGGCCTGCGAGAGCCCTCGTGACCTGATCGTGCCAGCACCTCCAGCCTCAGCTCCTGGACTCCCCTTCCAAGGACAAGACATGCAGCCACCTAGGCTCCCAAACTCCAGGACACCAGGTACATGGGCTTCCCGGGAGCTCTTTCTAACAAAACACTGTCTTGACACCAGCCTTTAGCACTCACCTTGGGGCCAACTCGACCCGTTCCTCTCTGCTCGCCATGGGACCCTGGCAGCATCCATCTCCCCGTGGGTTCAGGTGCTCACTTGCTACTGGACTATGAGCCCCTGGGTGGCAGAGACTGTATTTATCCTCAGTCTTTCACAAGCGCCCACCCAGCCCAGGTCTAAGCAGCAGCCGGTCTCAGTAAACACCGGGCAAATGAATAAGTACAAAATCAGTTGCTAACTGTGGTTCGCACACTCTCTCCTCCATACAATCCATCATGCTTAAGTCAGTGCATGCCCATAAAAAGCCCAGATCCTTCAATGAAATTTACTAAAACCTTAAAGCGCCCTCAATCCAATCCACAATAACACAGCACCTCATACCCATGAGGGTCACTACTACCAACCAGCAAACAAGCAAGCAAACAAAATAACAAATGCTGACAAGGATGCTGGAACCCTTGTGCACTGTTGGTGGGAACATAAAACGACACAGCCTTTATAGAAGCAGCACTGTGGTTCCTCAAAAATTAATCACAGGGCTTCCCTGGTGGTGCAGTGGTTAAGAATCCACCTGCCAACGCAGGGGACGTGGGTTCCATCCCTGCTCCAGGAAGATCCCACATGCCACGGAGCAACTAAGCCCGTGCGCCACAACTACTGAGCCTGTGCTCTAGAGCCCGTGAGCCACAACTACTAAGCCCATGTGCTGCAACTACTGAAGCCCACGCGCCTGGAGCCTGTGCTCTGCAACAAGAGAAGCCACGGCAATGAGGAGCCCACGCACCACAACAAAGAGCAGCCCCCGCTTGCCGCAACTAGAGAAAGCCTACGTGCAGCAACGAAGACCCAACACAGCCAATAAATAAATAATAAATAAATAAATTTTTAAAAAAGAAAGAGTTAAGAATATACTAAAAACTGAAATTTAGAAAAAAATTAATCACAGAATTCCCATATGATCCAGCAACTCCAGCTCTGGGTGTACACCCAAAAGAATTGAAAGCAGGGTCTCGAAGAGATGCTTATACACCCATGTTCACAGCAGCATTACTCACAATAGCCCAAAGGTAGAAGCAACCCCAGTGTCCATTAAGAGATGGTAAATGAAATATGGCCTATACGTATGATGGAATATTTTTCTGACTTTAAAAAGAAAGGAATTCTGAAACACACTACAATATGAATCAACCTTGAAAACATTATGCTAAGTGAACAAGCCAGCCACAAGAGGACAAACAGTGTTTGATCCTACTTCTGTGAGGTCCCTAAGAGTAGTCGCGTCCACAGAGACAGAAAGTAGAATGGTGTTTACCAGGGACTGAGGGGAGGCAGAAAGGGGGGAGTTAGCATTTAAGGAGTTCAGAGTTTCAGTGTGGGAAGATGAAGAAGCTCTCGAGGTGGATGGTGGTGATGGTTCCCCAACAACGTGAATAGATTTAATATCACTAACATGTACACTTAAAAATGGTTAAGGTGGTACACTTTATGCTACGTGTAGGTCATTTTGTGTTTTGTATACAATTAAAATCAGGGGGAAAATGCGCCGTCGATTGCTGCTGACACTGCTCTAAGTGAAGTTCAAAGTACTGGGTTGGCCAAAAAGGTTTGTTCGGTTTTTTCTATAAGATGGCTCTAGTAGCCCTTAGTTGTCTTTAATGTCATTCGAAACTATTTTGTTAGACTGTATGTAACAGCTGTCACCTCTGCGTGCATTTAAAAAAAGACGTATCAAAAGTGGTGAATTTTTGTGTAGCCATTTTAATACTGAAGATGGAAGGAAAAAAGCAACATTTCTGGCATATTATGCTTTGTTACTTCAAGAAAGGTAAAAATGCAACTGAAACGCAAAAAATATTTGGTCAGCGTATGGAGAATATGCCGTGACTGATTGAACATGTCAAAAGTGGTTTGCGAAGTTTCGTGCTGGAGATTTCTTGCTGGACGATGCTCCGTGGTTGGGGAGACCACTTGAAGTTGATAGCGATCAAATTGAGACATTAACTGAGAACAATCAATGTTATACCACGCGGGAGATAGCCGACACACCAAAATATCCAAATCAAGCACTGAAAATCATTTGCACCAGCTTGGTTATGTTAATCGCTTTGATGTTTGGGTTCCACATAAGTCAAGCAAAAAAAAAAAAACAAAAAACCTTCTTAAGCAATTCTCTACTTAAACGTAATGTAAACATTCCATTTTCAAAACAAATTGTGACGGGCAATGGCAAGTGGATGTTGTACAATAATGTGGAACGGAAGAGATCATGGGGCAAGTCAAATGAACCACCACCAACCACACCAAAGGCCGGTTTTTATCCAAAGAAGGTGATGTTGTGTATATGGTGGCATTGGGAGGGAGTCCTCTATTATGAGCTCCTTCTGGAAAACCAAATGATCAGTTCCAACAAGTACTGCTCCCAATTAGACCAACTGAAAGCAGCATTCGACAAAAAGCGTCCAGAATTAGTCAAGAGAAAACACATAATCTTCCATCAGGATAACGCAAGACTGCATGTTTTTTGGATGACCAGGCAAAAACTGTTACAGCTTGGCTGGGAAGTTCTGATTCATCCGCCGTATTCACCAGACATTGCACCTTCGGATTTCCATTTATCCCAGTCTTTAAAAATTTCTCTTAATGGAAAAAAATTCAATTCCCTAGAAGACTGTAAAAGGTACCTAGACCAGTTCTCTGCTCAAAAAAGATAAAAAGTTTTTGGAAGACGGAATTATGAAGTTGCCTGAAAAATGGCACAAGGTAGTGGAACAAAAAAGTGAATACGCTGCTCAGTAAAGTTCTTGATGAAAATGAAAAATGTGTCTTTTATTTTTACTTAAAAACCAAAGGTGCTTTTTGGCCAACTCAACAGTTTTAGACACTGGTAGCTGCCCCACCATGCAATACGGGCTGCAACCCCAAGGTTTGGTGATCAGGCTGCAAGGGGTGCAGGAGAGGGTAGCTGCTGACTGCTGGGGCCCACTGCCAGCCCTGAGCAGATCTGCACACCAGAAGCACACTGGTCTCTTGCACACTCTTCTCCCGTCTTCCACAGGCTTCTGGAGGCACCACCAGGGGCCCAGCTCTCAAAGGGCATTTGCAGAGAGACTCTGGGCAGACAGTCAGCAAATACAGACACTCTTCGAGCCAGACGGGGCTGCTCTTGGAGGCCTAGGAAAGAGGCTGTGGCTGGCCACTGGGAAGATGCCAAAGGGCAGACCAGAGCAGGTCAGAGGCCCAGGAGGGTATCTAGAAGCAGAGCCCAGCAGGAAGCCAAAGAGGGAAACCCCCAGCGGAGCAAGAGCCTGGGCTCTCTCTAACCCCTGCACTCATCAGCTCAGGCGGGAAGTTGGGGGTCTGTGCTCTTGTAAGTTGCAGCCTCAGCGAGGACCCACAGGGCCAATTCCTGGGGGTCTAAAGACCACAATGCACCATTGCCGGGCTCACGTAGCTGCCAGCCAAGTTTACATTCACTTCCTGGAAATCATGGTGAGGTTAACCATGAATTCAAACACGGCATCATTCTTAAAAGCCAAGAGCTCCTGCTGAAAAGTTAAATGGAATTCTGAAAGGCTAGGAGCCAATCAATCTTCAGATTTTCAATCTAGTGAAATTCGACCCTCCAGTATAGGTGGGTGGAATGGCAAAGAAACAGATAAATTAAAATAACCTAAAACTAGTTTCTATTTAGCTTTGTAATATGATTTGGGGCCATAAAACTGATTTTCCTCATTATACTTGGCCTAAGATATTATTAAAATGAGTTTGCAATTTTCAAATTATGTTAACAAATGGCACCCAATTACCTGCAGAGTGGCAGGGCAAAGATCAGAGCTGTGAAAAGTCAGGCCGGGAAGACCTCAAGTTTGGAGGATAAGAAGAGGAAGAAAAAAACGTGTATGTGGAACGCATACTGCGGGACCCAGCTCTTCACAGGGTTTCCCAAACATCGAGAAGCTTGAGGGGGCTACACAATTTGCCCCAAATCAGTTACTAAATATTAACACTGCGTGGAAGGCAAGCCCAGATTTACCAAGGCCAACCCCCACGCACGCTCTCAGCACACGGAGGGGATCCTCCAGCTGCCATTCTCTTTCTAGTCACTAAATGGTAGCATCCCAGTGGCCAAATGTGCTCCTTTTAAAAAAGAAAATAAAGCAAGCTCCCTGCCCTCATCTGGATAAGCTTTAGTTATGTTTGTAAAACATTCAGAAAAGGCCATAAAAAGATCTTCACTGAGGACTGTGCTAAGTATGAAGTATTATTCAGTAAACCACAACTTGGAGGCTGCCAGCTGACATCTAGCTATAACCTGGAAAGAGCGCTGGCTGAATAAAATGTGTGTGGGGTTTTTCTCCTGTTTCAATTTCTAGGTATCATTTACATTCATCTGCCCCCCGTTCTATTAAAAAACATAAAACAAAGGAGCAGAGCTACAGTAAGACACAACCAGAGTAGTTGGCATATTACGATAAACAAAGATGACAATAAAACATTTTTCCAGCTGTGATAAACATATTTAAGATCTATCGTAGAGGCTGTTGGAGCTACAACTGAAAACAATCAAAATTACAAGTTGTTTATAACACAGAATTTCTGTCTTTAAAGCTTTCATTTTTTTTCAGGCAGAAGCTGTCTCCCTAGGAGATCATTTCCTTACCTTTTTTTCAAATTTGAACTGTTTTTTTAAGCTGTGGCTTTTTTGAGGCTGTCAACACATCCAAAGTGATTTAACAACTGGCTAAGGGATGGGCAGCACCATTTGCAAATGAACAAAGCACCTGGCTCAGCTCAGAGGCCGAGCTGGTAAAGATGCTACTCAGAGTGGCCTCAACAGCCTCCAGGCTATTCTGGGGATCCGTGCCCACGAGGTGGTTCCAACACTTGCATTTCCTTACATCTCGATATTCTGAACAAGGAGTTCAAGTAACAGCTGTCTCAGTGTCCCAGAGATCAAGAAGTAAGAGAGTAAGAGGAATGAGGAACTACGTCCAGATTTCTAAACATGCACCCCTTCGTGCCATCTCTTGGCCTCTGAAATCATTCAGTTTCTATATAGAGGCTTCCCTTCCGTACTTAAAACACACACACACACCAAAAAACTTTAACCAATAAACCGTGCCATCCAGCTGTGACTGATGAGATATGCTTGTGAAATTGGCTTGTCAGATGCACTTATATAGGAGGATACCCACTTGACTGCAGTTCGTAACATCCCTGACATCTTAAAAACTTCAATAGACAACAATTTCCTCAACAAACAAAACTCTCGTGTGTGAAACTAAGCTGACCTAAGACTACCTCATCCCTTAAAAACCGACGGCAGTAAACAAGCTGTAACCCAGCTGGGCAGTGCCCACAGAAGCATACGTCCCCCTTTGCAAGACCCAGGGGACTTGCCAGCCACCTCCCTGCCTGGGAAGCAGGAACAGCCCCCAAACCCGGCATGACAGAGGAGATTCAACAGAACCCGATAACATCAGATTGTGAAAGACTTAGTCTACTAAACAGAACACTTCACTTTTTGAATCCTAAAGTAAACAGCCAGATCACCTGAGGAATCGCTGAGGTGTACCCTTGAAAAGGCACTTTATCACCCTTTGAAGTCAAACCAGTCAGATCCTCTAAAACCCTTATAATATCAACCCAAGTCCACCTGTCTTAATGAACACCTACTACATGCCAGGCACTTTGTCAGACCCTAGGGAAACAAAGAACATGTTCCCTGCTTTTCAAGAACCCCTGTAACAATGATGGGAGAGAAAGATAAACCAATCACCCCAATACCAAGTGCATACGAGATGCACTAGCAGGTAAAGAAGTCACTGACACAAGAGGTTAATCAACGCTAGGGAGCGAAGGCCTGCCCAAGAGCCCACTTGGAGCAAAATGCACAGCAACTGCACCCATTGCATTTGAGACCCCAAAACAAGCCATTAAATATAAATTTTAAAAACAACCCAGAGAAAGATATCAGTTTCTATGTCCCCAAGGAAAACGTAAAAATGTGGACAAGCTCTTCAATTTCTGAATCAACTATTTATAAAGAAAAAATTCCCCTTATATTTGATAATTTTCCCTACAGAAAAATAATCCAAGAGCAGAGACATGCTGTATTCAATGTGAAGGTTGGTCTCCTTGGGCCCTAAATACAACAGCAGCTCACCCAGTAGGAATACCCTCAGCAAGCATTTCTCCTAGAATGTCCCCAGCCCTTCCTGGAAAACAACTCAGATCACCTTTGTAAATGCAACAGCCCTGGTATCACTTGGGAGATGGAAGTTACTCAAAATCACGTCAAACCAGGTCACCACTGAACACTCTCTGTGTCCAGATGGCAAAGGCAGGCCCCGTGCAGGTTTCCTGGGTGCAGGCTACTCACATATCCACCCCGTCGTTCATTCATCAATCCTGCCCCCAGATGACCCTGGGACTGAGGACATCCTCAAGGGCAGCTAACTCCCTCCTACCCACTCTCCACCCTACATGGAGACTCACCCAGCTCAAAAGAAAGAGTACACGGGCTCCATCAAAATTCCAGACTGATTTTACATGACCCCACAGAAATCATAGCATTTCTCCTGCCCCACGTCACCCATGCTGAATAATGACAACCTCCTCACGGTCACGTGTACCAGGTAATTCAGGTGACATCAGAGAAATCCTACATTCAAGGATCTTGGCTTGATACAGGTCTAAATCAGAGACTTGAGCAGAATTTCCAAATTGAACTGAGCCAGACTTACATAGGACAAGATCCTCCACTGAGGTGAAAGGCATGTCACAGCACCTACAAGAATAGCTCCAAGGCTGGAGCAGGAACCCAAGAGGATCCCAAGCTGTCCCTCAATAGAACATCACCCAGGGTGACGGTGTCTCAACTCTGCTCCCCCATCTGCAGCCAGGAACCACCTGAGGCCATCCAAGCCACCCTCTGGAGCTCCCCAAATACCCAGCAAATTATAATGCTACCTCAACCTGGAGATTTATCCAAAGGGTTAGCTACCCCTTGGGACGAACCCAAATATGCAAGCATCTTCCTCTCCATAAAGCTTGCAAGGTCAATGCAATACCCACTGCACAGATTACAATCAATGAAAACCTCCCTTATAACAACAGTAACAGCTGGTGGTGAATGCAAAGCAAGAATTAAACAAGCAGGTGTGTGTCATGTGCCAGGTAGACGTGTGTAACAAGCAGAGTGCAGAGAAAGGAGACAGAGTGGCCTCAAGGAGCTCCCCATCTATCAGCAAGGCAGATGTGTAAAAAGACAAAATCCTAAAATAAGCAAAATACTAAGGAAGCTTACAGAAGGAAGTAATTCCGGTTCTTTGGGGGAAGGCCCAAAACAAAGAAAGCACCGGGAGGTCTAATCAAGAATAAAAAAGTAGCTAAAAGCAGAAATCAGAAAACAGATACTGAGGAAACAACTTCATAAAGAAAATTCTACAGACAACTAAGCTGTAATTTTTTAATATGACGAGACTGACTTGTTGGAAATCTTTAACTTACCAAAATTGATTCAAAAAAAACCAAAAAAAACAGAAACCTAGAACAGACCAATAGCCATGGAAGAATTTTTTAAAGTTGTCACAGAATAATCCACTTTTTAAAGCATCAGCCTCCAACTGTTTAACAAGTCAGCCCTTTCAAGCCTTCAAAGGACACTACTGCCACTACATCAACTATTGCAGAGAAGGTAAAAAGGAAAATCACTGGTAACTCATTTTACAAAGCTAGCATAAACCTGACAGCAAAATCAGGAAAAGACAGCATACAAAGAGAACCATGGAATTATCTCAAATACAGAGATGAAAAAATGTTAATATAATGTAAGCAAACCAAATTAAATTAGAACGTAAACAGTCACCCATCACAACCAAAAATAGTCTATCCCAGGAATTTGAGGACTTACTACCAGGTAATCTATTCCCACATCACCTTAATGGGCACACCATCATCTGAATCTAAATGGATGCCAGAACAACATCTGATGACATTCAACACCCATCCCTAATTAGTCACCCACGAAAACTAGACAGATAATTCTTCAATATGATGAAACCCTCTCTTAAACCAAAAGATACCATACGTATTAAGGAATATCAGAAGCATTACCATTAATATAAGCCAAAAAGGACAAACGTGTCCATTGTCAGCATTTAATACTATTCAGATGAACCAGCCTATGCAATGAGACCCTGCAGCCAATGACTGCTGGTTGGCTGACCCACCCCCCCACATAGGCCTACTAACCACCTCCCACCTTCTAGCCAGGTGAGGAAGGGACAGCTAGCCAAGCAGGACTTGCTGGCAAGTCATTCTGCCCTCTTGCCCTCTGCCTTTATACCTACCTCTTCCTGCCTGCCTGAAACACAGATGTGATGCCTGGAGGCACAGGGGCCATTTTGTGACATGAGGACCAAAGACACACGGATAGAGAAACAGAATCCTGGACTGTGGTCCTCCATGCCCTCTTTGAGCATGCTGCAGTGGCTACAGACTGCTTCCCTCTAGACTTCTTAAACTGGAGAAAAAGCAGCCCTGACTGCTTAAGCCGTTACCAGGCAGATTTCCCATTATTTGCAGCCATTTATCTTCCTAAATGATATATACCTGAAACAGAGTTAAGTACTGAAAAAACTGAAGACAAAATTATCCTTATTGGTTATCAGTGACTCTCTGCATAGAAAAATCAAGAGAATCAACTGAAAAAAACAAAAAACCATAACTAACAACAGCAATCAAAGAATTGGGTAAATACAAGACAAATATACAAAATTCCACAGCTTTCTTACATACAAGCAATAATCAGTTAAAAGATACAAAGGGGAATAAAGATTTCTTCCACATTAGCAACAGGAGTGTTAATTACCTAGAAATAACTCAAAAGGAAAAGTATAAACCTCTGTGACTTTCTATGATTTCTTAATAGATAAATAAAAGTTGATTAGAGAGCCATGAAATGTCCTTGACTGAGAAGTCCAAATATTTGGAAATGTTATTTTCTACCAAATTGATTTATTAACAACTACAACCAAAATCTAATGGATTTTTTTTTAGGAGGGTGGTGGAAAAAAAGAACTTGCAAAACAAAACAAAGCAACACATACACACATACACACACAAAACTTCATGTGGAGATTCTTCCTAGAAGATGTTAATACATATAATGAAGCTACCATGTATAAGATAGTATGATTTTACCACAAACAGCACACAGATCAGAGGGAAAGATAGTTTTAAAGTAGATCCTATAATATAAAATATATTAGATAATCCAGTGAAGATAAAAATAAAACATCACCATGTTGGGAAAACTGAATAATCAATGGGGGAGGTATCTCACTTTATTGAAATAAAAAATAAATCCTCGAAGCATTAAAGAACTAAAAGAAAAAGATGAAACATAAACTAAAAGTTAGCAGGCATGATTAAATTTAACTGATTTTGGCATGAATATAAACTTTCTAAGCAAAAGGTTTAAAGACCATAATGAAGAGACTGCTATTCTACATTAAAATGAAATACTGTATATTTCAACAAGTGAAAAAACAAGCAAGCAAAAAGCAAACTAGGAGAAATATTTGCAACACAGAGAGCACAGGGTAAAATATCTTTAAATAGAGAGGTCTATACAAATCTATAAAAGTGAACTGATAAATAACCCTATTGAAAAATGGAAGAAAAAAAAAATGAAGATCTCATCTCAGTGACAGGGCAAAAATAAAGATGCAGATGTAGAGAACTGACTTGAGGACACAAGGTTGGGGGGTGGGGACGAAGGGGAAGCTGGGACGAAGTGAAAGAGTAGCACAGACACAGATACCCTACCAACTGTAAAATAGATAGCCAGTGGGAAGTTGCTGTATAACAAAGGGAGATCAACTTGATGATGGGTGATGCCTTAGAAGGCCAGGATAGGGAGGGTGGGAGGGAGTCGCGGGAGGGAGGGGATATGGGGATATATGTATAAATACAGCTGACTCACTTTGGTGTACCTCAAAAACTGGTACAAGAGTGTAAAGCAACTATATTCCAATAAAGAGCTTAAAAAATGGGGGAAAAAAATGAAGATATCAATAATTTTTAAAAAGGAAATTAAAACAGATTAAATTTTTTTAATGCTAAAACTGCAAGGCTCAATTTAGCATTCAATATTGGTGAAGAGCATGAGTGACAAGTACTGTTGCTGGGATCTTAAACTAGGAATTTTCTGGAAAGCAATTTGGCAATATTTATCTAGGATCAAAAGTATGCACACTTAATATTCCATACTTTCAACCTTTAGGAGTCTAACCCAAAGAAATAATAAGAGTAGCACATCAACAGTAGTACACATGATTTTATCACATTATTTTTAATGGCAAAAACTTTTAAATGTTTCAATTTAGCCATAATACCGTTATAATTTTAATTTTAATTAACGACCATATTCCATGATAAAAATATAATGCAATGAATAAAAATTCACAATGTGATGCTAAGCAGAGAAAATGAGGATAAAAAATCTGTGTGTAGTGAATACCCATTTTATTTTGTAAAATATACAGGTACACACATAAGTTGAGGGGTAAAAAAAAAGATCTCAGGAAATCATAACAAACTATTAACAATGGTTACCTCTACACTGATTGACTACAGATGATTTTTATTTTCCTTTTTTCCTAATGATAGTTTCCGATTTTTCCCTAATAACCATTTGTTACTATTATAATTTGAAAAAAGCAATAAATGTAATAATTGTAGTATAAGGTGGCAGGCAAATTTGCCCCTCATTAAAGGTTCATCGTTCATCATAGTGGCTCATTATCTTTAAACGGGTCAAATATGGGAAATGGTTGTACTGCCTTACGCACACATGAGTGTTGAATCAATTCTCACAGCTATCTGAACCCTCTCGACTGCAGGGCTCATCTACAGGAGGCGGAGGGCTCTAGCAGCAGCGCAGTAAGCGGAAGAGGGCAGGAAGCTTTGCTTGGGTTGTCATCTTAGAACGCTCTGGCCTCCATTTCTTTGCATTTCATAAAACCCACCACATGCCAAAGTACCGTGGACCCAACAGTGAACACAATTCTTGCTTTCATGGAACTTTCAGTTTCTCTTTCCAAAATTTTAGGTTAAAGCCATCATGACCACTGTTTCGTCCTTTTGCCATCTGTAATTATGATCTGATAACAAATCCTGTCTCAATACAAGAATCAGATTCTGCAGTAATTATTTTAAAGCACATCTGAAATCCACTCTCTCCCAAAAGCTGAGAATTTATCATTACTTTTAAACACACAGCTTTGCTACATAGCATTAACATTTTGACCATTCAGAGACCACCACCAACTCATTCTGCCAATTAAATTTGTCACGGCGCCCAAGAAGGCCTTCACCAGACAAGAGAAACATGGCTCCACTGTCTGTACGAATATTTTTTAGAGAAATTGCAATGACAACGGAAAGTTTGAATTCTGTGACATTTTATGCTGGTGAAATGTTACCACTTCTTTAATACTGTTGTAAATAGGTTTGTATGATCAAGTTGCCTAAGGAACTTTGAATTTTCATGTTTTAAAAGGATGTATAAATTTTTACCTTTTAAAATAAAACAATTTCAGAGTAAAAAAAAAAAGAAAAAAAAAGGAGGAGGAAAAGGAGCTCACTAGATTTCCAGAGAGAAGAAGATGCTGACCTCAAACACGCAAAATTCAAAACTAATTAGCAGAGCCCGACACAGAGGGGATGCTTATTAGGTATTCGCACATCAACTACTTCGCAGAACTAACAGCGATTTTAAAAAGCAGTTGCTCCATCTGCTAATTCAGAGCACCCTGCTCCCAAGAGCGCTCTCTACACCATCAGCAGAAACTGGAAAGACTTATTCATCGGCCAGAGGTGAGGCAGGCGTGTCTAACTGTAACTGAGAGCTTGCACTCCACATGGGAGAATCCAGCAGTCACCACCTATTTTGTTATAAACGCAGTGTTTCCAAAGATGATGTGTAAGTCTACTAAGAGTCAAAGGTCTTCGTGCTTAAAAAAAAAAAAAATCACTAAAAACTAAAAGTTATACCCAGGGATTGAGTATTTTTTTTCCCAATTTTTACTGTTGAGCGAGCCCCCAAAAACTAGAGATAAGAGAGCTGTTATTCCCCCACTGGATGGGCAGCTGAGGAAAGGCAAAACAGAAAGACATGTCTCCTGTTTATGACCTCTACAAAGAGTCCCCCTGAAGATGGGCTGCTCCACCAATACATCAACTCACCAGATTGTGTAAAGCCACTTGCCCTCCAAACAGATGCTACCATAATCCCAGAGAAGGCAGGCAACAGCACTTTCACATGGTCCTAGATGAAAACACAGCCCAACATCTACAAAGAACAGATGCTGAGCTACACTGTGGGAGCTGGACATTAGGAATTCTACCCAGAAGCATTTTCATTCATCTTCATGAAAGCCCAGATGAAGTTATCACTAGATACCTTGCCTCAACTTTTCAGGCACCCAGATTTCAGAGTGGGGTGCAGGGGTGAGGGATTCATTCATCACAAATGAAATGATTCTGGGGCCAGAATTAGTTACTGCAATCAGGACCACGTCAGGGGCTAAGATATCACCCCTTACAGCTGAAAAGGTTCTTGTATTTCTCAAAATGTTGTGACTTTTATCACAGATTAGATCAGAACTTTCACATAGGAGGAATCAAATTCGTAGCATGGAAGCATGTGAACTTGAGACACGTCTGCTGATTCACACTTTTATTTAATAAAAAGGGTTGGTGGGAAAATGTGAAGTCTGACATTCCACCATTTTCTTGATTACTTTGAATCTTTCTCCCGTGTTGCAGGAATTGTAAATATTCCCACTTCTTTTATAGGCACAAAATATAATTTATACCCGAGTATGTCTTTCAAAAATAAACATTAACATTATAAGGGAAACAACAGGCACTGTTGCACAAGTCTGTGTGTCCTGATGAGCTCATTATTTCTTGGGTTATATTCACACACACACCATAAAGCTAAGAAGGAATCTAAAATTTCACCTGCGCACTTCTGTGCTGATTAAACTGAAGTTCTCTTAACTTATCACCTTCATACAGCCTGTCCAAACGAAAAGATCTCAAGAATTCCTTCGAAATAGCCCAAACAGGAGCCTAAACTTGCAAAGCTATTTTTCAGAGCTCAATAGTACAACAACAAGAAGTAGAACTTCTGGGATGGGAATTTTGCTATTTTTTCTGTTAATGGCTGCTTTTAAATGAGAGAGAGAAGAAGAAAAAAATGTCTACAGGCATTACAAATCCTGGAAGCTATGAATCAGGAAGTGGGAAATGGTTGATGCTGAAATGGCCAGCCTGAAAACCCTGGCTCTTTCATGTCATCAAGTCTCCAGGGCCAGGAATTTCAGAAATCTTAGGCATTTTGCATTATTTTCTGAATCTTAAAAGAGCTGAGACTTGAGAGAGAAAGGCCAGGGAAAATTAACCAGCGAGTAAGCCCCTAACCTCTGGCTTCGTGCCCCTACCACCACACATACCTTGCCCCCATAATTAAAGGTTCAGCAGGAACTCACTGTCTACAAACAGGGTTTTGTTCACGTCGCTGCTCAAGAGAAGGGGGTGGGAGGTCCTGATGCGCACAGAGCCGGCCCCAGGCTTCAGCCTCCTCATTCCCTCCCAGTGTGGAACCTGCAATAGACTCAGGACCCTAAACATTTCACATCTCAAAACACCCTACGGTTGATAAATAATGATGGTCACTTTTTTGTTTTCAGGAAAAGACGTTACCTCATAGATTCTACTAAACCTGAGTAAAATTCAGAAGCCCACGGAACAAAACTGCGTGAACGCTTTCAGATGTGCAGATTTGAGGGGGACACTGCTCCCCTACCTGTTTCCAATGGAGTTCGAGCAACAGCGTGGGGCCCGTTCTCTGCAGACACCCAGCAAAAGTCTGCACAGGAGTTTATTATGCTGATCAAGGGAAAAGAGCACACCATCATCCTCCTTCCAAAGGTAAGAACAACTCAAACAGAAACGCCTTCTCTTTCCAAAGCCCTCACAGTCCCAACACCAGAAAGCGATCAGGGCCTGGAAAATATTCCCAATTATTTTCTACAGGGATCAGACATACCACCTCCACTAGCAGGTTGTGTGCAACATCACATTTTAAAAAATGCTGACCTGCGGTGGAAAGCAAAGGAAAAAAGAATGGAAATGAAGTCATCTCTTCTTATTCCTATCAGATGTGATCATCTGGGAGGCCTCTGTCCGGCACTGCAATAAGTAAATCTGCCATAATCAAATAAAACACAGGCGAACACACCCAGAATGTACAGGGCCGTGCCGTGCTCAGATACAGGAGGGACCAGCCTCCTCCAACTCCCCCGCTAGACATTCACCACCATCTCCTCAAAAAGGCTCTGGGTTATTCCACAAAGACCAGTGGCCGCCAGTATGTTACTTCACTTACACAAATAAGAGGACCAGTCTTTGATGAACTGTTTTTGCCCTCAAGACTCAACCACATCCCGCAGCCTGGCCTCTGAAGACCCCCAAAACCATCCCCAATCTGCCTCAGCCTCATCCTGCACGACCACCTCCACAAACCCTCCTCTCCAGTCTTTTCTTCAAGCCCCACTGCACATTGTTAGGTCCTAACCTCAGCGCACCCCCGCGCCTAGTAAAATCCTGGTCCTCCAAGCACCTCCTCTATGAGGCCCCAGGATCTCCTCAATGTCCACCACTCTTTCCCACCCTGCTCATCCTGTTCTCATTCATCACAGCGTCTGGTCCTCTCCCCGCAGCTGTGCTTGCCGTATCTTCTCAGCCACACGGTAAGCTCTTTTTAAGGCAGAGGCTGCATCTGTGACACCTTCCTAGCGCTGGCAGGTCCCTGACCATCCAGACACTACAATCTGTCTCTCTTCAACTCCTGCAAAACCAGATTCTCTCTATCGATCTCAGCTCAGCATCTCTTAGGCCCTTGACCCACCCGTTCACCTCCTCAGCTTGGCAGTAGAAGCATCACCAAACCCCTCCACCCAGCTGCTCACTGTAGCCACATCCACGTGGCACCCTCAGCCCCTGCTCTCACGGGCACCAGGGGCAGGCCTGGCATCGGAGAGAAAGCTGAAATGAGTGAACAGGGCCCACTGCTCTGCCAGGAGCCAGAGCACCCTCCAAGCCCCACGCAGCTTCCTCGCCAGGCAGTCAGCCTCCGGGACCACACTCAGGACTCGAAGCTGGGACACTGAGCCGGCTGCAGAGCCCAGGGCGGGCCGCCCTCAGCTTCCACACCTACGTGGCAGGGATGCTGAGAGGATGGAGGGAAGGTGGGTGTGCGTGCTTCGCCCACTGCTCTCGTGGGAGTTGGGGCCTGAATTCCCAGGGCCCAGAAAAGGCCGGTCCCTACTGCTGTCCTGCTCCCATCACTCCGCCCGCACATCTAACCCTCAACCTTTCTCTGTCCTTCCATCCGTAAGAATCCAGAGCTGCCACGCACACATGGCCCTCACGGCAACTTTCTGACCAAGACAAGAAAAAGGTGGCAAAACAGACTTCAATTCAGAGCCCAGGGCAGCAAGAAAAGGATCACAAATTCCCTGCAAATAACTGGCACACACTCCCTGGACATTCAAACGGATGGTCAGGGTGGAGTTCGGAAGTGTGTGTGTGGGGGGAGGAGGTGGAGCCGTGGAAAAAACCTCACATGGGCTTGGTAACCCATCACTTCAACACGCCCCGCTTTCAGGCAGCGGGGGATCCAAGAAACGTGATAAATGTCCCTTGTAGGTTTCAGATCAGCAGATTAAAGGAGCTAACCAAGTCCTAAGAAACCCAGCCACAGGCAGCAACCCGCACGCAGGGATCCTCCTAGCAGGAGCCTTAAGACGGTCTCATCCGTCTCTAAACTGCTCGCAGGATTAACAGGAAGGCTTGATCGATACTGCTTTTACCGTCATGGGAGTGACTCACCCTTAAATCCTACCCAGTTTAAAACTCAGCTGTGAACAGAAACAAAACAACATAATAGCAGGGTCAGATTGAAAATAGCAACTATGACTTGTAAACAGTTCATGCTTATAAACAATTAACCGTCACCTCCCCAGTCATCCAGCCTTCTGGATGTGCTGAGAGGAAGGACCGCTCAGACTCCCAAGTGGGCCAGGGGCAGAACTGTCCTCAGCGCAGCCCCCAGCAACAACATTCCCCCCAACAATCCCACCCCCACCCCCATGCTGGAGTCAGAGTTACAAAATAAACCCTGAGGAAGTGAAGAGGAGTGCCTTTCTACGGCATTACACCCATCTGAAAGGTGAGTACTCACCAAGCAACTGAGCTTTCAAAAACCTCAAAGTTAAGCTGTCCTGGAGCAGAATCCCCCCTCTAGGAGCTACAGCAGGGCTTAAAGGCAGCAACTTCTTTGCCCAAAAATGGCGGCAATGGAGTCAGGTGAGATTTCCCAATAACTATGTTCCTCTCAAGCAGCATTCACTTTCAGAAAAGCAGTCGGGTGCCCAGAAGACAAACGATACACATTTTAAGCATTTGGCCAAAGCATCAGAAGGCAAATGTGCCGTCTTGAAAGCATATACTGTTAGGAACTGGATTTCACTTAGTTTTTCAAAACTAACCTGTAACCAACTCTCAAAACTGGCTAAGCACTTTTATTTTTATATATATACACACACACATACATATTACTCCATCGTCATGGAATGCACATTTCGGTCCCCCCAAAATTCATATGCTGAAGCCCTAACCCCTAAGCGGGATGGTATTAGGAGGTGAGGCCTTGAGGGCCACTAGGTTTAGGGAAGTCATGAAGGTGGGGCCCCATGGTGGGATGAGTGTCCTTACATGAAAAGGATGAGACCAGAGTGTGCTCTCTCTCTCCCTCCCTTTCTCTCTCTCTCCACCATGTGAAGATGGCCATCTACAAATGCGGATGTAGGCCCTCATCAGACACTGGACCTGCGAACACCTTTATCTTGGACTTCCAGCCTGCAGAACAGTGGGAAATAAATGTCTGTTGTTTAACTCCCCAGTCTATGGTAATTTGTCATAAACGCCTGAGCCAATGCAGACATCCCTCCAGCTCTGTAAGAGGACATCACCAACCTGGGGTACCCCATCCTCCTGCCACGTGACAACACCTCCTGCCCAGGGGAAGACGAGAGTGGTCCCTTGGACTTACGGGTCACTCCGAGATGCAGGGAAAATACCAGCCCAACTTCCAAGGCTGACTTAGCTGCCAGAAGCGAGATTTCTCCCAGAGGGCCCACACCTAGAGGCTGCTCAACAGAGTGGGGTGGAGAAAACTCCTTTCACAGCCACACAGGCTCGCCCACCTCCCGGTCTTGTTGGAATCCAGCAGGTCCAGGCCTGAGCCCTGACTCCTGGTTAAACTAGAGTGTGACAACTCAGTACAAAGAACCAGGCCCAGAGAGCACCTGCTGGAACGGTGGGCAGGCAGGCCTGGCCTTGGACATGCAGTACGTGCCCTGTGCCCTCAAGCAACGCACCCCTTGGAGCCTCCATTTCCTCTTCTTTACAGGAAGGTTCTGGCCCTTTTCTGTCTCGGAGATGCTCCCATTCTTGCTTGCAGAGGTCAAGCCCTTTCCTTCAAGGCTCGCTATGCCGTGGGGGAGTCAGTGTGCAGGAAGAAATTGAGCTGTCAGAGCAAATGAAAAACTTCCAGTCTAATCAGTGAGTGAACCAAATATCTAAACAAATCTCTCTTCTGGAAAAATAAGAAAATGAAAAAGCAATTACACGTCACATGGCTGATTAGTAATAAATTTCATTTGTGACTAGACGGCACGAGAGTCTGACTCCTGACTTGCTTTCCCTGAAAGGAAAACATGATCTGCGATACTCTCTCATTTTGGAAAACAAACCCATCCCTGGTGACTCAGCTCAAATCTACATTTTTTGGTGAGGCCTCCCTTGACCTTGTACACCCTCTGCTGTGCTCCCGTGGCACCTGTGACACCCGTGACTTGCCTCCTCCACCGTGGCCACCACGGGCAGGGGTTGGACTTCAGTTTGTCTCCCCCACTATCCCACATGACATATAGTTGAATCAATCAACAAATATTTTTTGAAATTGTGGTAAAATAAATACAACATAAAATGTACCACTTTAACCATCTTTAAGTGCACAGTTCAATGTTACTAAGCACATTCTCACTGTTGCACAACCATTGCCACCATCCATCCAGGGAACTCTTACCACCTTGTAAAACTGAACCTCCAAATCCATCAGACATTAACTCCCCATCCTCCCGTCCTCCAGCCCCTGGTACCCACCATCCTACTTTCTGTCACTATAAACGTGACGACTCTAGGTACCTCATATAAGTAAAATCATATGGTATTTGCTTATTTGTGTCTGGCTTATTTCACTTAACATAATGTCCTCAAGGTTCATCCCTGTTGTAGCATGTGTCAGAATTTCCTTCCTTTTTAAGGCTGCATAATTATTTCATTGCTTGTATGGGCCACATTTTGTTTAACCATTCATCCCTTGATGGATACTTAGGTTGCTTTCACCTTTTCGCTACTGCAAGCAATTATTTGCTGCTGTGAACATGGGTGTGCAAACATTTCTGACTCCCTGCTGTCAATTCTTTTGGGTATATACTAACATCAGACTGCTGGATCAGATTACAATTCTCTGTTTAATTTTTCGAGGGACCATTACACTGCTTTCCATAGTGACTACACCATTTATTTTCCCACCAGCAATGCACAGGGCTACCATTTCTGCACATCCTTGTCAACACTTGTTATTTTCAATTTTTTGATAATTGCCATCCCCACAGATGGGAACTGGTATCTCACTGTCATTTTGATGTGCATTTCCCTAAGGACTAGTGATGTGGAGCATCTTTTCAAGTGCTTATTGGGCTCAAGGAATAAGTTTTAACCCAAAGGAATTAACTCCTCCCCCTAAGAAAAGCACCATCGCTTACTGTGAGTTGTTTCATCAGGTTGGTTGAGTAAGTGGTCTGGATTCAAAACACATTTCTCTTGGCAACACCACCACAGCGGTGGCCCCCTAGCAAGACCACCCAAGCCCACCTAACAAGCTCTTGAAGCAGGGTTAAGCTTTGATCTCCATCCTGGTAAGCAGAAACCCTGTTCAACCCAAGGGAGCAGAGCAAGAGGGCAATTCCTTCTCTCCGTCCCAGAGGAAGTTCTCCAGCAAAGCATTTACTAACCGGGAGCCATCTCTGTGGCTGGCTCCCCACCCCCTCACCGAGACCTTCTCTGGCAGCCGGGGCCCCGGGCTCTGGGACTTCCATCCCTGCAAAGAGCCCTTGACCTACAAGGGCCAAGGGTTCTCAGTGTTTCCATACTCTGAATTTTTAATATTTTAATTAGTTTTTCTGGATAAGTAGATCCATGTGTTTCAGATCCTGTGTCCTCAATTTGGGCAGGAAAAACGGCTCCCACCCTCATTTCTCTGCAGATCTGCTTCTTCCCCAGAAGGCTGCCAGACCCCTAATTCCCTGAGCTATTCCTGAGGAAGGAAAAGAGTGCAGGGCTGTACACGCTTCGCAGTACTGTGTGAATGCCTCTCTTCTGTCCTGTAGCCCCACACCTGGGCTTTCTTCGGATTCACATAACTGCCTCATCTGGAGGAGAATGTTTCACTCCCCTTCCCGGAGACAGAAGGGACAACAGGAAGAGAGAGGAACAGAAGGGAGGGAGGTGTCTTCTACCCCCAAAGACAAATGCTGGACCAAGCACTCATGGAACTCCTCTACGTAGAACTCCTCTAGAGTCTGAGAAGGCAAATGATGCTGAGAGAGGAATATCAGACTCTATACACACCAGGAGAGTACCGATTATTTTTTAAGGAAGTAAACAACTTTTAACGTCTATCTCCTGCACCCTTAACAGTAAGAGCTAATCCCTAGTGCCGATGACAGGCACTCCATTCAAAGGAATGTGTGTGTATCCGTCCATGAACTACTTAGACCTGTCCTCTGACATGGGTGCCATTATCAACTCCCATTTTACAGATGAGAAAACTGGGGCACAGAAAGAAAACAAGGTGTCCCAGGAACAGCCCATCAGTAGACTTCTCATGTTGAGAAGCTCCAGGCTCTACCTCAAATTGCTAAAGGCAATCTGGACCATCGAACATGACTGGGGACAAAAGCAGCCTGGGACACAGCAGAAGGCCCACTTTCCAACTGAGGAAAATGGACACTCTGAGATGCTTAGGCTTTGTTCGCTCCAATGGGTGAAAAAGGTTTTAAAACTCAGAATTCACTATGCTGATAACAGGAAACTAGTCCTAGAGCCCCCAGGCCTTTCAGGAAGCCTCTGGAACTGGCGTGTTTTTAAGGTTATTTGTATAGTGAAAACAGTTGCAGAACAGGCAGCAGGAATCTTCCGGCACCAACCCCCGGCTAAGGTCCAGCCACAGCTTCTCAGGAGAACGACGACGTGCCCGGTCGAGCTAAACACATAAATCAATACGCGTTAAAAAGCACCAGTAGCAAAGCCCAGACCTGGACGCAGAGCTGGCATCCCTTTCAAACAAATCATTCCTCACTGCTCGGGGCAGCGCAGTGAGGCCTGGAAACAACCCTACGGGGTCTGCCAGCACCGCAGGGGGCCGGGCTCTGCCCACCCCAATCGCGCCAGGCCAAGGCCACGGCCAGCCGGGCCCACGACCCAGCTCGGAGGGGAACCAGGGTCACGGCTCGGCTGGGTGCCCTTGGAAAGCTGCAAAGCAGCAATGAACGCACAAGCTCACCTGAAGAGGTTTCACTTTTCTTTTTTAGAGGAGAGGTGTAACTCCCGAGTGTTTGGCTCTGCTGCCACCCCACCTTCATGGGCCCTGCCCCCTCCTGAGCCCTGTCCCTGGGACCCTGAGAGACAAACATTCAAAGAGAACTGAAGTCAGACGTCCCCCTACAGTCTCTCCTGCTCTTCAGCAGCTCGATGCCCTCACCCCTGCAACCCACACACTTCACTGTAGATACAAGGAGAGGAGGTCAATCCTCCAGGGGTTAGCATGGTGAGAGCTTCAGCGGGGAGGGCCAGGGCCTGGAGCCCCAGCAAGAGGCCGGCAGGACCACCACGGCATGCGGAGAAGAGACAGGTAAAAGCATGCATCTGTTGGATCCTTTCTACAAGCTGGTTCTGCTGGGTACCTGAGATACATTACTGCGAATCCCCACATCATCCCACCCTACAGATGGGGACACTGAGGCCTGGAGCTCCTGCTTCAGTATCAGCCTGCCCCTGAGAGAGGGAGGTAGAGGAGTACGAGTGGGGAAGGGGACTTCAAAGGCAGGCAGCACTGCGCACAGGCAGCCCCACGACAAGGGCAGATGACAGGCAGGCACTGTGCTGGCTTGTCCTGGGGAGTTCACATCCACCCTGTTCAACCTTCACATGGCGATTTTATAAGACACTCTTTTACAAGCTATGCTTGAAATTAATGTGCCAGGTTCAAATGATTATGTTTACATTTTCTGTAAGAAATCTCCCACCTTACAAGTCTCCTCAGGGGCACAAAGCTTTCAACGATAATCTCTTAGGTGTTAATTACATTCAGGAGTCCTCGTCACACCATCCTAGACACATACACTTCCAGGGCAGGAGGGGTGTGCAGGCAGCAGGCTTCACGTTCAATGGCTTCAAATGAGGCCACAAGGCCGTCAAAGGGCTTGTCCAGAGCCCCAAAGGAGAGGGAGCACTTACGGGATAGAAGTCCTTAACATTAGCTACTGTCCCTGCCAGGATCCAATGCAAAAGTTTATTGGCCTTGTCAAGAAAACAACGCAAGAAACAGAAGCAAATGTCTGTTCACAGCGATTCTGCTGCTTCCAACCAGACCTTCCCAAGACCTCCACTTCTCTCCACGTTGTGTCTCAGGATCTGAGGACTGGCAAGGCCATGAGCAACAGTCTAGGCGGTCCCTGCTGTTCAGAGGGAGGAGTGTGAGCCGCAGCTGCGGAGGAGGCGGGGCCCACCGGGCCCCCTGGGGCTCCTCCTGCTCCCCAGCATCAGGGCAAGCCAGGCAGACCACCCGGCAGCAGCGCCCAGCACGACGGCCGGCCTCCAGTCACGCACCCAAACTCCACGCAGTCGGAAGCCCAACACCGACACGGTGCTGATGAGTGATTCGCTAAACCCTATCTGTAGGGACCCTCTGGGACAAGGCTTCCCTCCAGAGGGATGAGGCAGCCTTGACACACGGCTGGAATCCCAAGTGACCGTTCCAGGGGTTCTAAGAGTTTCCTTGACCTCAGTGTACAAAAAACCTGATGAAACAATGATTTTACAGTTAATTTTATTACTTTCAAGTTCTATCTAGTAGTAACTGGCCTGATAAAATGTTTCAGCTAGCAGAGTGATCGTGACAGGATGAAAATAAATTTGTGGTAAAGAGTGTTTCAAAGTCAGTGGAGGGGAGGACGGGGAGGAACAGAGTTTGTCCGTTTAAGAAGTCGTCTGTTTCTTGAGGTCTTCCTACGGGCCAGGTGCTGGGCCATGTCCTGGGAATTCAAGGATGACCGAGGTACCATTCCTCTCCCCGACCAGTGGGATAAAACAGCTTGGGGGTGATGCACTAATAGGGGTATAAAGAGAGAGCTGTGAGACCATCCAGCCAGAATCAAGGCCACCGGAGAGGGGGAGCAATAGCTAATTGTGAAAAGATTTTGCCAGAGGGTGAATTGGTAATATAGTTGTTCCAAGCAGAGGGGCTCCCACCTGCCAAGGCAGAGAGACTTGAACGGGTACAGCCTGTTTCAAAAACACCCAGAGCTGTTGTCTTGGATGATGGCAGGTTGCAGTCCTCTATCAGACAGCCAAACCAATGACTTCCGAATTAAAAATAATAAAAAGCAATCATGGGCAGACAAGTCCAAAGCTTTCGAAATGTGAAACCCAAGAACCATCTATACACTAACTTAGTGTGGTCGCAACTAAGGAAGTGAGAAAGTGTATGCTGAAAATATCCAAAATGTATGAAGCCACATATAGAAAAATATCAAACAAAATACAACCAATGTGAGACCCAAAGCCAGTAGTAAAAGAGTTTATTACTCTTCTATTAGGCTTTTGGGCTGGTGAGCACCTGAACTGCATAGAAACTGCCCAAGGGAATACACATAAAAATGATAATTAGAGTCTTACCACATGTTTTAAGTAGAACAATGGGAAATAAATCTTGCTTATTTTTCAAAATGAATCAATAGGTTCTTTAAATCTCTAACCTCAAAAGAAATATTTTAGAAGTTGTCATTTCTTAAAGTCCTGTAAAAACATCTTAAATCCCAGCTTGTAAGAGGCACACTAGATATAACAACTTTGCCAAAGTTGCTTCCATCACTTAGGAAGACCCTAATTCTCACACACTAGCTCACTGACGCAGTAGAACAATCTTAATTCAAAACCACATCCCAGTGGTTTTACAGAAGCCTGCAGTCTCCAAATTTTCCTGCAACTGGGTTCCCAGGAACCAAGTCAGACAGCAAAACCTAAGAAGAGCAGTGGGATAATCGCTAACTTCATCCTTAGCACACTATTAACTCAGGCACCGATGAGGCTGAATTTCCTTTATGGCCACTAGATGGCGACTACGCATTAGCGAGGTTGGCAAAGTGCGCACTGGACACTTCTTGGGCACCAGCAGAAACTGACAAATGAAATGATTAAGAAAGAAAGCATAATAAAGAGATCTCTGAAATGGATGGTGCACTGCAGGCATTGGCCACTGTTTACCGAAAAAAGGTAAAATCATTCAACTGTGTTTAACAAGCCAACTGCAATCCTGTTAAGCACCTTAACAAATTAAAGCTTTATTACAGAACATTTATTGAGCACCTACTATGTGCCAGGCTGTACATCACATCTAAATGACAATGGCAGTCAAATGTCAAGTGTGTCCTATATTTCTGGCACTATCCAAACAAAACCTCTGTTTAAGGATGTCATTTCCGTAAGAGCTGGTCTGAGGGCTTAGTACACGCCAGCCTCTATTCTAAGCACTTGACGTTATGTATCAGTTCACTTTGTTTTTATGAATAAACGTCTGGATTAGGCTCTATTAAAATTATAATATTACACATGAGGAAACGGAGGCACAGCAAGATTAAACAATTTGCTTGAGACCTTAGCTAGCGAGCAGCTGAGATTTAAACCCAAGCCCTTTGGCTGCACTGCTCTCTACAGCCTCATAAAATGACAACAGCTCAGGTACCAGACAAAACAAATCACTGTTAACCAGCACAGCAGTGAGTATGACCTCAAAAGGAATAAGGGGGAAGTCAGGTCTATAGAAAGAGGGTAATCAAGAAAAGCTTCATGAAGGAGAAGGAATCTGAGTTAGAAATTAAAGGAGGGCATCTCAGATGTACTGAGACCACAGGAAGGTATTTGGGGGACAGGAATAAACTGATTTAGTGTCCCATCTTGAGACAGTTACAGTATTGTCCCTATTTCACAGATCTGAAACCCAGAGATTTTTTAAATGAAAAAGAATTCCTCCCCCACCCCAATTTTTCTGACCTTAATTTTCTAAATATATTAGAAGATGGTTTTATTTTGTTGTTTAATGAGAAAAGGAGAAAACTTTCCCCCAATTATTTCAAGTCTCTACATTTCTGTGGAGACTCAGAAAAGTTAAATAACTTGTTTAAGGCCTGGGAACTAATTGGCAATGAAGGAGAAACCAGAACCAGGTGAACTTGCTGTGCTCTAGAGGAACACTTTCCGCCCTTCCGTATGGGGGGTGGGGGTGGGAAGCAGTCGAGAGGAAGAACATTCCAGGCCATGAACACAGCAGAAGCAAAACCACGGACAGAGACAGGCACGGGCTTGCTTACTGCAGAGCTAGAGCCCACGGCTGGAGAGTGCTGGGAATTCACACGGGATCCCGACAGCAAAGTCTCACTAAGGACGGATCACAGCCCAGGATGGGGGCCCGTGGGCTTGATTCTTGGACCATGCTGTGGCACCACAAAAGGCACACGCTGAGAACTTGGGGCTGACGAGCCCATCGAAGCAGAGGGAGGACACAGGAGTCAGAGTGCCTGGCCCAGAGGCCAGTCAAGCATCTCCTCCAAGAGTCCATGCAGGTCTGGACTGGACCAAGGTGGAGCCTGAAACGGGCACGAAATGGGCAAATCTGAACCATTTCAAGTGACTCAGTGAGGCAGAAAGGAAACATCCACTGAATGAGTCTCCCCAGAAAAGGGCTGATGAACTGAATGGTTGAAATTCAACAACAATTCCTTCCTGATTCAACATTTGTTGTTGAAATTCTTCCTGAGGTAACGTTAGACAGAAAACCCCAAATACATCACTTGACCAAGTAAAGCAACGATAACAAAAGAATTTCCTGTGATTAAACAATACCATGTTGTGACCTCACATATGCCATGAACTCATTTATCCACAGAAATCAGACAACAGATCTTCCTCTCTCACGGGTCTCTCTGTTCATTTGTTTTCATGACAATCTGTGTTTCTCTTTCCAATTCGGAGTCTGTGAGCTTGTGGTAGGTATTACCCCACTACAATGAGACCCTGGAAAATTAGGCTGGGAGAATAAACGCAGGATAATCTGAGCACAACTGCTGATGATTTTACAACCTACCTATAATTAATAGCTGATAACTTAAGAAAACTATTCCCAGCTGATAGAGACCGGTAGCTCACAGACCTCTCACCTAGGCTTTCTTTCTGTGCTTCCTAGTTTTCTCCAGGATGTTATTAAAGGTTCTCTAGGATACTTCCAATTTGGGAAAAACTGTTACAAACTGTTATACATAAAAACTGTTATGTCTCCCTACTCATCATCAGCCTTCTCTCCCTTAAAGTGTTATTAACTAAAACTTGCCTAACTCAAATTGGTACCATCTCATTTACTTAGTCTAACATACATTTCCAATAATCGATTTTATAGATACAAACCCCTGACTACATTTTACGTGAGCGGACAAGCTGAAAATAGGTATCCAAAATATCTCAGGAAAACTTTAAAGTTCTGCTGTATAAAACATTTATGTTTTAAGACTACCAACATATATTTGTTCTCGCACGTCAAGAGTAATTTAGAAAGCGGTATCCATACACCTGAATTACCAAACGGACATGTAATCCCAAAGCCAGTTTTTAAAAAGCTGGTGCCGGGTTTTTTTTGTTTTAAAGTAGCCCTACAAAAGTATACAAAACAGCAACAATAATGTATTTGAAACTATCAGAATTGGGATGAATGGATGGAAATACACACACACACACAATTCTGAACAAGTGGCATTTTTTTATTATACAACTATTACTAAAGTAGATGCTTGCCTTGTTAAGGGGACTAAGAGGCTGCGGCGTGACATTAAAAAATAAAGTTTCAAACCTCCCTCCCCTAAGAACTTTCTGGACTAGGAACAGAATACTTTCTCAAGTCTTTAAAATACAAACACTTAAATTAAAAAAAAAATGTAAGACTCTCAGACTATCACAATGTGAACAATTTAGAGAAGGCATAGCTATCTCTGCCGCGTGTGCTGGCACCGGGCTTATGCATACGGGTCTTCCCTAGGTGGCTAGTCACCAATCTATTTCAAAGAAAGTGTGGGCTTTAAAACCGTCAGCCATCATGCGTGGGACACTCAGCTCCACGGACACATCCCCAGCGACTGACCAGGTAGCCATCACCAGCACTAACCAAGGAGAGGACAAATATGAGAATAAAGGCAATCCCGCATCCCTACCTACCTTTTCCCATCACAAGTAACAGCAACAATACACCGTAAAAGTTACTGCAATTGTAGGCATTCATCCCTCATCGTAAAAGAAACTACTTTCTCTTGTGTTCCAGTAAAATCTGAATAGCAACCTATACGTTTAAAAATTCTTCTAGTCCAGGGCAGAAAAAAGAAAGAAAAATGAAAGCCTTGTTTACTAGCTTGTTTCTTTAGTGTTTTAAACAAACATAGCAAGTAATTTCTATGGTTTGACTCATTTAAAAACATATGTAGGATAGTTCATGATATCAGAAAGAATTTTTAAACTTAAAGAACTGAGTCCAATAAGTACTCAACATGTATTTATTGAGGAAAAGAGAGTGAAAACTATTTCTCAATTCAAGTAAAGAAATATCAATATTTCCTTCATATTTTGAAATTAATTTCATACGCCCTAAGTGAAGCTGGCATAAGTGGAAAAAGTAGGGAAATCTTCAAAACTGGTATTTGGAACTTTACAACATGAGTAAAACTGATGATTTAAAAACAGCAAACAACAAAAGAATAGAAAACAATTTAGTCTTCAAAGTTCAAATGTCTCAAAATCAAAGACATCGTTAATATTCTGAGTAAAATATAACCAAAACAATTTCACAAAAGAAAGGAACTTCATCACGCCCAGGGAATGTGCACCTATTGAGATAACAACCTAACTTGTTTTTTAAGATCTTCTGCTTACCAACCATTTTACACCAAACATATGCCCTCTCCTCAGAGCAAATCAGTTCTTTCCAGATCCTTCCGGCCTGGGGTGAGGGTGGCACTTATTTCAAAGTTTTAATCTTTCCAAATACTGCAAATCCTCCCCAAATGTCAACAGGTCTCAATGTGCAAAAACACTGGGACTGTTATTCCCTGCCCCCCCCCCCCACCTTTGTTTAAGCCAAATAACTTCTTTACAAATAACTGCAAAAGTTCCTCTTGATAAGTGGATGCCAAACACCATTTTCAAGGAGAGGTCAGAGTGCTTCATTCATAATTCAACTTGTTGTCTTTAAAGCGTTCAGAATTTTCCTTCAGAACATCTCAGAGAAATCAAGAAACTATATCCCCAGCACGTGTGCAACTATTATATATTTAGTACAATTGAGAGGCATGCATCTCTTGGATTCAGATAGCACCTGTCATAAGTTGGCGAAGAACAGCAGTTCTAAGCAAGTTGGCCTGCGGGCACAAATACCTCTTCTATGAACTAGGGTTGATTTTTAAGTGAGTTTTGAAAACAAATCGAAAAAAAATCACAACCCAGAGAGAAACATGGCTTGGACATTTTACAATTAAAAAACATTTCAAGATTTAATTGCCTCAGTCTTATTCTTACCCCTTCACACTTTTAAAAGCTGCAAAGTATTTTAAATTAAATAAGGCCTTACAATTATGAAAGTTCCCTAAAGGTTTCCAGAAAGCTAACTAAGCAATGCGTAAACCTAGAAAAGGTTTAAAAGAAGTCCCACCTTACTTACAACTCAAAACATGCCATGTAACATTCACACACACACCTGTAAGTCCTACAAAAGTTTTGGCAAATGGTAACTACCACACTGTCCATTTTTAATTACCACTGTCATAACCAATGTTATAAAGAAGGCAGCGCAGCTGATGGAGATGGATGACTGTCTCGTGTATGTCACAGCCTGCCCGCGACAATGCAAGGAGGGAAGGTATTAATAAGGCAAGCGGTACCACACAGGCCTTCAGAATATCAACAACATTGATTTGCTTCCTATCTTAAGTCTACAGAAATTTTTTAAAAGGCCTTTAAAACTTTGTTTGAGAACTGTGTA
Organism: Hippopotamus amphibius kiboko; assembly: GCF_030028045.1. Taxonomy (NCBI): domain Eukaryota; kingdom Metazoa; phylum Chordata; class Mammalia; order Artiodactyla; family Hippopotamidae; genus Hippopotamus; species Hippopotamus amphibius. Next base: position 132,006,854 of record NC_080187.1, on the reverse strand, counting down.
CCCTGTGCTGAGTCTGAAAAAGATCTGAATTTTCAAACAACTTTGTTTCACGCAGTATTATATAAAATGCCTCAAGGACAAAGTGAAGTTCTCTTTCTCTGCAGACTCAGACATCACTTAACGCAGGGTCCAGCTTCTATACAGCAGGTGCTCAATAAGTGCTGGCTGGATTCAGTTGCTTCTTACAGCACATTCTTACAAAACAAATGAAACCAGATTTAAAAGGAAGCTACTGTCCCTTGAGGGCTCTCCTTGGCAAAACTCGAAGGCAACAAGTGAAAATGATACAGTTGATATTCATTACTGCCCTGATATGCAACAATAAAATGGACAGGAAACATTTTTGTTAGTAAACTGAGCCTTAGACAAAGACCAAAAAACAAATGTAAACAACAATTATTCTTTAGGTCTTTTCCTATTAAACGGCCAAGGTAAATTTGGATAAAGGCAGAACAGTTTGAAAACAAAAATGCCTTTGCTACGTTTTTAAATCTTTTGTTCAACAAGAAATTTTAATTAAAAAAATAATCATCACTGTATGCCTGAAAAACCTGCTGTATCCAACAAAGATTCTCTTTCCTGCTCAGATTCTGGAGCTATTTAAGAAATAAAATAAGCAACCAAGGAAAAAAAAAAAAAGCCCAAGGCATTAAAATGAACAGTTCTTCCTCAGTTTTTACTGCCAGCGTGGTTAACATGAGATATCAAAAAAGATGGTGGAAATTCTTTATCATTTTAAAACATTATTTCTTTGTTGGAAAACATGTAAGAAAACTGGTATCCAAAATGCCATCCAGACTCGGCCCCTAAACTCTAATCTTGGAAAGACCAACATCGTTTCAGATTCAGTTAAGGATTTTACCGCCACAAATCTGACTTTTACCACTAGCACTTGCGTTGGTTTAACCCAGCCCCTTAATCCTTAATGTGAGCTATGTCTAACTAAGATTCTTTTTTCCTTTCGGTCCTTTTCCCCTATGCCACTGAATCTCTGCTGTTATAGCTTCAGTGATCCATTTGTAGTTCATGGATATGAAAAACTCCATAAATTAAAAAAGAGAGAGAGACATCAACCTGCTGAACAAACTTAATTTTAATCTAGATTCTATGTTCAAAGTAACACAATGCATTCTTTCAACCTTAGCATATTTCTTTAAAAAATAAAACAGCTTTATTGGGATATAATTCATTTACCATAAAAGTCACTAATTTAAAGTTTATAATTCAATGGTTTTTAGTATTTTCAGTAAGTTGTGCAACCATCGCCACAATCTAATTTTAGAATATTTTCATCACCCCAAAAAGAAACCCATACCCATTAGCAGTCACTCCGCCCCACCTCCCCCTCCAGTCCTATGCAACCACTAATCTACATTCTGTCTCTATGGATTTGCTTACTCTGGACTTCATATAAATGGAATCATACAATATGTGGTCTTTTGTGACTGACTTCTTTCACTTAGCATGATGTTTTTGAGGCTCTCCCAGTCAACCTTAGCATATTTCTTAATGCTGGACTTTTTATCCTTCTGACAAATCAAACATATAACCTTTTAAACTTCAAACCCACGCCCCACCCCCTGACAAAAGTACTGTTTGCTTGCTATTTCTCTCTAGAGAGGCTAAACTATAATTTGCTATTTAGGTTCTTTCCAAACTTCTTATTCTGGATTCTTCTCCTGGTAATAAAACAACAACTTCTTTTAACACCAACCTTTCACATACCTACATTTCTCTGACAATAGGATATGATTGTGCCTGGGGCAGAACTATGACTGAATCTTTTTAATGAGATGGCCGCAATACGTTTAAAGTGCACACTTTTTTTTTTTTAAGAAAAGCATCATATTATTTGGCTATCACTCCTAACTCCCAAAGCTCCCTGTTTCAGATCCACCATTCATAGTACATTGATATAAAACAGCCTGTATGACTTCATCTGCTTCAAAACTTCTAGATTTTCTAAGTTAAAGATTTTAAAAATCACCCCTACTGCTATCACACTCTGAGAGAAAACACTAATCCCTAAATAGGCCAATGCAATAGTAATCAACAGCACCTCAACCTTTATTACATTATACTAGACAGTCAAAAGAATGCTGGTCTCTGATAGGACCCAGTGGTTTATGTCTATCAGAACTAACCATTCCAGCACCTTTTGGACTAAGACCTGAACACACGCTGACAATGAGCATATCATTTACTCCTGAAAACTTCCAAGCTGTAGGGAGGGGCAGGTAGTAAGTTAGAACTCCAACAAACCATAATCGGGATTGGGATGCCTTCTGGCCATCCATCAAGTTTTCAGAAACCAACCATTTTCAAGGGATCCCTGAGCAAAGCTTTGGCATCTTGGATTACATTAAAATGCCCCCTCCCCTCCTGCCTGTTTTCTCAAGGAAAAAAAAACCACATTTCACAAAGAATATTTTTCACGAAGAACTCCAAACAAGACATCCTACTTTAAAATGCCGGAGTCCTGCATCGGAGAAGCAAGGCCATCCCTGCTGTTGTGAATTTCAGAACCTACTAACATCAAACAATAAAACCAGAGACAGGACACAGCTCAACACCATGCTGTAATAAAGTGGATTAACTCTCCTGTGTCTCCTAAACTATATTTAGCTTTTAAAAGCTAGAAACCCTCCTCTGTCCCCCTGAAACACCATCTGTGATCCTTAGAAGGGAGCCGAAAGCCTTTCGCCCAATCCAGCGTTTGGAAAGTTTAGAAAACAAAGAGCAGGAGAGCTCAGATTTGTGGACTCAATCTGAGTCTTACTCCATGCAGTAAACACGCTAATTCTATAAAAATCTGCTCTTACTCCATCATGGACTCATTTCTCACAAAACGTTTAAGAAGGGGTTGTTTATGCGAACAGCCTTTCCGAATTGCCCCAAAGATGGGGCCAGACAGCCCCCGCTGCCTCCCTATTCTCCCCCTCGTTCTTCAAGGCTCAGTCGTGATTTTTCAAAGTTAATTGGCACCACCTGCATACCCTCGGCAACCATTACTCACCAACACGCCCTCGCCGTTCCTAGCTAGCCCCAGCGCTGTGACTGCATTTAAACTTTAATCGTGTTCAAGGTCCCCTGCCACCGCGAATGTACCAGTAAGCCTCACTTTAGGGTTCTGAGAAGAACAGGACCCCCTCCTTTCCTGCCTCCACACACCACGGGGCCCTAAACTCTCACCTCCCCCCCCCCGCACTTCCCTACCCCTACCCGACACTCCCAAAACAAAAGCTATCAGATTGCAAGCAACAGCGCGTGGAGCCATACCGCTTATTACCCACGTACAAAGGAAGTGCGGGGCACAGGGGCAGGGAGTGCAACAAAACTCGGGCCACCAAACCACCGGCAGGGCTCGGCGCTCGCAAAACAAAACACCCTCCCCCGCACCTCCGCCGCAGATCCTGCTGCCCCTTAAACCACGACTCACGGCACCTCTCGCCAGGGCCAGGCGGCTCGGTGTCCCCGAGCGGCCGTGTGGCTGCAGCTACGGCCCCGCGTTGCGAGCACGTGTGTGGAAATGCAAGTCGGCTCCGACCACACACCCACTCCCGCACACTCGGATGCTGCCCTACCACCCCCCAGCCCCGCCAGGGGGAGGAGAGCGTCCACGGGCCGGTAGAAACTGGGCGAAGGTCCGAGAACCCTTCGAACTGGGGGTCCGGACGCGCTCCCCGGAAGAGCCCGACTGATGCAGGGCCCCCGACCTCGCACTTTTCCAGGGGCTTCATGGAGGGGTTGGGGAGTCTAGCGGGAACACTCCCCGCACCCCCGTGCCGCACAGAGCAGCCCCGAGAAGCCAGGGACACGCGACCCGCCGCGGATCCGGCGAAAGCGACAGGGAAGGCCAGGCACCCAAACAGCCCAAGGGGCAGAGCGCGTTGGGCGACAGGAGGCCGCGCTGGAATGTCTGGAAACCCGTCCTGGGGCTGCGGGGCCTCTTCGCCGGGCACCTCCCCCCGGGCACCTTGCGCCCCAAGGCCGGGGGGGCTGCCCGCTCCCGCCACCGAGTGTGCCTCAGCCGCGAGGGCACCGCGCGAGCTGTCACTGCCGCCTGCGCGCTGCGCGGGGACCAGCGCCGCGTGCGGGGCGGCCCCGCGCGCCGGGAGGGGCGCGAAATGCGGGGGGCCGGGCGCGAACTTCCGCGCTGGAGCCCCAGCGCCCGGCCCGGGCGGCCGCGGGCCGCCCGAGAGTGAGCGCTGCGCTGACGGGCGGCCCCCGGGGCAGGGCTCTCGGGACAGCGAAAAAGAAAGCCACCGAGGCCCTTCCCGCGCAGGGATGCGCTGAGCTGGTGCCCGCGGGGCTCCAAACTCACGAGCCTGGGCCCGGGGCCCCTCCGGCCTTCCGGCCGAGCCCCTCGGCGCCCCGCCCCTCGGCTCCGGAGCCCGGGAGCCCGACAGCTGCGACGGTGGCAACTCGGGTTTCGCAAACAGGGCGCAGCCCCTCGGAGGAAAAGTTCCCGCAGTGGCCGCGGGCGGCGGGCACATACTCACTTTCTCCACTCGTTGGCCAGAGCGAGAGCGCGGCGGAGAAAAACAGGAGCCCCCACAGCGAGGTCGGGGACCCTCCTCCGGAGCCAGACTTCATTCCTTTTATTTGGGACGAAATTCCCCTTTCTCAAAAATAAAGGGGTGGGGGGGAGGAGAAAGAAAAAGTCGCGAACTCAGTCTTCGCCCTCCCCCCCTCCAAAAACAAGGGCGAGGGCACCAGTCCTCCAAAGGCGGCACCGGCCGGGGGTCCGCGGGGCTGCGCGGACGGGGCGGGCGGCGGCGCGGGGCGGCCACTCAGCGCCGGCAGCCGCGGCCCAGGGCTCGGCGGAGTCGGGAACCCGAGGCGCGCCGGGGCGGGCTGTCGGCGTCGTCAGCCTCCATTTTCAAACCCAGAGAGGCAGGAGGGAGGAAAAAAACTGCAAAGAAAGGGGGCAAAGCCCAATCCGTCTCGGCGAGGAAAAACAAACCCGAGCCCAGACTGAGGGGGAGGCGGTCCGACGCCCGAGCCTCCGCGGCGGGAGGGCGCGACGCAGTTGGCGAGATTGCCCCGAAGTCCGGGTCGCGGGCGAGGCCGGCCGGGGGCAGAATGCGGAGTAAAAATGAATGAGCGGCTCCCCCTCCTCCTCCTCGGGGCTCCGCTCGCCACCGCCGCCGCCGCCGCCTCCCTCAGCGCCGCCGCGAGCTCCTTCCCAAATCCAGGGCGCACACAAAGCGGCGGGCCGACCGCGCCGCGCTCAGCACTCCCGCCGCGCCGCCCGGGCTCCGCGCCGCCGCCGCCGCCGCCGCCCGCCCCGCGCCGGCCCCCGCCCGCCGCCGGCTCCGCGCGGGGGCTCCGGCGCGCTGAAGGTCAAAGCCGAGGCGCGCGGCGCGCCGTGGAGCTCCCCTCGCGCGGGAGGGGCGTGGAGGGCCCGGGGAGCGGGGCCGAGGGTCTGCAGGCTCCGGGCACGGGCGCGCCGGGGGTGGGGGGGCAGGCTCGCTGGCGGCGTCCCTCTGCCTCGCTCGCCTCTCGAGTTCGCCTGGTGCGCTCGCTCCTCCTCGGGTTATTTTTTTTAGGTTTTTTTTTTTTCCTCTTTTTTTTTTTCTTTTTTTTTTTTTTCCGCTCAGCAGAGTTAATGCTGGTAAACAAGAGCCTCAGCCTCGCCGCTGCCGCCGCCGCCGCCGCTGCCACACACTGGGGGCTCGCGCGCGCGCGCTCTCGGGCCCGCGCACACGCGCCCGCGCGCACCCCGGAGCGGCCACCGCCGCAGCCGCGGCGCGCGGAGGGCCCGGCCCAGGCCGGCGCGCGCCAAGAGCCGGAGCCCGGGATCGCAGGGACGTGCGGAGCGGAGCCCCCCGGGCGTGGGAGGTGAAGCTGCGAAGAGACGCCCCCGCCCCGCCCCCCCACCCCCGGCCGCGCGGGCAAACACGCGCGCGCGCGCACCCCGCACGCTCTCGCCCCCACCCGCACTGCGCCGGCCACCCCGCACGCGCTCTCCCCTCCCGCAGGACTCCAAAAACAATGCCCCCGGCGCCGGCTCGGGCTCGGCGGAGGCGCGGGCCGGGGCGGGGAGGACGCGCTGCGGCGTAAGTGGGCGGGGAGCGCGGGGCCCGGGAGGTTCATTGAAAACAACAACAGCCCGGCTGGGAAGCGCGCTTCCCGGGTTCTTGAAAAGCTTCATTGTTTCTTGCAGCTGTTGCAAAATAAATAAATAAGTGCGTGCATGCGGCATTTTTTCGCAGCCTGCCGGCAAGCTCGGACGTGGCGGGAGGGGCACACCTAGGAGAAAGGAGACCCCCCCCACCCACCCCACTCCACTCCACCCCACCCCGGGCGACTGAGCGGGCACTCTCGCGCACGGCTGTAGGCGGCCGCGGCGCCGCCACGGGGGAGCCCACGGCTCCAGGGCTCGCGGGCCGCTGGCGGGAAGGGCGCGGCTCGGCCGCCCCAGGAGCGAGGGGAGACGGCCCGCGGGGGCCCCGCACCGGGGAAGTGGGGGGGGGGCGGGGGACCGCCCCAGACAGGCTGCCCCTCGTGCCCGGGGCGCGTCCCCGCGGCTGCCGCCAGGGGGCGCGGCGGCAGGAGCCGGGGAAAGGGCTGGCCCGCCGAGTGTCGCCTCCCTCCCTCCCTCCGGGAGAGGAAATATGGGGGCCCGGGATGGGGGCCGGCCGGCCGGCCGGGCCTCTGAGACCCGCGGCGGGTCCGGGAAGATCGTCGCGGGCTCGCGCTTCTCCTGGCTTCCCCACGTGGGCGGCCGCGGGGAGCGGCCAGGGCGCGCGCACGGTGCGGGCTGCGGGGGCCCCCCGAGGCTAGGGGGGCGTGTCGAGGAGGGGGAGGAGGGGAGGGGGTCCCCGAGGAAGGGGTGTGGGGGGGGCCGGGGCCGAGACGCGGCTCCCGGGGTGGGTCCGCCGCGCGCGAGCACGAGGAGCGGTCGCGGCGGAAACCCACCCGCACCTGCCCCGGGTCCTCCCCGGCACGTCTCTCCCGCCGCCTGCGCTCCGTAAGTGACGGGAAACGAGCGCCAGCCCGGTCTCCTCTGCGGTTGCCCTGACGGTGCCCGCGGAGAGGCTTCCCCGAGGCGGCACTGCCCTAGGGCCGCCAGCGCCTGCACCAGTGCTGCGAGACCGGGTCCTCAAAGCGGGAGGCAGCCCGGCAGAGGCGGGAGAGAGGAGTTTGCAGTACGTGGACTTTCAAAAATAGTCATTGGACCACGTGTCGCCTTTCATGTGGTCCGGTTTCAGGGCTCAGGCTAATTGATGTCGATACTAAGTAAGAAGAAGCTGGCTAATAAAAGAGTGGTGAACGTCGAGATGGGGTGGAAGTGTTGGTCTCAATCAGGCTGTCTGGTAAGAGGGCATCTGCTCTCAGGGAAAGTAGGTTTCCTTTTTTACTCTAATTGTAAAAGATTTCCGCGCTGCGTTATGCATGCCATCGTTCGTAAATAATTTTTTACGTTAAGAGCTGAAAACAAGTTAAAAGCTATCCTCGTGGAAACCTAGCCCTTTTCCCCCTAGGTTTATTCCCTAGATCATTTTTCCTCTTGGAAATTTTTAGCTCCATTCAGGGAGTCAGTTGGATAGAAGGGAAATAAATATTCTTTTTACTTAAGAAAGTCATTTATATGGGATTGTTTTGTTTAACCGAAATTCAGCTTAATTTTTAAATAAAATGTTCCAGTTTTAGATATTCCCGGGTATTAACAAAGAAAGAAGCATATTTGAATCTTTAAAAAGAAATTTAAATTTAGCATGTATCATTTTAAAAGTAGGCACTACCATATGAATAATTAAAATTTGGTCTACTAATTTTTAAATATTTTTTCAGACAATTCCCTGCGTGAGGTTGGTCTTGATGCCTACAGATCTGTTCTGCAATTAAATGTAAAAGAATATCAATATTATATTTTCATTATATTTAGTATTCAGAATTTTGTAATACATACTTGTAAATTAAGACAAAAGTTGAGAGCTCATTTTTTAAATGAATGATGTTAATATAAAATCTTTAAATACTACACAATATGTTTTTAGTATTAGTAAATTCATTCAGTTGTCCCTGAGAACATAAGGGGATATATGGAATAAAGAGAAATGCATACAGTTATTTAAATTGCAGGGTTTTTTTTTTTAACTAAAATGAGTTTTAATTTGTGATTTTTTAAAAATTTTTTTCCTAAAGTACTAGGACGTCAATAAGATTAAATTATTTTAGACAGTGAAGTTAGATGTTTTTTATCATATACCTTAATATTTAGAAAAAGAGAATCAAAATTTAGGTTGCCTTTCAGCTCTACCTTGATTACACAGACAAAGAAAGTGATTTGTATTTTCTTCAATTATTACATTCTGCATACCAAAATCAAACTTATTTTCTCAACCTTGGAAATAAAATCAGGTAGTAAAACATTAATTGGAGTCTTTGCTTTACAACTGCACTGCCGATGCGTCACACATTTTGTTTTATGCAGTTTTCCCCAGGTATGTTATAAATTGCCCTTATTTTGGAACTGAAACTGATTGCTCGTTTTCACTTTATAACAACTGCTTGTTTGAAAAGAGTTGTATGTCAAATTACTGTGCTAAATGTACCAGATCCACCCCCCTCAAATGTAATATATACCAAGTGAAAAATATGAGAAACAGCACAAATGACTGTCGACAACTAATACAATATATTGTGGTATATTCCCAGAAAGGAATGTCATTCAACAGCAAGTGAATAACTACAGCCACATACAACATGAGCAGATCTTTGAAACACAATGTTAAGTAAAGAAATGCAAGTTCCAAAAAACGATACACATAATACCATTTTGATAAAGCTCTTCAAAGCAGGGAGAACAAAAACTATGAGGCAAAATATAAAGCAAGATAATTAAATACATGATAAAATATTTTTATTTTGTTTTGTTTTGCTTTTGTCTTTGTCTTAGCAAGAGGATTCATAAAGAGCACAAACTCCAGATCCTGGTTACTTCCGGGAGGAGGTGGGAAGAACCCCAAAGGCACATGCAATGTTCTTGGAAATACGTTCATCCTTGGATGGGGTGGTATATTTACAGATTTCCATTTTATAATTATGCTTATAACTAACACATATGTTACACATATTTTTGAATATATAAAATATTATAGAAGATAATAAAGAAACAATGGGAGAGATTCATGAAAGAGATCATCCCAGGTTTCCAATATGATTCTTCCAGATTCCAAGCTGTTTGTATAAACAAATCAGAAGTATTAAAGAACCACTAAAATTGTATAGTTAATCAAGGTCTCATCCTTAAGGATGTATTTCAAAGAATAGGTACCCATATCCTATCAATGTAATTCAAGACAAAAACAAATCATGAAACAAAAAATGTCAAAGAATTCACTTCATAGGTATCAGGTTCATTAATTCAGAGTGCATTATGTAAACTGTCTGGCAGTTTCCTATAAGGTTAAGTAAACATACACCTAACTCATGATCCAGCAATTCTACACCTAGCTATTTAAGCAAAAGAAATGAAAATATATCCACAAAGAGACCTGTAATGGGAATGTTGACAGTTGCTTTATTCATAATAGCAAAAAACTGGAAACAACCCAAATGTACCTCAACAGGGAAAAGGACAAACAAATCATGATATATCCATTAACACAATACTGCTTACCAATAAAAAGTAATGAACTATTAATACAAAAATATAGATGAGCCTCAAAAGCATAGCCATGTATGCATTCATCAAAAACACATCAAACTGTACACTTAAGATAGATGCACTTCATTGTATGCAATTATATCTGAATTTTAAGTTTTAAAGTGCATTCTGTAATTTAGAAATTTTGCAGCTGTTCTAAAACAGCTCAGCACAATGCTTTCCATTTTTTGCTGTTATGTGAGTTAGTGGAGCTCATCTCCAACCTCCATGCCCACAGCTGTCTACAAATAAATACATTTTCAGAGATACATCTGCCTAAGGTCCCCTGTGAAGGGCTTTAGCTGGGGAAGCCAGCAAGGGGTCTCCACAAAGCAATCCAGGAGCAGGAAAGAGACAAGGGATCTCTAGTTGGTTCCAGTCCCTGTGCAGCCACAGTGATGTGAGTCTCAGTCTCCTTGAGATCTGTTTACACTCAACTTGAGAGGATTTTCTATTTTAGATGTGCACAGATAGCCAGCTCACGGGGCTGTAACTGTGACATTCCTCCATAATACTTTAAAAGCAATGTGAAGGTTTCAGGAAATATTTGGACAGGGACAGCAGGACATCTTTTTGTGACTACTTCCAGAACCGTGTTCCAGTGACACATCAGTAAGGGAAGTTCCTGGAAAACCCAGGCCTTGGCCAGGAGTGACAGGCACCCTTGTGCTTGCCATGGATCCAAGGTGGAGGCTGGAAGGCTTCTGTTTCTGCACAGCCTTCCACAAACTGACACTATACTGAGGGTGTGGGCGTGTTCAACTCCCGCCATGGTAATCTGTGGGAAAGTAAGCAACACTAGGAGGGCTGAACTGGCTCCATCTTTGTCACTTGTCTGTTTCACCCAGTCTCTGAGATGGGTGTGCCGTCTTTACTCCTCTACGAAGTTACCTTTCAATCTTAAGGATCCTTGGCTGGCAGAGAGCACAAAAGATGCTTCTTCATCTTTGAAATGCATCTTAGAAGTACCTGAAAAGTGGGGTTAAATCAAAATTTCTCTTCATGCTGATTAATGCCACCAGCTCCGAGATGTTTTATCAGCAACATGCCAAAAGGAGGCAAGCGGCTCCTTTGCCCTGCCCTGCCCCACTATGCAAAGCTGTGTGATTCTGTGCAGGTCACTTTGCCTGTTTTCTCCTCTGTGAAATCATCACATTGGAGTAGACCTTTCTGCTTCTTAAAATACCACAATTTCTTTATCTGGTTTTTAACTGAGAGCGGTACCTTGGTATCCCATACTATAGCTCCTACCTTTACTTTCTTTGTCAAGTATTGATAATTAACAATCTGTAAATCAATGCACAGGCAACAGAAGCCAGACTCAAGGAATAACTGTTTCCTAACTTGTTTTATTAATGCAAATTTTTCACACATTAGGGTTTCTTAGAGCAGAATACTTTTTTTTCAGCAGTTCTAAATTCCCATGTATATTCTGAGAATATAAGTATGGAAAGACAAGCAAAAATATTGCCACAGCAGGAGCTATGGCAAGTGGCCACAGGTGACCCACAAAAGGAATAATTCCATATTGATCATTGAGAAAGTTCCCGCAAAATGTTCTCTTCTGAATATTAAGTTGTAGTGGAGCCTTATTGTCTAGGATATATTTGTACATTTCTTCAGTTAAAAAAAAATGTAGCAACATCAATGTGTCAGGCTCCTTAATAGCACCAAACTCTGTTGCTGGCCTCATGGACACGCTACAAATAAGTGAGATCTTAAAGTTTTGTAGATGTCTGCTGCTCACCATGTGGAGACCACTCCTGGACAATCAGGTTGTTTACATTAGTCTGTGGGGGACCATTGATCAACAAGAGAACTCCGTACTGACATGGGCAAGAATGGGAAAGGGCTGCTTCCTATATCCCATGGGGAGCGATTAAGACATACAGACATTAAGAGAAGTCTTATGTGACTTCTGTTTTCATATGCCTTGGAAAATGATTATTAGACTTGACCGAGGTGACTCCAATGGGCAGAGCTAACCCAATGGGAAGGAAAGCAGATATCAGTTCTTTTTGAGAATGTTTCTTCTTTTCCAACAGAAAGAAATAACTAGCATTTTCTTGCAGGCTCTGCTTGCAGCACTGCCTTGTGTGGGAAGGAGCTCAGCATCGTAGGAATGCAGAGACTGGATCCACACCTGCTGGGGAAACTTCCAAAGAAGCACTGGATTGACTGAGAGGCCGGCAGGGTAACATCTGAGGTCTTTTCCAATTCCAGGATCACTGGATATTTGGATTCTACTTCTGGGCTTGGATAGCTGTGTATGATGGCCACTGAAGGAGCCTGCCTTTGCTCCAAGTGAATAGTAAATAGCTTCAAAGTTGAAGATATATGAGTTTAATAGGGTATTGTATGTATCATATCATAGAAACTATGATGAAATAGCTCCTGAAAGAGGTCCAAGACCCAGTTCCAATAGGCTGAAAAGTCAAGTTAAAACGTCAAGGTTTGCTTTCAAACCAACCATACTGTGGGAGATGGTTGAGGCAAGTGGAAGTCAGGTCACGGTTAAGATAACTGGTGTGCTTGTGTATCTGACAATAGGCTACATGGGGTGGGGAGTGGGAGTCCTGACTTGTAAAGCGTGCCAATTTTCCTTGTGTAAATATTCTACCATGGCTAATTTAAGCTAATTTAATGTGAGGTCAGCACAGAATTCTGAAGAGATATACAACCAGCTTTTGCAAGACTTTATGCGCCTGCTCCAGTACATCACTGGGTTAAGATATCTGAGAATCTTGTATTACCTTTGTAACAAATTAAATACATATTTGATAAGAAATTTATAAGCAACTCAGTACAAAAAAAAGCCAATAGCTATCAACAGGCAATTCACAGAAGAAACCAGAAGAGCTAATAAGCATGAAAATATACTTAGCAACCTGGTTGGCAAAATTAAGAATTGGACTGTACCAGCTGTTTACAGGGGTGAATGGCAGAATTGAATTCTTAGTCGCTGCTACTGGAAAGATGAATTAGTCCATCCACTTTGGAGAGCAACTTGACAATATCCATAAGGTACCTACCCCACAACCCAGCAATGAGACTCATACAGACTATACCCTAAAAACTTTTGATGTATGCACCCGAAGACACATGTAAGACTGTTCATTGGGAAATTACCCCCCTAACTGTCCTTCAGGGGAAGGATGAAAAATGGTGCATTATTCTTACAATAGGATACTATACAGAGGTCAAAATGAATGAACTAGATATAAGTGATCAACATAGATAAATTTAACAACCAATACTGTGTGAAGGAGCAATTTGCAAAAGTTAAATAACCACATGCTATGGCTTATGTAACTATTAACACAAAAACCATACCTATCTTGTTAATGGAAATATACATATGTAGCCTAAGTATAAAATATGCATGGAAATGATAAATAACAACTTCAGACATTATCTCTGGGAATGAGGAGAGAGAAAAGGGATAGAGAGTAATTTTAACTATATCGGTAACATTATTTTTCTTGAAAAGACAACAGAAATCTGAGGCAAATGGGGCAAAATGTTATAATCTGTTAAACCGAGATGATGGGTACGTGTGTGTCTATTCAATAATTTTTGGAGCTTTTCTTTACACTTGAACTATTTTACAATTTTCATTTGCCTTTTCTTAAATACACTTTTAATTTTACAACATTTTAAATTCACAGAATTTTTGCAAAGAGTACGGAGGGCTCCTGTATACCCCAAACCTAATTTCCTCTATTATTAACATCTTATATTAGTATTGTACATTTGTCACAAGTAATGAACCAATACTGATACATCATTATTAACTAAGGTTCATGCTTTATTTAGATTGCCCCAGTTTTCCCCTAATGTCTATTTCCTGCTCCAGGATCCCAGCTAGGATCCCATATCACATTTGTGTGTTATGTCTCATTGGACTTCTCTTGGCTGTGAGAGCTTCTCAGAGTTTCCTTGTTTCTGTTAATCTTGACAGCTTTGAAAAGTACTGGTCACATATTTTGTAGAATGTCCCTCAACTGGAATTTGTCTGGTGTTTTTCTCATGATCGCTGGGGGTAATGCAGCTGGAATAACGCATCTTGGGGAGGAAGACCACAAAGATCAAGTGCCATGCTTGTCACATCATATCAAGGATACATACAGTCATCCTGACATCACTGTTGATGTTGACCTTGATCACCTGGTTGAGGGAGAATTTATCAATTTTCTCCACTGTTAGTCTTTTCTCCTCTCTCTTTCCATACTGTCCTTTTTGGGGGAAAAAAAGTCACTGTGCTTAAGGTGTAGGAAGTTACGCTACCCCTCCTTCATGGTGGAGTTCCATCATAAATTATTTGGAGTTCTTCTGCATAGGAGGTCTGTCTATCATCCTCATTTATTTCTTTCTTTAGTCATTATTTGTATCAGTATGAACTCATATACTTATTTCATATTTTGGGTTTTACTCCAACACAACTTTGTTTTTCTCAATTTGTTCCAGCTTTGACTATTGGGAGTTCTTTCGGTTGGCTCCTGGGTCCCTTTGACGTACCCCTATCATTGCATTTTGCTGGTTCGCTGAGGTTTTTTTTCTCAGCTCCTTTTTATTTTCTGGCACTTCAAGATTCTCGACGCTCATCTTCTATATCTCCTCCCCTGTCCCAGAAGCAATCCTTTCTCCGAGAGGTCTGATTCCTTCTGCTGGAGAATTCTATTAGAAACCAAAATCTGGATGCTGGGTGTGCTTTTTGTTCCTGGGGTGCCATTGTTTCTGGGCCCCCTCAGCTGACAAAACAAGGAAATACATGTGTGTTTACTAACTTGTGTATTTACACATATCTGTGTCTAGATTAAACTAAACATGAACTAATATCAGAATCTCATACTGAGTATTCAACTCTAAGCCATCAGCACATGGGTCACTCTGACCTCCTCTCCTTGCTCCCACTCCATTAGTGAGAAACTTGGCTCTCACCATCTGCCAACCATTTACTTACTGCTCCACTTATAATTTTTTAAAGAAGAAGAGCTGTAGGGAGATGCTTCAACTTGTTACGGCATCCAGACCAAAGGTACAGATTCATTACAGAGCAGACATCTGAAGGAGAGGCTAGTTCACATCAGGATCCGGTCAGCGCACCATCCCTCTTTTGGTGCCTTGTACCCTCCCAGTGCACAGTCTTGGGAACATGGGCAAAATGTGCTCTCAAAATGAGTCCCACACGGGAAGGATGAAGACGGCCAAACCACACCTGGAGGGACTCTTTGACGATTGGGCAAGAGGGACAGTCATGAGGTGGGAGCGAAAGAGAAAAACAAGATTGGAAACATTCCTTCCCAACAGTAGTTCTTACCTTCTTTTGAATAATGAATTCCTTTGAGATTGGTGAGGCTCATGGACCCTCAACCCAGGAAAACATTTGCATAGCTCAAGCAGCATGAAAAAACTGTCCCACTGTGGGGAAACCTCACCTCTGAGCCCATACTTGCCCCTCAAGTTAAGCAAACCTTATGTGTATGATATGAATGTCAAGTTCATTTGCTTGTTTGTCAGTAGAGACAGGGGAGCAAGTGAGCCCGGTGTGGAGGCTGCATTGTTTGAGCCCGGCTGTTTTCAGGATAGGCAAAGCTCCGACCTTCCAGGTGTGGGCCCAGGATCTGTGACTGTAAACTCCCATTTATAGCAAGTAGCAAATGACATTGGTTTTCTATTTATGGAAATAAACACTTTTTTCTTTTAAAATAAATCTAAGTTTTATTTTTAATAAAATGACTTCAAAGAAACATATGAAATGACATTTGGGGACAGTAGGGAACTAAAGTTTTGGAAACAGGTACAAAGAGAATATCTTGAGTACAATAAAAAGTGTACATGCTTTGGAGCCAGAAGGGTTTGGGTTCAAACCCCCTCTTTGCAAATTGCCAGCTCTGTGATCTCAGGTAGGTGAAACTTTCTCCGTCTATAAAATGGCAAGAATAAAATTTGGCACGTCCGCCAGTGTTTCTCCAAGTGTGTTTTCTATACCACCCCCATCAGAATCAGCTGAAGTTCTTGTAAAATGGAACTTTCCAGGCTGCCATCCAGAACTTTTATCATCACATAGAATCCCAGGGGGCAAAGCTTACAAATCTGCACTTTATTAAGGGCCCCCAATGATTTTCATGATATTCGGCAGGCTTTGGAGAGGATGAAATGAGCTGAAATAGGTAAAGCACTTGGCACACAGGAGCAGGAAGGACATTGTTGCTCTGGACTGACTACCATCTGAACATCACCTCCTGAGGGATCCCAAGGGCCTTGCTTAGGATTGTCATGGATGGCTGTGCAGGTTGTATACTGCACAAGTCTAGCAATTGGCACCCTGGAGTTGTGTGGCATAAACGGTATGTTCATGCAGCACCTTCTTCTTAGAAGCTCAGCTGACCTAGACCCTTTCGGTTCTTTTTGTGAGCCTGGTTCTCCCAGCCTTCCTTATAATTCTCAGCTATGCAGCAACGTTCCAATGAATTTCTTCACTGATCAGGGGGCCTAGAATTGGATTTTGCTGCTTGTGATCAAGAAGTTTGACAGGGTGAGTGACCAGTGACTGCTCTGTTCCCTTCTATCAAGTATTTCTCAGTGGTGTTCCTGGGATTTGTGGGGTACTGTAGAGCCCCTCCCTGGCTGCGTTAAGTCAGTAAAGATATGAGCAGTTCCCCATCCAAGCTCTGTTTTCTGCTTCAAGCTGTTTTATAGGTTGGATTTTGGCTCAATAGTTCATTTGGAAAGAATAATTCCACTACTTTTAAAAAAAAGTTTGAAAATCACTGCCTGTTACAAGATACCCCCGAAGAGACAGTGCCGTGTGGATGGCGATGAGGTGGAAAGTGAGGGTGGGGGAGGGAGGAGCCTCAGGTCGATGGAGGCAGAGGCCGAGTCCGGGGTCTGTAGGGCTCCCTAGAGGCAAAGCAGCCAAGGCCCTCATTCCAGAAGTAAAAACAGCTGCTAGGTAAAAATCCCATTACTAGAGTAGGAAATTTTTGAGGTCTCTCAAAGGCCATCCTCCCCAGCCCATGAGAAAACTGACCACGTCCAAGAAGGAAAAGGGGGTGTTGATGTGAGCAGATGACCATGTCGGTCAAAAGCCTCCTGACCTCAGGTGGAGGGAATAGATGAGAACTTCTAAAGAATATCCAAAGGCCACAGCCAAGAAAAGGCACCAAAACCATCTCTGAGGGGCCGGGGGAGAAGGGCACAGGGTACTTTCTTTTGTTCTGAGGACATCAGCCTATGGGAGTGAGAGTGAAGAAAGTTAGAGGGGTCTGGACATTTTCCATGAGAACCAGAGTTCCCCCCTCCCCATCCCGGACCTGCAGCACATGGAGCACAGAGGTGTTTCCTCACTCTCCAAAATTTGACGTTCACAATAGAGACATTACATTTTCATTAAACATTTCCTCTTGGTTCACGACTATGACAGTAGAAAAAATGTATACAGCAACAAGAAAAAAGACAACATGTTGACCATTCTTACAAATATCATCCCATTCACTGCTTTTTGGGGTCCGCTGCCGCTAGGCTGCTGCTTGCGCCTTGCTTTTCAGTGGGCCACAGGTCAGGCAAGTGAGGGGTGTTCATCCCACTTTTGTTGTTCTGCATCAGGCTCCTTTATTGACTTACTGATTTATTCTCTTTTAACGCCATACCCATTCCCACCCCCCTCCTTAGCCATTTTGATTATCATAAAGGTAGGCAGAACATTTTACATTTTGCATATAATGGAAACGCTGGGGTACAGTGAAAGACACGCAATATAGTGAAAGACACGCAACCACGGTGGTGGTTGGGGTGGCTGGGTCATGTGATAAAAGTTGTGGCCATTCTCCCTGGAAAAATCTACCTCTATTCAAGCAGACAATTTTGCAATTTCTGGGGTCAAGGACCCCTAAGGCCCTCTGTGGACATTCTTTGAACTGCAAGTTCATTACCCCTGTGATATAAGAAGAATGTGAGAATTAGAAAAGTATTTGAAATGTAGACGCTTTTAAATGGACTGTATCTTTTTATTCTTTTCAAACTTATACAAGTAAGTTTTATTGGAATGACAAGTTGCAATGTAAGAAATTTTACACTGATCAACAGATAATGACCATTTGTAATCAGTGCAACATACACATTGCTTGTATAGATGTAGATTCTTCTAGAAGAGGAGGAAGAGGACTTACCTTTGTTAAGTGCTTACTCGGTGTCAGCATTGCACCTGATATACTGTCTCCCTTTCCTTAACCCACAGAAATGGTCATTGCCATGGCCACTCTCACAGATGGGGAAACTAAAGCATAAGGAGGGGGTAAGAGGTGCTCCCAAAGTGGTAATGTTACAGCGTTAAAAGTTCTGCCTTAAACAGACACAGAGAACCTGTGTTATACACTACTTACTAAATGAATTTATTTAGCAAAGGAGAATTAACATTTTTCCATGGATGAACTCAAACTCTGCCTCATTACAATTACACTTTAAATTAGTAGAATTAGGGTTTCCTGTGCCATTTCTGATTACACCACTGGGTTCCTTTGTCTCATGTAATTGGGCTTTCATTTGGAAAGGAGTTAAAAAACAAAAATAAAGCGACCCCCCCCAAAAAAAAAAAACTTGTATTTCTACAGTGGGTCATACCTTAAAGAGAAAACTCTCCCTTGTGCACTACTTGGTCCACAGAGCCTCACATCTCTCAGGAACAAGCCGCCTTGGGTCCCAGAGGTGGGATCAGCTGTTCATCTCCACACCCTCACATCACACCCTTCTTACCATGGGCATATTGCAAAGGATTTGCAGGCAGAATTTGTGTCACTCCTTTCATCAGTGTTACTCAGGGGCGTGTGTGCACAGGAGGAAGCATTCAGCAAAACGTTTGCTAAACTGAGTTCAATTCCTACTTTTTAAATTGGGGAAATTTTTAATGCAGAAAAATAAGGAGAAAAGTTTTGAAGAGACACATTACCCAGGAGCCAGGATTTGCAGCAAATGATAACATTTTCTCATTTTTTGCTTGAGATCTTTGTTTGCTTAAAATAAATAAAACTTACAAATGGTTTTATTCTCTGGTTTCATTCTCTTCCTGCCTACTGCAGAGAGCGTGATGACCCTTATTTTGGTATGGATCTTTCCAATCCATACTTTTATACTTTGACTATATGTCCTCCTTAGTATTATTTTACATGATTTAAAACGTTTTATTTATTCCTCAGCTTGCTTTTTAAACTTCGTATGTTTTCGAGATCTATTCATGTTGGTGCACGTAAGCCCAGTTTATTTGCCTTAGTTATGATGGAACATCCCATGATCTTATACACCATGATTTCCTTATGTGTGCTCAAGTGAAAGGCATTCAGGGGCCCCCTGCCTCTTCATTAACAAACAATGCTGTAATGAACATTCGTGTTACAACTCAGGGTACATTTTCTACAGATTACTTAATACACCATTGCCAGGTAGGGGAAGGATGTTGGTAGAACACGGAGGTCATGCTGGCTCATAAGGTGATTTTCCCCAACATGTTACTGTTGTGAAGCACTTAAAAGAGAACGTTTTAGCAATGAATACAGACCTGCAGAGCAGACAGGGACAGGGGTGCAGATGAAGAAATCAGAAGCATTTCCCCCTGTTTTAAAACAATAGGATAATGAAGAAGGCTATCCCCAGAGCCATATTTAAAATTTTTATGAAAATGTTCTCTGCTAGAGGCCATCTACACTTACCTGTCCAGGAAGGAAGGAGCCGGGAAGGACAGACATCTAGGACTCTAGGGGTGAATGTCAGCAGTGGATTTACTATACTGTATTTTTGTCATGATTTAAAAAATGTTTCGTTTCTGTTAGTTCTTGAGTGACAAATTCCACAGGTTTTGAGTGGTCTTCCCCAACCCTGTTTTCCCCATAAAACTGGCTATTTTTAGTGGAGGAATTTGTACTTATTTCCTTAAGTGCACGTGTAAGTTTCTCCAGGGTATATACCTAGCAGTGGAATTGCTGGGTCACAGGGGATGTACATTTTCAACTATTTTAGATTTTCCCAAATTACGCTTCCCAAATTGGCTTCACTAATTTACACTCCCATCAGGAGAGGAGAGTCCTGATTTCCCTGCTTCCATTCTGTTACCTGATGTTGTTAAACTTTACTTTTAGCAATATCATGGGTATAAAATGCTTTCTCATTGTTGTTTTAATTTGCATTTCCCCCGTTGCTAGCAAAGCCAAGCATATTTTTATATGCTTATTGGCCATTCCGTTTTCCTCTCCTGGGTATTACGACTTCAATACTTTGTCAATTTTTAAGCTGAATTATTTGTCTTTTTCTTATTAACTTATAGGAATTCTTTATGCGTCCTAGATATGAATCCTTTGCCTATTAAATTTCTACTTTTATGATCCCCGCCCAATGTCCCCATTCTCTGTGTAAGTCTATTTTTTATATGTCTGCTCCACCAAAAAAACACTGGATTTTTTTTTTCTGAAATACATCCTAGGTAACTGTGGTTTTAGATTATACAGTTAGGTTGTACAGTTAGAAAAATTTGAGATTCAGTTGTTTGTAAAGATTCTTCTCCTCTCCACACGCTATCCATTCTCATATTTCTAGAAACTTCTCTGTGTACATAAGCGTTTTCAAAGCAGATAAAAAGAGATAACCCCTGTCCTGAAAACTATGGGCCAGATTTAGTTTATTTGCCAGGTTAACTAGAAAAGATTTTTGTGGAAAAAAGTTGGGAAGGTTAAACATCATGTTTGAATTGGATCCTTTGTAGATGTCTTAAGCCCATGAGAAAACAATATACTTTATTAAATTCCATGATTTTCATTGTTAAACTATTCAAGCCATAAGTAATCAATCATGCTTTTCTGACAAGTTACCTAAGAAAAATTTACTTAAACAAAATTACATTTCAGACTACATTTAAAAAGTGACATTCTGATAGTTTTTTAAAAAATTAGATACCTAACTCAAAAAGCAAACAAAAACAAACAAAACAAAACAAAACAAACAAACAAACAAAACTTGGAGTTTGCCTGGAACTGAAAATTTAGCATGTGGAAATGTGAGGAAAAGATCTAAGTGTTGGAAAAAGATTGCAATAAAGCAAATGATGTGGTTTTCTCAGGGGTAATTTTGCAACTTGAAACATTCCAAAAAGAGTTAGTGATCACAAAGTTTCTTTTAGCTTCTAGCCTTGAAATACTTGGCGGTACATAGAGCTCTTACGGATATTTGGATAAATTAAATTTATATTGACATTTTCTAAGGTTGGCATAGGTTTCTAGCTGGTGTGAGCACGTGTCAAACCCAGAACATTTTGAGGCATTCAATTTTACAGCCAATAGATATCAACATCAAACTGTCCCTTCCTACTATATTCCTAAAAGCTGAATTACATCGAGATCTAAAATATGCCATTTTTTTCGTGATAAAAGAGCAGCAGCTTCCTTGAAAATTAATCACAGAATTACCGTATGTCAGCAACTCCACGGCTAGGTATATACCCAAAAGAATTGGAAGCAGGGGCTTGAACAGATATTTGTACATTAGCATTATTCACAGTAGCCAAAAGGTGGAAACAATCCAAGGGTCCATCAACAGATGAATGGCTAAACAACATGTGGTAGATCCCTACAACAGAATATTATTTAGCCTTTAAAAGGAAGGAAATTCTGACACATGATACAACATGAATGAATGTTGAAAACATTATGTGAAGTGAAATAAACCAGATACAAAAGGAAAAATATTGTATAATTTCACTTATATGAAATACCTAGAATAGGGACATTCACAGAGACAGAAAATAGATTATAGGTTATTAAAGGCTGGGAGGAGAGAAGAAGGAGGATTTATCATTTCATGGGTACAGAGTTTCTATCTGGAGAATATGCAAAAGTTTTGGAAACGGTGATAATTAACATGTGGATGTAATTAACGTCACTAAACTGTACACTTAAAAATAGTTAAAATGGCAAAATTTATGTTATGTATATTTTACCATAATAAAAGAAAGTTTTAAAAGGTAATTTCTTCAAGCCTCTCCCCCAATAAAGCAACAAATACTTATTTAAGGAAGCTTGGAAAACCTATAAAGTAAAATAACATTAAAGCCACCTGTTATCTCAGCATGCTGTGGTAATGAACAGTGAGCCACGCACTTTTTTTTTTTTCCGGTTGTAGGTATCTGCATGCAGATCACCCAGGATCATCTGGTACAGGAGCGGGTTCTTCTCACTGAATGTTGTAAAAATCAACAGAATCCATTCTTATCTGTGAACCTTAACTTATTTAAACCCCTTAACTATTGTTGGATATGTAAAATGTTTTCAACACTCTCTCAATTTTAAATAATTGTGTAGGGGACATCCTTGTCATACCTTTTATGAACATTTCATTATCTCCTTAGAATAAATTCTGCAAAGCAAAATTACTGGTTCCAAGAATGTGAACTTTTAAAAAAATCTCCTAATGCACATGTACTATTAATTTGCCTTGCAGGAAGTTTTGTGATTTACATTTTCATCAGCGGAGCATGAGATTTTTATTGCCTCCTCACGTACAGTGAGTGTCTCATTTTATAAAAGTCTCTTTGAAATTAACAAAAATAAATTCCATAGAAATGATGGAATTCTGAAAATATTGAGCTAATGATAGTATTGGTACAGTAAAGAAAAAAGATACCTTTTACAGATTAAAAAGGGGATGGGAGAAATCAATAGATATCTGGTATATTAGAAAGACTGGCCATTCTCTGCTACTCTTATCTGAATGGAGACACCTTTAGGGCTCTCCTTGCCTGGGAAGTTACATTTGGTGTTGCCTACCCACCATCCAAGACCCCTCCAGTCACACCTAGGAGTTCATGGCCCCCCACCTAGGTGATCACTTTCCAGCTTCTTTATCTTTGTTCCTGCCTTTCCTTTGGCCATGAAATTCCTTTCCTCACCCATTTCCTCAAGCACAGACACATTGATTCTTTGAGATCCTTCTCTAACGAACGTCTGAGGGCCAGAAGTGGAGCCACCTGGAACACGAGGAAGAGGAAGCACCAAAGGTGCAAAGGCAACTCACTAATGGGCAGGAAGAGGTGAGGTCCTTCTAAAGCAGGATTGCCCACAGGACAGAATTCCATCTGAAAGAAGTGGTAGTGGGGTGGGAGGGTGAGGATTCTGGGATCTGGGTAGGAGGCGGGCTGGGCTGCTGGTTGGCATTTTGTGCCTTCTCTCAGAGAATGTGCCTTCTCTCTTAGGAGTGTGGGATGAGAGGTAGGACAGGATGGGCAGACAACCCTATTGCCTGGAACATGGTTACATTAGACTGAGTGCTCAATTCTTAAACTGATTCAGATTTTAAAATACAAGAAATATTGTCTTTGGGTATTAATAAAGCAGTAACTTGGGGTTGTGTGGCACCTTCATCTTTACATGTGTTACCTAGTTTTTAAAATTTTGTTTTGAACCTCAGAACAAACATGTGAAATTAGGAGTGCATCCATTGTCATCCTTTTCGCCCCGTTTTACTGTGCAGACTCCGAGGTTCCAGAAAAGCTGGACAAAATAGCAACTCATACCAAGGACTTCTGGCCCCAGGTCCTGAGCATTCTCCAAGACAGCCCAAGCTGCTCTTCTAAAAATGTGGCTGCTTTGTCAGATCTGTGACTTTTCTGATGTGAAAGTGTCGTGGCAAAGTGCGAAGTGTAGAAAGAACTAATTGTGGAGAGGTTTCCATTCAAATGACCCTTCTGAAAAGAACATAAGAAAGGACTTTGTTTTCCCTTTCTGAAAGTAAGGGGTTAAAATGCACAGAGATGCTGTATGGCGATGTTGTAGATGCTCTAAGAATGAAAAGTGTGAAAGGTATTTGTTATTAAAAATACCACTTATCCTAAACAATTTGTTATTAAAAATATAAAAATATTTAAAATGTATTTTTATAACATACACACATTAGTAAGAGACTGGAAGAATGGTGCTGTTTTTGACTGAAATATTTTTGCTTTACTTTTTAAACAAAATATCACAAAGACGTTTAACTAAATATCATGTTACTTGATACCAGAAACAAAAATATAGACTCTGGCTTATTATAAACATCAATAAGTCAAAAGAGATTTGGTTTCAGATTGCTTAAATGACCCACAATTCTTCTTTAAGCCATTTTTGCTCAAGGGAAAAGGTCCCCAGGAAATGAATAAGAGAAGTGAAAAATGCACTGATCTGAAACAATTTTCTTTTGCTTTGTCCCCCCAGATGGGGTAAATGTACTTCTGATTTCAGTAGCGGTTTTGCTAAGGTGTGATCTGAGAAATGTACACGAAAAATCACATGATTTTCAGGGTTTGAGAATACATCCTTTCCTTTTCTATTTTTCAGCCTAAGATTTTAATTTTATTTATTAATAAAACAACTTTTAAACAGTATCCACGTCATTTGATTAAATCTTCAATTATTTATATTATTTTAAGCCTTTTTCTGATTTTTATCCATATATTAGTGGATTTCACACCATCTTTATTCATTATACATTTTTATACACTTTTATGTTCTGCTTTTTTTCACTTTTAATTTTTTACACATTTTTCAGTGCATCTGCAATCACCTTTAAATTTTTCTGTTTTTTTGGAAAGGAGTAACTTTCAAACTTTCTTTAGTAGAATAATTATTTTATCAAACAAAATCCTGCATGGTTTGGTGGGGTTACCCACCTAGTCCAGAACTAACCACCATGATAGTTCAGTTCAACATTTACAATTCCCCTTTCCTATACAATTAAACTATTTTCAGTGTTTGAAAATTCAAGCAATGCTATTACAAGTATCTTTGCACATGACTTTTAAAAAAATTAATTTTACTAGGGTAAATTCTGAGAGGTAAATTTTTCTGAGTGGAACACTTTTTTGTTTGTGTGTTTGTGTGTTTGTAATATGCACTGTCAGATTTCTTTCTAGAAGAGACAAACCAAATTTTACTGTCATCCACAAACAGGAGTTCTCTGTTTCCCCAAAGCCCGGCTGGCAATGAATTTTGTCATTTGTTTTACTTTAATTTAATTTAGTGGGTGTGAAATGATGACACACTGATTCAATTTGAATTTCTTTAAATTTTCAAAAAGGTGGTCGGTACATCAAATGTTGATTTGCTACTGGTGTTTTATTTCATTTAAACCATCCACTTTCTTCCAATATTCGTCTCGAGCACTGGTACTTGGTTCTGTTCTAATACATTTTTCATCTATTTTAAATAATAAGCATTTGCCTATCATTTATTTCAAATATTTTATTATCTATAGAATAGTTATAGAAATTGAATTCTATCGATCTGCTTTCTCTGTTGAGTCATCAAAATTATTTTCTTACATAGTTCTCTTTTCTCCCAGTTTTCTTGTTATTATCATTAACTTACCACTCACTGCATTCACTATTTACTATGAAGGCTAGGTCTAAGTTAATTTTTTCTTCATTTTGATTTCCAATTATCCCCAAAGCATCTGTTAAATAATCATTACCTCTCCATTTGCTTTGTTAATATTTATCATTTACCAAGTTCTTATATATAAGCCTGCTCCTGCATTCTCTGTTGTGTTTAAATTTGTTTCTGTTTTTAAACCAAAACCATAATGATTTTTATTTTCTAATTTATACCATTGTGGGCTTTTAAAAATTTTCAATAAGCATGCATTTTATTTTATTTGTTTTTGGTATTTTATAATGAGGACAAATCTTTTAAAATTGTATTTACCAATCATGCATATTTATTTTTGAGACAAAACATTGAAATAATTTTTGTCATATTTTGGTAAATATTTTTATAGGTTAAATAGAAAGTAAATCAGATTTAAAAATTAACATGTAGGGAAATATATTCTTTTTTTATACTCAATCACCAAATGTAGAGCAGGTTTTTTCCTTTACATGTCCTTTTAAAAATTAGCATTTTCTGGGTTTTTTTGTACCTCTTGAGTTAGGGTGATTCTGCAATATTATGTATTTTTGCTGGTACTGTGAACGGGACTGCCTCAAACCAATTACCAGTTACTTGCTGGTTTTTACTAGAAATGCTTTAGAGATTTGTGGAGTTCATCTTTATCTAGACACTTTTATGAACTCTCTTTTTACTTCTAATAGTTTTAGCTGGAATCCTTCGTTTCTTCAGGTTCAACTTAAATTTCTGTTTTTCATTTTATAATATTGATTCTTTAGTGCATTTTTGAAGAATTTTTAGAATAACAAGAACCTCCAAAGGTATGTTAAATAATTTCGACAAAAAACATCTTTGCTTTTGCCTGTTTTTAAATAGAATGTTTCAAAAATTTCTCTATTACAGACTGGTGGGGTTTAGAAATATGGTTTGTTAAAGAAGTATTTTCTGATTTCCATTCTTAAGTTTTTACCAAAAAGAGCATTGAATTTTTATCAAATATTTTAATCTTTTATTAAGGCCATATGAATTTTGTTCCTAAAGTTACTTAAATTGTGTATTTTATTCATAACTTTATTGGTACGAAACTAGACATATTATTATGATAAACCTTACCTGTTCATGCTAAAAATACTTTAAAAATAGGGTCATATTCTATTTAGAGATATTTTCACATTTGTAAGAACTTCATCTAAAGAGAAATTTTCCTTGCAGTGGTACCAGGTTTAAGAACAGGATCTTTTTTTTTTTTCCTGCTAGAATAAGCAAAGAAATATTGAACTTATTTTTTTTTATGAGTTGTACTTAATTTTATTTGAAAATTTGAAAAAATTTCCAGTTAACTCGTTGTGTCACTGTAGCAAGGATAGCAGTTTCTTGGCTAACGGTTTTCATTTCTTTGCTAGCAATTGGTCTGTTCACATTCTCAGCCTCTTATTGTATCATTTAAAATTCTGAAACTTTGGTAAAATCATCGATTTTACTTTAGTGTACAAATGCATCACCACTATAAATGGGCAACATATTCCCAAATGATTTTTAGTCTCTTTTAATTGTTTTTTAAATGTTTCTGGTTTAACTGTTTTTTTCCTCATTGAATTTACTAGTGAATTAAAAAAATTTTTTCTTCTTTTCAAAGTGAGAAATCTCTGCTGTAATATTTCAGAGAACATTTCTTGTCCCATTTGCTTACTTCTGCATGTATATTTTTCCCCTGGAGGTTTTGCTTGTTTCTTTTTCTAGAAGTACACTTCTAGTTTTTGAAATTTTGCTTTTCTTATTAATAAAGACCTTTAACGAAGTGAATTTTCTCCAAACATGTCTTACCTTTCAGTTCAAGGATTTGATGGGTACTACCTTTGTTCTCCATATTTAACAATGATTTGTTATTGCATTTCAAATTTCTTCCCTGACCAGGTGATAGTTAAAATCTTTCTTTCACTGGTATTGTCATTTTTTTAAAATTTAAAATAAAATATTAACATTTTAGGTATTTTCTCCTTTATTGAAATTTCCTGTTAATTTTTTTTCTGTGAAAGTTTTCCATATTCCGTTTTCCCTTTAAATTCGCCCCATAAAATTGCTTATTCGATTAGTCATTTATTACTTGTAGTTTTGAAAATTCTTATTTCTTTTTTCCCCTACTTTGTTTATTATGACGATATAAGGATTTCTGCTACAATTTTTATTTCAAATTCATCTTGTAATTCTGTTTCTTTCATATACTTTGTTGCAATGTGTTTTAGTACATATGAAATTTAACACCTTTTGTTTTCATTGATCATTTTGCCTTATATTATCTTATAATAAACTCACTTTTATTGCTTCATCTTTTTGCTTTGTATTCTGCTTTATATCATAATATGTTTGATATTTTCTGATATTTTCTCAACCAACTATTTTTACTCTTTCTACATCGACTTGCCTTTTTTTTTTTTTTTTTTAACGTAGAATATTCTTGGAGTTTTCTTTTCTTAAATACAACCCGAAAGTTGTTTTTTAATAGGGAAATGTAACCGTTTGGCATATCCTCTTGTAATTGTTGTATTTAAACCATTGTGACCATATTTTATTTCACTTACTATTATTTGGTTATATTTCTTTTGTGTCTCCACTTAGAAAAGAATTATATTTAAGCTTCTTTTACGTCACTCAATTCTAAAAGGAGAACAAATGTTTGTATTGTTATAAATATATAGTAGTAACTGTTGAGACAAATCTGACAGAATTTTTCACTCCCTTTTCCTTTTTCTATTCCTCACAGCTTGTGTATCTGACAGAAATCATTTTTAAAAAATGTTTGCACTTTGCTATCATTGACACTGATTGTTTATTGCCATAATGCTGGAAATGCTATCTGAAGATGAGGTGTATGCTTAGGGAATTTATGAATGGTTTTCTGCTATAAAATTTAGTAGATAATATGTAAGGATTTCCTTTTTTTTTTCTTTTCTTTTTAGGAACACTAGATAGTTTTCCACAGCCTTTGGGAAAGTTATTGTCTCAACTGCCTCGTTTGATCTCATCCTAATCTAAAGCATTTTTTCAAAGCAGAAAATAACTGCTCTTGATTACGTTTTCAATAAGAACATGAATAGAGTAGTGGCTTGTATTCATCTCACACTTAACAATGAGAAAACATGGTTGCTTTCTCTGTCCTGGGAGTTTTAGAGTTCGTGGCTGGCTGCCTTTCTGTGTTTGTCAGACTCCGTGGGCCCTTTCCTGCTGCGAGGAGCATGGACTTTAGAATTAGAACTACAGCTCTGCCCCCAACTGCAGGATCTTCTAAAAACTGAGACTCCGGAAGAGTTGCTGAGGGTAGTCACAGGGCCAGCCTCTGGTGATGGTTCCATTATCCTAGAGCTCCGTTCATTTATTTATACATCGATTGAACTAATTCTTTCTTTATATATAGCTTGTCTGTTATGTAACTGCCCCACACAGCAGAGATTCTTTTTTGGAATGAGATGTGGAATACTTTAAATACCTATGAAATCAAGTGTACACTCAACACTGTTTCAGCTTCCAGTCTCAGCTCTTTAATCAGTTCTGGAAATTCTCTTTGCTGCAGCGGAGATGATGGTCTGGGGCACGAATTGTTTTCTTAGCAGTAACAGCAATGGCTCACATTTAAGAACCTTTTGCCATGGGCTGCCTCACTGTCAGCTTTGGAAAACCATACTTTCAACTCCGAGTCCCTTGCAGTTTTCTTCTTTCATGATATTCCTGGAGGGTTTAATCTTTATTTGAACACTTGATTTTTCGGTTTATCCTTCATTTTAACAATTCAATATTCCGGAGTGCTGTCTCTCTACCCCATCCCCACCCCCACTCCCCCCACTCAGCTTCTAGTCTGTTCTAGATTGTTCTGATTAAAGCAATCACTACTTTTCTGTTTTTCAGTCGTGGTTCTCTCCCTACCTTCTTCATCTGAGAATGAAGCTCGGCTATGTCCTGGCTGTGATTCTCATCATTGTTCTTTATTGGAGAGACCAGAGATTTAATGGTTTTCCTGCTATTAACGGTGTGCACTGAATAAAGTTTTCATGTACTCCTAAAGTGTTTATTCTTTAGACTCTTCAAACGAACCTAAGAAGTTTTGTCTTTTTCTTTCTCAGGCTTTTATGCACTCACTTAAGGGTTTCTAGATTTCTGATGTTTTCATTGGTATCTCGATGGTCTTAACAGAGAGGAGTTCCCTGACAGAACACTCTATCATCTATTCAGAACGTTGTTCCTCCCAAATGACTGGCTTCACCAACAGAACCTGGGGAAAATGCAAACTACCTGGCCCATTACTGTAATTGACCTCGATCACAAACCATAACTAAACGTTCTCAACTATTGGAAAGGGAGACAAACATGAAAACACATGTCATTCTTTGAGTCCTGTGAACTCAGAGTTAAAAAGCTCTTAGACATCTTTTGATTTCTGAAGTTTGACCTTTCATTCCTTATCATTTAAATATACTTCTGCTTCTCAGCAACCTCCTTCCATCTGGGTACGTAACCTCCTCTCTTACAGAGCTTCTTAGAACTTGTCAATACAGATACATTTTCTTGGGGGGAAAACAAGTCCTCTGAACAACAACAACAAAATCTTTCTTAAACAGAGACTGGAAGTGCTTTCACCACCACCACTGCCTGCCCGTTGCCCAAATCCTTCACTTGTTCATCCCGTGTTCCTTAACCTCCTTCCCAGGAGCGCATCTTGTGAGTAAATTCAAAACAACACACGCCCAGGGAGGGGCCGTTCCCACTCCCGCGTGTCATTTTGAGGAAGAGTGGCACCCACCGCCGCCCCTACAAACAGAGTGCCCGCGAATCTGCGTACTGTCTTTGTGTGTTTTTCTTTTAAAAGCCTGAAATAAACATGCCGGGGATGGCAAAGAGAGTAAGGGCTTCTCTCATTCTTGCGCACAAGAATGCACAAGGAAGCCGGCCCCTTCAGGAGAACCGTAATTGATAATTTGCAGTTGACACACAAAACACCGCGTTAGCTTGCCCTGGAGATGGGAAGCTGGATGCCACGGCTAAATGTTGCTAGCGCTCCTATTTCTATCCCTGCGGTAAATAGTGTTATTACTGTAAAGCTGAGCAAGCATGACATTTCTGACTGCCTCTCCTTTTCAACGGACTATCTATAAATAGTGCCTGTGTAGCATTTAAACATTTCAAAGCATCACGTTTTTCTTAATACAAATGTGTGATCGGAGCCACTCACTCCCATAAATATTTTTCCTCACAATCGGAGCTCAGCCGCCACGGAGCCTTTCCTATCACCCACCGACTATGGGACACTTTGCAAAATGCTGGCTGTTCCCAGGGGGAAAACATGGTTGCCAGCTGAGGAGCCAGGCATGTACAATGTACCATTTCAACACCACCCTCCACACCTTCCCAAAGATTCAGCAGAAAAGAAATCGGTATTTCCCAAAGTGAACAACCCTCGTGCCAAAAGATGTTTTTTGAAAAAAGGGTTCTTTTAATAAGTAAGTTTGGGAAGCACCACAAATTATTGCCTTCCTCTTGGGGATGCATGAGCATCCAACATTTATTCCACAAATATTTATTGAGCGTGTACCAAGGCCCAGGATCATTCGGGGACTCGACATTAAACAGGGACCAAATCAGACAGAGTTCCGAACATTCAGGAAACTTGTAATTTGGTCTTGAGTGAACACATCATACTGGTTTCCCGTGGCTGCTGAGACCACAAACTTAGTGGCTATAACAACAGAAACGTATTCTCTTGCAGTTCTGGAGGTCCAGAGCCTGAAACCAGTACCTCTGGGTCACGATCCAGGTGTCCAGGGGCCATGCTCCCACTGGAGGCTCTAAAGGAGAACCTGTCCCTACCTCTTCCTGCTGCTGCTGGCATTCGGGGTCTCCTGGCTGCCTCCCCCACTCTCTGCCTCTCTACTCATATTGCCTCCTCCTCTTCCATCTGTGTCAAATCTCCTTCAGCCTCCCACTTCTAAGGACTCTTGTGATTACGTTTAGGGCCCACCTGGATAATCTATTGTCTCAAAATCCTTAATATAATCGCATCTGCAAAGACCCTTTTAGCATGCAAGTTTCCAGCGATTAGGACTATACACCTTTGGGAGCCATTATTCAGCTTACTACACAGAGAAATGGCTCTGAGATGTCCTGTGGTAGCCACTGCTTTTCTGCTTTCATCTTGAACCCTCTATTTGAGAAATGCCTGCCTCACCCAGAGAATCCTGGCTGTCATTTCCCACTGTGGAAAATGTTGGTCCAGGGGTTGTCTGCTTGCATAGGAGGGAAGAGCTGTCCTGGTGGGTTCCCTTTGAGTGTTTCCCTCCCCACTGAGTTCAATAAACTCTCTGTAGCTGACCCTGCCTACATAGCAGGTTTGTTGTAAGGGGAAAAGACAGAGGACAGCGCTCCCTGGACATGGAAGGCTGGGTGGTCACAGCCCTTCCTTGGGCAGCGTTCCCGCCTCTCCTTTGCCTCTGGTCGCAGCTCCCAGACCTTTTCCTCTCTTCCCTTAGAAGAGACCACAGGATGGAGGCATTTTCACAAGGAACTTTCTTAAAAACTGTAAGAAATAAAAGGAATGCACACAAGAGACACAAAAAGAGCTAGTTCACCAGCCCTGGTTCCAGGCTGGTCGATCCCTGGCTCTGTCTCCAGCTCCTTGCTGTCTCCTGTGATTTCCAGCAGGTAGCCCCCTGGTTCCTCTTACTCCAGGCCAGACCTCCACTTCATTTTTCCTATTTCAAGTTTCTGACACTTTCTATCATCTTCCTATTGAGCTCCAGGTTCTGGAAAGAACAGATCTCATTTACTACGTGTTTAG
This sequence comes from Hippopotamus amphibius kiboko, assembly GCF_030028045.1. NCBI lineage: Eukaryota > Metazoa > Chordata > Mammalia > Artiodactyla > Hippopotamidae > Hippopotamus > Hippopotamus amphibius. Next base: position 131,974,972 of record NC_080187.1, on the reverse strand, counting down.
TCATTCCACTAAAACGTGATAGGCACTTACTGTATGCCAGGCAGGCACGAAGCCTCCCAGTTTCATGCCACGTCCCTTGGATCTGGCCCCCAGACCTTCCTACAGAAAGAAAGAAACCCTGAGATGTCTGAGGGCAGAGCTTGAACGAAAGGAAGACATTATGGAACTCCTAGCCCCTCCAAGTATCGCCAGCAGGAGAACTTATCTGACAACATAAATGGGATCAAGATGGGTATAGGTTTAAAAAATAAGGCTTTGGACAATCCTTGTAGAGTAGAACGTTTCTCTGGTGTTCATCAAAAAAATCATCCAGAGAAAAGGAAAGACATGGAAGCAACCTAAATGCCCAACAGCAGATGAAAGGATAAAGAAGATGTGGTACATATATATGATAGAATGTTACTCAGCCATAAAAAGGAATGAAATTGAGTTATTTGTAGTGAGGTGGATGGACCTAGAGTCTGTCATACAGAGCGAAGTAAGCCAGAAAGAGAAAAAGAAATACCGTATGCTAACTCATATATATGGAGTCTAAAAAAAATGGTACTGATGAACCCAGTGGCAGGGCAAGAATAAAGATGCAGATGTAGAGAACGGACTTGAGGACATGGGGTGGGAGGTGAAGGGGAAGCTGGGACAAAGTGAGAGAATAGCATTGACATATATACACTACCAAATGTAAAATAGCTAGTGGGAAGCTGCTGCATAACACAGGGAGATCAACACCATGATGGGTGATGACTTAGAGAGCTGGGATAGGGAGGGTGGGAGGGAGTCGTGGGAGGGAGGGCATATGGGGAGATTTGTATAAATACAGCTGATTTGCTTTGTTGTACAGTAAAAACTGGCACAACAGTGTAAAGCAATTATACTCCGATCAAGTGCTTAAAAAAAAGAGAGAGAGAGAGAGAAGGAAAGGCTCCTGGGGATGGTCTGGAAGCTCCGAGGAGATGTCCATGGGAAGTAAAGGGTGGCATCGCAGCTCAGTCAGAGGGTGAACGCAGGGCAGGCCCGTGATTGACAGGGAGGCACCACCAGGGCGCTGCAAAGCAGGAAAATCTGCAGTCTGAGTGTTCCAGTGAGAACTGGCGAAGGGCAGCGCTCCTTCAAGCATAGCTGATGTAAATTTCTCTCTTGGGCCCAGGAAGTCCTCCTTAATAGGGGGGCTTATAATTTATAAACTTGATAAGATATGATTATGTAACTGATACCATTATATCATTGAAATTATTTTCTATGGTATGTAATCGATAATATGTTGATTATAAATGTCATTGATAATATTGATCCCCACCCTGGGCACCCTGAGTCAGGAGGAGTACCGCCAAAGTGGCAGCCAGGGTTGTGTGGAGAACAGAGGACAGGGTAGAACAGGGAGTAAGCATGTTCTTATATCAAAACCATCTTTGGCTGCACGGTGATTTACCAGCTGCTAGGCACTTCCGCTTGGCCCAGCTCATGAAATCCTCCCGTCGACCCCAAGAGAAAACTGTCGTCCCGTGTGTTATCCCCATTTCAGAGACAAAGGCTCAAGACCCAAGCTTGCTCAAGGTTTCACAGAGTCTGCTCTTGAACTCAGTCCTCTCTTAATTTGGTGCTGCCCCACTGCGCTCGCCCAGAAAGAAAGAGACGGTATGATCCCAGTGGGGTTAAAAAGCTCAGCCACAGGAACCAAACGCCAGCGTAAAAAGAAAGCTACTTCTGCCCAGAATTCTTTCCTTGGTGTGCACCGTGCTGGGGCGAGGAGACAGGAATCTCATCTTGCAGACTCTGTGCTCTGCCCACCTTGTATGACCTTCAGAGAAGGTACCAGTGAAATGGGAGCTCGGACCATCACCACCTGATTTGATTCTGACTCTGAGGGAGGAAGGAGAAACCCATAGCCACTCTTGGATTGGACGATAAGGATTTTTACATCTATTTCTCAAACTGTCTTGGGCAGTCACACGGGTGGGTAGGAAACATGCAACGTCTGTTGACACAGCTGTAGACAATTCTCCTTGAAATGGAGCCCTGGTCATTGTTTACAGGGCAAGGGTCAATGGTGTATTTTTTTTTAATGTTTTTTGAGTTTATAGGATATACTGACAGATAATAACAAAGCTACTGCACTTTCTCCTCCATCAACCAATCGATCATAAAAGAGTCACCGATAATAATCAAATAAAATTATTTTGGGGCACTTTCTCTATGGCAGGGTGATCATTGCTACTTTTTCACACCATCAGATTACATGCGTGGGTCGATAGCACCTGCCCCTTTCCCGCCTCTGGCTAGCAGGGGCAGTTGTGAAGGAGCACAGGGAATTCAAGCATGTGCCGAGTAGAGACCTCCCTCCAACAGAGGGGAGAGTGTGCCTGGACTTCCCCCGCCCCTCTCCCAACGCCCGGGAGGGATGCCTGGTGTCCCATGGGAGCCACCTATGCTCCAACTTAACATAGAACAGGGCCCTCAGCTTGGCCAAGTTCCTGGTAGCCACTGTTCCAGGAAGGCTGGGAGCAGAGGTCAGGGTCCCAGGACTTGGGAAGGACACTCAACATGAAGATTGAAGGCTATCACCAGGGACCAGGCTGGATGACTCGCCAGGGAACTGGCCTTCCGTGAGAAGGAAATAATCACTGTTTGCTTTGTAAAGAATGTGAGACACCAGCAGAGCTATCCTGACAAATGATAAAATGTCTCTCCCCTCTGCCTCTCTCTCTCTGTGCCCTATCTTTCGTCTCCACTGACTTTCTTTTCCCTTTTTTCTTTTCCTAAAGAACATGCTTTACTATTTTACAAAACACTTGGCTGATGTGTTCTCATTTTTGTCCTCTTGGTAGCTCTGGTTAGCAGAAAGACCTTGATTGTTCTTGTTTTATAGGTGAAGAATTGAAACTCAGACTTAAAGAGATATCCCAGGCCACTCAGCAGAGACTGGACTTGGCCTCAGAATTCCTTTTCTTTTCTTCTCGATCTCCAAATGTCTATGTAGGACTTCAGTGCTGGTGTTTTTATCCTGAGTGTGAGGGAGGTCAGCCGTCAGCTTTCTGCCGCATGCCGTCCGATCTTCTTGGATTCTTGCCTGCTGTTGTTGTGAAGGCGTCTTCAGACCAGCAGCCGTATGTGGGCAGCCAGCATCGGGTGCTTGCTTCCTGGGGCCACCACATCTGCCCCTGGCGTCGTACCCGTCTACTTTCTGTCTCTGAATTCGACTCCTTCAGGGACCTCGCAGAAGTAGAATCCTACAGTATTTGTCCTTTTTGTGACTGGCTTATTTCACGGAGCCTTGTGTCCTCAAGGTTCATCTGTGGGGAGCAGGTGTCAGAATGTCCTTCCTCTTTAAGGCTGAATCATAATCTACTGTACGGATGGACCACAATTTGTGTCTCTGTTCACCCGTCGGTGGACATGGGTTGTTTCCATCTTTTGGCTACTGTGAACAAATGCCTCTTCAAGACCCACCCTCTTGTGGGTGTAGACCCAGAAGTGGAGTTGCTGGCTCACAGGGTGACTCTATAGGGCAGTTCTAGTTTTCATTTTTTGAGGAACCTCTGTACTGATTTCCACAGTGAATGCACCATTTTACATTCCCGTTAACAGTGTACAAGGCTTTCGACTGCTCACCCTCCCCAGTACTTGTTATTTTCTGGTTTGGGGTTTGTTTGTATGTTTGTTTGTTTGTTTTTACAGTAGCCACCTTGGTGGGTGTGAGGTTCCGCTGACTTTCTTTTTAAAAATTTATTATTTTTGTAAGGGGATGCCTACTCACAGTAAAATATTCGAACAAGGTATTAAAGTTCACAGGAAAAAAACCAAAGTGCTTGACATCTAACCACCTAAGAGGTAACTACTGTTAGACTTTTTGTAGCAAACTGTGTGACTGTGTGTGTGTGTGTGTGTGTGTGTGTGTGTGTGTGTGTGTGTGGTGTGTCTCTGTCTGTGTGATTTCTAGTGCTTCAATCAGAGTACCACCCACTTGGGGTAAAATGCTCATATCATCAGTTTATAGCAAGCTTAATGCCCCCCTGTCACCAGCACTCAGCTGGTGCCCCTTCTAGCTGAAGTTTGAACACTTTGGGTTCAAACTTTTATTAAACACCCATGACCGTAAACACAAACCTTGTGACAACCATGTCCCCCTAAACTGGAATTGCAAAAATAGCCCACACACTACAATTTAATCAGCATCCCTGTCTATACTAACTCCTCCACAAACGGCCCAGGGCCCGTGTGCTCCTGAGTCCTGGCCCACAGCCCGGCCGCCTGCTGGAACCACCTGGATAGCTTTGTAACTGCTGCTGCTGAGTTCCTGCTCCAGGGAGGCTGGTTTAATTGGTCCAGGTGTGTGTGTATGTATACTATATAATCTCCCCAGGTGATCCTAATATGCCACCAAGGGGAGGACCTCTGGTCTAGGACCATTTTCTGCACACAGATGCACTGCAAGTAGAACTCTGTTCCAACCCACTTGACCCCACAATGATGCCACAATGAGACCAGGCAGAGTGTCACGTGCTCATTACCAAGAAGAAAATTGGGGCTCAGAGAGGTGGTGGTTCTGTGCCCAGACTGCACGACGGTGGCGGGAGGTGCCCATGCTGGTCTTCTCAGCCTTGGGCCAGGTCACGGGCACTGGCCCAGATCTCACGGAGCAGATGTGGCACCAGCCCTGAGGAAGGGCTCCCCTGTCCCCTACACCCACACCACCTTCAGTGGGGCAGTGGGGTGCGGCTCAGCTGGTAGGTCATGTCCAGGGGGCCAAAGTCTTAGGGTTCACAGGCAGGAAACAAGCAGGCACAGGAATATGCTTGCCCATGCGCCCACTTCCTCTGGAAGGAAAGACAGGAGGCAGGGAGGGGAAGCTGTCTTCCTCTGGGGAATAGGCACAGGTATAGGGGACGCAGCGACCTGTATTACTTACTTAAAAATATGTTATTATTAAAAATTTTCAAAAATATGCAGAAAAGTAGAGAGAATGGAATATATTACCTTTTTTTTAAATAATTAAGCTTTTAAAATGAAGACATTAAAAAAAAGCATTTGAAGGATAGTTCTAAACCAATAGCAGTTGAAATTAATGGTGATGTTTCCATTAATTCTATTTCGCCTGTATTTTATTCCCCCCATGTAGAGTTTGTGGAATAAAAGTTCAGTGAAGGCAGGGATTTTTGTCCCTTTAAGTTCACTGCTGCTTCTCCGGTGCCTAGAACAGGTCTTGGCACACAATGGACAACAGGCTAACTCTGTCAGTGAAGGAGTAAACGTATGAACTGAGCGTGCGTGGCTTTTGGATTTGGAGGAAAACAGTTATAAATGGTTATATAAAAAATAGATGCAAGGAGAACAGTGTCCTCTTTTGTTCTGCCAGCAGGATGCTGAGCCAGGGATGAGATGGCAGTCTTCGTTCTCTGGGGTCATGTCTAATTTTTTCCATGATGTAAAATTAAAGAGCCTATGAGTCAAAGAAAGGAAACTGTGAGAACACTTGAAGGCTAGGTGATAAACCCAGAAAACTCACCGTACATCCCAGCCACTGAATCTGTTTATCTATAAAGGATGCATGCTTGTAAATAATGGGCAGTTGATTCATGAGGGAAAACAAAATCTCAGGTGCCAAGGGCCAGGCTCTGGGTCCTGTGAGTCTGTATATTCTCCCAATAGGGGGAAGGTGGGAGCAGAGGGGCTCGTCAGCCTCCTGGGACCATGACTTCATTCATAAGCACTCTTTCTCACCTGGTTGTCACCCGTGGTGGTGACAGAGGGGGGCCTTGCTGTTCTGTTTCCAGCAGAGTAGGAAAAGCTGCCCCAGGGAATGTGAATGGGAGACACAGTTGACCCCAGACCCTTGGCCCAGACTGTTCTTGTTCTGGTGGGATGAGCTAGAATGGGTTTCAGATGAACCACAAGGGCCGGCGTTACCGGAAGGAATCATTTTTGCAGCCTTCTGAAGCACTCTAAACTTGCCTAACTTTCTTAATTCTATTCACGTATGCAGTCCTGATTTGTAGAATGCATCCTTGAAAAGCTTCTGCTAATATTCAAGAGTTTCAGAACCCCTTGCCTTGGGCTTCTAGGCAACCAGATCAGCCACCACCTGGCAACTTCCAAGTGGGTGTGAATCCAGTTACATTCTCTGGAAGTCTTTACAAATCAAATGATCCTCCGCGTTCCCATCCTTACAGTCTTCCCACATTTATGAAAGTCACTGCCAAACTGTAAGATGTATTCTCCCTTCTCAGACAGCCTTGGACTTACTGAGAAGAAGAACAAAAATAACAATAACATTTATAAGATGTTTACACATTTCAAAGAGGCTTCAGATAAAATGTCTCACAATAGTTCTGTGATGAAGACCTATTTATAATGGATCATTCTTGTCCATTTTCTAAATGAACAGACTGCAGCTGGAAATTTACCTGACTTATTCAAAGCTGCAGAGGGGCTGGGACTCAAACCAAGGTCTCCTGCTTCTAGAGGTGATCATCTTTATTTCACCCCGGCAGTTGGGGAAATCCATTCCTAGCCCATATTTTATCCACTCCTATATATAAAAAGATCTCACGAAGAGACCTGAGCAGGAATCAGGAGGAAGGTTAAATCAAGGTTGCTTGGGAGAGTCCTGTTTTCTCATCCACAAAATTAAGAGATTAGATCAGATGATCTTTGGCTGCCCCTAAGTTCTGGCACTTTTTTTTTTTTTTGGTTGCACTGTGTGATTCTAGTTCCCTGACCAGGGATCGAACCCACGCCCCCTGCAGTAGAAGCACAGAGTCTTAACCACTAGAGTGCCAGGGAAGTCCCATGACACATTTTTTTTATTCTCTCAAAGGCCACAGCCAAGGCGTCAGGTCCCTAGCTAGGCACCAGACTCCTCTGTCCAGATAGACCCCTGGGAGGGCAAAGAAGAAAATAAGACAATGTTCAAAAATAAAATAAAATGCAAGGACAAAAGGTTTCAGTGGTGACTTTTCCATGTGGAATTACCATCAGGTATCAAAGAGACAGTCAGTTTTTCAATCAGCAAACATTTATTGGGAGGTTGCCATTTGCTGGGCATAGTTTTAAAAGCTAGATACACAAAGATGATGGCCGGGCAGCCTCTGCCTTCTGGTTAAAGGAAAGACTAGCAGGTAGGAGCCAATCTGGTGAGGGTGGCAAGAGAAGGATGGGCCATCTTCCTGGTGGGGGTAGTGCGGTTGGGGGTGGGGGAGGCTCTAGAGGAGGAGAGGTTCTGACAGAGCCTTGTAGTGGAGGGTCAGAGATATGCCCCCCAATGGTTCCAGCTCCCAAACCATTTCCATTGCCTCATTTGACTTTCTCTCAGTGGTATTGAGAAAATCCTTAGTCCATCACTGTGTGAGAAGCTCTAGACAGTTCCCTCAGTTGCAGGAGGGGGCAATGCTTTCTTCTAGCAACACCTTCTGAGACATTTTGTACATCAAAGGGGGTCCTTTCCCACCCCGACGAGCTCACTCACCTACTCAACAGTTGAAGTAACTACTGGAAACTCACATGGGAGGTACCCTGGTTAAGGGGCGAGACAAACAGAGGCTGGGATGCCCACTAACTTTCTTGCCCTGCCTGGGATCCCTAGAAGATGGAATTATTGCTGCCTGCAGCCTCTGAGTCTTTGCTGCTGCTTACCTGTCATGTATAAATGGCCATTTCAGTGTTCGCAAGTCCTGCCCAGCCTTCCAAACACTGTAGAAACTTTCTGCCTCTGTAAGGACCGTGATGCAATGTTTCCATAAACCATCGTCCATTGTGATACTATATGACAGCAGGAAGCATGTGTACAGAGCTTTAGACCTAAGCTACTGGTCCTCTACAGTCCCGGCCTCACAGAACCACTCACCGCTGGGCATCAAGCTCTCCTCTAACACCAGTGCTTTCACATCCCCCCTCTAACTGCACGTGCGAAGAGAGGCATCCCTCAGAATGATCAGCCAATGTCACTGTTTCCCCAAGTCTGCATCTCACAGACGCTCTTGACTCCCTCTGCACCCCTTTCCAGCAGGGGTGTCCACACAGTCGCATTGAAAATGGGGTTTGTTGGGACTTCCCTGGTGGTGCAGTGGTTAAGAATCCGCCCGCCAATGCAGGGGACATGGGTTTGATCCCTGGTTCGGGAAGATCCCACATGCCGCAGTGTAACTAAGCCCGTGTGCCACAAACACTGAGCCTGAGCTCTAAAGCCTGCGAGCCACAACTACGGAGCCCATGTGCCACAACTACTGAAGCCCACATGCCTAGAGCCTGCGCTCCAAAACAAGAGAAGCCACCACAATGAGAAGCCTGGGCACCATCACAAGGAGTAGCCTCCGCTCCCGGCGACTAGAGAAAACCCTCATGTGGCAATGAAGACCCAGCACAGCCAATAAATAAATAAATAAATAAAAAAAAAAAAAGAAAATGGGGTTTGCCGCTTCCCTGAGATATCGCCATCCCTTCCCAGACTCTTCTTTCCCTTCTTAGCTCCAAGTTTTATCCATGATGTCCCTCCTGCTTGGAAGGACCCTCTTCCCCCCTTGCTCTTTCTGCTGCCTTCCCCCAGTTGCACGCTGCTCAGGACGCCCACCCTACGTGGACTCAGGTTCCGCTCCCCGTCGTATCCGTGCACCAGCTCCCCTTCCCCACGTGGGCTGAAGGTGCCATGAGGATGCGGACCACTTTCCTCGCATTTTTTCCCCTGGCTATCACGGACCACATGCCCTTGGATGTTCCAGGTGTGCCACAGGTGAGCACACATAGAACTGGAAACTGGAGAAAGACCAGAGCAAGGCATGGTCTCTTCCACACTTGGAGCACATGTGTGAAAATCATTCAACGTTTTCCCTGTGAATCCGGTGGAGATAGTGTAACCAGCTGTATGCCAGGCGGCACTTAACTTTGTCATAGGCTTTCTCAACAAACATGAGGCACCAGCTGCATGCAAGGTCCTGGGGGGGGGGTAGGGTGGGGAAATAGCACACGTAAAGCCCCTTTTTAAAATATTTAGATGATGGTTGAGAAAGCAAAAGAATTGCTAGGGTGTGTTTACTTGAAAACTTTGGAAAAAACTTAGGGATGTTTCTAATTTTCAAAAGAATTGCTTTTTTTAAAAACTGCTCAGCATTCCTTAGAGGGAAAGACTTTGAAAAGTATATCCTTCGTTGCTATCCAAAGAAAATGAATTCTGTTCTTTGTCTGACGGCATTACCTAGTGTTTACACTGAGAAAAGTTGAAAAGTTTAACTCCTAACCATTGTCATTTCTTTCAAATGTTAACGTCAAAATATACAATTGCTTCTGCCATTAGGGACAGAAACAGTTTAACAGGTATACGGAGGTGTGTTATGAACAAAATGATAAATGAAGGTGTTTAGCACAGTGATGAAAAGTTAGCGCGGTGTTAGCTTTATATTTTAAATGCATTTCCTGAAATATAATTCACATACTGTAAATTTCACCCATTTGAAGTATGTGATTTAATGGTGTTAGTATATTCACAGAGTTGTGCCACCATCTCCCATGATCTAATTTTAGAACATTTTCATCACCCGCAAAGAACCCTGTACCCATGAGCGGTCACTCCCCACTCTCCCCAACCCCAGCCCTAGGCAAACACAAATCTATTTTCTGTCTTTATAGATTTGCTTATTCTCGACATTTTACATAAATGGAATCATATGATATACGAGTTCTTTTGTGAATGACTTCTTTCACTAATGTTTTCAAGGTTTACCCATGCTGTAGCATATGTCTTTCCTTTTCATGGACAAATGACGTTCACTTTTTATTTACACCACATCTTATTTATCCATTCATGAGTTGATGAACCCCTGAGTCGTTTCTGCTTTTTGGCGCGTGTGAATAATGCCACTGTGAACACTCATGCATAAGCTTTTGTGCGGGTGTAGATGTGACTTCTCTTGGGTAGTTACCTACGAGTGGAATTGCTGGGTTATAAGGCAATTCTATGTTTAACCTTTTGAGGAAATGCCAAACTATTTTGCAAAGTGGCTGCACAGTTTTACCTTCCTAGCAGCACTGTATCAGGATCCCCATTGCTCCACAGCCTCACTGCCACTTAATACTGTCTGTGCTTTTCATGATTGCCATTCAAGAGGCTATGAAGTGGTATCTCGTTATGGTTTTGGCTTGTATTTTACTGATGGCTAATTACGTTGGTCATCTTTTCATGTACTTATTGACCAGTGTGTGTCTTTTCTGGAGTAACGTCTATTCAAATCCTTTGCCCATTTTCAAATAGAATTGTCTCTTTGTTATTGAGTTATGAGAACTCTTTATGTATTCCAGTCCCTCACCAAACACAGGATTTCCAAATAGTTTCTCCCATTCTCCCGTTTGTCTTTTAACGTGCTTAACAACATCGTATTTTACATGAAGGGAAAAGTAAGACAGAAACAATTCACGTCATCTAGACCCGCCTGTAATTTCTGCATGACTCATGTGCTCTTTCAAAATGATTTCTGTCTGTTGGCTTTCGGTTCTAATATGAAAGTTACGAAGGCGAAGGTTTTTGTAAGGGAACAAAAATGTAAATGAAAGGACTAATTTGTGTGCACTCCCAGAGTTTTTATTGAGGTTTTCCTTGGCCACTTTGTTATTTCCCATTGCAAAACGTAGCCAAGTTCCTGCTACAATTGTTTTTAAGGAAATATTTTTGTAGTTTGAGGAGAAATTAAATAATGCATTATGTGTTTACTATGGAAACAGTGTGGAAGCTTCAGATGTGTAGGGTTTCAGGCTGTTGGTATAAATCAGGAAAGGGCTTCAATGGAGAGAAAGTGAGAGTAAAAGCGACCAACAGAAAGTAGGCCAGAGGCCAGGAGAGAGCACCGGGGGCCTCCTACAGGGGAACCCAAAAGGCCACATTCTTTGGGGAGTGACCACCCACAGAAGTCAGCCAGCAGCCTTGAGGATGGAATCTTGATGGTACAATGTGTGTGTGTGTGTGTGTGTGTGTGTGTGTGTGTATGCGTAAGCAGAGAAAGAGATAAAGAGACATAGAGAGAGGGGAGGAGGAGGAGGGGGAGCGGGGGGAAGGCATTATTTCCCATTGAAAATTTTTTTTAGTCTTTAAAACCTCTTCAGGGAGCCCAGTCTTTGTGAACATACCTATATGCACAATTCTTTCCAGCTCAAGGAATATAGGGGCCTGCTTGTTCTCAGAATTGTATTTGGCATTTTTTTAAAGGGGGCCTCCGCTCTGCCCTCCTACGTAAAGCTCCCTCCTGCACGTGTGCACACACTGTATGCACCCAAGGTACTTGGTTACTCACAAAAGGTCCAGATCCCTCTGGAAATTAAATTCCATTCCAGTTTTTTGAACTTTGCATATTTAGTTCATGACATAGGGGCCCTTGAAATGTTAAATCTAAAACTTGGTGTGGATTGTCATTAAAAACTTGGAACTTGGTCTGAAACCCCCATTCCTCTGAGCAGCAAAAGGAAAACGCAGTTGTAAAGCCTGCAGCCTGTCCATCCTCCGCTATAAATAAGAGGGGCTTGTTGTGCAGCAGTCCGGCTTCTAGGCACAAAATATCTGCCGGCATGTATGTTATCTGTATTTATGCAGATCACAGACCCTTGCCCTTCTCTTTGTTTCCTGTTGGTAAATGCCCTTATTTGTTCATAAATATCTTTCATCTCCATGACACAGATGTATGAGGGTGAGTCAAATATTAGCTGCACCCTGGCTGCAGAATTTACTGTAATTAACTTTTAGAAAAGACAAACACACCATTTTTCAACATAATCTCCTTGTTTTTTGATACACTTTGTCCATCTGTCAACAAGTTTTTGTACGCCCTCATTAAAAAATGTTTCAGGCTGAGCTGCAATCCACAAATGCCCCACTGTCTTCACATCTTCATGTGAACGAGCTTCCGGCTCCTTCTTGATGGCGGACACTGTGTGACCTTCCTTAAACTTTATCCATTCATACACACTTCCTCATGACAAAACACTTTCTCCATACTGCGCACAAAGTCTTCGATAAATAACAGCACCAGGTACACCCTCAGACCACAAAAAACGAATCACTGCGCGCTGCTCTTCTTTCATGCAAATCACAAGAGGGGCATCCATTTTTGCTCGCACCGCAGTTACAAATGAACTGATGTAACACGTTCACACCTGCACAGCAGTGACTGGGGAGGCAGTAACTGTGAACGGAAAGCACTGATAAGACAGTGAGGCCAACAGAAGTTTTAATATACCCGGAGTGTGGATCATTTGTGACTCACCCTCATAAAATCCATACTCCTCCCCCAGTGTGTATAAAGAGGCAAGAAGGGAAAAGCCTACTAGGTTGCCCTGTGTTCTCTTCACTACAATAGGGATACCAAATGCACTTCGTAAGCATCAATTGTGTGCTTACCATGTGTTTCCACACACCATCTCTAAAAGACAGGTGTTTTTTCAGCCTTCAAAGCGGTTACTTTGCTTGAAGTCAAGTGTTCTGATTTAGGATTTGAATCCAGTAGGTCCTGATTTGGCAGCCTGGTGGCTTTGGATTTTAAATTAAAAATATACAATTTAAGGGAAGCAGATGGTTTGTCTTTATCATCCAAACCCAAAGTATTCTTTCTCAGGAATGGGTTTGCAGGACCACATCGACAGTGAAGTGGGGCCAGATGGTCTGGGTTTGAATCCTGGCTCTACTTCTTGCTGGCACTGTGATCTTAGGCAATAATTTGACCTCACTGTTCTCATCTGTAAAAGGGGCGTGGTAATGATGATAATCCTATCTACCTAAAAAGATCCTGTTGTCAGGATCTAAGAACATAACCTATGAAGCATGGTAAGCACTCAGTTAATATTAGCCACCATGATTAAGATCTGCATATTCAACAGAGTTGCAATGTTGAGTTAAAGGAGTGCTTTTTCACCAGTAGAATTAAATACATCAATTTGAAAGCATTAACGCTCCTCTCTCCTTTAATGCAATGGATGGACTTTCCCAGGAGTGAGGTATAAAATTAGTGTGTTCAACAAATGCTGTTAAAACCCTACTGTGGTACCAAGTTCTGAGCTGGGTGCCAGGGATAATATAGTGAACAAAACAGACACACTCCCCTGTTCTTCATACTGTGGACCTCACAGTCTTGTGGAAAAGACACCAATTATACAATCAGACCTGTGGTGAGTAAGAGCAGCCTACTTTGGACAACATAGCAGAGGCAACTGCTTTTTCACAAATCCAACTCTTGTCTCAAGCTTTTTAAAACCTAAAATTTACCTGGAAGTGTATTTTTTTCTTTTACCCAAGAAATTGTTTCTTTATGGAGTGATATGGTGTAGATTTTGATAAATGTCTTCAACTCATGGTATTATATGTAAGCGGAATCCTGTATGTTTATATACATTTCCACAAAAAACTGTTGACAAACCCTGCTTAATGTTAGTTCCAATTACAAATGGCAAATTTAATTCAATGTTTTTCACACATCAGATATTTAAGTAGTTTTAAAAAAGAAATATTTCACAATGCCAACTGGAATCCTTTTTGGAGCAAAGTGTCATCTTAATGAGAGTTTAGAATGTAGCGGTGGGTGGAAGATGTTAGGGTTCTTTAAAATGTTGGTTTGATTTTTACAGGGCTATTATAGAGGCCAGAGGGCCTAACTTTTCCTTTGGATGCCATCAGATTTCTAGAAGGCAGCCTGGAGCATTTCTCTGGATGTGTGTGCTCTGCTTGTCCTTCATGATCTGCCCTTAGGAGGCTCAGGACAGTGGGCTCTCGGTCCATGTGAGTCATAGATTCTGCTCCAGGGCGCTCTTAGGGGGTAAGGGGTGCTAAGAAAGTGGAACTGATCAAGCTGGGTGTGGCAGAGGGGCACTTCCTCAAAGCAAGGTGGCTCAGGACAGGACTGATATGTCCTGAAAGGCAGGGTCCCACGTGTGGAAGAACGGTGATGGTTTAGTGAGAGGGAAGATATGGGACAGGAGGCCACCAGCCGGGTGACTGCAATGCCAGAAGCGTCAGACTGCAGGGGCACCTCTAATGTCTTGCCAGCAGCTAAGGCTTCAGCAACTTTCCAACTAACACAGGACAAAACAGAAGAAACAAAACATAAGCCACTTACAGTGTAACCTCTGGAGAGAGGAGACTCCTTCTTGCCCAGGTCTGGACTTTTTTAAGACCTAGAGGAGTTTGCAGAGTGAGAGCGACGTCAGTGCCATTCTTTCTCTGGGTCCCTCTGCGACGCATTCTACGGGGACTTCAGGGCTTGCTCTTGGTAAGTGAAACAGCCCAAGCGTCATGGCAAAGATGCTGAAGGTGTATAATCCAGTTCCATATAGAATTCAACACAGCGAAAGGAAATATGGTATTATCCCTGTTACCTGTAAATAGCTCCCTCTTCATCACTCGCTTTTAAATCTGCACACAGACTCTGATGCGCAGGCGCGGTCATGCACGCATCCCTCTGAAAGTGGCAGAAGCCAAATGCTTTGAGTTCTCCAGCATTTGAGCTTTGTCTCACCAGCCCTCAAATGTACACACGACTCTTCACATCCACTTTGAAGTTAAGCTGCACCGCTCCTTCTTTACCCAGATATCGTCATGACGATAAAGATCTTGCGGTCCCCGCCATCCGCCTCTATCCTTAGCTTTATGTAATCTGCTGGCACACGGGCTTTCTCAATGTGTCTGTTTGGTGCCTGTTTGTATCATTTTGACTTTAGATCCATCTGGTGCTGACTGTATCTTTTCTGTACACAATGCATTCAGTTACTGTTAGACAATAATCGTTATTTAATAACAGCAATGTGTGCTTCTCGGGGAGGCAGGACTAATTTGAGGGCAGGTGAGCTGGAGGGAGGAGGATTGGAATAGTCTTCCAGGAGCTTTGGATTTCTTCCAGGCACCAGTTATCTACTCCTTCCCCAGGGATACTGATTCTGGAGTTCAGGAAGAAAATAAAGTGCCCTCGAGGTCCCTTTGGAAAGCAGAGATTTGTCCTTGCGGTGCCAGAAAGGACAGTGCTTCTCTAGCCCTGAGTCCCGATTGGCAGCCCCTCCGGGTGATGATAAGAACCCCAATTCCATGGAGAAAGAACGGGGGGAGGGTGACTTTTCTTTTCATTCCTCCTATATCAAGTTGGCATCTCCACGGCTCAAGATATGAAAGATTAACTTTTCCTTTATTTCCCCTATCGCAGGAAGGCAGAGAGCCACCTACTTGCGGAAAATTGGCTGAGGGTGAATTTTCAAGGGTCCCTTGAAGGTATGCCACCGAAGGGTGGCTTGAAGGTAAGGTGGGGGATGAACCCTCCCAGAACTGTTATCAGCTCCTTCACAACCATCCCCAAATGGAGAGACCTTCTAATTGCTCCTCAGAGTGTGGTCCAGGACCAGCAGCCTCAGTTTCTCCTGGGAGTTTATGAGATCCATAGAACCACAGAACTCGTGGCGCCTCTGGACCAGATTTAGCATTTTAACAAGATCCGCAGAAATTCGTGTGCTCTGAGTCAGTGGTTCTCATTGGTGGTTGCACAGCGGCATCCCCTGGGAGCCTTTCAAAAGGACTCAAGCCTCTGGCCCCCCTCTAGCAGCTGTGTGGAGTTTAGGAGGCATTGGTGTAGACAAGCAGGGGTGAGCCTGAGTTACATCTCCCTTCGCCTCTTACTAGATGTGTGAATTCAGGACAGCTCTAGGCTGGCTTCCTGGTTTGTGAAACTGGGTCCTGAATTGTATCTATCTAGTAAGATTATTGTGAGGATTGAAAGAGATGGCGTCTGTAAACTTTGAAGCACAGCAAGCCCTCAAGAAACAAGGCCTGTTGTTATCCAAACAAGATGTAAGACAAGTCCCCTGGAGCCCTCTCCCCACTGCAGTGCTGGCCTGAACCCCCTTCTCATTGATGCTACAGAGCAAGTTTGAGGTGACCCACTTTGCTTGGAGATTTCTTTGAGCGTATCAGCCACTCTCTCTAAGTCAGCACATTCTATTAGTCTTCCTTAGGAAGTTCAATGAATTCTCATTGCCTGATGATTGATGGGGGCGGGGGGGGGGCGGGGGATAGTGGTGGTGGTGGTGCAGGAAACATGGCTTAACATAAATCCACCTAAAACAGAAACCAAATTTTTTACCAAATAATGGGAGAAGCAAGTTTAATTGGAACTTAATACTCTTTAGTATTAATTTATGTCTTTACATAGACTAAAACTTAACCAAAATTAATTGTCTAGGTAATAATCACATGCAGAATTTCAGAACAAAGCATAACTCAACTGTCATTTTTGGTGGTAGGGCTCTGCCAAAACTATTCTAGAACGATAGGTTAATGTGATTTTTAAAAAAAAAAATCAGTGCTAAACTTTTTCTTTCTTTTTGTTTTTCTCCTTGACAGTTCATACTTACTTTGTGGATGATTTGTTTGTCCTTGTAGTGGTAGATTTTCTCAGCATTGTCACCATCACAGAGAGACTGACCAAAACAATATCACAAAAATGTGATAGGCGTGAGTTGGTCTTACTCTTATACCTGGAAGGATGTTCAATTGAGGAAAAATATTGTAATGCTCAGTAGTCAGTCTTCCAAATTGTGATCACTTTTTACTCTTCTGTGCAACCTTGTAGTTGTTAGTCCTTGGATAGAAATTTTTAGATGGAAGGAACTTTAGTGTCTGAATTTTTTTTTAATACACAAATTTGCTAATTCTTTTAAAATGACATTGCATTTCTCAGGAACTTCATCTTAACCCTCTTCTTTAGAAGAATTCAGTTACATTTTCTAAGAATGTTAGCTCTGAAAGTAACCTTGGAAATCATGTTTCAATTTCCTTATTTTCTGAAAGGAGAAGCTGAAACTTACGGGAGTTGGGGGGAGTGGGTTGACTTTCTGACCACTGAATTGACATGAGCAGAAGCCAATGTTTTGTTTCACACAGATTGACTGTTTTAATTAGGTCTCTGAACCCTAGGATGACTGATGTTTGCGTTTCCCATGTCACCAAAATGCCTAGCCCTAAAATGCACAAAATCTTATTGGAGGGGACTTCCCTGGTGGCGCAGTGGTTGAGAACCCACCGGCCAATGCAGGGAACATGGGTTTGATGCCTGTCCCAGGAGGATCCCACATTCAGAGGAGCAACTAAGCCCGTGCGCCACAACTATTGAGCCCGTGAGCCACAGCTACTGAAGCTCGCATGCCTAGAGCCCATGCTCCACAACAAGAGAAGCCACCGTAAAGAGAAGCCCGTGCACCACAATGCAGAGTAGCCCCCACTCTCTACAACTAGAGAAAGCCCGCTCAGCAATGAAGACCCAACCCAGCCAATAAATAAATAAATTAATTAAAAAGACAATCTTATTGGAAATAACTCCCCCCTCCTTTTTTTTTTTTTTTTCTTTTACAATTTTGTGGATATTAAGAGTGGAAAACAGCTGGGAAATAAAATACCACTTTCAGGTGTCCAGCCGTTTTCTCATGAAGCTCAGGGAGGCTGGCAGAGAGAGTGGGGGTGGGGCAGGAATGGGGTCACCAGGTCAGAGCAC
Source organism: Hippopotamus amphibius kiboko (assembly GCF_030028045.1). Lineage (NCBI taxonomy): Eukaryota > Metazoa > Chordata > Mammalia > Artiodactyla > Hippopotamidae > Hippopotamus > Hippopotamus amphibius. Next base: position 131,957,483 of record NC_080187.1, on the reverse strand, counting down.
GTTTAGGGAGGAATCCAAGGCTGGAGCAGGCAGTCAGTGAGCAGGGTCTGGCCTTCTAGCCTGGAGCGAGTGCTGAACTGAATGTCCATGCTCGATGCAGCTGGCTCCCACAGCGAGCTCCTCTGCTCCTACATTTGACCCCGGTCTCTCCACACCTTACTCCCATAGGTGTGGATGGGGACACGAGGGAGAGAGAAGAGTCTCTTTAACCAAATGAGGGCATGAGTGGCCAACATGGCCCCCTGGTAGGATGTGCGTATGTTGAATGCCAAAGTTCTGATGGAGCAGCGGGACCCATAAATATGCAGGGAGGTGACAGAGCCTGGAGACCAGTGAACATCTTCAAACCTCACCTGCAGGCAGAGCTGAGTCTAAATCACCAATAGAGTAGAGGACGAGGCTCCCCCCACCTCATTTTAAATGCCATCAAGAAGGGTTTGTTTTTTTTTTTTAATGATTTTTTCCCCAAAAAAACTATTGTTGGAGACAAACCAAAGAAAGGAAAGCTTCCAAATTTATGTTTCATAGTTATACCAACGTCCCTCTGGAATTATGAAGTTGCTTGAGGATCCTAATTCACCCTGGCTTTATTGGGAGACAAAGGGCTAAGTATCCCTATCAAGGAGTGAACTGTGCTTTCTCTAAACAGATAAGAGCATGAACATTTCTTGCATCAACTTGTCCGCAGGATCTTGGCAACGCTCTCCTTCAGTAGCTCATTTCCGACAACAACAAAAGGCAGTCATGTTTCCTAGGCTTCATCTCTGACAAGGTAGAGGAGGTGGCATCCTCCCTGGAGAGACCTGTTGAATTAGTGGCTATGGAGATGCGTGGGCTAAACAGGCTTGAAGGGGAAAAGATAAAGGAAGCAGGCATGCTTTCTGGGAGATAAAAGCAGAGGAAAGGAGGAAAGAACATGAGTAAATGACAGTGAAGGCCAATCCAGAGCCAAGAGTTGGACAGGTTCTGGCATAGAAAGAGATGTATTAGGAAAACTATTCAGTGTGTTAATGGCCAAAGTATTTGACTTTAGAAACAGCAAGAGTTATTTCTTTCTAGAGCCATTGTTAACTTAAAGCTTCCCCTGTGAGATCAGCTGGTTTGGAGGATCCCAACATAGTTATAAAGCACAGCAAGGAGGAACTAAGGGCTTCACAGCTAAGGGAACTCAGAGCCCTTCCAAACAATTGTTTTCTTGGACCTATTCCACAACATGGGACAAAAAGGGCTACTTAAGGTGGGGATAGAGGTGTACTGCCATTTGTGGACCTTGATGGGCAAGGACATGAAGCTGGAATGCAAGCTTCCTACGCGTGCAACATGCCATGAACAGAGAACACAGGCTGTGCGAGGGGGAGCTTTTCTTCCACTCCCATCTTTACACAAAAACACCTGCTGTGGAGAGAGGAAAATCCATAGAAGGAAAAACTGTTTCAGATCATGTGTGCTTTCTGAAGCTTGATAGTTTTATATGTGGTAACAAGAAGATGAGAACTTTGATCTGGGGTGCCTGAAAGTGTTTCTCTGCACATCTGATGGGACCAGGAGAAGCGTGCCCTTACCTGGGGCTTCTGAGTGTTCAGAAGCTTTCCAGAGTTTAGGTTTGTGACACATTTTGTTCCAAAAGTTAAAGGCCTTTGGAGCCCTGTCAAGTGTGTCCTTAGGATGTGTGAAAGGCGCAGGGCACTGTAGGGATATTATGTATTTTCCTAGCACATATGTCTTGCTAATATTTTTATTCTGAGAGGCAATATATTGTTTTAATTCAGGTTAGGAGGCACAATCTTAAAACAACAAAACTTTTAAAAAATTACAGCTGTTATTTCGAGATAATTGTAGATTCATATGCAGTTGTAAAGAAGTAAGACAGAGAAACTCCATGTACTCTTTTCTCAGTTTTCCCCATGGTAATATCTTGCAAAATTATAATACATCACAACCAAGATATTGACCTTGATACAAGCCACAGATTTGTTTAGATTTCCCCAGTTTTACTTGAACTCATTTGTTCATGTGTATTTTGTTCTATACAATTATATCATGTGTGTTGGTTCAAATATCCACCACTGCAGTCAAGATACAGGGCTTTTCCATCACCGCAAAGATTCCCTCCATTGCCGAGTTATAGACACACCTGCTTCTCTCCCTCCCTCTCCTTCCTCCTTAACCCCTGACAAGTGCCATCTATCCTCTGTTTCTATAATTTCCACTTCTATGGTTTTGCCACTTGAAAAATATTATAGAAATGGAATCATATAGAATACAAACTGTAGGGATGGGCTTTTCCACTCAGCATAATCGCCTTGCGATCCATCCAAACTGTTGCCTGCATCCGTAGTTCCTCCCTTTTTATTTCTGAGTAATATTCCCCACTGTAGATATACTGCAACTGGTTTAACCATTCGCTCTAAAAGGATACGATTTTTTCGGAGTGAAATCTGCTGAATTTTAAAAGTCAAATGTATTTTTGAAATTCCTCTTATACGAAATTTAAAAACTTGATTGTAAAAGGAAACATTGCTTTCATTGCTTTTAAGGTGTGTGTGTGTGTGTGTGTGTGTGTGTGTGTGTGTGTTTTCTCAGATTTTACATTTGGAGGAAGTTTTTCTGAATCATGGCAGGGTGGTACTGTTCCTAATATAACCTGAAACTAATACCAAACATCATGTGAAAAAGAGATTGTGACAAATGAGAATTGTGAAGTATTCACATGAGTACTTAAAAGGACATTTTTTTCCCCTTTTCTTATAAAAACTCTTGATTTGGGGTGTTTATTTCCTGTCAGTGAATAGGATATCCTAACTCCATCCTTTAGTCATCCCATGCAATGTGTGCAGCCAGGCTTCCAATGGATTTTTAAAATTCTTACGTTTAATAAGTATCTTAAAAAGAATGTAGACTTTTAAATAAATGAACACCTCTTTTGTAAGTGATGTAGACTTTTTCAGCTTGATTGCAGATGGAATAAATGAAGTATCAAATAATTTCTTATTTTAACAAGAAGGGATAACACCTTCTCTTCATTAAAAATAACTTTAAATCATCGATATTCATTTAAATAATATTACCCTACCTCCAGTTTTTCTATTTTCATTAATTTAAAATAACACTGTTATGCATTTTTTGGCAAATTGCAAACATATTCTTTGCCTCTAAGTATTAGATCTAAAAGAAAGCCATGAATATAACAAATAATTCTGATGTTAAATTCCCCTTAATATTTCTGGAAAGAATTTTTTTGAATTCAGGTTATTTTATATACGAATATTTATATAACACGTTGGTAACTTTATTATGCTTATGAAATTAATTTAAAATTTTTGTAAGCCTTCAAACCTGACTCCAAGAATTTTCAAACTTGACTCCCAGAATTTCATAATGTGAAGCATTATACACCCAAATTGCCTTTATGTCTTCTAAAACTAAAATCACTAAGAATTCTACCACTTCTTTGTTAGAAAAAAGGGTTGATTTCTCTTCTTCTTCTTAAGCAGAAAGTTCGGGGAGTTAAGTTTTAGAGGCTGTGTCCACTCTTTTCCAGAAGTCAATTAGAGCTTCCTGTTGAGAAAAGAGGCGACGGTAAAGCTTATCCAAAGCAGCCTTTGGAAAGCATTGCTTTTTGTCACATGGCTGAGCTTTCAAGACACAAGGTCTATCCTACCAGAGGAAAAAACAAATCAAAGCAAAACATAAACACACAGCAATCAAATACAGAAACAAAAATTGAGGGCTTCTCCCTTATGTTTCCTCAAGGGTTTTATCTGAATTTGCAAATCTAAGCAGCTCAGAGTCTTTGAGAGAGTTTGATTAAATATTTGAATATCGGTAATTTCTTGAACTAGCTGTAAAATATCAGTTCATCTGCCACACAGAACATAATTCTTTGACTTTTGGAAAACACACCTAAACCTTTCTGTGTCCACTTGTGTGGAGCTGTGAGCCAACGTGTCACACTCTGTTTTAAAAAAAATAAACTTTTTTAAAAAGTTTAAAATTTGAAGGCCATTAAATTCAGGGTTAAAAACAAATGTTTCAAATGTCTTTCCTTTTTAAGAAAAAAAAATGTTTGTCTATTCATAGATATACAAAAATTTAGTCCATATCACGTTACCTCTAGGGAACAGATCTGGGTGGAGGAACACTTTGATTTTTCTCATTTTCTGGTCGTTTAGATCGTTTGCATCTTTATATAAAAAAAACAATTAATATGTTCTGTTTTATAACAAAATCTTTTTCTTCACTTGTTTATTTTCAGTTTCTGTACCTACTTCTGAGAAAACTTCAAGAAAAAACATCAAAGCATTAAAACCACAGGACACAGATAACCTGAAGGAAACAGAAGGGAGAGATATTCAGTGCTGATTATAGTCAAATATGCAATGACTGGTTCAAAACTCCCTGGAAACTCCAGGATAACAGGAAAAAAAAAAAAAAAGAGTTCTTGTCCATGCTGTGGGGCTACAGAGTGTGGTGGGGATTTTGTTTCTGTTTTTTCAGAAAGCTTACAAATTAATCCACTTCTGCAAAAAATTTTCCTACCACTAAACTCAAGCAGGAATTGATCATATAGATCCTTGTGAAAGGGTGAATGGCCCAGAGAACAACATTTTCAAGTATCACTTTTACAAGAGAGAAATTCTGTTCAAATAGATTATTCTCGGAATCGCCCTCTATAGAAACCTCTAAATGGTAATTGAATAAAGGCATTTCTGAGACTCTGTAGTCCCGATGATAAGAACACACACACACAAAGATATTACTCTGTATTTTTTAAAAAATGCAAGTTACTATCGTTTGATACGGTAGTATTTACACATTTTAAACCGAGAGGGAGATGCCAGTCTGCTTTCCATTTCTAGCATAGCAGCCCTTCACTCAGTGTTCCGGGTATGCATGGGGCATGGATGTATTTTTTTTTTTCATTAAAGCATGGACAAGAGAAAGGGTTGGAAATGATAAAAATTAAAAGAGGAAAAAAAAATCCCCATGATCACTATTTAGTAAGAAAAGAGAGAGAGTAAAAAGGATAAAACGTTCCAATCACTGCAATCTGCGTGTCTCTTTCCCATTGTTTTCTCATATTTATTTTTAAGTCACTATAATCATAGAGTACATGCAATTCTATATTCTTTTTCCAACTGTATGTTTTATCAGGAGTATTTTCCACTTTGCTGGACAGTCCTTTTACATATCACAGGTGTCTTCTTGCATTTTTCATACAAGTAATTTTTGCCTTAAAACTGTAGAATGACAGGACATTTTGAAGGCTCTTAATACATATAGATAGATATTGACAGATTGATTTGCAAGAAGGATAATTTTCAAAAATAAGTGTGCTGATTTCATATTTCTACACGTTTGTTTTGGAAAGTGCTTCACCCCGATTTAGTTTAAACTGAAGTTCTTTGGTTATTAGAGAGTAGAGCAAAACTATAATGTTTGAGCAAACATTTCTATATTTTCAACTAGAAATATTTTCTTCTCCTAGTCATAGAAAATATAGAAATAGAAAGTATTGCCCATTTTATCTGTTGGAGTTTTTGGTGTTGCTGTTATCAATTTGCCTACGCTAATTATATAATAAAGATATTAACACACGCTTGGTCACATGCCACAAATATTTCCCCCCCTTTTATTGGTTTATTTTAAAACACACCCAAGTTTGTATCCCAAGGCAGCTTCCCTCCATCATAAAACACTTTCTACTTCCCAGCTGGTGAATGCTCAGAAAATGCAAGCTGATTTTTATGTTAGCCTAAGCAAAACGTAATTAGGAAGATAAATTTGCGGCCACCTCCAACATACACACAGAAATCACATGCCACTTATAAATCAATGTCAACTGTAAATGGCTTTTGGATTTCCTAGAGAGAAGTGGTTCTGAAGACTGAATAACCCTGTATTCAATAACCCTTTTCTGTAGAATGGTTGAAGTCATATTATAGTCTCAGGAGAAAATAACAAATGGGAAAACAATTTGAAAATGTTAAAAGATGTCACATGTAATGCAATGATAATAATTACAGTACCCAAACAATAAATATAACAATTAAGGTAATTAAGGTAAAAAAGAGGATCACTTTATTTTTGCCACCTCTTCCTAGTTGGCGTGTATACCTGTCAAAACTGAACCCACAGGATCTAAAACTAAAGGGGGTCACACACTCCATCTGGCCCAATGCCATCACTATGATTTAATTTTGATAACAGCCAGGACAATTGATACACACACAGATGAATTTGATTTCCCTTCAGAATGTTCTTTTTTTCAGATAAAAATATTAGTTTTAGGAATGAGATAAAAAGTAAAAGAGAAAAATAAAAGTCATCCATAGTTCCATCACTTGGAAACAACATCTATTAATTTTATTCTTTTTTTCCTTCTTTAGAGTATATGTTGAAATTCATTTCCTAAGTATACGGGGAAATTTGGCTTTGCAGTGAGGAAAATGACAAAGCCATGCATCTTTATGCGTGTGCTGGAGGGTTTTTCCCACCTGTAGTAACTTTCCATAGGTGTGTATGCCTTGCTTATAAAATATTATCGGAAGTTTGGGCTGTCCTTTGGTGGCAGGACTTAGAGTCCTCTTAAAAACAAAACAAAATGAAATAAATAAAATGAAGCCCCAGGCAGTTAAGGCAAAAAGAAATCCTCTAAGAAGCAGAAAAGTAGAAGCCACCACACCCCCAAAGAAGTTTTCTCTCTGCACACACACAGAGCTGTCGCTTATGTGACACCTCGCTGCTGAGGACAGGACGGCTCTGCCGAGATGGGCAGGGCTCAGCTCTTGGTGAAGAATTCTCCAGGAGGCAGGACCTTCTTCCTGGGAGTGCTCTGCTGCCCACTCTATCCTTACGAATATATTCACTTCTGGTTTCTTGGGCAAGTTATAATCGAGCAAGTTCCTGCGCAGGTGTCTCCCACAGACGTTTATTGTCAGCCATCAGGTTTTGGGGGAAGCGCTGGGGCTGCAGAGACTAAAGGTTTTTCTCCTGCCCTCCAGGAAGCCCCAACCAGTGAAACCAGTGGTTGTCCATGGGGGGAATGCTTTCATGCCGTGATACCATCTCCCCTTTCCCCCAGTAAAGTCAGAGGCTGCTCACTCTTCGACAGTCGCCTTTTAATAAAGTTCGTCTGAGAAAAATAAATCATGGAAATTATCATAACGCAACATGGTAAAGAAAAAAATTAGTATCGTTAGAGTCATTGATTTATAACATATTACTTACGATCCTTATATTAGTTTTTTCCCTACATCATAGATGTTTAGGGATCTCATCATTTTAGTCTCTTATCAAAGTTGAATATGTAATTCAATCTTTCATTTGAAATAAAATAGTAGCTAACATATTTCTGAGCACTTACTGTGTATTACTTTGCCTGTACTATCTCATTTATTTTATCTTTAAAAGTTTGTGACCTCATTTTTATTTTTTCTAAATAATTTAAAGAGTTAAATAATACTGTCTAGTGATGTTTCAAGCTCACAAAACTCTGTTTCTACAGTTTGATAGCCCCTCACTGGTGGGGACTTGGGTAGAAGAAATCTTTACAAAAGAAAAAAAGGAGCATTTCATTAAAACCAAATAAAAGAAAATTTTAAAAAATGACAGTGGTCTTGTTTTGTCACATGGGAAACTGCAGGATTTTTTCATGTAATTATTTTAGATTTGGAGCCTTCTCTTAATGGCACAATAATTACATATCTGTGAAAAAAATCATTCTCCCCTTTTTGGGCAATGTCACTTATTTGTCATTTCAGTAGCAGTTAGTTGAAGTCAGGAGGGAAAGTTTACTGTATCAGAGAACCATCATCGTGAGCTCTGGGAGTCTGTAGTTCTTAATGACACACTAGATGTCGTGCAGGAACAAATGCTTTTTAAAGAAATGGAGCCAAGAGTGTGGAAACTAGCTATTAATTTGGTATGGCGTGGTTTAGCTAATGTGACTTGTTATTCCATTAATATTGTGTCATTAGCTGCCAGGTAAAAGCACAAGAATTATGATATGCTGCTTTGTAAATTACTTCAGAAGAAGAGAGAGTGAAAGAGTGAATAAGACAGCGAAACAGAGAATTCTCTCTCGTCTTCCACTGCTCATGAAAGCTCTTAAGAATACATATGTGTATATAATGAACAAAAAGGGAAGTCAATTTATAGTTTAAAGAGAATGAAGAAGTGTAACAATAAGCAATTCAGTTTTTTTAAATGGCTAAAAATATTTTTTCCAATGAAGGTTAAGGATTTTTTAATGCACCTCTTCATGACTATGGGCTATTTTAACTCTTTTCAAACACCTAAATTTAGAAAAATTCCATATAGGCTTGATTTGTCTCTGTTACACAGACTTCGTTGCTATGACAGCAATATGATACAATTATTTATTGCCATGACAATCTGCTGTAGGTTTTAAAAATACGTTATCTATTTTTATTAGTGTTGTCAGTTGTGCTGGAAAGGGATACCACCACTTCACATAATCGAGAAAGCCTGTAAGGCAAGGAACAAGTGGAAATCATTTTGCTGGAGAGGCAGAGCCCAGAACAAGCCAAATTCCTGGAATCCTCAGTGACACGCATATCCTCCACTAACAACAGCATCCTGGCCAGCTGTTTGGCTGCAGTGAGCATTTTGGCGGGGGATGTGGGTTCCATTTCTGCTTTCCATGTGGCTTCCACTCTGCCACGTTGGGTCAACATCAGATAGCACTGGAAGCACAGAGAGCCCTGCGCGCATAAGGAATCTGCATCTATTGTATCTTTTCAGGAAGGGAGATCTGTGTGTGCTTGGGGTCAGACTGATGGGGATTTTCCTGTCCTGAGAAGGTATCTGGGGTTGTTTGCGGGTGGGTGGGTGGGAGTGTTTCCCAACCCTCACTGTGCCAAAATGGTGTTCCGTGCTGCCTATCTCTTAGCCCACTTCCCTCTTTCCTCTTCTTTCTCTTGGGCTCCCCCACCTGCCACTCTTGTAGAAAAATAATGGAAATAATACTACTTTTGGTGCTCAGGGAGTGTTTTATCCAAGAATTATGGTATTATTTGCATTTGAACCTGTAATTGGGTCATCAGCAAGCAACCAGCTAGTTAAGTCATCCTGCAAAAATCAGTTTTGGTTGCTGGTTCTAAAATATAAAATTTCCCTTCTAAACTGATAAGAAAAAGTCAACCACCTTCATCCAGTTGGAACATGGGTAAAGCAGTTAACATGTGTTGTGTGTGACACAGAGCCCTTCAGCCCTCTGTGATCGTTTGTTGTCACGCTTATGCATGGGAGAAATCCTGCTATCATTCCCATTTCATGCATGAGAACGTTGAGGCTGCCCTGAGAGGGAGGTTGTCCAAAGTCATCCAGCTGGTACGTGGTGGGGCCTGCCCGATGCCTTGTGCGCTTAAGGAGATGGCCACAGGGAGGAACTGTTCCTGACAGAAGTGTGGCTCTGGGCTGGAGCTGTGCCCTTGGAATACTCTTCTAGGATGTATCGCGAGACAGGGGTCTGTCCAGGTGGCGGTGAGGACTGGCCGCTACTCCTTGGACCTCCCATCTCGAAATGTCAGGGGTGGGGTTATAATACGTTGGCGACAGATTGCCATTGCAACGAGGGGCTGCGTGTGCCTGTATGCACGTGTGTGTGTGCACTCAGTGAGTGTTTTATCCAAACAACTAGTACGATGTTCATACAGTATAACAAATAATCTGACTATCTCCAATCCAATCAGCTTGTTCTGTTGCCCTGGAAATTTGTCTCTTGCTGCTGTTTATGAAAACCAGGTTTGCATACAAATCACTAAGGAAAAGACAACTCTTTGCCTTAGTAGAGATGAAGAGGTGATCCCCTCTCCCCAAAACACCACACACACACACACAGATTGTCGACTTGAACATACCATTTTAAAAATTCAAACTCACTAGTAATCAAAGAGGGCAAATTAAAATGATGGAGTAAAATTTTTTTTGTCTTTAAGTGTGTTGCTCTAGTGATAATATCAAACACTGGTGAGGATATCAGGGGTTTGAGTTCTTTGAAGGCTTCTACAAAACATTTTTAAACTATTAAAAGCTTTTAAAAACATGAATACCTTCTGCTCCAGAAATTCCACTTTTAGGATGTATCCTGAGTATATGAAAAGTTGTATACAATTGTCAGCAAATACTGAATTGTAATGGCACAGTTATGACTGTTTATTTAAAATAGATATTTAAAATTATGTTTAGAGCATATTTAATGTTATTAAATACCATTCATGATGCACATGAGAAAAGCAGGTTGCAAATCAGATTGATGACAGTCATGGACATGATAATTATCATATATGCTTAAGAAACAGACTGAAGGGACCACCACACAGATATTCAAAGTATGCTACTTCTGGGAGGTGGGGTTATAGTACTTTTTATTTTATGATTTGTACTTTTTTCTGTTTTTTCTAAATTCCCTTCAGTGGCATAACTCACCTCTGTGGATGTCGATCTGACTGTGATAAACCTGCAGGCACATGGCAGAGATGATGGTTAAATAGGAAGAAGCATCAGCTCATCTTTGCTTGTCTCATGTTAGATAAAAATACGATAACTGTGAAATATTTGTATTTCTACAATAGTTTTTAATGAGGGAGATGGGAAACTTAGGTGTGGTTGGATGTCTGTCAATGACCTGGTTGGATTTTTTGACTAATGATGGGTGAGCAAACTCAGAGTTGAATAGAAGTGTTGGGTCAGATTTGTCTGATTGTATGTATTTTTAATTTGAAAAAGAAACACTTTTAAAACCCTTTCTGGTGAGGAGGTTAGCAGGGGCGTCCTTGTTTTCATGCATTCATGTATGCATTGTACCCCTACTATTCTTTACAGGGGGACAAGACTGAAGTTTATATTCCATTGTTTGCATATTCAAGAAAAGGAAGCTTTTTCATCCAGAAAATAATTCTACATTCTAGCTCACAAGTTGGTAATAGACATCAAAAAATGGAACCGTTTTGGAAGAAATCAAGCCTCGTCTTCATGTAAAATTACTAAAGAATAAACTGGAAGTGGATCCTATGAATTGAAATAAGAGGATTATTGTTTCTGGGAAATTATTTCTAAGAACTCTCAATTTTAACTTAAAAAATTGAGCAACAGTACAGGTAAAATTACTATATCCTTGTTCTAGAGGTGAAAAACTTAATTTAAACAAAAATATGATTTTCATTAAAATGTTATAATGTAAGGAGTGAATATACAGAATTGTGCTTTTCTCCAAGATTTTCCTGTCAATACCTTGAGTTGGTGTGAGTTACATATTTAAAAATGTCAAACCCTGGGAAAACACTGTGATGATGGTGATGGTGCTGATAATAATGAATGCCTATTATCTGCAAAGAACATTATCGTTTTGAAAGCACTTTCAAACACAACATCCCTCCCTTCCCCCCATCAATCCTCAGAACCACCCAGGGAAGAGTTCCTCTTCCCATTTCAGTGAGTAGTCCCATCATCGACACACTGCTGGGACCACCCCCGGCTCCTGAGAGCCCTTCAGATTTCTGAATAAAGTCCTCTGATATATCTAATTTTCATACATTGAGAAAGTATTTCAAAGAACATTTAGGGAAAAAAAAAGAAGAACATTTAGAGCCAAAGTTATAAAAGCATAGTTAGTATATAAGGGAGAAAATACTTATTTTTTGAGAACACCCAAAAGTATTGTTTCTTTTAAAGAAACAAAATAGGGACAGTTTCTTGCAGTGTAACCCACTACAGATATGAAATAAAATTTTGTAATGAACTGTCGTTTGAAAAATGGGAACAGCTGATACCTAGAAACATGTCAAGACAATACTTTTCCAGCTTCACAATTTAGGCCACCCACTGAAACTGGGAAACTGGTGTACAAACCATCAGAGACTCTAACTGATGGACCAACACATGACTTAATATTGATAAAGAGAGAAGACATTTTCATATTCATTCATTGTCATTCTACAAATATTTATTGAGGATTTACTATGTGCCGAGCACTGTGCTAAGCTCAGGGAAATAGGGACTATAATTAAGAACAATGCAAGAAGCTCATGGTCTGGGGGAAGGTACATATCAATTGAATTTTCAACATAAAGAATGTATAACAGCTAACTATAGTCAGAACTGTCAAGCAAAAGTATGTGGTGTCTTTAGAGCATCAGTAGGATAACCCCACCTGGTTAGGGGGTTCAAGAGGGATCCAGATTTTGTAGACCTGATGCTGTAGAAGAAAGGGTTGTCTTTAGGGAAAAAAAGTACAGAATTATAAATATAAGATTAAGCTTAATAGAGAATATTAATTTTGAAAGAGAAAAGAAATGGTGACAAATTACAAATTTTTTTAAAGCTGCATATACCACAACGTAAGATCTCCCTTCCCCCCAAAACCCATAACATTTTTTACTAACTTCCTGACATAGCTCTGTAACATCTTTTGTCTGCATACTTTTTAATCACAGTTTCATATGGTAACAATTTTGTGACATATTTTCTACATAGAGTGTAGAAAGTTATTTAGCCATTACTCTAGCTGTTGGTTGATGAAAATGTATTTTTTCTTCTTGTTCGCTGTGAAATGTTTCCTTCAGCTTTACAACTCATTTTTGGTAGTGTCATGTGCTGTGTAAAGATTGCGGTAGATTTAGGGACAGCTCCGTGAGCTCCACTGAGTTTTATGTATGATTTGTAAGATTTGGGAGAATTTTCCACAGACTGGCTTCTAGTGTATTTCAGACCTTCTATGCATTTCAGACCTTGCTGCTCTTACACTATCCACAGACTTTTGGTGCCAGGTACTGTAGGGCATGCTTGTATCATATATGACCTCTGCCTGCCAGGTAAAATCAGGAGATTGGGAGGTGCATGTATCCCTGGAAGCCCTTCTTCTGCCAGAACACCTGGCGAAATGACTGACAACCAAATATACACGTGTGTCCCACTGAACCCAAACTAAATGTCTTTCCCCACGCAGGTACCCCATGCCTATTCCAGCGTCGGCAGGAGGGAAAATGTGAGGGAGGCAGAGTTGGAGTGGAGAGAGACGAGGGTCTGATTTACACGTGGTTTAACTCTTGGTTCGTAAATTTTACAAAAATATATGACCACAGGACCACACTGTAGGGTCCCCCTTTCCTCAGGTCTTGGAAGGGGCTCCTGCAAGTGACAGCTCCTGAAAGAAACTAAGGCTTTGGGGCACTTCCTTTGGATTCTGTGAGGGAAACGACTTAGGGGCTCAGGTTTGGCACTGGAATGACTCTTGTTGCCTGGGTTGGGGTGAGCGATGGGGAGGCAGGACCTCATGTGCTTAAGGTGGGTCCTGGTGTTCCTCAAGCCCACTCGGCCACATCCTTCCCAGAGATCCCTCAGGGTTCCAAACTGTGTCTTGAATAGCTCAAGGAGCTTGGTTTGATATTGTGCATCTCTGCAGAAGAATATGCTTCAAGAAAGGGTTCATAACCTTCTGCTTCCTCCCTCTCTTCCTCACTCCCTCCTTCCTTAATACTGGTCAATATTCAAATTTCCCAATATCTCTGTTTTCACCACGGGCTTGTTTGAATCAGGACCCAAACAGTGTCCACACATCGCATTAGGTGCAGGTGTCTCCTAGACTCTTTTAACCTATAAGTCCCTCTTCTCTGTTGTTTTTTCATTAATTTTTTTAATATGAATTTATTTATTTATTTATTGGCCATGTTGGGTCTTTGTTGTTGCGTGTGGGCTTTCTCTAGTTGTGGGGAGCGGGGGCCACTCTTCATTGCAGTGTGCGGGTTTCTCATTGCAGTGGCTTCTCTCATTGCAGAGCACAGGCTCTAGATATGCGGGCTTCAGTAGTTGTGGCACGTGGGTTCAATAGTTGTGGCTCGCAGGCTCTACAACACAGGCTCAGCAGCTGTGGCGCACAGGCTTAGTTGCTCTGCGGCATGTGGGATCTTCCCAGACCAGGGCTCGAACCTGTGTCTCCTGCATTGGCAGGCAAATTCTTAACAACTGTGCCACCAGGGAAGCCCTCATTAATTTTTTGTTAGTTATCTATTTCATACATATTCGTGTGTATATGTCAATCCCAATCTCCCAATTCATCCCACCCCTCCCCCAGCTTTCCTCCCTTGTTGTCCATACATTTGTTCTCTACATCTGTGTCTCTATTTCTGCCTTGCAAACGGGTTCATCTATACCTTTTTTCTAGATTCCGCATATATGCGTTAAAATACGATCTCTGTGGTTTTTAATCGCTACTTTTTTGTTGAAGACACTGGGATTTGTCTGTAGAGTTTCTCACATTCTGGATTTTGCTGATTGCACCCAGGTTGTTTTAGCATGTTCTCCTGCCCCCTGTATTTTCTGTAAACTGGTGGTTAGATCTAAAGGCTCAGCTCGCTTTGCGCTCAGTATTTTGGCAAGAACACTGAAGAGGTGATGCTGTGTACCCTGTCACGTGACTCCAGGGGACTACTTACGACCTGTTATCTCTTTGTGATACTAGGAGGGATCGGTGAGGCCAGGTACTAATTCATGATTACAGCGTTCCCCATCAGTATTCCTCCTGGTGGATTCAGTAGCCATTCATTGCCTAGATCCATTATTTCACTGGGGAAAGCAGAGTGGTGACAGTTCCATCATTCCTTCTGTATTTAGGAGCCATTTGTGGAAAAGTTAGCATTACAAACTACTTAGTAGCTTTGAAATAAATTTTATTAAAGAAAGACAGAAAAAGTTGAAAGAAAGACAATAAGATACATGATCCTTTGCCTTCATTTAGCATGTTTTAGAGTCATGATTTGGCGTCTAGCAAAATCCAATGGTGATTAACTATTTTTTAAAATACTACCATGGACTCTGATTTTGAGTTATTTGGTGTGTTTCCTTTCATTGAAGCTTTATTCTTCTAAATGCTCAAAATGTCCTAACTTTGGCCGGTGAGAGCCTCTTCAAGATGGTTCCTGAGCTCTTTTCACGTGCCCCTCCAAGTATGGCTCTTCCTGTGCCTTTCCTGCCCCAGTCCTGGGATTGGCCAATTCTCCAAAGATTTCTGTTTTCTTTTAGCTGGCAATGGTATTCAGAGACCAAAATATATATGACTACTGGGTGACACTGATTTTTTTCAAGCATTCAGGCTTTTTTTTCTTTTTAAAGAACATTCCAGATTGTAGATTTATCTGTTTGTTTTCTTGTGATGTCATTGAACTTGTGTTTCCTATGACCTGGAAGTTAAGTCTAGATGTTTGATCATATTCAGCTTAGTTTTTTGTTGTTTGTTTTTGTTATTTTTTTGGCAAGAACGTGTTAAGCATTTGCTTTTTTCAAACTGCATCATACCAGAGGGCAGGGAATGCCAGCTGGTTCCACTGTTAGTGATGTTGAGCTTGATCGTTCATTTAAGATGGCCACTTCCAGAACCCTCACTATGAAGATCTCTTTTCTCCTTTGAAATAAGTAATCTGCAGAGTGATGCTTTGACATCATGCAAATATCCGCTTTTCTAAAATATTTTCCGCTAATGATTTTACCACCATTGAAGACCTTTCCTGGATCAGTTGCTACACCAGGGTTTGCACAATGGCATTTTAAAAAATTTTACACCTCTACATTTATTAGCGACATTCTTGTTTAATGAAGAGCTTCCTTTTTTTTTTCCTATTCATTGACTTCTATTATTCATGAACATGTTCATGCAATATGTTACAATCAACAATGGTCATTAATATTTTGATGCAAAACTGTTCTAAATTTGGCCAGAAGGAACTCGAACTTCTTTTGTGTTCTTTTGACATGACTGCATTAGTCTTTAGAGTATTGCAACAGACCTAGAATCAGCTATTTCTCTTAGGAACCCAGGTTCCTTTTAGTGAGAAATGTTACTTAGAGACCACAGTTTGGGCGCTAAGGGTGCTCTTGCTACTGGCTTGTCATTGCTTCCAGGTCTTTTCAGTGGACAGAGTTAGAAACCCAATTTTTTTCTCTAACTAGTAGGAATAAGGATACTTTATTTTCTCCTATTTCAGTTTTCTGCACTTTCTAACATTCTAAAAAAAATAGATGTATTTTTATAGTGGTAAAATATATACCACATAAAACTTCCCATTTTAACATTTTATTTTTAAGAGTACAGTTCATTGGCATTAAGTACGTTCACATTGTTGTGCAACCATCACCATCATACAGTCAAAATTATGCGTTTTAAACTCTCCTTATGTGATTTTTGTCTTTAGATGGTTACTCCACCACACAACATACAGTTACACAAGTCATTTCCACTTGTTTTCAATTTCGGGGGGTCGATTTTCACCATTTTGATTTAACTTCGTTTTGAATTGCACAAAGTAAACACATCCAAAATCATAACTGTATACCAAGTTACATTCATAGTCATGCTTCAACCCTCTCTACTCCCTTTTTCCGCAGGAGACCGTTTTAATTGTTTTTGCTTTATCTTCCTGTTGTTTCCTCTTGAAGTGGAATGCAGTCACATATACGTACATATATCCCCCCAATCCTTCATTACACAATAGGTAACATTCTTTACAAACTGCTCGCCACCTTGCTTTTTTCACTTAGCAGTAAATGCTAACGATTACCCTGCATGTCTCTACAGCAGTCTCCCTGATTCCTCTTTACTATTGCACAGTCCCTGGAATCCACTCTGTGCCATAGGCTATTCAACTAGTTCCCGTCGATGGACATTAGTGCTGTTTCTGGAGACATTTTAAGTCCTGCTCCAAATCCAAGGATAGCCTGGTAGAATAGCATGATGCCAATAGCTAGAATGAGAGGGACGAAATGGCGGTGGTAGGGGGCCAGGTGGGCAGTGGTTGCCCAAGAATAAGCATTGCCTACTTATTGGGGTCTTCATTGGAGGTTCCCAAAGGAGGGAATCTTCAAAGAGCCCTGGAAAGTGCCCATGAAAAAGTTAGCTCAAAACATCCAGCCAAGTAAAGACTTTCTTGTCCCCTTAATTCTCTCTCCACGTTCTTTAGCCAATGTGGGAGGGAAGGCAGGAAGAGACAGAGCAGAATTGGACCATGTCTCCTTCCTCCGACTTCCAGGCCTTCCCTGGGTGACCTTGTGACTGACCATCCAAACTGGGATACTTAATTGGTATTATATTATAAAGATAGTTCTATTCAAAAACTATTTTTGAAGTACAATTATTATGCTAAAACAAAATTATGTACATATATATTAAAGAGAAATATAAAAACTCCTTTACGTTGATTATCTGAAATTTTAAGAAATAAGCAGAATAACTACTCTTGGTGCATATTAACATACTTTTATCAAAGTTTTTCAGCTTTGTTCTAATAGCATATTTTTTTCAATATGGTCTTTTTTCCCCATAAAACTGACTGAAGTCATCCTTAAAGATGAATTTTATTATGCATTTATTATAACAATAAATTTGAAATTGGTGACATCTTTAATTGAGCTTCCTCTATAGATCATAATAATTTTATTGATAAAATACTCTCTTTACAGGCACCAAGTTACCTGGCAACTGCAGAGCAAATTGTGTTAAATGGGGCATTCTATTTTTTCAGGATTTGAAATGTGCAAATATTTTAGCCAAAATATTTTCACAGGTATTATAATTTCGCCTTCATTCAGAGAATCTTTCTTTGACAAACATTTGTACAAGACAGAAATAATCAAGTAAATTATCTCTATTTATGATTCTCTTTTACTGTTTCACCAAGTTTAAGTGCTACAAAATTTTAGGTCTTTTCAATTATATTCCTTTCTGTTATCAAACATGATATTAAACATCTACTGAAAAATAGGAGCCCTTCCCCAAATCATACAAACCATTTAGTTTAAGATGTTCAGTTCTTCCTGACTTTTTAAAAATTGAAATAAAATTCCCCATTTTAAAGTGTGCAATTCAGTGACATTTACTACATGCACAGTTTTGGGCAATCACCACCTCTAACCAGTTCTAAAACATTTCCATCACCTCAGAAGGAGACCTTGTACCCATTAAGCCGTTATTCTGCATACTGCACTCTCCCCAGCCCCCGACAGCCATTTAACTACATTCTGTCTCTATGGATTTACGCGTTCTGGATATTTCATATGAATGGACTCATACAATATGTGACCGTTATTTCTAGCTTTTTTCACTTAGCATGATGTCGTCAAGGTTCATCCACCTTATAGCATATATCAGTGTCTCATTCTCTTCTCATGGCTGAATAATATTCCATGCCATGGATATACTGTATTTTGTTCATCCATTCATCTGTTGATGGACCTTCGGGTTATTTACGCTTTTTAGCTATTGTGAATACTGTTGCTATGAACATTTCTGTACAAGTGTTTGTTTGAACACCTGTTTTCAATTCTTTTGTGTATTTACCGAGGAGTGGAATGCCTGGGTCATTTGGTAATGCTATATGTAATTTTTTCAGGAACTGCCAAACTCTTTCTCACTGCGGCCTCACTGTTTTACATCGCTACCAGCAATGTACAAAGGTTTTGATTTCTCCACGTCGTCACCAACACTCACTGTTTTCCATGTATTTATTTGTTATTATGATAGCCGTCTTAGTGGGTGTGAATGGCATCTCGTTGTGCCTCCCTTGCTTTTGTGGAGAAAAAAATGTAACATCTTCCTGCGTTGTCCTCAATCATTGCAATTCACTGAAAAGCTTCAAAAACTGGCGTTGTTGTTGTTGTTGTTGCGGCTCCATTCCTGGAATACTTGGTTGAATATTTCCAAGTGATTTGTTAGAATCATTTGTTTGGAACAAAGTGTAACCAAAATGCAACCAATGTTTAGATGACTCATCTTTGGGAGAGTTTAATTCAATTACAGAATATTTTGGTTGATTTATAAAATATTTTAAAAGGCTGTAACAGGTCTGAAATTTTCTTCATGACTAACTGCCAGAAAAAGAAGAAGCCTAAATACGTACTGCCACGTTGACATGTTTTCATACTCCACATGATCTCAGTTGCAAAAATTTTGTAGTTCAACTTCTAATAAATAGTTAGATAGGTAGATAAATACATAACCAACACTTCTGTTTTGCAAGTAAAATGTTTCAGCTTGTTTAGATGAGATGACAAATTCCCTGCACATTACAATCAATTCCAAATAATACATTTCTGCTCCAGAAAGTTCCTAATTCAGAGTTAATAATGTTTTAACCGCAGTTCTGTGCGCCACCAAAATTTGTAATCTTATTATCGCTGTAAAAAGAAATACTTTTATCTTCAATGTTGAACTTCCGATTTCACTGTTGACAGAGTGAACCTCCAAACACTGGACTTTGATTACATGCATGGGATGAATATATTAAATTATCATTAGATTTAACTGGTTTTCTGTTTGAAGCATCTGATGTTACTGATATAAATCAGGCATCACTTGACTGTTTGCAAAAATTCTTCTGCTGCCAAAGGAGCCAATGCATTAACAGCCATGGTTTTACTTTTCACACGTGCAGAAGAAAATGTGGGATCAAAAATAAGCAAAATTAATTTATAAGAAAGACATTTGAGGGACTCCCCTCATGGTCCAGTGATTAAGAATCGCCTTCCAATGCAGGGGACTTGGGTTCAATCCCCAGTCAGGGAACTAAGATCCCACATGCCACGGGGCAACCAAGCCCGTGTGCTGCAACTACTGAGCCTGCATGACACAACTAGAGAGAAGCCCATGCACCACAACAAAGATTCCATGTGCCACAACTAAGAGCCAACACAATACACAATGGAAAAAAAGACAGCCTCTTCAATAAGTGGTGCTGAGAAAATTGGACAGCTACATGTAAAAGAATGAAATTAGAACACTTCCTAACACCAGACACAAAAATAAACTCCAAATGGATTAAAGACCTACATGTAAGGCCAGACACTATAAAACTCCTAGAGGAAAACATAGGCAGAACACTCTATGACATACATCAAAGAAAGATCCTTTTTGACCCACCTCCTAGAATCATGGAAATAAAATCAAGAATAAACAAATGGGACCTAATGAAACTTAAAAGCTTTTGCACAGCGAAAGAAACCATAAACAAGACAAGAAGACAACCCTCAGGATGGGAGAAAATACTTGCCAACAAAGCAACAAACAAAGTATTAATCTCCAAAATATACAAGAAGCTCATGCAACTTAATACCAAAAAAGCAAATAACCCAATCCACAAACGGGCAGAAAACCTAAACAGGCATTTCTCCAAAGAAGACCTGCAGGTGGCTAACAAACACATGAAAAGATGCTCAACATCATTAATTATTAAATACAAGTCAAAGCCACAATGAGGTATCACCTCACACTGGTCAGAATGGCCATCATCAAAAAATCTAGAAACAATAAATGTTGGAGAGGATGTGGAGAACTCTCTTGCACTGTTGGTGGGAATGTAAGTTGGTATATTCACTATGGAAAACAGTTTGGAGGTTCCTTCAAAAACTAAAAATAGAACTATCATATGATCCAGGAATCCCCCTACTGAGCATATATCCAGAGAAAACCATAATCCAAAAAGAAACATGTACCACAATGTTCACTGCAGCACTATTTACAATAGCCAGGACATGGAAACGACCTAAATGTCCATCAACAGATGAATGGATAAAAAAGATGTGGCACATATATACAACGGAATATTACTCAGCCATAAAAAGGAATGAAAATGAGCTATATGTAATGAGGTGGATAGACCTAGAGTCTGTCATACAGAGCAAAGTAAGCCAGAAAGAGAAAAACAAATACCGTATGCTAATTCATGTATAGGGAATCCAAAAAAATCGTACCCATGAACCCAGTGACAGGGCAAGAAGAAGGATGCAGATGCAGAGAATGGACTGGAGGACACGGGGTTGGGGGGCGGGGTGAAGGGGAAGCTGGGATGAAGTGAGAGAGTAGCATAGACATATATACATCACCTGTTATAAGATAGATAGCTAGTGGGAAGTTGCTGTATAACAAAGGGAGATCAACTCCATGATGGGTGATGCCTTAGAGGGCCAGAACAGGGAGAGTGGGAGGGAGTCACGGGAGGGGGGGAGTATGGGGATATATGTATAAATACAGCTGATTCACTTTGGTGTACTTCAAAAACTGGTACAAGAATGTAAAGCAATTATATTCCAATAAAGAGCTTAAAAAAATAAAAAGACCCAACACAGTCAAAAATAAATAAATAAATAAATAAATAATAAATAAATAAATAAATATTTTTTAAAAAGAAAGACATTTGATCTAAATAAAAATCACGCTTCACAGAGTGATCTATAAAACACTTTCTGTAGCTGCATGCACTAAATATAATAGAAGTTCTTTTCTGTCACATGGGTGTCTCTTGGTTTTCATGTGGTCAATGATATTGCTGCAGCTTCCCTGGTGGATTGGCAAATGTTGAGAAATATTTTCACAAGTTATATATTCATATAATTCCTTAAGGAATGATAATTAAGTATTTAACATATCTTTAAACACACACACGTTATTTTTGGAGTCACTGGTGCTAACAAGGTTTATGATAAATAAAAAGCATTACCGATTAGTAATCGTTGTCAATTCATAGCATATAATAAGTAACAATACCACCGCAGCAAAAACCTTCAGATTACTCTTTACATGGTCTCTAGCAGGATCACAGCTTCTATTTCTGCACATATTTCTCCTCTCACACCTAACCTATGATTTCCCACATTATGTTGATTGTGCCAGGGAAGCCTGGAAGCTCTGTGACTCACCCCAGACCATGGTAATAGCTGGCTGTCAGACCGAGTGGCTGCTCAGCCCAGCAGCATTGATTATTTTCCCATTTCAAACAGTAAATGGATGGAGCCAGCTGTCCCCAATCGCCTGTATGTGAGCATACTGTTCTATTAGCTACCACCCTGCACGTGGTCCCTGAAAGGGAGCTGTTAGTTACCTTGAGTCTGGACGGGTTGGGAAAAAAGAGTTTCACTCAACTTTTAGTTTTCACATCATGTTGAAGTGAGATTTCTGTTCATTGTGCATGAGTCTTGCATGCGTCTCACAGAGATGTTAAAAGAACTAAAAAGGACGAATAGAGATCTACCAAAGCCACTTACTTTCATGCAACTATTAATAATAATTCTCTATTAAAAGTGGGAAATCCAAGAGAGATGCTGACAAGGATGGCAGGCATAGGCTGGGACTGTTCTAGGCAATCTCTGATGTGTGACCACTCTATCCTCAGCTGCCAGAAGGGGAGAAGCCTGGGTTTTAAATAACCATTAAAATGCTGACTATGTCTTAGCCTGGATGCTTTTGATCTGTAACTTAAAGTATCTATTGCTTAAGCGTGAGCAGAAAGTATGGGGCCAGCCACTGGGCACCAGAAGGGTTCCTGAGAAAAGACCAAGCAGGGAAAATTTACCCACCTGGGATGCAATTCAGTGGGCAACAAAGAATCAAAAGGAACTCCCTTCAGGAGGGATTTCTGAAACTGACCACTACCCATGTGGCACAGGAGAGAACATGGGATCAGAATGAGTATAACTCATTTTCAATAGAACCTCTCACTTACATGCCCCCTTCCCCCACTCTTTCATTTTGCTGGGTAGGAGTGCTAAATTTATTGCTACATTTTTAATTGCCTTAACCTTATTATGTTCAAGGAAAGTGTCATCTCCTCAAGTTGGTGTGGGATTATACTGTTGTGAGACTTTTTTTTTTTAAGGAGGCTTTTTTTTTTTTTTTTTAACAGCATGCAACAAACTAGTCACTGAGTGACTACTGTTCTTCAAAGGAGGGCATTTAAAACCTTGGAAGGCTACACATTTATTCCAGCGATGCTGATGAAAATGCAAACAATGATAGCTAATACCTATTAAGAATTTACCATGTTGCCAACGTGTATGCTGGGTGCCTTCTCTGCGTGATCTCATTTAATCCTCACAACAAACTCCTAAGGCAGGTGCTAGCATTACATGACAGATGAGGAAACTGATGCCTGGAAAGGATATTAAAAGTAAAACTTTCAAACGCATGGATAGTGAAGACGTGTTGACTTGGTGATTAAGGCATTCAGCTGAGATTCAGAGCCCTGTCCGTTTGGTTTTAAAACCTGAGCTGGTTACACTGACCAATCCTGTCTCCCAACCAGGCTGGGGGAGAAAATAAGAGAGATGGGAAACAGAGACAAACGCAAGGCAGATTAGGATAAAGGGATACACAGAACACTAAAGGTCCAAAACATCCGGCACAAATAAGGAAACATGAGAGGATGGCGCACGGCTACTTTGAAATGTGTGCCCTGGCTGCCCATCCCCTTGGCAAGAACCTGGGTTTGTGTTTCGTCTCAGAGGTGGCTGCCTGTCTGTGGTTACACCACGGCTCATGGACCTGGGCTCTGAGCAGTCCTTTTTGATTCCAGGATGAAAAGAGCCATTTGAAGGGAACTTTCATTCACTCCTGGGTTCGCCTGCCCATCAAGTCTGAGGTCAGATCTGCAAAGGGTCCCTCTGTGCCCCGGGGAGCCGCAGCCAGCCAAGCGCCCTGCATGTGGAATCCCAGCCTTCTCCACCCATGCCTCTATTCCTCCTTCCGCAGGGCTGCGTTTAGACTGCGACTTCCTATCCTCTCAACTACGATTATTTAGAAATACCATTGCTTCTACCAATTCTTCACACTTTTCATCCCTGGACAAAAGGGTTAACAAGCAACTTTAAATATCTCAATATGTATTTGTTTTTAATACCACCCAAAAGCCTACTGGTTTTCCTTTAAACAGACAAGTTTAACAATCATTTGATTTACTTCTACACAAGGTAATTGAACCCTTCAAAATAGACAACTTTTTAAGACTAATAAAGTTTCAAGGAAATGTCTATCCTGACCTGGAAAAGTAGAGTGTTGGGTGATACAAGGAAGAAACCCTTTGAACAAGGCATGGGGATGTTCCATGTGAATTAAAATTAGTAATTAGCAAATGGAAAAATTTGGAACCAGTTGCCACAGCAATTGCCTCCAAGGCGGGGCCCCATCCCCCATCTCTGTGCGCATGCACACAGAGCAGACCTTAGGGATTCCCATCTCAGGCCCAGCTCCACTCACCACTCGTTGCACTTGGGAGAGGTTTGCGCTTTGCAAAGGCAGCTGAGGTAGGTCAATTTTAATTTGTTGGGAAAGAACTATATCGCACCCTGATAGCTGATGCCTCCCGAGTACTTCCTATGTACATTTTACAATTACGTACATTTTACAGGCACGATTTCATCCAGACTTCACACATTCCTATGAGCAATGTGTTGTTAGGTGGGTAAACTGGGCTGAGCGACTTTAAGTGACTCGCCAAAGTAACACAGATAAGAAAGGGAATTTCATGAAAGATTTTTATGAGACTCTGGCCTGAGTACTCCTGCTTCTGGGCTCTGGGGTACAATTAGTAGCAGTAACAACTTGCTGAGTCCTCAACCCGCCCTGAGGATTCCATATCCTTATCAGCCCCATTGAGCAGATAAAGCTGTTGAGGCACAGATGGCTTAGGGAACAGGGCCAACCTTGCACAGCTGGCAAGTGTTCAATCTGGGACTGGACTGCGATTACCCTGGCCCCACAAAACATGCCCTCAACCGCTGCACCCTGCTGCCTCCAGGTGACTAACTCTCCTTCCTTTGCACCATTCTGGGCCAGCTTTGGGAGCATCAGGGCACAGCACTGTGGCACAGACTTCCGTTCTCATAATGGGCACTTCACCATCAGCAACAGGGTGGGTGCTTCCAGCTGCTGCTGGTGCCTGTGTTGGCCACAGCCTGCAGGTGCAGGCAGGACAACAGTCTGGTCTCACGAAGCCACAGGACAGAGGAGGAGGAGTTGGCAGTACCTGAGTTAGGTACACACATGCCAAATGAAGGACTGAGCCATTAGGAGTGAAGCAGAAAAACTGGAAAAACAATATTTTAAATGCTCATTTGGGGACTTCCCTGGCGGAACCGTGGTTAAGACTGCCAATGCAGGGGGTGTGGGTTCGATCCCCGGTTGGGGAGCTGGGATTCTGCATGCCTTGGGGCCAAAAAACCAAAACATAAAACAGAAGCAATATTGTAACAAATTCAACAGAGACTTTAAAAATGGTCCACATCAAGAAAACCATAATCCCAAAAGAAACTTGTACCATAATGTTTATTGCAGCACTATTTATAATAGCCAGGACATGGAAGCAACCTAAATGCCCATCAACAAATGAATGGATAAAGAAGATGTGGCATATATATACAATGGAATATTACTCAGCTATAAAAAGGGATGAGATGGAGCTATATGTAATGAGGTGGATAGAACTACAGTCTGTCATACAGAGTGAAGTAAGTCAGAAAGAGAAAGACAAATATTGTATGCTAACTCACATATACGGAATCTAAAAATGGTACTGATGAACTCAGTGACAAGAACAGGGAAGCAGATACAGAGAATGGACTGGAGAACTCGAGGTTTGGGAGGGGGCAGGGGGTGAAGGGGAAACTGAGATGAGGCGAGAGAGTAGCACAGACATATGTATACTACCAACTGTAAAATAGTCAGTGGGAAGTTGTTGTATAACAAAGGGAGTCCAACTCGAGGATGGAAGATGCCTTGGAGGACTGGGACGGGGAGGGTGGGGGGGACTCGAGGGGGGGAGTCAAGGAAGGGAGGGAATACGGGGATATGTGTATAAAAACAGCTGATTGAACTTGGTGTACCCCCCAAAAAATAATAAATAAATAAATAAATAAAATTTAAAAAAAAATGGTCCACATCAAAAAAAATCTTTAAAAAAATAAATAAATGCTCATTTGGAGACACAAAATGTCTTTCCGTTTTACAGAGTATATTTACAAAATGTATTAGGAACTTTGGGTTGTGACAGAGACCCAACCCAAAATAGGTTACACATCAAAAGGGGATTTCACCCAACTAAAAAGCCCCAGAGTGCTACTGACTAAGCTCAGCTCCATCCCAGGGCACAGATGATGACTTCAGATCCCTCTGCCTCCCCATCCCCATTCTCCTGCCCTAGGCCATGGCTCCATTCTCTCCTCCTCTAGACAGGCCCTCTCCTGTGGCCAGGTAAGATGGCCCAGCTTCACTGTTCCAGGAGAAAGCACCTCTCTTTTCAAATTAATGCCCATCCGTTTCCCAATGGCACTCATTCTGCCCTTGTTTGGGTCTTGCATTAACCCTAAACCAATCACTGCATCCAGAGGAAGTGGTCTGTGATTGGCCAAGACTGGGTCATGCGCTGCTCCTGACCAATCACCATGTCTCCCCTGGGTCATGTGCCCACCATTTGGGGAGGAGATGAGAGTCCCTTGATTGACATACAGCAGGACCATGTAGATGAGGGAGGGATGTTCCCTAAAGAAAGGGGAGCTGGGCAGACACAACATGCCCACGGACACTTAGGGCTTCCAACTGCAAGAATTTATTAAGGAGATTGTTACTGATGCAGCTACCCGTGTCTGGGGGAAAGTCAATGCAGAAAAGTAACAAAAGCTTCAAGAAGCATTTGTAAATACTCTCAGGGAGCACATATGAAAATTTGCCTAAGACTTAGACTCTAGGCTAAAGACCTTTCAAGAGTGTTAGAAATTGTAAAATAAATCCTAAAAGGGAAAGAGTCAACGCTTGTCTTGCTGGTCTTTGCAGGTGAAATGAAGTACAGACTGGATGGAAAAATCAGAAGTCTCTCACTGGCTCTGGGGGTGGTGTGATTCGCACAGGTGGGTCTCCAGGGCAGGTGGGTCTCCAGGCCTCCGCCCCACAGCGGCCCAAAGGGTCACAGCCAAGCCCACCTGTGCCTCTGGGGCTGAGTTAAGGACTTCTGCTTCCAGAGCTTTCCTCTGCCTCTCACGAGCACTAAATTCACCTCTTTTTATCCCCACTTTCCAAAAAAGGCAGCAGATTCTCCTCCCCCACAAAGCAAATAGAAAACAGCACATTCTAGGAAGGCCCTCCCTGACCAATGTTTGTGCCCATGTCATTACTAAATATCCCCGCTTCCAACGGCTGGTGCTCACCTCTCCTTAATGACTGCTCTATTTCAGCAGCCGGCCCTCCATAAATCCTTCCGGGCCTTCTACTCTAAACAGGCCTCTTCTCACGCTGAGGCTGGCCTCCTTGCCAAGCCGTGTAAACACTCCCCAGCTCCCTGGGGAGGCTCTGACGTGCCCAGCCTGGCCTGGGCATTTACGATCAGATCCTGGCCGCCAGCGACAGGGGGGCTGCCTCCTGCCCAGGGCTTAGAGAGGAGCGGCTCGGTGCAGTCCAAATGGGAAGAGTGCCCCAGGCAGGGTTGTAATGAGGCATTTATGGTGTGGAGCCGGCCCCAGGCAAAACTGGGCAAAAGGTGTGGCCTGAGACATTTCTGAGGTATTAATGTACGTTTCCTTCTCTGTGTTTTTCCCTCCTCCACCTCATTTCCAAGCAAGTAGTCAGGCCTAAGTCTTTACCTCAGGGGTTTTTGCTCCCCTAAAAGCTCGAAGCATGTGTGTCTGGGGGAGGGCGATCTGGTCGTGAAACCCTCCCAGCCCACTGGACTGGTTTTGCTGGAGGTCTTTATGAAGGAGCAGGAGGAAGGGAAAGGCTCTGGGGGGGTCCCAGGGTAGCTGGAGCTCCTCCACTGAGGTTTCCAGGCTAGACAATGCTACTGAAACTGAAAGGCCCTCTGCGGGGACCTCACAGGTTGAGTGATGCCACCGTTATGACGGACAGCGTAGTGGCTCTCCCACCATGTCCCTGGGCAACAGGAGGGGACTTCAATTCTGAGTTGGGTGAAGGGTCCCCTTAACTCCACCAGCTGGGGGTCCAGAACTGTCTTTAAGTTCATTACAAGATGTTGTCAGAATTACAACTCGTCCAAAGATGTCCCCGTCCTAGTCCTGGGAACCAGTGAATATTCTATGTTACTTGGCAAAAGAAAATTAAGGCTGCAGGTGGAGTTGAAATGGCTGATCAGCTGACCTCAAGATAGGGAGACTGTTCTGGAGCAGCTCAGTGGGCTCAGTGTCATCGTGAGTGTCCTTGAAAGAGGAAGAGGCCTTTAGAAAAAGGGAGTCCTAAAAAGATCTGAAGATGTTATGTGGTGCCAGCTTGGAAGAAGGAAGGGAACCACAAACCGAGGAGTGCAGGTGGCCTCTAGGAGCTGGATGAGGCAAAGATGGGCTTTTCTCCTAGAGTCTCCAGAAGGCACGCAGCCCTGCAAACACCTCCGTCTTTGCCCAGTGAGATCCAGTTGGATTTCTAACCTAGAGCGTTGTAAGAGAATAAAGCTATCGTTTTAAGCCATTAAGTTTGTAGTGAATTGTTACAGCGGCCATAGAAATCTAATACAAAAGACAGTCGGGGGGATGACTTGGGAGATTGGGATTGCCATATATACATTACTAATAAGAAAAAAATCAAACTACACTTTAAATATATGCAGTTTATCGTATGTCAATTGTATCTCAATAAAAGTTCTTAAAGAAAAAAAAAAGAACACAAAAGACAGTAGGTGGAATTGACACGCTGGTGCTCTGACTTGGCCCCCTCTCTGCAGGTTCTCCCCTCCCTCACTGTAATATTCCTCTAGATTTTCCGGGTCGTTCATGTCTCTCTCAGGGGTCCCACCAAAATTCAGCTCCACGTATTTCAATTCCACAAGCATTCTCTGTGTGCCAGTTACATGCAGAATGCCACAGAGTGTACTGGGGATGGAAACCGGGATACGATATGGCCACTGCCCTCAGGCATGGTGGGCTAGAAGGAGAGATGCACACATGTGGGACCGGTTCAGTCATGGGGCAGGCTGTGGCAAGTGTGGTTCCAGAAGTACGAACCGAGTGCTGTGAGTAGAGGGGGAAGAATGAGATCAGTATCAGTGTGGAGAATCTGAATTACTCATCTCATTTGAAGAAAAAGCCAAAGGCAGGATTGAACTCAAGCGGGGATGAGAGCTACCTGGCATCCATACCTTAGTTACCTATACCTTGCCCATGGCAGACATCATGAATCAATCCCTAATTCCTTTTTTTTTTTCCTCCTGCAGAACTCATATTTTGTCTCGGAATTTTTCTCTCTTTAGTGCAATAGCAGTTGAATGGATTTGGCACTTGTGGTGAAACCTATTTGCCACATCTGTGGTTAAGGTATTTATCACACTGAGATGGTGTCAGGCAAATAATATAGAAAAGAAATGTTTGAACATCAGTCACTCCTTTCCTCTTTATTGCTGCATGGAGATGCCCCACTTCAGTTACCTATACTCTCTAGGCATCCTTAGTCATCCAAGATTGTCTGGTATCTGGGGTTTCTTCTCCTAAAACACTTCTGGCATGCAAGGCCTATCAGGAATGTTCCTCCTGGGGCAATAATGAAAGAATTCGATGATCTCGCTCTAGACCTCATGTCCCAAGCTGTGGGCAACAGAGATTGGTGTGAGGGATAAGGAAGAAGATTCAGGAACTAAATTTTGAAAAATGAGCTTCCAAAAGGGAGGTCTTTGCTACCAATGTGTGCCCTGGGGTACCAGAGGGAAAATGACCCAGCATCCTAGAAATTCCACAAAGGTGGAATGAGCGGTGGCGAGGTGAACATAGATGCTGGCACACCTCTGCCTGCTCTCCCTATGGTTAATATTTTAATTGTAAGCTAATACCTTCTCAGTTTTTAAAAACCTAAGCAGTGGAAGGATATGAAATTTAAAGTGAGAATGTCTTTTTCCTCTAGCTTTATTTCAACTCCCCAAAGATAATCTTGAAGTTTTTTTTTTAAATCCTTCTAGAAAAATTGAATGCACAGAATGTATGCGTGAATATATTTGTGGTTAAGTGCCCCCCCGCCCCCGCCCTGTGAACATAAGTGGAGTCATGAGCATGCTGGACCCACGTTCTGCAGCATCCTCACCTTCACTTGCTAATCTTTCCGTGGTGGCACATTTGGCAGTGGTGGGGGGTGGGGGGTGGGGCAGCCTGGCTCTGGAGCCGGACCTCCAGGGATGAAATCCTGGCTGAGCACTGGCCCCTTGAGTGACTCTGGGCAAGTTCCTCAACTTCCTGTATCCCCGTTACAAATGGAGAGACAACTCCAGAAATACTATTGAAAATATATTTTCCTTTACAGGGTTCTTTTTTGAAGCCAATATAATATGGTATGTTTGTTCATATAATAATTTTTAAAAATCTATGATATCCAGTGCATGCCACGATCTCAGTTTGGTCCAGATTCACAAGAGATGCTATGGCTCCTCTTGAGGGTCGCACACTTTCCCAGTGCTCCTTCCCAGGGCCGGATTACTGACCACCCAGGGCTACCGTCTCCAGTGCCCCAGGAAAATCCCCCTTATTGTTCAGCTTACTGGCTGCTGTCATCCCCCAAGACCCAGCTCAAAGAGCTCCCCTCTCCTAAGCATCACCATCCCTCCCCTCCCAAGAGAGGTGGTCGCCCTTTGGTCCAGCATGGCTGGTCCATCAGCGCACCTCTGCTGTGTCACTGATTACTCATATCATGACCCTTTTCCTGTATGTCTGCCTCCTCCACTAGACTAGGAATGTCTAGAAAGCAAGGACTCTGGCTCGTTTATCTTGATGACCCGAGTGAAAATGCTTGCTGTCTAGAACAAAGGGCACATTCTAGGAGACTCGAGTGAATGAGTGAGTGAATGACTGACTGACTGACTGACAGACTGAATAGATATCTCAGATTTAACATGTCCAAAATAGAACTCTTGGTTCTATTCCCCACACCTGCTCCTTCTACCCTCCTCTGCACCCCGGTAAACAGCACCCCCATCTGTCCAGTGGTCCAAGTCAAGAACTTTGGTGTCAGGTTGGAGTCCTCTCTTTCATTACACCCTCCACATCCCACCCATCATTGCATCCTGGGGCTGTCATTCCATAATGTCACCAATCCCACTTCTTCCTGCCACCGGCCCCATCACCAACCAATTCAGAGCCACAGGAATCTCTCGCCACCATTACGCAATACCTCCCTAACCTGTCTTCCCGCCTCCTCTCTGCCCTGCTCCCAGTCCCACCTTCACTCAACTGCCAGAGTGATTTTCCTGCAAAGCAAAAGGCATCTTGCTACTCACCTGCTTCATGCCGCCCCACTGTGACTTTTTATGGCTCTTACAATAGAATCCAAATGTCTCGCCGTGGTCTACAGGTGAGCTCATCCAGATCTTGCCCAGCAGTCACCTCATCACATAGCACTCTTTCCCGAGATCACACTCCTGGAGACCCTCAGCCTCCTCGAAGTGCCCTCAGCATGCCAAGCTGTGTCCTCTCTTGCACCCTCTCTCTGGAATTGTCCTCCTCCTGACCTCAGCTGCCCCCTTCTCTTCATCTGGGGCTCAGTGTACATTCATCTTCCCTAAAAGGCCTCCCTGATGCCCTTCTAAGAAGACCCTCCCCAGGTCACTCACCAGCACATCACCCTATTTTACTCACTTACTACTTTGAAATTATCCAGAAGGTCAGCCCTAAAAAGTAGAGATCTTCCCTGTCTTGTTCAGTGCTGAATCTCCTGTGCGTAGTGCAGGGCCTGGTACATAGCGGTGTTCAAAAAATATTTGCGGGATAAAGGAATCCATGGTAACATGTTTGGGCCACATTTCTGGAGAGGCCGTGCACTGGTTTCAATGAGTTGTGATCCCAGTGCTGCTTGCTAGAAGGAATGTTGAATTTGAAGAATATTTAATATGATGGTTTATAAAGCTTGTGGCTTTTGCAGTGCTTAATATCACTTCCTATCTATGCAAGTGACAGAAAGATCGGAGGAGGTTAAAACAGTGGAGAAGCCTCTTTGAAGGATGGAAACATGTTAGAGCCACAGTCCTGTCCAAAAGCCATTGTGAATCCTTAATGCTTCGAGATGATCAAGGGAGCAAAAAGTGCCTACATAATTCTCATTTCCAAGTCAGCAATCTTAGGCTTCATAGCATTGATGGTGTTAACAACTAATTAAGAAATCCTGACATTACTCAACATAGATAAAATTGAAATGGTGTCTGAGAGACTTTAGATATCTATAACAAGCTGAAAGTCAAGGACCAAGAAAAAGTGTGACTGATTGAACAGTCTTCCCGAGGAAAGCCAAACCGATGCGTCCTCAAACCATTTCAATAGGGTTTCATTGCCCTTAAAAGTAACACTCATCTGTCTACTTTTAAGTATGGAATTATTCACAGTCCAAAAATACAGTTATAGTATCGAGGGAGGCCGGGCACCCCTTGGTTTGTAGATTGCTGAACTGCACTTGAAAAACTTTATCCCGGAAGCAGCAACTGGGTTTAATGTCTCAGTACTGTTGAGACACTGTTTGCGGGAAAACCACAGGATGGTCCTGAGGTGGTATGCTATATAAAGTATGCTCTCCAGCACCATCTTATCAGGTATTTGGAACATAACCAAGATCTGGGCTCTATCTAGACGACTGTCAAAACATCCAGTTGAAAATGGTAAAATACAATATCTATTCAGCTAATTATTAAAAACCAACTAGCTCAGAGGTTTCCCACCATGTTCTGCCCTAAAACATTTGAAGAATATCCCTTATCCCTGACTCTAACAGTGGCCCCCTAGGGGGGAGGCTTGGAGGCAGAGGGAGTGTAAACCTTGAGGGGGTGCAGACTGAAAAGCCTCATAGTTCTTGTGTCCTCTCCTGGGGAGCCATGGCCTCCCCGACCTTTGCCCCTTGACTCCCCACCAGGGAATCACTTGACGTATCATTTTATTGAACTTCTATTTTTAAAAGGGGATCTGACAGAAAGCAAATCAGTGATGCTCTGGAGCTAGGGGAGGGAGGGAATTGACTATAAATGGGCATGGGGGAAATTTCTGGTACAGTGGAAGTCTTTCAAAACTGAAGAATGGTTGCACAACTATGTAAATTTACTAAAGCTCATCCAACTGTACACTTAAAACGGATTAATTTTATGGTATATAAATTACACCGGAACAACACTGCTAAAAAAATGGATCGAACCAAGCTGTATATACAGATATAATGTTTGGGACAATGCGTCCAAACCAAGCTCACCACCTCCACCCAGCCTCTCTAGCATCTCCTGTCATCTCAAGGAATAGTGTCATATCTGCCCAGGTTCCTGAGTGTCTGCCATCTTTAATCACTTCTCTCTTACCACCTCCATCTGACCAGTTCTACTGCTCTAATATCTTTTGAATCTATTCACCTCTCCCCATCCCTGATGCCACTGCCTAGTTCAGCCTGTTATGGTTTCTCCTGAAAGGCTGTCATCATCTCTTAATGACGCCCCACCCTTACCTCCCAGTGCATCTCCCCCTCTACCTCAAGGATGAAATTCCTTCATCAGCTCCCAATGGTCCTCACGGTAACACTCCAGCTCCTTAGCAGGGCACAGTTTACAAGACCTCCACGACCTAGCACCTGTTTATTTCTCCAGCCTTCAAACCAAACTCTAAACCAAATTGACTTACTATCTTTATCTATTCCCTTGAAACTAGATAAACTTTCCTTCCCTCCTTTGCTCACACAGCCTTCTCTCCATCCACAATTACTGCTCTGGCAGAGACAGCTGGTTGCTTCCCAATAGTTTCTTTTCTTCCTTACTAACAGCCCTGACTTTGCCAGAGCATATTGCCAGATATGGTTAAAGACCTCATTCCCTAGCCTCCCTTGCAGCTATGTGGAACAATGTGACAAATTTGGATCAATGAGGAAAGTATGGCATATCAAGAGGCCTCCTTAAAAGGAGAAGTCCTTCCTTCCTTCTACCTTTATGCTGCTTGGAATGAAGCTGTCATGGCTGGAGCTCCTGCAGCCACCTTGGGCCAAGAAATCATGCATGGCAGTGCAACAAGATAAAAGGACCCTGGGTTAAGAACACCACTGAGCCTCCATATCACCTCTGGACTTTGTTTATGTGTGAGAGAAACTATCTGCCACCTGTTTCAGCCACTAATTTTCTTTTTTGATCTTGGTTATTCATAGACAAATAAGACCATGACTTATATAAAGAATGCTTTCAAGCACCATTTTAACTGACTGACCCACTTTCCTGTCCATCGACCTCTTGTTTTTCCTCTAACACTCAGCGGAGGTGCCGCCTACTCTAGGAAACCATCCTGACCTCCCAAAGGCGGTCAGATGCCCTTCTTCAGGCTTCTGTAGCCCCTGGCACTGCTTCCCATCATGGCACTGTTAGAGATCAAATCTATTCACATTTTCCACCATCACCAGATTCCTGAAGGAGCAGTGGGTCTGGCACAGTAGGTTCTCAGTGCTCTTGCTGGCTGAGAAAATATTTAACACCCAAGTGATTGACCCACATGGAACAATCATGCTGCAACTTTGAAAGGGAGCCAAGTGAGTGGTTATTTCAGTTTTATATCAGCGCCACCTCTCTGGATGCCAACTCTCTGGATGTATCTGTAAACAACGGGTCTGGATATATTACATCCATCAATAATTGTCACAAAAACAATCAAAACTTCACTTGCAATATTAAGAAACATGAGCTGTGCCTTTGAATTTGTAAAAGGTTAGATAAATCAAAACTGTTCTGTCAAAGTACCTAAGGACATGCTAAAAAAAAGTTACTGACCCAGGAGGAAAATATTGAGATGAAAAGAGAAAATAAGGGACCACTCCCTGACAACAACTTGCAAAAACACAGAATAAATATTCAGACACCCTATTGATTTAAAATAAATTCCTATCTAGTTACAGATACCACCTACCTGAGGACACATTAAGCACACAAATCTCAGTGTGCCTGATTGGATCTTAAAACCAGGCTTGTGGTTTCGTAATCCAACTAGCTTTGGGGGCCAAAGTGGAAATTAAAGATCTTAAAGGCCAAGGTAATCTAAGATGGAGGTGGGAGAAGAATTAAAAAATAAGAGCAATTATGAACTAAAACTGAAGGCTGAATCAGAGTCAGGTTGAAGAGGGGGGGAAACAAGAAACAATGTGGAAAAGACAAATTCTGAGAATTAAAACCACCAGCTCAAAAACTTCATTCTGTATATACTTCAGCAGTTAAGAAGCCTCAGATGGCACAGTGCTGCTCACAGTGACGGTGGTCTCATTTGATGCTGACCTGCAGTTGGATCTCGTGGGGAAACAGTTCTTCTTCCTTGCAGAATTTCAGCATCAATGTCAAAAGCGTGAGTGGATGCCTCATGTGATATTACAGCGTGATATTTTAATGAGCCTAAACTCCAATGAACATCCTGGAAGGCATCGCAGCAGGGAACCGAACCCCAGGGAGGGTATTAGCAATTCAGCATCTTATTTCATGTGGAAATGTGAATGCCATGCGCTCGTGTACCCGCGATGGCGCTCTGGGCCACACTGGATTCTATATTTCCAATTATCCACCCTGATTATTTGCCTGCTTTGCCCCACAGCCCAGCCTTTTTCCCTCTGTGACTCTCCAAGGAGCAGGGAGTCTCTCGGAGGGCTTGGTAAAAGCAGGTGCAAAAGTGTGACTAGCAATCCTGTTTGCTGAAAATACAGGGGAAGCTCTTTAGGCACAAATGTCACCCATTTGGGGGCCCAGAGGGGGCAATGTGAAGCGTCACATTCAAGTTTCAAAGATCCACTCATTCTAGGGATATCTGCCCTGGGCCCAGAGGGAGCCCCAGTAGGAATAATTTACCTAACACTGCCCCCCATCCCCAATAATTGAAAATGTCGGTTTGGGGACTTTCCTGGTGGCACAGTGGTTAAGAATCCACCTGCCAATGCAGGGGACACAGGTTTGATCCCTGGTTCAGGAAGATCCCACATGCTGCGGAACAACAAAGCCCATGCGCCACAACTGCTGAGCCTGTGCTCTAGAGCCCACAAGCCACAACTACTGAGCCAGCATGCTACAACTACTGAAGTCCGGGTGCCTAGAGCCTGTGCTCTGCAACAAGAGAAGCCACCGCAATGAGAAGCCGGCGCCCCAGAACAAAGAGTAGCCCCTGATCGCCACAACTAGAGAGAGCCCGCGTCCAGCAACGAAGACCCAACGCAGCCAAAAAATAAGTAATTTTTTTAAAAGAAAATGTTGGTTTTAAAAAGCAGGAGAGAGACTGAGTGAGCAAATTCAGGGTATGTATTTCACAAAAGCTCTAAAGTGGCATCTGGAATCCTTTTGGTTCTTGGGCTGTGACTGTTAGTTTAGTCAGGCTCAAAAACAACCAGAAAGTCAAACACACTTCATCTATTTGGAGTAATTAGGAGAAAATGCTTTGGAATCAGAGAAAAGCTTGAGGTATAAGTGCCTATATTTAAAAAAAAAAAAACCCCAAAACCCCCAAACAACAACAAAAACACAAACATTTCCTACACACTAGGGCAGTGAAAAAATTATTTTGTGCTATAAGTCGGAGCTCTTCGGTTTGAGTCCTAGCTCACCTGCCTTGACCACTAATAATAAAGGCAATAACATGACACATATGCAAGCCTGGTCTGAATCAGGGGGCTTTGATATATTATATATACTTTTCATGATACTGCAGCAAAATAGACCTTGGTACCATTTCACAGATTAGGAAACAGAGAGAAAATTAAGATTCCACAGCTAACCTGCTATAAAATGCTTGATTTCCAAATTCCCTGAATGAGCCACTTTTGGTTACTCAGTTGAGGTGCTCGTGTGTTTCATGGTGCACAGGGATGGAATGTTACGATTTCTAAGGAACAGGTTTGTTTGTCAACG
Source organism: Hippopotamus amphibius kiboko (assembly GCF_030028045.1). Taxonomy (NCBI): domain Eukaryota; kingdom Metazoa; phylum Chordata; class Mammalia; order Artiodactyla; family Hippopotamidae; genus Hippopotamus; species Hippopotamus amphibius. Next base: position 131,920,851 of record NC_080187.1, on the reverse strand, counting down.
CTGCTTCAACAATGCCAGAGCATTCTTGGGAAGGGTTGGTCTCCCTGACATCTTGTTCACACTATTCATTTATTTGGCAAACCTTCTTTAATGGAGGAAGAAAGTATCACTTGCAGTCCTACCCGTCTATAATATTGGTTCGACAGCATGGGCAAAACTTGGTGATGTGTAGAAACGCACATTCCCGGGGGCCCCCTCCAGACCTATCGAGTAGAACTCTGGGGGTGGGTTTAACACACACACACCCCACTCCCTCCTTGGAGGGCCTTCCGAGGTGCACTCAAACAAGTTTGAGCACCATTGGTGTAGGATCACTGATTTTCCACCTGCGTTAGTGAGCCGTTCCTAAGTGAGCTGTTCCTAAGCAAGCTGTTGGTTTGGAGGTAGGGATGGCAGGCCGGGCATACGTTGGTTTAATAATCAAACACCATTTTCAAAGAACAGGCCTCTCTGGGTGCCATCCGTGAAGCAGGGGAGGACTGGAAGGAGAGGGAAATTTGGGTAGACTAGGGAAGGCGGAGGGTGGGGCTTGCGCAGCGAGGGGACGGTGGGGGAGGAGGAAGCTGCACGGCCTCAGAATCCATCTGGCTGGAAACCTCGCGCAGTGCCCCGAGCCGCAGGAGCCAGAGCCAATTACAAGTTTATGTAAGAGACCAAGTCTCTCCCGCCTCCCCGGCTCCGCCCCGCCCTCCCCGCCCCAGCCGGCTCGGGGATGGGGGAGGAATCGCTCCCTCTGAAATGCAGGCTCGGTCTAGGACGGAGGCTGTCTTTTCTGGGTTGACATCTCGGGCCGACTCCCTGCGTGAGAAACTTCCTGGGTCCCGGCTTTCGCGCTCGGGAAACCTCGGATGCCCCGCAGACCTTCCTGCGCATCCGCGGAGCGCGGGGAGTCGGGGCCCGCCCCCACCGCGGGCCGGGGCTGAAAGAGGAGGTGTCTGGGCGGCGGCGTTCACGCGGCGTCCCCGCGGCGCGGTGCGAACTCGCCGGCGTTTATGTAACTGCCGCCCTGCGCGGGGGACCGTGTGATGCTCTGAGTCACGGAGGACGCGAGCGGGGGCGGGCCGGCCTCTCCCGCCCACGTGACCTGTCAGATGACTCGTTCTGAGTCGGCACGGGCTCATTTACCGTAAGGCTGAAGGCTTCCAATCAGCATCCAACGTTAGTCATCCCCGAGTGACATTTGATACGAGCAGCAGCTCGGTACCGGGACACGGCCGCGTGGATGGCGATAGACGGGAGTGAAGGCTGCTCCGGCCGCCTCTGATTTTTGTTGGAGCCGGAGGAGCTTATGCTGAGTCAAAGAAACCTAACTGCGAAAACGTCAGGGGAGACAAGTCACCTTTCTAGACAGATTCTTAGATTCTTCTGGGCTAGGAGCAGGGAGTCCAGAAGTTGTTTATAGGGTGGCTGGCAGGTTGCAGACTACACAAGCCCCGCTTCAGGTCTGTGGGTCTGTTTTAGAGGTTGAGGGGCCCCTCCCGGTTTAAAAGGATACGACGGTCACGTGAATTATCCCCTCACAGCTCCTCCAGTCTAGCGTGTGGCCCAGGGACCGGACTCGCCCCCAGAACCCGAATGTGCATTGAAAGATAACCCCGTGTGGGGGCCTGAGGAGCACAAGTGAATACAGAGAACACAGGTGTCCTCCTGGCTCTGGGTGGAGAGCATGGTAAATACTGCAGGGTCCTGGACACGCTGGGCATTTGGCGGGATGCAGAGCGACGTCTCTGACCTTTAGTTGATGCACTAGAGGTATATCAAAAGCCTAAATTCTATCCAGGACGGTGAAACAATCAGCTTCTGTTGGTTAAGCAAAAATAAGAAACAAAAAACAACAACAAAAACAACAGAACCCCTAAAATCTAGAGCCAAACTAATGGGAAAAGAGGACTGAATCTGGCACTCCTGGTTATACTGTTACCTTGCCCTTGATCACAGGCACACTCCAGCTTATGAACCACTTGTTTGTGAGAATGGGAGGAGAAAGGAAGAAAAGAAAGGAGACAAGGTGTTTCTTAACAGTTGGAAGGGGGGAAAAAAAGCCAACTTGTTGCTTTCACTGGCAACAGTTAATTCCATAGCAATTTCCTCACCTAAAAGAAAAATGAAGTCGGTTGGTAGGCTTTGGAATTGAGGAGCTGAGAGTTCGGATGAGTGGACACTTGGCTTTACTTACACTTGCCTTGAGATAAAAGGTTTTCTTTTGGGACAATCCCAAAATGACTTTGCTTGATTCAATTAAGCAAGGCCTAATGAAAGAGAATTCCAGCTTGGAGATATGCATCATCTCACCAGGTGAATTGTAAATACATTCTGACCAGGTTTGAGGCAAGCTCTTGAAAATTTAATCTATTTTAAAAATGCATATGCTTTGCATATGCCTTGCCACAAATTGCTTTATAGAAGATCCGCTGTGCTGATTGCATGCTGAGATAATTATTCTGTATCACCACTTAGGGAACAAGATTTTTTGATGAAGTCTACAGTGTCAGTCTTTGTTAATGACTTGGGAGGGGAAGGAGAGAATCAGATACAGCTGGGGCTGGGGTTTTTTGTTTGTTTGTTTGTTTGTTTGTTAAATTCTCCTGCCTCCTTTTCATGAACTCCTTCCTTTCAGACTCAGGCTGTGGGAAGCTGGGAGAGTCTTAGGTTATGAACTTTGAACCCCATTGAATACCCTTTTCTTACCTGTCCCCCTAGGAAGGTGAGAATTGTGGTGAAACCAAAGTCTCCACCCTCTTGAATCTTAGCAGTGCCCTACCAGAGCAGCACTCACTCTCCCTCCTCAAGGACTGGCTCTGGTGTGCACCCTTAAGGGCCTAGCTCTCCACCTCCAGAGAGAGTTGAGGAACCCCACCAGTGAATGAGGCTATGCTAGTGTGTTGACGGGTGCTGATGAGGGAAGAGCCCTAGCCCGTCCCTCTGTTTCAGGTAACATGGCAGTCTAGGACCCACACACAGGTGTACTACCCCTCCACCCCCCTAATTCTGCACAGGCAGGCATGGCTCATCTCTCACAGTGCTCTGTCCAGCAGAGCCTGGATGTGACCTCAGAATCTTTCTTAGCACAGCATTACTAATCCTTTCATATGATCATTATTCCCATAAGTTCCTAATAGTTATTAGGAACCTATTATATGCCTGGCAGTGACGGAAAGGAAAAGAAAGGAAAGGGGGAAGCAAGGGAGGAAGGAAGGAAGGAAAGGAAGGAAGGAAGGAAGGAAGGAAGAAAGAAAGAAAGAAAGAAAGAAAGAAAGAAAGAAAGAAAGAAAGAAGGAAGGAAAAAGAAAGAAAGAAGAAAAGAAAGAGGATAGGTAGATAGATACAGACCATGAACAAAATCAATGCTATAAAATAAATGAAACAGAGCAATGGTTAGTGATTGGAAAGAGTAACTTTAGGTATGATAGGGAGGGCTTCTTTGAGAAAGTAGCATGAGAGTTAGGTATTTCAAGTGCAGGGGAGTGGGAGGAGGAAGACAAACAAAAGAACAGTGGGTGCAAAGATCCTGAAGCAGGAATGACATGGCATGATCCAGGGCCAAGCCTGGAGGAGGATGAACCCAATGAACCACCCTGGAAGCAGGTCCTTGACATTTGAGGTGTTGCTTGCTTATGGTCCCTCATCCTTGGTGATGGGGTGAAGTGTGAGTTTGACTCACAGGTGTGTAGATCAGGGTTCTGTATCCCCATTTGGCCATTCATCTTCACCTAGGCAGCATTTATGGTGAAAGTACAATTGGATGATATTTCCCAGACAACTTTAGTTTTACTAGTAAATGTGCAAAAAAGCATATAGTATCATGGCTGAGAGAGTGGGCTGTCCTGTTAGAAGCTTCGGGGTCAGATCCCAGCTCCTCTTACTGGTGCTCTGGCTGCAGACAAATCCTCTCACATTCTCTACATCTCAGTTTTCCCATGGAGATAAGTGGAGATGACACTGTCCATCTCACAGAGGTGAAGACAACTCCTTGAGTGGCTAAGTCACCTAAGAGTTGATTCACAAATTTAGCAATTTATCACAGTCCAGCACTGAAGAATATTTCTCCTGGATTTTTTTGTTGTTGTATATTAATTCTTTTTTTTTAAGCTCTTTATTGGAATGTAATTGCTTTACACTCTTGTACCAGCTTATGAGGTACACCAAAGTGAATCAGCTGTATTTATACACATATCCCCATATCCCCTCCCTCCCGCGACTCCCTCCCACCCTCCCCATCCCTGCCCTCCAAGGCATCACCCATCATCGAGTTGATCTCCCTTTGTTATACAGCAACTTCCCACTAGCTATCTATTTTACAGTTGGTTCTCCTGGATATTTTAAATGAAAATGAATGTTCTTCAAAAATATATATGCTTATATTTTCCTTTTATAAAATGCTACTACTTATTTAGCAAACTGGTACGAGGTGCAAGAGATATATAGGAAAAGTGAAAAAAGACAGCTATGAGGAAAATGGTGAGACAAGTCTATTATACCACATATAACACAATCTGTAGAAGCAATATAGTTATTGAAAGACAATAAAAATTAAGTACAGAAAATATATATGTGCTTACTATATGTTCAACAGACAGTCAAAATACTTAGGAATATAGTCAAAAACATACATAGCCCATTAATATATCCTTCATGAATATCACTATTTAATTTAATCAAATAGAGTGGGGGGGTATTAGAAAATCATCCCCTCCTCTATATGGCTAAATACCTTCAGCAATAATCACAAAATCACATGAATAGCAAAATGGCCAGGAAAGAAATCCAAACACTGAAAATTTCATTGACTATTTGTTTCCATAATCTTGCCAGTAAAAAAAAAAATGAATAAAAATAAAGCAGATATTTTGCAAAAAGGAAAAATCTGAGTATTCATTAGCTTTTATATGTATTTGAGGTTAAATTTTGATCCTTTGGTTACAGTCTCATGTAATATTATTTTATATAAATATTCTGTAACTAATAAATGAACTTTAATAAAACCATAATGTCTGTAAAAGGTATGACTTAGGCAACTACCATATGGTAGCACTGTTGTAACCATTTAATTTTCTTGATTTATTATTTCACTTAAAACAAGTAGCAATTAGAAGAGAAGAATACATTTCATTGTCAAATTCAGTAAAATATTTCATGTGTGAACTAAAATTTGCACTCACAAAACGAAAATATTACTACCTTGCACTTCTCACTGTTTCATTGTTTTAAATTTTAAAACACAAATAAAAACTTCAATAGAATTGAAGTACTGCAAGTTCTGTTTCTATCTTTATAATCGGTGTGCTATCTGTGTTTACTTTGAATCTACAGTTTAAAGGTAGGTTATTTGTAGTAGCACATGGGTGGAAACACCAGCTGAGCCACTGGGAACTGTTACAGTGCAAAACATCTCAAAAGGAAGCCTGGTAGCTGGGGTTCACCTGTGGGGGATTGGCTGTAATTGGCAATTCTCTGAATTAACTTTCACATAGAATACAATGTTTACTAAAGGATAAGTAAAGAGAATGTGTTCATTTGAAGCTTAGGCACATATCACTTAAACTCAATAGCAACCCCTGATTGTTTAGAATTTAGAACAACGAAAAAAATTTTTTTTGAGGGGAGATGTATTTTATCATTGACGTTATTTAGAACTGCCAGGGTAGGGCATAGTAAAGCGAGTAAATCCTCTGTGGACGATGTACCCCTTCTAGCACCTTGCCCGCAGTAAACCACTGCATTTAATAACCAGTGACAGTTATTCTTGTTAATTGTGATACCTGTCAACAGGTATCAGAGGGTCCTCTGAGGCAGTAGGTATCTGACTGTAACCAGGAAGACTTCCTTGAAGAAGGATTCTTTTTTTTAAATTACTGAATTTAAATCACATACTGTAAAATTTACCCTTTAAAGTGTACAATTCAGTGGTTTAGTATTTTCAGAATTTTGTAACCATCACCTCTGTCTAGCTTCAGAACAATTTCATCAACCCTGAAAGAAACCCTGTGGCCATAAGTGGGCACCCTCTGTCCCCCACTTCCCGAGCCCCTGGCAGCCACGGGTCTGCTTTGTGCGATCGGCCCTTGAACGGAGACCTGATGGATGAGTCGAAGTCAGCTTGTCAAGCAGTTAGAGGAAGAGGCTTTCTGGCTGACAGAAGTGTGGACGGCATCCAGCTGAGGGAAAATGGACAGTCAAGGAATTAATGAGGGGCCTGTGTTGTCAGAGCACAGGGTACGAGGGTGAGCGGCTACAGCCAGAGTGTGGCAGGCTGGTCATGCTGCCCACCCGAAGGACTTGGCTTCTCCTCTAGCGCCTAGGGACCTGCAGGTCTGACACAGAACCTTCTACGCAATACATGCCCTGAAAATGTTGAGCGAACAAGTAAATTCGGTTCTCATACCCTTTTAAAACATCCTAATGGGTTGCTTTATTTTAAATATTTATAACATAAAGCCAGACATACAAGAGACATATATATATATGTATTCCCACAGTCATGGTGTAATCTTACTGTTTGTTTTGTAGAAATCTAGTTTGGGCTTTTATACTAAGCAAATAGCTGAACTAAACTTGGAAATCAGCTGTAACTTATCGTCCCAGGAAACACTGACCCCAGACTTGCTGGAATTTCTTATTGAGGTTTGACAGAATGGAGGATGGAACTCAAGACTACGGATCTGGGCTAGGTGGAGATTCAGAGCAAGTTCTTTCTCATTTGAATTTCTTCCTATGACCTAAAAAATTGCTTTTATTTGAAATGTAATACATCTACCTGGTTCCCTTGGGAAGGTTTTGGATACCCCTCGTTTGAGGGGCCAGACCCAGACCCAAAGGCTCAGTCCTCTCACCTCTGACTACTGTATTCTACTCCATGTCTCCCATAAGCACTTTTATTAATTCCCCAGGTAATCTTCCAATATTGCTTATGCAAATACACATCAATAGAGATATGCAGACTTATTACCCACCCTCCCTTTCAGGAAAGTAGTGCAGTGTTCTAAAACTCGCTTTCCCACTATGTTACGGAGAGTTTTCCATTTTCGAATATAGAGAGCCCTCCAATTTTTTTTGTTTTTAAACAGCTGCCTGATGGTCCCTGGTTTATTTAGCCACTTTCCTATTGATAGGTGCCTGAGATAGTTCTAATTTTCCCCCCTTACAGATGATGTTACCGTGATGAGTCTTGTGTACGTATAATTTTGCGCATGTGCTGCTGTGGTGAAACTCCCAGAGGTGAGCTTGCTGGATAAAGGTAGTGCATTCGTCATTTTGATAGATTTTTAGCACCAGATTACCCTCCAGGAGAGCTGAACCATTTTGCATCTCCACCAGCTATGTTCACCCACAGCCTCATCAGTAAAGTATGTTCTCACACTTTGGGGTGTGAAAAGCTGTATCAGTGTAGTTTCAATTTGCCTTTCCTTCATTAAAGCTTCTTCCTAAATTCAAGAGCCATTTTTGTTTGTTTTGGTGAACTCTCTTTTCCGATCCGTTGCCCATTTTTCCATTAGATTCTTCTTCTTTTTTTTTTCATATTCCCAATTTCTAAGACCTCTGTATATTAGGGAGGTATGAGTTGCAAATATTTATTTTCCATTCATTATTTATCTTTTGTCTCTGCTATGCGATTTTTTCCTCTCTAGAAAGTTTTTGTTTTATATAATAATTTTTAAATGATTTTGGTTCTTTAAATCATAGGCAAGCCTTTTCTATTCCAAAGTTCCAAAGAAATTTGTTCATGTTTTCTTTTTATGCTTTTAAGATCTCATTTTCACATTAAAATTTTAATCCATTTGGAGCTTATCTTCGTGTACAATGTGAAGTATGGATCCAGTTGTATCTTTTTTGGATGTTTACCAGTTTGTCCTAAGACCATTTATTAAAATGGGACCATTTACCTCCACTGAAATGAGATGCCCCTGTTATCAGAAATGAAATGCCTATGTGTCTCTGGGTCTGCTTCTGTTTTTCTGCTGGTATGTCTAACTATTTGGCCATTTCCATACTATTTTAATTATTGAGGCTTTGCAGTATGTTTTATCTGGAGGACTAGTTTTTTCTCACTGCACTTTTTTTCGGCAGTTTTCCTGTCCAGTGTTGCTAATTTGTTTTTCCCACGGAAATGTTAGAACCAGCTTGTCTAATAGCAGGATAAAGAAGTAGCTATCTTTTTCAGGCTTCTATTAAATCCTACTGCTTTTTTTTGATTCACTCACCCCTTAGTTGCAGCTGTCCACACACTGGGGCTCTCCATCTGCTCTAGTGACTATTTTCTTCCTGACCACATCCATTTCTTAACCCAGGTCTACATGAGGTCCCCCTCACCCCCTCCCTTCACCAGTTTACCATATTCAGGGATAGTGGGTATCTGCAAAGCCTGGGGATATAGACCTTGTTCTTGCTGTGCTCCTGGCATCCCCTTTATCACCCTCTCAGCTTTGAGAGAGGATGACAGCTTCTGCTTTGCCACTCTGTAGTGTGGGTTGATTACACTGAGCAGCAGATGGTGAATGCCTGAGCAGTGTGATTTAAGGACCAACCCAGCATAGAGACAGCATCCAAAGGATGTTGGACTTGAGACCCAAGGCAGAGAGGAAACAGCAAGTTGATCAACAGCACCTGTCCCTCCATCAGCCACTTTGGGGATAGTAGTTAACACAGCAGGCTTCCACTTGCTCTGTTAGGGAAACTGACCTGGGGAAAGAAGATAAGAAAGCCGGAGTCTCCTGCTTGGCTTTTACTAGAAGTCATGTGCTTCACATTTTCTGCCTGCTAGACTCACTCCCCCCATCCCCCCATGAATCGGGAGAGCAAAGCACAGATGCTCCTGAAAGCTATCATTGTGAATACCAGTGCCCCCTCTAAATCACCCATAAGACCATGACAAAGACATTTCCTCTTTTCTTGCCAGAGTGAAGATGATACACAAATTGAATATGACTGGAAAACCTTAAATGGAGAATTATTATGAGATCCTTCTGGTGACAGAATCTTTTACAACTGTGGTCTTTCAACAACTACTCTTCTTTTTCTCTTTTTAGATATCCACTTGGGTCTCTAGACAAGGTAACACCCCAGGGAGAGTGGCAGCTGAGAATCCAGGCAAGGAGAGCTTGATCACAGACTTTCTTTGGGATTTCTTTGGTTTCTCAGACATAGTCATTGCCTGGACAAGCATGTTTTCATAAACCCTTGCAGGCAGGATCTGGTTACCTTACCTCTCCATCCCCCCAGCTAGCACAGTGCTCAGGGCTTAATAATCCTTCCTTTGGTTGATCTGTAGGTGACAACTCATTTTTAGGCAGGCATTTTCTTGAATTAGGAGGAATCTCAGCAGTAATCCCATTTAAGAGAGTCCATGTAGCCTGTTAGTTGCTGACTTAGTTCAGAAACTTCTGCTACAGACATGTCCTCAGCCCGCAGCTATAAATTATCTCATGCCCTGGCATATTCTCCGCCGTCTGTGACCTCACCTCCACCTGACAGCTCTGCCTTCTCCATAGAGGTCTTGCCCCATCTCTCCTCCCCTTAAGTCCTATTTTCAGAATCGTCTGATGCTTAAGTCCTTCCTGGGAGCGATCGGCTCAGAGAGCTTGGGCCGTCTACCAGAGCCTGCCCCACCTGGCGGGCTAGGGGTGCACAGGCCCCAGGAACGTGGGACAGGTGCCTGGCTCCCACCTATGGAGACCTTTTGGTCTATTTCAGCGAACACATCATAATCATCACTTGTAATTTTAGTTTTCTGAAGTTCATGTGGCTTCAGATTTCTACCAGCTTGGTGTTCACAGGTAGCTCTTCCCATCCAGGAAATGGGGATGTAAGGGGGCGGAGCAGGGCAGCCACGTGGCTCTCTTTTGCCTTTTGCAGGCGAGAGGATAAAACAGCTGACATCTGTTTAGGGCGTGGGAATCCCACGATACTGGAAGCCTCCGATAAAGTAAACCAAAACATTTCATTAAAATTCATTTCCTTTTCTCACATCTTACTGAAAACAGAAAAATATTTCAACCTTGGCATAGCCACTGAATTATTCATCTGAAAATTAAAAACAAAAAAACAAAACAAAACTTTGATCCAACACAGACTGGGTCTGCCCTGCCCTTTGTTCCTTGTCACCCATCCTCTGAAATGAGGCAGGGGTCCTGGTTCCTCACTGTGCCCAGTACCAAGGGGAGTGTATCCTCTCTTGTCCTCTCCCGGGGGCAGTGCCTGAGCGCAAACGTGGCTCCCAGGCACCCAGGACCACATCTTGCCATGAACCCTGGACCTGCGGAACTTAGGCGTGGGGGCATGGAGAGCCCAGGCTGGGGCACGCCAGGGAGGTTCAGGCATCAGCCAGAGGAGACAGCCTCTCATGGTTCTCCAAAGCAGCGGCCAGGCCAGAGGAAGGCCCTGGACGTGTCCAGAGGTCCACTGCGAGCTTAGCACTCCTGGGCCATCCTCCTGTGCGGCCTGTGCCCCCCATTCTCCCTCGGCTTTGATGCTGAGCAAGGGCCAGAGACCTGGGGCGCTCTCTCCCATGCCCACACTCAGCCGGGTAGGGAGTAGGCAGTTGGGACTGACTGTCCTCTGGATGCCCTCTCTTGGGTTATCCATTTGGGACTTCTCTTCCATTTCAAGGCTGCCTTTGACGCTCATTTTAACCAGATGGCACTTGCCTAACAGCTTGGAGGAGGAGACTCTTGACTGCGTTTGCCCTGGTGCGCCTTTGGGATGGCTGCCCGCTCCGGGCCTGGCTGTTCCGTCAGGTTGTGACCCTTCCTCAGATCTTTGGCAGCACCCTTCTTACCCCGCCTTCCACTGTGCCCTCTGGTAAGCGGGAGGCTTCCTCCGTGAGCCTTGGCTCTGGGGCAGCCGTATTTTCTGAACCACAAATGAAAATTCATAGGTATGAGAATTCTTAGGTGGCTCAGGGAGGGGAATCTCTGAAGTTGGGGCTGCCCGGGGAAGCTGGGGCACATGGTGGTTGCCCCTCTGCTTGGATGGCCTGGGAGCTTCCCAGTGACAGGACTTCCTTTTTGGAGATGGTCAGGCTAGCTGTGTGCATTTTCATTTCATTTGTTTCCTACGTGTCTCCCTCATGAAATTCACTGATTTCTGTTATCACGCACTACTTTGTCAATAGCAATTGAGACTTCTTGCATGGATGGCCCAGATATCTTGGAAGTTCTGGCTTAACTGGGTGGCACCAAAGGCCACATCCACGCATCCTAAAGAGGAGGACTGAGAAACCACCCCTTGCTGTGTTTCTGGCAAACACCCTGCCCCCCTAAAGAAAATGATCTGCCTGATTATTCAGTGTGACTGTCAACATTAATCAGATTATCCAGAAGATACACTTTGTTGCACAAATAAAGCCTAAAGGGAGGTGAGAGCTTACTCTCTGGCTGTAGATGGTTTTGTGAGAGGAAGACTCTTAAAGTGCACGTGTGGTCCTTGAATACTGAGATCAACACCAGCTGTGTTGGCAGCCGTGCCAGAAGGGTTTCAGGGGCAGAGACCTGGGGCAGCAGGGGGAGAGCAGATGGGCAGATTGGGGATCGGTGGGGTGGGGCTGGAATGGTGAAAGCCGAGGGCTGGGACCAGCCGAGGAGGCCTGGCCGGATAGCTGGAGTGAGGTTCGGCTCAAGACGCGGTGGAGAGCTGGAGCCAGAGTGGCTGCATTCGTTTGCTCAGGCTACCATAAGCAGTACCCAAGATGGGTAGGTTTAAGCAACAGACAATTATTATCTCACAGTTCTGGAAGCTAGAAGACCAAGATCAAGATGTTGGCAGGGTTGGTTCCTTCTGAGGGCTAAGAGGGAGAATCCGTCCAGGCCTCTCCCCCAGCTTCTGGGAGTTTGCTGGCAGCCTTTGGCATTCTTTGGCTTGTAGACACATTCCCCCATTTCTGCCTTCATGTTCACATGGTGTTTTCCCTGTGTGCGCGTCTACATCCAAATTTCCCCTTTTTGGAATGCAATTGGGTCATTTTTAGAGACATGGATGGACCTAGAGAGTGTCATACAGAGTAAGGTAAGTCAGAAAGAGAAAAACAAATATGGTATATTATTGCATATGTGTGGGATCTAGAAAAATGGTATAGATGACCTTATTTGCCAAACAGAAATATAGACACAGACGTAGAGAACAAATGTATGGGTACCAAGGGGGATAGGGTGGGAGGAACTGGGAGATTGAGATTGACCCATATACGCTATTGATGCTATGTATAAAATAGACAACTGATGGGAACATACTCTATTGCACCGGGAACTCTACTTAATGCAATGTGGTGTCCCAAATGGGAGGGAAATCCAAGAGGGGGGAGATATATGTATGTGTATGCCTGATTCATTTTGCTGTGCAGTAGAAGCTAACACAACATTGTAAAGCAACTATACGCCAATAAAAATTAACTTTAAAAAATGTCCCCTTTTTATAAGGATACCAATCTTTAGGAGCCCATCCTATTCAATATGACCTCCTCTTAGCTACTTACATCTGCAACGACCCTAATTCCAAATAAAGTCGTATTCACAGGTACTGGGGTTATGACCTCAACATAGGAATTTGGAGACAATGCCATTTAACCTGTAATGCCAGGTGCAGAGGGTGAGGGAAGCCTGGACGCAGCCTGGGCAGTCAGGCATGAACGGGACCTAGGGTGGGGGTCCCAGGCAACAATAAGGGACCTGGAGTCCTCGAGGGCTGAAAGTTCAAAGAGACAAGGGGGAGTGTTTGGGGATGAATACAGGGGCCATCCTAGCTGAGTTAGCCTCAGTCCCAGAGTGGCTGAGTTCCCACATACTCCCCAGTGGATGGCATGCAGTCACTCATGGTGACAGTGGTGAGGCCAGTGTGCCCAGTAGTAAGACTGAGATTACGAACTGCCTGTCACTCCAAGGTCCTGGCTAAGGACTTTGTCTCTGGTTGCCATTGTGTCCTTTAAACCAGAGGGTTCTGCCCACTCCCTGGGAACTTAGCAGCTATGAAAAATGAGCCTTGTCCAGGCTGTTAGTGAATGTGACAGAAACTGTTAGTTGTCCTCCGATATGCACTCTCCTTTTCTTCCGTTAGTAATAAACTCCTGAATTTTAGCCAGTCATATGAGTCTCTGGAATAAAAACTACATTTCCCAGCCTCCCCTGCAGCTTTGTGACCATGTGACTAAGTTTTGACCAATGGGAAATAAGCATAAACTTCTGGGATATGTATGCTTTGGGGAACCTCCTGCTTCAAAGAACTTTCTTTTCCTTCCCCTTTCTTCCCCAACGATCTCTACTATTAAACATTTAGTATGAGCCAGGCACTCTTCTAAGCATTTTGCATATATCAACTCCTTTGTTTCTCACAACTCTATCATGTGAGCTCTTTCCCCATCATCTTGTCACATGCAGGGGATTCTGAGGCTCTGGGGAATGGCAGGACCACAAGATGGGATGAACCTGTGTCCCTGACTCCTTGAACACATTTCTTAAATAGGTTTATTTAACAAATACTTACTAGAGCCTATAGTACACTGGACCCACATGGAGGAAAGATGCCTGCAAATCAGAGACACTTGGATCGTTAAATAACCAGGGGAAACAGCTTCTATTGTGTTAAGATATTAACACTGGGTGGGGGGGGGGGCTTTCCTGTCACCGCAGCTAGAACTGACCCTAACTAAATTAGTCCTCAAGACCATTGTGGACCAGGTCGGCCTTACTAACCCTAAACAGTCCACAATGAAACGTCTATACGAGAAAGAAACAAATCCCATTTTGTGCGCATTCTGTGATTTCTGTAACTTCCATAATTCCTATTTGTTAATTGGGGTTTTCTGCTAAACACATGTGAATCTAATCTTATAAGAGAGGATGGCAATTGCCTGGCCGCTAGATTTCTTCCTACCTTTGCTTTTTGCCCCTGTTTTATTTCAGTGTGTATCTGACTTTGACCCTTGGGGTTTCTGACAATCTTTGTTTTGCCAGCTTTCACCCTCAGAGCTTCCGAAATGCCACTCACTCCAAGGATGTACTTTGATGCCTCCAGCCCAGGTTACTTCGGGTAACCTGTCCTTCTGCCTAGAAGGGCTGGGCACCTTGACTTGCAAAAATCCACACTAACCTGACAGATGACTCAATTAGCAAGGGGGTGATGACTTAGATTCAACATCTAAGACAGCAGCCTCTCCCCTTGTGATCGTCTCAGTAGACAATTCAAAAACTCTGTCTCTGCAACTTCTCAGAACTCCACCTTGCCCATTTGGACTAAAAAACAAATGAACTAATCTCAGAATGACTCTTTCATGGAGTCTTCAACATTCCATATGGTTGAAGAGTCGTCTTGCTAGTGGTACTGTGACTGGAACAGCTAGTATGAAGCAGGCTTTTCCTCACATTCAGGCCTTTAAAATCTCATTTCTTTAGCTTCTGGGAGTGTGGAAAGGACCTTGGAGCTGGCAGCTTGGACTGAGGTCCTCAGTGATGTTATGACCCCCAAATGGTACTAATGCCACAGAAACAACTGTTAACCATCTACCAGATTCTAGACGGTCGCCATGATTAGACCTCAACTCTTGGGAAATCTTGCCTGGCCCGTATGTGGGAATAAATGCTCATAATTCTAAAAACCTCCCAGGAACAAGAGACCATGGAACCCTAGAAGGGTTAAGGGTGTCCCTTCATCCTCTAAGTCAGCCAATAGTTGAAGAGATGGGAAAAAAAAATAAGCTGCAAATCAGACAGATCTGAGTTTGAATCTCAGCTCTGCCAATTACTAGATTTGCGAGTTTTTCCAAGTTGTATTATTCCCCCAACACTCAGTTTTCTTTTTTGCAAAATGGGATACATTCCTATCTTATGAGGACTAGATGTGTTGAATGTAAAACCTCTGTAAATGTAGTTCTTTTTGGAAGTGATGGCAGCGCTCCTGCTTTGCAGAGCTCTTTCTTGATGCCGCAGGGTCTTCATTTTCCCTCATTCTCATCCCCCCTCTGAAACCATGTCTCAGAATCCCAGCCTTGCCACTTAACAAAGTATGTAACTTGTCCACATAATTTAACCTCTTTGCACAGTTTCCTCATCTTTAAAATGGGGATAG
This sequence comes from Hippopotamus amphibius kiboko, assembly GCF_030028045.1. Taxonomy (NCBI): domain Eukaryota; kingdom Metazoa; phylum Chordata; class Mammalia; order Artiodactyla; family Hippopotamidae; genus Hippopotamus; species Hippopotamus amphibius. Next base: position 131,905,803 of record NC_080187.1, on the reverse strand, counting down.
TAACAGTCCCAACTCCATAGCACAGTTGTGAGGATTGAATGAGTGAAAGTATGTGAAGCACATACAGCAGAGCTGAACACATAAAAGGATCATGTAGGGGCTTCCCTGGTGGCGCAGTGGTTAAGAATCCACCTGCCAATGCAGGAGACACGGGTTCAATCCCTGGGCTGGGAAGATCCCACATACCGAGGAACAATTAAGCCTGTGTGCCACAACTACTGAGCCCATGTGCTGCAACTACTGAAGCCTTCGCACCTAGAGCCTGTGCTCCGCAACAAGAGCAGCCACCGCAATGAGAAACCCTGGCACCGCAACGAAGAGTAGCCCCCACTTGCCACAGCTAGAGAAAGCCCGTGCACAGCAACGAAGACTCAACACAGCCAAAAATAAATACATAAATAAATTTTTTAAAAAAGTATCAGGTAAATTACCATTCTCATAGGAGAGGGTTACTCGCCAGCTCATCGTGTCTCCCCTTTGGGACTGAAAGCTCCTCGGGCCTTGAAACCTTGTCTCTTTACCTGCCACAAACTCCCATTTGCTATTAAACCTCGTCTGTGGGATGCTCGGCCCCTTCCTAAGGGCTCACTGGCTGGGGAAGGGCAGGATGTGACCAGTCCCTGAGCTAGTGAACCTTTGGCCACAAACTCAGCCCCTAAGGCTCAGGTCCCTTCTCCAAAGTGGATGGAGCCCTATAGCATTGGTCCAGTTCATTACCAGAGAGAAATCTTACTGCCAGAGTCTAGGGGGGATTGGTGCAGGATCTATTTTTAAATGTTTCCTATTGAGTTGGTATTAGTCCAGAGTTTGCCTCAGATGTGTGTCCACGGGTCCATCCTCTCTGGTCACTCTCCCTCATTTTCCTCCTCCAACGTCCTCTACTCACTTCCTCTCTGTGAACCTGGACACCGCACCATCCCTCTCCCACAAAAAATTCCCAGCTCGAGGCCAGTTGGACCCATCAGGTTTTCCTCCTACAGAAATTGGAGGGAGGTGCCTTCAGATGCCTGAGGGTGGAAACCCACACAGACACAAAATTTTCTTATTTTAGCTTCGGTGTGAGTATGTAACAAAGGTCTCCAGCTTATCTTCTATCCAAGGGCAACCTCCCAGAAAAAGGATGCTGGGAGAAACCATGCTGCCTGGAATGTGAATACTGCTGCAGGTAATCTACATGACGGGCAACCACCTGACGTAATGCTCTCATCGCTACGCCCAGAGGGTATGTTAGGTCTTCTTTTTGCTTCTGTGAATGTTAGGTCTTCTTCTTGCTGACTCTGGGGAAAGACCACTCTAGTGTCCATCTCACAGACCACAGACAGGGGCTCCTCTGCATCCGCCAGAGTGGTAGGATGCCCACCACGGGCTGCCCCAAGGAGCATGTCAGCAGGACCAGGCGTGGCTGCTATAGAGGAAGTGCCCAGTGTTGAACTAGAAGGCTGGAGAGGGGTGATGAGCTCTTTTTCCCTGTGTGGGGTTTCCTCTGTGCAGGCGGGGGCATCACAGGGGTCTGCATCTACGTTTGCATCCACCATCACCTATTTTCCCAGCACGCACAGCATCAGGAGCTGGAATTTCCCTCCTCACTTCCTGGCGTGAGGACCCACCAGCCAGTCCTGCGCCAGGAGCCGGGACATTGAGATGGGTTTTCCCCTTACGTGCCTTCTGCTTTCAAAGAAGGAAACATGGACAGATTTCCACAGTGTGTTTCCAACATGACGATTAAAACTGTTCTTCCTCACAATCTCAGATAAGCACCTGGAGCCACACCGTCTCAGGTTTTGTCACTTCGAGAACTACTTGATAGCTAATTATGTCAACACCCCGACGTAACTGATTGCTAACCAGCCGTCAGATGCCACCAAGGAGGCCTGATTTATCCTTTTCATATGCACTGGGAGACCAAGGGAACAAGGAATTAGGAAAACAACAGCAACGAAAAACCCCATGCTGCATAACATTAAATAAAACTGTGACCAGCCTTGATTCCAAGGGCTGCCAGCCTCTCTGAACAGGCCCACACCCGCACTTTCATTAACCCTGGGAGGCTGAAAGCATCTTGTCCAGCTGAGGTGCTGGGGATTTTGTCAGCTCTGCTGCCACCGTAACGAAGAAGGCAGGGCCACCTACCCTGAACCACTCTCTCTGACTTCATTCTTCGGCAGTGCTCGAGTGTAAGTAAACTTGTTTACCAAGATCAGAATGGGGATGGTGATGAAGTCTTATTTGTATCACCACAATGACAAGTCTTTGTGCACAGTGGAACTCAGGTGAGTGGGGAAAATAACCAGAAAAAGTGTATTTGTGTTCTACGGTTGCCATACAGATGTCTTGGGTCAAAGTTACAACGGTCAGTGTTCTCTTTTTCTTTTGATCATGTATCCGTAGTAGAGGAAAACCTTGTTACGGTGCCTAATGTGGTAAACAAAATTACACTGTGTGCAACAAGGAGAAAAGTGAAACAAGAAGCATTGATGGATGTCCCGAAGGGTGTAACCTTAGTGGCCAGTATGTGGTTTTATATGAAATGAAGGCACGAATACAAGGACCGCAATTACTGCTTTCAATTGACAAAGTGTGGTGAATTGGAGAATGTTGCAGGACAACGCTGGCTGTGTCTCAAGGCAACTTTAGAAGTAAATATAGAAATTCTTGTGTACACAGCATTACATAAAAAATCATTTTAAAAAGTAAGGCCAGTTTTTCATACCTTCTCAAGTGGATGTGGAAGACGACTGATTTTGTGTGCGTTTGTTGTTCTGTAGCGGGGGTCCACAAACTCCAGCCTGTGGGCCAAGTCTGGCCCACTGCCTGTTCTTATAAATAAAGTTTTATTGGGAAAAACTGCATGCATTTGTTTATGTGCTGTCTTTGGCTGCTCTCGTGATACAACAGCAGAGTTGAGTAGTTATGACAGAGACCGTACAGCCCACAAAGCCTGAAATATTTGTAATCTGGCCTTTTGTAGAAAAAGATCACTGACCCTTTTCTTTCGGAAACTGTTATTTTAGAGAAGGTCTAAAGGCTGTTGGTGCGGTGGTGACCAGATGGAGAGGCAAAAGAAAGTCACATATGGGAAGAAAGAAACAGAACGAGTATATGCAGGGGAAATTGGGGCCTTCGGTTAGGATCTGGGTTCCAACGTGAACAGGGAGAGGAGAGGGTTCTGCGGGTTGTGATTCCATTCTTTAATAAGCAGTCTATGCAGAGTACAAATCTCAACGGAACAGCTTGGGTACAAAGAGAAAGTACTGTGTAGGCTTTTATGGAGGTATTAAACATTTTATCAAGTTATGGGGTCGCTGACTAACAAATAAATTGCATCAATATCAGAGTTACAGTAGAGCCAAACATCTCTTTGGAAGCTCGAAAATGGGAGGGAAGGATCTTAACTTTCTCTTGCTCGCTGCTGGGGGTGTTTAAAGCAGTTGAGTTCTCTCATTGTTAGGACTCTGTAAGAAGGTCCTCACCTACGTTTTTTGTTGCAAATTGAGCGAAAAGAAACATCGAGCATTTTTCTCATGCCGGAGGGACCTCTTGCCCAATAGGGTTCATTATATTAGGCTAGTGCCTACCTGTTTAATAATTCTGTTTGGACTCAGAAGCTGAGCAAGTCGTAAAGCAGGTACTGGCCGTGGCTTTTACTAGAGATGGGGATCTTTGAATTCCAGAGGTGGGGGTGTGGGATCACTCTGGGTAGACACTAAGTAATGTGACTATTAATACAGTAAGAACACATTAGTCCAGACAGCCCAACGTCTGGGCCTTCTTAGACAAAAGGTGACTTCTAGTTCAGAAAGTCCTAGTAAAACTTTTACTGCTGTTTTTTCTTTCCTGTTCTCTTGGTGAGAAAGACAAAGCCTGTGTACACAGTCTGGCAGTAACCACGTTCTCAGCAAGAACAACACGACAACAGAAATAGTAGCAAACTCTTGGGGCACAGAGAGCATAAGCCACTAGCGCAGGGTCACACAGCCGGAAAGTGGGGGAGCCTGGCAGTCTGGCTCCAAAGTCCATGCTTTAAAAAAAAAAGTTTCAAAGGACTTCAGGTACATAGAACTGGATTCATTATACTCTTCGTATGATACACTCTCTCGTGCATAGGCCCTCTTTTACTTATTGAATTAATGAAGCTGCAAATCACTAAACACGCACATGTATGTATGGTCAGTCTGGGCTCCCACAGAAGCAGACCCTGAGAGCATCTGGGTGCAGGTGGTTTATTTGGAAGGTGTGGGGAAATCAGCAGCAGAGTGGGGGATGGCCCAGGAAAAGAGGCAGCCGAGAAAGGGTAGGTTCTTCAGCAGCCGCACAAGAGGCAGCTGGATCTTACCCCAGGGGGCAGACTGGAAAACACGAAGCTCAGCATTGCCCGAGGGGCGACGGGTGCAAGAGTGGGGGCATTTACACCCAACCCCAGTCAGGTGGTAGTTGACAGAGGCTGAGGAATGGGGGAAAGGCTGTGAAGACAGAAATGCATATCTTGGTAGTTGGTAGGTATCTGGGTTCCATGCGAAAGCAGGAAGCAAAGCGGTGTGTCTCAATCTTTTTTTTTTTTTAATTATCACCACTCTAAGGAGACTTTTAAAGCAATTTTTCCTAACTGCCATTGCCCCATCAAATTTTAATACTGCAAATATATTGTTTATCTGTTTATGTACTGTTGCCCTTTGGAGGGGAGATTGCAAACCATTAAAATATATAAGACCTTTTTTTTTTTGGTCCCCTGTATTAGTCAGGGTTCTCTAGAGGAACGGAACTAACGGGGTGTGTGTGTGTCTGTGTGTGTGTGACTTCATCAAAAGTATATAAGTATATATATTTATAAAATAAGGAATTGTCTCCTGTGGTTATGGAAGATGACAGGTCCCGAGATCTACCATCGACAAGCTAGAGGCCCAGAAGACCCAGGAGGTTGTAGTTCCAACCCTGAGGCCAGCAGGCTTGAGACACAAAGAAAGCTGATGTTTCAGTTCAAATCCCAAGGAAGGACAGAACCGACTTCCCACCTCAAGGTAGTCTGGCAGGAGGGAATGTCAGCCTTTTTGTTCTATTCAGGTCTTCAACTGATGGAATCGGGCCCACCCACATTAGGCAGAGCAATCTGCTTTAGCCAGTCCACCAATTCAAATGTTAATCTCGCCCACAAACACCCCCACAGACACACTCAGAATAGTGCTTGACCAAGTGTCTGGACAGCCGGTGGCCCAGTCAAGTTGAAACAAAGTTAATCATCACTGCCACCACCCCTCACCCTGTACCGGTTTTCCCAGCTGGGGGCCTATTGCCCATGTTGAAGACACACGGTCCAAATGGCCTGAACAAGGTACAGAGAGCATCTGCTGTGTGCATACCTCGGTGCACAGCATCCTGCTCTGGTCTCTGCCCCTGCTCTTTGGGGTGACCCATCATGGCGCTGGAGTGGTGGGAGAGTCCCTGGGAAAGAAAGAGGAGCATGTCACATCACTTCATCCTTCTAGGCTGAGTCGTCCCCAGGGAGGAGAGAAAGAGACAGGAGAGGGTAAGACAGATTGGAAGCAAATGATGCACTTTGATAATCCATCCCAGCAGACATGAAGCTCTGGTTTTCATTATTTTCCGGGATTCTTTTGCAGTTTCGATTTCCCCGAAAGGAGCCCCAGCACAAAGTAATTAGGCCCTGCCTTGGTATTTCGCTGCTATTGAAATCAGATCCTAGAGAGGATGTGAACATCCTTCTCGGAGCCTGCGTCCCACCCAATCTCGCACCAATGTCAAGCTAACTCTCATGTTCCCAAGTTGAAAAGCAGTTGAACAGATGGTGGCTGACACCTTTTCCAGGAATCCTGGAAACCCACCAGTCTACCCACTGAGGTATGAAAAAAAAAAAGGGCGGCGGGGGGTGGGGGTGGGGGAATCCAAAAATGTGGTGAAGAGAGAAAATGACTGGAGGGGGATGAGCCCAGGAGAAGACCATGCTGTGTGGGGTGATGGAGGAGGAGTGCTCTCCACCAGCAGCCGGGAGCCAGGGAGCAGGGCAGGGCACCGGCTCTCTCCGAGGTGGGACGGGAGGCAACCAAGAGGCTGAGATCAACCAGCATCCTGTCCACTGGGGACGCTCCTTCCCCCGAAGATTCCAAAGACGAGTTAGAGTAAAAGCATTCCAAATTTTATGATTGCCTTAAAATAACAGAATTTCTTCCAGATTCTAAATGGAAGCTTAAGTTGTGAAAACTAGATCGTAGAACATGTGAAGAGAAGAAAAGGAAAAGCAGTGCAGTGTGGCACCTACTTTTTTCTTGAGAGAGCTCAGCACACTACAAACTTGTGTCTAGACTTTATCTCTGAAAGGCAAGCAAGGAAAATGTTCTCCTGTTTCGTGGATAGGACAAGAAAAAGAAATTTAAGCAAAGACTGTCTTTTGAGAGAAGAGGAAAAGAGCAGCTTTAACATGAAGTGATACCTTGGTAAGGTGTATGTACCTGCTATTTTGCCAAAGGATTTCAGATTTTTTTAAATAGAGGGGGCAGTGATTGTTGGACATAATCCAAGACATGATGCCAAATTCCTTCCCCTCTTATTACACTCGAGAGGTAATATCTACGTGACGTTCATCCCGGTAGCACACTCATCTTTCAGCCTCAGTGACAGCTTTGTGGCTGACCACATACAACTTACTAGAAATTAAACTAATCTAGCAGAATTGCTCTGATTTTTCAGTTCCTACACCTTTAAGGTATTATAGAAACCCTCGCAGGAACAGGAGAGAATCCTAGAATATGGGACGTATTATTGTTTGAGGACTAGAGTCTTAAAAGAGCGTCAAGCCAAAGCACTCCATTCACTTTACAGAAGTGGAAGCCACACCCGGATGGGCTGAACAATTTACTGAAGGTTACCAACAGGTCAGAAACAGATGTGGCGAGGGAGCACCCAGATTTCCTGACTCAGAGCAAGCCTGCTTACTCCTCCCAACGCAAAATGAGAGAACTACCCACAGGTTCACTGAAAAGCCCACTAAATGGGAACCTAGGACCACTGCTTGACATTTTAGAAACTTTAAGGTGGGAAATTTACTTGGCACCGTGAGAAGAGGAAATAGCTGGACACTGGCGGCATAGAGGATAGCTTTCCATCTGCCTAGCAAAGAACCGTCCAGTGGAGTCATCAGATGGATATTGGGAAATCCCCATGTCAAAAACCTTCAAAAAACACACTCAAACCTCACACACCTGTTTTCAGATGCCTGAAGATTAGGAATAAACATTTTCTTTCATTTCACAACTAAAAAGGGGCTTTCTATGCAAATGGAGGTGACATGTTCATCCCCAATAAAGTCAAATTGTAGCATTGCAGACACACTGGAAAGCAAGGTTAAATGTGCTGGCTAAGAGCTCCTGCAGCAAAGGAAAGAGCTGGAGTTGGGAAGACTGAACATCAGTGACAGCAGATCAGTTCTTGGAGCGGGTTTTGATAGAGCCATAGGACCCCTGGGTTGGCAGAACCCAAATTCAAAAAGGGATACACAAGATGATCTTTTGGGGCCATAGAAAGGAAATATTAGACTTTTTGCTTTTTATTTTTTTCATAAAAACGAAGGAAGAAATTAACTTTAATGAGTATCTAATATGTGGATGACACTACTGCTCTCCTTTGGTCAAACATCCCCAGCGTGTAAGGTACCAGGAATCCTGAGGGATAAGAGGAAGTCTGATCCTAATACATGGTAGTCTAAGTACCAGATTAAGTGGCTTCTTACATTATAGTATCTGGTTTTACGTAAACTAGCTCTAACAAAATGGACAAGTAGAATCTTGGGATGTGTTAATGGTGAGCTATTTGGACTAATGCTCCTACTTTCATTTTCACATCTAAAAATGCCAGATAAAATAGGTGTTATAAAATCTTCTTAAAATATCAAGGAATTGGCAACATAGTTAGGGATTACAACGTAATTGAAAATTGATGGAAAAGTGGAACCCTGAAAACCCTTCTTAAGCAGTTCACTGATGTAGGCACACACAAGCCTTAGATTTTACAACCTCTTGGGGCAAGAGGTACAGAAATCAAACCACAACAAACCCTCCCCTGAGTAAACTGGGACTCCAAAAGGATATGCTCTCAAGTTATGACTGATGTGGAAGTGAACCAACTCTTGCATGGATTTGTGGTTCAAAATAACATCATTTGGGAGGATCAAAACGCTGTTATAAATTTCATTTGAAAGCATCTCAGACTGTAGTGCTTTGAGGGATATGTGGCAGGAAAAAAATGCGAATTCTCTTGTAAAAAATGCTCCTTCCTTCTAGATTTCAAGTTATTCCTGCAAATAAGTTTTAATGACAAAAAGCAGCACACAACTAAGAATAATCAAGTACATAAGAAAATAAGCACTGTGAATGAGAACAATCAGAAACAATGCAAAATAGAAACTTCTCAAGTCTTTATGTATTGGAACTGTCAAACATTGATTATAAAACAAGTATGCTTACCGTGTTTCAAGATTAAAGAAATCTACAGAAACTAGCAGGACATTGTGAAGCAACTATATCCCAATTTAAAAAAATTAAAGACAATCTAAAATATATACACAGGGAAACTGTGTAGATGACCTAGATGACTTGGGAAAAAAAAAATAAGATTTCTACAAATGAAAAGTTCAAGAATTCAAATGAAGAACTCCGTGGGCAGAAACAGACTAGAAACGGCCAAGGAAAGAATCTAATGAAATGAAAGATGTGTTGGGGGACATTTTCCAGGATGCAGTACAAAGAGGCAAAAAGATGGAAAATACAGAATAGAGGTTATAAGATATGGAAGATAACCTGAGTAGGTCTCACAGCCATTTTAGCAGAGTCCTTGAAGTAGAGCACAGAGATAAGGATCTGAGGAAGTATTTGGAGAGATAATGACAGAGAATTCAACATCAAATCAGTCTATAATGAATGCAATAATGAATTTTAAGTAGTATAAATAATAAGAGATGGAAATGTAAATATATCACAGTGAAACCACAACACATGAAAAATAAGTAGAAAGTTATAAAAGGAGCCAGAGTAAAAAGATATACTGCCTTTACTACCATGTGTAGAATAGATAGCTAGCGGGAAGCTGCTGTATAGCACAGGGTGCTCAGCTCAGTGCTCTGTGATGACCTAGATGGGTGGACGGGTGGGAGGGATGTCCAAGAGGGAGGGGATATATGTACACATATAGCTGATTCACTTCATTGTACAGCAGAAACTAACACAACATTGTAAAGCAATTACATTCCAATAAAAAAAATTAAAAAATAAAATAAATATATACTGCCTTCAGAAGACTGACAGACTTATAGCTAACAACAATTCTAGCAATGAAAATCACGAGGCCGTTTATTATCTTCAATGGGATGAACAAAAATAGCTGCCAGCCTAGGATTCCATACTCAGAGACAATACGTTTCAAGGGCAAAGTAAACATACTTTCAGAAACAAATAAACAAACACAGTGACTTTACCATCAGTGGACTGTCATTAAAAGAAATTCTAAAAGCAGGAAGAAATTGATCCCAGAATGAAGAGAGAGAAGGAAAGAAGAGCCAAGGAAGTCAGAAAATATGGGGCTAGTTCTAAGCAAACATTGACTGTATAAAATAATCATAGTGTCTTGTGACACTTAAAAAAGAGACAGAGAGTAAGAGAAAATTGTAGCGGTGGCAGCTCTTTACTTGCTCTGAATCTCTGAACATAACAACAATGTTTGTAAGAGAACTGGTGATGAGATATCCCCCCCAAACCCTAGAATAGCAGTGGGCGTGGAAAAACTGCCAGTAATTCCAAGATCTTCATGATATTGGAGTCTGTGTGGGAAGAAGAAAAAGGAAGCAACAGAGTAGCATTTGAAATACCTGAGAACAGCAGAATCCCAACTGGAATTTGCAGAAAAGCTTGGAAAGCCAACTGAGAACAGCATTTGAAACTGAGACAGACTAGTACTGAGTGAGTATAAGGCTTATGAACTCTAAAAACGGACTCTCTAGGGCTTCCTTCCAGGCCCCACACCGGGGAAAAAGTGCTCCAAGTCCAATTAAAATTAAGCCAGATAAGGACAATACAGATGAAGAAAAGAGAAGGCCCAGACTGAAGTAAGAGGGGACCAGAGACAGGAAATCTCAGAAAGGAAGCCATCTGATTTTTGACACCACACACACACACACACACACACACACACACACACACACACACAGAAGAAGGAGCTTTGTGATATCAGAAAAAATTCCTGAACCCCATGTCTTAGCTTGGACTGATATAACAAAATACCGCAAACTGGGTGGCCTAGAAGAATAGAATTTTATTTCTCACAGTTCCAGAGGCTGGAAGACTGAGGCCAGGGTGTCAGCATGGTTGAGTTCTGGTCACCGCCCTCCTCCAGGCTGCAGACTGATTGCTGTATCCTCAGGTGGTGGACGGGTGAGAGAGATTTCTGAGGTCTCTTTATAAGAACACTAATTCTGTTCATGGGGGCTAAGCCCTTGTGACCTAATTATCTACCAAAGGCCACACCTCCTGATACTATCACACTGGGGTTTAGAATTTCAACATATAAAGGGGGGGGAGGGGCAGAAACATCCAGTCTGTAGCGCCCTGCTTTATTCTCCAAGTCAGGAAAATGAACTTCACCTAAAAATTAGCCATTGAAAAATATGATCAAACTCTGAAAAACAATTTAAAAAGAAAAAAAAGGAACAAAGACATTAAAAACACATAAAAAGACAAGCCCACAAAATAGATAAAAATGTATTTCCTGTTCACGTGAAGCTAAAAAAATTTAAGAAAATGATAAAAAGACATGGAAATACATCAGAATGATAAAAACTTAGACATGAAGTGACAGAAATAGTTAAGAAATAGTTGGAAATAAAACATGTCATTTCAGAAATGAGGACTAAATAGAAGGAACATGAGGAAAAATGAACAACAAATAATGCCTTAAGAGAAACATAAGGTGGGAAAAAGGTTTTCAAATAAAAAAGAAATGAGGAAAAGGATAAAAAATATTGGGGAGAAAGTGACAAATGTTAAAGATAACAAAAAGGACGAAACATACGGATAATAGAAGATCTGAAGAAGAAAGCCATGCAAGGGGACGAAACAAATACTGAAGACTGCAATCCAAGAAAACTTGTCTAAAATTAGGGAAAAAAATCATGAAAAATTTCATGTCAAAAGAGGATACCACGTACCTTATGAATATCAGCCAAGTGTTACTAACACCTGGAGATATTCTACTGTATTTACTGGACTTTAAAGAAAAGATTAGAAAATTATTTTAGCATTGGTAAAGAGAGAAAGGAATTTTTAAGAAAAGAATATTAGATTACCAGCAGACTTTTTGACAGCAGCACATCATGCCAGAAAAAAAAAAATGCCATGTGTTTGTGAAAACGTACACCAAAGACTTGATATCCAGCAAAACTGAATTTCAAATGTAAAAATAGTTATCAATGTGCAAGACCTCAGTGAATATTGTTCCTATGAGAATTTTGGGAGAAATTCACTAAAGAATAAGCGTCAGACAACCAAAATAACCCTCGTGGATGTGAGGGCAGATGGTGAGGATTAAATGTATAGTAACCTGTAGAACTAACACTGAGTGATGGCTTAGAGGGAGTGAGTATAGGCTGTAAAGTCATGGGCTCTGATGATATATACTACAACTACTAAAAAATGGAGATGAGATGGAAAGGGCATATGCAAAAGAATTTATTTTAATGATTTAAATAATCACATGAATAGTATGTTAGTATTTTAGTTTATTAGTATTTTTATTTCAAGTCTATTGTTAGTTATAATTAGGATAAGACAAATGACCAATTATAGGAAATTATAAATGTATCATCCTTCGTACTCTTGAGAATCAGGATTCATGGTGTAGAAGAGAGGAGGTCAGGGTGTAATAGAGAAGTTAAATAAAATCTTGTTTTGAATTAGAAGTATCAGTATTGATTCATGTGATTTTTTTTTAAGAATTTTTATTGAGATAAAGTTAACATACAATAAACTGCGTATATTTAAAGTGTACAATTTGGTATCCCAATCTCCCGATTCATCCTCCCCCAACCCTCCCCACTTTCCTCACTTGGTGTCCATATGTTTGTTCTCTACATCTGTGTCTCTATTTCTGCCTTGCAAGCCAGTTGATTTGTATCATTTTTCTATATTCCACAAATATGTGTTAATATACAATATTTGTTTTTCTCTTTCTGACTCAATTCACTCTGTATGACAGTCTCTAGGTCCACCCATGTCTCTACAAATGTCCCAGTTTCATTGCTTTTTACAGCTGAGTAATAGTCCATTGTATATATGTACCACATCTTTTTTATCCATTTCATGCGATATTTTATCTTTAAATATATCTTTGTACATCTGTGTACCAGACATGAAAAGAATGATATACATCAGAACTAGAAAAACTCAGAAGTGTGTGTGTGTGTGTGTGTGTGTGTTTAGTTCCACTGAAAAGAAAACAGTGACCAACCATTCCCAGTGCTGAGATTGTGGTCTTGAAGTTCTATTTCTTGCCTAAAGGAAGCAGGACTTGTTGCAAAAATGTCTGAATCCAGGTCTGGTGCAGGAAATACACAAGGTGAACCCAGAACATCTTTTCATATCAGGTCACAAGGAAGCTTTTAAAGACTCCTGATCTCATGTCAAAAGGACTCAGGAACCGACCTGAAGAGGCTCCCCACTGGGACAATTTGAGCTGCAGTTAAAAATAATGTTTGAATTCATGAATTCATAATAATATTGAGGGGAAAAAAGAATTGGTCTCTCTCAGAGGATGATTGGAAACTAATTTATTATCTTGAAAACTGCTGAATAAAGGAAAAGATTCCAGGATTTTCCTGTCTTTCCCATATGAACTGTACTGCAGGGTAACAAGATAGTAGACGGGGAAGTATCTCATTATAATAGTAATACAACCATTGAATAAGAAAAACAAAAAAGATAGGATCTCACCATTTTGCAACCCCCAACAAATTAATAGGCTTAGGCATTAAACATCAATGGCTGCTAACATCAAAAATGGTAACAGCTGGACACTGTGTACCTCCTATAGTCTTGCCAAACTCTATCTAGAGTCTTGCCAAAGGGATCAACCCCAAATCTGATCTGGCCACCCAATTTTCTGGAAATACAGAGGGCAGAGAAATATATGTTGACCCACGAAGATGTGATTTTAATAACTCCTGTGGGAAACTAAACTACTCATCACACAGTCCAGGTTCTTCCTTACAGAAAAAGATGGAAAGAGAACTTACAGATTGAAAGAAATATCAAAAAAATTTAATGGGCAATGCAATGCTCTAGTGTCTAAGGATGCACATTTGGTTGATAAAACTACTTTTAGAAGAAATGCAAGAAAATTATAAGCATAGAAATGAAGGTAATGACCACATAAGTGTGAGGAGGGGGTTGTAATTGGGAAGGAGCATACAAAGGTGCTTCTGGGTGGCCAGCAAAATTTTACTTCTGACCTGAATAGTCTTTTTTTAAAAGTTCCATTAAGCCATGCTTTTGATTCCTGTGGCTTTCTGTGGTATGGGTTTTATTTTACAGTGAGAAGATTATTTCAAAATAGATTGAATACATGATAATAATGTTACATAAGGTTGGGAGAAGGACAAGTAGAAATAAAGTGGTCTAAGGTCCTTATATTGCCTGGGAAGAGGGTAAAGGTGGTGATTATATTTACACTTAGGTATACATATCGTAATTCTTAGAATAACAGCTAAAATAATAGAAATAAAATGTAGAACTTTGAATGTAGAAGGAAAAAATGGAATGATGAAATTAATCCAAAAGAAGGCAAGAAAGGAGAGGAAAGGAGCATGCAACAGATGTGTTGTCTGTGTCCCCCCAAGAGATACGGTGAAGTCCTAATGCCTGCTACTGCTACCTGTGAATATGACATTATTTGCAAATAAGGTCTTTGCAGATATAATTGAGATGAGATAATGCTGAAGTAGCATAGGTCCTAATCCAATATGACTGGTGTCCTTATAAGAGGAAAAAAGACCCAGGCACAGAGATAACAAGGCTGTGTGACAACAGAGGCGGAGATTGGGGGTGATCCAGCCACAAGCCAAGAAAGGCCAAGGATCAAGAGCAGCCACCAGAAGTTAGGAAGAGTTAAAGAAGGATTCTACCCAAAATCTCAGAGGGAGCATGGTCCTGCCAACACCTTGATCTTGGACTTCTGGTCTCCAGAACTGTGAGACAGTAAATTTCTATTTTTTAAAGTCAACCAGTTTGTGATACTTTGTTATGTAGTGTGATGGTTAATTTTATGTGGCAACTTGAATGGGCCATGGGATGACCGGATATTTGGTCAAACATTATTCTGAGTGCTTCTGTGAGGGTGTTTCTGGGTGAGATTTACATTCGGATCAGTAGACCAAGAGGGGTAGATTGCCCTCTCTAATGTGGGTGGGACTCATCCAATCCGTTGAAGGTCTGAATAGAATACAGAGCTGGGTAAGAAAGAATCCTTTCTTTCACATAGTAAATATAAATACAAATATATTCTTTTAGTTCTTTTTCTCTGGAGAACCCAGACTAATACTGGCAGCCCTAGGAAACTAATACAAGATAGAACTAGTAGAAAGCACAAAATAAGATGCCAAATTTAACACAAATATATCATAAAATATAAATGGTTCAATGCTTCAGTTAACTGACAAAGATAGACTGATTTTTTTCCCTACTTCAACATATACTGTTTTTAAGAAAAACATTGAAAACAAAAGGTCACAAAAATTGAAATTGAAAGGTTGGAGTAATGACAAAAAGAAGCTTGTGTGGCCATATTAATAGCAGATAATATGTGCTTTAAGGCCAAGAGTCTTAGCAGAGATAAGATGATCACTTCACAGTGATAAAAGATTAAATTCATCAGAAAGATACAATAATTTAAAGTACATGAACCTAGTATTGTATCCTCAAAATATAAACAGTAGAAATCAGCACATTTTATAGAGAAAGAGACAAACCCTCAAATCAATGTGGGGAATCTTTAGCAAAATGAATAAGGAGGTTAAAAAGATTCCTGGAATATATTACAAGGTTATACTATACACTATATTTAGCATATACTATGATAATGCAAGTATAAGCAAATTAAAGACATTTGCAGAACTGATCCCCCTCCCACCCTTAGTGTGATCTCTTAGTCATAATGCAAGTTAAAAATCATGATGAGATAATGAGATCAGAAAAGATGTCCAAACAATGGTATAATTTCCAAGAATAGTCTTTTGAACAGGGGGTTATTTCCACTGTCCTTCAAGATGAACAGCACCTTAAGTGTGCATTGCTCCTGGAGACACTCGCTAATGGTAAAATGAAGTCACTGTGATTTGTGTGACACTTGAAAACTTAAATCTACTTTTCAGAAAATGGTGCTGGAACAACTGAAAATGTTGCTGGAAGAACATTATGGGGAGGGGAAAGAACCCTGAGCCCCGCCTCAAAAAATGAATGTCAGGGGGATCCTAGACCTAAATGTATAAGCTATACCTGGAAAACGTGAAGCTATAAGACATGGGAGACTATACTCATGACCTAGAAATAGGATAGATTTCCTAAATCGGACACAAAGGAAATCCATGAAATAAAATCATCAATAAACTGAATTTTATCAAAATTTAAAACTGCTTATCAAAAGGCACCATTAAGGAATTGAAGAGGCAAACTATAGAGTGAGATAAAATATTTGCACTACATTCTAACAAAAAATAGGTCCAAAATATACAAAGAGTTCCTACAAGTCAATAAGAAAAAAACAACCAATTTTTCTTTTTATTTTTTTCCTTAAAAAAATTTTTTTATTGGAGTATAGTTGATTTCCAATGTTGTGTTAGTTACAGCAAAGTGAATCAGTTTTACATGTACACATATCCACTCTTTTTAAGATTCTATTCTCATATAGGTCATTATAGAATACTGAGTAGAGTTCCCTGTGCTCTACAGTAGGTCCTTATTAGTTATCTATTTTACATGTAGTAGTGTGTTTATGTCAATTCCAACCTCCCAATTTATCCCACTCCCCCTTTCCCTGTTGGTAACCATAAGTTTGTTTTCTACATCTGTGACTCTATTTCTGTTTTGTAAATAGGTTTATTTGTACTACTTTTTTAGATTCCACATATAAGAAATATTATATGATATTTGTCTTTCTCTGTCTTGCTTCACTCAGTATGACAATCTCAAGGTCCATCCATGTTGCTGCAAATGGCATTATTTCATTTTTTTTTTAATGGCTGAGTAGTATTATATATATATATGTATGTATGTACATACCATATCTTTTTTATGCATTCCTCCCTCGATGGACATTTAGGTTGCTTCCATGTCCTGGCTGTTGTAAATAGTGCTGCAGTGAACATTGAGGTACATGTATTTTTTCAAATTATGATTTTCTTTGGACATATGTCCAAGAGTGGGATTGCTGGATCATATGGTAGCTCTATTTTTAGCTTTTTACGGAAGCTCTGTACTGTTCTCCATAGTGGCTGTACCAAAAATTTACATTCCCACCAACAATGCAGGAGGTTTCCCCTCTTTTTACACTCTCTCCAGCGTGTATCATTTGTAGTTTTTTTTTTTAATGATGGCCATTCTGACCAGTGTGAGGTGATACCTCATTGTAGTTTTGATTTGCATTTCTTTGATAATTAGTGATGTTGAGCATCTTTTTGTGTGTCTCTTGTCCATCTGTATGAAAAAGACAACCAATTTTTTAAAATGGGCAAAATATGAGAACAAGTACTTCACAAATGAATATATGCAAATGGTCAATAAATATATGTGTCATGTTACTCATCAGGAAATGCAAGTTAAAACACAGTGTGGTATCAATAGACACCAACCAGAGTGATTAATATTTAAAAGACCAAGGTCAAGCCAAGGATCAGCAGGGATTAGGGCAACTGAACTCTGATCCATTTCTGGTGGGAATATAAACAAGAAAGTTGTCTGGCAGTTTCTAATAAAATTAAAAATACACCTACTCCACGAAACTCATTCAAGAACATTTATAGAAATTTTACTTATAATTTCCCCGAACTGGAAACCAAATGTCCACCAGTAGAAGAATGGATAAACAAAGTGTGACATATATATATTTGTACATTGGAATAATACTACACAGCAATGACAAAGGATGAAGTTTTGACACAGGCAACAACCTGGATTTATCTCAAAAACATTGAGCAAAAGAAGGTAGACACAGAAGATGTGTGATTCCTTTTGTATAGAGTTCAAGAACGGGCAGAACTGATCCGTGGTAGTAAAGGTCAGAACAGCAGTTGCCACTGCAGGCTTTTTTGACAGGAAAGGGGAACAATGGAGCTTTCTGAGGCTCAGGAGATGTTTTGTATCTTGATCTGGGTCATGGTTACACTGGTAGATATGTAGGTAAAAATTCATTGTGCTGTATTCGTAAGACTTTTGTGTTTTAGTGGATGTAAACAAACAAAATCTAGAACACAAAGATATATTTCTACAACTTTCCCAGCAATCTTTTTTTTTTAAAGCTCTTTATTGGAGTATAATTGCTTTACACTGTTGTGCCAGTTTTTGCTGTACAAGAAAGTGAATTATCTGTATTTATACATATATCCGCATATCCCCTTCATCCCTTAACTCCCTCCTACGCTCCCTACCCCATCCCTCTAAGTCATTGCCCATCATAAAGTTGATCTCCCTGTGTTATGCAGCAGCTTCCCATTAGCTCTCTGTTTTACATTTGGTAGTGTATATATGTCAGTGCTATTCTCTCACTTTGTCCCAGCTTCCCCTTCGCTCCCCCTCCCCCACCACCCTGTGTCCTCAAGTCTGTTCTCTACATCTGCATTTTTATTCTTGCCCTGTCACTGGGTTCATCAAAACCATTTTTTTAGATTCCATATATATGAGTTAGCATACAGTGTTTGTTTCTATCCAAACTTTAAAATATTTCATTGTGTAATAATAAATGTTTAGAAGCCTCTTCTAAGGTATTCTGGTGCAAAAGTCCAAAGCTCACATTCATTTATGAATATTTGTTCTCACATAAAAATAGCAGAAATAATACAAAGAAAAATATAGACAAACTAAAATACATTCGTCAGCAAACACTCCTGAAAGTCATAGAGCATATTGCTGAAGATTTGAAAGTACAAGTATTTGAAAGTATGCAATATGGGACATTTGCTGTACAGTTGGATGAAAGTACTGTGGTTTTTTACAGGTATCAGTTCGTGGTATTTGCTAAATTTTGTTTCAATGTTTCCAAACAATCGAGTTGTTTGGAAACTATTAAAGGAAAGATGTAGCAGAGAAGACATTCTCAACAGCATTATGACTTTAATAAGATGATGTTTTGTGGGAAAATGGTGTAGATATAACCACAGCAGGGATGGTTGCGTTGATTGCAATTTTTAAATAAAAGTTCCAGGGTTGGGTTTCAGAGCTAGCACTGCAAATGAAGACCATTCATTGCATCATCCACAGGCAAAGAACTGCAGGAGAGAAGTGAAAGGCAAAGGTACACAAAGTGATTCAAGATGTCATCAATGTGGCTAATTTTATGAAAAGGAGTTTAAATATAGTCAAAGCTTTATACAAAGGTATAATGCCAGATGCTGACCTTAAGAAACAGGTGGTTTTTTTTTTTTTTTTTTAACAAAAAGAAAAATACTCCAGATTTTCTGACCTTTTCTGGGATGACAAGCGGCTTTCAATAATATAGGTACATAGCAGGTATAATTGAAGAAAGAAATGAATTTCATCTGTACCTTCAAGGAAAGGTGCCACTTGGAACAATGAATTAGAAATTAACTGCTTTTTGAAAGAAACATGCTACAAAGAGATCATTTTGAAACAGATGTTTTTAAAATGTTTCCAACATGTTGTGATTTCGATTTTGTTACCAAAAAATTACATGTGGTCACAATAAACTCCTCTAGGTATGTATTTTAAAATCTAGAAACAATATGTTTATTGTTCAAATGAAATATTTAATTGGGTTTTGTGCCCAACCATTAAAATATAAAACTGCATTATAGTTTACTGGGTACATAGCTTCAGTTTTTCAAAATGAGAAATTCGGGAGATTGGTTGCAAAACATGTAAATGTACTTAACATACATTTAAAAGTGGTTCAGATGGTGAATTTTAGATTTTGTGTATTTCATCACAATTAAAACAATATAAAACTGTAATACCCTGCAATTCTGTTTCAAGAATAACTGATTAACATCAAAGGAGATATAGAAATACTAACCACATTTCATTTAAAAATTTTAAACCAATTTATGGGTAGGGCAAAAAAATGGAAATCATGATTCACTAACTACTAACTATGGCCAATGCTGTCTGTCAGCTGCTGGAACCAGGCATCTTTTATTTATTTTAATTTTTTTTTCAGGCATCTTTTAACATTATCTTGTACAATTCAACCATTATGAAAACCAAGTATTCGAGTAAACCAAATTTAGAACCAGGCTTTCACATTACAGAGTGGGAAACCAATAAAACAAATAATGAAATATTTTCAACCACATTGCTCTGAAATATTAATAATTAATCTTTCATGGATAGAAGATTTTTAGTTTTGTTAACAAAACGAAAATTTACTTAAAACAGGTTCATTTCATCTGTTGCTCATCCTTTTTGAGGTCTATTTTGTGATGGTTTACTGTAGGCATAGTTACAATTGCTATGGTAGAACATGATAGACATTGGAATGAACGAGCACAGACATGCAGATATTGGAGATGCGGCCTCAAAACCTTTTCCTGCTGGGAGTGCTCAGTCAAAACACTTCAAGCCCCTCACCTGGTTCATTCACCTGTTATGCTTGGTTCTTTCCTCCGCATCCCTCTAAGAGCTTGGCCAGCTGATTCTTAAATGAGTCAAGTGCCAGGGAATGGCTAGATCCCCGTGGCCCAGGGGAACTTGGAAAGTGCTGGAAGTTTCTGTCTTATACCAAATCAAAATCTGCCTCCCTGGAGCTTCTGCTCATTGGTCCTAGCCCCTGACCTTAGAGCACATAGCACATACCAGCTCTTACTTAACTGGACTGCCCTTCCATGGGCTGGAGGACCGTGCCCTTACCCTCAGATCTTTCTTCGTAGAGTGGATTCTCACTCATTTTGGATCGTCCAACATCCCACCCCATTCCTAACAGCTCTGACTCTCTTCTAGGGTGTCCCCTGGGTGGCCTTTCTCTGGAAGGGGGCAGTCAACGCCTAAAGGCTGGGCCTCTCTGTTCAGCCTGGGATCAGCTAGAGAGCATGTAAATGAGGTCTAGGACTATGGCTCTTGAGGAAGGGACACACAGATGTGGGCTAGTTGGAGCATGTATCTCAACCCCAGGGATCCTTCTGAAGGTCTTGTGTGTCTTATCATGACACCAACACATACAGTCACAGCTCTCGATTCCCCAGCTCTTGAAGCCACCTCCAACTCATTTGTAAATGGCATCTCATTTGGCCAAAAACCTAGGTGTTATTCTTGACTCCTTTCTTTCCCTTCAAAGATGAGGACTGTCAGCTCAGCCTGCAAAGAAAGTCTTGAGTCTGGTCACTTCTTACTTCCTGCTGTAACAGCTCCCTCACCCCCATTATCTGTTGCCAGGACCCCTACAGTGGCCTCCTAACTGGGCTTTTTCCTTGGACCTCTAAGGTCCATTCTCCACAGAGAAGTCGGAGTGATCCTTCCAATATGTAAACCAGATCGCATCAGCCCCCTGTTCAAATCCTACCAGTGGCTCGCCATTTCACTCAGAATCCACAGTCCTCACCACAGCCTGCCCCATTAGGCGACGGCCCCTCCAGCCTCTGCCTTCCTACTGGGATGCTCTTCCCCCAGATTTGCCTGCCTCTTCCCCTCTCCACTCAGGGCACTCCTCTGAGGGCTCCACTGGAAAGGACTTCCCTGCTCCCCCATCTAAAATGGAACCCAGGCTCTACACATCCCTGTGCCCTCCTTTACCCTTTTCATGAGTGCCCCTCACCTGTTACGTTTCACACTCAGGCTTCAGGCAGCTCCCAGCCTCCCAGCCTCCCGGCCTCCTCCCACCTCCCTCCTCCCACCTCCCTCCTCCCACAGCACGTGCACCAGCAGGTCACCACTCTGACCTCCTCCTGGTTCTCAGACTCCGGGCTCCTTCCAGCCTCTGCACCTTTGCATGTTCTGTTCCCTCTGACCCACCCTCTTTGTCCTTAACTCAGGTATGGGGTTAGTGCAGCAGGTGCTGTCAGTGCCCCAGCTTTGGAGAAAGGGTCCCAATGGGCTGACAGCTCCCTCCCTTCAGCACCCACCTCTGTCTGCCTGAAGGTCCCCTCTCACTGCATGAAGATTCAGCCAGCTCCCCATGCAGGTTGGAAGTGCTGGGAAGTCAACGCCCTAGTGAATGCCCTTCCATCAATGAGGCATGGGAGCTGGTGATAAACACCCAGCCACCTCACTTGGCCGTGGGGCGCTGGTGTGCTACACTGTCTCTCAGAGCCTCCCCAGGCACACTGAGCTCAGCTACCCTCAGGCGGCAGTGTCCCACTTGTGGGTCCTTTACTGGCTTCCTGCCCTGGCCCACTCCCACTCTACGTTCGCCCCCAGGTGGATCACTGGCACCCAAACCCTGTCTCAGGGTCAGCTTGCAGGAAGCCCAGGCGAAGACAGCTCTCCCCATTCCAGGCATCCCACTCTGAGTGCCTCTTCTTCACAGCGCCTTGCAGAATAATGCTTTGTGATGGCTCTAGAAGTCTGTCTCCTGGTAGATTCTAAACTCACTGAGGCAGTCTGTCCTGCTCCTCCAGGCATTCACAGCCCCAGCACCCTGCCTGGCACCTAGTCAATGCCCAATAACTACATGATAAGGGAACATACGGATTACTTGGGCCAGGACTAAATCTGGTCTCGTGTTCTTCCTTTCCGTGTGATTTGGAGCAAGTGACAACAGAACCTCTTGAAGCCCCAGTTCCCTCTGTGTAAAAATGAAGCCAATAATGTTGGCAACCAGAGAATCAGGAGAGACATGGGAGGAGGGTGAACGCTTTCCGGAGATACAGACACCTGTTCAGGTGGGTTTCACCTGCTACTTGTTCTTATGGTGGACATGACATTGAAGTGTTATTGGATCAACTGACACCCCTGATTGACATCAAGGGCAATTTCGCTCCTCTGAATGGGGTCCAGGGTCTCCATCCCAGTGATGGGGACAGTGCAGGATGGGGAGTTGGGGACAAGGCCTAGAGGGGGAGTGTGGGGGCTGGGAGATCCACCCCAGGCAGAAGGTGGGAAGCCTGCCCACTTTCCAACCCCATTCCTGGGGTGCCCTGCAGCACCCTCGGTCTGGAACGTACGGGCCTCCAGGGCCTCCCCCTTGGCTCAGGACACATTCAATGGCAGGAAAACAGCACTTAGGACTTATCCAGGGAACATTCTCAAGCTTGACTGTTCGAGAAGTGACCAAAGGTCCGTGACATCTAATAATTTGCCAATTCACTCAGGCACCAGTTTGAATTACATCAGATTGGTGCAAGGAACAAATCATCACGCAGCTTGTGACCAACCTAGTCAACAGCCCGGCATCCACCCTGTGGACTGTAATGTTTTATTTATAGTTGTGCGCCTGGTGACTCTCATTAAGGGTCTGCAAGGATCTTTAGTGCAGTTAGTTCAGTAGGACTTCATTGCATTTTTACATTAATTTATATATCATTATATTATAATAGTATATATACACACATATACACTTTTACATATATTTGTATAAATTTATATTGTAATAGCATTTTATTCTGTATCATTTATATTATTATATATTATATTTTTAAGGCATTTTGCTACAGTAGGACAGTGAGGCTTTCTAAAGACCTTCCAACACAATCTTTATGACATCAAGGTTTTACCCTATCATTTAGAATCACCTAGCCTGACTTGAAACTGGAGGATCCTGGGTACTCTTGGGTCCTCTGTGTAACTGGATGCAGTTCTAATTACCCCTCCCCTGTCTGTTTGACTTATGTGTCCTTTATGTCAGAAATATTCACTATCAATGTTTTTTCTCTATCATCTTTCTGATTGATGGTGCTACATAGCAGGCGGGCTGGAGTGGCCAGTTCTTGCCTGTTATCCCTAGCCACTGCTAATAAAGAGAACCATGATTTTTTTTTTTTTTCTTTTAAGGACCCCAGTGTACTTGGGCCTGACCAATGAGGGCCAAAAAAAAAAAAAAAAAAAAAAGTCAGTGAGAGAGCCAACCTGAGAATAAAGCCAACATGGAAGAAACTAGAGCTGAGATACTGGTAAGGCCAAGTCCAGATAATATTGTTGAACTCCTGGATCAAGCCATGCCTGAAGCGGAACCTTTCCATTATCAGTTTCATAAGCCAATTATATCTCTTTTTTGTTTAAACCAGTTTGGGTTGGGTTTCTGTCTTTTGCAAAAACAGAGAGTCCTGATCAGTACATAGAGCCAGTACATAGATCCATCTCTAGCCTGGGCTTAGAAGGGCCCCATGATGCTTTGGGAATTTAGGCAGAAGGCAATCAGGAGACCCAAAGGTGGCTACTGTCCACTGGTACTTATATGCATACATGCAATCAGTATTATGTCACTGTCTTCCACAGTCACCCCAAAGATATAAGGATAATAGCAAGTTATTCATATTGAGGAGTCAGTTATAACTTCCCCTTCCCTAAACATCTTTCAGCTCATCACATAAAGTCATTTATGATTTCTTCCTTCTCCCTTGGCTGCCCATCATCAAAAGGGCACACACTTTGGAGTCAAACAGATCCTGGCTGGGCCACACACTAGCTGTGTGACTTTGGGTAATTTACTCAACTGTACATGCAATAATTTTATCTACATCTAAGGTTTTCCATGGGATTCAAGTACATATGTAGAGAGCCCTAAATAATTTGTAGCAGATATCTGACCCTCAAAAAGAGCTAGCTGATTATACTCCTTACCAAACATCTATTGAGCCCTTTCCGGGTGCCAGACGCCGGCTAAGGGTTTTACAGGCATCATTTCATTGGATCCTCCCTACAACCCTGGGAGGTGTGCCCTACTCTGCTCCCCAAGTCCTACATATGAAGAATCATTAAATCCTCACAATAGCTGGAGCATAGGAGTTAAGGAGCATGGTCAAGGCTGCATAGCTCTTATCCCCAAACCCATTCTGGGTGACTGGGTGCCACTGCCCCTCCAAACAGGGCAGCCCCTGAGATGACCATGGGGTGGGCTCCATCTGCCTTAAGGCATAGTCAGGGAGCAGAATCCAGGCAACCAAATGGAACCAAATCAAGACGTTGGGGAGAATGAAATGCAGAGCGATGTGCAGAGTGAGGGCTCAGAGGACACCACACTCTGGTTTGCCAGCACATCTGGGACAGACAAGGCAACAGCCATGAAGGACTCTGGTTCCTGGGATGGGGACCTGGGCTCTGGAACGTCAGGGCAAACCCAGACAGTTCTGGTTCTCATGGAATCTGGGTACCAATAAAGCAATGACTGGAAAGCAATGATCTGAAAGATACTCTTGCTGTAATTTTTCCACAGAAACATACTATGTAGCAAGCTAAGTAAATTCTTGGAAACCTGGAAACCCCCCAAAACTGGTACAAGCAGATTTTTTTCCTTTTTTTTTTTTTTTTTTTTTACTATTTCATGAGAAAGAGAGATAGAGAAAAACCACATTTCTTGGGTTTAACTTTGTTCACACAAACTTTGTTTTTATTTATTTTTTTTAAGAAAAACTGGCACTAGTTAATCTAAGCATGAAACTGTCACTCCAGTAACTCTTTAAAAAGTTGCCTATAATTGTGTGGCTTGGAAAATTAATTTCTTTCCAGATGAAGAAACTCGAAACAGGTCTTGGCGAAAATTATTGGCCCCCCACCCCCCCACGCCCCATCCTCACCGAGGCAGATGCAACAATGGGCAGGGGCGGGGGAGTGTGTGGGACGCTCAGCCAAACAAAAGGGCTGCCTGCAGTTTGCCTAAAATAGAAAATAAAAGTGAGCCCGACTCCGCCTGTCGGGCCCCTCTCTGGAGCCCTCTGCGGAGTAACAGGTACCTCTCGGGATGCTGCCCAGAGCCTCCCTGAACAAGTACTGCGCCCCCCAGGCAGTTAAAGCAGAAGCTGCAGCCCCCTGGCTCCCCTGACCTTGGGTCTCCTCCCCACCTAGGGGAGCAGGTTCGCCCCCCAGAGTCACCTCCAGCCGGCAGTGGCTTTTGCTTTGTTCTGCTGAAGAAATTCAAATCACGTTAACGTTTTGGTTCTTTTCACAGAACTTTGGAGAATGATAGCTATGACAAGAGCTTTATTTGGAGGAGGCGCTGGAGAGAGAAGGTGCCTCTCCTCGTGGGACAGCCTTGGCGTTGAAGTGGGAAGGACGGGGGTTCGAGTCCCAGCTTGGCCACTTGCCGTCCGCGGGACCTCAGTCTCTCAGAACTCCGTGTAAAATGGGGAGAATGAGCTCTAGCTGGCGGGTACGGTGTGAGGGTCAGCGGCGGGGGTCCGCGAGCGCCGGCCTTTCTCTTGCGCGGCGCTCGAGGACCTCCGTTTCCGTCCCGCTGCGGCCAAGGGAAGGCAGGTGGCGGGCTCCACCTCCGCAGCTCACCTGAGAGGCCGGCGAAGGCGGGCGGGAGGGGGGAGGGCGTGCAGGAGGGAAGGAGGGGGCGGCGGACGCAGGCAAGAAAGGGACCCTCCGAACTCCTACTAACCCTCACCTCGTCCCTTACTACGGCCCCTAGAGGAATGTGCATTCCCACCGCCCGACCGAACCTACACCTGAAGCCCGCATCCCCTCGCGCACTCGCCAAGGGGGCACATGAAATCCCCACGACAAAAGTCACACCCTCAAACTGAAGCCGATTTCCCGATTCTGGAAGCGTTTGAGTGTCGCATTAAAAAAAAAAAAAAAAAAAAAAGGAGGCTTTGTTTTCTTCTTTTCCCGCTCTTCCGTCTTCCTCGGCGCCCCCCTCCCCCTCCTCCCCCCCTTCCTCCCTCCTCCTCCCCCTCCCAGCCCCCGCCACGTCCCCCCTCCCCCGCCCCCGGCGCGCACACAAAAGCGGACCCCGAGCCCGGGGTACCGGAACCTGCGGGCTTGTTTACCACTTCGGGCATCTCCGCGCGGCGCTGCCTGGCGCCGCCACCCAGCGGCGGGAGCCGGTACTGCGCCCGGGCGCCGGCCAAGCTTTGCGGGCCGATGACCCAACGCCGCAGGCATCTGAGGATAACCTTTCCCCTTTCTTTCCAAGACCAAATAAGGGGGCTCTTCCCTCTGCGTGCCGGGCCTGTGGCGGTCAGGCCAAGGGGCGTGGAAAGGAGGATCCGGGAACGAGGCTGACTGTCCGCAAGACACCGACCGCATTGTTCCCGCGGCGGGCGGCCTCCTCCCTCCTCCGGGCAGGCGCGTCCCGGGCCCGGGCAGGGCGCTCTCCGCAGCCGCGGGCGCGGGGAGCCGGGCGGGCAGGGCCGCCCTCCGGGGGACCCCCCCTCAGCCCCAGCGCCAGCGCCAGCATCGCCAGGCCGCTCCCCGCACCCCGAGAAGTGGAGCGCAGGCTGCCCCGGGCCCCGCCCCCTTGCCGCAACTCGCCGCAGACCCTCGGGAGCCGCAGAGCGGGCGGGTCCCCGGGCCCGGCCGGGCGCGAGGCGCGGGGCGCAGACCGAGGGGAGCCAGGCCCGGCTGCCAGGCCTCGGAACCCTGGCATCGCCCCCGAGGGAGGGAGTCACTGGTGGTTGACAGTGTTTGGTAACCACAGAAACCAAGATTTGACCTATATTTTTAAATATGGCCTCAACTCTAGTTTTCCTCCTAGAAATCAAAGGGAGTCTGACCCGACTTGATGTTAATTTCCCTCCTGCTCTGTATTCCAGAATGCCACCCAGAAGGCTGGGCAAGTTGGGAGACCTCACCGGCTGGTCTGCTGGTGACTCGTGCCGGTGACAGTGCTGCCGGCCAGGAGGCAGTGGCTACCCCTCTCACTGCCTCCTACCGACCCCAGATCTCCTGCCCAGCGATGCTGGGGACATTTCTGGAGGGCAATTGGATGATGTTTATCAGGAGTTTAAGTATGTTCAGCTATTTCATTCCACTTCTAAGTTTCATCCTAAACAGGTAATGGGAAATACATATTTAGGTGATGGTTACAGCCCTGCTGTGATGGCAACAACAGCTGGCCTTAACTGAGCATTTACTATGTGCTGGAAACTGTTATAAATGTTTGACAAATATCTACCCACAGCATTCCTCTGCAGTGGGTATTCTTAATACCCATAATTTTATAGATGAGGAACCTGCAGTCAGAGGTTAGGTTTCCACTCAAGATCACCCAGCCTGCGAGTGGAAGAGCCAGGATTTTTGCTTGGACTGTGGGGCTCCTGAGTCTGTGCCCTTGACCGCAACACTAAATGTTTATCAATGGGGATTTGATTAATTTCAAGTACATCCGTATAATGGAATACTCTCCAGCCACTTAAATAGTGATGTAGATTGGGAATAATTGGCATGGGAAAATGTCCATGACATACTGTTGAGTGAAAACAGCTGGTTACACAACAGCGGGCGTAGCAGGATGGCCCAGGTGTGCAGAAGGCACTCATGGCAGTGCTAACTGTGGTCACCTGTGGCTGGTGGGGGTTGCAGGTGGCTCATATCACAGGTGTGTTTTCTGTATGTTTCTGAAACCTTTCTGTAAATGAATGTATGTTATTTTCTAATAAAAAAAAAGCTATGTTACTTTAGGGAAAAAAAGAGATGGATAAAGGAAATAACATTTCTTGATACATACACACACACGTGAGACCATGGTCAAGGCTGTGCTCAAATCCCATTTTCTCTAGAAAGGCTTCCCTGATCCCTAAAACTGGAAGTTACAGCTCCCCACGCTCCTTACAAGTGAGAACTTGTGTCCAGACAGATATTCAGCTACGTGAGCACATACCTATGTCACTAGCTAAACTGTAAATTCAGGAAGGGCGGAGCAGATTGTTCAACTTTGTCAGCATGTCCCTTAGTGTCTTACACAGCACTTTACCCATTGTGGGATTCGAATATTTATCAATAGATTGGTACGAACTCATGACGTTGGAACAATTCATGGAAGAATTAATGGCATCATTAGTTGTTAGATATCTACTGCTTGGCACACAATAGGTGCTCCATAAATGTTTGCCACGTGAATGGGCCCAAGGCTGCTCTACCCCAAGCAGTGTTTCCCCTTGAGAAATCAAAATGAGAGCTGCTTCTCCTCCTTCGGGGACCTCAGTGTACCAGGTGATTAGCCATCTGTATCTGGCAGACCCCTCAGGAGGAACTGACTCTGGTTCAGTTTCGCAGGAAAGGGAAGCTCTTGGAATTGATGATGAGAAGGCAGAAGGAGGCTTGGAAGTTGGGCAGGAGCAAAGGAAGTCAGGCAGAAGGAAGACCTGGCCTAGGTTATGCCAGGGCTCCCTGGGCACTGCCACCACCCCAAGCAGACACCCCGGCTACGGTCAGAGGCCACTTCAGGAAGTGGATTCTGTCTTGGCCCTTCATCTTGGATCACTCGCCCGAGATTCAAAACCTCAGATGGTATCAGCTGGCTCAGCCTAGGGGATGTGCCTAGCAGTGGGCTGGTAAATTTTTAACCGTCTGCTCTCCAGTGGCAAAAGCTCTGATCTCTGGCAATTTGCTGACTTCTATGGCGTCAAAATTCCCACCATGATCAGTTTTTATCTGACAACCATTTAACACCCAGCTCAAAAGGCTCCTGAGAATTTAAGAATCTTGGCTCTGGTGGGCTGGTGAATCTCACACACCCTCCAGCACACCCCTGCATGTGCCCTTTTGACTGAGGTGCCTATGGTGAGGAACCCGCTGGAAAGCAAGGAGGTGAGATGTCGGGCAGCCCAAAAGAAAATGGCACTATCCATAGCCCAGAAGAATCCAAGGTGCTAACCAATCCATAGGTTAACAGGCTGTCCCTTCTATGGTCAAGAGCAGCTTTTAGAGTAATACCCAAAGGCGGGTGAATGATGGAACTTAGGAAGGTAGCGGGGAAGGATGTTTGGAGGCAGAGATGGGGGTGGAAGAGATGTTAAAATCTGTTCCCTTCAGACCTCAGAGAGTGCCCCTGCTGTGCTTATATTGACAGCTCTCCAAGAACAAAGACCCAGCTCTGAATTAGCCAATAAGTAGTCATGGAGCAGTGAAGCCTTCTCCAGGAGGGCTTTACCCCTTTACCAAGCCTCAAGTCCAAGCGCAAGAATAATTACAATAATGGCTACTGTTGTGGACAGAGAGCATCCTACATGTGCCAGGCTGAACTTAGTCTTTTGTCTCAATTATCAGGGGCTAGAGGAGGAGGCAAAATAGGAGAAATCAGAAGGGCCCTTGTTCCCCAGGGAGGCATCACCGTGAAATGGAATAGTGTGGGAGCTTGGACAACCATATTTACTCTTTTCTTCATTCATCCAGGAGATATTTACTGAGCACCTACTCTGTCCAGATTTGGGAACGCAAAGATGAGCGAGTCAGGCTGGGATCTTGCCTCACAGAGGAGAATCCTGCCTTTCTAGCTGGTTGGCTAGATGATCTCAAATGATGTACGTAACTGGAGCCTCAGTTTCCTCACCTGTGAAACAGGGCATACGAACAGTTTCTACAGAGTGAAATTATGTGAAGATTAACGAGCTCATGCACATGGGTGACAGGGACCCGTTAGCTTCTTCCATGCCCGTGGGCAGGGATAACTCTCTAAATATGAAATAACCCAGCAGGCACAGGCACCAACCTGTCAGTGGGGATATCTGACTGATCAACGCTGGGTTGGCCACTGGACTGCTGTGTTTTCATTAGTCAATGCTTGGGCAGCTCTAGTAGCCGGTTCTCATGATCTAAGGAAGGATGGGTGCACAGAGTTGGCTGGCCTCTTGACCCCTGCTGGCTCAAGTGCATCTCTATGCTCTTGGTCACCAGGGGCTGGCAAGCACGTGTGGATGGACCCCATGCCTAACTCCCATGCCCCCTTGCCCCCTAATACACCCACTCTTGTAAATAAGTGCAGGGACAAAAATATTTGGAGAATAACAAAAGAATATAGAAATAACCAGATCCTCATCTTGTTCTTGAAGCCCATGTCTCATTCCCCAACTGGGGGCTGGAAGAGATGGGAGAATACCTTGCTCCTTTCTCCATGGGGGTAATGAGCCCTGGTCATGCCTTTGAGTTCCCACAGAAGAAAGACTCAGTCCCAGTGTACCTGCTAGAAGGATGGAGGTGTAACCAAGAGCCTCCCCGAGCCGCTGCTAGGAACTCACCTGAAATAAATTAATTTGTTCTGCACTAGTTACAGACACGTTACAAAGCTTCATCTCTTAAAGTGGCAGCAAATGTCTTTTAATATTAATGAGGATGACTCTGGAAAAAAATGTCTGTAGAAAGGTTTTTTTGTTCTTCCAGAATGTTAGGCTCTCCACATTTCATTACCCAGCGAAGACCCCCTGCTCTCCTTCTTCTACATGATTAAAAACCAACTTGTTCCCATGTTTGTGTGGGGCCATGTGTTTAGAACACATGCAAGAAATCAGACAAAGGTTGGAATCGGAATTGAGGTTGGATTGGGGAGAAAAAAAATCTGCCAGCTCTGTGTGGAGAAACCCACATGGAAAGATAAATTGCAGTGAGAAACACTGACAGTCGTGTGAAGTATTAATGCATCATCGTGAAGTATTTTAAATCACGTTTCTCAAAAGCATTTTCCCCATTCTGCTACCAGAAAATGGAGACATTCACGTACGGGATTGTACGGAGTAGTGCGGTGGGGTAAACCGTCTCTCCCCCTAAGAAGCTCACCAGATTTTAAAAATGCTAATGAGTTATGTGACACATGACTCTCTGAAGATGCTATTATTACACCTACGTTACAGATGAGAGACTGAATCATCAAAAAAAAATTTCAGTGATCTGCCTGGTGTCAACTTAGAAGTCACTGGTAACAGTTTTGAAGAGTCCCGCTGCTGTACTGGGGCTGATGTGAAATCATGGTCACCCCAGGCCAAGGGTAACGGACAAGAGGTGGGGGAGTGGCTTCTTAAACTCTCCGACCTTTCTCCATCGTGTGGGAGGGCAGGGAGAGAGTGGGAAGGCCTCCCATCCCCGCTCCCCCGGGACTGCTCACACCTGCTGTTGGCTGACTGTTGATGGAGGAGGGACACGGACAGATTCCAGAGGGACAAATGGATGGCAGACAGCATTGCTCCAGGGCTGCAGTGGGGACCACTTTCTCAGAGTTGCCTCAAAAGCCTATGCCTTCCAAATATTGGTCCTGAGAGGCTTGTGGAGCTGGTGGGGACGCAGGGCTGGTTTGTACTGCCCTCTCTCCAGTTCAACCCCTGTGTTGAGGCCGGGAGCCTGGATGAGCTGCTTCTCCCAAAGACTGCCGAGTCTTTGCATCTACATCGCTCATGTTGGTTTGAGCTCAGACTAAGACAGGGACCACACTCTGGGCTACTTTAAGACAGTGGTAGATCCAGAAAATATTGCCATTTCAAAAATGGGAGTGGTTTTATGTTTGCAGGAGGTGGAGGCCTAAGTGGATCTTTGGGAAGGTGTTGCCTAGGTTCTGCACAAGCCATTTAAACAAGCAGTGAAACATTTAGTGATGCAAATGTTTGAACATCTGCCCCATGCAAGAGCAGGGTCTTGAAAACAAGAGATGCAAACCACAGGCTGCATCCAACTTTCTAATATGATGTGTTTGCCCTACACAGTGTTTTAAAAAGAGATGAGTTCACATTTTAAAACCTGAATCTCCTATCTGAAAAAATAACTTTGAAAATCTAGCATCACTGCCCCTGCATTTGCGGGTGGCCCCAGTGGCCCCTTTGGATGGGGCATGCCTTCTTCTGTGCTCCTCCCCCTACCCCCGCACCCACATCACCCATGGCCCCCCAGTACTGAAGCCGAGCATCAGCTGTCGCTTGTCACTTCATTTGCACCATTGTTTTTATTATGGCAGACTCGAGTTTTTCTAGGTACCTGGGCCTCTATCAAATGTGAAAAAAAAGAGCTAAACACAAAGAGGCCACTGCAGGCTCCTTGGAGACGTTTGAGTTTGCTTATAGAAGGTTGCCTCTCCCGGAGGCCCAATGCCAGCAAAGTTTCCTTTGGATAATCTTTTTCCTGAGGAAGGATGTGGGCCACCTGTGGCATCCAACTGTTGTTTGTTTTTTAAGAAATATTAATATTAAACCTAACATTTATTGAGCACTTACTCTGTGTGTGGCAGTTTCCCAAGCTCTTTACATGCGTGAACTTACATAATTATCTCAACAATATGCAGTAAATACAATTATTACTATTTTATAGGTGAAGAAAGAGGCACAAAGATCTTGAACAACTTGCCCCATGTCTCTCGGCGAGAAGGTAGCAGAGCCAGGATTCAAATGCAAGTTGGCCGTGGGACGTGCAGTAACCACTGTGGTACCCTGCCTGTGTGTCCACTATGCTACCCTGCCTGTGTGTGTTCTGCATGTCTTCCCTGGAGCAGTCGTCACAGGTTTACCCATCAGGGTTGGCTGGACCACGCCACCACAGGAACCCCCAAATCTCAGTAGCTTAAAGCAACAAAGATTTGTTTCTTGCTTATGCTACAAGATTATTGAGGGTCAGCTGATGTGTCACAATCATCCTAGACAGACAGAGCTGACCCATCTGGAACACTGCCAGTTGCCATGGCAGAAGGGAGAGAGCACAGCAATTGTGCCTAGGCTCATAAAGACCTTCTCTAGGAAGTGGACTTTATCACTACTGCTCACATTTCATTGGCCAGAGCAAGCCCATCTCTAAGGGACCTGGGGAGTGCAATTCTCATGCAGAGAGAGGAACCAGTGGGCTCCTCAGTCTGCAGGGGAGACACCCGTGAGCTTCTGTGGGGCCCCAGAGGACAAAGTTTGGCACAGAGTTAGGAAGGGGGCTTTTCTAGTCCGACTTCTGCTCCTGCTCCCTGGATGGGATTGATGGCTTCCGGAACCCTGGGAGGCCCACCTATCAGGACTATTGGCATGGAAAGGAGTACACTCCTCTACCCAGGGCCTTTGCATGTGCTGTCCTCTCTGCCTGGATCTGTCTTCCCCACCCCACCTCACCCCCACACCTACCCAGTTCCTATTCACCCTCAGTATCATCATCTGAGCCTTCAGAAAGTGGTATTAGTGACATCAAAGGTCACCGATCACAGATCACCCTCACGCATAGAACAGTCACGAAAACGTCTGTGAGGATTACCAAAAGGTGACACAGAGACACGCAGTGAGCAAATGCTACTGGAAAAATGGCGCCAACAGACCTGTTCAATGCTGGGTTGCCACAACCTTCCATTTGTAAACAATGCGGTGTCCATGAAGTGCAAGAAAGCAGAGCGCAGGAAAATGAAAAAAAGAAGAAGAAGGAGGAGGAGGAGGGGGAGGAGGAGGAGGAGAAGGAGAAGGAGAAGAAGAAGAAGAAGAAGAAGAAGAAGAAGAAGTTCAATTTCACTGGGAAGCCTCCCTCACACCTGGATTTGGCCCTCCTGTTATTCTCCTTCGTGTCACCCTGTGGTCTTACTCTTCAGCACTTCTTAAAGATTATTGTTGTGTATTGATTGGTGTGATAATGTGATCTGTGCTTGTCTTGCCTGAAAGCCTGGATGCTTCCTGAGGGCTGGTTGCAAGCCTGTCTCTCTCACCTTTGTACCCCAGTGCCGGGCACAGGACCTGGTGCATCCCTGAGTCTCTCCTTAATAC
The DNA here is from genome assembly GCF_030028045.1 of Hippopotamus amphibius kiboko. Classification (NCBI taxonomy): domain Eukaryota; kingdom Metazoa; phylum Chordata; class Mammalia; order Artiodactyla; family Hippopotamidae; genus Hippopotamus; species Hippopotamus amphibius. Next base: position 131,872,013 of record NC_080187.1, on the reverse strand, counting down.
CAACTGAACACATGACTGGGACACGCACTGGGATGACTGCAGCTGGTCAGCAGGGCTGGGGGTCAACAGGAGGTTCCCCTTTGAGAACTAATTTAGGGGGAATTTCCAGGGGTCTCAAGGTCCTGTAGCTAAGGGGGAGCCAAGACAGGAAAGAATCCATGGAAAGGGGAGCAGCGTCATTTTAGCAGTCCCCCAGAAACAGAACGAGAGCCAAGCATCAGAAGCAAGTAGCACATGGGAGAGGTGATCCCTGGGGTCCTGGCAGGGGAGCGGGGGGGTGGGGGGAGGAATGAGGCAAGGATGGGGGTGGGCAGTGCATTGTCAAGTTGCCACCGAGGAGCACTCTGGGCGTGGTGAAATGCGCAAGGCTGAGTCAGCTCATCTGGGAGTGGGGAACTGGGGTATCGATACCCCAACTCCAGTTGATCATTGGTGAGAGCTGCTCTCAGGGTCTGCTGAATGGACAGCAAAGCTGGCTCTTGCAGCAAAAGAAAACCTCAGACAGAAACACAGGTGCTGGCAGTTGGGAGGAACAGGGGATATGGGCGGGTCATACGAGACATCTGCTTCACTAAGAAAGAACAAGTTCACCTTGCCCTCCCTGTGGCATCTTCCATGATGGTGAGAACTTAGGCTCTGACTCCAATGTCCTCAAAACACTTTTCAGATTTTCTGGCCCTCTAGGAGTGGGCTAGGAAGTCCTTGCAATAGTCTCAGGCTAGTCTTGTGTAGAATACGTTTATGGCTTGACCGTATCTCTACTACCCTTTCATCCATCATTCACCATTTCATTGAGTAGGCCCTCAAACATTTATTGGGTCTCTTCTGTCTGGCAGGCACTGAGCTAGAGGCTGGGGTACAAAATCAGATAAAATACAGTTTCTGCTCTGCAGTACTTTATAAGGCACTGTTCCAGTATTTGGACAAGTGCTAATGCTAAACAAGATACAGTGTTAAATAAGTTTGGAAAGCTTTACAAAGCATCACCTCTTCTTAGGTATCACGAAACACATTGACACAGTAAAGGCTTCGAGAAGGACTGCAGAAAGGAAATCTGCATAACTATCTTGCCCAGGATTTTCCAAACTTCTTTGACATTAGGACCATTTTATACCAAATCGCCTGTATTAACAATTTCTAATTTCTATTCCAAGGAACTAAAATTCCGTGAACACACTTTGAGAAAGCTGTTGGATTTCCATCCAATCCATTGAAGGTCTGAATAGAAAAAAAAAGACCGAGGAAGGGAGAATTCACTCTCATGGACTTCTAGCTGAGGCATTGCTCGTCTGCCTTTTGTTTTGGACTTGGACTGGAACTTACACCATCAGTTTCCCTGGGCCTCCAGCCTGCTAACCTCAGATCTTGGGACCTCCAGCCTCCATATTGTGGAGGAATTTATTGTAAAGAATTGCCAATTTCTTAAAATAAATCACAAGTATTGTGTACACACGTGTGTGTGTGTATATATATATGATTACATAAGTACATTCCCTATTGGTTCTGTTTCTCTGGAGAACCCTGACTAATATAGATTTTTGTACTGATTTTTGGTAGGATGATCCACAGGGCCTCATAGTTTACAGACCGCTTTGTGAATGAATAGCTATGACAGAAATCGTCACATTAATTTCCTGCTCTGGGATATAGCTACCATTTCCCTCCTTGTTGCATTGGAGTTCTTTGTTCTAGGAAGCACATAAATGGTACATTTACTAAGAACATTATTTACAAATTCCAATGGGAAAAAGTCCAAATAGTGAAAACACTGATACAGTAATTACACTTAGTTTTCAGGCTAATTTTACTGCAATTTTTTCCTTAAACTATGTTTCTTGACTTTGCCCATAATCATTATGAGTTAAGCACTTACAGGAAGTCAGCATACGGCTCTTTAATGAATCAACAGTGCATGAGAAAGACGTGTGCAGGTTGGTGTTTATTTTGAGATCAAAGGGAGAAAAATTAAGCTCAGAGATACTTGTTTTCTGGAAAAATCAGACGCTTGTGTGTTAGGGGGATGAGAATCTTCTTAATTTAACAATTTTCTCCTGACCGTCCTATTTATTCCCACCACTAATCTGAATCTGTAAGCAGAATTTAAATCTTGCCCTCCTAGCTATTTGCTACACAGTCAATTATGTACTTTTAATTAGGAGATTTCCAAACCCTTACAGCCCAACAACAGAGGGTGTGGCCTTTCCACAAAGAATGACTTTCTGTAATTCATGTCCAAGAAAAGACACAGGGACAGGAAGAAACTAAGGAGCCGTGCCTCTCTGACTTGCGGGAAAGTCAGGCTTCAAAGGTGATGAGAATTTCCTCCTAGAACTTTACAAAGATATAAGCTAACCACACAATACAGTGTGAGGCCAAAGCCTGGCGGAATACCTGTTGGTGGATCTGGTCCCTGCAATCTCTCCATGCTTCCTGGATGCCTCCTACTTCGCCTACCAAAAGGAGTTTTGCAGAAACCGGGTTGCTGCGTTACTGTCATGTGCACAATACCCCATCTAGTGGTCAACAGGACAATTGCAAAAAAGAGCTTCACAGACTGCAAGCCAAACTATTCCAAAACTGGGCATCAGACGTAAGTTAACCATGCCAATGATTTTCAGACTTTGCTGCACATTAAAAATCACCCAGGGAGCCTGTAAAAATCTGATGCACAGGCTATACCCCACACCAATTAAACCAGAATCTCTGGGATTGGGGCCCAGGCATCAGCATTCTTAAATTCCCCAGATGATTCCATGGAGAACAGTGATCCTTGCAACTGAAAGAATGCATTAAAAGGTAAGAAAACTTCCTACAGTAATTTCATATCACACATTTCATTTAAAAATATTCCATATATACAGATTTCTTATTTCTTTCTTTTTCTCTAAAATTGGGTCATTTTAAAAAATGGGATCAACATGTAGAATACCAGAGAGGTTACACAGACGTGAATCAGAGGCTTCAGTTCCAGTACCAGCTCCATCACACACCTGCTGTGTGACCTTTTGGTGTTACATCAATAAACCAGGACTGATGGGAGCACAGCCTCACTGGTCCTGATGTTTCCATGAGTAAACACATGTGAATCCCTTACAACTGACCCTACCGCATAACAAATGTTATTTAAATGTATGTTATTGAGAGTCTATAACATTACTTTACAACTTGCTTTTTCAACTTAAATACATTCTAGACATTCCATATAATCCTACACTAGGTCTAACTTGTTCTTCAATAACTGCAACAGGCCATCTGTGAACGTATGTCCTTAGAAGTTTAACATCTAGCAAATCGATTTGCTAGGTTCATGACTGTATATGTATATATGTCTTCTGATTTGTGGGTTTATTTGTGAGCCAAACCATACAGTTTTTGAAAGTTATTAGATCTGCATTTTGGAAAGTAATATCTGGTAAGGCAAACCTACCTTAACATTCTTTTTTGAAATTAAAGATTTTTATTGTCAATTCTAAAACATTTAGAATTTTTAAAATATAAGCGCTAAATGCTTTTGTATAGCTCTAGAAAAACACCATTGATATTCTGATTGGAATTAGCTTAAGGTAAATAATTCTTTGAAAATCATTGACACTTTAATGATGATTAATTCTTCCCATCCAAGGACATGCTGTGCCTCACTGCTGGTTCAAATATTGTTTTTATGTCTTAAACAAAATGTTATGGTTTTCTTCAGCGAAGTCTCATAGTTTTTGGCAAATTTTTTATAATAAAGTAAGATAATGCCCATAAAGCACTTAGCCCAAACATCCAGCGTATAGTAATTATTTAAAATGTTATTTTTATTATCTTTACTTATCCTCATTAAATAAAATCATAGAAAAGACAAGACTTTAAACACTCCTTACTGATGAACTCAATTGGATCCTCAATCCCTCTAAAAATGTCAATTGTCTCCAAAATTGATCTACAGACTCAATGAAATCTCAGTAAAAATTCCAGATTTTGTGTGTGTGAGTGTGTAGGTCTATGTGTGTGTGTAAATTCACAAGTCAACTGTAAAATTTATACAGCAATAAAACGTGCCAAAAATAGCCAAGCTAATCTGGAAGAAAAAGAACAAAATAGAGGACTTACATGATAGCATTATCAAGCCTAGTTATAAAGCTCAATCATTAAGACAATGTGGCATTGGAACCAGATTAGACAGGTGATCAGTGAAACAGAATAGAGAGTCTAGAAACATACACACATGCTCAATTTGTGACAAGAATGACACTTTTGTCATCATAGCAGTGGGAAAAGATGATCTTTTCAATAAATAGTGCTGGGTCAATTGGAAATCAATATGGGTGAAATTTATGCTGATCTCTATAAACACTCTACACAAAAAATCAATTCGAGATGGACTGTGGATCTAAATGTGAAAGGTAAAACAACAAAGCATGTGAAAGATATATAGGAGACTACCTTCATGATTTTGGGATACGCAAAGATTTCTTACACAGGACACAAAAACATAAAACCTAAAGTAAAAGATTGATAAATTGACCTATATTTAGATTAAGAACTTCTGTTCATCGAAGGACACTGTTGGTTCAAAATAAGAAACTCAATCAATGTAATATACCATATTAATGGAAACAAAAATAAAACAACATGGTCATCTCAACAGATGCAGAGAAAACATCTGAAAAACTCTGACACCTTTCATAATAAAAATACTCAAAAAATCAGAAAAAGAAGGGAACTGCCTCAGTCTCATAAAGGGCTTTTATGAAAACCCCACAGCTATCATTATGCTTAATGTAGAAAGACCTAATGGTGAAATGCTACGATCAGGAACAAGCCAAGAATGTCTACTCTCACTGCTTCTATTCAACATTGTTCTGGAGGTTCTAGCCAGGGCAATTAGGAAGATAGTAAAATAAAATGCACCCAGGTTGGAAAGGAAGAAGTAAAACTATCTTTTTTTTGCAGATGACATGGCCTTGTATATAGAAAACCTTAAGGAATCCATACCAAAGAAACTTCCTAGAGATAATAAATGAGTTCAGCAAGGCCACAGGATATAAGATCAGCATATATAACTCAGTGTATTTCTATATACTAGCAATGACCGATCTATAAATGAAATTAGGAAAAAAAGTACACTTACAATAACATCACAGGGAATAATATACTTGGGATTAAATTTAACAAAAGCGATGCAAGATTTGTATACTGAAAACTATAAAATGTCGTTGAAAGACACGAAAGAAGACCTAAATAAATGGAAAGACATCCCATGTTCATGGATTGGAATACCTGATATTGTTAAGATGTCAATACTCCTCAAATTGATCAACAGATTCAACACAATCGCTATCAAAATCCTAGCTGCTTTTTTTTTTGCAGCAATTGATAAGCTGATCAAAAAATTTATATAGAAATGCAAGGGACCCAGGATAGCCTGAGCAGTCTTGCAAAAGAAGAACAAAGTTGGAAGATGCACAATTCCTGATTTCAAAACTTACTACAAAGCTACAGCAATCAGGACAATGTGGTACTCCATAAGATAGCTATACAGATCAATGAAATATAATTAAGTCCAGAAATAAATCCTCACTTTTTTTTTTTGTCAATTGATTTTGACAAGGATTCCAAGACAATTCAGTGGAAGAAATAATAGTCTTTTCAACAAATAGTGAGGGCTCAACTGAATATCCACAGGCAAAGGAATGAAATTGGATCCCTACCCTATACCATACCCCCCAAATTCACGCAAAATTGATCAGAGACCAAGGCTAAAACTATTAAACTCTTAGGAGAAAACACCTTTATGACCTTGGATTAGGCAATATTTTCCTAGATATGACACCAAAACACAAGCAACCAAAGAAAAAAATAGATAAATTAGACTTCATCAAAATTGTAAAAATTTTGTGCTTCAAAGGATGCTATCAAGAACGTGAGAAGACAACCCACTGAATGGGAGAAAATATTTGCAAATCATACACGTGATAAGGGACTTGTATCCAGAATATGTAAATAACTCTTACAACTCAATGAAAAAACACCTCAGTTTAAAAATGGGCAAAGGTTTTGAATAAATTCTTATAGAAGATATGCAAATGGCCAATAAGCACATGAAAAGACAGTAAACATTTTTAGTCATTAAGAAAATGCTAATCAAAACCACAAGGAAATACCACCTCATATCCTCTAATGACATAGCCGAAAAGACAGGCAAGAAGCAAGTGTTGGCAAGAATGTGCAGAGATTGGAACCCTCGTATCTTGCCAATGAGGATGTAAAATAGTGAGACTGTTTTTGAGAAGTTTGGCCATCCCTCAAAAAGTTAAGCACCCAGTTACCATATGACTCAGCAGTTCCACTCCCACCTTTAAATTCCAAAGGATTGAAAACATTTGTTTACACAAAAACTTGTACATGAATGTTCATAGCAGCATTATTTATAATAGCCAAAACATGGTAACAACTCAAACGTCTATCTGCTGATTAACATCTGTTATAGCCATACAATGGAATAGTATGTAGTCATAGAAAGGAATAAAGCTTTTGTTTGTTTGTTTTTTATTTATTGGCTACATTGGGTCTTCGTTGCTGTGCGTGGGCTTTCTGTAGTTGTGGAGAGCAGGGGCTACTCTTCATTGCAGTGGGCAGGATTCTTTTTGCAGTGACTTCTCTTGTTGCGGAGTGCAGGCTCTAGGCTTGCGGGCTTCAGTAGTTGCGGCACATGGGCTCAGTAGTTGTGGTGCACGGGCTTAGTTGCTCCACGGCATGTGGGATCTTACCGGCTCAGGGATCGAATCCGTGTCCCTTGCCTTGGCAGGCAGATTCTTAACCACTGCGCCAGCAGGGAAGTCCAGGAACAAAGTGTCGACACATGCTATAACATTGATGAACTTGAAAACATTATGCAAAGAGACAGAAGTCAGACACAAAAGAATACATATTGTATAATTCTATTTCTACAAAGTGCTCAGAATAGGCAAAGCTAGAGACAAAAAGCAGATTAGTGGTTGCTAAGGATAGGAGTAGAGAATGCAAAGTGACAGCTAGTGGTGATGGGGTTTTTTTGGGAGATGATGAAAATGTTCTGGAGTTAGATAGTGGATGTACAACAAAATACTAATGACCACTGAATTGTATGCTTTAAGTAGGTATACTTTATGGAATGTGAATCATATCTCAATTTTAAAAACACATCATTAAGAAAAAGAAGAGGCAAGACTCAGAGTGGGAGAAGAGATTTGCAATACATATAACCAGAGAGGTATGACCACAGATACAAGAGAGGATTTGTGCCTGGAATATATAAAAAGTGAATCGATGAGCGAAAGACACACAACCCCATGGAAAAATGGGCAGAAGATGTGAACAGACATGTCACAAAAGAGTAGCTAATATGCAAAAGTGCTCAACCTCATCCGTAACCAGGACAATGTAAAACCCTAACACTACTCCCAGTGCCAACCCTAAACCCTAACTCGTTACAGTGGCTACAATCTAAAATACTGAAAATCTCCTGGGATAGTACCTTTTTCATAGTCCCTAAAGGGAACCACAGCTCTGACTTCTAACCCCATAGCCAGTTTTGTTTGGTTTTGATTGTATATTCTTTGGAGTCTGGCTTCTTTCACTCAACCTGGTGTTTGTGAAAGTAATCCCTGCTGCTGCAGGTAGCAACAGGTCACTCGTTTCGGTTGCTGTGTTGTATGACATGGTATGAATAGATCACAGTTTACTTACTCATTATTTCTGTTGCTGAGCCCTTGGGTTGTCTCCAGGTCTGGGCTGTTGTGTTGAATGAAGGAAGTCAGATATACAAGAAGGTGTATTGTGTGATTCCATTCTAATGGCTGCAGCAGTCTATGGCTTTAAAAGGAGAAGGGAGTGCCTGGGAGGGGAGGGGAGGAAGGCTCTGCGTGCTGGCTGTCTTCTATTTCCTCCCAGTGTGTTCACTTTGTGAGAACGTGAGGATTTGTGCTCTTCCACACTTCAATGAAAATCTGCTTCGGAAACTCAGAACTTATTTAGAACCAAAGTGAGCAGTATATTTGTTTTGCTGTCCACAAGCTACTAAAGCCACTTTATGAAGACAGGCCAGCTGCAGCTCCTCCAGACAGAGGCCAGCCCCAGGGGCATAGGTCTTGGGTATTTACAGGCTTGAGTTTTCCTGCTAGGCTGCCATGCCATGTTAGTTCCTGGACATCCTATGTTTCCTTGATTCACCAGCTACGTACAGTACTTCTTTGGATCTTCACTCCACCCTCAAAGTTGGTGGTGGTGGTTTTTCCACCCTTGACTATAAGTACTAGGAGTTGATATGGCAGTTGGATGGCAGTAGAATGCAGTCATTCTTTTATGGACTTCCTTTACTGTAAGTAAAGTAAGTTATTAGCAGTGACGGACAATTGGGTGAAATAATCATAAGAAAAGTATTTTTTAATTGCTCCCAACTCTGTTATATGATATAAAACAAAGATATCTGTTCCATTGTAAATGCTGGATAAATCCAAATGAAAAGCCACATGCTAGTATTCTTTCAATGGTCCCTAAAGAATGGTGTTGGTGGAGCATCTCAGAAGAACTAATGGCTTTACACATGGACTTTCCTCTGTTTGCATCTTCTCTTGGCTTTCTATAACTTGGGTGTTAGTTACACATCCTGGATTTTCGTTTATTAGAATACGTCTTTTCAAGCAGTGCGCTGGAAATATGACATGTATACTGATTTTTATCTCATTGTCATCTATGTGTTTCTAAATTCACTGCCTTTCAGAAGAGAAGACGGCTGCCTGGAATTTGATATTTAGTTGATATTTAATAATATCAACTAAATTGGTATTTCATAAGACAAAACCTCTAATTTGAAAAGATACATGCACCCGAATATTCATAACAGCACTATTTACAATAGCCAAGACATGGGAGCAAACTAAGTGTCCATCAACAGATATGGTATATATGTGTGTGTATATATATATATAAAAAAATATATAATGGAATATTACTCAGCCATAAAAAAGAATGAAATATTGCAATATGCAGCAACATGGATAGACCTAGAGATTATCGTACTGAATGAAGTCCAAGAAAGACAAATATTATATGATATCACTTGTATGTGGAATCTAAAAAATAATACAAATGGGACTTCCCTGGTGGCTAAGAATCCCTGGTGGTGCAGTGGTTAAGAATCTGCTTGCCAATGCAGGAGACATGGATTTGATCCCTGAGCTGGGAAGATCCCACAAGTCGTGGAGCAGCTAAGCCCATGTGCCACAACTACTGAGCCTGTGCTCTAGAGCCCGTGAACCACAACTACCGAGCTCATGTGCCACAACTACTGAAGCCCGTGTGCCTAGAGCCCATGCTCTGTAACAAGAGGAGCCACCCCAATGAGAAGCCCGTGCACCGCAACAAAGAATAACCCCTGCTCGCCATAACCAGAGAAAGCTGGAGCATAGCAACAAAGACCCAATGCAGCCAATAAATAAATAAATAACTTCATAAAAAAATAACACCAGTGAATCTATTTACAAAACAGAAACAGGCTTACAGACATAGAAAACAAACTTATGGTTACCAAAGGGAAAAGGGGGAGGGATAAATTAGGAGTATGGGATTAACAGATACACACCACTATATATAAAATAAACAACATGGATTTATTGTATAGCACGGGGAACTATATTCAATATCTTGCAATAACCTATAATGGAAAAGATTCTGAAAAATATGTGTGTGTGTATATATATATATATATATATATAAACTGAGTCACTTTGCTGTACACCAGAAACTAACACAATATTGTAAATCAACTTCAATTTTTAAAAACTGGTATTTCATAGTAAAACCAAGATTCTCTAGTGAGAGTGTACATTTTAAAAAACTATATCCTACAATATTTTTAATCCCAAAATGACTCCAGTTCCTTGAGGCCCTCTTGCATCTCTCCCTGCCAGATTGTTTCCCCCACTTCTGTCTGCACTGACCCCTGACCACCCACAGGCTCACCCCCTCCCCACCCCACCCCCATCATGACACCAAGAAGATGACTCCCAGTATCCTGTCAGGTTGGCACTGCTGCCTGCGGGCATTGGAAGCCATCTTGGACCGCATGGTGTCCAATGGCCAAGCATCTGGGATGCACAGACCCCCAGCTTAGCAATATTAGCTCTCTCTTGCCCTTCTAGAAAACTCCCCATGTGTTTGAGTAACTGGACCTTTTCCTTAGGTATCCACATCTCAGCTTTTCCGCACTTCTCACTCCTGGGATTTGAGAGAGAATGGAATGGCAAATCCTGGTAAGCTTGCTCCTTGCCCTGCACACAAGGCCAGCCTCACACTTGATGACCACGCTTTGTTTTGCTGAGTTCAGACAGAGCCCATGGCGAGGGCTGTCCATGATGGATTCGCACAATGGCTGCCAAAATTGGGGAAAAGAAAAAAAAGGGAGCCTCAACAAGGCACAAAGTACATACGTCTTTATCAGCACTGGAGGAGCCAGTTTGAAACTACAGCCCTGAGTTGAGCTGTGCCGATTTCCTGGGCTCCCTGATCCTCTGGCATAATATCGCTAAAGGTTCAGCTCTTAATCTACAAACTCAGGTGTGCAGGAAAGGTAACTTCCTCTATTTTCTATAAAGTCATCTTGAGCCTTTTTCATGGTAGATATGCAATCTCATCAGTCTGGAGAGGTCCTGAAGCTCTTTCTAGCATTGCATCTGTATTTCAGGGGGCTTACGTGGTGCCCGAGAGTTGGGGGTAAGGCATGGCATGTGGTGAGGTGAGACTGCGTGGAAGAAGCCATAGAGGGAGACCCTTTCAGGGGGTCTGTCTGTTCTGTCACAGGTTGACCCAGGACGTGCTACTTCCTCCCTGAGCTCTTCAAGTTCAGCTTTCTTTCTCTCTTCTTCCTGCCATCCTTAGACATACAGGAAACATATAGGACTGTCTGTGACCCTTTCTGTCTAGATTCACTGCATGATCATATTTTTCCTCTGGAATCTTGTCACTTTTCCAGGCCAGTCCTCTGTCCTTCCAGATGCCCCAACCTCCCTGGCAGAACCCAGGGGATTAGGGCACAGAAGCCCTTCTTTGGGAACCACCACCCTACTCCTGGCTTTCTCAGCGACTCTTCTAATACACTAAGTATGGGGTATCTTTTCTAGTCTGAGCGCTGAGGGTGGAAGGCAAAACCTTGTGTTCTTCCTCCTGGAGAGTTCTCCCAGATCCTCTGCTTATACCACGGCTTCCTGTGTAACCCCTGAGACCATTAGAAAAGCTAAGGCCAACACCTGAATCCTTGCTTTTCTTCACTTTCTACGGAGTCATGCCTTCCCTGAGCCTAGTGGGTGGAATGCGGGAGGGGAGTTTGGTTGTTACTGCAGATATTATCTACGCCCTTCCCCAGGATCCACCCTGAGGTTTTGTGCCTCATGTCCAACCAAGCCCCAGATAATGACCAAGGCTCCTCCTGACCCCACAGCCATGTCTGCCCACCCTCCTAACATTGTGCCCTGTTTTACACAGTTCAGCATGGCTCACTTCTGAGTCTATACGCTATTTTGGGTTATCTTTGCTCCACGGCCCTCACTAACTTGGTAAGTGAAGACGTGACTCTCTTTGGATCTGCTGCCCATCACGGACATCGCTGTGCCAAACGTCAAGAGGGTTCCAGTGGAAAAGCATATTTAGAACCCAAGACATCGCCTTGTACTTATTACCCAGTGAATCACTCTGACCCATCGGATCACACTGAGCAAGTTGTTAAAAACTCCATGGCTCAGTCTGTTGCTGCAAAATGTCAATGACATTTTCTTCCTCTATTCCTGATAGGTACATTGTTAGAATAAGTAAAGTACTGTGCTACCATCACCAGTACAACAACAGTCTACTGAACACAAGACCCTTTCGTATCTATTATCACATCTATCCTGAGACTCGGTTACAGAAAAATTAAATCTCATGCTGTGTGCAAATATAAGGGGGTGAAATTGCTTTTTAATACACTGAAAATACCCAGGTTCTTTTATCTTTCAGAATCCCATTCCCTAGTATTTCCATTTTGATAGGCTTTTCTGTTATTCATTCCCCAAACATGTCTTTATTCCGTTAACAAAGGAAAAACTCATACAGGGCAGCAAAAACGTGTTCAGCTTGCACGTGGTCTACGATTTTGAAAGAGATCGGTTGAGAGGAGCAAGGAATCGGTTTGGGTGGTCTTGGTGAAGCAGCCAGATTTGCCTGAATCCATAGTAGGTTTGCAGTCCAGTCAAAGCACCCGTGGGATCTTAAGTCCCACGAAAAATTTGACCAGCATGTTGGGCATCCCATCATCTTCTCCCTCTGGCCTCTCAACTCTTATTTTTCGTCCAACCCTCTGCTTTATTTGGTAGCAATACCAAAAGGTCCCAAAATTCCCATCCACTTAAGACCATTTAGATCTTTTTGATCCAAAAGGCAATCAATAAGTTCAAAACGGGGTTTCTCTAATTGCCAATGTTATTTAAATAAGAAAATACTGCAATGATATTCTGTTTGGTGAAGCAGATACTTTCAGAGGAACACACTTTTATTCTGCCAGGATCATCTCCCACCCGTCTATGCCTCTTTTCCTCATTTCATTTTCCCATTTACTTACGTCCTTTCAATAAATCTATTTTGATGATCTCCAGAAGGTACCAAATCTAGAGGTGCATGAATGAGTAACGTAGACCTCTCCCTGTGCTTTATCAGAGTCAGGCATTCTCTTTTCCCTCCTGGCCACTTTTTACACTCTTCCCAAACTCATTACTGCACTTACTGACCCAGATTCCTGAGGCCATCGGCTATTTGTTTTCATCTGGGGGTCTACCTAGGCTCACGCCCACTGCCAGAGGAGACACCTTCTTCCTTTATGAACCTTCCACACTCTTAATTTCCTTCCCATCCCCCTGTTTATCACGGGACCGTGGTCTCCTTTTAAACAGAAAGTCACCTCCTGTCATTCGCTGTCCTGTCAAAAGTCTTTTCTTCACCCAGGCTGATGTGGCAGCCCCACTGTCCTTCCGTCCCTCCGTGCCACCTTCCGCTGCTTCTCTGGAGGTGACTTAGCATGCTGCAGGCTCCCTTCTCGTCGCCGGCCGCCCTGTCTTAGGCTCCCCGCCTGGGATTTCTCTGGGCCCTTAGCTGCCTGGGAATATCTGTGCCAGTACCGCTGCTCACAATTTCTCAAGACGCAGCTGGAGCAAAACAAAGCACGCCTGCACCTCATTCTTATTCACCACCAAAGAGATGTAAATGTTGTGAAGTGAAGAACATTTGCATCATTCCAATCACCTAATTTATCTGTATTTCCACCTCCATTTGTGAAATAAAGGGTTCAGTGAAGCAAAATCAACAAAGCTTCGGGAACACTTACAAACACAAATAAAATAAATATTGTTACTCCAAAATATATTTTGACAGATTTTGTATTCTCTCTTTGTGGATTCTGGCTGGGGGTTGGAGGGGGAAGACTGACAATTGTTATAAATCAGACTTTCCCGAAAAGTGATAAATATATTTCAGGGACTTCAGGCTTATATGATTTTAGAGCCAGAAATGGTCCGTATTGGTTATGTTGGCTGTGTCACAAATGATCTCAAATCAACAAATATTTATTCTCTCACAGTCTCAGAGGGTCAGGCGTTAGGGAGTGGCTTAGTTGGGTGGTTCTGGCTTGAGGTCTCTCATGAGGTCCAGTCAAGCCGCAATCATCTCAAGGATGACTTCCAAGCTCACCCACACAGTTGTTTCTTGAAGGCTGCTGGTCTGAGACTTGAGTTCCTCACTGCCTCTGCTTCTCCAAAGGGCTGCACAGGACGTGGCATCAGACTTCCGCCAGAGGGAGTGATCCAAGGGAAAGAAAGAGTGACAAAGAAGGAAGCTGCAGTGTCTTTTAAAACCCACTCTCCCAGGCACAGTGAGGGAGGCAATGACAGGAGATGGGGACATTGGGGCCACCTCGGAGGCCGGTTGCCACAGGACCTCAGAGATAACACAGTCTGGGTCCCTCGGGTATGGCTAAGAAAGCTGCGACCCAGAGAGGTGAGGTGAGCTGGCCAAGATCAAACCAAGACTTGAACCTGGGCTTTCCATATTTTAGGACGTGTCAAGTTAGCAGCTACTTATTTTACTTATTAGGTGTTTGCCAAAAGCAAGACAGGGCCAGGCAGCGTGGAGATTCCAGGGTGAAGAATACAACTGGGGTCCCTGCTCAGGAGGTCACAGGGGTGGTGAGGAGCCGGGTGTACCCTGAATGCGATTTTCCAGGAGAAGGGAGCACATTTCCTCAGAGACTTACAACTGATGACAGCAAGAGTTCAAGAGAAGGCCTGCCTCCCACAGGCATCGTGGCGGGGGCTTGTGGTTGTGGGAACATTTGAGTTGGGCCTTGAAGTCGATCTTTGACAACATGATGAATAAGAGGCCTAGGCTCAGGGTCCAGAATGTGACCCCGCTAGCTCTGAATCTAACTCTTTGAGGTTCAGACACAGCAGTATTAGTCAAAGCTTTGCCCTCTGAATCACTTCTTGGCTACTGATGATTAAACTTTGGGGCTGTCTGCAAGAGGACTCTGGCAGTTTTTCTGAGAGCTTCACTTGCCTTAGTTGCCACTGCTGTTTTTACTGGTGGAGCCGATACTTTATAATCAAAAAATAGAGCAGCTTCTTCTTTTTTCCCCTTCCATGCCCCTCCTCCTGCCCCTTGCAGCCGCCACACATGCCAACTGCCCTAAAGCAGCTTCTTGACTATCTGTATCTTCAAAACAATCCCCAAATTCAGTGGGTAAAAATTTAAGTACAGTTGGTAAGCCGATGTCTGCTCATTTTGGAAAATCATCCTTGCCCACTGATTTACCTGCCTTTGAGTTGATTTCTGCGATTAACTACTGAGGAGGTGGTAGGAGGGTGACTTCGGGTGGACTGGGGTTGAGGGCTGTGTTTCCCTGACGTGCACTAGGAACCTTCAAGAAGGGGGGGGCAGAGGAATGATCAGCAGAGGTCGGTTACAATATGTGTCCATATCTGATCCGTTATCCATCGCATTTAGAAAACCATGTGTTGATGAATGCCAGGCTAATGTTATTGATTAAAATGGCAGATGGCATCATTTAGATGAGGAGTTTTGAAGTTATTCGTTAAGACATTGATGAGTCATAACCTTAAATTTGTAGATCCAAATTGGCATTTAAAAAAAAAGATAAAAATACTGAGGGAATAAGTAATAATCTGTAGTACTTTTGTTTCTGTGACTTGGATATGTGTCCAATGTAAACTATACTTCCTTTTCATTGTGGCCACTGCCAAAACAGTTTGAAAACCACTGATGGATAACAATTTTGCTCAATATGAGAGGAGAGAAAGGTAGCCAAATCCAACCAATCACATTGGATCATCTGCTAAAACCCAACAGTATTCACCATAGGGAACATACCATGGCGAAAGGGGAAATGATCTTAGGGAGAAGTGGATGAAAGCATGGAAAATCTTACCAGTTACATGTTTTTTAAAAACTATTTGAGAAACAGCAAATATTTCAAATGGGTGATATATTTGCTTGGTATAAAGGTCTTTTTTAGAAAGAACTTTATTGAGGGGTACTTGACATTCAATAAGTTTCACTAATTTTAAGTGTACAGTTCAAGGAATTTTGACAAAAGTGTATGGTCATGTTACCGCCCCCAAAGTCAAGATATGGAATAGTTCTACTACCCCCAACAAGTTCCCTTATTCCCCTGTTTTCAGTCTAATCCCCTCCCACCACCCCAGCCTCTGGGGTGCAACAAGGAAGCCAAGGTGTCTGGAGCAGAAGCACAAGGGAGAGGAGGTCAATATGTCTTAGGTGTCTACGTCTGGTAGTGCCCTGGAGGCCACAGGAGGTCAAGGACTAGGATTTACTCCGTGAAATGGAACCGTGTGGGAGGCTTTTGAGCAGAGGAGTGATCTGACTCGGGCTTTAAAAAGACTATGGAGAAACTACTTTACATGTATGCTAAGGTTGAACAAATAAGTGAATATACAGTAGAGAATGAAACCCAGGCTTCTCACTGTCAGAGAAAGAAGTTACAGATAAGCAAACGGAGAAGGGAGGCTAGGATGAACCTTGTGGGTGGGATCTGGAGGCATTCGTATGCACTCATGTTGTGGGTAGATAGAAAAATAAATGTAGATATGTGTGTACATACGATGTGTGTGTGTGTGTGTGTGTGTGTGTGTGTGTTGCCATCTTAACAATATGAAATCTTCTAATCCATGAACATGGGATGCCTTTCCAATTCTTAAGGTCTTCTTTATAACTTGTTTCAATAGTATTTTGTAGTTTTCAGGGTGCAAGGCTTGCACTTCTTTCATTAACTTTATTCCTAGGTATTTATTCTTTTTGATGTCACTGTAAATGGAGTTGTTTTCTTAATTTCATTTTTGGGTTGGGGAGGAGGAGTTCCCAGTGTACTGTTATGTGTGATTGCTAAGACTTTCCCCCTTGATGAATTAGGATGGATACAGGCCAGAGGGGATGCACTACTGGTGCAATAGTGTGGACTTTGGAGAGGTCTGGAGGAAAGAGTGATTAGAAAGACTGTGGAATCAGATGACTATTTGCTAAGTGCCCCTGATTCATTAAGAAAGGAAATGTTGGTCTCAGCCCTACTGCACAGCAATACAAAGCAAAGTGTGAGAGTCAGAGCCGCTACTTTGTTGTTCTTCTGCAGGTGGAAGAGAGGATGGAAGACCAGGCATGGTACTTTCTAAGGGTAAGAGAGGCAGTATTTCTGAGAAGGATGAATTCTTATACGAGGCAAGTCTTCTAAGTTGAAATCAGGTCCCTGATGGGGAAGGAGTGGGACTCAGAGACTAGGGACAGGAGTACTTGGGTACCACAGGTGAGAACCTTGGACCTCCAGATTCCCCCGGGCTTGCAGAATTGACTTCTCCCCCTTTTGGAACATAGAGCCCCCTCCTGCCTCCTGCAAGAAGACCATACAGAGGCCACAAATGGGGCAGGCACTTTCCAGGACGATGCTTGCCTTTAGGGGTTGACCAACATCTTCCTCTTGGCCCCCAGACCTGTATCTAGATTGAAACCTCAGCAAAGCCAAGTGGGGAAGTTCTGGGTTTGCACAGGCTGGACAGGAGCTACACGCTGAAGGTGCTAGAGGGCCTGGCTACCAGCAGTGGCTGGAGCAGTGGGCCTCGGTGGGTCCTGAGGGGGCTGGGTCAAGGAATCTGTTGGTGCGGGGTACTCTCCTGTGACAGAGTCCTGGGTGACTGTGCTGGTATGCTGCTGGGCCAGCCCATATTAAACGATATAGAGATGCCAGAACTTCTTTGGCAAACCATGGAGGAAGGAAACAAAAGATTCGAGAAGTGGGCATAAGACAGAAACCCACCTGGCTGCCCATGTTCCCTGGGAGGCCATGAGGACATGCCACCTACCAACTTGATAAGGCACCCACAGGTGAGGGGGTGAGGCATTGCTGAGAAGCTTTGTGGTGGCTTCTTCTGCAGGAGGAGGGGCTGGCGGTAGATGGGGGCCCCTCTGGGGGACGATAAGGCAGCCGTGGTTCTCAAACTTTAGTGGGCATTAAACTCAACCAGAGGGCTTGTCAGAAGCCAGAGATCTCGATTTAGTAGGTTTGGGTTTGGGGCATGTAGATTTCCAAAAATTTCCTAGGTCATGCTGCTGGCACTAGTTCGAGTACCACTGATGCAGTGGTGAGAACCAAGGGATGCGGGCCTAGCAGAGGGCAGGTGGCAGCCTGCAGGTATCAGGGACAAGACAAGTATAATTACTGTGATTAGCAGCCACTGTGGAATGGTAACCTGGGGTAAGAGAGATGACCTAAGGGATCTACAGAGATGACTCACAGAACATGCTGTTCTTGTGGAAAGACAAATGGGGCTGCCAACATAAACATCGTGAATAAACACATAATAGTGGTAGGTCATTGCCTGATTTCCAGGCCTGAGTCAGTTCTCAGACCCAGATCCCACTGACAGAAGGCAGGACTTGACCACCTCCATGATGAGTAAGTACAGATGTGATCTCCAGGGCCTCTCCCAAAGGGAGGGGAGCCATTTACACTGGGGAAAAGGGAATAGCCATTTCTTTCCAGAGCAGCTGGGTACCCATGATCAGGGTCAAATTAATGTTGACACTTAGGGACGCAAAGCATTGTCCTGACTCTCCTATAAAAGCAGGGACAGATCAGGGTCATGTCCTAAACAGAGCCCTGGCCCAAGACTCAGTGGGTTCAGAAGAGCAATCTAGGGCTGAGTTACACATTTGAGGGTCATTGCTATATGGCTGGTATTCGAAGCCACAAGATTGGAGAAGCCAAGTGAAGAGAGAGGAGTCTTGCTGAGTGACTGGGGATTAGCAGAGAAAAGAGGAAACACATTTGAGGCAGAATTGAGGAAAGACAGCATCCCCCCGAAGCCTCCTGTACGGCCCGGACCCCAAGTCCACGAGGAAAGGGGCTGTATCTCCTTCTGCTCTGTGTTCCCAGGGTCCAGCCCTGCCCCTGGCACAGAGGAGGGACTCAATAACTGGTTCTGAATTATGCCACCATGGCGACAACTGATGAACGCCATGGAAAATGTGCTCAGGTCAGTAACAGCAAACATGCTGTTCTTTGTTGGAAGATTTTTCTTTTTTTAGTTCTTAAGATGAAATGTGAGTCCTGTTCTTGTTGGGAAGATGAACCAGGGGATGCCTCTTTGCCACTTGGGCCCTTCCCAAGTTCATTTGTAATGTAGTGTATATGTCATGACTTTCCAAATTAAGACAGGGAGGTTGTGCAGGTTAAGTTACTACACAGTTTTTTTTCATATGACAAATGCTATTTTTGCACCTTTAAAAGAGGCAGCCTCTACCCCAACAATCCCTGTTGTGCTCCTATGAAACAGTGATAAACAAATGATCCGCCCTCTCAAAATAGCCGTGACAGAGTGGGGATAGCTCTGGGCTGCAAGCAAGAGTGGCTGGATTCTGTTTTTCAAATGAGGTAGGGCATAAAGACGCCGGTCCTGAAGGCCTTATATTCTCTTCTTCCTTAGTTCTCACCGTGAAGGAGGGTTATCCTACCTCTACCAACAAGGAAACTGGCTGGGAAGGTTCAAAGACGAGCCAGGCCTGCCCTCCTGCTCGCTAGCCCCGCCTCCCGGGGGACCCCACTGAGCTGCCTGTCGTCTGCACCAGTCCCCAGCGTCCTGAGTATCTCCTCCAGCGTTCCTGAGCCTCTGTGTGCTTCCTGAACTTCGGGACGTCACCTATGAGGAGGACCAACATTTCCGGGGTGCTGTGCCCCAGGCACTGCGTGACGAGCTTCACACAGTACAACTGGCCGTGTGGGCAGTGGCTGAGGCTGGGGCCCAAATCCTGCCACTGGTTACTCACCTGGCCTTGGCCAAGCTGGCCACACGGTGCCTCCTTTTCCTCATCACTAAAACAGAGCTTCTAGTACCTACTTCCTAGGTGGCTGTGCTGATGATGCGAGTTAACCTACGTGAAGAGCTCCGAGCAGTGCCTGGCACATGGTAAGGGCACTGCGAGAACGCGCTCTGGCTGTCCAGCCCAGCGTTCTCCGTGTGCCAGTCTGTCTTCATTGCTACTTGGATAAGGACATGGCTCAGAGGGGTTGTGGCCATGGCCACGCTGGTGGTAGGCGCCAGGGCCCAAAGCAGCCATGTCCACTCTGGGCCCCCGTGCCCAGCGCAGACCTTCCAGCCAGCCCTTGCATTTCCCTCCTCCACTTGCTTCATCTGCTACTTGGCTAAACCTACAGGGTGGCAGGTGTGTCTCCCAGATCACAAACTTGGGTGTGTAGGGAATCACGGCAGCTTTGTTTTATCTATATGTCAACCTATTTTCTATTTAGGGCCCCAAGTTCCACCAGGATGATGGAAACTCAATCTCCACCAGTTTAAGGCTCTAAGCTTCCTTGGGGCTGCACTAGAAGACTTACACAGAGCCAAGGCACAGGACCTGGACCTTATGTCTTCTGTCTGTGCTGGCGTCCACTAACCTTCCACTCCACTCCATAGAGCCTGTGGTCTTCATCCACATAGGGCAGAGGCTGGGACAGTGGGGCCCCATGGACAGTCGAGTGGGGGGTCCACTGTATAAATGTGCCTGAATGAGTAGGACTGAAATCCAGCCTGTGCTGTACTTGCTAAGCTGTGGGTATAGGTGCAGGGCTACTTCCTACCAAGGAATCACCCAGAAGCTAGGCCATGCACCTATGGGCTCCTTCATCTACCTTTTTCTAATTTGCACGGAGGCATCTAAGAGCTGGCTGTGGCCCTGCTGGCGTCACCCCACCCCTGTCTGAGTGGCTCCCTCAGGTCCTCTGCCACTTCCGAGTGGTGCTTGGGCTCCTGGCCTCACTCAGGCTGGGGGTGGGCACCTCAGAAAGGCTCTCCTGGCCTAGGCTGCAGCCCTTCCCCTCAGGCCTGCTAGCTCCCCAAGGGTGCACCAGGGAAGCCGGCACAAAGGCCCCTGCTCCTGGAGCCACAATGTAGCTGGGGTTTTGCTGTCTCCTCGGGGCTCTACCCGGGAAGGAAAACAAGGCTCCCTTCTCCAGAGCCTCTCCAGGAACTACTGTGCTTTCATCACTCCCCTTCATCACTCTCCCCCAACCCCTATCTGAGGGAATCTTTTATCTCCCAGGAAATCCAAATCTCCCCAGCCTCCTGCTCTGCCGGCCCTCAGGATTTTCTCCCCAACATTTTGTCTAGCCAGAAGTCCTCTCTGAGCCTTTAAAACCCTCATTTTTAAGAGCAAAGTCAGGAATATCTTTCTGATCTGGCTTTCTGCCTGCCTCCCCTTATACAATGGATGGGGCGGAGGGCGGAGATATCCATTAATTGTTCCACCGCTCTTGGGAGGCCCGTGGCCCATAGGCCACGCGGCTCCAGGTTCTCCAAGCAGAGAAAAAACCAACTATTCCCATTTCCCTAGCCCAGCCCAGCCCAGCTGATGAAAAATGCCGGTGCCTCCAGCCCAGCGCAATTCTCCTGCTTCTGGGGCTTCCGGTGAAACTGCGCGCGCGCCGGCTCTGCGCCCTTCCGCAGCGCCTGGTGCGCAGGGTGGACCAGGGGACCCTTTGCCCGTCGCGGCCCTGGAGACCTTCTGCGCGCTCCATCCTCAGGCAGCGCCCCCTGCCGGGAGGTCGGGACTATTCTCGCTCTCTTTTCGGGGCTCGCGGACAGAGAACTGCGCATCCTCAGGCCCTTCACTTGCACGGCTGACAAGCTTCTAATTAGCCTCCTGAAATCAGTAAGTGGGGCTAAAATGTCACGTTCTTCTCTCCGATTCCCTGATATTCCTGAGTTCTGTTTTCTTTGGGAATTGGTAACAGGTGAGATAGGTAGTCCTGGAGGTGTTTAGCCTGTCAGAGGGGGCTGTGGTTAAAAGAAAAATCTAAACCACTGTTTTCCCACAGTGGGGAGCAATGTCTTCTACATTGGGCCAATTCTAGAAAAAAATATTTACGGGCAATTTTATTTATTTATTTATTTATTTATTTATTTATCTATTAAATTGGTATTGGTAAAAATTTTTTTAAATTATTTTTTTGGGGTACACCAAGTTCAATCATCTGTTTTTATACACATAAAAATATGGAACGCTTCACGAATTTGCATGTCATCCTTGCGCAGGGGCCATGCTAATCTTCTCTGTATCGTTCGAATTTTAGTATATGTGCTGCCGAAGCGAGCACTACGGGCAATTTTAGAACTTCAAAGTAAAAGTGATTTTATTTCATCACACACATGCATATATATATACACATATACATATATACTCATTCTTACAGCTTAGATTACCCTCTGTATTGAGTAGAAGAATGTCGATATGTCAATAATAAAACTAAGACTGCAGGACTTTTTTTTTTTTTTTTTTGGCCTTAAGCTATTAATATAAAAGTGTACTTGTTAATATGGTAACAGCATTGGGACAATTTTAGACTTTTGTTACAAATAATAATAAAATATACAATCCTTCTCAAATTCCATATAGCAGAATGATTCCTGCAGAATGTTTTCATTGATTTTTGCAGAACTCTGGTGTCCCTCATCAATCTGTGATTGTAACTGACAAACAAGTGTAGCATGACATGAATGTTGGTTGATATTTTTGTTTACCTCAACAAGAAAGACAAAAGTGAAACAACTAGGAAACTTCATTCTCCACAGGAAGCAACTTCTTTGGTAGCTCGCATAATAGTTTTGAAACACTGGAAAGATATTTCCTCAAATTTTTGTGCTATTTGAAATTCAGTAGCCACAGACACAACACACTATTTCATCTGCATTATTAACCTTGTTCTCCATTACTTCTTTCGGTCTAGACAATCAACAGAATAATAAATCAAGTTGACAGTTAACAAACCATTTACTGATTTCTGCAGTCTGAATACTCAAGCTACCAACATGAAGTCAGCGAACCCGGAATTGGGTAGAGACACTCAGTAGCGCAGGTTACATAGCATCCCTACAGGGATACCAGACATCCAAAACTTCAAGAACAGATAATAGTAAAATGTAGTAAAATGATTAGGAAGTGATATTCTTTATTTCTTTTGTTTTTTTATAATTAATAGTAAATGTATATAATTTAATTTTTAATAACGGCTGGCTGTTATTATTTCTAAGAATAGCTTTTAACAAGTGGCTCACAAAATTCCCGATAACTTAACAACTGGCTCTCACAAACCATTAGGATCTGGCCCCAGGACACCACTGTCAGGCCCCAGTGACTTCTGGGTTCCACAGGGATAGACAGTGGCAGGAGATGGGACAGCAGGAAGAGCGAAGGGTTGGGTTTTCCTTCTCCCGCCTGGGTGCATTCTGCAGCTCGCGTTCCTTCAGGCTCTGCCAACACGGCTTCTGGCCTCTGCCTCTAGGGGGCTGATAGCTTCTTGGCTTCTTGCGCTTTCTGGTTCCTGATACTTCCCCATCACATCAACTCCTTTGTAAGTAGTTTCATTACATTCCATTTTAATCATTCCCCTCCCCTGAGTGTGCCTCTGTTTCCTGGCTGGACCCTTCCTGCTCAAGTCGGCTTCTGGGGTCACAACTTCTAATTCTTCTATTCCCAAATGTAGGAACTGTGTCCTTAGCGAGTCGCTCAACTTCTCTGAGCTACAGTTTTGTGAGAATTAAGTATGATGCAGTATGGTATGAGTTTGAAATATTAAACAAGGGTACTTAATTTTTTCCTCCTGCTATTTCCTGGTGCTCTATAACTCTTTTCCAAACTGGGCAACTATACTCTGTAGCGGATATTTCTCAGGACAGGATTTAAAAGCATAAGTAGGGGGAACGTTTTCAGTTTCAAAGTCCAAGACCTTGAAGGGTATCGGGGCAAAGGAAACCTATAGAATCGGAGCAAAGCATCCTCCTGGGAGATCCGGAAGAGGGGGGACAGCAGAAGCCCTGGTAGCGTGGGGATTTGAAGAACTGAGAACAAATGGCTGCAGGCTGAGTCCAGGCAACCGTGAGCTGCTACACAGTGCCCTGGTGCCCCGTTGCTCTCCAGGAGAGACGCTCGTGCTGATGGGACTCCCAGACAGGTCTGGGTGCTGACATCACTGCAGCTGTGGCCTGACAAGCAACGGCCAGGTGGCGACGTGCACCTGGGTGAATGGGAGAAGGACAATAACCGGGAGCCCTCTTCGGCATCCCTTCGGCGAGCCCTGCCCGTGTCCGACAGCCGGCGACGAGGACTCGCGACCGCCGGGGACCCGGGCCGGGCAGCCACGCGGCGCCACGGCCATCCCGGCAGGGGACGCTGTCGGGCCACAGTGGCCGCGCCGGGCCGCGCTCTGATTGGCTGGAGGCCGTGGCCAGCGCCCACTCCTGCCTGCCGGGCCCGCTAAGTGCCGCCGCTCGCCAGTTCCCGCCCCAGTCTGCGGGCCTCGGGAGCAGCGGCGGGGCCGGGGCGGCGCAGCGGAGGGGACAAGACCAGGGTAGGAGGGGACCGGCCGGCCGGGAGAGCCCCGCACGCCATCAAGATGCTGTCCTGGCAGCTGCAGACAGGCTCCGAGAAGGCCGAGCTGCAGGAGCTCAACGCCCGGCTGTACGACTACGTGCGCCGGGTGCGCGAGCTGGAGCGCGAAAACCTGCTCCTGGAGGAGGAGCTGCGCTGCCGGCGGGGGCACGAGGGCCTGTGGGCCGAGGCGCAGGCCCGCTTCGCCGAGGAGGCGAGCAGCCTGCGGCGGCAGCTGGACGAGCTGAGCTGGGCCACGGCGCTGGCCGAGGGCGAGCGCGACGCCCTGCGGCGCGAGCTGCGGGAGCTGCAGCTGCTGGGCGAGGAGGCGCGCGCCGCCCGCGGCCGCCTGGACGCCGAGCTGGACGCGCAGCGGCGGGAGCTGCAGGAGGAGCTGGGCGCGCGAGCCGCCCTCGAGGTGCTGCTGGGCCGGCTGCAGGCCGAGCGCCGCGGCCTCGACGCCGCCCGCGACCGCGACGTGCGGGAGCTGCGCGCGCGCGCCTCCAGCCTGAGCCTGCGCTACCGCGCCCGCGCCTCCGGCCCCGCCGCGCCCCCGCCGCGCCTGCGGGAGGTGCACGACGGCTACGCGCTGCTGGTGGCCGAGTCGTGGCGGGAGACCGTGCGGCTCTACGAGGACGAGGTGCGCGAGCTGGAGGAGGCGCTGCGGCGCGGCCAGGACGGCCGGCGCGAGGCCGAGGAGGAGACGCGACTGTTCGCGGAGGAGGCGGAGGCCCTGCGGCGCGAGGCGCTCGAGCTGGAGCAGCTGCGGGCGCTGCTGGAGGATGAGCTGCTGCGGGTGCGCGAGGCCTACGAGCTGCAGGCCGAGGAGCGGCAGGTCGGTGCGAGGGGACGCCCCCGCTCCAGGCCCGGGCACCCTGCGGGTGGGGGCCGCGGGGGAGAGGTGGGGCTCCCCGGACCGCAGCGCGTTCGTACCCGGCGCGACGTCGTCGACGGGCGGCGCCGGCCCGGAGGGTGCCCCTGGGGACCCAGGAGCCGAAGGGACCGCCCTGCTCTGCAGCGGGGCCTCGGGGTCCCGGCATCTCGCCAGCCCTGAAAGAAGAGCGCGGGGCACTGGCCCTTCGACTCGGCCGGAGAGTGCCAAGTGGCAGGTCCCTGTGGATAGCCCCGTCCCTGTCCTCTTGTTTTGTTGTCAGTTTCTTTAGCCCCTGGCACGACTGGGTGCATCTTGACAACTGACCCCCTCGGCTCTAGGTTCTCTTTCAATTTCCCGTGCCTCGAAGACCGAGTTCACTTAAAAAGTCAACCAAGAAGCCCCAGAAGTGACTTCCAGAGGTGACAGCTCTCCTTCTCACACAAGTCCCAGTGCTGGGAGGTTTCTGGGCAATGCCAAGTCCTTTTCAGGAGCCGCTCAAAAGTTAAAAATGGCAGCCCCGTTGGCACTAGGGCTCCCCTGGGGAAACCTTAAGTTGTTTTCCAAGGCGGTTTTTATTTTGCCAGAATGCTTTCCCATTTGGAAGCAGCTGGTCGTGTCTCCCTGGGCCACTGCCTTGTTTATTCTTGGAAGGGGCAGCAATCGTAAGGCAGAGAAGAGCTTGACCGGAGGTGTTTTTCTCACCGTACAAGCTGATGTCAGATCTCTGGGTAGTGTAAAAGCTGGGGTAACACAAGTCCCTGTGGCAGGATGTTATTACAAGTGCAGGTAATATAAACAGTTCCTATTTCAGAGAAGCAAAGCTCAGACTTCTGACGCTGACAGGGTGACACCTGGGGCTGATTTATTGTCTTGTACCCCCGGTCCAGCCTTAGGGTTAGCCCTGGTCCTGCCCAGTCTGGGCCAGAAATGGAAATATTCCCGAATTCTACTGCCATTAGTTCTTAGGATCACAGTTGAAGACAACATCCACACAAATTAAGAAATATTTTAAAGGGAACAGTTTGTCGCTTCAAGTTAAGAATGTGTGTTGGAGTGATTTTGTGCCTTTCCAAAAAAAACTGGAAGTAAAGGAAACACGGCAGTTGTGGCATAGAGGCCTGTAGGTGACATCACAGGTATCCGCAGATAATCAGCAAATGTCTGTTGACTACCTCTGGTCCTTAGCACTGTACTGGGGCTTTACTCTTCAAAGAGCTGCAGTCTGGATGGGAAATCATATAAAGCAATACAGTACTAACTTGTTTGGAATTTAATCTTTTGGATCATGGGTTTTATTTGCCCTTTGCCTCACCATTTTCAGAAACCTTCTGCTGGGGTTGTAGGTGGGTCAGGGACAGGGACCGGCGAAGCATGTGCTGCTTTCGGAGCTTACTCTCGACTTCGGAGCACTTCTCTTTCCAATGACGGTGGCCAGGGATGCCAGTTCCATGGGGCCCTGTGCTCTGTGTTGAGTGAAAGTTTAAAAGTGCCTTTAATGTAGGCTTTCACGGAGCTTTTAACCAAAGAGAAGCGCCTGCCAAACTCACTGCCCACTGAACCTTTGTAGGGAACCCCTGCTACCACCTCAAGGGTCCCTGCTGTGCAAGCAGGTTTGGAAAAGCCTTCTTTGAGGCGTGTTGTGTGGGCTAAATCCTCACCCTTCATTTGCAGTCGTAACTCACTTGGCTCATTTTGGACCTGGAAGCTCTGGTTTCAGTGTTCTTTGTTAGCAGCAGAACCCTTTCCCCGCCAAGTAACTCTTAAATGCACCCCCAGATATGAAACAGATAGAAGTAGAGTTCCTGTGATTCCAGGAGAGGTGCGGACTTGCAGTGCAGTTCACATCACCTTCTTTGACACAGGGTCTCCAGCGCCCTGGGGTCACATCTGCCCCAGAACTAGGGTTCCACCCTCCTGTCCAGTGATACCTCTCTTGTTGGAATTTGCTTCTTTGAAAAGTTATCGATGATGTAACCCAAGGGAAATGTTGTTAAGGACTTGGATATTTTTCGCTTCCAGTTTGTGGAGTTTCCATTGTACTGCGTGTTTCTTTATCTGTACCCTGAATCCTTCACCAGTTAGCTTAAAGCAACCATATTTCAAGTTGCTTTCCAAAAGACTCAGCACCAAGCATTAGTATTTTTTTTAAGAAGTGTAAAAATGCTAGAAATTCTGTTAAAGAGTAAGTATTGATGGTTTAACCCAAGCCCCTGATGTTTTCAGATTCTATAGAAGCTTACCTTGGGGAGACTGAAAATATCATAAGACCTTATGTAACTAATTTACTGTAATGGAAGTTTCATTACTAAGACTTAGGCTTTATCGAGAGCTTCTTGTGTGCCAGGTACCAAGCCCATCACATGTGTGTTCACTCTCAGTCCTCACACCAGTCTTAGGAGGTGGTACTAATATTTGCCCCTAATTACAGATGATGAAACTGAAGCCCATAGGTCACCTAGTTGGTAAGTAGCTAAGCCTGGGTTTGATTCAGGCTCCATTGCCTGAGCAGCTAACCACTGGGTAATATTTCCTCTCTTCTCTCTGTTCTATTAAAGATCAACTTTGAACCAGTATTCACTTTGCTTTCATAGAGTAATGTTCTTCCTAAGGGCTAGCACAGAGGTGCCTGTTCCATCTAAAATCCTAAAATGCTTTCAGACCCTTCCAGCTGGCCGTTACCAGAATAGTTTTAGTGTTAAGACTTTTGTTGACTTTTTTTGTTTTCCGTGTGGTTTCATGGGAACCCCTCTCCCCCATCTAGAGGCAGGAACCCCTCCACAGTGCCCAGGCTCTGGGGTGCCTCTGCAGCTTGAGGGTGAAAGATGCTCGCTAGGACTCTCTTTCTGGGAAAAGTGGGCCTTCCCAGATGGCCTACATGCCTTAGGCCTCTCCAGTAGGCCCCTTGCCTCAGATTTGCCAGAGAGGAGTTTGCTGAACTGACATCCGAGTCTCCAGCATTTTATATGTCGTTCAGGTCACTTAAAGCCTAATACACCCGGTCTCCCAGTCTGGTGGAAGGGGCTTCAGACAAACACTGTAAGGTGTTTGGGATTTACACTAGCCTTACCCCATAAACACTGAGATTTTGGCTTCTGAAAATGTGCTCTTAGCCTCGAGGCTGACTGTGGATGGCTTCCCCGCCCCCAAGATGAGATGGAAATAGAACTTTCTTTTGATTGGAATGGAGTTGGCTTAGCTGCCCTGCCTGGGTTTGAATTCTGGCTCTGCCACTGTTTGTGTTTCTGTTTCCCCATCTGTGAACTAGGGGTGATGAAAATAGCCCACAGGGTGCCTCCATTCCGTTCATTCATTGAGCACTGGGTGTGCCAGGCTTGCCTCTTAAGTGCTGGGGGTGCAGCAGGGAGCAGAACAGAAACAAAACAGAGAAAGCACTTGACCCCGCAGGTCTGGAGGTGGAAACGGTGCAGTGTTCCTCCGCGGGTGTGGCTGCGGCGAGTGGGTGAAGGGGAGGGTGGCCCCCACAGGACTTGGGCTTCTGCTCTGAGCGTGTGGAAAGTCGCTGGGGGACTCTGCGCGGAGGTGGGTGGTGACCTGTGTCTTCGTGGCATCTCCTTGGCTGCTGTGTTGTGTGTAGACTGTGGGGGGCATATGGGGGAGCAGGGAGACCTCTTTAGGAGATTCTTGCCATCATCAGGGCAGGAGGTGCTGGAGGCTTGGGCCAGGGGCAGCGGCAAAGGACAGAGGCAGGAATCTACCCTGAACTTGAAGCTCACGGGGTTTGCGGATGGATCGGATGTAGTGGGAGAGAGGGGGAGAAATCAAGTCTGCTCCAGGGCTTGGGGCCTGAGCAACTGGGGGAAGGGGGTTGGTGCAGGAAGGCAGGCTTGGATGGGAGAGGAGAGTTCACTTTGAAATGCCTCCAAGATACCCCCCTGGTCTCGTAACATGAAATGATGAGTCTGGAGTTCAGGGTATTGTCTGGACCAGAGCTATAAATACTTAGCATCCAATCAATGCTTGTTGTTTTTAACATATTTAGTTTTTGCATCTAAATGAGGTTATCACAATATTTAAATTCCCTCGAGCTCTAACATTCAAGATTCTGAGTGCGTGGCTGTGACACTTGCAAGCTCTTCCTGTTGGGTCTGGGTGACTTGCTCAGGAAGGAGCTGCTCAAGTTCGGTTAAGAGAAAGTGAATTCTTTGGACACTGAGGGCAGCGTGCTTTCCCTCGTGTAGCCTACATTTCGTCATCAGCTGTGATGCCGCCCAAAAGTTCTTTAAATAGCAACTAAAAAGGTGACCTTTCTCTCTGGCTCTCACTTTCGACAAAACTGCTCTCGCTTGGGTTAGCATTAGCTGCTGTATCTCAGGCTCCAGGGCCTTGGCCTAGCCCACGGTTTGAAAACTTCTGGGGACGTGGAGGCCAGGTCTGAAGCTTTATTCAACCAGCAGGATCGGTTACAATTTCTGTGGAGACTGTTGGGAGCCAATAATTCTTACGTTCCTGCTGCCAAAAGTCAACGTGTTTTCCTTTGACAGTTTGGGAAGAGCTGACTCACGTGGGGATGTGGTTGGAACTGCACTTATTTTAACTTAAACACAGTTTGATTTTCCTCCTCTTATTTTGCGGGATGCGGAAATGTTCTGCGCCCCTGGGAGGGAGAGAATCTTCACGTTTACCTCCTTGGCATGGCTGGGAGATCTTGACCTGCTCAGGAGGTTTGTGGTTAGAGAACTGAATGTGTCTGATATTTTTTTCTAAGCGTGTTAACAATTGAACTTTTTTGTCAAGACATTACTACCCATTGTCAAGTTTTAATATTTAGGTAGAATTTCCTGTAGTAGGAAGGAGTCATACATTTATGTTTATAGTACATTTTATACTGCAACCTTGTACCTGAATTTATACTCCCTCTAAAACCAGAGAACATAGGCTTTTAACACTGAGACTTAACTATAGAATGTGTGAACGTCGTAACTAAATTCTGGCTACTGTCACTTAAATCAAGACTGGCCAATGCTCTGCTTTGATGAACCTCTTTATCTATTTATAATGCCAGTTTTGGAGGGTGTTTACACGTATCCTCCCTGGAATGCTAGCTAGTGGTTTTTAAATTTACTCCTTTGCATTAAAAGCTAAGTGGCTTCAGTGTTTGTTTTTAGCATACTTTATATAGACAAAAAGAACCTAACAAAAATTATTAGCGTAGATATATAGAACTGCTGTGAGAAGCAGAGTTATTTCCATGCTGCTCATGCATCTTTTTAGATGGTAAATCCAGTGTGAGATCTTAGTTACACTCATTCCTTACTTTCATAGACGTTACATATTTATTTTGGACCGTCAGTATATTGCCAGGTGCTTTTGGTGGAGGCGTTACATGCGAAAGGAAAATAGATTCCTTCTCCCAGTTGTCTTATAATTTGTAAATACCACAAAGATAAATATCTAAAAATGTAGCCTGTTTAGTTAATAGTATTCAGAAATAATGCTATGTTCCAGTGCAAACCAGAAGTTAAAGTATATGGACTTATTCAGTGTTTAAATGTTTGTTCGGTTAACTGCTCTCCAGCGTAACTATAAAATGTTATGTAAAACTGTAATGCAGAGTAGTGCAAAACTGTAAAATGAAGCCATTGTGTTTATTAATGAAACACAAATGAAGCCATTGTGTTTATTAATTAAAAATATACTGGCAGTTAAAAATAGTACATTTTGAGGAGGGTAATATTATCTCGGTCATTTCATTTTAAATCCAGTTTACACACCAGTGCTGTGTGACTTGCATGTGAAGGGCATTATTCTGGGGGTGGGGGGGGTGGGGTGGGGAGGACGGGCGTGGGGATGTGTGTGTGGGATGTACAAGGCTGCAACAGGCGGTGCCCTGCAGTGTCTCCCAACCAGGCAGCGACATGGACAGATGCAGTTAACCAGGCGGGAGCAGAATTGCTATGGGGGTGATCCGAACACGTGCCTGGGGAACACTTATAAACTACACGAGAACAGTCATAAAGGTTTATATCTGGGTCTGACTTTCAACATTTATCCCCAGATTATATTCTTTTCTTTTTTTCATATTTTAAAGCTCTTTATTGGAATATAATTGCTTTACACTCTTGTGCCAGTTTTTGCTATACAACGAAGTGAATCATCTGTATTTATATATACATCTCCATATCCCCGCCCTCCCGTGATTCCTTCCCACCCTCACTATCCCACCCCTCCAAGTCATCACCCATCATCGAGTTGATCTCCCCGTTTTATGCAGCAGTTTCCTGCTATCTGTTTTACATTTGGTAGTGTATATATGTCAGTACTACTCTCTCACTTTGTTCCAGCTTCCCCTTCGCCCCCCACCCTGTGTCCTCAAGTCCATTCTCTGTATCTGCATCTCTATTCTCGCCCTGTCACTGGGTTCATCAGTATCATTTTTTTAGATTCCATATATATGAGTTAGCATACAATATTTGTTTTTCTCTTTCTGGCTTACCTCGCTCTGTATGACAGGCTCTAGGTCCATCCACCTCACTACGAATAGCTCAATTTCATTCCTTTTTATGTTTGAGTAATATTCCATTGTATATATGTGCCACATCTTCTTTATCCATTCATCTGTTGATGGGCATTTAGGTTGCGTCCATGTCCTGGCTATTGTAAATACTGCTGCAGTGAACACTCTGGTACATGTTTCTTTTCGGATTATGGTTTTCTCTGGATATATGCCCAGGAGTGGGATTGTTGGGTCATATGATAGTTCTATTTTTAGTTTTTTAAGGAACCTCCGTGCTGTTTTCCATAGTAGCTGTACCAATTTGCATTCCCACCAACGGTGCAGAAGGGTTCTCTTTTCTCCGCACCCTCTCCAGCATTTATTGTTTTTAGATATTTTGGTGATGGCCATTCTGACCAGAGTAAGGTGATACCTCATTGTGGCTTTGACTTGCATTTCTCTAATGATTAGTGATGTTGAGCATCTTTTCATGTGTTTGTTGGCCATCTGTATGTCTTCTATGGAGAAATGTCTATTTAGGTCTTCTGCCCATTTGTGGATTGGGTTATTTGCTTTTTTGGTATTAAGCTGCATGAGCTGCTTGTATATTTTGGAGATTAATCCTTTGTCAGTTGCTTCATTGGCAAATATTGTCTCCCATTCTGAGGGCTGTCTTCTTGTCTTGTTTATTGTTTCTTTCGCTGTGCAAAAGCTTTTAAGTCTCAGTAGGTCCCATTTGTTTATTTTTGATTTTATTTCCATGATTCTAGGAGGTGGGTCAAAAAGGATCTTGCTTTGATGTATGTCATAGGGTGTCCAGATTATATTGTTGTCACATTAACATAACTTTTCTCCCCAGGTGATTTTAAAGTAGCTTTTCTAGGTGAAACGAACTCTGTATCAGCTTACTATTGGGGAAATCATGACTATGGGGCAAATTCTGTTTCAGATCTGAGTAACATCTGTTTTAAATAGAGTAAAACCCCTGCTTTCTAGTTTTGGCTTATTTTAAATAGCATCTTACTTCACCAGTGTCATGTATGGACTTCCCTAAGCTGACTGATGTCTGAGCTGTAGAGATGCTTTACAAGCATTCATTATTATTAAGGAGAATGAACAGAGAAGCCCGTGTCCTAGCCACATCTTCCTTATGCGCCGATTTAAAAACAAACAAAAAACCTTCCAGGTGGGGGAAATACAGTGTTTAAAAGTAATCTTTACAATGACTGCATTTTAATAAACCTGGAGGTTTTTCACCTCTTTTTGTGTTCTGAGCTGTTGGTACCTTAAGTTCAACCCAGCAAAGCTCCAATCCTCTGATCCCCAAACCCTCTGTTCTCTTTAGAGAGAGATTGCCTGCCTGGAGGATGAGAAGGCAGCCCTTACCTTGGCCATGGCCGACCGGCTGCGAGACTATCAGGAGCTCGTGCAGGTGAAGACTGGCCTCAGCCTGGAGGTGGCAACCTACAGGTAAGGACACTGTGCTGAGTCTGCTGAGCTGAAGCCCGCAGTGTGAAAGTCCCTGCAGCCTCCGTGGAGTGGCTGTGGCTTTGTGACAGCAGAGAGCAGCCCTGGTGTGGCCACACAAGGCATCCAGGGCCAGAGAGGGGAGGAGGAGCAGGGCCGCACCCAGATCACGGAGTGGGCCTTCCCTGTGGTGGGAGTAGCTGAGTTTTGCACCCTGGTCTACCGTTTGCCTGTCCTGGGAGCTGGTGAAGAGCTTTACACGTGTCAACTCCCCGGATCCTAGGGATTAGGTACCGTGTTAGTTACAGAGCTAGAAAGGGGAGGACCAGGACTCGAACCCAGAAAGCCCGAGTCCATCTGCCTGTTGTGCTGTTGCTTCAAAGCCCGGGGCTCTGACTCTGTCTCCAGGGATTTGGCCTTGAAGAACTGCATCTCCGCCCAAAGGTCAGCACGGCACTCCGGGTGGCTGGCTTTGTTTATCAAGATGTTGATTTGAATGTGACCAACCCAGATGAAGCAGCCACAGAGCCCTCAAAGGGGCAGAGGACGTGGCCCGGTGTCCCTGGAGGGGCCTGTGCGTCACACAGTGGCGCTTGCCCTCGGCGCCCCCTTCCTACCCCGCCCCCCCGGGGCTGAGCCATCTCTGGCCGAGGTGTCGCCCCTCCCCTCTGCGGCTTTCCTGATCGGTGAGGATGGGTACCGAGGGACCCAGATCTCAGGCACTTACGATGGAAGGAACTTCAGGGGCCCGGGCTCCCCGCTTGTGAGAGTGATCGTGGGCCAACATCACGAAGCCCTTGCTGCCTGCCAGACACAGTGCTCAGCGCTTCACGGCTGCTCACGGCCCGCAGTCAGCCCTCTGGTGGTGGACACCAGGCACCCCTTTTGCAAGTGAGGGAAGGGGCCTGGAAGCAGGGGTCCAGGCCAGTGAGGGGCCTGTGCCTTACGCACAAGCCACGTAAAGTGGGCACGACGTCCCCTGCACTCCCGGGTTGCTGTTAACATAAATTGGTCGTGGGTGTGAGCGAGCTCTGGAGGCTCGGCCCTGGCCGACGCGAGGAGGCTGGTCATCTGTGCCGTCACCATCAACAGATGCGGGAGTTGGGCCTGGAGGGGAGACGAGGGGACCGAGGTCCGCTCCCCTGGCTGGGGCAGAGCAGCAGGGACAGAGCCCAGCCCGGCTCAGCACACCCTGTGGGCTGCCTGTGCTGTCTTCCGATCGTGACGTTGCTCTAAGAATATCATAGTGGCCTGGTTGCTTTGATGTGCATTAAAAGCTTTCTGACAGGTAAGCTGGGAGTCTGCATCGCAGCCTCGGGCCAGCCTCACCCACTCTTTATTGTCTGGAAGAATTTCCTCAGCCAGCCTTTCGTCAGTGAAGAGGGAGCAGGCTATCGGGCAGACCCTGGCCTGGACCCACGATGCCCACTAAGGGGTCAGGCCTGCCCAGGGGCACGGCAGCCCTTGGAGGAGCCTCCAGCTGAATTGAGGGATGGTCCCGGGGCCAAGCTGGTGGGGCTCCGGCTGGGTCTCTGCTCTGGGAGCCGTGCAGGCTGAGTCCTGCAGGAGGGATGCTGGTCAGGGCATGGGGGAGGGGAGAGGAGGCACTTGCCAGCCTGTCCCTCTTAAGGTCCATCTCCACAATCTCCTTGGAAATCTCATGGGATGAACAGTTGCAGCATTAAATTGGAAGGGTATTCAAACAAATGCTGAGTGGG
Source organism: Hippopotamus amphibius kiboko (assembly GCF_030028045.1). Classification (NCBI taxonomy): domain Eukaryota; kingdom Metazoa; phylum Chordata; class Mammalia; order Artiodactyla; family Hippopotamidae; genus Hippopotamus; species Hippopotamus amphibius. Next base: position 131,837,509 of record NC_080187.1, on the reverse strand, counting down.
ATAAGCTAAACTTTACTAATAAGGAAAACTTCACAACAGTCAGGCTTTATTTGGAGGAAGGAAGCATTAGGATTTTTTTCACTTGCAAGTGACAGAAGCCCTTCTCAGACTGGCTCAAGTCAAAAAAAGGCATTTATTACTCACACAACTGAAAAAATCCTTCGTTTCGGGCACAGTAGGTACAGGTGCCTGGATGGGGTTGCTGGCAGTCTGTCCCTGCCTCCTCTGTCCTCCGTCCTCGCTCTGCCCCTGCCGAGGCAGGGGCCCCGAGCAGCTCCACACTTTTGTCCTTGCAGCCCCCAATCCTCTGGTCAGAGGAGGGGGCTCTTTCCCACCATCCCAGAACTCCTGGACCCCCTCTGGCTCTGCTGGGTCATGTGCCTGTCCTTGGCCAGGGGGAACAAAGTGTTTGAAAGGGGTCAGCTTCCCATGAGTCACATGGGCTGAGACTGGGGTGGGAGGTACATCCGTTCTAGAGCAGATGCTGGGTCAGCCTAGAAAACCCACATCTGTGCCTGTGTTAGGTGACACCTGGTGTCAGGTGAGTCTTTTCTCTACAGAGACGGTTGGATCTTCTGATTTCCTTTTTGTAAAAGTTCTTGGGCTGGAGTTAGGAGACTTTGATTTCATGCCTCACCTCTCTGGGATTTTGAGGTCTTTCCTTCCTCGCTTTGTCCTGTCTCCAGTTCTCCATCGTGAAAAGCCAGAGGGCACAGGTGGGCATCTTGCCTGAGAGGCCAGGGCCTCACCTCCCTCACCTCACAACCCTACCAACTTAGCTTTCCTCAAGGCTTAGCATCTTTTAGCTTTTCTCTTGGTCGTGAGCCTTTCTTGCTCTTGGCATCCAGGACAGAGTTTACTGCTGTCTGTGGCTGAGCGTTTCTCTCACCCAATTAGGGACTGACGTGGCCATCTCCTGGGAGCTTAGGAGGCATCAGCCCTTTCTGGGAAGTGAGTGATTGATTTCACTGTATGTCTTTCTGAAGTCCAGGTTTGCGTGGGGGGATGGGGAGCCCAGCCCAGGTGCCTGCATCCTCCCGGCCCTGCCCGGCTGCAGACCCCAACCTCTGTGGTTAGAACTGCTGCTGCGCCCCCTCCGGGGCTCAGGATTGAGTCTGGGAGATGCCCGCAGGTCTAAAAGACATACACGCGGTTGAATGTGACCTGTTTCTTTGTACCGGCTGAAAGCCTAGCATTTTTTTTTTAAATCACCGATAAGTGTCCTGCAGACAAACCCTTGTCGTGTCTTACGTGATTCTTTCAGTACTTTGTGCTGCTGCTCAAGTTCTGAGGCCAGGTATGAAAATTCCCCTTCACAAGTGCCCATGTCATCTCTACAAACCTCGACCCACCATCTCTGGGAAGGTGACCTTCTTCCCACACCCTGCCTCTCTGAGGGCGGCAGCGACACTTGGCCCTGCGGGAACCATGCTCCGGGGGCCCGTGCCACGTGACTGCTTCCCAGCCCTGTCCAGGTGGGCTCCGGTGGCCCCTGCTGCAGCCGGCCTTGCTTCTCCCTCATGGCTGAGACCGTGTTTCCCTGAAGGGGCCGTTCCCCCAGCACTGCTGAGACGGCCGTCACCCAGACTCACAGCTCACATGGAGGAGGAGGGCTGTGGCTCTGGAGGGCTGACAGCACATCCCAGCACGGCTGGACTCTGGGCTGTGCTGAGGCCAGGTCTCAAGTACCGTGAACCCTTCCAAACCCAGATGTTTGGCCCTTTCCGGTAACCGTCACAATGAAGGAGAAACATTCAAGTCATAATAAAATGGTGTAACTCATAATTTATAGATATAAACTTACAGGCTATAAGTATAAAATTTAATAAAATAATACAGTTAAAACAAAGCAAACCTTGGTGTCTAAGACTGGAGGATTTCAGTTGGCCAGTTGGTGGCCAGGGAGACCCTGGGGCCTGGCCTGGCAGGTGAGCATGAGAACAAGCCCTTTGCTCCCACACTGCAGGTGACAGTGGGCAGGAGCCGTGGGGCTGGGCTGGGGCTGAGGATGCTGAGAGAGGGGGGGAGTACGGGAGAAGGCAGGCTGGCACGGCTGTGCCTGCTCTCATCTGCTGGTCACCAGTGCTGTCACGTGGGGCTGGAGAGGCTTATCCGCCTGATACGTCCTCTCGAGGCTTTTCCTGAAGTGCGAGTGCTTATGATACGAGGGGCTGAGTGATGAGATGCTCAGAAACAGGACAGAGCGTGGTTCTCAGCTGCACCTGCACGTGGGCATCACCGGGAGAAGTGGGTGAAGCGTCGACTCTGGGATCCGGTCCTAGATATTCCCATTAGGCTGGCGCAGGATGGGCCCAGGGAAGGTAGTGCTAAAGCTTCAAGGATGATTGCCAGGTGCACCCAGGGCCGAGAAACACTGGTCCAGGGCCTCGCTCACGGGGCCTGCAGACCCATAGCGTTGGTATCACTAGGCATCTCAAGCGTGTGGGAAACCTCGGGCCCGCCCCAGACCTACTGATCAAAGTTGCCTCGTCATGAGATCCCAGATGATTTGTACGTGCACTACTGGTTGCACAGCAGCCCACAGGCATCCAGAAAACTCTAAGCCTGTCTCACAGCAGCCTAGAGGGCAAGACAAAGGATGGGCAGGCTTAGTGAGGAGCTGATGCTGGGGTGGGGTGGGGGGGAGCTGATAGAGTGTGCAGAGCGGCTTCCTGGAAGAGCAGGTGCTGAGTCTTGCAGGAAGGGCAGCGAGGAAGAGATCATGTGGGAAAGGCTTTCAGGCAGAGGGGGCAGCCTGGGACTGAGCTGGTGTGGCATCTGTGGCAATGCCAAGCGTTTGGGCATCCCTGGGCAGCTTGGTTTTGGGGGCTGTCATGAAGGGCTACCTGTGATGGGTGGATAAGAGCCACACCTGTGAAGCCATGTTTCGTGAGCTGGGCTCTGTGCCCTCAGGCTGCCCTGGAGACGCTCGGCATGCAGGGGGTGACCCCTGCCCAGCGGGGCTCAGAAGCGTGTGGCTGGGTGCTGTGGGTCGTATGCCGTGGGTAAGGCTTCGTGGACCGAGGTAGCCTCCTCCGCAGGGGAAGCAAGACACGTCTCCCAAGACACACAAGTGCAGGTTTTCTGGAATCAGAAGGGAGATGTGAGAGTCAGGGAAGGTTTCTAGAGGGAGATGAGATTGATCTGGGTCTTGAAGGATGACAGAGGTTTGAACAGACGTAGGAGATGGGGAGGTGGGAAGTGGGGGGTGGCATGGGAGGAGGCGGGGAGAAGTACGCTTAGGTGAAAAGTCAAACAAGATGTTCAAATAATAGAATGCACGTTCCAAGAAAATGCTGTACACGGGTTACTGCCAGTGAACAGAGTCTGATAGAAAATGGTTCGGAGAGGGAGTGGAGAGCTTCAGGTTGAGGTAATTAGGAGGGATTTTCAAGGGATGCTGGATTTGAGTTGGGCCTTGAAGGGGCAGGGGAAGTGGGTGATAAGAACTGGACGGGCAGAAAGGTGTCAGGAAGGAGCTCCAGGTGCACAAGTCAGGATAAGAAAATAAGTGGAGGAAGAAGAATGCAAGGTGAGTCAGCATCGGCCAGGAAGGAGTCAGATTGCAGAGGCCTCTGTTGCCAGGCAGCTGAGCCGGGGCCAAAGCCGAGCGGAGGGGAGGCAGCCGCTGGCAGGTGGAGTGCAGGAGGGTCAGGGCCTGGGATGGGAGGGGTATGTGTGTCTGGGGCGGGAGCGGGGAGGCCTCGGGAGGTGCGTGTGGTGGTTGGAGATTCGGGACCTGACATAGGTAGGTACCTGGGGGAGCCTCCACTCAGGGCTCGTGTGGGCAGTGAGGAAGGGGCCGGGAGCGGGAGGTTTCCGGGTAGGAACGTGGGCGGGGGTGCCGCTGGGCACCCCTCTTGCAGACTAGACCACCCTATGCTGAGCCCCCTTCCCAAAGCAGGCACTTATGCAGACTTGGTGTATAATCTGAAGGTGGTGAAACTCACAGTATTCAGAACCCACCACGTCCCAACCCTCTACTGCTGACATAAAAATCAGGCCCCAAAGCTGTAGATTGAGAACTTGTAGAAACAGTTAAAAAGTAAGTAGAGCATCCCCCTCAACCCCGGAAAAAAAAAAAAAAAAAAAAAAAAGAACCGAACCAGCAGGAGTAACCTGTTAGAAAATATATTGGAAAAAAAGAGAGTCAAAATTGAAACAAAAAATGCAAAAATTCCCAGGCATAAACTGAGTCCAGAAAGCACAAAACTGAGGGTCAGAAGGCGCCCATCCTGGATTTCTGACCTAGGGGACAGATGATGAAATCTCCATCAGCATTTAAAAAGAGGCTTTGTTTTTTATGTTTTGGGGGAGGAGAATGTAACAGTTCTGTTTCACCTGGAAAAATGGAAAGCAGGGCCAAAGGATTTCTCAAACGAAAAACACTAGGGAGTCTTGCCTGGCCAGATACGAAAAGATTTCCTGCCTGGGGACCTTATGGCAAAGTCCTTTTAAAAGGTAGGTTCTATGGGACTTCCCTGGTGGCGCAGAGGTTAAGAATCCACCTGCCAATGCAGGGGATACAGGTTCGATCCCTGGTCCGGGAAGATCCCACATGCCACAGAGCAAGTACGCCCGTGTGCCACAATTATTGAGCCCACGTGCCACAACTACTGAAGCCCATCTGCCTAGAGCCCGTGCTCTGCAAGAAGGAAGCCACGCAGTGATAAACCCACACACCACAATGAAAAGTAGCCCTGGCTCTCTGCAACTAGAGAAAGCCAATGCGCAGCAATGAAGACCCAACACAGCCAATAAATAAATAAATAAATAAATAAATAAATAAATAAATAAATAAATAAATAAAATTAAAAAAAAAAGTTAGGTTCTTTTTATGTCTGTGCTGGGGGAAGATGTGCAGAGCCCCCCTCTTCTCTCTGATTGCAGTGGACAGAGGCGGCGGGTTTTAATTGCAAATATTCAGTCTAGATTTAGACTGCTAATGAAGCAGTACAGATGATACCTAAGGTTGGTAATTTCATCATTTTAATGATGCTTCTGGTTGCACCATTATTTTTAAGACCACCTGTACCTTTTTACATGTCTGTTCAAAGGAAAACATTTCCTGGGAAATTCTCAAGGTCTTGGAGAAATACATTTTGTTTTTTTAAAGTTGAAGCCTGCTTTTGGGAAAACCTATAAAACTGTGTTAACACTGAGACTTACCCGGTTATTAGGTGAAAATTTTGAAGTTAATAAAGTCTTGTAGTTTTAAGGATAGATAATTAGGGTCAACGGATACATTTGGTTGTTAGCCTTCCCCATACCATTGCGTAAGTGAATTAGCCCTCAGTTAACCGTGACTTTAGGAAATCCAGAATCTCTTCCCTTCTTGAACTGCTTTGGCTAATGGAATCAGCTTTCTTCTGAGGTCAGTAGATGATGATGTAGATGGTGATGGCTGACGTTTATTGAGCACATATTCTGTGGCAGCCATTGTTGCAGGAACTTTCCGGTCACTTTACTACCACCGCACACGTGCGTGCTCCCAGTTTCAGAAATGAGGAAACTGAGCCACAGGGGGTTTGAGCGGCTTCTCCAAGGTCATGGGATAGGAAGTGGCAGGGTCTGAATCCAGGCAACCTGATTCTGGAGGTTTCTCTATTAACCACTGCCTGTGCTTCCTGTCTCTGCTTTATTAGTTATTTTGCTTTTTATGTCCATCTTTTTTTTTTTTTTTTTCTGTCTCTGTAATTGGCAGTTGGGCTTTCCATATGTGACTTCGTCCCGAGCACAGAGGGAATGACCAGAGGCGGCCTGGCACCACGGCCTCCCTGTTGTCTTTCACGTGCCTGTGCTTGGGACAGACCCTTTCCGAATCTGATGGTAATGCTAGTCCTGTGGATGGACTTCTGCCCCCTCTCCTCCCTTCCCCCTCGCGTCCCCAGCCCCCCCCCCCACCGTCTAGAGCGACAGGCGGTCCCCTACCCTTTCTGGGGCTGGGGGGCCAGGGACGCGCCTTCTCCCAGCCCCTCCCCCCTTTCCTCCCACAGCCCCCGCCTGCATTTTGCCAGGAAGCACCACGTGAACCATCTCTCCACCCAGGACCAGGCAGGCTCTTCCTGTGGCATTGCTTCTAGAAACCTGCTGCGACCCTCCCTCCTCCCTGACTCCTCTCCGCGTTTCTGGTGGGCGTGCAGGGCGGCTGCCTGTACCCGCTGTGCGGGGCGACCACAGCTGCGCGCCGAGCTGCCATCAGGATCATCTCTCCCAGACGGGAGCCCCGCTGCCGGGAGCCCCACGGGTGGTCTGTTCGGGCCTGGCATCCGGCCAGGGGCCACAGTAGCGCCTCCGTCCGCCCTGTGGGCTGGTCTCGGCTGCCTTAATGAGGCCAGGGACCTGCTTTTCCCACACGTATTTGCTTGTTTTCCTGCCTCTTGAGAGGCTGCCAACCTGTGGGGCTGTATGAAACGTTCACTAATAGCCTGTGATTCAGGCAGTTGGCATGGCTCACCGGCACCGTGGCTCCCAGGCAGTTTCCTTCCACCGCTCCCAAAATAACCAGAGAACGCTTGACCCGCTTCTTAAAGTTGTACGCGTCTATTCCTTAAAAAATCGCTCCTTTGAGAGCTTTTGAGGGACTCGAGGCCTTTCTGACCTTGCCCCAGCAGTTTCGTTCATGCCTCTGCCACCTAGTCCGGTGAGCTGCGCTGGTGGAGGCAGGATGCTGTGCGCCATTGGGGGCGGGGGGCGGGGGGGCCCTCGTAAAGGCAGGGATTCGGGGACCAGTGTCCCAGCTGTGCTGCGCGCCCAGGTGGAGACCGTGACTCCTGCCCGTCGGGCCAGCCATCGGGACGGGGAGTCACTGCGGACCTGAGTCCTTCCCTAGTGGGAGCTGCTGCTCTTCCCTGTAGGGACATTTAGATTGAAATCACCAAGAGAGGTTGGTCTGCTTTCATTAATATGGTCTGGAGGGCCTGTCTGCAGGGTTTGTCCTAAAATGTGTGAAATGGCGCCGCCTCTGGCCCCACAGGGCAGCCCGGGCAGCTTGCAGGGGCCGCCAGCGCCCAGGCCTGGGCTCCCTCTCTCTCCGCGGATGCGCGCGGGCCAGGACTCCCATCGTCGGCCCGTAGTGGGGTTGCCAGGACGACGTGGTGAGATGGGAGGGTTAGAGCCTGCTTGGTGCTCAGTCTTAGGGCCGGTGAAGGCCTTGGGCGTGGGAGCGTTCGTGCTGGGTGTCACCCCTCAGGGTCTGGTGCCCCCTCCTAGGAGCCGTCCTCCCTGACCCAGGCTCCCGAATGCAGTAGAGGTTTGGTGATGGTTTGGATTTTCCCTGAAAGAGAGACAAAACCATTCCCCTTTGAGGGGAGAGGGAAGATTTTCCCCCAACGGGCTCTTCTTTATCCTGACACCCCCCCCCCCCCCCACCTGTCATCAGTTCTCTGCTGACCTGGACATCCTGCAAGCCCTTCTGTCCTGACATGGGCAGCTAGCGCGGGAGCCCTGCGGTACGCGAGGCCTCCTCCTGCGCAGGCCGAGGGAAGAGCTGAGATAGGACTTGGCTTCTCGGCAGCGCCCCCGTGGCCCCTCATCTGTAGGATGCCACCTTTCCTGCTGCTGTCATCCTGGGTGGAGCCCCTCACAGGCTGGGATTTTCTTGGCGATGGAAGCTATTTGTGTTCCTGGAACCAAACACGCCTGGTCATGAGAGTGCGGGATTAACGGGCAGGTGTCCTGTTTCCTGGCTGTCACCCCTCGGCCTCCTGCATCCATGCACGCAGGCGCGCTGCAGTCGCAGCTTCCCGGCAACCCCTCCGGTGCACACCTGGACTGGGATCCCTCTTGGCCTTGTCTTTGCTTTCTCCTCAGTGGGCGGGGGCGGGGGGGGGGCTTCTTGCTCTCTCCCACCTGCCCACGGGGTTCTCTCTTGTGGGAATCGCCGTATTTGAATCAGTGGAGATAGAACTTGGCGCTGGTCTGCCTGATCCGAGAGTCCCTGCCCAGCTCTGGCATCCCTCCCCCGTTTTGCTGCCCGGCCGTCAGTGGCCAGATCAGCATTTCCAAGTGGGCCCCGCTTCTGCTTGCCCTTTGCCACATGCAGTGTGTTTCTTGGAACTGATGTGAGTGGCCTCACACGTCACCCTAGCAACTGAACAACTGTTGTGCTGGCCGCAGCCCACGCCCTAGGGTCTCCGAGCAGTGGACATCCCGCGCTGACCCACCACGGCGCCCTGGGGCTGTGGGGCCTTGCATCTGCTCTCTCCTCAGGGCTCTGAGTTGTAGACATGAATAAGGACTTAATGAAGACTCTACAGTTGTACACTTCTGAAGCTAGACATGGCCAAAGAAACCACCTAGCCCAGGGCATTTTGCCACTTTACCACTTTATCAGAGATCAACTGGATGCCGCCTGGAATGAGGCCCCTGGGGGCCGTGATGGTGGAGGGGGTGGTCTGCAGCTCTTCCTTCTCCTCTTCTGCGTGTCCCTTCCACCTCTCCTCTTTTTTCATCTCTAAGATGTCCCCATGGAACCCAGTTTGAAGACTGCACATGCAGTCTGTGCAAAATGTCAGTCCATGCTCTGCCCCTAGCCAGTCCCTGACCTGTGACTCCAGAGAGATCCCAGTGGGGTAGTAGTAATTGTTCTGGAGCCCTGTAGCCGAGGGTGACCTGCCCTGCTTCCCAGGGAAGCCAGATCTCTGACCTCCCCTCCTGGGCCCACATCCCTCTGTCTCCTTCTCCTCCTTGCCCTGGGTTTGGAAGGGCTTTCTAGAAGGCCTCGGCGCTCCAGTCCTCCTGAAGCCCTGGCCCCCTCATTTTGTTTATTTAGTTGGTAGACGCTCTCTCCAGCCAGGTCTGCCGGGGTGGGCTTGCATCCCAGAGATGCAGCATCTGCAGACACATGACACTGTGACCGTGTGTCATTGACCAGATCAGAGCTTACGGAGGGACTTCTCGTCTTTTATTTCCTAACGAGTTTTTTAAAAATAATTTTCACAGAGCCTTACTGGAAGGAGAAAGTAATCCGGAGATACTGATCTTGACTGAGCGCATTGAAAATGTGCCACAAGGTAAACTGAAGGAACGCTTATCATTTGACATTAACGTGCTGTCTGTCTGATGAGGTTCATCCCATGGATTTATCTGCAAGAATTGGGGTTAGATAGGAGTTTTCAGATAACTGCCATTCATCCCTCAAATAGATTTTATTTACTGGGCCATAGTTTCCCTAATAACGCAAAGGAAATCACGCAGGGAAGGGCTTCATTAACTCATTTGTTCATCTAGCCATTGTTTTGAGGGTGCTTCCTACCCAGCGTGGTGAGGGAGGAGGGGGCTGATGGAGAGCTGGCAAGTATGAAGGGTGAGAGGCGGACATGGAGTTGTTCATCACACCGTTTGGAGGGAACACCCTTTACAGACCAAAGATGTACAGCCTTCACAGAAGCCTGAGGAGGTGTGACTTACTTTGTACGGCAGGTAGTCAACACTGGAACGTGAGACCCCACCGCCGGCAGAGGTGGGAAGGATTACACCAGCCTAGGTTGGCGCGGGCAGCTCAGGGTGACGTGAGCAGCAGCGTCACCTGGTGCCCTGAGGTCGGCCTCTGTTCAGGCCAAAAGCTGCAGCTCAAAGCCCGTACTTCCTGTAGCTGCAGAACTGGCATATTAGAGAGTTAGTGTCCATTAGAAGGACCCGGAGAACCTGTAGGATAACTTTAAAAAAAAAAAAAGCTTTCCCAGTCCTGTGAAACCTTAAAGAGCTTTGTGGCCAAGCAAGGGAAGATTACATTCTCTACAGTATGTTCTGTATACACCTTACTCTGCATACTTTCAGGCTCCTTGAGTGTTTCCATGTTCAAAATCATGGTACATTGGGAATACATGTATGTATTGGTTACTGCTTATCAGGAGAGTGTTTGATTATAGCAGCCAACCTGGATAAGTGGTAGATATTTTAAAAAATAACACTCTCCATCTTTATTTTTCAAAAACAACATCCCTGTTAGAGACTTCACAAATTGATGGGTCACTGGGTTCAGAATAATTTTGGTTCCAGTCATCTGTGACTTGGAAGGGATTTGGTCTTAGTTCCAGCAAGTTTGCTTTTGAATTTGAGAGTAAGGTTGGTTGGCTGCCATGGGGGAGATCCACGGGACGAGAAGGCTCTGCCCAGCTCAGCAGATGGGTGTGGGTGGGCACAAGGGGGTGCCCGCATGGTGGATGGTGCGCCCGGCCAGGCCACATTCCAACCACCAGCTGCCACCCCTAGGAGAAGGTACCCCCAAGGGTAGCATCTCTGTGGATGGTCCAGAGTAAAGCAGGAAGCCCCGTGGACAGCCTCCCAACCGCAGGACCGTGACATTAAGACAGGTTGTCGTATTGGTGATTGGTTGGCTTCCCGCTTTGGCACCTTTTCAAATGAGGCATTTGTCAAAAAACAAAAAAAGGAAAGAAAAGAAAAAAAGGAATAAAAAGAGAAGAAAATCAGGAAGTTTAAAAGAAAAGTTAAGTTCTTCAATATTTGTTGGCCCAATATGGAAATCAATGAAAACTAAGAGCATGGTAAAAGGTGGAGAGGTAGTGCCGTTCCGTGTTGAGTAACTGTGTGCTCTGTAGTAATTATGAAGCTCTTCTCTCCCAGTCTCTCCCCGTAAGATAAAGTTACCTCAGCAAAGTGGAAATGAAGGACTCCAACTTGTAACATTTCTGCCACATAAATAGCACCCGTTTGATATATTTAAGATAGGGGAATGTTTTAAGATCAGGAATTGGAGAAAAGTGTTGTGTGGGAGCATTTGCAGGGCTATACTTTATGGTCATAGGATTCTTTAAACTACCGGAAAAAAATAATTTGGGGATCGAAAATATCTCATTTATCGTGACCCCTCTGAGGTAATAGTATATATTATGACGGGATGGGATTTGATCTGTGGTGATGCTTTTAAGATGAGAAAAGGTCATGATGACTGTCATTTTAATGCACTGTTCAATTTCTGCAGAATTCAGAAACAAGTCCTATCAGTATGCCACCTCAGTAGTACACAGGGAAAACGAGAGAAATCTGTTTCCAAGGCAGAAAGCACCTTCCGCGAGCTTCAGTCACAGCCTGGCGCCGCGTCCTCAGGCAGCCGTGGGAGGCGCCGCCAGGAGAGACGTCCTGGGCTCCGAATACGCTTCCTTTACCACTGCCCGGCAGGAAAACGCTTACGAGAAAACGGCCAGCCGTCAGACCAACTTCAGAACTTTCTCTCCAACCCCTGGTCTTTTAAGAAATACTGACGCTCAAGTGAAAACATTCCCCGACAGACCAAGAACTGAAGGCACACAGGGCACCCCTGCTAACTTAGCCAAAGAGCCCGCCGCCGCCCAGGAAGCCTCCCGAGAACGCCGGGGCGAGGTGGCGGCAGGTGCTTCCGAGAGCACTTGGTCCAACGAGAGGACCGTCCTCTTGGGACGGAAAACAGAAGCTCGAGCCACGAGGGAGCAGGAGAGAAACAGACCGGAAACCGTCCGAACAAAGAGAGAGGAGAAGGTGTTCGATTCGAAAGAGAAGGCTTCAGAGGAGAGAAACTTAAGGTGGGAAGAACTGACAAAGTTAGATAAGGAAGCAAGAAAGAGAGAAAGCCAGCAAATGAGGGAAAAGGCAGACGAGAAGGAGTCCCTGAAGGAGACAAGTGTGAGGGAGAGAGAGAGACCAGTCAGTCTAGAAGTGTCCCAGGACAGCACGGCAGAGGCGGCCCCCCAGGGTCTCCAGACAGCCCTGAAGGAGCATGCTGGTGATGGGACAGGTGGAGAGGTGGAAACCAGAGAGGCGAAGCTCAGGCTGGGCACCAGCGACACCGCAGCCTCTCTGAAAGGCAGTTCCGTGACCGAATCCATAGCTGAGAACATCGTTTCCAGCATCCTGAAGCAGTTTACCCACTCTCCTGAGACAGAAGCATCTGCTGATTCTTTTCCAGACACAAAAGTCACTTATGTGGACAGGAAAGAGCTTCCCGGTGACAGGAAGACAAAGACCGAGATAGTCATGGAGTCGAAAATGACTGAAGAGGTCGACGTTTCAGATGAAGCTGGCCTGGACTACCTGTTAAGCAAGGACGCCAAGGAGGTGGAGCTCAAAGGAAAGTCAACCGAGCGTTTGATCGGAGATATAATCAATCTTGGTCTGAAGGGGAGGGAGGGGAGGGCAAAGGTCGTCAACGTGGAGATCATCGAAGAGCCCGTGAGCTACGTCAGTGGCGAGAAGGCGGATGAGCTTCCCACCCCATTCGAAGTGGAGGAGGTCGATGATGTGTCTCCGGGCCCCAAGGGGCTTGTTGTTGAGGAGGAAGTTTATGGAGAAACAGATGTCACGTGCTCAGGAAACGAAGGTCAAAAGACCAGGCAGCCCCAAGAGAACGTGACTCACGTTGAAGAAGTGACGGAGGCAGGTGACTTGGAGGGAGAGCAGAGTTATTTTGTGTCGACTCCAGACGAACACCCCGACGAGCACCCCGGGGGCCACGAGAGAGACGAGGGCTCCGTGTATGGGCAGATCCACATTGAAGAGGAATCCACCATCAGGTACTCTTGGCAAGATGAAATTGTGCCAGGGTCCCGGAGGAGGACGAGGAGTCATGACGCACTGGGAGAGAAGGTTGTGAAGCCCCTGGATGTTCCAGAAGCGTCTCTGGAGGGGGACGTGGGTGCTACTCACTGGAAAGAACAAGTGAGAAGTGGCGAGTTTCATACTGAACCCATAGTCATTGAAAAGGAAATTAAAATACCGCACGAGCTCCACACATCCATCAAGGGAGGCTTCAAGGAGCCCAGGCACCAGCTGGTGGAGGTGATCGAGCAGCTGGAGGAGAACCTTCCAGAGCGCATGAAGGAAGAGCTGTCGGCCTTCACCCGAGAGGATGTGGGTGGGCCCGGGGGCGTCTCTGTTGATGTAAAGAAGGTCCAGACGGCGGGCGGCGGGGGCGTGACCTTAGTGGCTGAAGTCAACCTCTCCCAGACGGTGGATGCCGACCGGTTAGACCTGGAGGAGCTGAGCAGGGACGAGGCGGGTGAGATTGAGAAGGCCGTGGAGTCAGTGGTACGAGACAGCCTGGCCCGGCGGCACAGCCCGGGCCCCGGCAGCCCGGACGGGGAGGCGGGAGCAGAGGCCCCGGTGGGCGGCTACGGCTTCAAGCGCTGGGCCACGCAGGAGCTGTACAGCCCCTCCCCGGGGGAGGCCGAAGCCGCCCGGGCCTCTCCCCGCGCCGAGCCGGCCCCTGCCCAGGGCCCCGTGTCGGCCACCGTGGAAGTCACCAGCCCGACGGGCTTCGCGCAGTCCCGCGTGCTGGAGGATGTCAGTCAGTCCGTGCGGCACGTTCGGATAGCACGCCCTGGAACTTGGAGGACTGAGCAGGTGTCCCCCGAGGGACCCGCCGCGCAGGTGGTGGAGGTAAGTGGGGAAGGCGGCCTGAGCCGGGCGGCAAGCGCGGCGGGAGCCAGCTGGTCCGCGAGGCACTTTACGTTGGGTCCTGATCAAAGCCAAGTGTCCAAAGAAGTCGTCTTCCCAGGGCCCGAGCCCGCCCGTCCGGAGGCCGGGGACGCGGAGGAGCCCGGGCCGGTAGAGCTGTCCGCAGGTGCCCACAGGTCCGGGAGGCACAGCCCATTTGGCTCCCAGCAATTCCATGCTAAGAAGGAAATTATTTTTCAGGCTGCCGTCTCTGGGGCAGGGAAGGTTGGCGATTATTTTCAAACAGTGGAGACAGCGGGTCCCCAGACGTCTGTAAAGCACCTTCAGTTAGGCCCCAGGGAGGGGTTCAGTGAGCAGATTGAGCTCACCGCCCCCCTGTCAGACAGGATGGAGCTGGGAGTCAGAGAAGCTTCTGTGCGCGTGGAGGCGTGGTCAGGGACCAGGCCCCAGAGGCATCAAGGTACCGAGCAGATCGTGCCCCCACCCTGGGAATTTAGCGACTCCGAAAGCAGTGCCCACAGAGAGGGCTCGGCAGACGTGACCCAGGCCACCCGTAGTTACACTGTGGGTAGGAAAATCTTGATGGCTGAAAAGAGCACCTTCCAAAGGGCCATTTCCGAACCTCCTCGGGAGGCTGGTACAGGAGACATGTCAGGGGCAGAAGTGACAACAGGTGTGAGCAGATCCTTTAGGCATATTCAGCTGGGTCCTGCAGAAACCAAAACCTCTGAACACGTTGTCTTCCACGGACCCGTTTCTACAACACTTGAGCTTGCTGGTTCGGTGGAGCCCCCTGAGGTAGGCGAGGTCGCAGACAGTGGCAGAACACTAAGGCACGTTGCCCCGCGGCCCAAAGAAACTTCGTTTACCTTTCAGATGGACCTGAGTAACGTAGAGGCGACCCCCCGCTGGACACAAGAGGCCACAGTCCTTCCCCCCACAGGGATGGAAGCAGAAGCTCATAGTGTGTCTGACCGTGGTGCTTGGAGAGATGCCAGCAGTAGGAATGACCTGGCAGCCGGCGTGAGCTTTCAGGGCTCTGCTGGGGACAGACACCAGGCCCCCGGGGGAAAGGACAAGGAGCAGGCTGAGTTTGATAAGACGGTGCAGCTGCAGAGGATGGTAGACCAAAGGTCGGTGATTTCGGATGAAAAGAAGGTTGCCCTCCTCTATCTAGACAATCAGGAGGAGGAGAATGAGGGACACTGGTTTTGATAAACAGATATTTTGTTTTAAATGCCATCTTATTTGGTAACATACCAACACACAAAGGCCTTTACTTTAAGGGAGGGAGGCGTACTATTTATTAAAACCTCCCCCCTTTTTTACCTTCTTCAAAGAGTGCTCCAGGCAATGTCAATTTACTTTATAATCTGTAAAGATTTCAAACCAGTTCATGCCTTAAAAGGCGTTGGAGTTTTATTGAGTTGCGACTTTGACAAAAATGTTTTTATCTTTTTAGCCTTAAAAGTTCCTTTTTCTGGAGTTTTCTTTTCCACTCCTAGAGATGATTTCTACCATTTTTGCACCTGGTCACAGAAATGATTTTGCATCTGTTTGAAACTATATCTAGGTAAGATGCCTAAATGGTAATGCGATTAAAGTAATACATTTGAGTAAACTTTATTTGCATGTGCTAACATGGAATAATAAACTAACATTTTAAGGGAAAAATGAATGCATTTTTCTCTTCCCAAAGTCTTTTCAAAAAGAAATCATAGGAAATAAGCAGATTAAGAAAAAATCTAAATGATTTCATCTTAGGAAAAAGTTATTTGGCATAGAGTTAAATTCATTTTGACTTGAATGAATTGCTTTCTGTGTGCAGACTCTTAAAAAAATGACAGTGTTTTATTCATGGAGAGAACAGCTCCATCCTCCTGCAGTGTATCAGATCAACACACTTGCTATGTCTGCACAAATTCCTGGAACCCTGCACTGGGTCTGGGGCAGGGGGGAGGGGCGGGGGATGATTTTGGGGAATGGCTTATAGTACCAGTTTTTTGCATTACCACGTTAAGTAGCACACAATCTAAATACTCTCTTTCGTTATAACCTAAGTTCTGGAGTAGCCAGCTCCTACCAGAGTGTACTTGAGCTTTTCTGCACCTTAGCCCTTAGCCTCTAAACATTTAATTTTGCTGGTGGGAGGCAGACCCTGAAGACAATAAAAAGAATGTTGAAGCGCAGACTACCGCTGGACTTGGGCGTGGTCCTGCACAGTGAAGTTGGAAGCCCAGGTGGGCTGTGCCTCCCAAAGAAGCCCTTTCCAACCCACTGATGATGGGGTGGAGGCCTTTCTGAGCGCAAAGAGTGAGAGATGACATGGAGGTTTTTGCACTTGCAACAGAAATCATGACAGTTGGGGTGTTTCGTCCAGGGAAACAAATAAGACATTAAATAGAATAAGACGTACTGGGGAGGGAACCGGGTGCCTCTCCTGCCGCCCAGCCCTGAAGCACCCAGGACGGGCCCTGGAGGAAGGCAAAGGCCCTACTCTCCCTGGTCACAAAGTGTGGCCCTGCAGATACACGCCACTGAGTTTAAGATACTAGGATGGGTGGGCTCTGCTGGATTTATTTTACACAAAGCTATTGTTTTTAAAGCTTCCTTCTTTAACGTTGTAGCATCACATAAAAATAGTATCTCTAGCAGCACAGTATTATTTTAATCCAAACTAGTTTCTTTCACCTAATGTCTAAACTGTACCTCCCCTAACGCAGTAGCATAGACCTAACTGCCTGTAGTGCCCTGAGGAAAATGTCATCCTCAGGTGGGGCATGATGGTGGGGGGGTGGTTATAGAATTTGAGGGTCTTCCCTCTGAGTGTCACATAGTGGCTCTCAGACATCCACGATGCATGTTTCCTCAGCTGCCAGGAAAGGCTACTGAGGTAGTTGAGGGAGAGTGAGTTTTCCTAATCGAGAGGTGGAGATCGATCGGTGGGCAGCACAGCTTTCAGGGTGATCTATTTTTAAAACACCGTGAAGCAGAGTATAGAAGGGAAGTTGATTTGAATTGCAAGTGTAACCTTTTGTTACCTGCTAAATGAACCAGTGATTGTCAGAAACTGGTATGGAGGTGATGGCTTTGCCAACAGAGACTTATCGTTTCTAATATAAAAGAGGAGTTGATTTTGTTAGTTGTAATTGGTAGTGGTATTTGTATAAGTTATTTATTGGTGAGAATTTGGTCAAGGTGACAGCTTACTGTTTGATGGCAGGACGGGCTGATGATGGGGGGAGTCTATTATGTGTGTCCAAGAGGGCTTAATGTTACTCTCCTAGCTTGTGACCTTGGAAATGAGTGCTAATGTGAAATGGTTTATTAAGGTCACGACTCACCTCCATTGGAAAAGAAACGTCTTAGGTCTTAATTTTTATCTCCATGTTGGAATACATATCTTCAAGAAGTATCCTGCCAAGAATACTTACCAATATGGAGTTGGTTACTAAGTCTCTGGAACACCCAGGAGCAGGGCGTGCCCTTGACCCTGTGACAGGTCACCCCACAGCTCCATGTCCTTTGCAGCCAGTCACTCTGGAGACAATAGTAGTCAACTTTGTGGTGGGACAGGGTGAGGACACAGCCAGTCTTTTCACATTTATTGTGTAGACAAAATGGTATTGATGGAATGTTTTCCACCTTCCCACCGGTTGTTTTGATGTTGTTTGTTTAAAATGTATATTTAGAATGGAATCCTCTAAAAAGCTAATCTTTCTAACCTCCTGTTCCCTATGAAGGGATATGTCATAAGAATGTGTAAAAATAAAAATCTAAGAAAAAAACCCCACATTGTTCCTAACGAGAATGAATGTTTTCCTGTAGGTGTTTTTGTAGTTTTTGTTTAAATTTTAATTAAAGCATATATGTGTGTATGTGCATGTTTTTTTGTGGTGGCACAGAATCACTGGGGAGAATATATGTGAAAAGTCCCAGTTCTTGAATTCCTGACCTGAATCAAAACTCGATGTTGTTAGCACAGAACTAGAAAGCGTGGCAGGCAGTGTAAGCCACTGGCTCGTATTCAAATACAGACTGGACAGTTTGTGGTAAGTGTCATCATGACAGCCTGGAAGGCTAGTGACAGTACTGTGACCAGCCATCCCGTTTGGCCTTGAATGGAGGGGTCTCCTGGGACGTGGGGCTTTCAGTGCTAAAATGAGAACAGTCCTGAGCCCACCACAATGGTCCATGACTGACCTGAAGTGCAGACTGGAATGATGGCCAACCCTTAGGAGCTTGAAGAAATTGCACTAGTTTGAGACAAAGCAGTAGATACCCTTTCCTGTTTGTCGCCTTTTACAAAACCAAAATAAACGAAAACATGAATAGCTAGAGGCTTCCTTTGATTTTAAATTAACACATTGAATAGATGGGAGACATTTGAAGGAACATTCCTAAATTCATCCATTCTCAGGATGGGGGCTACGTTTTTTAAAAAGTGTTTTAGTTTTCTGTGATTCCAAGAAACAGAGGAAGAAGTAACATCAGAATTCACATTTTGTTTTTGCAAAATCCCAGATGGGCACTTAGTCCGCTCAGCCTCCTATAACAGAATTCCACAGGCAGGAAGCTTAATCAAAATCCAAGATCAAGGTGCTGGTGGATTCAGTTCTTGGTGGGGGTTCTCTTCTGGTTTGCAGACGGCTGCCTTCTTGCTGTTCCCTCACATAGCAGAAAGATCATTTCTCTTGTGTCTCCTCATAAGGGCCCTAATCCCAGTTGTGGGGCTTCACCTTCATGTACTAATTACTTCCCAGCGGCCCCACCTTTCACATTGGGCTTTAGGGCTTCAGCATAGGAACTTTTGAGGTGCACAAACATTTTTGAGGCAGGTATATATTTAAAATGCTTTTCCACCATCCAGATCAAAACCCGTGTCTTCAACTAGGTAGGACACTTGATGAGTCGTGACATCTCATGCCTTCTTTGAATGTTGCCTTCGTCCCACAGGCCTGTCTGGAATGGGTGAGTCCAGGCAGGGGTGGCCTGTGTCGTCAGCTGTCACACGGTCGAGGACAAGGCACCCAGCTTCTCTCCACCCTGTCCCGAAACTGGTTAACTCCCCCATCAGTTCTCAAGGTGGCGCCCAGCACAAATGGGGGCCAGAACGGTTTGGGGTTGCCCGCTGGATGTTGCAGCGGGAGGGGGGCTGTGCTGCCTGCTGCCATCTTAACACCAGCCTGCAGCCCTCCTGGGCTGCAGCCCATGGGATTAGGGCAGGGACGAGAAGGAGCAGCCCACACCCCACTCCTCTGCGCACTCGTTCACCTCGTTCCAGCACCGGATCTCATCACTGACAGCATGGAGAAAGGTGCTCAAAACCTGTCACTCTACCTTCCTGTTCTCGAATGACGATGGCCTCCCCTCCGAGAGACCTGAGACCACTGTGGACATGAGTGCTCATCCCCCTCTCCCTCCCTACCCCCTACATTGCTGAACCTGGAACACAGTTGGGAGGGTAGGGGGCCAAGGGCTGTGCCAACTCAAAAAGAAAGCTCTCTGGAGCAGCAGCCATGGGTCTCCGGCCTGGAGTGGAGGCCATAGGAGGCAGCAGCAGGGAGTCAGCATCCCTCCCTGCAGCCCCTCTGTGCCCGTCTCACTCCTGCTCACCTCCCTTCACTCCTTGACACCTGCCTCCCCCGACCTTTAGGCAAAGTCAGGGCCACTGAGCACCCACCCTGTTGAACCGGGCCCTCTCCCTCACTGGCCACCAGCCACCTCCACCGTCGTCGGTGTAGGGACCAGCGTGCATGCTGGATGGCAGGCCCTGAGAGGATGGGGACAGGGTGTCCTGTGTGTGCTGTGCCCCTGGGTCTCAGCACACACCTGGTGCCTCCGGGGTGTTCACCCACATTCAGTGAGTGCCTGCGCACGAGTGAGGAGGCACGTCCTGGTTTTCAGGCTCTGAGGAGCTCCAGGGCGGCTTCATTTTACACACAGATGCTGACCCCAGCACTTCGAAATTTCCTTTTATTAGCATTTTATTCTCAATCCCTATTACCTTCCTGTAAGAAAGGGCTTTTCCCAGAATTGTCCTGCTCCAAATCAGACTCCAGGCCTGCACAAGGGGCTATACGCCATATATATACGCAGTCAGATGTTGTGTCTACTTTCCTGCACAGGAAGTTTTGAACTTTTGAAGAGATGCCTTTTAGCCACAGTAGTGCTGACGGGTAAAAATTCTTGTTGGCAAGAAAAACCACTGAGGTGGTAAAAAGGAAAATGCTCTATAGAAGCACCCGATCACCTTACACACTGTTAAAATGTGGCCCACGGGAGGTTTATGGGATCGCTGTTGCGCTTGGAGCAAACAGCCTAGAAAGTCTGTACAATGACTGCTGAAGTCCACCTTCTGATGGAGAGAGATTTATAGAGAGAGCACCCTACGTGTCAGCACCCAGGCGGGAGCCAAGCTTCCGGTGGGGGTGGGCGTGGGGGTGGGCTCAGTCGGCTGCGTGGGGCCCGGCCTTGCCCAGCCCGCCGGCCTGCAGCCCGCCGGTGCAGAAGGCCGCCTTGGCTCTCAGGGGCTGCCGAGGCTTCACAGCCATCCCGGGGGCCCTGCGGACAAGCAGAGGTTGGGGTGAGTGGGCTGCCCCTCGGCCTCCCCGCGTCTTGTGCCCAGTCTTCGTGGCTGTGAAGCCGAGCCTGGTGGGTGCTGAGCTGCATTTCATGAAGGCGCTTCAGGAGGGGCTATAGATGAGCGGAGGCTCGTGGCACAGGAACAGAAAACTCAAGCTTTCTTCTCCCATTTTCTGATATCTTGTGACCATTCTCGCCAAGCTGACACAGTCAACCCTCACCTGCTAAAGGGGCCTGGGCCCAGCGGCTGGGTTCTGAGACAGCGCCCCCCCCTCCGCTGGCCATGTCCCCCTGCGGCGTGGCCCTGAGCAGGGCCTTGGCTCTCAGCCCGCGGGCTCTGGGTGGAGGGCAGTTCTGCTGCTGTGAAAGCCGGAAGGCCGGCCGACAGGGTGAAGTCAGAGGGCTCTCAGGGGCACGCCAAGTAGGTCTCTGTGCCCTCACCCTCCAGCAGGGGAGATGACCTGCAGGGGGCTGGTCTGCAAGAGGACGAATCCCAGCGTGCATTTCTGACATTCTTCAAGAGCTAATTTCTTCCTAATATCTGGCAAGAAGATATTTTACAACTGGGTATTCAGAGGAACTGGGCTTGCGTAGTTTATGAGTTATGGCAAGTCAGTTAGTAAAACTTTCCATGGAAAGTTCCACAGAACCTTACAGAACCAGCTTCCTCTGAGATTCTGATTGCAAAGGAAATAGTGTGAGGGGAGGCCAACTCACTTGGACAGGACGTCCACGGTCTGCTGGGTGGCCAGAGTCCTCTTGTCCTGTGGTCCGTATAAGAGGGTCTGGATCTGAAGACACTGCAGAACACCAAGTAGTAATCATGAGTTATGGAAATGTCACTGAGAGCATTTTGCAGGAAAGTCAAGTCTCCCTTGAATGAGAGAGAGAATACTTCATTCATAGACCCACGCTATGACGGAATTAGTATTCTCAGGGTTTCTCCCAGGAATAATCTGACCTTCACTTTTGGATGTCCTGAGGGATCCAGGAAACAAATCACTATTTTATAGAACTTTCTGTGATTATCTGGATGTAAAACCATGTTCAAAAGTTATATTTCTAGAAAGTAAAGGCAAGAACGTTGCTATTGACCAGAGGAGGGGTCTCTAGTTTCTAATTTTAAATGACCCTTGCTACAGCCCCAGAAACTTTTTTTTTTAATGTTTTTGCTTTTTTTGTAAAGAAATGCTTTATCTTACATGGGCTTTCTATATTCATTACTACACAGCAATTTCTTAGGAGTTGAATTATTTAGGAGTTAAATATTCAGCTGTATATTATCCAGGCCTGGCTTTGGCTTGATTTCCCCCATCTGCTTATTGTCCTGTCTTTTGGTTGCTTGTGCCAGGCCAGGGATAGAGATGAAAGTTGTGCCCAAAATGGTCAAAATAATTTTGAAGAAGAATGAGATGGAGGGACTTGCTTGCTGAATGTCAAGACCTTTTATGAGACTAGAGTAATTAAGACAGTGTGGTTTTCATCCAGACAGACAAATGTATCAGCAAACCATGGCAGAGAATCTTTAATACTTCATAGATTGACAGAAGTGGCGCTGGAGGGTCCATGAAGAAGAGCTAAACTAGTCAGTAAATGGAACTGGGACCACTGGTATTCCAAATGGAAGGAAATGGATTCCTACCCCGTATCAAATACAAAAAAATTAATCCCGGATAGACTGGGGAACTAAATGTGAAATGAAAACTTGGAACTTACAGAAGAAGATATTGAAGGATATGTTTATGATCTTGAGGTAGGGGAGTATTTCTTAGACAAGATCCAGACAAACCAAGAGTAAAAGTCTGATGAAATGTTAACTATCTTAAAATTCAAAACATCTGTGCATCAAAATGCACCCTAGGCAAGGTACAGACAAACCAGACTGAGGGAAAATATTTGCACAAAACTGGAAAAGGATTAGTATTCAGAATACATAAAGAACTCTTAGAAGGTAATGAGAAAAAAAACCGCTACCAATAGAAAAATGATCAAAAGATATAAACAGATTGTTCAAAGAACTGAAAACAGAATGGCTAATAAACCTGCCTAAGCGCACTAGTAACCAGCAAGGCAAACTAAAACTTCCATGAGATTGCCTCTTCACCTACCAAATTGCAAAAATTATAGTCTAATAATGATAACACCAAGCTTTGTCAAAGACGTGAAGCAACAAGAACTCTTTTACATACAGATAGTGGGTGTTAAAATTGGTACAACCAACTTGGGAATATTTTGTGGAACAATTTGGGAATATTTAGTAACAGCTAAGTAAATTGTGGTATATGTGTATTGTTTATGTATGATACTACACGAACTTCTGATGTGCGTTTGTCTCCACATAGATGAATCGCGTGATTGTAGAGAGGAAAAAGCAAATTGCAGATGAATGTGTATAATGTGTGCATATTTCTATGTAAAACAAAACCATAGGAAAATAATAAAGATGAGAATGATATCTAGTTCAGGATAGTAGTTATTTAGAGATGGGTGGGGAGGGGGCTTCGGCTGTATGGGCCATGTTTTAATTCTTACACTGAGGAGTGAGCTCAGAGGTGTTTTGCTGTATTATTCAAACTTTTCCTTATATCTGAAATATTTCATATGTTTAAAAGATTGGATTTATTTTTCTATGTGTAACGGCTTGAGTCAAAAAAGTGTGAGGGTTTGGGGACATACTGTAGACTGTATTCATTCTGATTGGCCAACCTTTTTAGATCTTTGGGAAAATTAAAATGCAGGCAGCCAAATTGCTTTGTCTTTATGAGCTCTGGAAAACATCGAGACCACCTGAACTTTTGGTTCAATCTGAGGAATTGAGAATGTGGTTCTGGAATCTGGGAATGTGATTGTCTTTTGGAGGAATGAAGTATTAGTCAATGAGAATATGGCAGGATTTTGTATGTAACAGAAAATATTCACTATTTCTTAGCTGAATTATATAACACCAAAAGAGGAGTAAACATTTTCCTGTTATTCTATTTGGTACATAATCCAAACTCTGTAAAGGCAAGGATCCTAGCTCTTCCGCCCAGCAAGCCCTGGACTTTCTAAACCTGCACTGGGGCCCTGGCCTGGCCTAGGCAATGTGCCGCTCATTCCCTGGGTTTGAGCTAGCGTCGCTTTAATCCACAGAGAGATTGTTGTGAACTTGGAAATTTGGGAACCTTGAGAAAGTTCTGTGTTGCTTTGAGGGGAAGAAGCTGGGGACAGACACTCATGGCGCTTGATGTCAACTCTTCCAGCACTCTTCCCCGATTGGCTCACAGCTCCTGGAAGGCTGGGTACTCTCCACACAGGGCCCGGCAGGGGAGGTTCAGACAGGGACAGTGTGCGAGAAGCAAGCGTGCTCCCCCTCATCCGAGTTCGTCAAGGAGAGGCCCTCTCTCCAGGGCTGACACATCTTGCCAGAACAGACTTCATTTTCTCCCACCTGGCCAGGAATACCGTCACTCAGTGTGAAAGATCAGGTCTCATTTTAAACCCACCCAGACTTCCCTGTTTACATATTTGTGAGTGCCTCAGGTGCAGCTCATTTTGAGACAAGCTGATGTTGACATGCATTGGTATTAAGGTTTCAGGTTACTCTGCCTTAAGAGATGGCCTCCAAAATCTAAAACTCAGGAGGAATTTCCATTGTACTCCTTTGATTATTGAAGTTTCTTCTCCCTGGCCCCTCATCCTCTAGGGAAGGAGATATTGGGTTGGCCTTTGGTTTTTAAGTAAAAATAACACAATTTTCATTTTCATCAAAAACTTCATTGAGCAGCATATTCACCTCTTTGTTCCACTACCTTCTGCCATTTTTCAGGCAACTTCATAATGCCACCTTCCCAAAACTTTAAATCTTTTTGAGCAAAGAACCGTTCCAGGTGCCTGTTACAGTCTTCCAGGCAATTGCAGTTTTTTCCATTAAGAGAATTTTGTAAGTGGAAATCCGAAGGTGCAATGTCTGGTGAATACGGTGGATGAATCAGAACTTCCCAGCCAAGCTGCAACAGCTTTTGCCCGGTCATCAAAAAAACATGTGGTCTTGTGTTATCCTGATGGAAGATTATGTGTTTTCTGTTGTCTAATCCTGGATGCTTTTCGTCGAGTGCTGCTTTCATTTGCTCTAATTGGGAGCAGTACTTGTTGGAGTTAATCGTTTGGTTCTCCGGAAGGAGCGCATAATAGAGGGCTCCCTTCCAATCCCACCATATACACGACATCGCCTTCTTTGGTTGAAGACCAGCCTTTGGCGTGGTTGGTGGTGGTTTATTTCACTTGTCCCACGATCTCTTCTGTTCCACATTATTGTACAGTATCCACTTTTCACCACTCGTCACAATTTGTTTTAAAAATGGAATGTTTTCATTACCTTTCAGTAGAGAATTACCTGTGGAAATACTGTCAAGAAGGTTCAGCTTAATTTATGTGGAACCCAAACATTTAGCTTAACGTATGTGTAACCAAACTGGTACACATGATTTTCAGTGCTTGATTTGGATATTTTGGTATGTCGGCTATCTCCTGCGTGGTATAACATTGATTGTTCTCAGTTATTGTTTCAATTTGATCTCTATCAACCTCAAGTGGTCTACCCGACCGTGGAGCGTCGTCCAGCAAGAAACCTTCAGCACAAAACGCAAACCTCTTCTGACATGTTTGATCAGTCACGGCACCTTCTCCATACACTTGCATGCATTTTTTTTTTTTTTTTTTGCATTTTGGTTGCGTTTTTACCTTTCTTGAAATAATAAAGTATAATATGCTGAAAATGCTGCTTTTTTTCTTCCATCTTCAGTATTAAAATGGCTACACAAAAATTCAATTTTGGTGTCTTTATTTTAATGCATGCTGATATGACGGCTGTCACAATACAATCTAAGAAAATAGTTTGGAATGAAGTTAAAGACAACTAAGTGCTACTAGAGCCATCTTACGGAAAAAAATGAACGAACGTTTTGGTCAGCCCAATACTATTAGCTGCATTTTCACGATTCCTGGGAAGAAGGATGTAGCAACTGACAGTACTCACACAGATGCTCACTGGTTCTGCTAACCACCTCCATCCCAGACCTTGCTGCTCATTTTTTCTGAGGGCATTACGCTAGTAGAGAGAGTGGAGTTAGGAGAGACGGTCACGGTTGGGTAAAGCAACCCTTTTCGATAATCGAGCCTAGAGAGAGGTGAGCCCGTCCTCGTCCTAACCTCCATGCGCCAGTAGTCAAGACTCTTCTCTTTCTGGTGTTAGGTTTTTTAAAAGGCTGCTTATGCTCACTAAGTTTGCCCAGAATTCTAGCTGAAGAGGGAAGAGATGTAAAGAGATGTAAACTAGGAGAGGTGAACAGACCCTCAGCCCCAATCCCTTTTGTGATGACAGTGCCCAGGGAGGCCATACCAGGCACCGAGACAGGAAAAAGTGGTTCATCCTGTAACTGAAGTCGTCTCCAAAAGCTACGTTTTTAAAATAGTGAAATAACCCATTACCGACTTTTACTAGGAAATGTCTTGCATAGCTATATATTTACCCAAGAAACGTAAATTGATTTTCAGTGCTCTGTGGTTCTTAGTTAAATTTGCTTAAGCATTTTTGTGTGAAGTAGGTATCTCAATTCTTTTGTTAAAAACATAGGTATTGACAGAGACAAAGTCAATAAATGTTAACTGAACCCACAGGGAACCAGGCATTGTAAGCATGTCGCTGAACTAAGTAAAGAACTCCTCAGACCTCGATAAGAGAACATTCTCCACCATAAATAAAGGTATTCTGTGCTCTCCAGGTTCTTGCAAGGAGGCCAGTGCGCTCTGGTCTGAAATCAGCCTCTAAAGGGTGTTTCTCATTTTTTTTTTTTAAGTGGATAAAAAACCAATTTCAAGGCGCCAGATGAATTTCGAGGAAGCCATGGCATTGCTTGTGTTCTCTTTGGTTTTATCTGCAGGGGTTGGGAGAAGGCATTGGTGCTTTTATTATTCCTTAAATACCAAACAAGGAGCTTTCCTCTCCCTGCAGGAAGAGGCTTAAGATAGCTCACAGCAGCCTGCAAGCTCTCCCCAAGACCTTTGTGTCCCAGGACCTTGCACAGTCCCTGGCACTGAAGATGCAATATTTGCTAAATGAATGAAGGATTAAATAAGTAAAGCAAAAGAAGGATCAACTGACAAAATTCTTATATGACAACCTTAAGACAGGGTTGGACCACAGGCTGCTGAAACCTCTGGTAGGCAGGCTCCGTTGTGGGTGCGGTGTTACAGACCTCCACCATCATAATCTGGGCACGTTCAAGAGCAGAAAGGAAGAGTGCTGTCCCTCAGGTGCTGCTTTCTCTCAGGTGTCATTCATAAAGCCAGGGGTGTGAAGACACAGTCTTAAGCATTTGATGAGAACCTTAAAAATTATATTTGACACGACTCTGAGATTTGAAAGTTAGGTTTCTAAGGAGCCCAGGAGCCAAGGAATCTGGGACAGGAGGCACCGGCTTGCTGTCCTCCTGGCTACGGCGCACCCGTGTGCCCCAGAGCTCGCACCCTTCCCCGTGTGGGCACATGGGTGGTCCAGCGGCAGGTGCAGCTTGGAGATCAGCTGACTCAGTCTCCTCTGGCTTTAGAAAACCACAACAGTTAAAGACCTGAGCTCACAAGGAAGCATATTTTCTGATTTTGGGGGGGAGCTTTGAAAATCTGCAGTTGGTACTCAGGGCCATTTCGGCTGTGGCTCTGCAGAAGTGGGTTGGGGTGCCTGAGCTCTCCTTTTCTTCCTCAACCTCCAGTCTTCAGTCCTGAAATCACATCATCATTTCTACTGGGAAATTTCCAACAGTGAAAGTGCTGCTGGGACACGTCCTGTTTATTACCAGAAGCGGTGCAGCCAGGGCTGCAGCGAGAGAGCCATCTCAGTTGCAAGGCTGTACGACTCAATCATGGAAAATGGAGAAAGACATACTTTTCCTTGCCTGGAAGGGTCTGTGCCAAGCCTGTCATTCTAGTATGTGTATTTCATCTTTACGTGAAATGATAAAGCCAGAGAAAGGTAAAAATTTTTAAACAACTCTAATGTTCAGAATCTGAAATCACTACTCTTCTTTACACATATTATCTGATGCTAGAGTATGTCCGTGGAGGAGAAATTACCCAGGGACACATGAACTGTGCTTCTATTTTCACGTCAATTCTCAAGGTTAGTATTAAGAAGAAAAGAAGATGTCAGATGCCAAAATGCGTGGAAGTGTGAAATGTCTTAAATGTTTAGAAAAACACAGATATGCTTTTCATTTACTAATCTTTACAAAGCAAGCAGCAGAAATAATTACTTAAATGGTGAACTTGGGGAAATGAAAGGACAAACCAAGACAGTTCATCAGACAGCATTCTCCTATAGAAACAGGGTCACACGGAGGTGGGGCTTGGTTTTCCCAAGCCCCTCAGAAACCAGCCTTGTCCTCTGGTCCTCTGGTCCTTCTGCTGCAGCCACACATTCCTGCAGATGTTTGCTGAGCCCTGCCAGACACCAATCCTGAGCCCCTCTCAGTGATGGAGCAGAGGATGGGGGTTTCCAATGTAGCGCGGGAGCCAGACATTTAAAAAATGTATAAACAAACATGGCATGACAACTCATGATAAGAGCTGCAGAAAAGAAAAAGGAACATGGGCTATGAAAGAATAAAGGGGTGTGTGTGTGAGTAGTGGTAGGGGGTACTTGGGTCAGTGAAGGTCTTTCTGAGGCGACATTCGGGTGGAAACCTGCAGGGTGGGGAGTCAGGCAGGAGGAGCCGCAGCAGGTGTCAGCATACCCTGCTTCTCTCTCTCTCTCCCTCACACGCACACACACACGTGCACACGTGCACACACTCAGACACACACCTGCAGCTCCCTTATCTGGAGGTCCACTAGTTTGGAGACCCACAGATTACTGCGCAGGTGGGTAGAAAGCCTCCCATGAAAGAAAGTGATAGAGTGTGACCAGGGGCCCTGGGACAAGGGAAACGGGAGAGGAAGAAGAAAGGGAGGGGGGCTCAGGCACTGCCACTCCCACAGCTGCTCAGAGCAGCCCGTCTGAAAAGCCCTCCCTGAGTATCTACGATGCCTGTCTTGGAGGCGTGGATGTCAGCCTTGCTGTCTCCCTCACTCCTCACCTCTGAGTTGCCAAGTGCCATGGGTTCTATATCCTTCTCGACATCCCTTGACTCCCCCACGACTTTGCTCCAGCCCCTGGCCACTATCTTGGAGCAAGCTACCATCATCCTTCTCCAGGACAACTGCAACACAAATATTTAGAGAACAAACTCATCAGCGGGACTTGCTGTGGAGGGGCCTCCTGCTGCATACCCACATGTGAATTCAGGCTTTGTTTTCACGTGGACAGCCAGGTGCTTGTCGAAAAGCTGGGCTTGCCTATTTCTGAGCCAGAGAGAGCAAGAAATCCAGCCCCCTTTAAAACTAAGTTTTTCGAGCTGCCTTTTCCTGGCCCATTTCCCCCGTGATGTGGAGCATGGCCGTCCCGCCCAGTCCTTCCTGAGCTGACGCAGCAGCACCAGCCATTTCTGACATCACTCTTTCCACTTGTTTAAGGTCACGCTGAATTTATGTGGTAGGCGATGTTGTCTTTCTCTCCGTCCCTGGCCATGCGCCCATAAACTCACAGTTCTCCTGCATCCAGTGAGGTCTTGACAAACACCAGAAGGTCTCAGGCCAGGATGGTCCGTCCAGACCCACAGTTCTGCACCCTCCAGACCTTGATGCCAATTTAGGAACTTCTGAGGCATCGTGCACCCACCAAGCATTCCCATATTGGAGAAGCTTTCCACGGCAAATGTAGCCTTGTCCTCGGCAGTCTGTGTTCAGTGCCTACATGTGTTCTCTAAGGGACAAGGAAGGTGGGGGGGCGCTGTGCCCGGGCTGCCACAGTTAGGGGGCCTGACCCCTGGTAGCTGATGACACGAGGCCGCCTATGGCCAGGAGACCTGGAATTCTCATTCCCCCCCAGCTGGTAGCAGGCAAGGGAGGCTTCATATTTTCCCCACAGAAGGTGAAGTCCTTCACTCCTTTAACCATCAGCTCCCATTCTTATACTATATCAACCAATCTACAAACGTCTCCAAGGAACTCATGAGTGCTTGAAGTGTATTTAAGCGCACTTCTCAAACCAAGAACAGGATCCTGTATATGAAATCAATGTCATTGTGACCTTCCTTTCTTTCAAAAAGGATCTGAGGTGGACTGCTGCAGCCCAACAGTGGGTGAGTCACAGACAATCAGAAAAATCAGGATCAAGGGATCAAGGACGAATGAGACTCTACCCATGAAAGCAGTATGGGCCAACACAGGGCTCTGCGGGGACTCCAAACTTGGCTCCGGATTGCCTGGTATCTAGGGCAACAAGGAAAACACCACAAAAGCTAAAGGGAAAGTGAAACGAGGTGGAATGACAGGACTTGAATCCTGTATAAAATACGGCCGGCCATCTGCAGAAGGCTCTGTGTGTTTGGTCAGTTGGAGGAACAGCAAGGACCTGACAGTCTGTTCTAGAGACTTGACCTGTGACCACATAAGACCCATCCAGGCTTGGCTTTCTCACACTCAACCTACGAATAAAAAACATTTTCTTTCCTCTTTTTTCAAGCGATTCATCATAGTGGGCTTTGAATTTCTTGGAGAGGGGTCATATAAAATTGTTGTTCTTTTATGGAAAATGTTTACTGTTCATAGCTATAAAGTAATCAGGCAGTGGACAGAACACTGATGACGACAGCACCTAACAGGGAGGCCAGATTAAGACGGGACCCAACCCCGACTTCACGCTGTAACTGGGCCCGGGCTTAGTCCTGAGATGCTTCTGACCTAGGAAACAGTCTTTGTGAATTCTTGTTTGCAGCCTTTCACTGGAAGGAAAACCTAGTTCTCCATGTGGCAAACGTGAACTTTTGCAGTGGAAATTTCCATCTGGAGCCAACAGAGTTCGCCAATGTTCCCCTGCAGATGCCCTTGAAAGAAACATCAATAATATGGTTTTCTTTTCAGTAACTCAATCCCGCTGTCTGCTTTGTTTCTTGTGCCTTCCTGTTTTTCATGCGCACAGGGCCACCCCTGGGCTGTTCAGCACAGGAGAGCACATCTGGAAAGGCCAGTATTCACTGGATTCCTGCTCCAGAGTTGAAAACTTGGGGGATGCAGCTGTTGTTGTAATAAAAACAAGAGAAATGCTGGGCCAGTAGCTTTAGAGAGCTGCTGCTGGCTCCGCAGAGCCCAGAGCTAAATACGGCATCTGAGACAGTCCAGCTCGGCAGCAGATGTGAGAGTCACGTGTGAAGCCCCGTGTGTGCCCTGGTATTCACGCAGCGGCCAGCCCTGTCCTCAGGTGGGTACGCAGGGACCAGTGGAAATGAGGACTGTGGGTACCACGGCGGGCACAACCTGTAGACATACACAATTCTGTCCTTTCCTCTCTGACTCTGGCAAGTGGCCAGATAGCTTCAAAACATCAGAGTCATTGTTTTCAGGACGGATGGTTGATGAGGCCAAACTAAAGGGAAAAAAACGTCACCAACTTCCACTGCAGGCTCTGAGAGAGATGAAATCTGGAGTTTCTTGAAGCTGAGCTGATTTTCCAGCCCCATGGCGGCGGGGGGTGGGGGGGGGCCTGGGGCCCAGAGCAGTGATTCTCAACTCTCAATTCTCCCCTGGGAGCTAACATGCAGGTCCCTGGGCCCCTGGTCCTTTGCCCCAGCTCTGGTTCAGAAGGTGACCCTGATGCAGGGGGTTTAAGACCCACGCTTGGCAAACCACTGGCATTAAGGAAAGTGTGGGCTTTATTTAACAGTAACTTGCCCATAGACAGTTAACTTCCAGGAGCCTCAGGCCCCTTATCTGTAAATCAGAGCTACTAAGGTCTGACCTGGAGGGTTGCTGTGAGGGCTGGGAAGGATGTATGAGCTGCCACGGCAGCAGCAACCCCGGCCCCAGTGTGTGGTCCATAGTGGAACCAGTCTGACCCCATGGGAGTCAGCAGGGCCACATGAAGGTTTGTGTGGCCCCAACTCAAATATCTGCCGCCCTCCCCTATTCCTGGGTCCCTCCCCTGCCTGGAGTTGAGTGTCTAGGCTGAACCCTCAGAAGAGTTTTTCCATATTTCATCTACTTTCTTCAGGGGAGAACTGAGGAAGGGGGAGCGATGTGGAAACTCCCAAGGGTGGGCGGCGCCTCGGCCAGGACAGCTCTGCCCTCTCCTCCGTCTGGGCCCTTCAGCGGCCTGCACCAAGCAGCCCTGCTCTCCTTGCTCATCATGGCCTCAGAACAACTGTGGAAGCGAAGGAGGGCTCAGTGTTGCTGTTGTCTCCATTTTGCAGATGAGAAAACTGAGGCCTCTTGCCTCAATTCTTGGGCTACTCCATTCCATCCTCAACACTGTCCTCTTGGTGATTTAAAAAAAAAAAAAAACCCAAAACACCAAAGAACAAATATAGACCTATTGTGCCTTTCTTAAAATTCCCTCGCTGGCTCCCAGATGCTTAGAGCCAGGTTCAGAAAACTTTTTCGGTAAAGGGCAGGTAGTAAATATTGTGGGCTTTGTGGGCCAAGAGATAGACAGTGAGATACTATGTAGGTACTTGCCTAGCAAGAGAGGAAACAAATTTCCACAAACTTTTGTCGATGAAAGGATAATAATAATAAGTACATTTTTGGGGTAATCTAGTTCTACTAATGAAAATAATAGATTTCTTTTTTTGGGGGGGAGGATAAAATTTCACTTAGCTCTGGTTCAAAGTCAGTGTTCTCTACCATCAAATCAAGTTATGATCACCTGTAAAATGATTCTAGCTTTTATAATCATCTGTAAAAAGAAACGTTTTTAACTTTGGGGCCACACGGATACAGGTAGTGGGCTGGCTCCAGCCTGCAGGGACCCTGGCTTAAAGGATCAAGTCTCAGCCCCTTAACCTGCAAACATGGCAGTGAGGTCCTTCCCGGCCACTCAGCAGACAGTTACCCCGACTGCTTTTTGCTTCTTAAGTAGGCTTCACTCTCTCGCCCCTGAGTCTCCTTCTCCACCTGTCTCTGCTAGGCTATGCTCTTTCTCAGGACTACTTATCTGGGCACCTTCCCTAACCCCCTTTCTCCCACTGATCACAAAATGGACCTCTAGCACAGTACTGAGCACATAAGATCAGAGTTAGGGGTTTATCGTCTGTAATTCCCTCACTGGCTGGGACTCTCTTAAGGGAAGGGGGTGCCTATTATACTCAATGTACATGCCCCCAAGTAGGGAGGGGCTCTAGTGACCGTGTCCCAGGTCTTCTGACTATTGGACCATGTTTCTTGCACCATGGCAGGCCACCCAGCGGCCTTGAAGGCACCGTGTTATTACTCCCCACCATGCCCCTGGCCTCAGCTGATTGATCCAGGGTAGGCACTGGCTCCAAGCCAGGCCTCTCAGTTTCCCCCTGAGGACTTCCAAGCTGTGACTGAGAAATGACAGCAGGGGTAGGAAGTAAAACTCTGGAGGGCTGGCTGCCATGATTTCCATCTTCCGGGGAGATGCTGCCACGAGAGAGGAGGATGGGGAGGTAGAGAGAGAAGCAGGCAGGACTCGTGGGCAGAGAGAGCCCTGGTGGCATTCAAGTCTGGCCTTGGCACTTTCTCCCGAGGCTCCACTGTATCCCTGCCCTGCTAATCATGTGCCTGTCAGCACTTCCTTGGAAACCATAAGAAAACAGATTCTCCTTTATACCTGAGCTACTTTGAGTTGCATTGTCAGTGGCAACCCAAAGACTCCCACTTATCTTGATCTTGGCATTCCCGCCACTGTGCCACTGGTTTCCAAGCCTGTTTTTAAGCACAAGAAGCCCCCCTTCAAACAAAATCTTACTTGGAAGCCCAAGCTGTGAAATAGATGACAGCATAGAGTAGGCTGCACAATACAGACTGCCTGGTGCTAAATGCCCACTCTGGTGACCCCTAGCTTGGCAATCAAGGCTGGGACATTTAGCCTCTCTGCCTCAGTTTCCCTCTTTGTAAAAACAGAGAGCAGAGGTATCCAACTCTTAGGGTTACTATAGGGCTTAAAGAAGTTAATAGATATAAATCATTTAACTCAGTGCCAGGGGTATGACAATCACTCAATAAGCATTAGCTTAAAAGTGGGGGATGGAGAAACCCAGAGCAATTGCCACCCTCAGCTTCCTTTCCCTCTTCCCTCTTCCCTCACCATAATGTCTTTGGCACATGTGTAATGTTTAAATTATCTGAAATGAGTGGTTTAATAAATCTTCCTGGCTAGACTAGAAAGTCTCACAAAGACAAGAAGCATATTTATCTTGGTTATTCATTGTTTTTCCCCAGTTCTGCCTAGCACAGTAACTGGCCCATAGAAGATATCCAATAACTATTGTTGACTAATTGATAAGAAATATAATTATCTCATTAAAAAATAGGCACTACACATGTTACCAAATTTGGTACCTTTTGCAGCAGAATCAGAAGTCATAAAAAGAGAAAAAGGCTTGACTTATAGGACAGCTCACTCAGAACTAAAGTTAATTCATTTGGTTTGGGCAGTTATATTACTTAAAGGGTCCCAGGTTTTCACCATTTTAAAATGAATTAATGTGATGAAAACACAACATGACAGAACTTACAAGATGCATTTAAAGCAATAATAAGAGGACAATCCATAGCCTAAAACACTTATATAAATACAAATGAAAACCCAAATGAATTAAATTCCCAATTCAAAAAGGTAGAAAAAACTCCAACAGAGTAAAACAAAATAAGTCAAAAGGAAAGAAAAAGTAAAGATAAAATCAGAAATTAATGAAATAGAGAATAGGAAGGTAATTTATCTATGGAATTCAAATCCTGTTTCTTAGAAAAATTAACAAAATAGACAAACCACTAATTAACTCAGTAAAGAAAAAAGTGAGAAAATCCAAACAAAAAACTAAGAATTACAAAGGGAAAATAACTATTAAAAAAGCAGAAATTTTAAAAATTCTTGAGCAACTTGGCAAATCTCTATGCAAAACAATCTGAAAATGTAAATGAAATAATTACATAGAAAAACACAGTTTACCAAAATGACTCCATTATAGATAGAAAGCTTTACCAGACCAATTTGTTTGTAGAAGAAATAAGAGAAAATTGTTAAGGAATTTTCCTCCCTGAAAGCACCGTGCCTAAAAAGTTTCACAAGTAGTACAAACCTTCAAAGACTAGATAGTTTTAATGTTGTATAAAATCCTTCAGTGTATGGAAAATAAAGGTAAACTTTCAAATTATTTTCATGAAGCAAAATAACATTGATACTTAAACAAATACCACTTACAAATATTGGTGCAAAACATTTGCAAAACATAAGTATTAGCAAACAGAATCAACATCACTTTGAGAATAATTCATTATGATTATGGGGATTTATTCCAGGAATGCAAGGTTGGTTCAATGTTATAATAAAATGCACCATATTAAGGGATCTAAGAAGAATCATCTGATTATCTCCATCGATGTTGACAAAGCCTTTCATAAAATCCAGCAATTATTTCTAACTAAAAAAAACTCACGAAAATAGAAATTCATGGATACTTCCTTTACATGATAAATATATAAATCTTAGTCCAAAGTCAGCATATGTTAAATGAGGAATCACTAGAGGCATTGCCATTAAGATCAGGAACAAGGCAAGGATGCCTATTATTCCACTAATATTTATTATTATACTGGAGATACAAGCCAATTCAATTGGACAAAGTAAATCAATCAGAGGCATAAAACTTGGAAAACAGAAAGTAAAACTGTTTGAAAGTAAAACTGTTTGCAGATGATATAATAGTATACCTGGAAAACTTTAGAGAATCATTACTTAAAATAAATCAAGCAAGAAAAGAATTAAGCAAGCTAGCAGAATATAAATTTCACATAGAGAAACCTATAGTCTTCATATACACAAAAATAACCAGTCAAAAATGTAATAGTGGCTGAAACTCCACTCATCATAGCATTAAAGATGATTAAATGCTTAGAAATCAACTTAGTAAGAAATGTACAAAGCTTATATGAGGAACACTTTAAAATGTGCCTGAATGATACAAAAATTGACATGAGAACATATAAAGACAACCCTTATTCTTTGGTAGAATGAATCAACATAATAAGGACTCTAGTCTCCTGATGTCCATTTAGAAATAACACAATTCTCTGAAAAATACCACCAAACTTTTTATGGAGCTAGACAAGTTGATACCAAAATCCACGTGGAAAAATAAAGATGCCAGAATACCTAGAAAACCTGATATTCTATATTTGGGATACAAAACCCACTAATGCCACCAGATACTATATCATGAGATGAAATCTCTGTAATTAAGGCAATGAGATACTGGGATTCAAATACTCAAAGAGAAAAGTGAAATAGAAAGAAATCCGGAAATAGACTCACGTACATGTGGACATGTAGTATATGATGAAAGTGTTATCTCAGCTCGCTGGAGCGTAAATAAAATGATGCCAGACAACCCAGCAGCCAATTGGGAAGAAGATAACATTAGATCCATACCTCATGCCATCCACACAAACTCCAATTTAAAAAGAAATAAACATAAGTATGCAAAGAACACATGGGAGAGTTCCTCTATAAACTGGGTGTACGGAAAGAGTAAAATTAAATAAGATTGATAAATTACACTGTATAAATTTAAAATTATTTGCATGGCAAAGAATAATTGATCATTTATGTAAAACTCTATGTGCATAAGAGGATTACTATATCTTTTGCCCCAAAAAGTGTTAGCTGAGATCACCTGCAAAGGTGATGTCATCTTACCTAAATAGGCCACCTGTAAAGTTTCATTTAAAAAGAGAGCAGTGGAGGGAGAGAAAGCAACTGTGGGGAAGGGTGGGAGGGTTCCTCTTTGCACTGGTTGGGCTGCATTTTACCTTCTTCAGTTTCTTGTGGGCCCCGCTCTGGTTCCCCTGTGCCCGGTCGGCTCCGCCCAGGAGCCGGTATGTCTCTGCCACCTCAGCACTGAAATCGCCAAACACTGACACTTTGGCCTCCAGGGACTCTCTCAAGATCGAGGTGGCTCTCTGTGAAAAGAACAAAAAGCAGTCTAGTTAAATAAAAAGTTCAAAGCCGGATAAAGACCAGTGTCTCCTAAGAAAATGATGTAACTGATGTGTATTTTCACTTTTTAGGGGAATGAGTTTGGGTAGAGTGTCTCATGAGCTGAGCCTTAAATAGGAATCAGGAAGTAATATACATGGGGTGTGGATGGGGGGTTGGAAGGGACAGGAATGGGATGAACTCTGAAGAGAGAATGCATGAAGGACCCTTGGAGAAAAAGCCACCTCAGATGTTACAGGAACCATTTTAGTTGAGTAGCAAGAAGAAAAACTAACACATCCTGTGTCGTGTCTTTTATGTGTCAAGAACTGTGCTAAATAGTTTATG
This sequence comes from Hippopotamus amphibius kiboko, assembly GCF_030028045.1. Classification (NCBI taxonomy): domain Eukaryota; kingdom Metazoa; phylum Chordata; class Mammalia; order Artiodactyla; family Hippopotamidae; genus Hippopotamus; species Hippopotamus amphibius. The sequence continues at coordinate 131,801,115 of NC_080187.1, read as the reverse complement.
TGTGTGAGCTCATTTAACTCGCATGACCTCCTTTAGCTAAGGACAATTTTAGTCCTCATTTGGCAGAGGAGGAAACTGAGGCCCAGAGCAGCTGATAAATGTGCTCAGAGTCAGATGTGCTCAGTCAGAGTCAAATGTGCTCAGCCCATAGATGGCAGATCGAAGATCTGGATCCTGCCAGTTTTCACCCCTCTTAGTTGCAGGCTCTCCTCTCTCTGTGCACAGTGAGTGTCCTACGTAAGTGACAACTACAGAGTTTCCTGGCAATTTATCTACTTACAGAACATCCAGAACATATTCCAGGGTTTTCTATTTCTCACAAGAAATAGTTCAGGAAACCAAAAGCAAACATTCCAACATGGTGAAAAGTTAAATATGTTTGACGTTTTGTTTGGTTTATCCTATTTACTTATACCAACATAAAAAATGAGTTGGTATTAATCTCTTTGGTCAGACACCAAGACATACAGAGGGAAAGCCCTGTGTGTCGGTCTCCCACATTTCTCCTGAAATTCTTCCACGATCTTCTACGTGAAAGCATGATTACAGCTAGAGAACACAAATGCTGAATTTAAGAGCCGAATAGGGACTTCCCTGGTGGTCCAGTGGTTGGTCTTTGCCTTCCAATGTGGGGCGTGTGGGTTCCATCCCTGGTTGAGGAGCTAGGATCCCACATGCCTCAGGGCCAAAAAGCCAAGGCATGGGACAGGGGCAATATTGTAACAAATTCAATGAGGACTTTGGGAGTTGTCCACATCAAAGAAATCTTAAAGAAACAAAACAGAAATAAGTGGACTTAAAAACAAAAAAGAGCCAAATAACGCAGGAACCAGTGAAGGAGCCTTGCCCACCGCACATCCCTGAGGACGTCCTGCTCGTGCTCCCCGGACAGAGGAGTTAGCAAGGTCTTTACTCATTTTATTGGCAAGAATCTGAATTAGGTGCTGGCTGTGGGATCAGTGCCTTTGCTTTACCACAGTCAAGGCACTGATAAGGCAGAACCATTTCTCAGATGGAAAGATAAACCACTGCCGGGGAAGAGAAACTGTAAATTGTGAAGTGTGTGACCCACCTTGGTATGGGTCTTGCCTGATGCTAAAGCCTACCATGTCCCTTCCCAGCATCTGTGATGCAAGTGTGGGGTTTGGCAGCTTTTCCATGAAAACTGGTTGTTAGGGTTGGAGGAGCCAATGACGGAAAGAAGAGCCAGACTCCTTTTCCTAAATGAAGCTCTCAACACCACTTAAAGCCTGACTGAGGAAACTAGAGATAGACTTGATAGACTTGATAGAGATAGACATGCATGAACTTGAATGGCAAGTTGAGATGGCAGTGGAAGAGATGCCACGTGGACATGGGTTTATAGGAAAGAGAGACCGTGACAGTCTCTGAGAGTTAGAAAAGCTTAATGGAGAGAAGTGAAGAATAAATAGGACTTGGGTGGGCTAGAAGAGGGCATGGGAACCTGGGAGCACACGGGAGGCGGGAGAAGCATACGGCACGTTCAAGGCCAGCGAGTGGGCTGATTTGACGGCAGCAGAGAAATTAGGAAGAGCAGCAGAGGGAGATGAGGTAGGAGTCACGGCTGGGCTGGTGGTTGAGGCCTTCATGCCAGGCTGAGGACTTTAGATTTTCTTACGGGGAATAAAAAGTCAGAGAAGCTTCTTGAGCGGCAGTGCAGCACAACTAGAAGAGTATCTAACGCAGAGTAGCTTAAACCTGCGGCAAAGTAACCTTCACTCACATCTTACCTTCAAAGGCGTTTTCCTTCCCAAAGGTCACCTTGCTGTTAGCAAAGTGTCCCAGCCCACATGTAGCCTGTGCCCACATCCAGGCCGGTCTGAGCACACTTTGTGCTCGTGCCTGGGACTGTCCTCGGACCCAGCCCCGTTGGCCGTCTCCTGCTGGAACCCATCGTGAGGTCTGAACCCAAGGGGGGGCACAACGCAAGGTGCCACATTTGGCTGGACAGACTGTGTCACACACAAGGGTGCCTGGCAGGAGGAGGAGGAGGGCTGAAGTCTGGCCTGTGTGCCTCTCTCCAAGCAATGTGCTCTGGCGTGGGCTGCACCCCTCCGAGGAAGAGGCAGCTTTGTCTGTTCTTATAAGGGCACCAGAAGGGCTGGCAGGGGCTGTAGAATGAGAAGAGCCAGTTTGCTAAAATCTCCAGGGAGGCCTTAGGAAGCGAGGTGCATCTTTAGATCAATGCCGCTGATTTGGGTGACGTGGGCAAGGGCAGTGAGGTGTGGCAGCGGTGACAACAGACACCAGGGCAGGAAGCCAGACAGGAATGGGGAAAAGGGTGGATGCCCTGTGGCAGCCAGAGCAGTCAGATGGTCCACAGCCAAGCAGCCATCCACCCATCTGCCCAGCGCTCCCCCACTACGAGCAAGAGGGTCCCTGCTCTCATGGAATTTGGTCTAGTCAGGGGAGAGACAGTAACCATCTGCAATATATTATCGTAATACATTACTATCATATAATTATATCAAACAGGATTCTATGATGAAGAATGGCGGGGGAGAATCTAATGAAGACAAAGGGAGAGGAATCAGCCAAGCTGGTGAGTCCTGGAGGAAGGATCTGCACTAGCCAGGAGATCAAGAAGAAAGAACCCTCCAAGAGCAGGAAGCAAAAGCTGACACGGCCCAGAGTGGGAATTAGAAAAGGCTGATGTGACTGGCACACAGATCAGGGGAGGGGGCAAAAATGAGACTGGCAATGTCACCAGAATCCAGAGGTGCAAGGCATTGTGGGCAAGGCCGGATTCCTGCTTACCTTAAGGGCACTGAGAAGCCAGTGGAGTATTTTACAAACAGGCGTCCACTGCTCAGATCCACTTTTTGAAAAGATCACCATGGCTTCCTTACTCAGAATGGCTTAGAAAGGGCAAGAGTGGAAGCAGCAGCCGGGGAGCCAGAGTTTGTTAGAGAGGTCCAGGTGGGAGACGAAGACTGACAGAGGTGGAGACGGCAACCAACGGATGGATTCAAGGGGCAGTTTGGAGGTAAAAATGACGGATGAGGACTCCCTAGGTGGTGCAGTGGTTAAGAATCCGCCTGCCAATGCAGGGGACACGGGTTCAATCCCTGCCCCAGGAAGATACCACATGCAGCGACGCAACGAAGCCCATGCACCACAAGTATTGAGCCTGCACTCTAGGCCCATGAGCCACAACTATTGAGCCCATGTGCCACAACTACTAAAGCCCATGCGCCTAGAGCCCGTGCTCTGCAACAAGAGAGGCCACAACAATGAGGAGCCTGCGCACCACAACGAAGAGTAGCTCCTGCTCTCCACAACTAGAGAAAGCCCGTGTGCAGCAATGATGACCCAACACAGCCAATAAATAAATAAATAATTAAAAAAAAAAAATGACTGATGAGCTGGAAGGGGTGAGGCATGATGGGGGCAGACTTCCCCTCAGACTTCTGCCCTGAGCACTCCACATAGAACTTCTAGAGATGTTCTAGAATCTGAGGTCCCTGGAAGGCCCTTCTCTACTTGGTTGGATGATCCAGAAAAATATGGAAACCCCACTTGTTATGGTTATTGTAGACCTACTTTGGCCTGAGGGATGTGGGTGCATCTAGATTAAAAACCTATGTTCCTTAAGTCACATCAGTTGAGAGGAGGGTGAAGGATTGAGGGTTCGGAGAGATCTGTTAGGGAGGAGGTCTACAGAATAGCAGAGGAAATGAAAAGGTTTTCATCTCAAGGACTTGCCTTGACAGGTTAGAGTTGAAAAAAGAATCTATATAAATCAAGCATGCGGCTGTCTGGTAGTTGTTAGGCTTTTTATGGAATAAGTTCCAAAGGGTTTAACTACCAGTGAATATAAACTCTGGGTCTAGTTCCATTTTTATAAGCCATGGAAAACATGCCTGTATAGTTCACCGGATAGTGAGCCGTAACTTCTGCACTGTGTAGTTCTTATTAGATATGCAAATTTCATCCATTAGCTAAGATACTAAGAGAGGAATTAGGCACACTAGTTTCCACCCTCTATGCCAGCCAGAACCACAGGCTGCAACAAGCAGGGTCTGTCCACTGGGTCCTCAAGGTTTCTAGTCCTTTAGGATACTTTGCAGGTGGACGTGGCATCTATGTCCTCATAAACTTTTTTGTTACCCAAGAGCGAGTATCTGGGAGCTGCCCAAGAGTGGCCACCTGGCCTTATTTATCCCTCTCCCTGTGGAGCCTGGTACATACCTTGCACATAGTAGATGCCTAATGCTTGCAGAGTGCAGGAGTAGCCCTTTGGATATCAACTGAGTCGCCCAGGTAAATAACTAGTCAGCTGTGGTCCAAACTCACTTACCTCTTGTTGTCCAGTGACTTGTAGAAAATGGCAATAATCATCTTGAATGGAAAGAAATTTGGCTTGTCCCATCCCTTCAGCATCCTTAAGATTAGTCATGCTATCTTGAAAATACTGCTCAGCCACATCTGAAGAAAAGCATCACAACAACAATTTTGAAAACTGCTGGCAGATTTGAAATGGAAACAGAATAACTATGCATGTAGTGATGGTCAACTATCTGAAAATAGTAAGTAATTGGATAAGATAACCCAGTGAAGGAAACTATCTTCTGTCTGTTAATCTGACTGTTTTATTAGACAAGATCTAGTTCTCAGAAAGATAACACAATTTATTTTCGTTGGTTTTCATATATCTTAGCTGTCCCTTTGATACAGTAAGCAAAGTTAATGCAAACAGGAAACTATCCCCTAGACCTGACACATCGTTAAGTTTTCAGATTGATTAAGCATTAATTCTTCATAAAACTCTGGTTGCTCCTCACTGAGATTAGGACTGTAAGGATCCACTGACTTTAATGGACTCGGTAATCTTGGCATGTAGTTTGATAACACTAAAATTCTGGAAAGTATGGCTGACATGCTGCTGAAGGAAAAACCCCAACCATTCCAAACACTTAAACATACTGGTTATAACATAACAAAACATTTTAAAATATTTGCCAATCTTGAAAGCAAAAAAAAAAAAAAAAAAAAAAGGAAAATCTCAGGTATGGAAAATGAAGAGGAAACTAAAAGCCAGAGCAGAGAGGGGGAGCTGAAGCTGAATGGTCTATGAGGGGATCAGGTAAAAGGTGTACTGTGTTCCAAAATGCCTGGGGTTTCATAAGCCTGAGCAGAACTGGAGACGAGGCCTGAGGCCTGTGTGTGGTAGGAAGCTGGAATGGGGCTCCCTGCAGAAATCCAGTGTTACAGGCAGACTTCTAGGATGACCCCAAGTGATGCTCATCTTTGATAATGGGTAGAACTTATAAATATGCCGAGATATTACTCCTGTCACAAGCTTATGTCATATGGCACGGTTGACTGTGAGAAGCAAGATTACCCCTTGGGCCTAACCTAATGACACCAGCCCTTTAAAAGCAGAGCTTTCTTCAGTTGGTGGCAGAGAAGGAAGTCAGAGAGATTCAAAGCATGAGAGGGATTTGAAAAGGAGGTTCTCCATTGCTGAGATGGAGGGGACCATGGTACAAGGACTCAACAGTGGCCCACAGGAGCTGAAAGAGGTCAACAGTCAGCAAGAAAATGGGGACTTCAGTCCTACAACTGCAAGGAACTGAATCCTGCTAATAACAGCAATGAGCTTAGAAAAGGACCCCATGCTCTAGATGACAACGTAGCTGGCTAACAATTTGATTTTAGTCTGGGTGGAAAAGCCAACCTTACCATGCTAGACTTTTGACCAACAGAATTGTGAGCTTAAACAGGGTGTTTAAACAACCATAACTTGCTATGCAGCAAAAGAAAACCAATATAGCCAGGAATCCCTAAAATTGAGATGAGCAATTGTGCTGATCCAAGGAGAAGCCTCAAGGCTGTCCCTCCAGAGGCCATGGCTAGAAAAAGAGTATCTGTAAGAAACTGGGACATTGCACATGGGGCACACACATGTGAGGGCTGAATTTGCACCATCTACTTGATTTAGAAATTCTTTTTTGTTTTTAATTGATCCGCATCTTCTTATCTTCCTTCCTTCCTTCCTTCCTTCCTTCCTTCCTTCCTTCCTTCCTTCCTTCCTTCCTTCCTTCCTTCCTTCCTTCCTTCCATGTCTCACAGCTTGTGGGATATCTTAGTTCTCTGACCAGGGATTAAACCTGGACCCATGGCAGTGAAAGCACAGAATCCTAACCACTGGACAGCCAGGGAATTCCCTTAGTTTGGAAATTCTGAACCAATAAATTAAAGTAGAAACTAAAGGCTTAATCTCCAAAATATACAAACAGCTCATACAACTCAACAACAAAAAAACAAACAACTCTTTAGAAAAATGGACAGAAGACCTTAATAGACATTTCTCCAGACATACAGATGGCCAGTAGGCATAGGAAAAGATGTTCAACATCACTAATTATTAGAGAAATGCAGGTCAAAACTACAATGAGGTGCCACCTCACACCAGTCAGAATGGTCATCATTAAAAAGTCTACAAATAACAAGTGCTGGAAAGGGTGTGGAGAAAAGGGAGCCCTTCTACACTGTTGGTGGGAATATAAGTTTGTGCAGCCACTATGGAAAACAGTGTGGAGGGTCCTCAGAAAACTAAAAGTAGAATTACCATATGATCCAGCAATCCCACTCCTGGGCACATACCCAGACAAAACTATAATTCAAAAAGATACATGCACCCCTATGTTCACAGCGGCACTATTCACAATAGCCAAAACATGGAAACGATCCAAATGTCCATCGACAGTTGAGTGGATAAAGAAGATGTGGTGTGTATATATATATATATATATATATATATATATAATGGAATACTACTCAGCCATGAAAAAAGAATGAAATAATGTCATTTGCAGCAACATGCATGCAACTAGAGATTATCATACTAAGTGAAGTAAGAAAAAGAAAGACAAATATCATATGATATCACTTATAAGTGGAATCTAAAATATAGCACAAATGAACCTATTTACGAATCAGAAACAGACTGATAGACATAGAGAACAGACTTGTGGTCACTAAGGGGGAGAGCAGGTGGGGGAGGGATGGACTGGGAGTTTGGGGTTAGTGGATGCAAACTATTGGATATAGAATGGATGAACAACATTTGGCCCGTGGGCCATAAGTTTGTTGACCCCTGCTCTAGCAGAGAATATGACTGTCTTCCTCCCTCAGGAACGTGGGACACCCCCCGCCCCCACACTGAAGTGCCTGCTGGAGACAACCTCAAGGTGACACATGACAAGCACACACAGTTTGACGGGGGAATTATGACCCATACATACAATGGTCTACTTGACACTTCCATTTGGAAATCTCATTTGTACTGTGTAGCACAAATACACACCATCGAAAAGGTAAAATGCTACCTTTGACTTCTTTAGACTTCCTCTGCATTTGATTATTTTCCCTTTATCACCTCCTATTTTATTTTTGTGCTTTCTCCCCATTTTCTTGTTTAGACGGGACAGTTGTGTTATCTATTTTAATATTTTCCCAAACAGTGGGCCCTTGAATTAATTTTTCTCATATTGCGATGTGAACACCAGGTGCTTCCAAGGAGGCCTCCATGGACACAGCAGTCCAGAATTCACGGAGGAGCAAGAGTGGGGCCAGCCTGTGCAGACGATGCTGGCTCCTGGAAGCGGAAGAACGCATGGAGAGGAGGGCAGGCTCTGAGGTCAGGGGCTGTCTGCGTTCAGGCTCCAGCTCTGCCGCCTTCAGGCTGTGTGCCTCCCATTATTGGCCTCGGTCTTCTCACCTGAAAGAGGGACCTTTATGCTAGCACCTCCATCATAGGGTTGTTGTAAGGAGTAAATGGATTAATGCACATGAAAAAGTGATGATGCGCCCGACACCTTGTCAGTGCTCAATAAGTGGTAACCATTTTAGTTTTAGGGACAGTTTTGATCATTGTGGCCATGGGCCTCCCTCATCCATCCTAGGCAGACCACGAGGCATGCTGGAAGCAGACATGGAGAGGACAGAAACACTATGAAAACAGACAGAGTGGTCAAAAGGCACAGAAGCCTGGGATCATGTACAGATAAATGGCTCCATACACCTGAAGAGCTCTGAGAACAGCCCTGAAATTCACAATGATTTCGAATCGTGGCTCTCCAGAAATGATTCAAGTACATTCCATGTGATCTGTTGTAGAAAGGACAGAAGTAAACACTTGGGAAATGTGTCTCTCAAATCCAGGCAACCTAAAGAAAACTTAGGTCTGAAAGCAAGTAAGTTTCATTTATCTGCAAGACTTACTTTGCTTAGGATCTAGGTGGTTGCCAGATAGAAGCAAGAACCAGGCTGGGAGGTGCTGCCTTTCAGAGAGGTCTCGGTGCCAGCTGGCCCCAGGCTTTGTAACTAGATGGAAGTCTATTGAACTGGAGTCCCTGCTCCACTCTGTCAACGGGGGTTTGTCCACAGCCAGACCAGCAGATGGATTTCTAGAGTATTACTCAAATTTTTTTCTTGGTAGGAGAAAATTTTACTACTGTACATGAAAAATGTTACATCTCTTTAGTCCTTGCTGACTCATGGGAGAAAATATTACAGATGAAATGTTCAAACTAAGTATTAACTCTGCGTACTTTGATAATCTGATGGTAGCAAAAGTGGGGATGATGTGGCATTTATTTTGTTGATTCTAAAAGCATTACAGAGATGTATGTTCCATGTCTAAAAATTAACAAGTCTATTCAGGAATGGAGTACTGTTGATATTTTAATTTTCTGCCTAATTGGGAATTACCCAAAGAATGTAACTGAGACCTTCTTGAAGAGCAGAGGTTTTTCCGAGTCTCAGCCTTGTTCCCTGGGGATGAGTCCCTATTCTGAAGACCAGCAGATGTAAAGGGCATAGGAAGGACTTGGGATTGAGCAGGTAAGAACTGAGTTTCTGACCGTGGGCTTCTGCAGAAGTGGCGCCAGGCTCAGAAAATGGAGGAGGTCCGAAGGGATGGGAAGCATTTCCCTCCTTTCCTGGGCGAGGAGCTGGTCTCCCAGGCACAGATGGACACAGCCACGCTTTGCCCCTTACCAGCCCCCTTCTTGTAAAGTTCTCCCACCTCTTCGTATTCCTTCCCCTGGCAGTCACATGCTGACCGATCGTCCCCCCACCCCCAAACCACTCCACTGCGGCTGGCCCCCTAGACCTGAGTACCACATGCCCCTTTCCTTTGTGTGGCTGATCTCACAGGATGCTGAGAGAAAGGCAGTCGCTTGGCCTAACTCATTCCAGTGCATAAATGGCTCACAACAGCTAACTCAGGGAGGCCCAGTCACATTTTCCAAAGAGGAAGCTCATTAGCACATCTGGATCTCTGGAAGAGGGACTGGAAGTGAGAGAGGAAGAAAGGCGTCGGGAGAAGGAAGGAATTTATTATTCAAACTAAGGCCGCATGGCTACCGAAGTGGAAGAGAGCTAGGTGTTGTGGTGAGACCTCGGTGGAGACGGGCCCTGCCTGGGAATCTGCCCTCTGGGGTCAGCTCCTGAAGTTGCTGCCTCCCTTCCCCCATTTCAGAGTCCTCAGCTTCTCGAAAGGTCCAAGTTTCTCCCATTTCTGTTCCTGCGAGGTCTCTATTCACCTCAAGAGCTCAAGGCCGGGGCAGGGTGGGGGGAGGGGGTCTCTGATAGCTGTTGTCACGTACGACTTGACCACAAGTCAGGCATCGTGTCAGGACCCTTGTATATAAGCACAGCCTAGGGCTTGGGAACAGGGCACACATTCTGGGCGCCTTCCCTGTCTATACATTTGAAACCACTTTTATTTTTACCTGGGATATAGGAAAGCTCCTTTATTGCAAAAAACTGACTTATTTTCCCCCATCCCCCAGGCCCCCAAATCAGCTTCTTGAACTATGAACCCCATGATTAGTCTTTGAGGCGAGAGAAAATTTGTCCTATTACTACAGCTGAGTGACTCCCTAGGAAGCAGAGCTGGTTCTCCTGGGAGTGGGCATCCTTCAGGAGGTCCACCTGGCACAAGTGACAATGGGGTCTCCAGAGGGACAGGAGGTCACAGCCCCTGGGGTGGGATGCCACTTCTTGGCACAGACCTTGTGCCTGAAGCCGGGCGTGGGTTCACAAAGAGCCACCAGTTTCAGCGTTCATACACACGGCCAGTACTAAGCTTCAAAACTCTTCTAGAATCCTCGACAACCTGATGCTGGTGGCCTTGGCAAGAGATGAGGTCATTTTCTAAAGCACAGGAGTATGACTTAGCTTGTAAATCTGAGCCCTAGTGGCACAGGTGTTCCAAGGCCATGAATCTGCTCCCATTTTCACTCCTGCAGAATGCTGGGGTTCTCTGCGCGTTAGGGGGAGGGGGAGAAGCGTGGCCCAGTGGGAGGGTGGCTTGATGTCTCCCAGAGGCCCCTTCAGGTGCTGTTCCATCTTATGTTCATATACAGGCAAAAGAAAACAGGGCTCCATTCAAAGAGCGAGAGGAATGCGGGGTTACAATTTGGCACCCTGCAGGTCAGGAGGCTTTTAATTAAAATAAATTGCAGTAACCCTGGGCTGATTTTCTTGAGGCTGTCCAAGGCAAGAGTTGAAACCGTGAGGACAACTTTCATTATGAGGGAGGCCTGCGTGTACAATGTGACAATTATCTTTTGTAACAGTCTTGGGAAATTGTACTCTGCACTAACTGCAAAAAGCATTAAGGCCCCCAGGGAATTTGAAAATGGAAAGTCTTAAATTCCAGCCTGGCATTAACCCAGAGGAGTGCTATCACCCAGCAAACAAACAGATTGAACCCATTCAGACCCTGCTGGGAGCTGCCTGGGGCTCTGCACAGGCAGCTGCCCTGAGGCTGCCCGCTAGCCTTGGGGGGGGCCACAGGGTAGCCTGAGGACAGACAAAACCCAGGACAGGCTGTCTCCTCCCTGCGGGGCCCTCTGTGGTCCACACTGGAGACCACCTTCAAAAGGAACTTTTTCACAGGGCCTGGACAGGACATCCGGGAGCAGAAGACCTGCTGCTCTCGAGCCGCGTGGTCCCCGAAGTCCAAGGCCATCTCCGGGGGCAGGTCTGCATCAGTGGGTGAGGCTCACACAGCAAAGCATGCGTGAAGTGTCTGCACAGTGCCTGGTGCCCACAGGCCCGGTCAGGGCTCCCTCACCATGGGAATTGCCTGCCTTGAACATCCTCACTGCCAGGAAGCGGACCAGGGCTGCCCCCCACGACACCACTCAGAGTCTGCCCTGGGGCCACCCAGTAGTGATCAGGTGTCCAGCGTCTCAGGCCTGTTGCCACTGTTGCTTGCCTTGGTGAAATATATGTGATTTTCATAAGCTGCCCTAATATGTTTTGAAGCCAAGTCAGGGTATAAATAACTTAGGCTTTTCTGAGACGTTCTGAACATAAATTACTAGCCAGAACAAACGTGAAAACCCAGAGTGTCACAAAAGCGCCTTCCAGAGAGCACACCATCCTCCCTAGGAGAGGGATAAAGCCACAGCTTTGTGCTCAAAGATGAAAGGCAGTTTGTAAGCAAAGCTCGATGAGGGTTCAGTTCTGCCACAGGTGTCCCTCTGTGAAGAGAGACCAACAACACAGACTCGGGGTGGAAAAGGCCACCCCTTCTACTCCTCTGCTGGCCTCAAGGGCTTCCAACCCCTGCAGCCCACACGGGCCCCCACCTTTGGGCCTTCCGGGCTCCCTGGACCTCTGAGGATGAGCACATCCTCTCTGGCTCTGGAGTGATGCCGGGTGGGCAGCACCTGGCCTCTGTCTAAGGCCTTGCTGTGCCTCTCATCGCCGGTGTGACCCTGGACACACCTTGGATCCCTGTCCTCTAGATGGGATGTGCTTTAAGGTGCCTTCCAGAGGCTTCTGAGAGGCGGTCCTACTAGCGACGGTGGAAAACAGGGTAAGAGGCGGCCCTTTTCTTCTCTGGCCTCCCCCACGGCTCTCTCTCCATCACTTTCCCTTCCCACCTGGCCTGCGGGGCACAGAGCGAGATGGATGCCGACATCTGCTTGGGGAGCTCAGGCGCCAGTCTCAGGCTGGCTGGGCATTTTCTAATAAGAAGCGGGCCCTGAGTAGGAGCTGAGGAAGGGTCTCTTAGAACACACAGGGCTTGAGGAGGGTGGGAAGGCGGAGGAGGAAGGGAGATGAAGAGGGGAAGAGTGAGGAGGAAGGGAGAGGTGGGTGGCTGTGGCCAGCAGTGGCTTACACCCATTCCCACTGCAGGCCTGCAGCACAGGCCCCACTTGGAGGCCGCAGGTTGGAGGTGGGCACCGGAGGCAGCAGGGGCAGCCAAGGAGGGCCAAGGGAAGGTAAAGGCCCCGCTACCTGTCAGGAGCCCCCTGGAGTTGGGTGCATGTGTGTGTCAGAGGCTGTCTGGTTTCCAGTCTCTCTGAGACACTTGGGGCTCAAGGAGCATCAGTAACCCCACGAACAGGGAGTGGACCGCAGGTGGGGCAGGGCCCCGCAGGGGGTAAGCTGAGAAGCAGGCCACCGGAGGAAGAGTTGAGAAAAGGCGTGATCGTGGAGGGTAAAAAGGAGAAGACTTCATGGAGATACAGAGCCTACCTTCAGAAACTTACATATTTCATGTCTGCTGTATGAAACGAGGGGAGAGGCCAGGACAAGTGGAGGCTGGGGAGACACAGATATGTGTGCATAGGGAGTTATAGCTTGGCACCCCATGCCCAGGAGTGCATCCATATAGCTGGGGATCCCACCCCCTGCCCCAAGGCGGGCGGGAGCGTGGCCCGTTCCCTTCTGCCCTCCCTGGGACCTACAGAGCTCCCTGGCCGGCTGGAGCCCAGGCTGCAGATGGGGCCACTTCCAAACAAGGCAGCCCGTGCTCAGCGGGCTCTGCCTCTCAAAGGTTTACACTGAGATGTACTTGGCTTCAGCCCATTTCATTTTAATATCCTTTAGGAGAAGAGTTATAAACACAAGGCCAATGCCCTGACACTTAGCGGGGTTGGGAGAGCTGTTAATACCAAGTTTGTCTATAGCTGTTCTGGGAAGCTGGCCAGGCTCAGGTTAGTGACATTCCACGAGCCTGAACTGGGGAGCCCTTATGTAATCACAATCCTTCGTGACTTCTAGGGCAGTTTTGTCTGCGAAAGGAATGCAGGAAGGCATCAGTTTGAGTGTGCAGCCTGAAGCACACTGGCTTCGTTTGTCAGAGGGCAATGCCTTCAATGGGCATTCAGCAAGCACGCTACAGAGAATCCCCAGATGAGAATTTTTTCCCATTAACAATTCTTTAAAAAACAAACAAACAAACAAACAAGCTGTTTTTGGCACAGACAAGTTTAAGCGTAGGAGAGCAGAGCCGAGATCCTGGTGCATGTGGATTTCCTTGGTGGTCAGTGGAATGTGCAGATTTGCTCCCGGGGGATCTGGCTGGACTTCCCAACCACAAGTGACCAAAGTCCAGGCCAGAGAGTCCTGCCTGGGTAAGTGCTGGAGTGGGGAGTCTGGTCGCCCTCTTAGTTATCAGACAAAGATAAGCTCCAAACTCCCCCCTTTCCTTTCCCCTTGCTGGAGGCAGCAGAGGCCTGAAGAAACCTCAGCCCTGAGTGAGTTTCTCTTCTTACCACCTTGGCCGTGTGTGAGGGGACAGCAGAAATATGAAAACCAGGCACCCTGAAAGACGGGGGGAGGGAGCTTGCCCAGTGCCGCTGCAACTCCTGGCTGGGGGGCACCCCGCTCATGCCTGCTTTTCAGGGGAAGCTGAGTCCACGCATGTAACACGGCCGCACCCTCTCGGCCCAGGCCACTGTGCTTAGGCACTTGTGGGTAAGAGCCGGAACAAACTATCTTAAAACGCCAGCCGGCCAGCTCATTTTCCACAGTGTTCCCCATGTTTGCCACCAAGGGAACAAAGATTCCCACGGCAGCATCTTCCAGCCTGTGAACACAGGAGGAATAGTCTGCGGTTTCTCTTTGCATGACTCTTTTCTGATGTGCGCATTTCGATGGTTGGTTTGAGACCTTAGGGGTGAGGGCTGGTGCTGCTCTCTGCCCCTGCTCCAGGGCTTCATGCGGCCCCTGCAAAGCATCTGCTTTGATTCGACAGCTCCCCTGCCCGGCCTCCTCGCTTACGGTTGACTTGCCTTCAAGCCTTTGGTAAACTTTCTTACTGTTGGCGTCACGGTGATAGGCATGTCAAGTGTTTTCTGGGTAGTGGAAGCTGAGCCTGAGAAGGCAGCATCCTCACACTGACTGGGGCTTTGCCCTTCTCCGGTAGAATGTGGCGTAGAGAGGGCATGGACAGACGGTGCTGGAGGTATGGAGAGCTGGCTGTGTCAACTCCTTTGTAAAAAGGGAGGTCGTGTCCTGCCTCCAAGGCTTGTTAGGATTAAACGGGCACGTTTGTGAGCGTGCCGGCACCTGTGTACAACGGGTGAGCGACCCCTGCTACTGCTGTTGTTGTTGGTACGATGGTGCTATGATTCCTGCTGGCTCTGGCTTCCTGAGGCTTTGTGAGTCAGTGTGTTTCAAGCAACCAATCCTCTGGGCCTCAGGCAAAAGTGACCCCCTTCCTAATCTACAAAGCCAATTGCAACTGTCCAACTTCCTGCTAGTGGGGGAAGTTTTCTTCTTACCCTTGCCTATTCATCCTCCTCCTCTGTTTCAGATACCGACTGGCAACTCGGCTTTCTGAGAGCCTGTGCACGCTTCTGGGCTGGCCGCTTCCCACTGGCACTCAAACTGGTTTCCTTGGGCCGCTTTTGCTCTTCTCATGTCCCTTTCTCTCCCCACACCACACACTCTTTGGCAGGTGTAAGCAGGGAGGGGAAAGAAGGGAAAAGGGCATATGTAGTGCCGGTCCATACAATATAGCGTGGAGGTCAAGAGCCCAAGTTCAAGTCTCCCACTTCCTGGCTATGGCTCTTGGGAAATTACCTAACCCTCTGTGCCTCAGTTTCTGCATCTGAAAACTGGGAACACTTGTACCAACCTCATAGAGCTGTGGTGAGGACTAACTGAGTTAATAAATGTAACATGGTGAGAACCATGACAGTAGGTACTATGTAAGAATTAGCTATTATTACTGCGTGAGGTCCCCAGATTTTCACAGACCTAACTATCTGTATCAAGTAGATATTAGCAGCATTCGCAGTTACGGGGGTAGCTTAAACCAACACCATATTTAGACTGGAAAACTTAGAACATACACATATATGATTGGATTGTTTCTGATTCTATAATTATACAAAGCAGAATGGTCTAACTTTGCAGCTACAGGAACCAAATACTTCAGGGATACAAAATTTCTACTGTTCCCCAACTAATCTGAGCACTAGCCCAAGATGCTGGCAAACTGGAATCCCTCTAGGCTAAGGTGGTCTTTGGCTGTAGCTTCCTGTAGCTGATGTTCTCTGAGAGTAGACCGCCCCTCCCTGACACCCCACTAGTTTAAAGGCTCAGACCCTCCCGTTCTCAACCTGTGAGCCCCCAAGAAAACCAGGAAGGACCTGACAACCACTCATGATACTCTTGGTCCCCAGGTCAGAAGTTAGGGATCTAGCCCTCACACTTGTTTTGCCTCCCTCAGAGCCTCAAACATATTTGACTATGCATTGATTTCACATAAAAATTCAGATTTCTGCCTTCTCTTGAAAAAGCAGACCTGCCAATACAAGCCTGCTTTCCACATGACTGTAACGGGCTGGAGCTGAGTAACAGCTGCTCACTTTCGACAGGGGACAGGCCTCTCCAGTTTCCACAGTCCCCACCACTCCCTACTGTCTCTCTCAGATTTCAGTCAACAGTCAGCTGTCATTTATAATTATGCTTGCTGCGGCTTCTGTTTTCTAACCTGCTTCACCCACATTGCTTACTTGGTCCCTACAGACATTTAGATTTGTGACTCCTGCTGAGCTAGGGGTTCCCATGATATTTGCATTTTAAGTATCCCATTAATACTTGTGGCATGGAAGGTTCCTTTCCCCTATTAAAGGAATTTTAGCCACCAATAAGTTGGTTAAAATGTTGGCTCTGAAGTTGATTGCTATGTATGGAATGTTCTAGGGAGTAAGGATAAGAAAGGTCGCCTGCCTTCTCTATCCTCCAGCTCTTAAAAGATGCTCAAAGCTCCAGGAGACCAGCATGAGTGATCTTTAAGGTGGGATGGACAGACAGATAAACACTGGTATCCCCTTCCCTGGCTCCTCCCTGGACAGGAGCCTCTGCCTTGCCCAGGGATGTCTGCAGACCAGGCTGCTCACTGAGGCGTTCCCTTCGTCTTCTCCCCCCACCAGCCTCCTCATCTTAGCCCAGCTCCCGCTCCCTGCACCTCAACCTCAAGCCTTCCCGATATTAATTTTCAGCTTGATGGCACACCGGGCCTTATTTTCCGATGACGCATACGGGTTTTTATCTGACATCTTGGAATACACCTCTTGGTCTTCTTTTTGAGTTATGCTGTGTTTCTGAATATTCCGACCAACAACAAAAAAGTCACTAGAATGCATGTTCTCTATCAACAGAGGCATATTGTATGTCCTGAGCCCAGGACGAAGGATTAAAGAACTCCCAAGCTCACTGCTCTACCTATTATGTGCAGCTAAGAAAAACTATATGACTCATAAATGGCAACTTCCTTTTGGAATCCTGAGGCCGTGTAAGTTCATCCTGATTGAAAGCTCAGCCCTGTGAGAGTCTGGAGGCTGGAGCTCCAACAGGTCAGGTCTGTTGCCACAGTAGCTCCACAACAATCTTTAAAAATAGATCACCTTTGAAAGTCCAGTTGAATTCCCTGTAAGCCCAGCAAGAACTCTCTGGGGCTCTGAGAGCTGTGTTTGGATGAAGATTTACCATTTTGGAGAGTAAAAGATTAGAGGAAGGCTGAAAAAAGATAGAAACCAACGGACTCTGGCGAAGCTAATAGGGAAGGCTCTCCGAAGGGTGTGTCACAGCTCCATCCACATGTTCACCCATCCCAAAGGCAGCTAGCCCACAGACCATGGGACAGGCAGGGAGCAGGCCACCCTGTCCCCCATGGAAGGCTCAGTCTCCCTCTCACCATGGTGCTCAGGCCTCCCAGAAGCGACGGCAGCACAGGCGACAGAGTGGGCGGACACGGCTGCCTCCTCTTGAGAGGGGTTTCTGCTCAGGACGATGAGATGCGCCTGTCATCATGGAAAGAAGAAACACGTTTGTTTATATGCTTGGCAGCAGTAGCAGGGAACTAACTGTTCTTGCAGCGATAAGCAGAAAGCCAAGGAAATTTCTAGCAAGCGAAACAATATGATTTAAGGGGAAGCACAATCAACTCTTGGGGGAGCTGGGTTTTAAAAGCATTGTGTGGTGGAGAGAGAAAGCACCAAGTCCTGGACGCTGGGTCCAGATGGCTCGATGCTGTGGCCAGGGCTTATGTCTAAGTAAATCATTTAAAGGTCTATGCTCCTGTGAGTGCAGTGTCAGCAGAAGAGCAGGGAGGGTTTCCAGAAGGTAGGAGATGGATTAAAAAGTGCCAGTGCTGCAGGGGAAGTAGGCAAGCACAGCCGCCTACCCACCAGTCAGCCCAGAGAGGGAGACCCCCCCGCCAGCGTGTCAGCAGCCTTACCCACAGAAACCTCAGCCCTACTCCCATGCCCGGACTGCCAAGCCCACCTGCCTGTACCCTTGGCAAACTGGCCCACGGGAGCTGCCCGAGCACAGAAAACAGCTCAGTTGCTTGAAAATGAGGCCCATCTAAAAATTCTCTAAGCGAAAAAAAATCACCCTATGCTATTATGAACATCAAGTAAAAATAATCCTTTCAAATAAAGTCCAAATACATCCCTTCAAATAATAAGATATTAAGCAAACAACCAAGTAAATAATCCCATGAGTTAGTCATAGCTCCTGGAGGCTGAAAGAGACAAGGTGCTCTGGGCAGCGTGCACCAGGGCAGGAGGAATGTCAGCATCTGTGACAGGGTGGAAACAGTAAATCTGAAGGCAGAGTATCTAGGTCAGGGTCGTGTCTCCATCCTTCATTTGCTGTACGATATCTTGGGCAAATCACCCATTCAGCAACCTCAGTTTTTTCATCTATAAAACGAGGATAATAAACATTGTCCAAAATATTCAAATTGATACCATAAATGAAAAAGAATTAGAGTACAGCCTAAATCTTAGACTAGATAAAGCCATAGCACTAGAACCTTTTAGTCCAGACCAAGAAGTGAGACAGCAAAGCCGTAAAGACTTGCTCCTCTGGTGACGGGCTAAATGCATTTCTGAGATGATAATCAGGGTAGATGCTAGGCTGTCACCTCATTTGTCACATGTTAAAATCCACCGAGTTGCTAGATCTAGACTTTTCATGATAGAGGCTACTCCAAATCAAGATTGCTGGTGATAATTTTTGGTGCTGTGTTAGAGCCATCAGAATTTCATATTTGTAAATGCTAACAATAGCCTTTGTTTTTAAATGATTTCCTTATTACAGGATATAAATAAATTGAATACATGATTTTGGCAAACTCCAAATTAGTCATTATCCTCGTTTTGGCCTGAAATTCTGACTGGAAATGCTTTTCAAATAGCCAGAGGGATAGAGTGCAAGGATAACATGTTCAGTGCTTAGGGAAAGGGAAAAAGAGAGGAAAAGCCCACCCCAATCCCCAATGGAAATGGATCACCTTTAGTCTGTCTTTTCCTCCGGTTAACTATCCCTACAACTCACTCCTGAGGAGAGCACCCTCTGATACCAGAAGAGATTTAAACCATATTGTTACAAAGACTTTTGACACACAGTATTTTAGATCGATTAAACCTCAAATTCAAATTCAAAAAGATTTCATATTTTGTTTCCACTCAACATTATAATTTAAGACAATGTAAAAGATACATGTCTATCAAAATTACTTTCAAATGAATAATTAGCATGTTCTGAGAGTTCTCTAAGTTGCCTTTTGTCTTGGGAACCGGAAGCAAAGTTTTCCATGAGCAAACATGCTCACGTGATCAAGAAAGCGGATCCTGAAATCTTACGGGGGGTCTGAATATATCACAAAATCTTCATAACTTCAATGTTTTTCTGTGTGAGATGCTAATATAAGCAAACATTTAATATTCATTATTCACTTCAGAAACTCAGTCTCTGATCTAATTTGTTATTTGATGTTCACGAAGCTTCTAAAAACCACGTGCTGGGGGGCGCGGGTAAAGGCAGTGGAGAAGGGAACCCATGATGTTTAAAATGTGCAACATTAGTATCGCATTTACTCAGAAAAATTCAATTTAGTTTAATTTAATTCAGTCCTGTTCAATTCAACTTATCTTAATTTTTAAATGCTTTCCGCCTGCCAGGTGTTATTCAAACCCTAGGAATTCACACAAAAATTACACAGGGCTTTTGGTTTTAAAGGAGCTTACAGATGAACTACAAAGATGTGGAGTAGTTTGATTTTACCTAAACTCACAGACACTGCCCCTCACTAGGTTTTAGCACCCAGCTCACTACCTTCCCTTTCACCCCTCCTCCTGTCATCACCTTCAGTGATTTCAGTATCCCTAAGATTGGTCTGTACCTATTGGGCAAGAAAGAGAAGGCAGGGTTTAATAGATGAATAGAGGAAAAGTTGATAAAATGATCTTTGCATGGAGGAAACCTAAGGAAGAGAGTGCAGGACCCCAAACTGGCTGCTTTACCATCATAGGCAGGACAAGGGAGGGAGAATTCGCTGGAATTGGAAAGATGAGTTACAGGGGACGGATCCGTGGCTTTTAGTAGAGGGATGCAGACCACCCGTGCTGACCTTGCAAGGAGGAGGGGAGGGAATCAATAAGCTGTGCTCTCTCCTTCCAAGGTCAAGGCTGCGTGCCTTCCAGCCAGAGGGCAGGGTGGCCCACTGACACTGTATGTAGGTGGGCACTGAGAGGGATGCAGAGTGGAGCTGAAGGAGCAAACTAAAACACCCAGCGAACGACCCAGCCAGCACCTTGGCCTCTTGGGTTTTGACAGGCTCATTTTCCTCCCTGCCCTCAGCCGCCCGGTCCCCCGTATTGTTCTAGGCCTCATCATTGTTTAATTGGTGCTACCTCTGGATCCCACAGCTCACAGAGCCTGTTTGACTGTTGGGGCATCCTGGCTCTATCACGTCCATGCAGTTTCTCGACCTCTGTCCACTTTTCACCTCTCACTATTCATCCACCCCTCCTGCTGCCCCGTCCCTCTGGTCCAGCTTAGAGGGCACCATCCATCAGCGTCTATGTGGAAAATGCCCTCAACTCCACCAACGCATTATTTGAGACGGTGGAAAATGGGGAACCATCTAAATATCCATCAGCAGGGGTAGGAATTTATTGTGGTTTATTCATACAATGATTGAACTCTATCTACATGTATTAACATGGTTACATTTCAAAAACACATCACGGAGTGGAAAAGCAACTTACAAAAGGATGCAACATCATGACGTCACTGCTTTTCAAGTTTCTGATTTTAAAGTAAAACAACCCCTTTTATTCCACACAGAATCTTTCATGGTTCTCTAATATACCAAGCAGGTAAGCACAGAGCTGCTCTTGCTGAAGCAGGTGGAGAGGGCCTGGAAGCCCACCCAGTTGCCCCCCAAAGACCCTCCTGGGAACATGAGTGTTGGGGGTGACAGTTCGACAACCACAGCACCACACTGTGCAGGAGGCCTCCTGAGGGAGTGAGTACACAGGAAGTTGACAGAGCTAGTGATTAGATTACCCAATCTTTCCAAACGAGACCACTGTTCACAGTTCTGGAACAACACCTTGTTTGCTAAAGATAGTATAAATACCCCTGTTACATACATCTGAGAGCATTTAAGGACTAGCTGTTAGAGTGAACAGAATTACAGGAGTCCTGCTGGCCTGTCCAGCTTGATACAGAGGCCCAAGGACTGGGCCCCACTGGGGATCTGTGGCTGGACTCCACTCACTTCTCGTTATTTATTAGTCACTCCAGGGCTTGCATCTCTCCTCCCAGCCTTTGAAGTTTCTGATATCTTATGGTTACGTGTTTATCAACTGTCATCTTGAGGCTGAGGAGGAATGTTTCATATTCTTAAATCTCTTCAACTGTTAGCATGTTATACTGGGTTAAAAATAAAAACAAAAACACCTTAATTATCCCACATGGATCAAGGTCATTAATTGAAGAAACTCCTTCACAAGACCAATCACCTCAAGCCCTGGCAAGGTGCAGAGCAGCTGCTACATTCTGGTCCTCCTATGTGTTTCTGGGGGAAACCACGGATTCCTCAGCACCAAAGCAGCTGTCAATAGACACAGCCAGAGCCAGGCCTGGCAGACTCTTATCTAACTGGGCCTGTCCCCTTGGATTTGTAAAATGTGTAATAGTTCTTGAAGAGAAAACTTGATGACTAGTAAAAAAAGATGTTTCTCTTTATGCAGGCAGACCCCATCATACGAACATTCGACTTTAAACACTGGGTGGGTTCTGAGTGTGGAACCCCAGCTCTTGAGGGGATGGAGAGAGAGATTTTTTTTTTCCCACTTTGATAATGATGAGGGGAATCAGTGACTCAGGGAAATCTCCTCTCCCATAGCAAACTGAAAAGCACACAAGCAGCTCAGAGTACATTTGTGGATTTAACTGTGTCTATTTACCCTGGAGTTGAGAACATGCATGGAGAAGACAGTAATAATTGCCAGGATCTCTTTGTAAAGCTGAGGGACCGAGGGAAGGAGGGAGCCAACATCAATATACCAGCGCCGCTTAATCTCAGAATGACCCGTGACCATGATGCGAACTGCCTAATTTACGGATGGGGAAATGAAGCCTCGAGAAGAATAAACGACTGTATGAAGGTCACATAGTGGTCAATGGCAGAACAGGGATTCAGACTAAGGCCTGTGATTTCAAACTGCATGCTTTTCTCATATAACACCTGGTTATCCAGAGGGTAGAAGTCACCGAAAGGCAATTTTCAAGTCAATGTAATGAAGAGCTATTTAAGAGTCAGAGAAATAGTTGCTAAGTAGTAGACTCAGCTCAGAATTGAATAGACTGGCTAGGGGAAGAGTGAGCTGCCAACACATGGAATTCTGAGCACTAATTGTAGAGGGACGCCGTGGAGGGGGTCCGGCAGTGACGGTGGATGGAACAGACATTAGAGCGCCTTCTACCAAGTGTCTCCATTTCTGCTTTGATTCAAATTTGTGCCTTAATTCAACAGAAGCTCAAGGCCACTTGTCACTACGAGGTGTGAGCTTGCTGTGTGTCTTTTATAGCTGACCAGCTGTGAAACTGCATAGCTTTCTCTCTCAGCTTTGCCAGAGCTGACCATTCCACCCTTCAGCTTTGAGCTGTCATCCTTGTGCAAGACAGGGTCATGTTGCAGCCCAAGGTTGCCATTTCCTTTCCTCTCCCATCTCTGCCCAGTAGGGAAGTCTTCCATGGCCACACACACCGCAGGGGACTGAGGCGACTGGAGGGCCTTGACTGAAAAAAAGATGGAGCTGGGAATCCTTGAGGGAAGTAGATGCGAGGGAAGTAACTGGGTGCAGAGGGCGTTCAAAAGCTGATTTCTGAGGGCCCCAGGCTGAGCCAGTTTCTTTTAATAGTCAGAGAAACTCTCTGTGGCAGCTTCCCAGTTGTCAGGTTTAGCTCCTCCAAAGGGCTGGGGAGAAAAGGACCTACTCGCTGTAAGAGTACCAAAATAAACATGTCAGGGTCTTATATTTTTGTCTTTTGGTTTTGTGTGTTTTCTTAGAACTTCACTAGATTTTTAAGTTATAAGAGTAGTACCTGCATATAATTTTTAAAAAATCCTAAGTGGTAGAAAAGAATAAAATATTAAAAATTTTAATGCCCCGTCCTTTGTGTCTATAAGCCTCACCCCCTCTCCTCCCCATTTCCAGTTTGATTTCTTATAGCTACCCACTATTAACAGTTTCCTCTGTGTCCTCTCAGAAATACTGAAGTGCTTACCCACACACACACACACACACGAGACAAGAGCCTGGCCCTGCCCCCCCCCAGCTTAGCTTCATCCCCTGCCACCTACTCTGGGCTCCCACCACAGTGGCTCCCCTCTCCTCAACCTTCAGAGTGTCTCATCAGATCCCACATCAGGTCAGGCTGCCCGGCTGGGAGCTCTCGCGGCGCCCGGTACCTCTCCCTGTGGCGCACTTCATGTTGGCAGTTTTACATTCATCTGTGTGATTCTTCACGAAGCTCTCTCTCACTCACCAGGCTGCTTCTTGAGGGCAGGACCTCTGACAATGACAGCCGAAGCGTCCATCATAGTCCCAAGCCCAGCACGTTGTAGTGGTCAATTGGTCATTGACTGAAAGAACATTCTGATTTACACCTGGCTTTTTTAAATGAAGAATTCACTTTGGACACCTTTCATGTTGGAACACAGACATCCATCTCATTCTCTTTAGTGGCTCTACCGTATCCCATCACATGGATGGATCACAGCTTCATAACCAATCCCCTACCAATGGATTTTAAGGGTATTTCTTATTTTTTTTGCTATTGCCAATAACCCTGTTTCTTTGCACATGTTGTGCACATCTATCTGTTAGGTAAGTTTCTAGAAGTGAAATGGTTGGGCCAAATGGTCAGTGTGTTACAAAACTGGAGAGGGGATATCAATTGCTTTCCCCCAAAATGGTGCCGATTCCCAGTCCTACCAGCAGTGCACCAGGATGTCTGCTGCCCCACACCCTCGCCATCGTGGGGCGTCACCAAACTCTTTTGGCCTCTCCTTGGCTAAGTTGCATTTCTTTAACAACAAGTGAGGTTGGGGATTATTTCTGGATGGTTATCACCATTGTTTTCCCTCTTCAGTAAAATGTCTGCTTCTGTCTTTTGTCCACATTTCTATTGAGTTGTCTTTTTCGCTGAGATTTTATAACAACTCTTTCTATATTTTCTCCTCCTTGACATTTATTTCTTAACTTTATGGTATGTTGTCACAGAGAAGTTTTTCATTTTTATGCCGTCAAGTTTATCAATCTTTCTCTTTTTTCTCCTTCTCCCTCTGTCTCTCAGTCTGTACCCATCTGCACATATGCAGAGGAAAGATGCTCAACAAGTGTCAACACTGGCTACTTCTGGGATGGGGGGGCAGGGTAAGATGACTTGCCCATTTCTCTGTATTTTTCTGTATGGCTTGAATTTTTTTAATAAAAAGCATTATCATTTTGATAAAAAACAGTTGTTTTTTCAAAAGAAGCAGTATGGCACTTGGATTTACATCATTCTTAGAAAAGGTTTATAATGTATAAAATCACAATTTCATTCTGCATCTTTTCTAATTTTAAACAAAATAGGCTGGTTTGTCAAATTTTGAAAATTAAAAATAGCATCTGGTTATTTATAATAAATGAATCGCACTGTCTAGCATATACACAGCGATTAACAAGGGCCAATAAGAAGTGCTGCCACTTGCTGAACTGTCTGCATCTGCCAGGAGCTGCATGTGAGCACCTATCAGCCACCACCTAGGCCTGACCAGCGCCAATAACTCAGCCAGAGCAGGAACCTGAACCCAGATTTTCTGATCTTAAAGTCTTTGGTAGAGTAACTGATAAATTATTTCATCATACTTTGCAAATCAAACTTCTCTACACGTGGGAACAACTGAGTGGCAGAGACGCCCTGAAAACCAAAAAGAGAGATACGCGATTCGTGTGTCAGAGAGACGTGAAAAAGCAATCCAAGCTAGAGCAGTGCTAATTTATACCCCTTGAAAACGCACACCCACAAACATGCTCTTGCTCACATAAGTGAAATCCTGTGATATTTCTTTTGGATAGGAAAATAATGTTCTAGTGCCAAAATCTGCCCCAAAGAGTTTCAGAAACAATCATGTTTGTGTGGTTTTCTCACAGAACCCTGCTGTAAGAGGACCCACAGGGCCGATGACAGCTCTTTCATCAGTCCCTGGGACTGCTGCCTTCCCTGTGCGGTGGCTCTGTGGGGCTGGCTTTATTTTTCTCCATTTTAATGTGTTAGCTCCTAAAATACTTTGGAACTTTTCTACACCCTACGGAAAATAAAAGGTCTTTTTTCCCTGGGTGTTTCTCTCACTCCAAAGGAATGAAGAGTGAAAAAACAAGAGGGGAAATAACAAAACCCCTTTTCTTTGTGTGTAATTAAGAAATGGCTTTTAGGCATGGGCTCCCTTGGAGAGCTGTGGCCACACTGTACCTTTCTGTAGTTTAGGTAAAGTTGCTAAAGAAAAGGGGAGCCTTGATAAATGTTTAACAGTTACTGTTAATAAATAAAAGTAGCTTATACTGGCAACATGCCACATGGTTCACAAAGCACTTTCCATTTTGAATCTTTGATCTGTTCTGTGAAGTGGACAGGGACTTTTGTAGGTTTTATTTATTCATTTATTTACTGAGACCAAATGACTTGCATTATCAAACAACTGGTAAACAGAAGAGTCTGGACTCCAACCCAGGCTTTCTGATTTCAAATTCAAAGCTATTTTGACTTCACAAAACTATCTCTTTAAAACACTCTCTGATCTTTATTAACCTCAAGAATAAACAACAAAAGTCACCTATCAAACTTTACAAAGTATTATAAAAATGAGTGAATTCCTCCATAACAAATTAGAGCTAATAAACAAGTTTAGAAAAGTTGCAAGATACAAAGTTAACATGCAAAAATCATTTGTATTTCTATGTGCAGGCAATGAACAATAAGAAAAGGAAATTAAGAAAATACTTTCATTTATAATAACATGAAAAAAAAAGACCCACAAAATACTTGGTAATAAATCTACCAAAAGAAGTGCAAAACCTATATATAAAACATGGTTGAAAGAAATTAAGGAAGACCTAAATAAATAAGAGATATTCCATGTTTATGGATTGAAAGGCTTAATACTGTTAAGATGTCGATACTTCACAATTGCAATACAGATTCAATGTAATCCTTCTCAAAATCCAAGCTGTTCCTTTCTTTCTTTCCAGAAATTGGAAAGAAAAAGCTTATCCTAAAATTCATACAACAATGCAAGGTGGGGGACTTCCCTGGTGGTCCAGTGGTAAAGAATTCGTCTTCCAATACAGGGGATTCAGGTTCAGTCCCTGGTCAGGGAACTAAGATCCCATGTGCCATGGGGCAACTAAACCTGTGCGCCACAAGTACCAAGTTCGTGAGCCTCAACTGGAGAGCCTGTGTGCCGCAAACTACAGAGCCCAAGTGCTCTGGAACTCGCGGGCCACAACTACAGAACCCACGTGCCCTGAGCCTGTGGGCCACAACTAGAGAGAGAAAAACTACTAGAAAACTAGAAGAAAAACTAGAGAGAGAAAATCCACATGCCACAACTAGGGAGTCCACAACGAAGAGCCCACACGCACCTCAATGAAAGATCCCACATGCCTCAACGAAGATCCTGTGTGCTGCAACTAAGACCCAGCACAGCCATAAATAAGTAAATAAATAGATAGAAAGAAAGAAAATGCAAGGTAGGACTTCCCTGGTGGTCTAGTGTTTGAGACTCTGTGCTCCCAAAGCAGGGGGCCCAGGTTCAATCCCTGGTCAGGGAACTAGATCCTGCATGCTACAATGAAGTACAGCCAACTAAATAAATAAATTTTTTTAAAAAGAAAATGCAAGGGATCTAGAATAGCCAAAACAATCTTGATAAGAGGGTAGTAATAAATGGTGCTGGGACAACTGAATAGCCACATACAAAAGAATAAAGTTAGACCCCCGCCTCACATCATATAAAAAAATTAACTCAGAATTGAATCAAGGACTTCCTAGGTGGCGCAGAGGTTAAGAATCTGCCTGCCAACGCAGGGGACATGGGTTCGATCCCTGCCCCAGGAAGATACCACAAGCTGCAGAGAAACTAAGCCTGTGTGCCACAACTATTGAGCCTGTGCTCTAGAGCCTGTGAGCCACAACTGTTGAGCCCATGTGCCACAACTACTGAAGTCCACACACCTAGAGCCCATGCTCCACAAGAAGGGAAGGCACCGCAATGAGGAGCCCAGGCACCACAATAAAGAGTAGCCCCCACTATCCACAACTAGAGAAAGCCTGTGTGCAGCAACAAAGATCCAACACAGCCAATAAAAAATAAATAAATAAATTTATTAAAAAAAAAAGAATCGAATCAAAGGCCTCCATGTAAGAGCTAAAACTATAAAATTCTTAGCAGGAAACATAGATATAAGCCTTCATGAGCTTGAATTAGGCAATGGTTTCTTAGATGTGATGCCAAAAGCACAAGCAACAACAAAAAATAAATAAATTGAACTTCATCAAAATTAAAAATACTTGTTATTCAAAGGACACTATCAAGACAGTGAGAAGACAAGCCACATACATGAATTTACAAATCATATATCATAAGGGTCTAGTCTCTAGTATCCAGAATATACAAAGAACTCTTATCTGTCAATAATAAAAAGACAAAAAATTGTGTTAAAAATGGACCAAGGATTTGAATAGGCATTCCTCCAAAGAAAATAAACAAATGGCCAGTAAACATATAAAAAGATGCTGAACATCATTAGTCATTAGAGAAATGCAAATCAAAACTATGACGAGATACATATGGAATCTAGAAAAATGGTACTGATGAACCTACT
Source organism: Hippopotamus amphibius kiboko (assembly GCF_030028045.1). Taxonomy (NCBI): domain Eukaryota; kingdom Metazoa; phylum Chordata; class Mammalia; order Artiodactyla; family Hippopotamidae; genus Hippopotamus; species Hippopotamus amphibius. The sequence goes on along the minus strand of NC_080187.1, from coordinate 131,773,594 downwards.
GGCAGGGCAGGAATAAAGACATAGATGTAGAGAACAGACTTGAGGACACAGGGCAGGAAGGGGAAGCTGGGATGTAGTGAGAGAGTAGCATGGACATATATATATACTAGCAAATGTAAAATAGATAGCTAGTGAGAAGCTGCTGCATAGCACAGGGAGATCAGCACGGTGCTTTGTGACGGCCTAGAGGGGTGGGATGGGGAGGGTGGGAGGGAGACTCAAGAGGGAGGGGATATATATACATATAGCTGATTCACTTTGTTGTACAGCAGAAACCAACACAACACTGTGAAGCAATTATACTCCAATAAAGATGTATGAAAAAAAACCCTACAGTGAGATACCATTTCACACTCTCTAGGATGGCTAAAATAAAACAGAGAGATAATAACAAGTGTTGGTGAGGATGTGGAGAAAGTGAAACTCTCATCCACTACTGGTGGAAACTGAAATGCTGAGGCCACTTTGGAAACCTTGGCAGTTCCTCAAAAAGCTAAATACTGAGTTACTATGTGACCTGACAATCCCACTGCTAGGCTTATACTCAAAAGATCTGAAGATATATATCCACATAAAAGCTTATATATGAATGTTAATAGCAACACTGTTCATAATAACCATAAAGTGCAAAGAACCCAAATGTTGATCAACTGATGAACAGAAACAAACGTAGTACATCTATATAATGTAAAACTATCTAGTCATGAAAAGGAAATGAAGTACTGATACACGCTAAACATGCGTGAACCTTGAAAACATTACACTAAATAAAAGAAGTCAAAGACAAAAAGCCACTTTGTATGATTCTATTTATATAAAATGTCCATAATAGGCAAATGCAAATAAACAGAGAGTAGATGGGTGGCTGCCAAGGGGTGGGAGGAGGAGGGAAGGGGGATGACTGCTGATGGGTACGAGGTTTCTTTTAAGGTGGTGGAAAATTTCTGGAATTAGAGAGCAGTAATGGTGGCACAACTGTGTGAGTACAATAAAACCACTAAATTGTACACTTTAAAAGGGTGAGTTTTATGGTATGTAAATCATCTCAATGAAACGCACAAAATTAAAACACAAATGACAAATTGGGTGAAAATATTTGTGGCATATTATAGATAGTAGGGCAATATGCGTCATACACAAAGAAATTTTAACCGTTAAGGCAAACTAGATAAAAAGTCTATTAAACAGTGGACAAAGAATAGGAATAATTCACAAAAAAGGAGGTTCACAAAAAATATACTGAAGTCCCTTAAATATATGAAAAGATACTCCATTCCATTTTAAATAAGAGAAATGCAGATTAAAACTACACTGAGATGTCACTTCTCACCTAACAGACGGGAACTAATTCAGAAGCTTGACAATACACTCTTTGGAAGGGGCTGTGGGGAAACAGGCATTCTTACACACTGCTGATGGGAATACGAATGGTAGAAGCCTAATGCAAGGCAAATGATAATATCCTACAGAACTACCAACGTGTGCTCCCTTCGACCTAGCTGTCCCATTGCTAGGAATTTACTCTGAAGATACAACTCCAACAATACAAAAATACATATGGGTAAGGTTACTCATTACAACATTATTTTTATTTGCAAAATATTGGAACCTAACCTAAATGCCAAAACATAAACTATTTTGAAAAATAAAGTGGAGTATTATCCATCAAATACTCCAAGTACAAATAAATAAAGAAGATTTAAAAGAGTCGTATGAAGTGATTTTCAGGATGTACTGTTAAGTGAAAGAAGCAAACATACACACAACAAATAAATAACTTGGTGGGAAGAGGGAGGGACATTTCAACGGTAGAATATCAACTGATAAATGCAAATGGAATGGCAGAATGGAAAAATCATTGATTTGCAACCATCACCTAAAGGGACATTTCAATGAGGAGGAAGATATTTACATGGTCTTAAAAATGTCTCTTTACAGAATGCTTATTGGCTGCAAAGAGAAAAAATAGTTAATATTACACAGTGAAGAAGCACACACATCACTGTCACTAGGAGATAAAAAATTAGTGTCACCAGTGAAGGACAGATGGATATCATGTGCCTTCAGATGCAATACCCCGAGAAAATACAATGTCCTTTTGTAGCACTCTAGCTGGGCATGCATTGTCAGAATCTGGTCATGAGGAAGCGTCAGAGAAACCCAAACTGAGGCACAGTCTATGAAACAACTGGCCTGTATTCTTCAAAAATTTCATTATCATAAGAGACAATGACAGGCTGAGAAACTGTTTAGATTAGAGAAGACCAGAGTCATTGACAGCTAAGTGCAATACTTGATCCTGAACTGTATCTTATATTGGAGCGGGAAAAAACTGCCACGAAGGACAGTATTGGGACAACTGACAAAACAGAATATGGCCCGTACCAATGGTAACGTTCCTGAGTTTGATAACTGTATTGTGGTTACACAGGGAATATCCTTATTCTTATGAAACATACATTGAAGTATTCAGGGATAAAAGGATATGACATATTCAACATATTTTTAGATGATTACAAAATATAAATAATTATTGCGCTGAGCGTACGTGTGTATGCGTGCCTGTATGTCTATACAGAAGACAGGGAACACATGTGGCAAGATACTTTAAAATGATCACTCTGGGCCCCACAGACAAGAGGCACTGTTTAACCCATTTCCCATTCACATGGGGCTAAGGGCTCCTAGGAGTGAGCCTGCACTTATGCTTGAATCCCTTTGCTGATCCCTGCCCTCAGACATTTGAATTTTTCTCTCTAAGCCAGTGTTTCCTAAACTGTGGCTGGGAACACTAGTGTCTCATACACTTATTAAGCCCTCCCCCCGATTAACGATTTACATTGGCATTTTTAATGCCCTGTAAGACTGTGTGTTAAAGACATCTGTTTAATATTAACTTAATATTTCTCAAATTTATTTGGCCACAAACAGCTTTTCTGGGAAGATTTATGAACTCTCATGAGATGCTAGTGTCCTATGGAACACAGTTTGGGAAATGCTTCTCTAAACCAAACTCAAATCTTTGCAACACATACTATTGGGTCTTAACGCCATCTTTCATCCTAGTGAATTTTACAAGGGGTAACGGCCCTTGCTGGAATACTCTGAGCATATCTTGATTTCTTTCTTTGAACTTTAGGAACTGGTGCAGCAAAGACAGTGCTGAGACTTTGAGGGCAGATCTGGATCTGGTCAGGAAACACTGAGTGTATATTGATTAAGAAAAAAAATCCAAATTAAGATAAATTTGAGATTCTGTAAATCTCAAATTTATAAAATTTGTAAAACAGGAGTAAAACAATATAAAAAAGTTGGCAAGGTTGGTGTGAAACTGGCTCAATTAAGAGCAAAGAAAAGCCAGCTTCTGGTGGCCAGTAAATCAAAACAACCCTTTGGCAGAATGTCAATAACAATCAAAAAGTATAAAATATTCATATCTTACCTCCCAGCAGCTTAACTTTTGGAAATTTATATCAGCAAATAGCTCAAAATAAGAAAAAAAAGTTTTTCATAAGAATATTCAGAATTATTGATACTAACAAAAAACTGCAAATCCACTAGTGTTCCTTCCCTCGGTAAATGTCCCTACCAGCCACACACAGAAAATTGGTCCAAAGCTTGACTCCTCCATCTCCTTTACTCCCACATCTGCACAACTCCCAGGCCTGTCATTTCTACCCTCCACACATCTATATCAAGTCTGTCCACGTCTCCCCATTCTCACGACGCCACCCGAGTCGGGGCTGTCATCATCCCCCACCTGGTCTGTCGCAGCCACCTACCGAGTCACCTCCCTGCTCACCTCTCTGCCATCCAGTCCATTCTCCACACTGAAGCGCAGCCCTGCTAGATTGATAATCTGATGATGTCAATCTCCCTGCCCGAAAACCCTTAACTGCCCTTGGGATGCAGCTCAAATGCCTTACCTCGGCGCTCCACACCCCACCTGAATGATACCCACCTACTGCCTGCTCATTCCCACTGCCCAGGCATCGGGAACTTCTTGCAGTTCCCCAGATGTGTCAACCTTTGTCTTACCTTCAGACCGTTCCATTTGCTCTGCCCTCTGCCTAGGCCAGGCCTGCCCACCCCTTAGTGCTTTTTGAGGTGGACATCTGCATTTATTACCTCTGCTTTCTCACATCTCATTCACACTACAAGCTGGATTCTGTTCCCAGCAGTGCCCCAACATTTCCCGCAACTAGGTCATCAATGGAGAGAAAAAGAAAAGCAAGAAAAGGAAAGGGAGAACTTTTCAAAACTTCACATATTGCACTAGCAGGCACCGTGCACAGCACTTCACAAATATTAACTCCTTTTTCCTCCTGACAGCTCCGTGTCCTCCAAAACAGCAAAGGGTATCAAAAGGGGTGACAAGGAGGGTATCTCTTTCTTTTTTACTTTTCTTCCTGTTTTTCTGGCAAATCCTTCTTTTCCCTTTACTGATTTCTCCTTCTTTACTTGGCCAATGACTACTAAAGTTCCTCAAGACTCTGCCATCAGTCCTTTTCCCTTCTCACTCCATAATCCCTCCCTGGGTGATCTCACCCTCTCCCAAGGCAATTACTGTGTATAAGTGGAGGACTTTCTGACCTATTTTCTGAACTCTAGTTCTGATTATGTAACTGTCTAGCTGTCATTTCTGCTTGGATGCCTTGTGGGCATCTCAGACTCACCATCAAAACCTGAGCTCACCATCTCTCCACCACTGCTCCCCCGCTGTAAAAGGCACAAACATCCACTCAGGTGTCCAGACCAGAAACCTAAGCGTCATCTTCGACTCTTCCCCTTCCCTCTTTGTCCTGCATCCATTCCATCTCTGTATTTCACAAGTTCTGCCTCTTCACCACACCCACCTACTGCTCTTCACCCTTACTGACATCATCCTAGTTTAGCCACCACCGTCCTCAGCCTCAGTCCTTCACTCTGCCTCCACTCTTGGCACACCCTCCCCAGTCTACTCTCTACAGATCAGCCAGAATTACCTTTCAAAAAAAATACTGCATTTAAATCTGGGCTCTGCCGTGTGTTGGCTGTGTACTCCTGGGCATATCACACAACCTTTCTAATTACTGACTTCTTTATCTATACACTGATAATAATAATAATATGTTACCGGGTGGTAATAATATTTAAGGGAGATAATCCAGAGAAAGGGAGAGAACAGCACACTCTAATAAGCTGTGCGTGGGAGTATAAATGGTCATACACATTTTAAAAGAAATCGCAATAAAGAACTCTCAGTACCATATCATTATATCTCATTTGAAATAAGAAATGAGTTAGTCTATACTTTACAACTTTCACAGGGAAAAATCCCCAGAAAACAATTTAAAATGTGCTTTCAGCAGATGGCACCTTACAGAAATATCAAACTGACTGTGATAGTTTTATGTGTTAGCTTGGCTAGGCTATGGTGCCCAGTTGTTAGGTCAAATACTAGTCTAAATGTTGCCATGAATGTACTTTGTAGCTCTGATTAACGTTTATAATCAGCAGGTTCTGAGTAAAGGAGATTACTTTCAATAATACGAGCAGGCCTCATCCAATCAATTGAAGGTCTACAGAGCAAAAGGCTGAGGTTTCCGTGAAGAAGGAATTCTGCTTCAAGCCTGTACCACAGAGACCCTGCTTCCGTTTTTATCTGGCTTACCTACCCTGCGGATTTCAGGCTTGTCAGCCCCCACAACTGTGTGAGCCGATTCCTTAAGATATCAATAAATCGCTCTCATTCTCTCTCTACATATATATTCAATTGGTTCTGTTTTTCTGGAGAACCCCAACTGACACACTCACAGAGGAATCTTTTAATGACAAAGTAGAACAGCAGCTACCAGATGACAACTCTAAGTGACTTCAGGTAAAGACTGTAGAATGTGGTAGATAAGAACCCTAGTAAGTTTGATAACATAAGCTCTAAGTAGATAAGCATTAAGGAATAAAGAAACTTTGTCTGGGAAACAAGACTTAAGTTATGCACCTAATATGAGAAAAGCCCTCTTCAGGGAGTCACAGGCTGTTTGTGGGATATGCACAGGTAACAGAGGACCAGTATCCCACACTTGCCAATTTGGGCATCTATACAAAGATGTTTGTTGAACTCCTACTTCAGGCCAAGTGTTATACTTATCTAGAGCACATAACAAAGCCAGGCATTCTCAGAGCTGCTATTCCACTTGTATCTGTGAAAAGCAGGGGATTGGAACAGCTTTGGTGGCCAGTATGTTGCAGCTTACCTGTAAGAGGTGGTTGATGGATGCATCGTGAAATCCCAGGGCTTGTTCTACACCTGCCAATTCTCTCAATATTGGTACACACTCAAGACTTTTTTCACCTTTACTGATCTCAACGTATTCTAAAGCCTCTTGGTAGTGGGGCAGAGCTTCTTTTGATCTCTTCTGACCTTGATATACCCTAAAAAAAATCAAAGGGATTATCTTTAAAATAATAAAATAGAAGATACTGAAAATAATAGATGGATTTGGCTCTCTGACCCGTTTCCCAGGTTCATTTCTTAGGCAGCTAAGCTTTTCTTTACTCCAAGGAGCAGCAGGACATAGTGGTCAAGAGGAGAGACTTTGGGATAATCAGGAAGGTTCAAATCCTGGCTCCACCACTTACTAGATGTAGGACCTTTAAGTTGCTTGACAGTTTTCTCACCTGTAAGTTAAGAATAATAACAGTGCCGACTTCTTTGGGTTATTATGAAGAGTAAATTAGCTAATATTAAAAAAAAGTATCTAGAATAGTCTCTGACACATAGTAAGTGCTGTGTAGGTGTTGGTTTTAAAAATATAAAATATTAACACAACAATAGTAATCAGAAAGAATGCCACGATGCTGATAAGTGAGCTGTTGAGAAATTATAGAAATTTCCCAGTTTGGTTGAGGGTGTGAAGCACTCTCATTAACTATTGGGAAGAATGTAATTTGGGCACAGACTTTTCTATATCAAAATTATATATATATATGTACACATACATTTCTGCTAATTGCACTTTTAGTAGTTCATCTTAAAGAAACACTCTGGCAGGATAAGAAGATACTATATACAAGAATGTTTACTGAAGCATTTTTTGTAATAGTGGAAAAGTATAAAGCACTTAAAATACCCAATAGATGATCATCCAGGTGGGTTATAGTAAGGATATTTACACTGTGGAATGCCATGTAGCCATTAAAGTTAACGTTCATCTGTTTTTATCAACGTAGAAGTATATCCACTATGTATTCTTCAGTAAAAAAGAAAAAGAACAAAAATATTTTATATAATCTTATGCATGTGAAAAGTTTGTATCTAATCTACATGTACACATATGCAGAAAGAGATATCTAAATGTCACTAAAATGTTAGCAATAGGTATCTCTGAGTGGATTGTGAATGATTTTACTTTTCTTATTTACGCTTTATACATTTCCCAAATTTCCTTCTATAAAAATATGTTACTTTTACACTGGAAAAAATGTTAATTTAAAAATTAATTTAAAGGTGGCAGTGGGAAAATATTCTTGTAGCTTCTTGGGGTAAGACTCTCATATTCAAAAATGTATCTCTATATGCTGTTTAGCAAACAGACATTTAAAAAAAATCTTCTCAAAAATACTTATGAAGACTATTAGAAACTTTTTTTGCATGGAAAATTTTTATGTACAAAATTCATAATAAAAGAAATCAATCCTTCCTATGTTTCCTTCCACCCCAGAATCTTTACTAGAAAAAGGCCTTACGATTCCCAAATTACCCAAAAACTGAGCCATAACATGAGAAAGTGACTTAGAGACCACAAAAATAGATGTTTTCAACTCAATTGTAAAAAATTAATAAACAGAAATCTCAATTAGAGTCAGAAGCCCAGAAGTGGGAGCTCTCCTGCCCTGGGAGGATAGCAGAGCCCAACAGGAAGAGGAAAGACTCCTCTCCTTTCCTGGCAAGAACGTAGCCAATGAAAAGCCATGGACTCTGTGTACTGTGGCGCTCCCAAACCCTTTTCCTTCTATAAAAGCATTCGCCTTCCCTTGCCAGGTGGGGACTTGCACCTGGCTCACCATGGTTTCAGACCCCAAACTGAAATTTTCTGCCCTTCCCAAATGAATCTAGTTTTTTTTCCTGGAGAAATAACTGGCAGCCTATTTTTTTTCAGTCAACATAGTCATTGGATACTTTTCAAACTATTTTGCTCGCCAATAAATTTCAAAGGAATAGACTGATAGAAGTAGAGTTACTTTTCAGATCTGTGGTTCACATGGCCACAATGAAATACAATGCTCACTGAATAGCTTATGAACTGGCATACTGTCTATAATTGTAGAAAGGTTTAAAACACAAGAAGAGGTCAGGGATCTGTTCCTGGACCAAGAAGGGTCCAGGTTGTAACTTGCAGCAACTCTAATCTTGGAAGGGAAGAGAGTAACAGATGACATAGTAATACTGGACTCTCCTTCTAACTCTTAATGAGTTTAGAATGTAGTGGATAATAAGTATCCTTGCATGTATCATATTTTATTTTTTAAGAGAAAACCCATTAGCCTCTATTGTATGGAAAGAGGCTTTGAAACATATGGTTGGTGACAAATCACTTAGCCAAAGAATTAGATTCCTGGTAGACAAAAACTAAAGAATTGAAAACTGGAGTCAGCAAACTGTGGCCTGTGGGCCAAATCTGCTCACTGAGTGCTTTCGTAAATAAAGCTTTATTGACACAGTCAGGCCCACTTGTTCACCTGTTGTCTGTGGCTGCTTTTGCTCTACAATGGCAGAGGTGAATAGTTGCAACAGACACTATATGGCCTACAAAGCCTATAATATTTACTGTCTGGGTCTTTACAGAAAAAGTTTGTAAATCAACCTCTTGTCTAGAATCTAGAGAAAGTCACATACTTTTAAAATGACTGCAGATTTTTTTCTACCCAGTTCAGCCCTAAAGAACTCAGACAATGCCATAGATATCTGAGCAAAGGAAAAAATTTATCTTCCTTTCTAATGTTCATAAATGATGAAGAGTATGCCAAGGAGGTAGAGAAGAGGTCCTTTGTTTCCAAGGCTACTTGTAAAAGTCATAGAAGAGTAATAAAGCCAATACAAACGCCAAGACGATTTCATTTGGGCAATAGCTTTAAAAGGAAGCAATACTCAAAGCTTAGCACTCAAGCTCATAAATGAGAAAAATAGAAAAGTAAACAACAGCAAGGCATATGTTAATTCATATATCAAAAATTCTTCCTTTCCTGAGATAGAACACTAAAGAAAAGTATTTGGGGGTTTGTGAGGCCATCTACTAACCACCTGAGCCAGAAGCACAGCACAGCACTCCAAGTTAACACCACAGCATCTTTTCAGGTATCAAAAACTTATCCTTCAAATACCTGAATCTCAGAGGAAATTTCATAGAAAAGAATACAGTATGAGAGGCAGGGCAATCAGTTACGTGTACTACAACAGCAGTAGAAAACGCAAACTGTAGTTTGGGCCTCCTTCCTTACTAGGTCACCCAACCCTGGGAAAGAACAAAATGTTTCTGAACCTTGGTTTCCTCATCTGAACACTGGTGTCCAATAGGGTTGCTGGGAGAATCAAGTAAGACGTCTGAAAGTGCTTTGCAAACTGAAGCAAGCCATGAAGATTGATACTAAATGCCTATACGGACTCATACCTTTTACTCCTTCCCCTCCCAGCCTGTGGTCTCTCTGGATCTGAGGTGCAGTTTCAGGTTGTTCTCATGTGGAAATGAGCTCATTTGTGGTCTCAGCTTGTCCCCACCCGCATAAGATTTTGGAAAATCCAAATAATACATAGAATCAGTCAAACTCACGTGCAAGTGAGGTAGGCATTTTCTTATACAATTGGGCTTTTAAAAAAATTGAGAATAACTTACTATAAGAACAATACATACTCATCATTAAAAGTAAGAAGATATAAAAAATTAAAATATATAATTACAACATCCAAAGATGACTGCTATACCTCTTGATATATACACTTCCAGATGATTTTCTATGCATTTTTAAAAAAGGATCATAATGTTTTAGAACCTGCCTCTTCCACTTAATCTTGTATTAAAAAGTGGCAATAAATGCTATAATATCACTTTTAGTGCCTGACTGCTGTCATAGAGAGTCCGATTGACCACTCATCTTCAGAAATATTATTTAGGACATATAAAAATGGTTTGTGAGACAAATGGTTTGTGGCAAATGTTTACAAATCATATTTCTGATGAGAGATTTGCATTCAGAATATATAAAGATATATTTATATATAAAGTAAATAAGATAACAAAAATAAGATAAATAACCCAACTTAAAAATGAGCAAAGCATCTGAATAGTCATTTCTCTGAAGAAGATGCACAAATGGTCCATAAGCACATAAAGAGATGTTCATTAGTCATCAAGGAAACGCAAATCAAAACTACAATGAGATACCACTTCACACCCTTTAGGACGGTGGCTATAATAATAGTGGCTTTTAAAAAGATAATAAAAGTGTCGACAAGGATGTGGAGACATTGGAATCCTCACACACTGCTGATGGGTATGTAAAATGGTAGTTACTTTGGAAAACAGTGTCAGCTTCTCAAAAGTTTCAACAGAGAATTACTAGATGACCTAGCAATTCCACCACTAGGTATATACTGAAAAGAAATGAAAACATACATTGACGTAAAAACTTGTACACAAATGTTCATAACTGCATTCTTCATAAGAGCCAAAAGGTAGAAACAACCCAAATGTCCACCAACTCAAGAACGAATGAATAAAATGGGGTATATCCACTCAATAAAATGTTATTCAGTCATAAAAAGGAAGGAAGAATTGTTACAACATGGATGAACCTTGAAAAAAATTACGCTACATGAAAGAGGCCCGTCACAAAAGACCACACACTCCATGGTTCCATTTACATGAAATGTCCCTAACAGGCAAATCCATACAGACAGAAAGTGGATTAGTAGTTGCCAGGGGTTGGGGAACTTGAGAATGGGGACAGACTGCTAACGGAATGAAAATGTAAAATTGTTTGTGGTGATGCTTGCATACTAAAAACCATCAAATTGTCTACTTTAATTGGGTGAGCTGCATGGTATGTGAATTATATCTAAATAAATCTGTTATTTTGGAAAAGTTTGTGCACATTTGGAAGCAAAATGAAATATAGATGAGACAATAATAGCAATAAACTGTCATTTTTGTTTAAAGAAATAACTAATAATAATTAAACAAAAATAAAAATATTTTAAGCTTAATATCATCTGCGAGCCAGACATTATTCCTAAGTTACTCATTTAAAGCAGGTCAGAAAGAGCTGTGGGCTTTGGCTTTAAAGTGGTCCTGCATCACTGGATGACCCTAGCCACCTGTTTTAGGTGGGGAGCTAGGAGAACCTGAGCCTTCCTCTGCCTAAATCCCCATGGACACCTGCCCAAGGGGGCAAGTGGGAGTTTCAATCCAGCCCATGCTCTGCTGACTGAGCTCTGTGCTTGGATACGAGGCTGTGTCCACCTGGAGGAAAGGAGACCTTTTTTCAGTTCTCACAAAGGCTCCGTTCACTCTCCCAGTTGTGTGCAAACGTGGCGCAGAGGTGGCAGTGGCTCTGCTGGGACCCTGGTTTCCCGTTTGGCTCCCCTGATGCCCGTTCTCATTCAGCCCCCCAGCTGTGTCATGTCTCCCTTCTCTCTGTGTCTTTGCTGATCCTTCTATCTGGAATGTTCTTTCTTCCATCTCTGCCTGGCAAACTGCCATTCATCTTTCTATCCTCCCTCTTCCAGTTTTAGCTTAGCTCTCTTCTCCTTTACGTAGCCTTTCCTGCCAGGGCCAAGACTTGAGTGAGACCAGTTAGACACCTAGGACATACCATTTAAGGAGGCGCTCACTCTCAGGGTTGGGCAAGTGCAGGGTTGGCATCCGAGTGTGAGTGCCTCCTTAAATGGTGTGGTCTGGGCACCTGGCTTCCTCATCCTAGTGCCGGCTCTGTTCCTTGACATCCCAGGCTGGGTTGGTTGCCTCTGTGAACACCTGACTGTGCTCCCACAGAACTGTGAACCTCCCTGCTCAGGATACATCTCTCATATTGAATTATAAGTGCCTGGGGACTCGGCACCAATCCTCTTAGTGCAGGACTCTGAGAAAGCAGAGTTCGAGGCTGCGGTATTCATCTTGACATCCCTAGCACCTTGCAGTGTCCGACACACAGTGGGTGCCCATTGCCTATGGAAGGAGGGAGGGTGAGGTGAGGAGGGAAGACAGAAGGAACAACCTGCGGATCACTGACTTAGAGACTTTGAGGCTATAATTCATACCTTAATTTTCATAGATTTTGGAATAAATTTTAGGGAAAAAATATTCAAGAATGGAATATATTTTCACATTGATTAAGTAGCAAAAATATTAGCCTGTTGCTCTAATTAAGAGTTGGAGAAAGTATTGAAATTTTATAAAAGGTGGAATAAAAGAAACCTTGTAAAAACCTATCAGGGGTTGAATTGTGTCCCCTCCCATCCCACCCTCAGTACCTCAAAATGTGACTGTATTTGGAAATAGCATTGCTGCAGACGTAATTAGTTATATTAAGAAAACGTCATACTGGACAATATGACCGGCGTCCTTATAAAAAGGAGAAATTTGGACACAGAGACACAGGGAGAATGCCATCTGAACACAAAGGCAGAGATTGGTGTGATGTGTCTGTAACACAGGGAACACCAAAGTTGGCCAGTACACAGCTGGAAGTTAGGAGAGAGGTGTGGAACACCTCAGAATTCCCAGAAGGAATCATCACCGCCCACACATTCATCTCCTACATCCAGCCTCCAGAACTGTGAGAGAATAACTTGCTGTTGTTTAAGTCACCTAGCTGGTAGTACTTTGTTGCGGCAGCCCTTACAAACTAGTGCAGGACTCCTGCTGGCGGACTCCAGGCTCAGAGATTTTCCTTTCATGAGCACCCCAGTAGATGAACACTGGGTGGACTCACCCAGGGCAGTTAGCTAGATGTGGAAGTACCAATTTTTCTTTTTTAAATCACATTGTGGTCAAATCCAAGTGGTAACTTTCCATTATTTCACTGCCTGGAAATTTAATTTGAGTTATCTGCTGAGAAGGAGACCTGGGAGGAGGCAATTTCAGCAGGAACAGACACAGGACTTTCAGTGACCATAGTTTTGTCCTTGCTACAAGAATGTCTACATGAGGGCACAGACCTCCTGAATCCAGTGACATCCGACAAGCTGTTAGAAGGGACGCAGTCACACGTGAAGGTGACTTGTTGCCATCTCTGAACTCTCTAAGTTTGAAAGATTTTTGTCAACCGATCACTGGCCTCACATTTCAAACCCTAGAGAATTCTTCAGACTCCGAGTCCTTCTTTCACCTGTAGGTAAAACTATTTACCTCCTCACTTCAGTTATCCAAAGGGAAAAAATTAGATCCCTCACACTGTGCACACAAAAGTTCCAAGTGACTTAGAGGCCTACATTTAATAAGGAAAACTTTGATATGTTTGAGAGAAAATATAAGGAAAAGTAACTCCATGACTTTGGGGTAGAGGAGGACTTCTTAAATAAGATACAAAAAGTACAAATCAGAATGAAAGAGGTAGGTAAATTTGGTCACATTAAAAGTAAAAACTCCTATGCATCAAAATTCATCATAAAGAAAGTGAGAAGGCAAACTACACATTGGGAGTACATACAATATATGTAACCAGCAAACAACTTGTCGTCAGAAACATAAAGAATGTCTACAAGTTAATGAGAAAAATGCAAACAGCCCAGTTAAAAAATGAGTAAAATACATGAATAGACATTTCACAGAACAGAAATTCTAAGCGTCCAGTAGACGTATGAAAAGATAATCAAATCTCACTATCAGGGAAATGCAATTAAAGAAACTATGTGGTTGGCAAAGATAAAAAGTCTGACCATACCAAGTATCGGCAAGGCTGTGGAGTAATGGGAATTACTGCTGGTGAGAGTATCAACTAGTGGAAAGAAAACCCAGTAGAGTTGATGATGTGAATAGCTGTCAATTAAGCAATTCCACTCCTGGGCATATACTTCAGAGATAACCTTGCACATGTGCCCACAGAGACATGCACAAAAACAATCATGGAAATGGTTTTTAAAAGAGTGAAAAATTGGAAGCAATTTACATGTTCACCATCATGAGAATGTATAATTAAATTAGAGGAAAGTCAGGCGGATTAAACATAATATGGGGGTTTAGAATGAAAAGACTAGTGCTATATTCATCTCAAAAACTAGAAAAGTAATGGGGAAAAAAAGCAAGCTACACAAGGAAACATACACATGAAGTAAAAAAAAAGAAAAATAATACTGTATATATTCTATGGCTATACACGTATAGATTCAGAGGAATGAAAAACACTAAGTTCAACATCAAAATTGCCTGTACCATGGGAGAAGAGAACAGGATTGAGAAGAACGTGTAAGAGGCTTCCATTTATCTGAAATACTCTATTTTGAAGCTTGGTAGTGTGTACATGAGTATTCACATGACAATATCTTCAGTTTTATATGCCTGAGATATTTGGTTAAAAAGATGAACAAATACAACATCCTGTTGCTTAGTGTGAGCAGAGAATGGGGCACTTTCTACCCTTGCCCTTTGAAGCTGCTGTTGCATGATATTCCAGGGTCCTGGCACTACCAGCCAGAAATAGAGGCTATCAAGCTAATGTAATCTACAGTGAGCCTTCTGGAGCTCATTGAGGTACACTGTTCACATAAAAGAAAAGACAAAATAGAAAATAAAATTACTTTAGCTTCACAATATATTTAATAAAAAAGGAATTGAGGGAGTACTACATCAGGAAATAACGAAATTACATTCTTACCTCCATTTCCAACTCATTTAAAGCATCAGTCAATTTCAAGCAATCTTGTCTGTCTCCATTTGTTCCTAAGTAATGTGTGGGAGAGCAACATTTTCTCCTTTCCCTTCCTATCTACCTGCCAGGGATGCTTTGGGGATTTATTATCTAGTGGGTCCATAATGTGTTTGGGTAGCTTTAGGAAACACACTAGACAGATGAAAAGATAGAGGATTTTGAACAACACAATGTGGCAGTATGTTAATTTGGCAGGTCCACAACTTAAACCACAGCATATTGTATTGAATGAAAATACATCCGCAGTAATTCTACAGAGCACGTGACAAGACGCTATCTCATTTCAGATGAGTTTCAGAAGATCCCACAGGGATGCAGACTCGTTTTAAGCTGCAACAAACAAGTGCAATCTCCTCTGGTATTACTAAGGCAATAGAGGGTTTCCTTTTAAAAGCTTGAGAATTTGGCAAGAATATTGAGCACCATTGAAAAGCAGAGGCCTTGTAGGAAGGTTGCTGATCATGGAAATCTGATGAAAAATCAACCTCGAAAGAGGAAAAGTAGGATTTTCTAGAGTCAACATGAGAAAAGGTTTACATCTGGGTCTCTCTCTACCTTCTGGCACACGTAGGTAAATACTGTGCTCTGTGGAGGGCATTGTCAGGTTTCCATTCTGCACCAGCAAATGGGACCCGTGCTGTGGTGAGGAGTGTGGACACCAGAGCTGGAAGCAGACCTGGTTCTACTCTGCTACTTCCCAGCTTTGTGACCCTGGGAAGTGACCTCACTTCTCTCAGCTTCAGTTTCTTCATTTGAAAATGGGAATACAAAGGGTACCCACCTCATGGGGAGGACTGCAGATTAACTGATGAAATGAGGTTTGCAAAGCACTTCACAAGAACCTGACAGAGAAGGTGGTCAAGGACTGCTAGCCAGTGTGGTTGTTTAAAATCATTATTATTAAGTGCAGTTGTTTAAGGGAATGTATATTATAGAGATAGAGTGTTAGAAAAGGGAAAGACAAAAATGCAGTGTTCTAAGATAGTAAAGCTATTTGAGGAAAATGAAAACACTAATTTGAAAAGAACATGCATACGTGCACCCCAGCATTCACAGCAGCATTATTTACAATAGTCAAGACACAGTAGCAACCTAAGTGCCCATCAACAGGTTGGAATAGTACTCGGCCATAAAAAGAATGGAATTCTGCCATTTGCAACAACATGAATGGACCTAGAGATTATTACGCTTTGTGAAATAAGTCAGAAAGAGCAAGACAAAAGACAAATACTCTCTATGCTATCACTTATATGTGGAATCTAAAAATAAAAGAATTGGATGAATTTAACAAAACAGAAACGGACTCACAGATATAAGGAACAAACTAGCGGTTCCCTGTGGGGAGTGGGATGGGGGAGGGACAGGACAGGAGTAAGGGATGAAGAAGGACAAACTACTAAATATAAAAAAGATAAGAAACAAGGATCTATTGTACAGCACAGGGAAATTTAGCCACTGTTTTCTAAAAACTTAAAATGAAGTACAATCTATAAAAATAACTGAATCACTATGAAATTAGCTTCAGCACACCTGAAACTAATATAATATTGTAAATCAGCTATACTTCAACAAGGAATAAAAATAGTAAAGCTTTGGAGGATTCAAATCATAGAAAGTAGATAAAGTATATGAAAGTAATCTGTGCCATGTGGTTTTCTGCTTCCCCACATTTAAAAAAAGGATTTAAAAAATCATATTTTGTACAAATTAAGAGCATCTCTTCAATCACAGGAATATATTCTTGGATGACAAAGAGTGCCAGGAAAAATCAAATTATTTCCTTCTTTGTTAAATAAGCATAAAGCATTCCAGGCACACAGCGTTGCATGGTAGGAGCTGGCAGGAGAAACATCTCCTCTGGAGAGCAGTGGGATGTTGTTTCCTGGGAGCAGGAAAGGGAGAAGCGGGGTTTTGAGCACATGAGCATCTGTCAGAGCCTTTATGCCCAAAAGATAAGGGCAGAGAAAGTGATTCTTTAAAGAAACACATCTACAGAGGTGTGACTAAGACACCAAGGACCTCCAGGTGATGGCATAAACTAAAAAAAATAAAAGCTGAGTAGAGCAAGCAATAGCTAGATTTGGAGGTTATTGACTGGACCAATTTAGCGAGGATGATGGTAAAAGCAAAAGCTATTACTGAAGTATCAAAAAATTCACAATAAAAGCCCTGGGAATGCTTTCAGGGAAACATGGGGAGCTAAGCAAAATTCCACCATCCTAATGAGGTGATGGCAGGTAGACACAGGCACTGTTTCACTTGCCACTGTTTTCTCCATTATCTTCTCTTCCCTCCCAGGAAGCACTGGCTCAGGGAGAAACCTCCCCCATGTTCTTTCCTCTTTGGAAAACTTTTGTTAGATTCATTTTCCAAATCTTGTGACTGTAATGAACTTGGAGAAAGCAAGACAAAGAAACAAATTCAAGCTTAAAACATATACATATGTATATGTATATACACATATCTACATACAGATGTACACACATCTGACTTTTAGCTTAGGTGGTTCATAAGAGCAAAGACAAAAAACAAAATAAAACAAAACAGCCGGACGAAGTGAGAGAGTAGCATTGACACATACACACTACCAAATGTAAAATGGAAAGCTAGTGGGAAGTTGCTGCATAACACAGGGAGATCAACTTGATGATGGGTGATGACTTAGAGGCCTGGGATAAGGAGGGTGGGAGAGAGTTGCGGGAGGGAGGAGATATGGGGATATAGGTGTAAATACAGCTGATTCACTTTGGTGTACAGCAAAAACTGGCACAAGAGTGGAAAGCAATTATATTCCAATAAAGAGCTTAAAGAACAAAAACACAAACAGCCTTCTCAAGTCACAGGAAAAAAAGCACAGGAAAGAATACTGCAAGCCAAGGGCAGTCCTGAAGTACAGTATCTTATTCTGTGATGTAGGTACTACGTGCTTTAAAATCCAACCATTTCCAGGATGAAATGGCAGAAAGGAACATGCTCAATTAGACAGTACCAATACTAACAGCTACTTTTTTTTTAGGCCTACCATGTACCCGGGTTCTTTAATATAGGGTCCATTTCCTTGTCACAGCAACCCTCTGGGGGCTGATCGTTTTCACCTCAACAGGAAAGGAGAGGGCAGGACTTGCCCAGGGTCCTTCAGGTGGGAAGGTTGAATGGACGCTGCCGTGAACCCAGGGTGACCGGACTCTAAGGCCATACTGTCAACTACACCATGTCACGTTCCTTAGAGACACCTGGAAGGTGTCCTGTTCGTGCTCTGAGCATTCACTTATCACAGGCACACCTGAGAGCTAGCTCAGCACGCACAGCACGCAAGGCCAGGCAAAGCGCTCCCTGGGCAAGCTGTGGAGGACTCCAGAGATGGCACATCAAGCAGTCACAGAGAAAGCTGGGGACGGGTCACGTGTTCCAGAGCAGCAGTCTCAATAGGCCATAACGATCACGCCACGAAGAAAGATTATTTTAAAAGGTGTGTGTGTATGCACGTGTGCAGTGGTGAACCCCTGTCTTTAAAAGGACACGGTCTCTGGGGAATCTATCTATTAGTAACCAGGGCAGGAAATAATCCTTAACACTAGAAAAAATTTCCCCTTTCACTAGTGACCATCTTGGCCCCATTTGAAAAAACTGCACACCTAGGAACACAGGATTTGGATTCACTTTCCAAAGTTAATAAATAAATACTGAATGAAGTAGAACTGGAACAGAGAAGGGAAGGGAGAAGGAATGAGGCTTCAGGCCATAGTTAGGGATGGAAGGCATGGCGCGTGAGTCAGCCTGCAGCCCTTATCTGTCAGCCCAAGGAGGAAAGAACTGGCCTGGCCTGATGGGCACCATAAAAGGCGAGGCAAGAGGAGGAAGAGGGTGCACTGAAAGACACCCTTTTAAGAGAAACACAAATCCCGCGAGAGCTGCCTAAGAAATTATCCTGGTCTTCCACTTCCAAGGCAGGACAAAAGAAAAAGCCCTTGTGGCTGTGGGCATAACTGTAGAAGTATACAAAACCAAAGCTTTGTTACATTCTGGAGCAGATTGGTTTGGACAAAATATTCACACTTCAGCGAGGAAACAAAATGCACGAAACCGAAAACCACACAGTTTAAACATGCGTGTTCCAATGAATATGTTACAGTGAAGAATCGAGAGGAAAATAAGCAGTGAAGTTGAAAACAACACCAAAGTAACTTTGTAGGATAGCTCGGAACCTTGACTTAAATTCTTGTTGGGTGTTCAGCACATATGCGTACAGGGCCCGCCATCTGCTGACAAGCTTTGGTACTGCTAATTTGGAAAGCACTCGAGGTGGTGGATTTTGGCAGAGGGTTTATTTACTCAACTGTGTAGCAAGTGCTCAACACTAAGTACTGATGAACATTAGTCAGGTCTCAACATATGCAACCAATCTCAGATCCGGGACCTCCTATCTGTATATTTTCTGTTTCATAATACAAGAGAGAATACCTACTTGTGCGCAGGAAGACATTCTGGACTGGCAGGCCCTCCCAGTCACTACTCTCTTCCTCCTCGGTTACAGAAACAGAATCACAGAGTGTGGATTCTCTTCAGTCTGGCTTGTCTCACCAACATTATGTTTGTGGGACTCATCCAACATGTTAAGTATAGGAGCTGTTCCATCCTTTTCTTTGTATGAACAGATCACAATTTTACCTGCTCTAACGCTGAGGAGCATTTGGAATGTTCCCAGTTTTTGGCTATTACAGATAATGTAGCATTGGACATTCTCAGCTGTGTCTTTTGGTGAACACATGTATGCATTCATGTTGGGGGTATAATTGGGAGTGGTACTGCTGGGTCACAGGGTATTCAAACATTTAAACTTGGTAATAAAGCCAAACAGTTTTCTAAAGTCATTATACCAAATGTCTTCTAAACAACCACATAGGAGAAAATATATAAGAGCACTATATACTTGCCAACTTGATGTTATCAGTCTTTTAAAAACTTTTGGCAATATTAGCGGAAATGTAGTAGTACCGTATGACTTTAATTTTCATTTCCCTAGTGACTGGTGAGAGGGATGTCGTTTAATATGTTTATTAGCTATGTGGGAATCCTTTTTTGCAAAAAGTCTCTTCCCTGGCAGTCCAGTGGTTAGGACTCAGCACTTTCACCACCGTGGTTCAATCCCTGGTTGGGGAACTAGGATCCTGCAAGCCACACGGTCCGGCCAAAGAAAAAAGTCTCTTGCCCACTTTTCTATTCAGTTGTTTGTCTTTGTTTTATTGATATATAGGAGTTCCTTACAGATTCTAGATAAGAGCCCTTTGTCAGTTATATGTATTACAAACATCTTCTTCCTCTTTGTTCTTGTCTGTAGGAAACATATGGTGATTTAAGTACAGAGCAATACAGCATCAAGCAGAAGGGAAGACAGAATTAACACAAACAAGTTGCTTACATTGTCCAGAAAGTGGTTAATTGACTAATTACATTAGAGCGTAATAAGTCAGGGATACAAGTGACAAATTCTATGGTAATCACTAGAAGAAAAATAAAATAATATATAACTTACCAGTTAATAAATAGGGAAATGGAATGACAAAAATATTTGACTAAACCAAAGGAAGTCAAGAAAGGAGAAAGAAAGGAACATAAAACTGGTAGGACGAAAGGAAATTTAAAAACTCAAATATATCAGTAATTAAAACAAAAAATATGAAGATTGGAAATTAAGAGATGGAAAAAGATACTATAGGAAAATTGATACCAAGAGAGCTGAAGTATCAATTTTCATATCAGGTAAAATAGATATAGACATAAAGGACAAAGAAGAACATGATATACAGGCAAAATAATAGATTAAGAAGACATGCTGTTTAACGCTCCTCCCACCCAACAGAATATATCAGAATATATAAAACAACGACTGGCAGAACCATGGGAAGCTATAGATGGATCAATAATTATAGTTCGAAATTTAAGCACACTTACCTTAAAAACTAATGTATCAAATTGGCAAAAGATTACAAAAATATAAATCTGAGTAACAATTAATAAAGTAACTCTAATACACATTTATTAGAACCTTAAATACAACAAGTAAAGAATACAGTTTCCTTTTGTAGCATCCTTGGAACATTCACAAAAGTTGACTATGGACTAGGTCACAAAGGAAGCTTCAGTACATTTCAAAGAGTTGATACTATACAAATATGTTTTTGCCCACAATGCAGTAAAATTAGAAATCAATAACATCAGAATATCTTGAAAAAACCCATATATCTGCAGACTAGAATACATATCATTTAAACAATCTTTGGAGTAAAGAGTAATTTATAAACTGTTATGAACTTACTAAGAACTTAATGGGACTGATGGTGCTACATGTTAAAACACGTGGGATAGGTTAAAGTAAGACTCACAGGGACATTTTGGAGAATATCTTTGATATCTGGGTGGGAAAGACTTTCTAAATAAACTCCCAAAGTATAAATCATCAGGTTAAAAATTAACAGATTTGCCTCTAGAAAAATTAAGTTCCATGCCATGAAGAATACCACATGGACTTCCCTGGTGGTGCAGTGGTTAAGAATCCACCTGCCAATGCAGGGGACAAGGGTTTGATCCCACATGCCATGGAGCAGCTAAGCCTGTGTGCCACAACTACTGAGCCTGCGCTCTAGAGCCCGTGAGCCACAACCACTGAAGTCCATGTGCCTAGAACCAGTGCTCTGCAACAAGAGAAGCCACTGCAACGAGAAGCCTGCGCACTGTAGTAAAGAGTAGCCCCCACTTGCTGCAAATAGAGAAAGACTGTGTGCAGCAATAAAGATTAAATGCAGCCAAAAAAAATTAAAATAAAATCAAATCCTCCTATCTTGACAAATATTAAAAAAAGAATACCATAAACAAAATTAATGAGAAACAGATATAAGAAAATATCCGTAATGTCACTAATTTATAATATACAAGAAAACCTCAATTATCAATAAGAAAAGCACAGGAAGCCCCAAAAGAAAAAGAAGAAAGAATGCTACCAGGCTATTTATAGAAGGGGGACCCAAATGGCTAAGCGGTACATGAAGAGGTACTCAAACTCAATAATAAGAGAAACATAAGTAGAACTGAAAAGTAATTATACATGCATCAAGGTGGCAAAGGTTAGGAAGACCAACAATGCCAAATGCTGTTGGGGATGTGAGAAAACAGGAACCCATGTGTCCCACGAGTGGGAGTGCAGATGAGTGTAGCAACTGGCCAGCGTGCGGTGAACTTGAAGCACGAGTGTACCCTGTGACCACGCAATCCTACCCCTGGAGTATAAACCTCAGAAAAAGTCTCTCTGAGACTCCTAAGTGGAGCTGCACAAGGATGTTCACGGCAGCACCATTGGGGGATTTGGGAGCTGGGGGTGAGCCGCGTGCCTGCTGCTAGCAGGACGGACAAGCACGGGACGGCAGATGCCTTCTGTGGAGCACAACAAAGCAGCCAGCAGCACTGAGCAGGCAACCACGGAAACAGTGCTGAGTGGACAAAAGCGAGGAACAGCGTGAGACACAGACTGCAAATGTATACAAACCTGAACGGACAAATACAGAAAACAATACTATTTGTTATTCAGATACATATTTAAAGACATAAATTATTCTTTAAAAAGGTATGTGACAGAATGAGAGCAAGGATCAGAGGCGGAGGGAAAAAATTCACTTTAAAAAGCATGCCAAAGGTTTGCATGGACTGATGAATTCTCTGCACTTCATACCCCAAAACACTCCCAGACAAACAAATGAACAAGAGTGGATTTATGATCGCAAAAATAGCTTTAAAAGCATGAGTCAAGGTTAGTCCTTCCCACCTTCCATTCATGTGGAAGCATTAGATGTGCTCCTCAGGGCCCTTTCCTTCTTAAGATGAGTCCACTGGGTCCCTGAGTTCTCTAGAGAATCAACCTATGTGCGCAGTCTGATTGTTAAGTTACATGGAATTCTTCCAAATTTGGTTAAGGGCTGCTGGGCATTCTCTGCCTCTTCTAGAACTGAATTTTCTCTGCCCTCTTCCTCCCACAAGCGCATCCTTCCAAAGAGTGTGCACATCCTCGGCCACCCTACTGCTCTGGGGAACTGGCTTGGGGTTGGCCTCTGGTGAGGGATAAATGTGGTGACCGCCCATCCCCTTCTCCCCCAGGCTCCAAGCATTATATCTCTTCCTCTTGGGCTTATCTGGTGAGTGTTGGGTGGGGGTAGGGAGAACAAGGGAAAATCCTCTCATTCTCATGGATTCAGATATCTCTAAGATCTTTGAGGCCCGAATCATAAAATCAATGTATTGAAATATTTTAGACTAGTAGAAGAGTAGGGGAAAGAAGGAAGACAGGGTTGGTGGGAGGTGGAGGGTAGCAAGGAGAGAGAGGAACAAGGGCAGGAGTAGAGGGGCAGGGAGAGCAGGCAAGAAACAGAAAGTCAAGAGAATGACACCAGGACTCTAGGACCCCGGGCGGGGATGAGAGCACTGCGTATTGAGTGAAGACTGCCACTGATGTACGTCTTGGCTGTGGCCGTTCCGACATGACTGTGGTCCTCCCTCTTTCACTTCTGGACAATGACCGTGGAGAAGCCACGGACACAGCATCACGGAGAAGCGCCTCCTGCCTGAAGACAGAGTCTTCTGGCAAAGAACCTCCAGCCATCACGCACATGAAAAGTCCTAAACTGGAAACTTACTGTGCAAATGACAATTTGATCCGCGCTTGAATTTCCATCCATTCTTCCTTTATTATCCTTCCACATTGCAGCAGCTCCTTTGAAAGTCTCTCTGCTTTCGTCAGATTCTCTGAAGCTTCCTTAAACCTGCGTTGTGTTCAGGAACCGTTACACTTGGTGCGACATTCTGGAGCCCCAGTTCCTGGACCTCCTTGGCTCTCATACTTCCCATCACCCTTCCTGAGTCGCCTGTCAGCTTTTGATTTGGCCTTAAAAATTAAATATAAGCATTATGAATGGTATTTCTCTTTGTAAAGATGAGAGGCAAAAGGATACTTTTGAAGGGAGAGCAAGGCTCTTCCCATGGTAAGGAACAGCTCAACCGAACACTTGAAAACGTCTGTATTGTCGTTGTAGGGAGGTGCCATCGAGTTGCTGAGGATTTCTTTGGCTTTTTCCGCGTGTTGTTTTGCTTGCAGTGCCAGGCCTATGGACAGAGAAAAAGAAGTCTCAGCTTCCCTTTCATTTCAGCTGAACAAGAGTACAGTTATCTCTGGCTAGGGAATCTAGGGAGGTCTCCTTCATACAGCATCAAGTGGCACATGGAGAGATACTGGGGCAGCGTGACACACCGTCACGATTGTAAGAAACAAAGACGTGTTTCACACCTCATACTCAAGCTAAATTTTTTCCCCCAAAACGGTCTTTTTAGAAATAAACAGAATGAGCAGGAACTGAACAACTTTGAAACTTCACCGACATCAGACATAAAATCTTATAAACAACTGTAAAAAACAAACAGAATACAGAGACTACAGCATTCTGGGCAGGAAATAAAATATTCATGAATGCTAATCCTGGCCTTATGACAGCAATCTTAATGAAATACTAAAATTTCTGAATCTTCTGCTCACCCATCCATAATCATAACTTTAGGGAGTTATTTTTAACACAATTCAGATATAATGGTATCTACAAAACTGACAATTGCAGTGAGGGAAGGGGTTAATGTGCTACAATCTCTTATTTCTATGTGGTAACAGACTTATATGAAACAAATGGCATTTTAAGAAACAAGTTACTACCAAGAACTAACTCCCCGTGGGTTTCAGTGTTCTTCCACTGGCGTATTCATGTGTGGTAAGGGTGACGTTGGGGATCACCATTTAGGTCTCAGGATTTTTCATTTTCCCACATCCCCATCTTCTTCCTCACAATGACACACCCCTTCCACCCATATCCTGGTCTTACGCTCTCCATTACATGGAATTGTATCTCAAATATCTAAAAAAAAAGCTGTCAAAATATGAAGTTCATTCTCTTCTTATGTCTGTAAAGCAGAGTATGTTTTCTGATAGAGAAAACCCAGGGTATGTTATTCCTGTAGGAACACTTACAGAATTTTGTCTTATTTTCTTTAGAGCACACAATCAACCTATCAGAAATTTATTAGTGCCAATAATGTATGCAATATTATAAAAGACATGATGAATTTTGGTCCATTTCCTCAAGGAACTTGAACTCAATCTACTAGAGGCGTCATGGGTTGAGGTTCAAGAACACTAACTCTGAAATCAGACTGCCCAGAATTAATTCCCTGCTCCACCACTTAACCTGAACTGTTGGTTTCAGCTTCCCTGACTGTAGACACAGATAATAACACTACCCACTGCACAGCACTGTAGTGAACACTGAAGGAAATTATACATGGAAAATAGCATGGTGCCTGGCACTCAATATGACCTTAATAAACAGTAGATACTGCTTTTAGTTTAAATTGAGAAAAAAAGAGTATCATGGAGAAAGATAGCAGGCTGTAGAAGAAAAACATCATTTAAAATCCCAGACGCCAGGACACTGGTTCTGGCAACCAAACCCCTAAGTCTGAGTCTCAGATCAGCTATCTATTAACAGGGTGACCTGGGGCAAGCTGTTTCAACTTAACAACTAGTTGTTTCCTCCGAATCTAGAAAATAGGGGGTATGGAGGTATGTTTTGAACTAGATGATCTCCAAGCTCCCCTCTGGCTCTAATAGTCTTTGATCTAACAGAGAGGACCAGTTTATAATAATATTTGGCTGAATTTATTGGGTGGCAATTATATGTGTAGCATTGTGGTGTTTTTCACTGTTATTCATTTATTTATTCACTGGGCCAGTCCTGGGAAGTCAGTACCATCATATCATCATCATCACCACTTTTCAGTTGAAGAAACAGAGTACAGCGATGAACTCTTGTACACCTTGTCCTAGGCTGCCAGTCCATGGTTCTGCCTTCTCTGCATCCATTTTCCCTTCCCTGATTTCTTCTGAGGATGCCAGGCTCCTGCACACTCAGTCCATGTGATTCAGCCAAGGCCGGCCTCTCCCCCTGGGAGCCAGTGGAGCCAAAAGGCAGGTCTAGCCAATCAGCCTATTTCTTGTCTTTGGCATTCAACCCAGGTCAGCCCAATAAGAATTCCCAAACCCTGAGATTTTGGTGGAGAGACATTCTTTTAGTCCTGGGAATGCTGAGGAGGGAAACCTAAAGCTGCTGGCAACATTGCTGCCGGCATGTGGGCAAAGCCTGGCTAAGAATGGAGCCAATACAGGGAAAACGGAGTCAAGTGGTAAGAAAACAGAGAAATGGAAATCTGATCACGTTGTTTGAAAACACGGATCTGGCTAAGTCTACAGTTTACCCTTGGGTTTTTAAGTTATATGGACCAATAAATTACCTTTTGTTTATTGCCAGCTTGATTTAGCCTTCTATTTTTTTGCGGGGGGGGGGGGGGCGGGTCGCTTACAGGCAAGAGACTCTGGGTCAATACAAATGGGAATGCATCCTATTCCAGGCCCCGACGCTACGCCCTGGACCATTTCTACAATGCTCACAAATTCTTCAAAGCTAACAAATTAATTATCTCCTAAGAACTACTTTTAAGATCATAAAATAAATAAATAAATAAATAAATAGCTCAGAAGGGCTAAAATCTTCTATTATATTAAAAAATCTTTTTGACTCTTTGTGAAAGGAAATGGCTTCTCAATGCGTGGAAAGAGAATTTCCAAGAAAACCCGCTCCTTTTAAAGTGAAGTGAAGTGAAGTCTGAGGGAAGAGCAGACGTGACGCAGGGGACCGCGCTCCGCCTGCGGCGGCCTCACCTGTCAGCTGGAGGTAGCCGTGCGCCAGGTTGGCGTGCGCCTCCGCCAGCTTCCAGTGTGCGTCGCCGTAGCAAATCCTCGCCAGCGCCACGCAGCGCACCAGCTCGGGCAGAGCCTGTTTGTACTGCAGGAAGGGAACACACGCTCGCCCGTTAGACTCCAAAGCTAAGATCAGCTTGTGCTTTTATCCATTCGGTATACGCTTACTGAGTATCAGTTATGGGCCAGGCATGGTTTTAAGCACTTGTGATACAACAGGGGACAAAACAAAGATCTGTCTTGGGTGGCAAGGTATTCATCTGGTTGGGTGAAATAGACAATATACATTTAAAAAGACAGTAAAATTTATAGTACATTTAAATTTATAGTAAATACTGAGGGACTTCCCTGGTGGTCTGATGGTTAAGAATCCGCCTTCCGATGCAGGGGAGGGGGGTTTTATCCCTGGTCAGGGAACCACATGCCACGGGGCAACTAAGCCCACGAGCCACAACTACAGAGCCCATGCGCTCTGGAGTCCACATGCCACAACTAGAGAAGCCCACTCACCACAACTAGAGAGAAGCCCGAGTGCCGCAATGAAGATCTGGCATGCCGCAACTAAGATCCACTGCAGCCAAAAAAACAATAATATATAAAAGTAAATAGGACTTCCTAGGTGGCGCAGTGGTTAAGAATCTGCTTGCCAATGCAGGGGACAAGGGTTTGATCCCTGCTCTGGGAAGATCCCACATGCCACAGAGCAACTAAGCCCATGGGCCACAACTGTTGAGCCTGTGCTAGAGCCCGTGAGCCACAACTACTGAGCCCGTGTGCTGCAACTATTGAAGCCCACATGCCTAGAGCCTATGCTCCACAACAAGAGAAGCCACCGCAATAAGGAACCCATGCACCACAGTGAAGAGTAGCCCCCGCTCATAGCAACTAGACAAAGCCCGCATGCAGCAACAAAGACCCAACGCAGCCAATAAAATAAATAAATAAATAAATATGTTAAAGAAAATTAAAAAACATATAGTAAATAGTAGAAAATGTTGTGGAAGAAAGACGCTGCCCATCAATGAACAGCTACTACATTTTCAGGCACAACAAGTGGGCCAGTGGTGGTAGTTTTCAAATAACACCCTCTAGTTCTCAATTCAAACACCTTCTTTAGCAGCTGGGATATTAGCACAGCACATGAGGTCAGCAGGACTTTACGAACACATTTCATTAAAGGAGTAAGAAGCACATTTTCTGAACTGTGGATTCCAGCTCCAGGTCAGCTTAGAGCAGCAATACCCTGAAAGCAAGGCTGGTGGTTTTAAAATACAGCTCCAAAATTCTTCAGCACTCCTTCCATGCAGAGATGGTGATCTATGCCCCCTTTTCTTTGAATCTTGGTTTTATGACTCTTTGGCCAAAAGAACATGGAGGAAATGATGTGGCGCCACTTTTCCGGCCCAGCTCTTAAAGAACTGGCAGCTCCCACTTTCTGCCTCTTCTTATACTCACTCTTGGAACTTGTTATGGGCCGAATTGTGTCTCCCACCCCCACATTCATATGTTGGAGTCCTAAGTCCTTCAGAATATAGCTGTATTTGGAGAGACGGTCTTTAAAGAGGTGAGTAAGTTAAAATGAGGCCACTGGGATGGGGCCCTAATCTGACTGGTGTCCTTATAAGAAGAGAAGGGGACACCAGGAATGGGCACACACAGAGAAACGTGTGGTGCGGACACGTGGGAGGGCAAGCATCTGCAAGCCAAAGAGACAGGCCTCTAAATAAAGCCAACCCTGCCAACACCTTGACCTTAGACTTCTAGGCTCCAGAACTGGGAGAAAATAAAATTCCTTTGTTGAAGCCACCCAGTGTGAGGTATTCTGCCATGGCAGCCCCAGAAGACTAAAAAACTAACCATCATTTAATGAGGAAGCTTAGGTGGCCCCACGGAGAGGCCTACGTGGAAACGTGCTAGTGGCAGCATCCATCAGTCAACCTCAGGACCACGCCACCCTGGCAGCGGATCTCCACACCTGCTGAGGCCAGCTGATGTTGCACGGAGCAGGACTGAGCAGACCCTACCCAGCTCTGCACAAATTGTAGGTTCATGAGCAAAATGAATGGTAGGTTTTGTTTTACGCCACTTATCTTGGAGTGGGATACAGCAATAGAGAGCTGGAATAACAAAAGAGGTGGGAGGTACAAAGCTGAAAGGGGCAAAGCAGAGGAAGAAGAGTAAGAACAAGGACAGAGTTGTGGAGAAGACCCAGGAGAAGACCCAGACCCCACCCCCCATCCCCCACCCCTAGTCAGTACCTAAGCTCAAAGGACCTGCACCCCCACACAGTTGCCATGTGGGTTAGAAACATTTTCACCCTGAAACAACATTCCCCTTGACAAAAACACATAGGCAGACAGTTGCCCACAGGACAGTGGCTCTTCTGACCTAGAAAGAGAGGCTGGGGGACACTATACGCACTCCATAGTGACAAAGGAAGATAGAGTTGTGGCTTTTTCTTATAGTCACATTTTTCTTATTACAAAAGTAACGCATGCTCATTATTAAAATACAGGCGAGCAAAAAATAATTAAAAATAAAAAATCACCTGCCATCTCACCTCTTAGAGACAACTAGGTAGCTAAATATCTCACCATCCTTCATTCCTATGAATCTATGTGTAGATTTTTTTCTTTTTAAAAATACGTTTATAAGCTACATATAGGTTTGCAACTTGTTTTCACAATTTGTGCACATTTCTCCATGTCATCTTCTATGATAATAATTTTTTATGGCTGCATAGTATTTTATTGTATGGATATATCATAAGTGAGTTACTCAACCCATAATTATTGAGCTCTTAGGTTGTTTGAAAATTTTTTCTCTCTGAACATCCTGTGTGGATAGCTTTGCTCATATCCATAAGCATTTTCTTAGAATGAATTCCTAGGAATGCGACAATTGCTAGAGTTTGCTGGAGGGCTTCCTCGAGAGGTTGCTCCCATCCATACCTCCCTTACAGCATGGTGTGTGAGCAGGGAATGCCCCTTATACGGAGCCAAGCACTAGCTGGGTTTAACTCGCCAATTTATCAATGAACTCATTTCTCCTTGTTTAGGTTTGCATTTTTGTTTTCCCTGCAAAGCTAGTGAGGCTGAACATCTTCATGTGTTTATTGGCTCTCTGTAGTTCTTCTTTTGGGAAACATCTTTTTGTTGCCTCTAGAGACAGGAAGTTTAGGGAATGGCTTCCTTGGAGACACACAGCAAATGAATACAGTGTATGAGAAAGAAAGAAATGATGAAAACATTGATAAGTCTAGACAGACAGTCTGCCAAAAAGCGAGGAAGACCTCATCTGATGGTGAATCTGACCCAACCACAAGTTTCCAAGGAAGGACTATATGCAGTCTGAGAGTCAGCCTCCCAGATCAGAGCCTTGGTCCTCATTAGCTACATCAGGGACCAGTGCACAGAAAGAGCGGCCTGTTCTCCCTCTGCTTTCTTATTTGCTAGAATGCATAGTCCAGATATTGCTTTTTGATTTTCCAACCTTTATCCTGCCAGTTCCAGTGGCTTTAGCCAATAGGCATGGGTAGCAGGTAGACAGAAGAGAAGTATGAGTAGGAAGACAATTTCAGAACTGAGGTAAGCCTCAGAAATGATCTAGTCTGATCCCCTCAATTTAAGGAAGAAATGTAAGGCCAGAGAGGTGAGATGATTTACTACCAAGTGGTAGAGTCAGAACTCACAGTCAAGCTCCTTGATCCAAAGTCCAGATCTCTTCCCACAACATCATACTTGAGTTACCTGAATTTTGTAAACTTCTTAATATTAAAATATGCAACTCTGAGGGTCAGTAGGCATGGCCACACACATTTTAAAATGGGTATTTAATACCCACATCTTGGTGTCTGAATCAATTCTATTCTCTACCAAAAGGAACCAGTGTTCCCTCAATCCATAGCTGGAGCAGGGGAAGTTCAAGATGAACCTGAAACATCTTACTGTGTCAGAAATTAAGAAAAGAATCATGGGGGCATATCAAGGACTCAGAAGTCAGCCTGAAGGGGCTCCCACTGTCAAATACAAAATAATTTAAGTTTTGATGATAATAATGGAGCATAACATATTTGAAAAATAGGATTTCTTGAACCCATACTGATATAAATAAATGAACAATGAAGTGTGAAGAAGGAAAATCTTTTCCTCATGAAAAGAATGCCAACTAACAAATGTTGAAAGAATGCTGAAGTCTGAGAATCATCATTTGACAAACATCGTAGTAATAGCTGATTCAGAAGAGAATCATCAATGAATGCTATAAACTAGGGGGTGAAGTTTTAATGAGGAACAGGATATGTTCACAGTCTCAATGAACCTCCACAAAATATTAGTTACAAAGGAAAGAACAATAATTCTACAGTGAAGAAACCTGCCAGATAGCACCTTTACCAAGTGATCAAATTTAGTATCATAGTAATGAGACTAGCAGACATCATATGCCTCCTAATATGATGCACTGAGAAGGGCCCTATGTTAGGTCTATGGGATTCCTGCCCAAAAGGCATTATCTGAATCTGATCATAAGGAAACACATGACAAATTCAAGTTGGGAGGTATTCTACAAAGTAATTGGAATATATATATGTGGCCCCTTCCAAATTCATATGCTGAAGCCTTAACCCGCCTTGTGGCATTTGGAGACGGGGCCTCTGAGGCTGTAATTAAGGTCAAATGAGGTTATAAAGGTGGGGCCCTGATCAATACAATTTGTGTCCTTATAAGAAGATACACTTTTCTCTCCCCCTTCCCCCACATGCACAAAGAAGAGGCCCTGTGAGGACACAGCTAGAAGGTGGTGGTCTGCAACCTGAGGGAGGCACTCTCATCAGACACCAGCCCTGCTGGCACCTTGATCTTGGACTTCCAGTCTCCAGAACTGTGAGGAGTAAATTTCTGTTGTGTAGGCCACCCAGTCCATTATGGCAGCCCAAGCAGACTAATATAGTACTTCTCACAAATACCAAGATTGTGAAAGACAAAGACAAGCTAAGGAACTGTTCTGCTGACTACAGTCGACATGATTTCCTGAACTGGACCACAGCTGTTTTTTTTTTTCCTATGAAAAGTATTATTGAGATAATTGGAGAAATATGGATAAAGATTGTAGATTAGATAATAATATATACCAATATTAATTTCCTAATTTCAATCATTGTACTGCGGTTATGCAGGAGAATATCCTTTATTCTTGGGAAACAGGCACTGACGTATTTAGTGGTAAACAATCATATATTTGTAACTTACTCTCAGATATTCAGAAAAATAGTGACAGAGAGAGTGAGAAATAAAGAAATAAAATAAATGTTAATTGGTGTATCTTGTGACTTTTCGGTAAGTCTGAAAGTATTTTAAAATAAAAAATTATCAAAGAATGGTATTTTAAGAGGCAAATTACATCACGTTAATACTTTCCTAAAAACACTTTAAGGCTTCCTAGAGCAGAGCACTTAACTTGAGACCCGCAAGGCAGGTAAACTGCCTCCCAGCTGCGTTTCACATCAGCCTGAAGCTTCCTTTCATCACTTCGAACATAGTCATGTTCGTGCCAAACTTATAAATTTTGTGTCTGCTGTTCCCTCTCCCTAGAATTCTTTTCCCTCAGCTCCTCCACGCTGGCTCCTTCTCCTCTTCAGGTGTCGGCTCAGATGTCACCTCCTCACAGAGGCCCTCCCTCACCTAAAATAGGCCCACTCTATTTCCTCCATAGCACTTAGCACACTCTCTAGTTCACTGGTTTATTTACAATGTCGATTGCCCCTCAGCTCCATGAGGGCATGTAAGCTGTTTGTCCTGTTCACTGCTGAATCCACGGATTCCTCATCTGAACTGCAGAACGCAGAAAAGGCTTTGGTATCATTCTAGATGCATAGAAGAGAAATTAATTCTTTATATACACCAAATGCCTTAGGGAATTAGGGTTTAGTTCTCTTCCAGGACCCTGGTTGAAAAATGCTGCCAGCTAAGGCCTACGTAGCACACAGCCTGGCACATAGTAGGTACTAAATAAGTATCTGTTGCATAATAAATAAGCACACATTCAAAACCGAATTCACACCTTCTCTCCATGATCCTGCTCTTCTTCTTGAATTCATTACAATAGCAAAGGGCTCTGACAAGCCTTGGGTCACCCAGGCTAGCTAAAACCTAAGTCAGGAACTGCACACACCCCTCTCTGGCTCACTCTTGCCTCTCCATCCCCTATGTCCCCTCATTTACCAGGTTTCACTGATTCATATTTCCAAATTCTTACCAAAAGATCTCAGCATTTCACAACTAGAGATCATACTAAGTAAAGTAATTCAGAAAGAGAAAGACATGGACCATATGATATCACTTATATGTGGAAATATGATACAAATGAACCTATCTATGACACAGAAGCAGAATCACAGACATAGAGAACAGACTGGTGGTTGCCAAGGGGGAGGGGGGTGGGGGAGGGAAGGATTGGGAGTTTGGGATTAGCAGACGCAAACTAATATATATAGAATGGATAAACAACAAGGTCCTACTGTATAGCACGGAGAACTATATTCAATATCCTATGATAAACTGTAATGGAAAAGAATATTAAAAAAAGAATGTATATATATGAATAATTGAATCACTTTGCTGTACAGCAGAAATGAACACAACATTGTAAATCAATTATACTTCAATTAAATAAAGGAGAAGATCTCAGCATTTCCAGTGACTCTGCCATATTTCGGGCCCTCATCATTCCTTGCCAGGATTATTGTAAACACCCTGCAAACTGGCCCTCCTCCTCCAGTTTAACTCCCTTCTCTTCACTCTCCACCCAGTTATCTGAGGTCTGAGCCATCACTCCAGGAACTCAGACTTGCTCATGGCCCTCTCCTGCTTATAATCCTATGACAGTCTCCAGCACCCTGAGAAGAAAATCTAAACTTTTCCTGGGTATCAAACACCGTCTGGGCCGCAGCTCCTGTCCATAATCCAACCTCATTTCCTGCCTTGTGTAAGGAAAGCCCGCATCCCAGATAGTTCTGTAGAGTTCCCCAAACAGGCTGTGCACCCTCGGACCCTTGACTATTGCCCATCAGCCCAGAGCACGCTACTGTTCTCTCTCCCACCTGGCCAGCTCCTAAGCACTGCTATCAGTACAGTCCAAGTAACTCCTATCCCAAGAAGCATGCCTTAAACGCTGTCACGCTTCCAACCCCAGGGTCGTCGCCCACCCCTCCTCCCCTCAATCCCCAGGTTTCACATCTGTATTCCCTGAGCTTGTGTTTGTCACAGAACTTATGCTGACTACCATTATCCATCTATCTCCCCAGCCAGACCATGAGCCCACCTGTGACCCCAGCACTTGCACAGCACTGGCACACATCAGGTATACAGTAAATTTTTGTGGAATAAATAAATGGACAAATAGGGTCTGACACATAAGAGATGGTAGAGAAATATGTATTGAATAAATGAGTAAATGAATAATCCTTTGAAGAGAGATGGGGAAGAAGTATGAAGAAAACAAGAAGATTAGGACTCTGAGAAATACAAGCTCCATGAGAGCAGAAGCTTCAGCTGCCTTGTGTTGTATTCCAGTGCCTAGACCTGGCACACAGGAGGAGCTCAATAAATATTTATTGACTGATGGAGAATGACTGTAGTGGGTCAAATCCACAATCAGTCAGTCTAGTATACACTTGTCAAAGGTCAGGGAAGCTTGTTTGTTCATTTGTGCAGTCATTCGGCAAATGTAATGCTGGCTGTGCCAAGTGCTGGACTTGGAGCCCTGAGGTACTACACCCACTCACACTGTGAAAAAGGCATTGCCATATGTTCTCTTGTACTAAACTCCTGAGAGTAGGAATGCAACCTAAAGCATCCTACTTCTCAATTACCAGAGTGCAGGTATAAAAAGAAAGGCTCCTTACCTCATGACTGTTAGCGTAGGACTTTGCTTTTTCTTCACAGAGGTGGAGTTTCTCTCGAGGAGGCTGGAACAGTGCTGTCTGAGGCAGTTTGTTTTGGAGCTTCTTTCTAGGTGTTATGCTGACGGCAGCAACAATTTCATCCAGGTGGTTGGATATGTGAGTTTCCTGGGATTCTTGCATATTTTTATATACATTATCCTCTAATGTTTAAATAAGAAAACAAAGGTGTTAATGATAGTTTCCATAGTTACTTTTAGAAATACACATTTTTCTTAGAAATTGAGACTAGAATCTAAGAAAATTCCAACACTGTACCCATGATGTCTTTGAAATAAGTAGCATTCTATCCAAAAAGATCCTGGTGGCTCATACTAACTTCTTTCAGACTGATTTCAAGTTTTAACTAAACCAAACATTCTTTGTTCTCTCTGTATGTATTATATATATATATGTATACACACATACTGATATATTTTATATATTATATATGATATATGTGTGTGTGTGTGTGTGTATATCAGTAGGAATCAGCTGAGCCCAAACAGCTCTCAAAGAGCGCAGATTAGTTCTACTGAACCCCAAGTGAGCTTGAAACAGGAAAAAAATTACACGTTAAACCTTCACTTCCAGCCAAGATGGAGTAATAGGGATGAGATTTATCTTCTTGCCTGAAGTTACCAACCAATCAACGAACAAACAAATAAACAAACAAAACAACCTATAGGCAAAAAAAGTATGAAACAATGGTTGTCAAGAGACAGGACATCAGACTTGAGAAACGGAAAAAAGAAACAAAGTTAGACCCACAATTGCCCCAGCTTATTGCTTCGAAAAAGCTTCTAGAACGTGCAGGGTAACCCAGAAGTAACCCTGTGGACTATCTGAGTTGAGCATCTGGGGAGACCAAGGTGGCTGGAGTTCACAGGACAGATTACTAAAGAGGATAGGGCGGCACAGAGAGGACCCCAGAGATGAGCACCCCTCAAGTATGGGGAGAGAACACTGATCAGCGTGTGTGTAAGAAAACTGAGTCTGGAGAGAGAGTCCTCTAATAAGATTGAAAGGAAGTGTCTGGTGCTCACCAAGGCTTGTGGTGCCTGTTCCCACTGACCAGACTGGAAAAACTCATAATTCATCAGGTATAGGGTAAAATATTCAGAAGAGTTTTGTCTCAGTAGTGGGGAATAATTAGCCCTAGGGTGAACCCTGCTTAGATCCACTTAACAAACCGTGTAAGTAAGATCTAAAAGGATAAAATTGTTTCCGAGTAACTTAACTGTATCAGGGGGCAAAATTCATAGGAATGCAAAAACAGCCAACGTACAACAGGGTAAAATTCATAAAAATCTGACATCCAAAGAGAGATCACCAGACATGCAAACAGTCAAGAAAACATGGCCCATGATGAGAAGAACAATCAGTCAAAACTGACCCAGAATTGACCCAGATATTAGGTTAGCAGAGAAGAATATTAAAGGTTATTATAATTGTATTCTATATGTTTAAAAAGTTAACTAGAGACATGAAATATAAAAAGACCCAAACTGAACTTCTAGATAAGAAAATTATATGTAAGATGAAAAATACGCTAGATGGGATTAATGGGAGATTAGCTATTACGATTGAAAAGATGCATGAACTTGCAGATGTAGCAATAGAAACTGTCTTTTAAAAAAATCAGTGAGCTGTGAAACAACTTCAAATTGATTAATATGCAATTTGAGTTGCTAAAGGAAAGCAAATGGTAGTGTGGACAGAAAAAGTGTTCGAAGAAATAAGGGCTAAAAATTTTCCAAATTTGAGGAAAAGTAAAAAGACAGAGATTCAAGAAGCTAAATGAACATAAACACAAGAAGCATAAAGAAAACTACACCAAGACACATCATAACGAAATTGCTCAAAACCATGATAAAAAGAAAATCTTAAAAGTAGTCAGAAAAAAGGACATATTAGTATTAAAAAAAAGATAATGATAGCAGGTTTCTTGGAGGAAATAAAGCACATGAGAAGAGAGTGAAGCACCATATTTAAAGTATGGACAGAAAAAAAACTGTCAAGCGAAAATTCTGTACCAGCGAAAATATCTTTCAAAATCAAAATCTGAAAGAAATCATCACTAGCAGATTTGCACTCCAATGTTCCCAAGAAATATTAAGGGAAGTCTTTCAAAAAGAAGAAAAATGATAACAAATGGAAATCTAGATCTACACAAAGGAATTAAGAGCAATGGAAATGATATTTACATGGGCAAATATGTAACACTATTTTCATATTTATTTAAATTTCTTTAAAAGATAATCAACTATTTAAACAAAAAATAATGTATAGTGGGGCTTATAACATATATATATATATGAAATGTATGACAATAGTTGCATAAAGAGTAAGAGAGGAGGATGGAATTGTGAAGTTCTTATACTGTATGTGTAATGGTATAATATTACTTGAGGGTAGACTGAGTTAAAATGTATAGCATAAACCCTATAGCAACAATTAAAATTAAAAAATAAGGAATTACAGGTAACAAGCCAACAAAGGAGATAAAAATAAAATCATAAAAATAATCCACCAGAAAAAAGTGGGAAAGGGAACAAAGGGACAAATAGCAAATAAACAGCAAGGTTATAGACTTAAGTCTAACTATAACAATAATAACATTAAATGTAAATGATCTAAACACCACAATTAAGAGAATTGACAGGCTGGATAAAAATGCAAAACGTAGACAATATGTTGCCTATAAGAAATTCAAAGACACTAAGATTAAAAGTAAAAGAATGTAAAATTATATCCTAAAATTAGTCAAAAACAAACTTGGAATATCTATATTAATATCAAAGTAGATTTTACAGCAAAGAATATTACCATAAGGGAAGTAATTTCATGATGATAAAGGGTCAATTAGTCAAGAGGACATAACCATCCCAAGTGCTAATATACCTAATAACAGTTTCAAAATACAAGACCCCAAAATGATGAAATTGCAAGGAGAAATAAGCAAATCCTCAATTATAGTCAGAGATTTAAATACCTTGTTGTCAATAATTGATGCACCAAGTAGGGATAAAATTAGTAAAGGATACAGAATACTTGAACTACATCATCAACCAACCTGATTTAGCATTTACTCTACCCAAAAAGCACAGAAGTCTTTTCAAGTGCGTGTGGACATTAACTAAGACAGCTTCTATCCTGGGTCATGAAACAACTTTGAATAAATTTATAAGGATTCAAGTCATACAAAGTACATTCTATGACCACAAAGGGATTAAGTTATAAATCAATAAAAGATATCTGGAAAATGTCTAAATATTTAGAAATTAAATAACATTTTTTCCTAAACAAACAACAACAAAAACCCATGCGTCAAAGAAGAAATCAGAAAGGGTATCTGAAAGTAGTTTAAACTGAATGAATATAAAACACAACATACAAGGATTGGAGAATGCCACTAAAGCAGTCATTAAGGGGAAATTTATAGCATTAAATGCATATATTAGAAAAGTAAAGTAAAGTGGTCTCAAAATCATGGTCTTAAGTTTTACCTTCAGTGACTAGAAAAGGAAGAGCAAATTAAACTCAAAGTTAGCATAAGAAAAGAATTAATAAAATAAATAATAAAGCTAAATTCACAAATCATTTAAATAAAAATAGAAAAATAGAGAAAAATAAATGAAACCAAAACCTTGTTCTCTGAGACCAATAACACTGATAAATCTCTAACCTGACTAATCAGAAAAAAAGGAAAGAAGACACAAATCACTGATATCAGGAATGAGAGAGATGCCATCACTACAGATTCCACAAATGTTTCATATGAGAATATCATGAACATCTATGCCAATAAATTTGATAACTTAGATGAATGGAAAAATTCCTTTAAAGACACAAAATACTAAAGCTCACTCAAGAAAAAATATATACCTGACAAGCCCTATATCTATTAAAGAAACTGAATTTGTATTTTAAAAATCTTACAAAAAACAAAACAAACAAACAAAGAAAAATCTCCAGGCCTAGATGGCTTCAATAGTACATTCCACTAGATATTTAAGGAAGATATAATACCAATTCCATATAACCTCTTCCAGAAAATTGAAAATGAGAATATTTCCTAACTCAGTCTATTAGACCCTGATATCAAATCAAAACAAATACATTATAAGAAAATAAAATTTCAGATCAATATGCCTCAGGAACATAGATGCAAAAATTCAAAGCAAATTTTAGCAAATTAAAGCCAGTAATAAACAAAAAGGAAAATACATCATGATCAACTAGAGTCTATCTCAGAAATGCAAGATGGGTTTAACATTCAAAAAGCAGTCAATGTAATTCATAATATTAATAAACTGAAAAAGAAAAACTGTATGATCATCTCCATAGGCACACAAAAAGAACCTGACAAAATCTAATATCCATTTCTGATTAAAAAAAAAATCTTAAAGTAGGAATAGAATTGTACTTCCTCAATCTGAGAAAAGGCACCTATGCAAAACCTACAGCTAAATTAGTGAAAAATTGAAGGCTAAGATCCCCCTAAGATGTGAAACAAGACAAGGAGGTTCACTCTCAACATTTTTATTTAACATTGTACTAGAGGTTCTAGCCAGTGCAATCAATCAAGAAAAAAGAAAAGGCAACCAAATCAGACAGGAAAAAGTAAAACCGCCTTAAGTCACAAACAGTATACCTCTATTATCATGTATGTAGAAAATCTAATGGAATATGAAGAAAATCTTCTAGAATAAGTGAGTTGAACAAGGTGGTAGGGTGTAAGAACACTATACAAAAATTATATTTCTATACGGTAGCATGGACTATCAAATTGAAATTAAAATACAATAGTACATGCAATAGCATCAAAATATGAACTAAGGAATAAAGCTGCATTACTTATTTAAAGAAGAATATGACTTGCACAATTAAAATTGCAAAACATAGCTGAGAGAAATTAAAAAAGACCTAAACATTTACCATGTCCATGGTTTGGAACACTCAATATTGTTAAGATGTCAATTCTCCACAAGTTGATCTATAGATCGAAAGCATTCCCAATCCAGGTTCTTGCATGTTTTTTTAAAATAGAAATCAACAAACTGTTTCTAAAGTTCACATGAAAACGCAAAGGACCTAGAACACCTAAAACAACTTTGAAAAAGAGCAAAGTCAGAAGGCAAGCACAACTTTTTAATCAAGATTTTTTATAAAGCTACAGTAACCAAGGCAGTTTGGTATTGCTGTCAAGATAGACAAATAGATGAATGGAACAGAATGAAGAGTCCAGAAGTGGATGCCCACATATATAAACAACTGATTGGTGACAAAGCTGCAAAGGCAATTCACTGGCAAAAGAACAATCTGTTCAACAAATGGTGGTATAACAACTGGATGTTCACATGTAAAATCAAAAAACAAAAATCTTTGATACACACCTCACAGCATGTACAAGAATTAACTCAAAATGAAACATAGACCTCCATAAGACAATCTTTGTGACCTTGGACTAGGCAAAGATTACCTAGATATGACACACGAAAATTCATAAAAAGAACAAAATGACAAATTGGACTTCAAAAATTAAAAAATGTCTGCTCTTCATAAGAAACTGTGAAGAAGATGAAAAGACAAGTCACAGGCTGGGAGAAAATATTTGCAAAATATGTATCTAATAAAGGACTTGTATCTTGAATACAAAAAGAATTCTCAAAACTCAGTAAGAAAACAACAGCTCACTATAAAATAGGCAAAATATTTTAACAGACATTTCATCAAAGAAGATATATCAATAGCAAATAGGCACATGAAAAATGCTCAACATCAGTAGTCATTAGGGAAATGCAATGAGATATCGCTCATAACAGTTAAAATAGCTAAAATTTAAAAGACTGTACAAGTGATGGTGTGGAGGTGGAACAACTGGAACTCTCATATGCTGTTGGCAGGAATGTAAAATGGTACAACCCCTTTGCTAAACAGCTTGGCAGTTTCTTAATAAATTATGATCTGTCGATTTCACTCCTAGGAATTTACACAAAAGAAATAAAAGCATATATCCAAACAAAGACTTATGTACAAATATTTATAGGAATCTGATTTCCAATAGCCCAAAACTAGAAACAACCCAAACGTCCATCAATAGTTAAATGGATAAACAAACTGTGGTATAGCTATATAATATGACAGCGATAAAAAAGAAAAGATATGCTACAACATGAATCAATCTCAAAATAGTTGCGCTAAGTCCAAGAGGTCAGACCAAAGAGAGTTCATACTATATAAATCTATTGATATAAAATTCTAGGAAATGTGCATCAATGTGTAGTGACCAGATCAGTGGTTGTCTCAGCCTCAAGGCAGGTGAGATGCGGGAGTGGTGGGGCAAGGAGGAGATGCGGGGAGGGGTGGGATGGAGAGATTACAAAGGGGCATGAGGATATTTTGGGGGGTGATGGATATGCTCATTATCTTGATTGTGGTGGTAGTTTCATGTATGTATATATATTCATACGTGTTTATCAGATTGTGCATTTTTATGTCAATTAATAAAGCTGTTTTTAAAAAACATACATATGCATCAGCCTTTCAGAGATCCCTCCCTGTTAACTCCATTCCCCACGTGGATACTTCAAACTCCAATTCTATAATTTACTATAGATAACATTTAAAATTTCACCTTATTGTCATTCATTTGTAAGTGGTAAGACCCCCAAAATGTGAAACTTTTCTGTTGCTGCAACTCAGCTTGATTGAAAAGATTTCAGAGGACAAGGACAGAGAAGGGAAAACATCCCAAGTAGAGTGGATAATTAGCAAAGGCTCAGGAGTGTTAAGTGAAATAGGTATATCATCAACTGCTGGTAATTCAGTTTGGCTGGTATGTGTGGGGGCCGGGGGCCATGGATATAGCATAGCATGTTCCAAACCAACCTCTGTAGTTCACTAGAGTCATAAGACACTAATGCACAATCCATGAGGGACGGTTACTCACAAAGATGATCAAATAAGCTGGGGAACACAAACATTGGTTCCACAAAAGAAGGGTTCTAGAATCAAGTAAATAGATAAACATGAACAGGTTTCTTTACTGTTTCTCAAAGGCTTTAATGTGGTGTAACTCCTTATGAATATACTGCAGAGGGGTATAGTACACAGCACTTTCCCTAACTTTGTTGACCATGAAATCCTCTTTTTCTAGAGCATCTATTAAAACTTTTTTTTTTAAATCCTTATTGGGAGAGCATCTATTAAATCTTATGCAACTATATTTTGAGCATTGTTTGAGAGGTCCCTGAGGTAGAGGAAAAGTAGAATGGTGAAGCTACTGATTTCAGGACTAATAGTTTTACTATTTGGCAGGTAGTGGTGAGCCCCTGAAGGTTTTCATCAGTAACAAGAAATGAAAATGCACCTAGGAGACTGATCTGTAATTAGTAGACAAATATATTGTAATGGAAACCACAGGAGGCAAAGTGATTTTCAAGCTTCAGATATTCTAGTACCTTATCATATCTGTATTCTGCCTGTAATATTAACTTTTTCTTTAAATCCGCACACTTTTTAAAAACTTAAATACTTGCTTCAGCTTCATCATAATAAACAATAAGTAACATTACAAGTTTGATGTTATTTTCCTCCTAATACACATTAAAATAAAAACATACGTATTAATAGTTAAAGAGTTTGTGCTCCTCGTAACATCACATTAAACTCTACCAAATGTAAGCACTGTGTACTTCGAGAATTTCTAAATTTGCGCAATATTTCACGATCATTTTTAACCATGATCATCACTCAAGATGAAAGTAAAGTCATCAAGTTTTACTTTCTATAGTTTATATTCTGACAAAGTAGGCATTTTCCCTAAAAATAAAATGAGAATATTCTATATGCTTCTTATAACTTCCCCCAGAAATTCTGATACTTCTTCAGTAATGAATATGGTCCTGAAGCCACCTTCTTATCACGAGTTGAAAGAAATCACTGAGTATGTTACTGCAATTATAGAGAATGAATTCAGGTGCACAGCAGCAGGGACGGGCAAGGAAGGGAGGGATGAGAGGGATTTTGAAAAGAGATAATTATTGTAACTTGAGAGCTACTTGGATGTAAAAATTAAGGAAGGCAGACAATCAAAACTTACTCGATATTTTCATCCTGAGACTCTAGAATAGGGTTTGTCATAGTCTGTTTTTATAACTAAAGCTTTATTGGAACACAGCCCTGTTCACTCACTTTCATGCTGTCTATGGTTGCTTTCACAATACAACAGCAGAGGTGAACAGTTGTAACAGAAACACCATGGCTCTCACAGCCTAAAATATTTACTATCTGTCCCTTCACAGAAAATGTCTACCAACCCTTAAAAACGGTGGTGTCATGAACAGAAGTAGTGAGATAGAGGGCAATGATCCTTTTGATAAGACAATCAATTTGGTCTCAGCTAGACTGAATCTGAGGTTATGGAAGGAAGTTTATATATAATGTCCAATTTAGCAGTTAGAAACAGGTCACTAGTTCTGAATGACCTTTTAAAAGTTAATAGTTTTTCCTTTCCTTTAAAAAAATTATAACTTATTCCACGCCTCCTTCCAAATAAGATTTGAGATGAATAGAAGCAAGTGTTGAAGCAGTTAGACTGGATATAGTTACTAAGGTAAAGTGTGTCCACTCCTTAATAATCTAAAATAGAGCTTTACATTTTCACCACGAAGGAAGTAGGACCTTTTCTTTTCTTCATAAGGCAATATAGAATGAAAGTATCAAACACAGAGGCTGAACTATAATCTGGGCAAACCTCTCATTCCTGGGTAGCCTTTCAAAATGTGAAAAGCCAATCTTTCAGGTGCAACATCTAAGCTTAGCCTAAACTGCACTGTACAGAGGCTCAGATTCTAAGATGTTGGCTGGCTTTTTTTATAATAAGCTCTTGCCCTATTGGCAAGATGAGACAACCAATTCAAACAGGTGCTGTGGTCTAGAGAAAGAACAGTAGCTTGGGATGGGGAATCTGAGATTGCAGAACCTGTGCTGCCCCAAGTACTCATGTAATGTGGGAAATACCAAGAGCGGATATTTATATAACACTTTATACTTTCACGTATTTTATCTCATGGGGCCCTTACCACAGCTGTGTGAAGTACAGAGGCAGGTATGATTATCCCTATTTTATAAATGAGGACGATGAAGCTGAGAGATGCTCAATTACTTGCCCTATGTTGCAT
Organism: Hippopotamus amphibius kiboko; assembly: GCF_030028045.1. Lineage (NCBI taxonomy): Eukaryota > Metazoa > Chordata > Mammalia > Artiodactyla > Hippopotamidae > Hippopotamus > Hippopotamus amphibius. The sequence goes on along the minus strand of NC_080187.1, from coordinate 131,729,721 downwards.
GGCCAAAATCAGGACCCTGGGCTTCTAAAAATTTGGTGGTTTCTCACCACATCATTCACACTTACATTGACCAGAATCTATAGTAGTAGGATTCAAATGCTTTTGCTTTGTAAACCTAAGAATGCTATTTTAAAGTAATCACATTTTAATAATCAGAAAATATAACATCTTCAGCAAATTTTACCACACTTTCTCATCTTCTGTTTAGGGGAGGCAGAGATGAAATTTTAAAAGCTACATAAGTAATATGCCCTGCAGTATTTGCTATTCTGGGCCTTTGAACCTAGTGTTAAACTTTGACTTTTCTTTTTTCCTTTTTTTTTCTCTTTCTCTTCCCTCCCCTCCCTTCCCCTCCCCTTCCCTCTTCTTCCCTCCCCTTCCCTTCCTTTCCCCTCAACTTTTGGTTTGTCTCATGCTCTCTCTTAATATTGAATCCTTAAAGAGGTTATAATCTGAGCATTCACAGGTTGGATCTAACCCCTCCCCCCCTTCTCCCTTTTTTCTTTTTGGCCAGACAGTTAAAAAATTGAGCCATTATTTAAAAGTTAGAAGTTTCACATAAAGATCTAGATTTCTGGATTTCTGGCTCCCTTTGAAAACTCCTAACACTTGTCAACACTGGGCCTATGTCACCACAGGCAACAATAAGGTGGCTGAGGGATGGCGGTGGGGGGGGGGAGGGGGAATGGGGTGGGGTGGAGGGGTGGAGGGATGGAGGCAGCTCCCCCTGGAGGTAGGATGCACTCTCTAGTTTGCCAGTTGTCACGGCTCTCTATTGACTCCTGGACACAGAAGTAACTAACAAAGTGGTTGCCACTTTGTTTGTTATCGCTCCTGTATTGTTGTTTTTCTCATTGTAGAAGAATAGGTCTTTGTATCCATAACTCTCTTTCAAAGTACAAGGCTGACATAAAAGGATGTGATTTTCCTGGTCCATGCCACTAGCCACTCATTTCCTGAATTTAATCTAAAGCATCTGATTATGACACACTAATATTTTATAACACTAAGACAGAAACAACACTGCCATGAAACTATGACTTAACACCAGTTGTAAGCATGCATTCCAGTTTCAGAGATGTTTAAATGCCAAAAGAAATGTGCATCTCTGAATCAATGAAATGAAGAATGTTATTGATACCTGCCTGGCTTCTGGAAGCATTTGAATCAGTGACCTTGCTTTAAATATGTGTCTGTTTCAATGTGTGTGGCACCATATAGTAACACCTTCAGCACAAAGATACTCTTTTCAGTTCACTTACTTTGATCTACATGTTTATCATCAGCCACTTTTCTTTTCTTTGCAATAGCCATAGCTGGGATTTGAATTTTCATGAGAAATCAGCCCAGGCCCACACATTACCCTTTTGGGTTCGGCCTCCTGGGCCTCTCAATCCACTGGCCCACAACTGTCGCTCAGACATACCCAATCAATTGATGTTATTCCTTCTGCCAGACCTGCCCAGTAGAATACTGAAGCACATGATCAGCACCAGATCAAAGTGACAGGAAGTAGAGGTATGAAGTGGGGTCTCAGTCTTCCATTTCCAAGAGGTGATGTTCGAAAATTTAATAACTGGTATAGCAGGAGGACCAACCAATCTGTACAGATGGCAACTATGCTGGAGCTGGGTTCTGAATGTCCCTTGCTGTTCCAGGTGTTAACCTTTAGGTGCTGACTTGTGGGGAGCTGTAGGGAGGCTTGAGGAGGGGTGGGATCCCTCAGGGTACTGGCTCCTAGGAAATAACAACCATTATGACTGTATGAGAGTGTACTAGTTAAAAACCAACTTTGCCCATATGTAAGCTGAGGCATAAAAAAGCTGTGAAATGGAAAAACATTCTATAAAGATACAAAATACCAAAACCAAATGAAAAGGAAATAGAAAATCTGAATAGAAGTATAACAAATATATAACTTAGTTACTGAAAATATTTACACAAAGTTAAGCCCAGGCCCAGATAGCTTAAGTTGTGAATTCTACTAAACCTTTCAAAAAAAAAAATAATGTGTATCTTTTGCAAACACTATCAGAAAAAAGAGGGAACCCTTTCCAACTTATTCTGTGAAGCCAATATTATCCTAATACCAAAGCCAGACAAAGACAACACACAAAAACAACAAACTAATGCCCTTGATAAATATGGACACAAAAACATCCTCAACAAAATATTAGCAAACCAAATCTAGCGACATATAAAAAGGATTATACACTATGACTGAGGGAGATTCATCCCAGGAATGTAAGGTTTGTTTAACATCTGAAATCATTAATGTACTACACCATATTAATAGAATAGTGGACAAAAACTGCATGATCATCTTGATAGATGCAGAAAAATCATTTGGCAAAATCCAACACTCACTTATAATAAAAACTTCTTCAACCTGATAAAAGGCTTGATTTTAAAAATTCAAGGCTAACATCACACTTAACAGTGTTTGCATGCTTTCATCCTAAGGTTGGAAACAAGGCAAAGATGCTTATTCTGACCACTTGTATTCAAGATTGTAATGGATGTTTTAGCCATTGCAATAAGGCAAGAAAAAGAAATAAAAGGTATGCAGATTATAAAGGAAGAAATAAAACTTTATTATCAGATGACATGATCCTATATGTAGAAAATCCTAAGGGATCCACACAGAAAAAATAAAAAGCAAAACAAAAACAACAGTAAAACCCTCTGAGAACTACTAAACAATTTCAGCAAGGTTGTAGGATACAAAAGAAACAAAAATTGTATTTCTATCAAACTGAAAATGAAATTAAGAAAAAATTTCATTCATAATAGCATCAAAAAGAATAAAATACTTTGGGATAAATTTAACAAAAAAGTACAAGACTTTTACACTGAAAAACGTTACTGAAAGAAGTCAAGGAAGGTCTAAATAAATGGAGAGACATTCCATATTCATGGACTTGAAGCTTTAATAATATTCAGACAGCAATACTCCCCAAATATTGATCTATAGATTTAATGTAATCACTATTAAAATTCCAGCTGCCTTCCTCCCCCAGAATTTGACCTTAAATTCATATGGAAATATAAGAGACCTAGAATAGCTAAAATGATCTTGAAGAAGAACAAACTTGGAGGAATCACACTTCCCATTTTAAAAACTTATTACAAAGCTATAATAATCAAAAGAGTGTGGTGCTGGCATATGAACTTAGAGTTCAACAGGATAGAATTGAGAATCCAATAATAAACACTTATATTTCCTGCCAATTATTTTTTGACAAGCATGCCAAGATAAATCAATCAGGAAAGAATAGTCCTTTTAATAAATGGTGTTGAAACAACTGGATAGGCACATGCAAAAGAATGAAGTTGGAGCCTTACATCACACTATATACAAAAATTAACTCCAACTGGATCACAGACATAAAAATAAGAGCTAAAACTACAAAACTTTCACAAAACATAAAACTATGTATGAGCTTGGCTTAGGCAAAGATTCTTAGATACAACACCAAAGGCACAAGTGCTAAAAGGAAAAAATAGATGAATAGGACTCCATCAAAATGAAAAACTTTTTTTGCTCTAAAAGACAACCTACAAAATGGGACAAAATATACCATATATCTAATTAAGGACTTTTACCAGAATACACTTACAACTCAATAATAAGACAACAAATAACCCAATTTAAAAATAAGCAAAAGATTTGAATAGATATTTTACCAAAGAACATATATGAATAGCCAATAAGCACATGGAAAGATACCATTATTAGTCATTAGGAAAATGCAAATCAGAATCATAATAAGAACCACTTCACACCCACCAGAGTGACTATAAATAAAACAAAAAGACAGACATTTAGAATTATTGGTGAAGATGTGGAGAAGTTGGAACCCTCATACAACATGGAATGTAAAATTATGCATTCAATTTCAAAAGCAGTTGCATAATTCTTAAAAAAGTTAAACACAGAGTTGCCATATGACTCAACAGTTCCACTGCTAGGTATGTACCCAAGAGAGCTAAAAGCACATTCACACAAAACCTTGTGAACATCTTCATAACAATATTATGTACAATAGCTAAAAACTGAAAGCAATCCAAATGTTCATCATCTGGTGAGTGGATAAAACAAATGTGGTAGTGTCCATACAATGGAATATTAATTAGCAATAAAAAGGAATGAGAAGGGAACTGATCAAGATGGTGAAGTAGGAGGACACAGAACTACAAACATATCAAAAACATCCCCCCTACAGATACATCAAATATATGTCTAAATGTGGACAATTCTCACTGAAAACTAACTGGAGACTAGCAAAAAGATTCCTGTACAACCAAGGCTGTAAGAAAGATCCACATGGAATCAGGCAAGAAGAGAAGAGATGAGATCAGGTCGGTACCTGTGCCCCTGAGAGGAGACTCAGAGGAAAAGGGAGATTACACAGGTGAAGATCCTCGCTGGGGAGTGAGTGGTTTGAGCAACATATTGGGTGCCCCAGCCTTGGGATCTGACACAGGGAAGACAGGTCCACATGACTGGTTGGGGGGCCAGTGGGACTAACGGGAGGGCTGTGGGAAGCCTGAATTCCACTCACAAGGATCATGTGCCCACTTGCTTGCTCCCAAGGCAGGGCAGAGGGGAGTAGATTGAGGGCTGTGCAAGTCACTGGTTGCTTTCCCACGACCACCCTGGTGTGCACCACAGCCTGAGCTGAGTGAACATTTCAGTCTTCTTGGGAGCTTGGCTGTGAGACACAGACTTGGCTCAGACCTGAAGCAGTGTAGAGGAGGGCAAGGGCAGCCACTGCTGATGCTAACAAAGGCAGCTCATCAGAAGAGCCCTGTCTCTGTCTGTAGCTGGACCACCACAGTTCACACCCCAACACATGCTGAGAGCCCACACAGGCCCTGCCTGCTCTGTGATGCATCTCTCTCCATACTAGGGTAGGGGTGGCTGAGGCTATAGGGAGAGCCCAGCTGTGAGGGACAAATGAGGTTTGGACCCAAGGTGGCATCTGAGCAGGGCAGGGACAGCCATTCCTGCTACTTACACAGGCAACACATCAAAAGCAGTCCAGTTCTCTGACCCCAGCTGGACTGCCACAGCCCATGCCCTGACACACACTGAGGGACCATGCCAGCCTCTCTTGCTCCAGTGCAGCTTCCCTTGGGGGCAGGGGTGCCCATGCTGGGAGGGAGGAGAGCACACACTTGAAGGGCACTGAGACAGCTTGGACCCAAGCCTCAGGGTTTCTGCTCCATGAATTGAGACCCGCCTCCATCCCCAATATGATGGTGAAAGCCACAGAGCAGAAGGCAAGCCACGGCTCACATTTGGCCTTTGCCCTAGCCCCTCCATCTCCAGCCCCACCTCCCACCAAGATGATAGCTGCCAGTTCACCCTGAGGAAAGACATGACTTGTGTTCATGCTAAATCCAGCTCTCCCACCAAGGCCACTGGGGACATGCAGACTGTACAGGGATGCTCCTACATAAGGACACCACTTCAAGACTGCAACAGGTAACTATTTCACCTAATTTCATAGAAACAGAGAAAGTTAAGCAAAATGAGAGGGCAGGGGAATTTGTCATAATTAAAAGGCCAAGAGAAAACCCTTGAAAAAACAACTAAAGAAACAGATATAACAATTCACCAGATAAAAAATTCAAAGCATTGGTAATAAGAATGCTAACTGAATAAAGAATAGATGAACACAGTGAGAATTTTAAAAAGGAACTAGAAAAATATAAAAAAGAACCCATCAGAACTGAAGAGTATGATAACTGAAATGAAAAACACACTCGAAGGAATTAAGAGGAGGCTAGGTGATACAGAAGAACGCATAAGTGATCTGGAAGATAGAATAATGTAAATCACCCAATCAAAACAGCAAAAAGGAAAAACAAATTCATAAAATGAGAACAGTTTAAGGGACCTTTGGGATAATATTAATTACCAAACAATTAACATAAATTACCAAAGTTCACCTTACAGGGTTCCCAGAGGAAAAGAGACAGAGAAGAGGGTTGAATATGTATTTCATAAAAGTATAGCTGAAAACTTCCCAAACCTGAAGAAGGAAACAGATATCCAAGTACAGGAAGCACTGAGGGTCCCACACAAGATGAACCGAAACAGGCCCATACCAAGACATATCATAATTAAAATGGCAAAATTTAAGGAGAGAATTCTAAAGGCAGCAGGAAAAAACAGAGAGTTATATACGAGGGAACCTCCATAGGACTATCAGTTAATTTTTCGGAAGAAACTTTGCAGGCCAGAAGGGAGTGGTGTGATATACTCAAAGTGCTGAAAGGGGAGAATCTGCACCCTAGGATATTCTACCCAGCAAGATTATCATTTAGAATTGAAGGAAAGATAAAGAACTTCTCAGACAAGCAAAAACTAAAAGAGTTTATCAACACTAAACCTATCCTAAAAGAAACGTTAAAGCGTCTTCTCTAAGTGGAAAAGAAAAGGTTATAAAAAGAAGTAAAAATCTATAGGAAAGGAAAAATACTAATAGTAAAGGCAAGCATATAGTAAAGGCTGAGGATCAACCACTTAAATAAGGTATTATGAAGGTCAAAAGGCAAAGAAATTGTAAAGTCAACTATAATGACAATAATCAGTAAATGGATAAAAATAAAGATGTAAAATATGACATCAAAACCCAAAATGTTGGGGTGGAGGGAGAGCAAAAATGTTGATCTTGTAGAATGTATTTGAACTTAAAGGACTACTTTTTTTAAAACAAGTAGATATAGTTATAGGTCAACATATATAGGTAACCACAAACCAAAAACCTACAGTAGATACACAAAAACTAGAAAGAAAGGAATACAAGCATATCACTAAAGAAAATCATCAAACTATAAGGGAAGAAACAAAAAAAGAAGAAATAAGCAGAGAACTACAAACACAACTGGAAAACAATTAATAAAATGGAAATAAGTACATACCAATCAATGATTACTTTAAATGTCAATGTATTAAATGTTCCAATCAAAAGACATAGGGTGAAAAAAAAGTAGATAGGGTGGCTGATGATAATAAAACAAGACCCATCTATATGCCCCTTACAAGAGACTCACTTCAGAGCTAAAGACACATACTGACTCAAAATGAGCAAGTGGACAAAAAGATATTTTGTGGAAAAAAAGATATTTCATGCAAATGGAAACAAGTGGAGATAGCAAAACTCATATCAGACAAAATAGATTTAAAAACAAAGTCTATAACAAAAGACAAAGAAGGCCATTATATAATGATCAAGGGAAAAATACAAGAGTATATTACACTTCTTAACATATATGCACCCATTACAGGAGCACCTAAATATATAAAGCAAATATGAACAGATATAAAGGGAGAAATTGACAATAATAAAATAATAAGAGGGGATTTTAACACTTCATTTACATCAATGGACAGATCATCCAGACAGAAAATCAATAAGGCAACAGTGGTCTTAAATGAAGAATAGACAAGTTGATCTTTAGAGCTATCTACAGGACATTCCATCCTCGAACAGCAGAATACACGTTCTTTTCAAGTGCACATGAAATGTTCCCCAGGATAGATCATATGCTGGGCCACCAAACAAGTTTCAACACATTTAAGAGGATAGAAATTATATTAAGCATTTCCCTGGTCGCAATGGTATGAAACTATAAATCAGTTACAGGAAGAACAATGGGAAAAGCACAAGCATATGGAGACTAAACTACATAGTACTAAAAATCCAATGGGTCAACAAAGAAGTCAAAAAAGAAATCAGAAAATACCTTGAAACAAATGAAAATGGAAATAAAACTTTCCAAAATCTATGGGATGCAACAAAAGTAGTTCTAAGAGGGAAGTTTATAGTGATACAAGCCTACCTCAAGAAACAAGAAAAATCTCAAAGAATCTAATTTCCCATCTAAAGGAGTTAGAAAAAAACAAAGCCCAAAGTCAGCAGAAACATGGAAATAATCAAGATCAGAGAGGAAATAAAATAGAGACAAAAAAAAAAATAGAAAAGATCAATGAAAACAAGAGCTGATTTTTTTTTTAAAGATAAATAAAATTGATAAACCTTTAGCCATGGTCATCAAGAAGAAAAGAGGATGGTCCCCAATAAACAAAACAAGAAATAAAAGAAAAGAACAGCTGATATCACAGAGATACAAATAAAATTATGACACTACTATGAAAAGTTATATACTAACTAATTGGGCAATCTAGAAGAAATGTACTAATTTCTAGAAACATGCTAAAACTGAATCAGGAAGCAATAGACAATCTGCATAGACCAATCACTAGCAGTGATATTGAACTTGTAATAATAATAAAAAGACTCCCAACAAACTATAGTCCAGGACTGAACGGCTTCACAGGGGAATTCTGCCAAACATATAAGAAGAGCTAATACCCATTCTTCTCAAACTATTTCAAAAAATTGAAGGGGACAGAACACTTCCAAATTCATTCTTTGAGGCTGCCATTACCTTGATACCAAAACCAGACAAGGATAGTACAAAAAAAGGAAAATTATAGGCCAATATCTCTGGTGAATATAGATGCAAAACTCCTCCACAAAATACTAGCAAATCAAATTCAACAATATACAGAAAGGATCATACACCATGTTCAACTGGGATTTATTCCAGGGATGTAAGGATGGTTCAATATTTACAAATCAATCAATCTGATATACCACATTAATAAAAGAAAGGATAGTTGATAATCTCAATAGACACAGAAAAGGCATTTGACAAAATTCAATATCCATTGATGATAAAAACTCTCATCAAGGTTGTTACAGAGGTATCATATTCTCAACATAATAAAGGCCATTTATGACAAACCCACAGCTAACATTATACTCATTGGTAAAAAGCTGCAAGTATTTCCTCTAAAATCAGCAACAAGACAAAGATGCCCACTCTCACCATTTCTACTTAACATAGTATCAGAAGCTCTGGGCATAGCAATCAGAGAGGCAAAAGAAATAAAAGGCATCTAAACGGGAAGGGAAGAAGTAAAATTGTCACTATTTTCAGATGGCATGATGCCATGTATAGAAAACCCTAAAGTCTCCACCAAAAAACTATTAGAATTATAAATGAATTCAATGAAGTTGCATGATATGAGGATTAATATACAGAAATCTGTTGCTTTTCTATATACTAATAATGAATTATCAGAAAGAGAAAGCAAGAAAACAATCCCATTTAAAACTGCATCAAAAAAGAATAACATACATAGGAATAAACTTAACCAAAAAGGTAAAAGACAAACTTTGAAAACTATAAACCACTGATGAAGGACATGGAAAGATATCCCATGTTCTCAGATTTAAAGAACTGATACAGTTAAAATGTCCATACTACCCAAAGCAAACTCCATATTTAATGTAATTTCTATCAAAATACTCATGAAATTTTTCACAGAACTAGTACAAATAATCCTAAAATTTATATGGAACAACAAAGATCCTAAATTGCCAAAGTAATCTTGAGAAAAAAGAATGAAGCTGGAGTTATCACACTTCCTGACTTCAGACTACTGCAAAGCCACAGTAATAAAAACAGCATGGTACTGGCACAAAAACAGACACAAAGATTAATGGAACAGAATAGAGCCCAGAAATAAACCCACACACTTATGGTCAATTAATCTACAACAAAGGCGGCAAGAATATACAATGGAGAAAAGACAGTCTCTTCAATAAGCGGTTCTGGGAAAACTGGACAGCTACATGTAAAAAAATAAGATTAGAACATTTCCTCACACCATGTACAAAAATAAACTTAAAATGGATTAAAGACATAAATGTAAGACCTGAAACCATAAAACTCCTAAAAGAGAACATAGGCAGACCACTCTTTGACACAAATTGTAGCAATATTTTTTTTTGGATCTGTCTCCTCAAAAGAAATAAAAGCAAAAATAAACAAATGAGACCTAGTTAAACTTAAAAGCTTTTGGGGACTTCCCTGGTGATGCAGTGGTTAAGAATCCATCTGCCAATGCAGGGCACATGGGTTCAATCCCTGGTTCGGGAAGATCCTACATGCCATGGAGCAACTAAGCCCCTGTGCCACAACTACTGAGCCTGCACTCTAGAACCTGCGAGCCACAACTACCGAGCCCATGTGCTGCAGCTACTGAAGCCCATGTGCCTGGAACCCTTGCTGGGCAACAAGACAAGCCACCACAATGAAAAGCCAGTGCACCACAATGAAGAGTGGCCCCACTCACAGCAACTAGAGAAAGCACATGTGCAGCAATGAAGAGCCAGTGCAGCCAAACAAAACAAAACAAAACAAAACAAAACAAAACAAACAAAAAACAAAACAAAAAAACACCAAAAACAAACTTAAAAGCTTTTGCACAACATTGTCAAAATGAAAGACAATCTATTGAATGGGAGAAATATTTGCAAATGATCTGATTAATAAGGGGTTACTATCCAAGATATATAATCATCTCACATTACTCAATATCAAAAAACAAACAACTCAACTAAAAAATGGGCAGAAGGCCTGAACAGACATTTTTCCAAAGAAGACATACAGATGGCCAACAAGCACATGAAAAGATGCACAATATTACTAATCACCAGAAAAATGCATATCAAATACCCAGCGAGATATCACCTCACACCTGTCAGAATGGCTAGCATCAAAAAGACCACAAATAACAAGTGTTGGCAGGGATGCTGAGAATTTACACTAATGTTAAGAATGTAAATTTGTGCAGCCACTATGAAAAGCCGAATGGAGGTTCTTCAAAAAACTAAAAAGAGAACTACTATATGATCCAGAAATAATTCCACTCATATATCTGAAGAAAATAAAAATATACATGCATCCAATGTTCACAGCAGCATTATTTACCATAGCCAAGATTTGGAAGCAACCATCAACAGATGAATGTATAAGCAATATGTGGTATATATACACAGAATGATTAAAAATAAAAATAATATTTTTTAATCCATAAAAATAATAAAAAAGAATAAAATTATTTTTATAGTAATTATAAAATTATAATTACTATAAAAATAATAAAATTATAAATAATAAAAAAATACTTTTAAAATAATAAAAAATAAAAAATAATAAAATTCTGCCATATGCAACAACATGGATGGACCTAGAGGGTATTATGTTTAGTGAAATAAGTCAGACAGAGAAAGACAAATACTGTCTTATCACTTACATGTGGAATCTAAAAAAGTAAAAGAATCGAATGAATATAACAAAACAGAAACAGACTCAGAGATGTAGAGAACAAACTAGTGGTCACCAGCGGAGAGAGGGAAGAGGGCAGGAGTGAGATAGGGGTAGGGGATTAAGAGATACAAACGACTATGTGTCAAACAAATTAGCAACAAGGATATATTGTATAGCACAGAGAAGCATAGCCATTATTTTAAAATAACTTTAAATGGAGTATAATCTATAAAAATATTGAATCATTATGTTGTATACTTGAACCTAACAATATCCTAAATCAACTATACTTCAATAAAAAAACAAAAGGAATGAGGGACTGACACATAGTAGAACATGGATAAACCTCAAAAACATTATGCTGAGTGAAAGAAGCAAGATGCAAAATACCACATATTGTATGTTTCCATTTGTATTAAAAGTCCAGAAAAGGCAAATCTGTAGAGACAGCAAATTTATCATTGATTGCCTGGGCGAGGGATAGGAATGAAGAGTGCTTGCAAATGGGCATGGGGTATCTTTTTACAGTGATGGACATTTTCTAAAATTGGAATGTGGTGATAGTTATACAATTCTGTAAATTTTCTACAAAAAATCACTGAGTTATATCCTTAAAGTGAGTGAATTTTATAGTACGTAAGTCATACCTTACTAAAGCTGTTAAAAAATAGCTATGAAACCACCATGCAGTTTTGTATGTAATTCTGACTTTTAGACATCTTATAACTACAGGACTTTTATAAGATAGGGCAGCCCTGATTCTCAAAGACAATATGGCAGATGCTCCCAAAATTTTGAAAATCAATCTTAATACTCTGGCTCTATGAATAGATGGGTCACATGGCATTAGTGCATGACACCCAATAGGCCTCAATAAATGTTTACTGGATTAAACCATCTTTATAGTGTGACTTTTCCCCAAACATCATCTTCATGATAGATGAAACTCAGCTGATTAGGGCATTTTTTCCTTAACTTAAGAAAACTTAAATAAATGAAATGCCAATATCCCCAAGGGAAGAGCTGTTAAGAGCTTAGGTAGTCAGAATCAGTAAGGCTGTAATGAGGTAAGATACTAACTCCTACATGCTACAGACTCACTTGATACAGCAGGGGATGGAGATGGAGGTGGGAAGTGGGAATGTCTGATCCACAGTCTGTCAGAGACCCAGGCGGACCAAGGTTTAATTGTACATCAACACAGGAGTCATGGTAGACTAACAGAGATTGAAAAACTGTGCATGGGCTTTTCACCACCATTGCCTGTAAGTGCCACCACCTCACTTCTGCTGACATTTCATTTGCTCCCTAACTGCAAATAGGGCTAGATATCCAGGGGAGTAAACGGAATATTTGGTGAGAATTGCAGTCTGCCACATTTGTCATCAAGGGGCCTTGTCTCAGGATTCTTTTCCAGAGCTAGAGATAACCTCCTTCTGCATCTATCTGATTAAGAATTACTGATCAAGCATTTAGAATAGTAATATAGCTAATGGGAACCTGCTATATAGCACAGGGAGCTCAGCTTGGTGCTCTGTGATGACCTAGGTGGGTGGCATGGAGTGTGGGTGGGTTGGAGGGGGTGGGAGAAAGTCCAAGAGGGAGGGGATATATGTATACATATAGCTGATTCACTTCATTGTACAGCAGAAACTAACACAACATTGTAAAGCAATTATACTCCAATAAAAAAAAGAATTTAAAATAAAATGACCTTCAGATTTTGAAGCAAATTTTGAAGCAGGAGACAAATACCCTGCTTGGTATCCCTGAAGCACTTTCCTTTTTTGGGGGGAAGATGGTCCTTGATTCACCTTTTTTTTGCCCAACACTGAGGATATCATCTGGTACATGGTAGCAGCTCACTGAGGTATGGAATTGAGTTTTGTCTCAGAGAAACAGGTCAAGTGAAAGCCTACAGTCTGAGTATGAATATCTCCCATTTTCCTGTGGTATTCTTTAGTCACAATTTGTTTTGGTTGAATTCCTTCAATTCAGTTAAACAGAACCAAGAAACAGCTAAATTCTAAGGGAAAAGGAGCAAGAACTGATGCAATGTAAACAATCACTTTTACTGTTTCATTGCACCACAGCTATCATCTCATCTAATAAAATTTATATTTCTAGTGCAAAACAAAAAATAAGTTCAATGCTTAGAAGAATAGAAAGAAATGCATCAAGATTTATGTTATTCAACCATGTGAAGGTATTTGGAGAAAATGTCTTGCAAGGCTGCTACCAATCTGCACTCCATTATTTATAGTAGTTAAGCCCCTTAGCTTCTGGTCTCTGTTCTTGCAATGTCAGTTCTATCTTTTTCAAATATCACCTTTAAAACCCAGGACCAAATCCTTAACTCTGGCAACTTTGACTTTTCATGTAAGTTCTCGTGTTTTGTTTTGTTTTGTTTTTAAATTAAACCAAGGTCCCCAAATGAAACTTTTGCTGCGTCAGAGCTAATTACTGTTTATTCTTTAGGCTGCACATATTTGCTAACAACTCACCCACTACCTGGGATGACACCTCTTTCTTTCTTTTTATTTAATTAATTAATTAATTATATTTATTTTTGACTGTGTTGGGTCTTTGGTGCTGTGCACAGGCTTTCTTTAGTTTTGGCGAGCAGGGGCTATTCATTGTTGCGGTCCTTGGGCTTCTCATTGTGGTAGCTTCTCTTGTCACAGAGCACTGGCTCTAGGTGTGCATCCCTCAGCAGTTGCAGCATGCGGGCTCAGCAGTTGTCGTACACGGGCTTAGCTACTCCTCTGCATGTGGGATCTTCCTGGACCAGGGAGATCCTGCATTGGCAGGATGTCAACCCAAGTCCCCTGCATTGGCAGGCGGGTTCTTAACAACTGTGCCACCAGGGAAGTCCCTGGGATGCCATTTCTTTTCTTTTCTATCTACTCAAATTTTGCCCATTGCTCAAACCCAAAATGGGTCTTAACCTTACTGTGAATCTCCCTGAATACTTCTGCTCACACTGATCTGAGCACCTGAAGCACCTATGCTCTACAACAGTCATCTATGCAGCAAGAACTATCCAGAAGTCTTCATTTAAACTTTGAGTCTCTTTCTCCCAGCTAGAATATGAGCTTCTTGAGAGATTGTATTACTTTGTATCCCCATATATGGAGTAACAGAGGACCCTCCAGAAATATTTACTGCATACCTACTCTGAGTTAGGCCTTGTAGAGGTATAGATGTGCCACTACGTATGATATTTATTAGTTGAAATTATGTTTGAAGAATCTTTAGGATGCTATATTTTGGAATTTTACATTGGGCTGGTTTTTTTTTTTAAATGTTGCTATTTCAAATATGTTTTAATATACACTATCCTCATTTATCAGTATTTCCTGAACTTTTATATTTTAGTTTTAATGAAAATACCATTTTTGAAAATATAAATGCTGGATTTCATTTTTGAGAATTATCCTTACATTCATTACCTACTGATTCTGTTTCACATACCAATATTACCTTTTCCTTTGCCATTAGCAGATCTGTTCCCTGGATCTCCGAATCTACAAATATACACAAAACTTGGGTCCAAATATGATGATGATTTTCTTTTATATCTTTCAACAGCTGGATTGTCTAGGTATGTTAACATATAAGCAAAAATATTCATTTCCCGATACTTACAATAACATTACTGTGTTCCTCTAAATCCATAATAAAGCAACAACAAACCACAGCTTCTTGGAGTATAAAATAATCTATAATAAATATTATTACCTTCTTCCCTTTACCATTCAAAAATCCATTGCTAATCTGCAAATAATGTTCTTTCTAAAAACACCCTCTGAAAAATTTCTCTTCCTGCCACTCTTACATTATGCCAGCATTTTATCTGCTTTTCCTTTGACACTTACTCCTTTAAAACTAACAAAAAAAAAAAGAAAGAAAAAAAAAATCAGAAACGTTTAACTCTCACATCTCTCACTGTGTCGTAAAATCCTTTGTCAATTACCCTGTGTGCTTGAGAGGTTGTCCGTTTCTTTTTCGATCCAATTACACGGTTGTCTCCGCAGCCTGATTTACCAGTTTGGTCCACGCTGTTAACAGTTTGGTGATTCTTTGTACAGACTGAGAACAACGAAAACGTCTAAAGTAGGGCAATTCCAGACTAAATTGGAGAAGCCTTTTTCCGTAAAGCAATCTGGTACCTCACAAAATTCCAGGGCGAATGAATGATAGCGCATGCACCAATAGGGAGTGGAGAAGAGTACTTTGTCTAAGTTTGCAACCCAATCCTCGGGAGCCAGAGGAGGGAATTTTAAAATAGGGTTGTCCTTTTCTTGGAATTTTCTTAAAGTGGTATTGCTGCCTGTTGATGTTAAAGTTTGCCAAAGATTGCCAAATCACTAGTTTGTATTAGAGCATTTTCCCCCTCTTGTTTTGAGTGAGGCAAAACGTAAAATTGACACTTGACAGGTTTAGAGAATTTTTAAGAGTGGCCATAGGATAATATACTAACACAAAGAATCACATGGCTACTTATGTGTCAATTTCAAAGGGCAGAAATTATTTTAAGAGGATTAATTTTTCATGATCAAATACCAGATGTATTAATGCATTAAAAATTTTCATCTTTTAAGAAATGAAAACTAAGAGGCTAACATTGATTTCTTCTTCAAAATTGTTCTATCTATACTTAATCCTTTTCTGTATATGTGACTTCAATATTAGAAGCTAATCACATTATTTGGGTTGATCTTTTAAAATTATTTAATTAATTAATTTTATTGGCTGTGTTGGGTCTTTTTTTTTTGCTGTGCGTTGGCTTTCTTTTTAGTTGCCGTGAGTGGGAGCTACTCTTTGTTGTGGTGTGCGTTGCCGTGGCTTCTCTTGTTGTGGAGCACGGGCTCTAGGCGCGTGGGCTTCAGTAGTTGCAGCACATGGGCTCAATAGTTGTGGCTCACGGGCTCTAAAGCGCAGGCTCAGTAGTTGTGGCGCAGGGGCTTAGTTGCTTCACAGCATGTGGGATCTTCCTGGAGCAGGGATCGAACCCCTGGCCCCTGCATTGGCAGGCGGATTCTCAACCACTGCGCCACCTAGGAAGCCCTTGGGTTGATCTTTAATATCCTAAGATTTTTGTTTTGGCACAAACTGAAGTTTCCCTCATTTTAAGTCTAGCAAAAAAGTTCTAAGTACTACAAATTCTTGAGTATTTGGAAAACTGTATAAAAGATCTTAGTACGTGACATACACCATCCATATACTCCAGTAACTTCTGAAGACCAGGTTTACTAAATAGATAATTGGTATTTCATTATAACTCATACTTTGTTTTGAGACAGGCCTTATTTTTATTTAATAAGTCTGCTGTCTGGGTTATTTATCTCTAACAGTTATTACATAAACCAGCATAAATCTATTAAAGTCAGGATTGCTTGACAATGAACATCAAGCTTTTCAAAGAACAATAAATAACAGTAGCATCATGAGAAATTTTTTAAAAACTTCATTTCAGAATAAAAGTTGTCATATTAACAAGGAAGATACTTTAAAAAATACGTTTTTTCCTGTTCCCTAACAATGCTTGGATTTTTTTCTTCTTTTTTACCAGCATAAGTCTCTTCCTTTGATGACTCTTTTTGCTGACGGAGGAATTTGCGTCTTGAAGAATTATTTATTGATGGCCCACTCAGTCATGCTAGGAACTGCCAGAATATTTAACTTACGAAGTTATCGTCCTTTTAACGATCGTTTCTCACAGCAGACCTAAGGTATTTCGAGAGCAGAGTCTAGGTTCCTGCCTCAAGTTTGGAAGGAACCTGCCAGCGCGCAGTGACTTCTATACTGTGCTTAAGCTCGCTACTTGATCACGAACCTTGGCCATGTTACATAAACCCACCGGACCTCAGTTTTCCATCCGTCCAACGGGTATAATAATAGTCCCTGTGTCATCAGATTGCTGGGAGGGTTAAGTGAGTCAACCTATGCACAGATCTGAGAACGCTGTCTGGTACACAGGAAGCCACTGGGTGTTATTACTGTTGTAATTTCTCAAAGTATACGTTGAAATGAGAGGACGAGCGCGTCCCTGAATGTATGAGTGAAAGAAATGATCAGGTACTTAACGGCCTCTGAGAGTGCTGCCAGCAACATAACCCACTAAAACATCTGAGCACAAAGTCGACCCCAACAGCAAACCCCCTAAGCCGGAGCCGGAAGCGAGGACAGAGCCGAGGGCGGGGCCGTGTCCTTGGCCAATAGGCACGTCGCCTGGAAAACGAGCATCTCGTCCGACCTATCGTAAAACAGCGGGAACAGAGAGCATTATCGCGAGGTTCCGTCTTCCTGTCCTCGACTCTGCCTTCCCGCAAACCTCTGAAGAGAGGGTTCCGCCTCGCCCCGCCCCGCCCCTCGTCTCCTGCGCCCCGCCCCTCGTCTCCCGCGCCCCGCCCCGTCCCCGCCCGGCGCCCCGCCCTGCCCCGCCCCGCCCGCCGAGCCGCGGCTGGCTGTCCGGCGCCCCTGTTCCCGGGAGCGCTGGCTCCGCCCGCGGAGGTGAGTGTGGCGCTTCTCCGCCTCGGGTGGCTCACGTAGCAAGGCCCTCTGGCCTGGCCCTCGGCGCCCGGGCCGGGTGTGGCAGAAGTGTCGGGCCGCGGCGAGTGGACCCCGGCCCGAGCGGGCCTGTCCGGGCCTCGGGTCGCCGCAACCGCCGGGCCCTCCTCGCCCTCGGTGGTCGGAGCATCCCGGTACCGGGTCCGGGAAATTCGCTGCTTCCAAACTCGTAACGATCGGAGTGTGTGGTTAACTCGGGCGAAACGGCGTGTGTTTTGCCTCAGACTTTTCTGCCAGCCTTCTCAGTTCTGAGAACATAACCTTTAACAAGTGCTTTTAATGTACGTTTTTTAATTCTCTAATCTCCAGTGTTAGGAAATCGGAGTGGGTATTCCACGGAGTTAAGTGCGGAGGTCAATCTAAGGGACTCCTTTCTCTTAAAACACACCTGCTTAAAAACGTGTGGAATATTCTTAAGGCGGAAAGGTTTGTTTCCTTTGAATAATAATAGAGTGGGTTGGTGTTTACCTGTCAGAAGGCTGTTGTGCAGGTGCAGTTGTATACAGCTAATATTAAGTATATCATTTGCTTTTAATTGTAGGTAAGAGGTAGTGCAGGGAAAATGTGTAAGAAAATTATCCTGGTAAAGGCTGTATTGCCAATGAATGCATATTGGAAAACCGTGACCATTATTTATTATTGGCAGCTTTCAGATTTTATTTGTGTAGACTTCATCTCCCAAACTGCCTTCCTAGCAAAATGCATTTAACAGACTGTAATGACGTTTTAAAGCAGCCAATCCCACCCATCAGGATTCGGCAGGATTAAAAGGAAAACCGTCAGGTTATACTGTTTTCGCTTATTGGCTCTTCCCCTCGGGGAGTGTGGGTTTTGCTTTGTAGTCTTAAATCTGTATAAGCTTTGCCTACCACTTAAATAATAATAGGAAGAAGCACAGGCCCCATTGAAGCTTATAAAAGGCTGCATTGTAGAGAAGTGCACAGGCTTTGGAGTCATCCACCTGTGTTGGAATTCTAGTGAGTTACCCTCTGAGAAACTCAGTTTCCTCATCAATAAAATAGGCTAACTAATGTCTATTGCAGTGCAGAGTTTTAAGGATTGAGAGATCTTTATGGCACATAGCAAGCACTCAGTCTGTAGTATCTACAAGCCAACCTTAGATCAGAGATGAAAAAAAAAGGCTACCCTGAACATGTCCTACTTTCAGCCGCTCATCAGCTGTTTAAGGGCCTGCTTTGTGCCAGAGGCAGGTATACAAATGTAAAGAAAACAGCAAGATCTCTGCCCTCAGGAGCTTATGGTGCAGTCTCTTGGCTAGTTTGACAATAGACAGATACACCAATAAATATACAGATTATAAAATTGTGAGGAGTCCTACAAAGAAAAAGAATGGGGATGGGGAAGTGATTTTTACATTGAAACCTGAAGGGCTCTGGGACAGTGCTTTCAAGGCTAAGAGGAGAGCAGCAAGTGGTGTGAGGAGTTCAGCACTTCCAGGCACTAGCAAAGCCCGGGAGTTTGGTGAGAAGCCAGGGAGAGTGCTGCCAGGCTGGAGGAGTGGGTGGGGCCAGATGGTGAAGAGCCCTCAATATTTGGTAAGTTCAGTTTTCCTAAATAAACTTTTGAAGGGTTTATTTAGAATGCATGTGAGTAGGGAGTGAGTTTACCTGAGAAAGAGAGGGAGACATAGTTGGATTTACTTTTTTAGAGGCTCCCTGCTAAGTGATTGATGTATTGCAAAATGAGTAGAGTGGACACAGGGAGACAGTAATACCTATGGCCAGGCAGGAGATGCAGTTGCTTTCTGTTTTGGCAGATGGAGAGATGTGGATGGATTTGAGGTGTATTTTGCAGATGGAAACCGCAGGCCTTGTGATAGAGTGGAGGTGGTGGATGAATCTTGATGGGTGGGTGGAATCATTCATGACTTCCGGCTTTCCTGGTGCTAGGAAACACTGGGGAAGATTTGGATTGGTGATGAAAATCCAAAGCTCTTCTTTTTTGAATGTGTTAAGTTTCAGATGCTTGTGAGATAAACTGCTTCCAGTTTACTATTTCAATGAATAATTACCCAGAAAGCTTCCCTTTCCAAATACAATCATCTATGTTATTTCTAGCCTAGTTCCCCTTGCTCTACAGGGAGAGAATTAAGATGTGGAAAGGTTGAGTATCTTGTTCAAAGTCATGTAATACGTCTCATAAAAATAGGTGAGTGAGTATCTAGGGCAGGTATTGGACTCTCATGTTGCATTGGGGACATTATTGAATATTCCATATTCTCTGCCCTTTTATATAATAGCAAATACTTTCTCATTAGGAATTAGAGTTTGGAAATAATAGAAAATAACCAAAAAGTTACAAAACTCTGCTCATTGAAAGCTTATGTTACTACATTTTGTACTAACCTGGTATTCATTCCCAGTAAAAATAGTTTTTCTTAAGAAAAAACATTTTCCTTGAAAGGTGCTTTCCTTTGGAGAGTTTGACAAAGGGTGCCCAGAAAAACCAGAGTAGAATCTTTGAACAAAGCTTAACTTGTTTTTAGTGTTTTAGCATTTCTTTGGTATCCTGTGGAATCCTGTCAGTCTGTGTGTGTAAAGACTTCAGGCTTTGAAATCCACTGGACACACTTCCCCACCCAAAGGAAAAAAATCCTTATTCCCTTATGAGCTGTTTGACCTTGGACAAATTGTTGAAGCTCTGAGTTTCTTTCTTCTTATGGTAAATGATTGTGAAGTTTGTTTCTGCCCTATACATAGTTGATAAGATGACAAATGGTATTTCTCTTCCTACCCGTACCAGTTTGGAGCTAGAAGGGAATTTATCTGTTCTGGGTTCTGGCCTGTCCCCATTTTATATGTTAGGCAACTAAGACCCAGAGAGATTGTAATAGAAAAGTACAGGATTCTTATTTCCTAGTGCAGTATTTCTTCTTTCATTGAAATAATAAAGTAAAACTCTATGTTCCCAGGCTTATTTCTTTGGTACTTTTGATCATCTGCAAAGCTAAGAAGAAGGAAAGAGAAGAGAATAAAGAGATGAAAGAAAATATTAAAATATAGGACAATATTTAGATAGTAAGAAGTGAAGAAAATGAAGCTATAAGTGATCTAGTTATAGTTTATATTATAGACATTTAAATATTTTAAAAATATCTTAAGCTAAAGACAAAATGAGGCAGTTCAAGAAGGAAATGGGTTTGCCATGTCTGATTTTTAAGCTCTTTCTTTGGTTGCGTGTTGTGAAACTGGTCTTTGTTCTCTTAGATAAGGATTCCTATCTCAAGTTGAAGAACTACTAAGTAGTAAATATTGCTTAAGTAGTGAGAGTATTTTTATTAAATAGTTATTCATTTTAATCTCCTAAATATGTATAATTTAGTTGTTATGAAAGAAAATTATAGGAATTGATGTATAACTTTCTTTTTAATGTCTGCAAATAGCTGTGTATGCAACTGGTTTATTTGGCAACTTTTGTCAGTACCATAATTTTCAGTTTTTTGTTCTCTTTAGAAATGGACCAATTTTGACAAGATGTAGTGCTGCAGTGTGCCTGATGGAATATGTTCAGTCATGGCATCCGAACTTTGTAAGACGATCTCTGTGGCAAGGCTGGAAAAGCACAAGAATTTGTTCTTAAATTATAGGAATCTGCAGCATTTCCCGTTGGAGTTACTGAAAGATGAGGGACTACAGTACTTGGAGAGACTCTACATGAAAAGGAACTCCCTTACCACCTTGGTACAGTATTATATTGCATTTAAAAAAAAAGTCATTTATGATATGGTCCTGACCAAGATATATTTTATGTATCTTATGATATTCAGACCAAGATGTATATCCCCTCTCGTTGTATAAACAGGTAATAAAAGTACACACACACGGGGTTCTTATTAGGTGAGAATTCACTATCCAAGTTCCTGCAGTTAGGAAGTTGTGGGAGTTGTGTAGGAAAGCAAAATATTCACTAATATACTACTTATAAAATTAGTCCCACACACTATTACATGTAAGATAGATAATAAGGACCTGCTGTATAGCACAGGGAACTCTACTCAATATTCTGTGATAACCTGTAAGAAAAGAATCTGAAAAAGAATGAATATATGTATATGTACAACTGAATCATTTTACTATACACCTGAAACTAGCGCAACATTGTAAACCAGCTATACATTCAGACACCCCTCTTCACTTAGCTTTGCATCTCTCTGGGCCTGTACTTTCTTTGTGTGTTAAGATTCCTAGATGATTTTTGGATGTTACAGTACCCAACAGATCAGTTAAAAAGTAAAGAAGAGAAAGGCCAACAAGGATAACTTGGTTTAAAGGTATTTAAAAAGAGAATGATTTGCAGATTAAAATATTAAGATGGGCATTAGGAGGCTTGATGTAGCCTTTGAGTGTTTTGAAAAAACCCCAAAACCAAAAACCAAAAAACCTTCTTTATGATTGTGCTGTGAAAATCAAATGACTGTGAATTGAGCGCTCATCCAATTTGTGGGAAAAATTTTTGCCACAAAATCCAACATTTGATTCACTCTTTTTATGTTCTAAGAATAAGCAGATAGTTATCGTTATAACCCAAATTTTATGAGATTAAGAGAAACTAAAATATTTTTCAAGAGAATGTCCCTGTCAGACTTATTCCCACTATTATGATATTTGATCTCTTATTTTAAATGGATTTGCTTTATGTGGCCTTTTCTGATTATCACTGAACTTCATTTAAGTCTTACACTTTGAATTCTAGTTCTTATTCATTTTAGATGATTTATGAAGTCTTGTTCTTTGAGAACGGACCCATTCTTCATTCCCTTCTCTGAAAGTATCTGAATATCTGAAAATATATCTTACTGGCTTCATACATATGGAGTGTTTTTCTGGAAAAGTTTTAGTTGATCTGTGTAAAAACTTACAATGTGTAGAAAGCATTATAAAATTCATTTATCTTTGTGGTGTCTGAAAGTATGTACAAATATATCTTTCATTTTTAGTGTTTGGCATGTTGATGTATATGCTGTTTTGTATACCTAGTTAGATTTTTTTTAGTTAGATTTTTTCAGTTTTCAAACTTTAATAATCTATATACAGTTATATTAGTCCTTTTTGCAAGATCGTCATTGCATGAGGTGAAATTGTATTTACCTAGTGTTTTCCCCCTCTTTGGAGAAGAAGTAGTGTAAGAAGTGATTTGTCAAGGATTATAGCCCGGATTTTCTCATGTTTGTTGTTGATGTACAAAGAAAAGGTTGTGAGTGGATTACTTCTAAGTGGTCAGTCATAGTCCACTGGGGTAGAAGAAATTGCTTACAAAAGTTACAATAAACTTTTGGTTTTGTGGCCATTTCTCGGCTGCAGTTTTCTATTTATGAAAATATTTACGATATTCTATTATTACTGTACAGTATTTTCTGCTGTACAGTTTTAACTGATAGAATGCTTCCCGAGCACACATTTCAAGTTCATGCTTTGCCTCCTTCTTATTCGTTGAGGATTAAATTGTTGCGTATGTTTATAATGATAGGTGTATGTATTTCACTTTAATGCTTTCTCTCAGCTGGAACATTTGAATCTTGTAGTGTGTCAAAGAGCTTTTTAAACTGTAAAGTGCCATATAGATATCAGGATGGTGGGAATGGTAGCAACCACACCATTCCCTGACTCTCCTGAGTATAGGACAGCTTACGTCCATCCAGTATAGTCTGAGAATGGCTTACTGCACAGGTTTTGAGAGCAGATGCAATAGTACTTGCCCTTGAGTGGTCCAGACGAGTGACTTCAGGCTTTTAGAATGTTTGCTGGTGTTATTGATAAAGTGTATATTTCCTATAGAAATAATAGAGGGTTAGTATGTAAAATTTGACTTATAACTGCACTACTGTCCAAAAGAAAAAAACACATTATTGGAAGCAGATAACATCCCAAACACATTATGAGTTAATTGGCCTTTTTTTTTTTTAAAGAAGCTTGGGAAGCTGCCAGTCATTTCCATTTCCACATTGTTTTATTATTTTTTTTATTAACACTGTTTTGTTGTGTTTAAATGTCTTCTCACCATTCTCTTTCTCCCTTCTTCATATGAAGCATCTTGGTGAGAATGCCTGACTTCTTTCCTTCCTTTTTCCCTTCAAGTTGCTCAGTATCGCAGTGTGGTTTATACTTGTAGGATGATTGTATTCAAATGCTCAGAACTTAGGGAATGCCCATATTAAAACTAAAGTACAGGGAAGAACCTTTTTTATATACAAAAGAATAAACTTTCATATTTTACATACAAAAGGGATATGTGCCCTTCTAGCAACCAACATAGAAGAATATATGGAAAGTAGTAGTTTCTCTTTCTATTCATCCAGTTCTGTGCTTTAGAATAACCAGTGTTAATAGTTTGGTTGTGTCCTTCCACTCCTTGTTTGTGTTTCTGTAATTATGTACTCTCTGTTTTTTCCCTTTTTAAACCACAAAAGAGAATCACACTGTATATATTTCTCTGCAGATTTCTTTCTTCATTCTCATTCCACTAACTTCTAGGCCAAGAATATACATACATCCTTGTATTTAGGATCAAGTCTCAAAAGTAGCATTGCGGGGTCAAAGGTAGGCACATTTTACTTCTTAAAGTACTTTTTAGCAGTATTTCAATTATACAATATTACCATTTATTTCTATAACTGAAAAATCTTAAAACTTTTTTTTAATATAATGTGAATAAGTTACATAGGAATTCAGTTATGTAATTAATAGGTGAATAAGAAGTAGTTAGGAGACATTATGATTTTGGTTCCTAACATCTTAGAAAATGTTTTAAAGAATTTTTCTGTAATTATTTTAAATGCAGTTCAAGAATTATTAAGTCTCTGATCGTTGTGGTAGTTTGAAGTTAGAGAACAGGAAATATAGGTTCTGTGCTTGTTATGTGGTAGGCATCCACATCGTTGTTGAATGAATAAATAAATGAATATAAAGTAGAAAAGCATAAGGACTATAGTACAGGTATAACAGTTTCAGACTGAGAGTCTTTGAAGGCAGGGACTCTGTCTTAAATTCTGTATCCCCAGTGCCTGGCCTACTGCCTAGCATTTGTAGGACACATAATCTAATTCTATGTAGCAGGATTGTAAAAGATTTTTTAAGGAAGGTGCTATTTGCATTGACCCTAAAGAATGACTTTAACAGGAAGGAGCTTGGGAGGAAAACTATCATTCACTCATTCAACATGTATTTATTGAGTTCTTACTGAGTATCCCGTACTCTTCAAGGCACTAGCAATAGATACGTCATGGAACAAATTCTTACTCTTGTGGAATTTTGGTTTCTTGACATCCCAAGCTGAAGAAAAAAAATATGAACTGGGATTCAGTGGCAAAAAGTTAGGATCAATATTTATCCAAAGATTTTAGTGACAAAGTGATGATGACATGGTGGTGACTATGGTAGAAGCTCTGGAGAGTAGAATGCAAGTTTGAGGGGTTAATTGGTGAGAAGGAGATGAAAAAATAGATAACAAGGTAGATGGGTCTTCAGGCTTGGTTTTGATATGGAAAAGCAGGCAGAGCTGGAGGGGTCTAGACAAAAAAGGAGAATTTTTTTCTTCTTTTTCCTTTTCTCTTTTCTTTCCTCTTTACCCCTCTTTCCTGTGAGAAAAGAGTTGAGCCTGTGTAAAGCTGATGGGAAATCTCCATTAGAGAGGAGTTGAAGATACGGAAATAGGGGAATAATGAAAAGTTCCAGATTCCTAAGAAGGTAGGCAAGGATGGGCTCCAGAGTGCAACTGGAGGGAATGACTGTAGAAATAGTATCCCTTCCTCCTTTAACAAAAGAGGGGAAGGATAGGTGCAAAGGAAGATACAGATTATGGTGGAGAGGGTTCTTGTCTGATGTCTGCCAGGCAAGGCCAGCTGCTTAGGGAGTGAAGATTGTGGAGAGTGCAGGTTTGAAAATATCGTTGTGAAGAGTCCCAGCAGTTTGGTTAGAGAAAGGTAATAGAATCATTGGCATTATTCAATAAACAGTTGATGGCTAGGCTTATAGTGGGACCATTTGCTTATTTTCTCCTGCAGTTCTCAGCTGTCTGAGGTATGAAGAAGTTGGGATGTTGCATTTATGCAGGCTTAGGTTTTTGCCAGGTCCAGAGGGACTAAGGAGCTTTAGGATTTTGGCAAGAGTGATTAAAATGATGGGACATGAAGTCTGAGCTGGATTGGAAGTAAAGAGAGAAAGAAGTGAGTGAATAGGGAAAATGGGAAGGGTCCAAAGGATCTGTTGATGTTGAAGACTTACACTGGGCATGATTGAGTAAGAAACCTGGGAGGATGGGATATTGTGGGTGTGAGAGAGACATTAGCCATGGGGAAGTTTCAGATGGTAACAGGATATGCGTGTTCAGGCTGGAGGGGGCTGAGATAGAGTCTGCCTTGTCCCCTTGCACCCCAGTCCCTGCACTCCCTCCCCCCAAGTAGCTGTGATCTTTCTAAGAGTTAGAGAGGAATATAGCATGGAAGCAGGAATTATCAGTGGAAGCATTTGAGGTCTGCAGTCCAAGGAAGAGAGTGTTCCATGATTTGGTAGCAAAACTTAGTAGTAGGAAGTAATAGACCCAGATCCTCTGTGCTTTATGTCTTTGGACCTCACTTCCTTCGTTTATAAAATAGAAGGCTGCAGGCGACTTGCAGGGGAAAAAAAAAACTCAACCTGGAAGCAAAACCACTCAGTGGGTTTGCCAGCTTCTCTTAATGAGTGTAATAGGCAGGAGGCCTTTGTGGGGATGTGGAAGAGTGACCTCCCCAAGTACTGATGGGGCTCTCACCTGTGGCCAGTTTTATTTATAAAGATGAATGGTTAAGAAAGCGGCATCTAAATTTTAGTGAAAGAGGGGAGTTTGGCTTATGGCTAAGAACAATAAAAGTAGCTGGATGCTGATCAAGCAATTAATCTATGCAACAGGAGAGAACTTAGAAATGATATCCTTCTGAGATTGAAGGGAAGAAGAGGTATGTCCATCACAATCTTGAATTGGGGCGGGGGTGGATGAGGTGCAGATGTTATTTATTTCCTACTGGCCCAGAAGAGAACATTCCCGACCTTCCCCCATCAAATATTTCTTTTCTTTTCCTTTCTTTTTTTTTTTTGGCTGCATTGGATCTTGGTTGCAGCACACGGGATCGTCATTGAGGCATGCGGGATCTTTCATTGAGGCACGTGAGCTCAATAGTTGTGACTCAGGCTTGGTTGCCCCACAGCATGTGGGATCTTAGTTCCCCGACCAGAGATTGAACCCACATCCCCTGCATTGGAAGGCGAATTCTTTACCACTGGACCACCAGAGGAGTCCCTCCCCCATCAAGTATGATGAAGCAAATCACAAAAGAATACAGATAGTCAAAACACAAAAAGATGTTTAACTTTCAATAGGAGAAGTGATAAAGCATTGATCATCCTTACCTAGTAGAATGGAAAAGATTAATACATGGTGTTGAAGATTATCAGTGCCCTGTGTTGAAGACAATAGAGAGAAGATGCTCTCACACACTATTGGAGGGAGTGGAAATTGACCCAGTATTTTTGGTGGGTGGTTGGACCATATCTAGCAGAATTTTACATGCACATATGTTTGAATCAGCATTTTCACTTGCAAGGATTTACCCAACAGAAAAAATAGTCACGTGAGCAAGGATACTCATCACAACATTGTATATGATGAAAAATTGTGAAAACGTTAAGTGTTCATCAATATGGGATATGTTAAAATCTGGTAGCAGCTACCATCGTTTGAGTCTTTACTAAGTGCCAAGCACTAAGTGATTTATGTGTATTAATCTAATTAATCTGCAAGACAATCCTATGAGATAGGCACTATTATTCGTACTTTATAGACAAATAAACTAAGGCATAAAAAAGAATATATCAAACTTAATAGTGATTATGGCTGTGGAAGAGGGGAGGGCACAGGTGAGGGGTGGGAGCTGGAATAAACAGAGCCTTACATTTAAGTGTTTATAGTAAAAGGGAAAGGTCCTACTACTAAGTTTGGTTTATATTCTTTTCAGTAGATATTTATGATTTTTATAATTAAAAATCAAAATAAGATTGTTGGAATTTAGTGCAAGATCTTACCCAGCTCTCAAATTTTATTAGTCAGTGAATCTGAACATTTTGATTTACAGTGGCCATGATGCCCGCGTTTAATGCTCCTTGCAGCAGTGGCTGGGTTGAGGGTGAAAAGGGTCGATGACTGAGAAGTCACATAGCTACACACTCTGCCCACTTTGAATTTGGCAAGAGTAGAATCTGGATCAAATGAACATCAGAACACCTTGAAGGGAAAAACAATAAGTTAAAGAGATGGTAAAAGAAAGAGCCCCATGCAGTCAGGTGTGCCAGAAGAAGTAGGGAGAGGGAATGGTTTTGTTTTTGTTTGATTTGTTCATTTTGAATTCCAGCACAGAGGCTTCTTGTTTTTCCCTAATCTGTCGGACCCTTGCAGCTTCCGCTGCTGCTAGGGTGCAGGGCCTCCATAATCACTGTGAGTGCTCTGTTCTCAAGTTAGCACTGTGTAAAAGCATCTTAAGTTATTTCTTAAATTGAATGTGTGGAAACGAGTATGTCAAATGTAAAGCATTCTGATGCCCTGTGTATGTTTTAATGCTTATGTATAACATATGCTGTAGTCCTGCAAGACATTCATTACAAACGTACCTCGTCTCAGTAATACTCCTGTGCCTGCAAAGTGTGAGTTTTGTTATACATCAGAGGTGTTTTTCCTATTGAATTTTCAGGTTTAAGTAGTTTTTCCTCTCATTGTAACTGGTTGGTTGATAGTAGCTCCTTGTCAAATAGTTGACAAACTATTTGAAATAGCTTGGAAAATGAATGTCTGGCCTATAATTTATTCTATTGAATCATAGAATTTCAAAGCTTTATACATAATTTAGGCAGTTTTTCTTTTTGAGGTAAGTAAGCTTAGAAGAGATTAATAAGTAGATCTAAAGTCATTTTATGGTCAGTTAGAGCAAAAAGCAGGTCTTCTAATTTGTAGTCCAGTCAGTCTTGCTTTTTAATTCTGCAGGTATTTATCGATAACCTGTTTCTAGCCTAACACTATGTAGTTAAAATTTAATCACATTTATCCACTGTGGAGCAATGAGGTGTTCCATGTTAGGTGAGCTTTCCTAGTTACCTCTTTGAAGTTTACCTCTGAGTTTTACTGTGAGTCTAACTGTCCTTGATAGAAATAATTTTACAACATGCATCATCCTATACTTTCTTAAAGAAATATGGGGAACATGGTTTAACCCACTCTTTGTGATTTTTGTAGTTTTTGCCTGGGGAATTAGGTGGGAGGGTTTAGAAAGAGGTGGGTGGCAGGGATACAGATCTTTATCTAACACTAGACCTTATCCTTGTGCACTTGAGGGATTCTGTGTACAAGCAGAAGGCTCAGAAGCCATTACTTAGTATGTTTCCACAGTTTAAATTCATTTTCAAGCATTCACCATACTAAAAATGAGGCACCTGTGCACTAAGAGTGAGGTACCAATTTCTAAATGTTAGCCCCATCGAATCAGTCTCTGTCTCTCCCTCTTCTTCTCTTCTCCTCTTCCTCTCTCTCTCTCTCGATAGACATAGATAAAATGTATGTAAGATGCTTGAAATATCATACATTGAGCTTGGAACACTGTTCCCTACTAAAACAAACAATTATGTCATAAACGTATAGAATTATAAAGGCTAGGTGTATTTTTAAATGGTTGATCTGGACTTACGGAAAAAGTGTTTAGTATTCTTTTTTGCGTCTATTTCTGTTGCTTGGAAGTTCCATTTATAAAGTCATACGTATTGAATGCATATTAAATAGGTTTTTTTTAAAATAAAAAATAGGTGGGGGGCAAATGATCTAATCTTCAACCCTTGTTTATGATATCTTTATAGCTTTCATTTTTTTAATATTAATACTTCATGAAGAAATTAAGTAATTTTTAATGTTTATTTTCTTTTGAAAAATATTCAGATACAGTCAACCTGTGGTATCTGCGGGGAATTGGTTCCAGTACCCCCTCCGATACCAAAATCAGAGGATGCTCAAGTCCTTTATATAAAATGGCTTGGTATTTGCATGTAACCTATGCACATCCTCCTCTATACTTCAAATCATCTCTAGATTACTTATAATACCTAATACAATGTAAATGCTATATAGGTAGTTGTGAATGCAGTGTAAATGTTATGTAATAATTGCTGGTGTAGCAAATTCAGGTTTTGCTTTTTGGGACTTTCTGGAATTTTTTTCCCCCGAATCTTTTTGGTCCGTGGTTAGTTGAATCCAAGGATGCAGAACCCGCACACACAGAAGACCAACTGTACATATTTCAGTTTCGTAAATTTACCAGATGTACAGTTTTTTTTAATTTTTGAGCATATTTTTCTGTAAGAGTTTTTGCTAAGTAAAAAATATTCTTGAGGTTTGTTTTACATTTTTGGCAGTAAAACACTTGCAGTTTTGCAGATACTTAACATTTATTTATTTATTTATATTTTTTAAGATGATAATTTTAGCCTCTATAAATGTCAAATACTTCATCATTTCAAAGAAAAATAGTCTAAAAATTTTATCATTCGTGCAGTTAGTTAAGTAGTTCTTTTATGTTTTATATCTAAAAGAGCTGAGTTTAAGTGAAAAATTGGTAGTGAGTGTAATGATATAAATTCTGCACTGTCTAATATGATAGCTGCTAGTTATATGTGGTACTAATATTTAAATTATAACAGAATAATACTGAAAATTCAATTCCTTAGTCACAATAACTACATTTTAAGTGCTCAGTGGCCACATGTGGCTCGTGGACACCATATTGGGCGTGTAGATAGAGAATACTTCCATCGTTGTAGAAAGTTCTGTTGGACCAGTGGTGTGCGACTGAAAAAAAAAAAAGAATACATTAAAATGTATGATAGTAGCAACTCATTTTTATCATGAAAGTCAAACTGCCACTGGGTGTTAATCCTACAGAATTGTAAAGAAAAATTATCCCAGAGTTCTTTTTAGGTACCTCAAAGACAGCTTTAGAAACAAAAGAGCTTGTCCACATTTTGTAAAATTTTCCTTGCCCTCAATTTTCCCCCTTTCTTTCCTTTTTGAAACAGCTTTGTTTGTAATGCTTGTATTCAATGAATTTCCAATGAAATTTTTGTTGTAATGAACTTGGGACATAAAATATCTGTGATTATTTTGATGGATGCATTCCAGGAAATTTGGGTATTTGCCACGGTTTTTCATTGTTTGTTTGTTTGTTTTAGAACCATTAAAATAAACAAAAAACCCTAAAGATGTTATGCTTTCATATCCAAATAATCAAAATTGGCATTTTCCTGTAAAACACTCACATATGTTTGGGCTTATCTTTTTGTATTGCTTATGAATAGATTACCCATTATTTGCACAGTGTAGTCATTATAGGATAATTCAAGTGAGAACCGTCGTTAATAATGTTCCTTTGTGTGACTCATTTCAGAAGAAATAAACTTAACTGTCAGAGATTTTGATGATGGTAGATGCAGGTGTGAGACTCTGTTGTGTTTATCTGCCTCCCGGAAACACCAAGGAAATACGCCAAATGTTTAAGACAAGGGTCATGCTTTTTTGGTGTGCTTAAAGTTTATTTGGAGAGAAATTTTAGAAGAGAAAAATGAGTAGTTAATGGGAAGTGAGCCAAGAGACAAGAGGGTAAGTGGGAAGGGACGCTGGGAAGCCAGTGGTGAGCAGGACCGTGGAGGGCCTTTCTGCCGTTGTGGACAAGGCAAGGAGTTGCTGCTCATCTCTCTGTGTTCCCATTAGCCTGCCCGGGCTTCTGACTTTCCTGTTGAGAGATCTTGCGCTATAGCATATATAAAAGGGGGGAGAAGTACTGGAGGAGGAATGAACTAATATTCTTCGTAGTAAAAGAGGTTTACCTTGGTTGTTCTCAAAGAGCCACATGGCATTTAACTTGTGCTATATGCTTGCCCAGAAGCAGAGACACCAAATTATTGCTCTAACTAGAAAGCTTGTTGAGTATGCTGTGGTGGTTTTGAAGTACTTTTTGCCCTCAGTACCAAAACTTCATTAATTTTATTAAAATTAAAAATAATTTATTGAGGTGAAGTTGACATAATGTAAAATTAACCATTTTAAAGTGGACACTTCAGTAGCATTTAGTATATTCAGTGTTGCACGACCACCACCTCTGTCTAGTTCCAAACATATCCATCACTCCAAAGGAAAACCCCTTATCCATTAAGCAGTTTCTCCCCACTCCCCTCCACACCCCAGCCCTGCAACCACCAATCTGTGTTCTATCCCTCTCGATTATTAGTTTGGGATATTTCATATAAATGAGGTCATTCAATATGTCACCTTTTGTGCCTGGCTTCTTTTCACTTAGCAAAATGTTCTCAAGGTTCATCCAAGTGGTAGTGTGTATCATTCCTTCATTCCTTCTTATAACAATTAGATTCCCCTGTATGTGTATACCATAATTTGTTTATCTTTTCATCCATTGATGGACATTTGGGCTGTTCCCACCTTATGGCTATTATGAACAGTGCTGCTGTGAACATGGGTGTACATGTACATGTTTAAGTACCTGTTTTTAATAATTTTGGGTATATATATATAGGGGTGGAATTATGGAGTCCTATGGCAATTCTATGTTTAACTTTTGGAAGAACTGTCAAACTTTTCTACAGTGGCTGAACCATTTTATATTGCTGCCAGTGATGTACAAGTGTTCCGATTTCTCCACATCCTCATCAATAGTTATTTTACATTTTTAACAAATTATGGCCATCCTAGTGGTTTTGAAGTGGTACCTCACTGTGGTTTTAATTTGCATTTCCCTAATGCTAATGAAGTTGGATATCTTTTCATGTGCTTATTGGCCATTTGCATATCTTCTTTAAGGAATGTCTTTTCAAATCCTTTGCCCATTTTTCAGTTGGGTTGTTTGTGTTTTGTGGTTGAGTTGTAAGTGTTCTTCATATATTCTGGATGCCGACTCCTATCAGATATATGATTTGCATATATTTTGTCCCATGTTATATGTTGCCTTTTCACGTTCTTGAAATGTACTTTTACACACAAAGATTTTTAATTTTGATGAAGTCCAGTTTATTTTTCCTATTGTTGCTCCGGCTTTTGGTTTCATACCTGTGAATCCATTGCCAAATCCATGATCATGAAGATTTACCCATGTTTTCTTCTATGGGTTTGATGCTTTTAGCTCTTAGACGTAAGTCATTGATCCATGTTTAGTTAATTTTGAGTTAACTTTTTGTGGTGTGAGGTAGAAGTCTGACTTCATTCTGCTTTTCATAACTGCTATGAAAACTATGCATTTAGTTTGTGACTTCTTTGAAATGTATTGTTAGAGGTAGGGTGGGACAGGTTTTGCTAAATCCTGAATCCTAGTGGTTGTTACCAGCACGGTGATTTGTTGTTCCTGCTGCACTGTTCTCTCAGATCTCTTGGGGACTTTGGTTTATGGTATCTTTGCTCAGGGATGAAGGCTGATAAAGGTCACTGTGAACCTTTCTAGCTCAGGCTCTCTAAGACCTCTACTTAGACATAATTCCATTGGCCAAAACAAGTCACTTAGCCATGTGGAGCTTGAAGAGAAACGTGCAATCTTACCAGGTGCCCAGAAGGAGGAGAAAAGAAAGTAAATGGTGCACAGTGACTACAAGAGAACACGATTGAACATGTGCTTGCAACATATTTGAAATATTTGTTCCAAGATACACAATTTTAAAACATTCCCATTTTTAAGGGGGTTGAAAGTTTTCCGTAAAAGGACCTGGTAATGCATCATTGATTCAAAATTCGAGGTAAATTTTATACTAACTGCTTGCTGAAGTTTACTTTTACATTATTTGTAAAGAAAAAAAATGTTTAGTTAAGTGATAGTGTGAGATTTAATGAAGAGAATTTTGGCTTAATTTATAAAACAATTTTCAAGTGGTTTAGTAGAAAGTATTCATACTCAAGGAATTTGGGTACAGGTTGTTTATCTATTAAAACTTTTGTATGTCAGAATTGTGAAGAAGAAGGAAATAATAGTAATAACAATTTTGCAAGGCACTTTAAGATTATTGCTTTTATCTATCAGGATTTTAAAATTTAAAAACATTTTAACGCTTAATAGACTAAATCCTATGGATGAAGATAAACTACTTTGTAAGGCATCTGTAATCCAGCATCAGCGCTTAGTTACCCAAAGAGTAACAAAATGTTTATGTTAACATATGGTTGTCCAGTCTCTTACCCATTTTTCATAGTGTTTCTCTTACATTATTTAGTTACATTGCTAAAACGTGCCACTAGAAAGCAGGGAATGATATTGTAGAACACCAGTAGGTGTCAGCCACAACCTATGCAGCAGGCTGATTATTTACCAGGCTTTTGGGTTTTTTTTTAAAACCCAGTATTCTCATGAACTGCAGTTTCCCCAGGGTTGGTGTGCTCATTTTTAAATTAAAACACAATGTACTTAATCACTAATAAAGACATAGTGTTGCACTAATGGCAGCAGAAACATTATTCAGTGCTTAATTGTGTGTGTAGCTAAATAGCTCCAAGAGGTAACTAGTTTGTCATGGAAAAATTGCAGTGCTGTCTGATGGAGCCAAGTAGGCATCTGGAAAGAATGACTGTGGGTCCTTTAGTTAGCCACATATGATATTGATACTGTATATAGCAGATCAAACCAGATGAGGAGCTAATAGCACTTCTTCCTGGACAAGCCTTTCCTTTTTTAGAGGAATAGCTGTTAAGCCTCCTACTTCCCCTCCCCCACCCACAGAGTGCTTTAGTTTGCCTGGGATGCTTGTAAGTATGCCCATAAGTGGAAGTGTATATTCCTCTTACTAGGGGAGATACCAGTACTGAAAGAAACATTGTGGGGATTTGGACAGATCCAAGAGCAACATTCAAGGAAAGACTTGTCATTGAAGGACCTCATTGCAGATGTTGATGTTGAAACATGGGGGAAAAGGAATCACAGCTTTTGGCATTTAATTGAAAACTAAAAGTGGTTTTATCAAAAATGGAAACTCAATAAATGTTTCACTGACTTCATAACAGTATTCATATTCATTGCTATTTGGTTATTATGAAAGGGCAGGGATGTTATATATGTAAGTAGCTTGAGGTACTGTTGCTAAGTATTTAAATATTTGTATATGTCAATATGAAATTAATTATCTCCTTGATTAAGATACACCAGTGGATTTCCATTGTGTTCAGAATTTTCAAAAATAGTTTTTCCTCAGTATAAAATATAAGCCCTTAGTAATCTGTTTCTTGGTACTCTCTGCAAAATCATATACCTTCATACCCTATGGCCTAGAAATTCCAAACTAATGGCATTTCTCTTATTGAGTGTTTAGAACCTAAATTGCATGTAATATGATTGATCACTCAATTATGTAGCAATTTATAGACTACATTTTAAATTTAAATTTAATTTTTAAAAAATTTTAAAGACATACATGCTCATTGTTAAAGATTCAGATGATACAAAAGTAGATGGAGAGTAGCAACACTGGTCCTTTTCCTAATGATAATCACTATTTCTAAGTTTCTGTGAGAAAAAGTACTTGTTACAAATCTAAAACTGTATAGTCCCCCAAACTTTTGTTTTTCTATTGACACGATTGTTTTTATAACAGGGTTTTTGAAAATATAAGATTATGTCATGAGTACTGGTGGGGAGTTAGAGCAGGAAACATTGTATTTATGATTTCCCAAATATACCTGTTTCTTTGTCTTTTCAGATGTTGCTTCACGTACCTAGAACACTAACCAGAAGTCTCCTCCTCCCCACTCCATGGCACCCTCTGATAATTTATACTTGTCTTTCAGGCCTCAAGTTAGACATAATTTCTTTTAAAAAGTCATTCCTGATTCTTTGTGACTGTTATCTAGCTTAACTCTACAGTATGTTTCAACATAGAATAAAAAAAAAATATTACTCCTGACTCAGTGTGCTCCTTCAGTTTTAACAACTTCTGTCTTTGTGTTTGTGTCTGTGTGTGTGTTAGAGATGCAGGCTGACTTTCAGTTACTTACAGGAGGCTTTTCCTCCTACCCAGGGCCTCCAGCAGAGAGAAGTCTGCTTTCAGTCTGTGAGTGGAATTTTTCTAGGATTCTTTTTGTAGAACAACAAGTCCTTCCACGGTTACGACTCTGTGTAAGAGACCTAGGCCCATCTCCCTTCCTCTCCTCCCAATGGCCAGTTTCCTATTCCTGCCACATTACACTCCTACTCTGAACTTGAAACCTGGGCCAGATGTGACACTCCCTTATACCTGAGCTCCAGCTTATTCTGTTCATCCTTAGTTTAGTTAGGTATTGGTGTCTTGGCCCCCTGGGATTTCAGTTCCTTTTTCCTGAGGAGCAGTTTGGGATTTTGCTTTGGTTGGGGGTAGGTATTATTTTCTCAGGGCTGCTGTAACAAATTACACAGGCTAGGCAGCTTAAAAAATAACAGAAATTTATTGTCTCACAGTTCTGGAGGCTGGAAGTTCAAAATCAACATGTTGGCTGGGTTGGTTCCTTCTCGTGGCTCTGAGAATCTGTTCCTTTCTCTGAGCTTCTGGGGGTTGCCAGCGGGATTCCTTGGCTTTGCAGCTGTCTCACTCCAGTCTCTGGCTCTCGTGTCACATGGTGTTATTCCCTCTGTCTGTGCCTGTTAAAAACATTTTCATTTCTTCCATGACCATGGAATCTGGTTTCTCCAAGGGACATTGATTTTAAGTGTGCAAATGTATAAATTTAAATTGTAGTATGGTCTTATGTAAGCATAAACCTAGACCTGCTGATTTATGATTTTCACATTTTCTCAAAATTTACAGCCCTTCAAAAGGTAGTACTTTGTGTTTAAGCTATTTAGAAATGTTTATACATTTTTCAAAAATAAAATTTAATTCTAAGTTTTTAATTTTCAGCCAGAAAACCTTGCTCAGAAGCTTCCAAACCTTGTGGAACTGTGAGTCTGTTTATTCAAATATTTTAAAAAACCAAGAATGAACATAATTTAAAGTTATTTGAAATAATAGGAAATATAATTTTATTGTATTAATTTATTATTTTTTGTTATTATGATCATGGTGCTTATGTAGGTGTACCTGTGGTTCTGCTAAAGCCAATAGTATTTTACAGTATTTTACCATTTAAATTTGTGTTTTAAACATCTCACTTCAAAATAGTGAAGATGATGAAAGATACATTTTTTTCTTTGTCACAGAATCCTTCTGGATGGTCCATGTAATTATAATTACTACTACTACATGTGATACTGATATAAACAGTCTGATGGTATAAAAGATTTAAAATATAGAGTAAAAGCCTTCTTCCCTACATCCTACATTTGTTTTAGTTCTGTTGATGATTTATCGCCATAATACTAAATAATCTTTACACCTTTGCTTTCGAGTACATCAACTTTAAGTATCTATTCACTAAGGAAGATAAGGAATTTCAATATCTTGTATTTACCTTTCTATCTGCCTCCTGATTTTCTTGAAGGAGGAATTTGCATCACCTTTTCTTGTTCCTTTTATTATCGGCATGATTTTCAGG
Organism: Hippopotamus amphibius kiboko; assembly: GCF_030028045.1. Taxonomy (NCBI): domain Eukaryota; kingdom Metazoa; phylum Chordata; class Mammalia; order Artiodactyla; family Hippopotamidae; genus Hippopotamus; species Hippopotamus amphibius. Next base: position 131,692,380 of record NC_080187.1, on the reverse strand, counting down.
AGGTAAAGTAGGGAAAGCTAACTTTACATCTTCATCTACATGCTGGGAGTCTCTGTCGTTTTCTTTTTTACCCATCCTTTTATTTTGAAAAATTTCAAACCAACAAAAAAGCTGAAAGCATAGTACAGTGAACATCCATGCAATTGATCCTTCAACAACATGGGGGTCAGAGGCGCGACCCCCTCATAGCTGAAATTCCCAGTATAACTTGATAGTCGGCCCTGCATATCCACAGTTCCACATCTGTGGACGCACCCAGCCTCGGATGGTGTCGTACTGTAGGAGGTACTTGTTGAAAAAAAAAATTAGAGTATAAATGGAGCTGTGCAGTTCAAACCCGTGTTGTTCAAGGATCAACTGTAAAGTCTTCACCTAAATTTAACCAGTTAATATTTGCTGCATTTCCTTGCTCTCTTCCCCTCTCCTGCCCTCTCTTTACTCTCCCTCTCTCCCTCCTTCCTTCCCTCTCTCCCTTTCTCACACACAAGTTGCACTCATTATGATACTTTACCCCTAAATACGTTAGTAGGTATCTCCTAAGAATAAAGACATTCTTGCACATAATTGTATTATTTTTAGGCCTAAGAAAAGTAACATTAATTCAATAGTATCATCTAATATACAGTTCATATTTAAAATTATCCCAATTTTCCCCTCAAAATGTCTTTTTGAAGTAGATATCTGGATTTTTCTGTTTCCTTTGGATTAGGTTCAGTTTAAACATCTTTGGTGATGTTCTGCTGCATTTGCTTTATCAAGTTTTTGCTTTCAGTCTCTTTATACATATTATATAAGTACTTATTTTTTTCTGAAGCTTTTGAGAATAAGTCACATACATCATGGTTCTTTATCCCTAAATACCTCAGTGTGTGTTTTCCAAGAACAGGGATGACAACATTTTTTTAGGTCCACTTTTCTGTCCTTAATATGTGCTTTATATTTTTCTTCATATAGGTTTTAAACATTTCTAATACTTTATTCCTAAATATTTAGGGTTTTTTGGTTATGTAAATGATTTTCCTTATCTCTTATATCTTCTAACAGCTATTTTTTTTTTTATATAGGAGCACTATGGGTTTTTGCATGTTAACTTTATATCTTGCTCCTTCCTGAAACCCTTTATTGTTTTAGTTTTATCATTGATTCTCCAGAGTTTTCCTGGTATACTGTCATGTCCAAAAATATAGTGTTATTTCTTCTTTTCCAGATCTTTAATTATTTTTTCTGATTGCATTGGCTAGTTCCTCTTTAGAGCACTGTGAAATTGTACTTGAGGTAGTGGGCATCCTTGTCTTCTTTCTGACTGCTGAGAAAGATGCTGGTTTTATAGTTAACACAATTCTTTTGTGTTAAGTAAATATCCATCTGTGTTAATAATCTATTACTGCTTAACTGATTACCCCAAAATGTAGATTCTTAAAATGTAGGCGTGCTTAAAAGAATAAACAATTATTCTCTCATATTTTCTGAAGGTCCAGAATCTGGACTTGGCTTAGCCGAATGCCTTTACTTCAGTGTCTCTCTCAAGGCTCTAATCAAGATTGTTAGCCATGGCTGCTGACTTACCTGAGAGTTCAACTGAAGAAAGATCCTCTTCTGTGTTCACTCATGTGGTTGTTGGCAGGATTCATCCAATTACTTGCAGCTCGTTGGACTGAGGGCGTCAGTTCCTAGCTGGCTATTGGCCAGAGGACTCCCTTAGTTCCTTGCCATTTAGCCTCTGTTACGTAGCTCACAATGTGGCAGCTGACTTCCATCAGAGTGAGCAAGCAGAAGAGGAAGAGAGAGTATGCAAGACAGGAGCCATAGTCTCTTTCTAATCTAATCGTGGAAGTGGCATCCCATCACTGTTGCTATATTCTGTCTATTAGAAACAAGCCACTAGATCTAACGAACAGTCAAGAGGAGGCTATTATACAAGGGCCTGAGTGCCAGGTAGTGGAGATCATTAGGAACCATCCTAGGGGCTACCTACTGCAGTATTAATTCCTGTTTCCTCAAGAATTTTTTATTAGTAATGGGCGTGAAATTTTTTCAAAGGCTTTTTCAGGCTTTCTAAAGGAAACATCCTTGGGGCTTCAAGCAAAAAGGTAAAACAGTCATGAAGTTGAAGAAGATTGCAACATAAGACTCCAAACTGAATTATATATACAGTGGCTGTTGAATTCTGGCTTGACAGATTTTATTTTTGAGCCCTTTACAAATACTTGATTGTCTTCTGGTCTCCACAGATTCTCATAAGAAGTCAGTGGAATTTTCATCATTCTCCACATATATGTAATATATCATTTTTCTCTGGCTCCTTTCAAGATTGTTTTTGCTCTTTGGTTTTTAGCAATTTAACTATGATGTGCCTTGGTATAATATTCTTTGTATTTACCTTGGAGTTTGCTGAGCTACTTAAATCTGTGAATTTATGCCTTTTACCAAATTTGGAACATTTTAACCATTATTTCTTCAAATATTTTTATTCACCATTTCCTTTCTCTCTTTATTGGACTCCATTTACATGTATCTTGTTGATATTGTCCTACATACTTCTGAGGGGCTTCATGTTTCCTTCTGTCTTTTTTCTCTCTGTACTTGGATTGAATCATTTATATTGATTTGTCTTCAGGGTCTTGGGTTGGAAGAATTAATGTAGTTAAAATGGCCACTACCCAGAGCAAGCTACAGATTTAGTCAATACGTATCAAATTGCCCAGGACATTTTTCACAGTACTAGAACAAATACTCCTAAAATTTATAGGGAACTACAAAATACCCAAGTTGCCAAAGCAATCCTGAGGAAAAAGAACAAAGCTGGAGGCATAACCCTTCCAGGCTTCAGGCAATACTGCAGAGCTATAGTTATCAAAACAGTGTGTTATATTAATTCTGTTATACACTTTTGTCCAGTAAATTTTTCAGTTCTAGAATTTTCTATTTATTTATTTAGTTTCTCTTTCTCTGCTGAGATTTCCTTATGTTGTCATTAAGGCATATTTTACTTTTGATTACTATGCATAATTATAATAACTACTTTAACTAAAAAAAAATTGCTAATTCCAACATCAGGGTTATCTTGAGGTTCCTATCCATTGTTTATTGTCGTTGACATTTTCCTGGGTTTTTATATGTTGAGTAATTTTAGATTATATTCAATTATAGACAGTTGGGGATGTATGTTTTGGAGACTGGAATCTATTATATTTCTTCGGAGCGTATTGATGTTTTTATTTCAGTGATTAATTTACCTGGTTTGACTCAAGCAGTAGGAGTTCATTCTGCTGTACTGGAATTGGAACTCACATTCTTTTAGTCTTTTTCTGCCTTTATAACTCAAGTGGGTTTCTTGAAGTCAACATTAGTTGGTTCTTTGATTTTGACCAGTCTAACAATCTGGCTCACTTAACTGGTGTGTTTAGACTGTTTATGTTTAATATGATTACTGATACAATTGCATTTAAGTTCACCATCTTAATAATTTGCTTTCTATTTGTACCAGTTGTTCTTTGTCATTTTTTTCCCTCTTTACTTTCCTTCTTTTAAGTTATTTTAGTGTTAGTTAGGATTACATTTCACTACCATTATTAATTTAACTCTAGTGCATTTCAATGTTGAAAGGTTTATGTTTCTTTAACAACTGTTATAATCTACCTTCACATGATATACTGCCGCACATTGAGTATAAGAACCTTAGATCAGTACTTTCAGTTCATCCCTCCTGTCCTTTGTGCTGTTGTCTGATGTTTTACATGTGTGAGTGTTGTGAGAGAGAGAGATCTATGTGTGTATAAACCATGTGTATATCAGTCAGGGTCCAGTTAGGAGATAGAAACCATACCCCTAATTTAAGCAGGGAAAATTAACATAAAGAATTGTTAAGTAGTAAAATGTTATTAACTACTGAAAGAGGTTAAAGAGGACTCCATGGTATTCAGAATTAGTAAGTACAAAAAAGTAGATCTGGACCAAGAGAAAGTAGACAGTGAAGGAACTAAAGACTTAGGAGAGCACTAGACCCTAGGCTGAGGTTAACCTCTTTGAAGAAGATATGACTGCCACAAAACATACAGCATTCTGGTGGTGAAGAACCTTGCCATCTGGTTTAGGCCAGAGCAGATCTGTAGTATCAGCTCACTGTTGCAGGAGGGTGTTGGTAATCTAGAGCTGATCTGTTAGAAGTGGTGTGACTGGTGGGGGGCAGTTGCCTGAGAGTGTGGCTGAGCTAATGCAGAAGTGGCCATAGGTGTGAAGACAGTTGCTTGAGGCCAGCTGAAGTTGTTTATAGAAGTGCATTGTTGGATGGGGAGTGTGTGGCCTGAGGATACCAGCAAGAGATGCCACAAAAGTGACTTCTGCATTGAGAGTTCATGGTTTGAGAATGTCGCTTAAGGTTGTCCAAGAGGGCTACTGGGTCTTGGCTCTGTGCTGAATAAAAAAATTGAAAGGGGCCTGGACCCAGAAGAGAAGTGCCTTCCTTCTGCTCTAATCTTGCAGAGCCACTCCAGTACCCTCTTTTGATAACATTAGGCCTAACATTAGATCAGTTGGCAAAGAAGAAATTTTGACAGGATCCAACTCCAGTGTGGCATAGCAAGTAGATTTGGAGCTGAGAAATAAAACTGATAACTGGCAAAATACACTATGATAATTTTGAATTTAAATTGTTAACTTAAATTTAAAAACGAGAAAAAATGTCTTCTATTAATTCCTATATTCTCTCAGATTTGCTTTGCCTGAAAAACATCTTTATTTCTCCTTTTTACAAAATGAAACTTTTCCCTTTGAGATAGTGGTAGTCACACCTAATCATAAGGTACATAAACATCCCGGTGAGACCACCACCAGGAATTGACATTGCTACAGTCCACTGATATTGGTCAGTTTTCATCGTTTTCTACCCTTTTATTATTGCAGTCTGCCTGTCCCTCAAACCCTGGCAACTACTGCTCTGTTCTCCATCTCTATAGTTTTGTCATTTTAACTTGTTATGTTGTAGAAGTCATGTGGTATGTAACCTTTCAGGACTGGCTTTCTTTCATTCAGCACAATTCCCTTGAGATCTGTTTAAGCTGTTGCACATACCAATAGTTCCTTTATGTTGCTGAGTTATGTTTCACAGTGTGGAGGTAATGGAGTTTGTTCGTCCATTTACCCATTGAAGGACATATTGGGGGTTTCCAGTTTTTAGCTATTATGAATAAAGCTGCTGTGAACATTCACGTACATGTTTTTTTTGTGTGAATAAGTTTTCATTTCTCTGAGATAAATGCCTGAGTGTATGTAATTGCTGAGTCGTATGGAAATTGCATGTTTCATTTTTTAAATTGAGATATAATTTACATGCCATAAAATTTTAATCATATACTTTTAAAGTGTATGGTTCAATTGTTTTGGTATACATACAAGGTTGAGCAGCCATTGCCACTGTCTAATGCAGAACATTTTCGTCCCCCCAAAAGAAACCGATTAATAGTCGTGCCCCTCCCCCAATTCCTTGTAACTCTTTATGACCAATAATATACTATTTCTGTGGATATGCCTGTTCTGGACATTTCACATAAAAGGAATCATACAATATGTGACCATTTATGTCTGGGTGCTTAACATAGCATGTGTTGTCTATGCTGTAGCATGTTTCAGAATTCATTCCTTTTTTATGGTTGAATAATATTCCATTTCATGGATATACTGCATTTTGTTTATCCATTCTTTAGTCAGTGGACATTTGGGTTATCTCCACATTTTGGCTATGGTGAATGATGCAGTTGTAAACATTTTTGTAGAAGTTTGTACATGAACATATATTTTCAGTTCTCTGGAGTTTCTACCTAGGAGTGGAATTGCAATGGTAACTCTATGTTTAACCTTTGAGGAACTGCACTATTTTATAGTAATACCAACAATATATGAGGATTCTCCACATTGTTACCAACACTTGTTATTTTCTGTACTTTTGATTATAGTCGCCCTAGTAGATGTGAGTTGGTATCTTGTAGTTTTCATTTGTTTTTTTCTAATGACTGATGATGTCTTTTCATGTGCTTATTGGCCATTTGTATATTTTCTTTGGGGAAATATCTATTCAAATCTTTTATCCATTTAAAAATTATGATAGTTGTCTTTTTATTGTTCAGTTCTTAAGACTGTTTTATATATTTGGGGCACCAGACCCTTATCATATATATGATTTGCAAATATTTTCTCCCATTCTGTGGTTTAACTTTCACTTTCTTGATAAATTTTTATTTGGTTGCTTGTGTTTTGTTATCATGTCTGAGAAACTTTCTAATCCAGTGTCATGAAGATTTACCCTTGTTTTCTTGTTTGAGTTGTATGGTTTTGGCTCTTACGTTTAGGGCTTTGATCCATTTTGAGTTACTTTTTGCATATGATGTGGTGTAGAGGTCTAAGTTCTGTTTTGCATGGAATATCCAGTTATCTCACCACCATTTATTGAGAAGGCTGCTCTTTCCCCATTGAATTGTCTTGGCACGCTTATTAAAAATCAGTTTACCACAGACACATGGGCATATTTCTGGATTCTCAATTCTGTTCCATTGCTCTATACGTCTTATCTTTTCACCAGTACCATGCGGACTTGATTACTCTAGCTTTGTAGTAAGTTTTGAAATTGAGAAGTATGGATCCTCCAACATTATTCTTATTTTTCAAAATTGTTTTAGCTGTTCTAAATCCCTTGCATTTCCATGTGAATTTTAAGGTCTGCTTGTCAATTTATGCAAAAAAAAAAAAAAGTCAGCTGTGATTGTTAAAGATTGCATTGAACCTTTAGATCAATTTGTGGATTACTGCCATTTTAACAGTATTATGTCTTCTAATCCGTGAACGTGGGATATCTTTCTGTTTATTTAGATCTTCAGTTTCCATCAAAAATTTAAAAATTTTTACATTGAACAGTTTTCAGTGTTAAAATACTGATTTTCTTCTGTTAAATTTATTCTTTTTCATGCTATTGTACATAGAATTTTATTCTTAACTTCACTTTAGAATTGTTCAGTGCCTAGTATGTAAAAATAAAATTGATTTTTGTATATTGATATTATATCCTCCAACCTTGGCAAACTCATTTATTAACTCTTTTTTGTTGTTGTTGAATTCCTTGGGATTTTCTGTATATATAAGATCAAGTCATCTATCAGTAGAGTTGTATTTTTTGTATTTATGCCTTTTATTTTTGTATTTATGCCTTTGATTTCTTTTTCTTGCTTAGTTGCCCTGGCTAGAACATAGAATGTTGAATAGAAGTGATGAGACTAGACATCTTTGTGTTGTTTTTGATCTTAGGGGGAAAGCTTTTAGTCTTTTGCCGTTAAGTATGATATTAGCTGTAGGTTTTTCATAGGTACCCTGTATGTAGTTGAGGAAATTCCTTTCTATGCTTGTTTGTTTTGTGTTTTTAGTGTAAAAGGTATTTGATTTTGTCAAATAATGTTTTTTCTTTCATCTATTGAGATGATCATGTTTTTATCCTTTATTCTATTAATATAGTGTATTACATTGATTAATATTTGTATGTTGAACCAACCATGCATTACTGGGGATAATTTTCATTGATCATGGAGTACAATCCTTTTCATATGTTGCTGGATTTGGCTTGCTAGTATTTTGTTGAAGAATTTTCGCATGTGTATTTATAAGAGATGTTGGTCTGTAGTCTTCTTTTCTGGTTATGTCTTTGTCTGGATTTGGTATCACAGTTGTATTGGCCTCATAAAATGAATTAAAAGAGTTTCCCTACTCTCTGTTCTTTTTTTTTTTAATTTTTCCTTTCCTTTCCTTTTTATTATTATTATTATTATTTTAAGTATCTGCTCACTTACCTTAGTGGTCAGCCAATGATTAAGCAAGGATTTCCTTAACTACCTAAATCTGCTGAGTCTCCTAGTCTTTGCTGAGGGTCTCTGTATATGTACTGTGACATGCCTTCCCCTCTCAACTAGGCAGACAGTTGACAGCTTTGCCTTAGACTTCACTTCTTATGTAGAGCTTCAGGTTCAGCAGAGGTGAAATCTTAGGGTCTTCTCAGGTCTTTCTTGAGCATATGAACAACTCTGGGCATGCATGTGACCTTCTAGATTTCGAGAAACATGCCAGAGTTTTTCAAAGTTCCTCTGGAAGTCTCCTTCCCCAGCTTTTTTGTTTAAGAATTTGGTTGTCTGTTGTTTGCTCCAGTTGTTACCTACTGCCTCAGGCATCAGTGAAATTAAACGATTGGCCTGTAATTTAGCTCAACTGGGGAAAGGGTTTTTGTACTGGGCAAGCTTCTAGTCAGATCAAGTTAAAAACAGCCTTGCAAGTGGGGTCTTTCAGAGAACCATGAGACAGTCAAATGACAGTTCTCTGGCAATGAACTCCAACTTGCTTCTGCCCTTTCAGGTGCTAGCCAGGCTACTGCAGTCAAAGTGAAAAGCAGCCAAAGTGATTTTCCAGGCTTCTGCAGAGCTGGAGAGTAGGGAATAGGACTAGGGCAAGTGAAAATGCCCCAAAGTTCACAGCTTAGTAGTCTTACTGAGATATTTACCATTTTTCTAAATAAATCCTCCCTGTATTACTGCAAGTCTTTGGTTAATTTCCAGAGTTCTGTACATGTAGCTTCTGATAATTTTTGCCAGTATTCTTGTTGATTTTATAGAAAAGAGAATTTTTGGAGGTCCTTACTCTGCCACTTTTGATCTGAATTTGTAGTTTCATTAAAAACTGCCAAATAATTTTGCAGGTTGGTTGTACCATTTTACATTCTCCACCAGGAATATATGATTGTTCCAGTTTCTCCACATCTTACCAGTATTATTTTGTTGTCATTTTTAATTTTTGTCATTTTGATAGATGTGTGGTTTTATCTAATTGTGGTTTTAATTTGTATTTTTTTAACGGCTAATAACATTTAACATCTTTTTAAGCACTTGTCATCTTTAGCTTTTCTTCAGTCAAATGTCTGTTCATGTCTATTGCTCATTTTCTATTTGGATAATTTTTTTAGTTGTAAGAGTTTTTTTTTAATTTTATTATTATTATTATTTTGGCTGCATTGAATCTTTGTTGCTGAATGCGGGCTTCCTCTAGTTGTGGCGAGGGGGGCCACTCTTCTTTGCAGTGCACAGGCTTCTCAGTGAGGTGGCTTCTCTTCTCTCTGGGGCACGGGCTCTAGGCATGCGGGCTTCAGTAGTTGTGGCATGCGGGCTCAGTAGTTGTGGCATGCGGGCTCTAGAGCGCAGGCTCAGAAGTTGTGGCGCATGGGCTTAGTTGCTCTGTGGCATGTGGGATCTTCCCATACCAGGGCTCGAATGTCCAATGTGCCCTGCATTGGCAGGTGGATTCTTAACCACTGTGCCACCAGGGAAGTCCCAGTTGTAAGAGTTTTAAGAATTCTTTACATATTCTAGAAACCAGTCCTTGCTTGTATATATTGTTTACAAATATTTTCTAACACTGTATACCTTCTATTTTCATGGTCTTTTGCAGAGCAGCAGTTTAACATTTTAATGAGGTCCACTTTATCAATTGTTGCTTCTACGTATCCTGTTTTTAGTATCAAGTGTAAGAACTTTGTCTAGTCCTAGGCCCTGAAGGTCTTCTCCTGCTTTTTTCTCTAAAAGTATAGTTTCTCTTCATAGTTTGTATATATTTTGCCTTCTGGAATTATAGTTCTTGGTTGTTTTTTCTTTCCTTTCAACATTTTCACAGTGTTCTCTGTCTTTGCCTTGCATACTTTCTGAAGAGACATCTGCTGTCATTCCTATATTTCTTCCTCAGTATGTAATGTGTCTTCTCTTGGGCTACTTTGAAGAATTTCTGTTTCTTATATTGGTTTTCAGGGATTTGATTTTGATGTACCTTGTTGTGGTTTCTTTGCCTTTATCCTCGACATTCATTGAGTTTCTTGGGTTTGTGTCTTTATAATTTGTAGCAAATTTGGAGTTTTTAAACATTATTTCTTTAGATAGTCATTTCTATACCCTTATCTCATCCCTGCCTCTGGGACTCTTACATGTTTGTTAGTTTAGTATTATCCCATAATCACTGACACATTGCTCAGTTCCTTTCAGTCTTTTTTTTTTTTTTAATGTACTTCAGTTAGGACAAATTATATTTCCCTGTCTTCAGGTTTGGTAATATTTTCTTTCTTCAGTATCTCATCTGCTGTTAATCTCACCTAGTGACGTTTTCACTTTGTTAAAGAATCCCTTGAATTTTTTTTTTCAGTGGTGCCTTCTTCTCCAGAACTGTATCCCACAGTGTCCAGCTGCCTCAGATTCCCTGAGCTCTGATATGTTTCTTCATAACTCAGTGAGACTTCCATTCTTTGTTTGGGATCTCATTGCTGTACCACAGTCCACAGTTTACCTCAGGGCATAAAGCTGTGGAATTGTGTGGCTCACCTCACTTGTTTTTTCTCCCTCAGGGAACATAGTACTAGTGCCTCTTGTCAGTATCTGAAAATATTTGTTTCGTATATTCCACCTAGTTTTCTTGTTGCTTATAGCAATTAGATAAATCTGGTCCTTATTATTTCATCATGGCTGGAAGTAAAAGTCCTGTTCCTTTAATTAAAAAAAAATTATTTTGGGACGATTTTGTATTTACAGAAAAGTTGTGAAGATAATAAATACAGAATTCCAGTATGCCCAGTTTCTCCTGTTGTTAACATCTTACGATTTCATGGAACATTTGTCAAAACTAGGAAGCTGACATTGGCATATCACTATTAAGTAAATCTATATCTAATTTTATTAAAAAACTTTCAAACCATTTTCCAAAGTGGCTGTACTGTCATGCGTTCCCACCAGCAGTCAGTGAGCGTTCCTGCATTACTTGAGTAGAAAAACAGCATGTTGAAAACCAGTTATGTTGAAACACCAACATTTTAACTACTTTGAAATTACAAAAATTAAGTAAGGAGTAGTGACTTAAAATTGCTAAGCCTTTGGCTACAAATGACTTATGATAACAGTAATAATAATTATAACAATAACAGTGGCATTCACAGAACTCTCAGAATCCCTATGTTGTTGGTGCTGTTATCCTCCACTCATATAAATTAAGAAAGTGAAAAGGTCAGTAATTTTTTGCTGGTCACATGGCTATTAAGGTACAGGCAGCCTGGCTCCAGAACCTGCTCTCTGATCCACTCCACCGGTGATGATTCGTCATTGGCTGCACATCAGAACAACTTGGGTTGAGATGGTCTTGGGCATCTGTATTTTGAAGACCACTGGTGGTTCTAATGCGTAGTTAGGATTGAGAACATTCTAGACTACCTGCTTTTCGTTATAATGTAGATAAATTTAATGTGTTAAAATATACTTTTTGTTTTTAATGATAATAGTGAGTACATTAGTTAATATTTTGACTTGAACATTTTAAGGTCCTTTTTTATAGGTAGAACTGGAGTTGAGGCAGATATTTTGTGGATTACTGAAAGATCAGGTATCTCTTTATTTTGGTGTCTTGGCAGTCTGCCTTTTGTGTAACACATGCAAATGTGTGTGTGTATGTATACTTATTTACATATAGTCTTTTGGCATAAAGAATTTTTAGAGTAATCTAATAAAACTAGTTAGATATTCCTTCCTAGAAGAAATGTTTAAAGAATATTGATTTTAAATATGGAAACATTTAAAAAAAATAAAATATGGAATCATTTCGTATGCACAAAGCAAGGAATAAAATGAATCATAGAATGGTATAATTGTTTAAATTGTGTTAGGCCCAGCAGGTTGATACCTACACAAAACTGATTTAATCCAGCAAATAAAAATCTTCTTAAATTTATTAATTTTGTATCTTCCTTATTCTGTGTCATTGATATTTTAACATTTGATATTAGGCTTAAGAATATAGAAGAAAAATCTTAAATTCTATTTAAAGTATACTATATGGAGATTGATTATGAGGTATAATAAATAAGAGAATAGGTTTGAAAATAGTTTATCAAAATCTGGTTCTCTGGTCTCAAAATCAATGATATAAATTTATTTTTAAAATTATCACTGTGTGATTTTCATTGGTCACTATTGTTTTGCTTTGAATAGTTGGCTGCTGTTGATTGCATGAAGTTTCCACCAGAGTGCGCTAAAGATACTTCAGTGGGGAATGTTATTTACTTAGGCTTGCCTGGACTTGTCAGCTGGTTAGACCTTTTTTTTTTTTTTTAAGAAAAGAATTTGATTTCTTATTTACAGTTCCTCTTGCTGTGAAATAAATTTTGTACCTTGACAGTTGAATATTTGTTCAGATATCATAAATGATGAGTATTTAATTGCTTCATTCTTGGTTCTCTACACTGGCTGTAAATATCTTTGATTTGATTATTTTTGTGAAGTTATCCTTTAAAAACTAAAAGTTGCATTTTCCTTTACACAATAGGTATTGATTTTTCTTCACACAATAGGTATTTTTCTGAAAACCTGAATAATTTAAAATGAACTAGAGAAACTAGTAATTTGTTTTATGTGGTTGAGAAAATTATTTATTGTATATGCTTTTATTTTAAACTAGCAACTAAATTAGCAAATAGTTTTAATATTTGCAATTCCAGCATACAATATTATTCTCAAAGTATTGTTAATTATCTGTGATGATCATATATTTTGTGTTATGCATTTTGGAGTAGGGTACGAAAGAAAGTCTGGTCCCTTTATATTTGATAAATCTCTAAGTGAGCATTTTACAGAGTGATTATCTAGCAGAAGTACTGAATGGTAACAGCCATTTTTTCCCTTCTTCTCCTCTAGGTATCTTCACTCAAATAACATAGTTGTGATTCCGGAAGGTAAGTGCACTTCCAGTTTTTAGTTAGGAGGTGCTATAGTTTAAGCTGTGCTGTAGAATAGTAGAGCAGATTGTCTCTTTAAACCTATTTTGGTTGGCATGTTAGGGAATTTTAATTATAAAGCATCTTTATTAGTTTCAAAGTGTTTTTTCCTCCAGTTAGTAAGTCCAGTTAACAGTTATGATTAAATTTAATAAGTCTAACATGGTTATAATGGTTAGGTAAATTATTATCAGATAAATTGTCATTGGGTAAATAATAAAATGATAACTTTTAAGTTTAATAAATCCAGTTAAGCATTTTGGTTAGATAAAAAAGACTGTATATATCATTTTATGAATTATTTATTCAAGCAGTGTTTATGTTGTTTTAACATTTTTATTTGTGCTCTTTTTAAACTTACTATATATTATGTCAAAGTAGAAGTGTTATCACTTCATAAAATTTAGTTTGATACTATACTCCAATAAAAATTTTAAAGAAATTTTAGTTTGATATATGTTTTTACTATTATGTCAGCACTAGAGACAAGAATATTAAGTATTAAAATATTTACACTTGGAGTACTTGCATTAAAGTTTGTTCTTAACATTTGGGTCAAATTAATTTTGCTTTTACCCTTCTTTTCTCTTTGAAGCCATTGGGTCCCTTGTAAAACTACAGTGTTTGGATCTTAGTGACAATGCCTTAGAAATTGTTTGCCCAGAAATTGGTCGTCTGAGAGCTTTACGTCATCTTCGATTAGCTAATAACCAACTGCAATTCCTACCTCCAGGTAATCATAGTCTGTAGCACACAAGCTTCTTGTCTATTACAAATCTATTTTTATTAATATTTCTCACTTTGTGTCTAGGCAGTGGGTTTTGGATATATTTGTAAGTATTTGATCGTCCACTTGTTTGAAGATGACACTAAGGAATGTGGATGAAATATGACTTAGTCTTTTTCCTGATGCAAACGTAAGAAGGTGGCATTTATGTTTTTGAGCTACACTTACTACAGTTGTGCATTACAATCAATGCCCTGGTGAAATATTTGTACCAAGAGCTACTTCAGTTCTGAATTTCACATAAGAGAATTTATATGAACTTTGCATTTTCGTGTCCAAAAAGCAGATACATACAGTGTTTTCTTTCATTCTCTAGTGAGGTAAATGATGTACATCAACTTTGATTTAATGTGAAATCATACCAGAATTTAGTAGCAGAATTTGAGTCCTAGAATGAATTGTCACTTCTGCCTGCTGATCATCCTATTATATTATGATATACCTATAGATAGTACCAAAATGCTGCATTCTCCTGAGCTACCATTAAACCCTTTGACTTTCTTACAAGGTACATTCAGAGACCTTCCGTTGTGACCCCACACATTTGCAGATTCCTCTGTCCTGTGTCATTATCCATATTTTCAAAACAATGAAGTATGATTTAAAAAAAGACAAACGTGTGCTTCAGGTATTGCATGAAAGTTACTCTGCATTCAAAAATGAGCAGAAAAAAAATACAGATGCCACTTACATTGGCTGGGGTCATTTCTACCTAGTAACTCAGGAATACCCACTAGTCTTCTAGTGTATCCAAGTGACAAATTACTCCCTGTCCTAGAAGTTCAGGGACGTGTGAGACTGTTAAAAACTGTTCATGTTAAATCCATGAATGAATTTATAATTTAAAAAATACTTTCTCCAAAGTTTTTCAAGTCCAGAAATTTCTAAATAAAACATAGTAGCTGATTAATTTTTAGACTTTATGTGCTGACTTTAATATATAGGTTCAATATTTATACAAAAATGATAGTATAGCAGTTGACTCTGCTTAAAAAATATCTTTTAACCTTATATGATGAGTGTCTTACTTTTTCTAACTCTACTTAATACAAAAACTTTCAGTATGGTATAGGAATATGATCTTCCCTTTAAATCTTATTGTATGTAATCAGACTCAGTGGTGTTTCCTCATTCTAGCTTTCATCAAGTTTGCGTATTCACATAATCAGGAAATTAGATTCTCTTTCAGAGATTGTCTCGAAAATGTATCAGCAAAGATAATACTTCAGATTTTCAGAGCATTTTCATATGTGAAACTTACACGAGATATGTTACAGAGTCAAAATGCATGGATATAATACTTTTATATTTTAGATTTTCATAGTATTTTCATATATGAAGTATATACAAGATATGGTGTAGAATCAAAATGCATGGATATAATACTGTATTCATAAGCCCCTTTTTCAGTGCCTTTAAAGAACGTACGAGTAACACAGCTCTCTATTAAAACGTTGTTCTTTGTTTTCTATTCTTCTGTCTTTTCCTGTAAGAACATTTTGTGGTGAAATGTGGCCATTTCCTTCCATTATATACTCTCAGAGGTTAAGGACATACTACTAATGTCATTGACTGCTTCCTAAAAACCAGTGCCGGGTATGGGTTTCCTGACTACTTGCATATAAATTTAAATGTGTATTTCACCTGCTTCATAATAGATTTGAGGCATTCTCTTCTAATTTTATTTCCCTAACTTATTTCTGTTATTTGTGTTTGGTTTTGCTTTTTGAATAAAATTACGTACAGTAATAGCTGTGTATTTTGAGTAGAAACTTTTGATTAAGCTATGTATGGATTTTTTTTTCCCCTAGGCCATAAGTAGCAATGCAGTAGATCTTACTAATTTTTTGATTTACTTTATGTATCTTTTTATGAGATAATTTCAAGTGTTATCATTTGAATGGGAGAGGGGCTAGGTACACATGCCCCAAGTGTTTGACCAAGTTTGGGGACATACTATAGAAAAGCATTTTAACTTTAGTAAAAACTGTAAGGGACTGCCATATAGTGTGCATTTGATGACGGTGGACTCCAGTTGATATCTGATTGTTAGCTCTTCTGCCTATGCAAGTCCATGCTATGAGTGTAGTGTTCTTACATGTTATGTTTCTGTGAAAGATTTAACATTTTATTATGTGTATTTTTTTGTGGTTGAAAAACCTTTGAATGTAATTTCACATTCAGTATTAAAAACTTGAAAATTTAAGAGCAATGTTTGAAAGATTTGAAACATTTAAAATATCTAGATGGATAATAGAGAGTTTTAAATTTAGGATCTAAGAATGAATTACAGAGTCTTCGTGAATGCTCTCAAATTGTGTGGACAATTTGGTATGTGGAGTATGCACATATTGCCGTGAAGAAGGTCCAATGTTTTTATCAGTTTCTCAAACAGATCCATGACTCGTATCGTTGATTCTCTTGGGTTGTTTGCCAATACCCATTCTTTGGGAATGTCCCTTTCCCCCGTTCTATTGGATTGCGGAGTACTGCCATTTTTCTGCCTTGTGGCACTGCTTTCTGTCTGCAGTTGATCGGTCCTGGTGTAGGTACCAGGCCCAAGCAGGACCAGTTCTCTTCCTGGGCATTTTGAAAGAGACTGGTAGGGGAGAAGGAAAGAGAACAAGAGAGAACAGGGGAGGCTGAAAAAGAAAATCAGACTCTCTCTCTGGGCTTCTATACAATACTGTGTAATCTTGTGAGGTCTGGTAGTAGCCACATGGACTGGGAAACAAAGAGAGAAAGATGAAGTAGATACCTAGAGAGAAGATGGAGGCAGAGACTTTCTAAGTTTTCTTTTATTTCCCAATGACTGATTCTGTTCTTAAGGCCCATAGACTTTGTGCTTAAGCTAGCTCTAGCTGGCTTCTGTGAATTGTCACCAAGAGAGCTCTGTGTAACATAGCTGCCCCAAGGGCTTAAAACAGTGTGTCTGGGGTATAGGATGAGTTGTATACTGAACTTTGCTATTTATTTAACTGTTATGCTTTGAAATAGCAGAGGTCTTATTAATAGTAGGAAGTCCGGCGTTAGCAACAGCATCATCAGTAGTATGTCTGTGAGTGGTTCGTTCTGACATGTTTTTTTCCTTTTTATAGTGTGCTTCGCACCCTTTCTATTAGATATCTTTTTTTTTTTTTTACCTGAGCACAAGTAATTTTGGGGAAGGTACACAGAACATTGGCATGGAGTGATGATGGGTATTGAAATGCCCTCTTTGGCTCCGTAGCTGGGCTTGAGAATTAAACTGACATAAGGCAGATTAACAGGAGAAAAGTATACAAATTTTATTTAGTAATTTTTACACATACACAGGAGGCTTCATAAGAAAAATGAAGACCCAAAGAAGTTGTTAGAACCAAACACTTATATACCATGTTGGACAGAGAGTAGGAAATTGTGAAAAGGTGACAAGACAAAGGAGTTTGAGCAAGGGCAGTTAATTGTGGAAAAGTGACTCAGAAGATAAGGTTTGGTTTAACAGGGTTGTTTGGTGTTTGGCCTCACCTCCCTGTCTCTGGTCATAAGAATGTCTTCCTTCCTGCTGGTATGGGGGTTGCACTTTTGCACGGGAATTTTATCTCTTGCTTTCAGGAAGAAGAAGGAAGCTTAGAGTGCCCGTCTTGCATCTGCTGTTTTTTCATTGCCTTTAACTTACGATAATCAGTACGCCAGGATAGCATAGTTGGGGGTGGCATACTCTGAACTCCGACACCAGCTACCACAGTGGGCAACTAGAGCTTAGTCCTGTGTGAAACATATCCCTCAGAATCATCCTACTCAAGCGCTGAAAGAGCTACAGTATTTCCACAGCAGCTTCCAAAACTAATTGGTTGAGAGTTGCTTGAGCAGGGGGTGGGTATTAATTCTCTGTTACTTCTGGCACGCTGTGCATGTGCACACATGGACAGAGCAGCAGCCTTTCTGCAGTTTCAGAAAAGTCCTCAGCCACAGCATTGTGGATGCTGGTAGCGGAGCGATGACCAGAGAACACTGAATGGTCCGTCTGGGTGATATGTGTGGAGTGTCTGACAAGCTCCCACAGACATCATGCACCATGGATGAAGAGAGGTGCTTGGTACATCTGCTTACAAAATCGTCCTGACTTGGTCCATTAGACCCCAAGCTGAAAGATAAGACTAATTTAATAGTTTGAGTTTAACTTGGTTCCAAGTTACCTCCTGGCCCCACAAATCTTCTGGCTAAAGTTATTAAAATCATAGTCTGTGTATAAGAACTTTGGAACCTGAAGCACTATTTTTCTGAGCAGATCCAGTCCCTCCCCCCTTTTTGCAGTAACTTTGTATATTATTTGGCAAGGCGTGTTGTGGTTTTATATTTTAAATATCATATGGAAAAAGTTAAATGAACATTTGGCTTTTTTTACTGTGATATTTGAACATTTATTTCTAATTTATATTTTTCACAAGTAAAAATTGTATATATTTAAAGTATACAATGTGATGTTTTAACATGTATATTGTGAATTGATTACTGTAATCAAAATAATTAACATATTTGTCATCCCCCAGAGTTACCTTGTGTGTGTGTGTGTGTGTGTGTGTGTGTGTGGTGAGAGCACTTGAGATCTACTGTCTTAGCAAACTTAGATACACAATACATTATTATTCAGTTGCCTTTTTTTAAAAAATTTTTATTTATTTATTTATTTATTGGCTGTGTTGGGTCTTTTTTGCTGTGCGTGGGCTTTCTTTTTAGTTGAGGTGAGTGGGGGCTCCTCTTTGTTGTGGTGCACGGGCTCTTCATTATGGTGGCCTCTCTTGTTGTGGAGCATGGGCTCTAGGTGCGTGGGCTTCAGTAGTTGTGGCACATGGGCCCAGTAGTTGTGGCAGATGGGCTCAGTAGTTGTGGCTCATGGGCTCTAGAGCACAGGCTCAATAGTTGTGGTGCACGGGCTTAGTTGCTCCGCGGCATGTGGGATCTTCCTGGGGCAGGGCTTGAACCCATGTGCCCTGCATTGGCAGGCGGATTCTTACCCACTGCGCCACCTAGGGAGTCCCCAGTTGCCCTTAAAAAAATTTTTTTTATTAGGTAAATTTTAAGCACAATCAAAAGCAGACAGAATAGAATAACAAGCCCCCATACACCCAATGCCTAACTTTAACAATTATCATGGATTTCTCCTCTCTTGTATTTTTCTTTTAACTCTTGTTCTTCATGTTTTTGTCCTCTCTTAGAGTCTTTTTTTAATTGAGGTAAAATTTACATACAGTGAAATGCTCAAGTATACAATTCTGAATTTTGACAAATGTATATACCCATGGAACCAACATCTCATTTGAGATACAGAATGTTTCCATTACCCCGGAAAGTGCTCTCATGCCACTTCCAGTCATCTGTTTGCTACAGGCAAACCCTATTCTGATTTCTCTTATCAGATTAATTTCATCTGCTGTTGAAAATAATATAATTGGAAACATATAGTGTGTTCTCTGTCTGACTTCTTTCACTCAGAATAATGTTTTCAAAATACATCTGTGATGTTGCACGTGTCAGCAGTTCATTCTGTTTTATTGCAGAGTAGAGTTGCATTGTATAAACGTACAGTTTATAATTTATTTTCCTCTTAATAGACATGTCAGTTTTTTCAGGCTTTGGGGTATGATCAATAAAGCTAATATAAACATTCTTGTATAAGACTTTTTATGGATATACGTTTTCTTGGGTAAATACCTATTAGTGGAAATGTGATTCATAATGTAGGTGTATGCTTAACTTTGTAAGAAATTGCCCAGCAGTTTTTAAAGTGGTTATACCATTTTACACTTCTCACAGAAATATATGAGAGTTCTAGTTACTCTGCATGTTTCTTAGTATTTAGTATTGTCTGTTTTTGGCTTTGTTTATTTGTTTCGGCTGTAGTGAGGGATGTGAAGTTGTATTGCATTGTTTTAATTTGTACTTAATTGAATTTGTCGTTCCCTCTTGACTAATGGTATTGAGCACCTTCTGAAGTATTTGTGGACTATTCCAAATCTTCCTTTTGAACTGTAGGCGGTATCTCCCTGCTTTACAGACCAGTGGCCAGATTTAGGTTGCTTAAGAGTTGTCTTTGCTCTCTAGTTCTGCCCCTTGCTTTCCGTGCCTTGAGAGCTCTTTTAGCCCTGCTGCCCCATCGTTGGCCTGTGTATGGCTGCCCTGTACTCTGAAGGTGGGTCTTGCCTCTGCAAAGTTTCTCCTGGCTTTCCTGCTATCTTCCATTCCCCAAGTCTTCCTTAGCTCAAAGCCTAGAGGACTTTGGGGAGGTGATCTCACGTCTCTTCTCTTGCCCCCATTCTTGGCGAAAACTAGTGGGAAAGAGTTTATGTGGGGGGGAGGGCAGGCAGTTCATCCAGCCTCTCTCTGTGTCTCCGGCTCCTCTGGATTCTGTGCTGGTATGCCAGTCCACACACAGCCCTTCAGAGTGAGACTGCTTTCTCTTTAGCCCTTGTCTGTGGCAGGTTCCTTGTCCTCCTATATAGTCAAGGGTGATAGCAACTGGAAATCTCTTCTCTTTTAAAATGTGCTTATCATTTTTTGGAGTTGATTTAAGTTTCTGGATGTCCTCAGTCTCTGACAAATTTTAAAAACTGTAATTGTGTAGCTTATCCAACTTCTCTTAGTGGTTAGGGTGTAAGTGACAACTCTTTTGACTTTATTTTCTTATTGGAATTAAGTCCTCCTGCCTCACAGGCTACCACAATTTGGTTTTTGTTCCTCTCTACCTTTCTTTCTCTGCCTCCTTTCTGTCTTCTTTCGGATTACTTGAGTATGTTTTAGTGTTCCATTTTATTTCCTCTACTGGTTTTTCTTTAGAGTTTACAATATGCACCCTTAACATTACAGTTTACTTAGGCTATTGTACTATTTAATATAAATTTTAAGAACCTTTCAGTAGTATACTTCCATTTACTCTCCTTCCTTTGTGTTATTGTATTATGTATTTTATTTCTATATATGTTATGAATGCTACAATAAAATGTTTATTTTGCAATGGTCAGTTGTCTTTAAAGGAAATCACAATAATTTAAAAAAAAAAGATATTCTTTGTATTTACCCATATATTTACCACTTCCTTTACTCTTCATTCTTTCTTGTAGATCTCTTTTTTTCTTTGGTGTTATTTCTCCTCAGCCTAAAGTACTTTCTTTAACATTTCTTGTAGTGTACTTCTACTGGCAATGAGCTATGTCAGTTTCTCTTTATGCGAAAATATCTTTATTTCACCTTTGACTTGAAGGATATTTTCTTGGTATATAGGGTTCTGGGTTGACAGAATTTTTTTTTTTAGCACTTTTAAAGACAGCTTTCCATTGTCTTCTAACCCTATTGTTTCTGACGAGAAGTCAGTTGTAATTTGTATCACTATTACCCTGTATATGTCTTTTTTCTATGGCTACTTTGAAAATTTTTGCTTTATCTTTGGTGTTAGCTGTTTGTCTATGATGTGCCATGATGTAGGATTTGTTGTATTCACCCTGCGTGGACTTTTCTTGATTCTGAAATTGAAAAGTTTCCTGTTATTATTTCTTTATATATTTTTCTGCCTCATATTTTTTTTCTTTCAAGAATTCCAGTTACACACATTAGATCATTTGATAATGTTTCACAGGTCACTGAGGCTTTGTTCTTTTTTTAACTTTTTCTTCTCATCTAAAGGTTGGATGATATCTGTTTATCTGTCTTCTACTCCAGTAACTTCTTCTAGTATGTTATTTATTAAGCACCTGTTTACCCTCTCATAGCTTTTTCCTCTTTGATACCTTGTTTTGCATTTTCCAGCTGCTTCAGCCTCCCAAACCATGATCTCTGTGTCTTTAGCACAGTGAGACAGCAGGGTTCTTACTTGGGTTCCACTTGCCAGTGTTGTGGCCCAGAAAGCCTTGTCCAACGTGGGACACAAGGTGTGTTTCCCTTATTTCAATGATCAGAGTCCTTTGTTTCCTGTCTGTTGCTTAAAAACAGTTGCCTCATATATTTTTGACTAGTTTTATTGCTGTATTTTGGTGGGAGGCAAGTCTGGTATCAGTGTCCCTGTCATATCTAGAAGTGGGAGCCCTATTAGATGTTCTTTGATTTCTCATTTGACTGCTTACCTGCATTCTCTTATATATGTAACTTGTATGCCATTGAAACATTTATATATTGCCTTCTACTTCCAGTATCAAAACTATAACATTGTTTGTTACAGAATAAGTTTAAACTCATTTTCTTCCAAAGGCTTTTTCTAACTTGATTAAGTAAAATTACATGATCTATCATGAAGAGAATTATCATGCACTTACAAATAAAGGATTACTGGAGGAAGATTTCCATCGGTGTAGAGCAACTTGCCAAACTTTGTGATTCATCATTGGCCACAAAGGCCAGTGGATATTAGAAGAATCAGAAAAACCGGCTATCCCTTGATGGTCAAGAGAATCCTGATGTTTTTGTGGTTCACTATAAACTCTCTGTGAATTCTCATGAGACATTATGGTAACAAACAAACAACAAAATGTAACTGAGAGTCAGAAAAGATGTTGCTTACATTTGGCATATAAATCAGCCTGTTGTTTTGAAATGGTTTTATCCTTGAAAAGTTGTTTTGCATACCAAAAAAGGAAGGATTTTTTTTTAGCCCAAATTGAAAACATTAAAGCAGTCTATGTTGTACATAAATGGATAAAAGCTTGCAAAAACCGAAATACGTACTACATATAACTAGCATGAACTGTTCTAAAACTCAGGCTTTAAGTATGGTTAAGTTTATTACCTTTTTCTTAAAATTTAATTTTCCTCCAGTTGAGCCTCTGTTGCTTTATTGAAATGAAATTTAGTGCCTCTTCTTAGATCTGTCCTGTTGCCACTGAAATTATTCTGAAATCTTTATGCGTGTTGGTCTGTTGTGGAGGTTGGGGGTGCAGATC
Organism: Hippopotamus amphibius kiboko; assembly: GCF_030028045.1. Classification (NCBI taxonomy): domain Eukaryota; kingdom Metazoa; phylum Chordata; class Mammalia; order Artiodactyla; family Hippopotamidae; genus Hippopotamus; species Hippopotamus amphibius. The sequence goes on along the minus strand of NC_080187.1, from coordinate 131,669,861 downwards.
CGCCTTCTCCCTGCAGAGGGCAGGCTTCTGAGGAAGCCCCATCACTCTAGAGCTTCCACAGTTGCTTGCTGCCCACCTGTTGAGACTTTATTGGCGTCATCTGACAGATGGACGTGCAGGCTGCTGTGACTCTTCAGAGGTGCTGACCCTGCTCCTGTAGGTCATTATCTTGGTAGTATGCCAAGTAGTTCAGATATCCAGTTTGACAACTAAGGGATAGAGGGAGAGAATCTAACAATCTGCCTACCCTCAGTTTGCTTGATGACCACTGAGTAAATGAATAAATTGTCTACCAGAGTCCTAAACTCATATTCAGAACCTGTTCTTTCAGTGTCTCTTATAGACCTACAAGCTATTTATTAGTCTCTTTGTAGCACATATAGTACTTTATTAGTGAAGTAACTGTATACTATATAGTTAAACATATTAGTAACTTTACAGTAATATGTAGATTTTTAATTCAGTCTTTTACATAAAATTGTTCTGGTGTACTAGAATAGATGTACTAGGTTACAGATTTATCAGAAAAAAAATTCTATCAATATTATTACATATTGTAAAATCTGGTTACAAACAGAGTTAAAACTTTTAAATTGTATTTAAAAACTTTTACAAGTTTTGAAAATTGGGCAGAAGCCGTAGAATAAAAATGACCATTAAAATTCTTCTAAAAGAAAAAAATATGTTTTCTGGACCATGTATCCTTCTCAGTACAGATAAATACAGAAAATATTCCTTTTTAGGAAAGGTGTGAAGGAAAGTGGTGGAAAACTTGCCAAATGTCAGAAACAGAAGTTCATTCTGATGATACTTTTAAAAAAAGGCAAAAGGAGAAAAGTTGGTCCCTCAGACTTAGAAAGCCTCTCCCATCAATCATACTACTGGCTAAGGCGTGTTGAATTCCTTTCCATGGGCCATTCCTTTGTGAAAAGATTTCAAAGCAGCTAATATCATGACATCAGTCATCTAATTTGAAATCTTTTAAGGGGAATACTTCCAAATTGAATTCACACGCAGTGCTGCTTCTCTTCCCTTTCCATACACAATTTTCTACACCATGGTCTGTTACAAGCTTGGTGCTGTATGGGAACCTTGAAGACAGTATTGAGGTCAGTGAAGAGTTTAAAGAGAAGTCAGGCATAACGTGAGGAACTGAGCTGATGTTTACATGTTGTGCAAGAGTGAATGATTTGGAGTTGGATATTTTCCATTATTTTGTCTTTGAAATGTATGGATCTCGTAGTCTATCATACACACTGCTTTCCAGGATTGTCTTTCTAAAATGCAGATTTGGTAAACTACTTCCCCAATTAAAATCCTTCATTGAAATAATTTGCTAAAAGTGTTTGGTTGCCGGAAAAGAAGCCCATATTGGGTTAATAATCATTTGTTTATTTTGAAGACCAGGAATTAGGAATATTAAAAGAAAAAAAAAACCTGATGATTATAGCAGTGTTCTTAATCTTTTAGAGTAAACTTTCTTAAGAACTTATAAAATGTATTTTCTTAGACACAGCCTATTAATGGGAATTTAGATATTTTATTTATTTTTTAATTCAGATCAACTTGCAGTATTCTGGAGGTGGCATGGAGTAATTTCTATCATACCTTTTGATATGGCAAAACTTGGGTTCATAGTTCATTTTTAGTGAAGAGCTTTCAAGTATTAAGCATGTTTTTCTTATATTAAGAGAGTGGTTTGATATATTGCATTTATTAAGCAGTCTTTGGGAAAGGCAAGTATTAAATAGATACATAAGCAAAGATTATATTTTCATGGTGATTGTATGGTTTTAATTGATTTTTCTACCTTGACTTCAGTATATTGTTTTGTGATTATGTTTTGTGACATAATCAGAAAATTATGGTTTTGTGTTAATATAAATGTGGAGAAAAATTAACTGGCAGGATATCAGTGATGTGCTGAAATAGGTGTTTCTTAAAAAGTAATGTCTTCGATATGTGTAAAATATTTTATTTTTTCGTATGTTATTTGAACATGCTTATTGCTTACTTCATCTGTAAATTATGTTTTATCTGGTTAATGGTTTTAATTTAAATCAGACTGTCTATTCTGCAAGTAATTTTAAAGTTAATGGTTGTTTTAGTGTGGGAAAAGCCTTATGATTTGCCAAGAATTGATGTAATGAGAAGTAATTAAACAAAATTTAGTTTGTTACCAAACTCCCCCTGCCCCTGCCCCACACACAGCTGGCATCACAGTTCTTTGTTTAATCTTTTTTACAATTTCTTTAAAAAAAAAAAAATCAACATTTTAAACAGTGATAGATGTTTTTGAGCAATTTGTTTTAGTTTTCACTGGATATTTATAAGGTGGTGAGAATACTTGAAATCAAAGCCGTGGCTATGAAAGCGATGAAGCGTTCAAAAAATGGATGTCCTTTTATGCCATTAGTTGGTTGTACGTCTCTTCTACTTCTTAGCTGGATCTGCTGACTTCCCTGCTCCTGACTTATTCTGAAAGAGAATCAAAGTCTGGCAGGTCTGTTTTGATGACTTTTTTCTTTTTAATTTTGAGAGTTTGGTATTCATCACTTTAATATGAACTTATAGTACCAATCGGTGTCTTATTATTTACTTATTTTTTAGGAATAACAGCAGGTTTTGTAGGAGTCAGATTATTTACACATACATTTAGGTCCTAACACAAAAGTTTGTTGGAAAAAATAGCTGAAAGGTAGATGTTTAGTGTAATAGATCTCAGAATTTTTCTTTCCTTCATCCATTTTTACCTCTTTTTAAAATAGAAATGTACATTTTTATGAAGGAAAGTACAAATTTCTTACAAGTAAAATAAGATTAAAATTTTAATTATTAAATCTTCAGTCAAGTAACCAAAGAAATATTCTTATAATTTTCTCTTTGATGCTTTGAAAAAGATGTTTAATCTAAAGCAGAGCAGGGACTTCCCTGGTGGTCCATTGGTTAAGAATCCACCTTCCAATGCAGGGGACATGGGTTCAATCCCTGTTCAAGGAATTAAGCTCCCACATGCTGTGGGGCAGCTAAGCCTGCGCGCCACAACTAGAGAGAAGCCCTTGCGCCATAAAGGAAGATCTAAGACCTGAGGTACCTGACACAGCCAAATAAAATAAAAATAAATATTTTTTAAAAGCCCCTCAGAGAAGAAAATAAAGCAGAGCAGATATACATTGGAAGATGCTTTTAAAGTCTGCGTAATTATGTGTATTGTTATATATATCCCAAATTCAAATTATGATTTTTGTGGTGCAGTTCTTCTATCACCTGATATCACTTGGAGGCTGAATACTACAGGTTTGAAAATGTGAGGCAGCTTTTCTGTATCAGTGCATCACCAGTGAAGGAAGAATCACTAATATTGTGTACATGGAGTATTGTCTTGCAGTCTTTATACCCATAAGAGGGGTCTTCAGAGATAAATTTCCATGACTTTTTCACTTAGAGGGAAACTATCCAGTGGCATAATTGAACATGTGTTTTATGCATATCAAATCCTTAAATTATTTAGCAATTTAAGAATCAAATACTTGTATTTAATGGGTGATATATGAAATATAGACTATAGAATACTGTTAATTTTAAATACAAGAAAAATGAAAGTTTTAATCCTTTGTAGATCAAAGCAGATCTGTAAATCAACAATTAGCAATAATTTTACCTATTCTGTACTTCTTAAGAATTTTTTTTTCTAAAGTGCTAATTACCATATATATCTTATTTGAATGTTCTTGGTTTGCCTCTGGTATCCTGTGAAATTGCTTTTGAACTTAATAGATATAGCTATTTTGTGTTTCCCATACCGAAAATTCCACGGAGCTTTGTGAACTATGATTTTCAATGGAACAGAAGCCTATAAAATTAATGTTACTTGATCCCTACTTCTACATTTTCTTACCCAATATAGTAGGTAGGTTTTAACTTGATGAGTTCTGATATTCCTTCTCTCACTAATATGCAACATCCTGAATTTATACTGACTCTAACAGGTTTAATTTTATAAAAGGCGTAGAATGACAGTCTTGAAAATTTGCTTCTGCTGCTAAAAGACATGACATAATAGGGTATGAGGATTTACATACTGTCTGTTATTTCCTATCCATAGTTTATATTTCTGCTTCTTAATCAGAAACACATGTAAAGTTATGATATATAAATGGTAAAGCGAGGAATAGAACTTTGATTTCCTTATCTCCAGGGCAATATCTAGAACTGATTTACAAAATGTGATGTATATGTAACTTTTTTTCCTCCATATCACTTTTAAAAGTCTTCTAAACAATATCTTTTTAAACTTTATGACAATGTTTGTAGTTTTGTTCCTAGCATGTGTTAATAATTTAAACTATTTCCCATTGCTTTTTAAAAATAGCTTTATTGAGGTACAATTTACATAGCATAAAATTTATTATTTTATGTGTACAATTTCTTGAATTTTATTAAATGTACACAGTTGAGGAACCCTTATTCCAATCTAATTTTAGAATATATCCATCATCCTAGACAATTCTCTAGTGCCTGTTTGTTGCCATCCCCTGTTGTCACCCCCATCCAACTATTAATTTTGTTTCTATTTTTCTAAGTAGTTTTGTCTGTTCTATAAATTTCATAAAAATGGAATCATGTAATATGTAGTCTTTCCTATCTGGCTTATTTTATACTTAGCATAGTTTTTTTTTTACATGAATGTTCTTTTATGTTTCAGTAGGTTGTTTCTTTTTATTATTAAGTAATGTTTTCGTGTGTGGATATGTCATATTTTGTTTACTCACCAGCTAATTTGTTCTCAATTTGGGCTGTTATGAATAATGTTGCTAAGAACATTTGTTCACAAGCTTTCTGTGAACTTATATTTTCCTTTCTCTTAGGTAAATACCTGTGAGTAGAATCGCTAGATTGTATGGTAACTATATTTTTAACTTTGAATGAAACTGCTAAACTGTTTTCCAAAGTATCTGTACCACTTGTATTCCCACCAGCATTGTATGAGAGTTCCGGTTCCTCTGTATCCTTGCCAAGATTTGGTACTTTCAGTCTTTTAATCGTGGCTATTCTAGTGGCTATATAGTCAGCTCATTGTGGCTTTATTTTGCCTTTCCCTCATAACTAAAAATTAAGCATCTGTTTGTGTCCTCATAAAATTCTTATTTAAAATCCTAACCCCCAAAGTGATGGTATTAGGAAATGGGGCCTTTGGGAGGTAATTAGGTCATAAGGGCAGAGCCCTCATGAATTAGATTAGTGCCCTTATAAAGGAGGCCCTTTGTAAGATTCCTCACCTCTTCTGCCAGGTGAGGTTACAGTGAGAATTCCACAGTCAGTGAGAGGGCAGGCCCTCTCTAGACACCAAATCTGCCAGCACCTTGATCTTGGACTCCCTAGCTTCCAAACAGTGAGAAGTAAGTTTCTGTTGTTATAAAGCCACCCAGTTTATGGTAGTTCTGTTATAGCAGCCTGAACAAACTATGACAGCATGTTTTCTTGTGCTTATTTGCCATTTCTTTGGTGAAGTACCTATTCAGAAATCTTTTGCCCTGTTTTACATTGAGTTGTTTGTGTTATTTTTAGTTTTAAGAGTTCTTTATATATTCTGACGTTAAAGGATAATTTTCACACAAAAAGGTAAAATTATGACTCCCATATAGATATAAAATTTTATTTAATGTGTTAAAATTTTTATTTAACCTGTTAATGAGGAAACTGGTAAGGTGCTGTACCCAGTTCAAAGGAGGATCCAAAAAACAGACTGGTTTATAGATCGAGAGTATTGACATGAACATTCAGATGGAACCAAAGGAGGTTTTCCCACAATGGCAGAGAGTTGTCTCTTCACAGGACACAATTTATTTTTGTGTTTATAAATAAGAATCTTTTTAAATTTTATCAGATTGTAGTCTACAACTTACAGAATTGTAAAATAGCCCTCATAGGATGAGAATCAGATCATCTGGAAGGAAGTGCTAGAGAGCAGGGCTCAGCAACTCTGACCTGTGGGTTGAATCTGACCCTCCAGCTGATTTTGTAAATAAGGTTTTACTGGAAGATAGCCATGCCTGTTCATTTGCAGATTGTCTGTGGCTGCTTTTGTGGCAGAGACACTGTGGCTACAGTGGTAGACTTGAGTTGTGACAGAGACTGTATGGCTTACAAAGCCTAAAATATTTACTAAATGACTTTTTACAGCAAGTTTGCTGATCCCTGCTCTTGCCTGGATACAAGTCCCTTATCAGATATATTATTTATAAGTGTTTTCTCCTAGTCTGTGGCTTGTCTTTTTGTTTTCTTAAACATATCTTTTGAAGAGCAGAAGTTTTACATTTTGATAAAAAGTCCAGTTTATCAGCTTTATATTTTATGGGTTGTGCTGTTGATGTCATGTTTAAGAATGATTTGACAAACCTAGAGTCACAAAGATTTTTCTCTTATTCTTTCCTATATGTGTTATATAAAATTTTCTTTTACATTTGTGTGTATGATCTCGTTCAAGGTAATTATTGTGTACGATGTGAGGTAAGGGTGGAGATATTTGTACATGTGAGATATTCACTTGTTGCAGCACAATTTGTTGAAAAGACCATCCTTTATTTGTTGAAGTACTGTGGTGCCTTTGTCAAAAATCAGCTGACCATAAATATTTGGGTGTATTTCTGGAGTCTCTCAGTTCTGTTTCACTGGTCTTTATATGTGTCCTTATGGCCATACCACATTAGCTTGGTTACTGTAGCACTGTGGGAAGCTTTGAAATGGGCCGTGTAAGTTCCCAGCCTTTTTCTTCTTCTTTTTCAGGTTTCTTTTTAAAAAATTAAATTTCATTGGGTTTTTTCAAACCAAAGAAAATTCATTTTTCCTCTTCTTTGGGCATTTCATCTGTATACATATTTTTGTGTGTATGTAAGGTAAGAAGATAAAGATGAAGGTCCAGAGGACCTCTTATCAGAGTGATCTATGGGAATCATTATACTATTCATGTAATTTCTAACCACTCAATCTATTGCTTGCTTTCATTTTTATTTACGTAACTTATGACTTTCAGCTTGCTTCTCTAATTTTACTGTGCCTCCCACAACAGTGTGCCTCTTATCAATAATACAGGGACAGTGAAGGGCCACACAAGTGGGTTGATGATGTGTTCTGTGTTATGACTCCAGTAGGATGGATGGTTGAGGGACAGGCAGACTTGAGACTGAGGGTAACCATTTCTGCTTGTCCTCCACCCCGCTGTAGACCTGCTTCTCTTCTTCACTGACGGTCAGATCTTAGTGGTGGGAGTTGAGCAAAAGAAGATAAAGGCTCTGAGTTTTGGCTCACAGCCTATCACAAGTGCTTTTTGATGTCCTATAGAGATTACGTAAATATATAATAAAGAGATTAGATGAAAGGGTACCAGACAATTAGGATAGTTGCTGGATGAGTTCTTTTCTCTGCGGCTTCTTTATAAACATGAATGAATTTCTGTATTGCTGAAGATTGGGAAAGTAAATGTTGTGAACATCTTGTTTTCCCCAGTCATATCTGGTAAGCCATTCAGGGCCTATCACAGCACTCAGACTGTGTTATTTAAGTTTTCTATACTTTCTAATTTCTGGTATTTAAATGACCTTCATCCGTATAAAAATACAGATTTTTGTAGGAAATTAATTTTACAATTCTTTCATAGAACTAAAGTAAAATAGATACTAATTTGAAGTTTATCAATCTTTAACAAAATGTTTATAAGAAAAGTTCAGCTATTGCTAGAACTAAAACTCTCAACACCTTTAGGATTCAGGCTTTAGTTTTTGACAAAGTATTGGGATATGTTTACAATATGTTAATTAACAACCACTGTCTTTTTAAGTCTGTTATGCTAATTAGGGGCAAGTAAAGATGGAAAATTATGTATTTTTCCTTCTATATTTTTATGTCATTTTAAAATTACTTTAAAAATAAACACAGTGGCTTTGTTCTCTTCAAGTCCTTCTTTTTCGTTTCATCCATTCTCTGAATGCTTTACTTAATTTCTTTAAACAGTGCTCTACATAACGTATATTAGTAAATCTTTGTAAAAATTGTGATGAATAACTTTCCATTTCTTCCTCACTGCTTAGAAAAAGATGCTGGTATTTTAGTATCGGTCACTGAGACGTTAAGCCTTGAGTGGTAGTCGTTAATTTGTTTTCAACATCATGATTAAGGCTATTCAGAAGGAAGCTTTTGTTAAATGTTTGTATTTCTCCTTTTGTCTTCATTTAATTATTTCTTAGTATTACTCCTTATTAGGCTAAATTATTTTGGTATCTCTAATTAAAAATTAAATATCTTATGATGATCTGGCTTTTAAGAAGACATGCAGACTAATGATGCTGAGCCTTTTCTCTTTGCTGTTGGCCCAGACGTTGCCCGCCCGCTTTGGTTTCCTAATTTAGTAACAGAAATAAAACTATGCACGACTGGGCAGGTTTGGTATGCTGGCACGCAGCCAGGAAGCATGGGTTTCTTAAGTAAATGGACCGATGGGGATTTGCGGAAAACACAGATTAAGTTACATGAGCTTTGCACTTCGCAAATTCCTAACTATTTAAAGGAACTCAGCTAACCCACTGCCACCTAAATAAAACTGAGTTTTGTTTAAACATACAGACACACTAAATGGTGTATTGTTTCCTTTTCCAAAGTTACCCTTCATCTCTGTGCTTTTAATTTCATATTTTTGTAAACTTTTAAAAAGCACATTCTCTTTTAATAAATAATGCATCAAAATTAGTTAACTATTCAGTTTTTTGTGCATTTGTGATACCTATCAAGATAGCATAATATAAAAGAGTCGATAATATACATATGTAATATGTTTCTGTGTGAGAAAAAAGTTCTGACAGAGGCAAATTAAGAAAAAAAAAAAAAAAAAAAAAAAAAGCCTGGTTTTGCACACTGCCTCTGGCACCTGCTTGGCCATGTGGCCCTGATCCCTGCTGTTGCTTCCTCCAGCACGAATGTTGTCCCTGCTCTGCATCGTGCAGCGCTCACCGTGCTCTGCTGGGTTTGCAGTGGGTGCTTTCCTGGAATGTTTGAACACAAGCTGCTTTCCTGTCTGCTGACACTTTCCTTTCTGCTGCTGCTTCTTGTCTGGCATGTTCCTGCTCTTCTTTTCTTTCTTTTCCCCCTTGGTCTCCTTAAGGTCCATTGCCTGTGAGTTTGGGGAAGAGCCGTGAGGCCCAAGGATTAGCCCACTTTTTTTCTCTTTTAAACCTTTATATATTTCTTTTGGCCACTGTCTTTTATTGTCAGGTGAGGGTCAGCTATCCACCCTGGTGATCTTTTTTTTAAATTGCCTTTAGACTGTTTATAAACACTGGAGGCATAATCTAAAGTGTAATTTCATTGAAAGAGAGAGAGAGAATATGAATGAATGAGAATCTCTCATTTCTTATAAGACTTTTGACAAATTGGAATGGACAGTTAATTCCAGTCCTTGAGAGAGTATGGGTGGTGCGTAGAGGAGGGTACAGTGTACGTCATAATCATACTTAGAGCAGCATCAGTTCACAGTTAGAACAGCATGGATTTAACGTACACTTTAGTCACATTATATTGACTTTAGGATCAATATGATTTCCCATTGTGTAAATGCAATCCAAAATATAAAAAAGGATACTAAACATCGCAAATCTCTTGACTGAAAGTGGTCAGAAGGTTACTAATATGTAAAAAATAGTTCTTAAAATAACCTATTCCTTGACTTTTGTGAACATCTGCATAAGGCAGACGCCCGGTTTTAGCATGAGGGTTCCTCCATCTTGACTCCCTTCCTTACTTCATTCTCTGCCTTCCGCACCCAGTGGAGACTGGCTCACAGCAACTCCGCCATTGACCTTTGCATTGCTTTCCTGGGGGAGAGAAGGCACTGTTCCTATGAGGTTTCCCTGATAAAAGGAATGGGCAGAGGGGAGATCCAGAGACTCAAAGTGGCAACTCTTGGTTACTTTGTAATTCTGAACATTAGTGAAGATCTAGCATGTAGAAATTTTTGTTGTGTCTTAGTAATTTTACATTTCTTAAATGTATTCATGCTATTGTTGCTGCTAGTAATAATAGTCATATCTTAACAGTTACTCTAAAAAGTGGTAACTCTCCAGATAACCAAGAGGTTATTGTTAGTACATTTATTAAGTGCTTACAGTAGGCCAGACCTGCTAAATGCTTAACTCTTTTTTTGTCTATGAATTGTCACAATAATCTGACAGAATAGGTATTATTGTTTTTCACTTTTTTTTTTTAAGATGGGGAGCCTAAAGTGTAGCCATTAAATGGGGAATCAAAGATTCTAATCCAGTTCATTCGTGTTTTAAAAATGTAAAAGCTTTTTAAAAATGTAAAAGATGTTATATATGGGAAAGTACACAGATTTAAAGTAATACTCAATGAATATTCATAAAATAAATACTTTTTTTTAAATTGACACACATTTATTGTGACTGCGAGTCAGTGTGCAGACATCAATTCTCTCAAGCAAAATTGCTTTATCAAAATACAAATCAGTGAAGAAAAATCCCTTATCGTGAAGACACTTTTGTAACCGGAACCCCAGAAGCCTGCTTGTGCTTCTTTCTAGACATTCTCACCCCTCTTCTAAGGGTAACCACTATTCTGACTTCCATCACCCATTCAGTTTTAAAAGTAAATTAAAGGTGCTACAATTGAGATTTTTGCCAAGGTGCAGTACACAGGTTTTTCTCGATAGGGTTACATCCTAATAAGCCATTATTAGTTGAAAATATTGTTAAGTAGAAAATACATTTAATAGACCTAACCTACTGAACACCATAGCTTAGCCCAGCCTACCTTAAACGTGCTCAGAACACTTATACGTTAGCCTCCATTTGGGAAAAATCATCCAACACAAAGCCTATTTTATAATAAAGTATTACATCATGTAATTTATAGAATACTGTACTAAAAGTGAAAAACAGAGTGGTTGTATGAGTACAGAATGGCCGTGAGTGTATCGGTCGTATGGCTGACTGGGAGCTGCGGCTCACTGCCACTGCCCAGCGTCACAAGAGATTTATAAGATAAAAATTCAAAGTACAGTTTCTACTGAATGTGTATTACTTTTGCAGTATCATAAAGTAAGCCAAACCATTGTAAATCAGGGACCATCTGTACTATACAGTTGGGCCTCTGTATCTGTGGATTCAGCCAACTGTGGGTTGAAAATATTTGGAGAAAAAAAATTCCATAAAGTTCCAAAAAGTGAAACTTGAATTTTCAGCACTGGCAGCTATTTACATAGCATTTACATCATATTAGGTATTATAAGTAATCTGGAGGTCAATTAAAGTATATGGGAGGATGTGTGTAAATTATATGCAAATACTACTCCATTTTACATAAGGGACTTAAGCACCCAAAGGTTTTGGTATCTGTGGGGGTCCTGGAACCAGTCCCCCTCATAAACCAAGGGATGAGTGACTAAACTGTGTGAAAGAATTGGTCATTATGGACTTTATTCCAGATGTGATGGAAAGCCACTGAAAGATTTTGAGCAGAAGAGTGATATCATCTGATTTAGGTTTAAAAGGATCCCCCAGGCAACTGTGTAAAGAAGAAGCCAAGGACAAAAACTGAGAGATGAGACAGGAATCTACTGAAATAAGCCAGGCGAGAGAGGATGGTGGCTTACACTAGAGTGGTAGCAGAACTATTGATGAGAAGCAGTTGGATTTTGGTTTATTTCGTGCTTTGTAACTCTCAAAGTGTTTTATTCCTCTTCTTTTATCCTCAGGGCCAGTTTTATTCCTGATTACAAATAAGGAATCCTGAGGCTCTGGAAGGTTATGAACCTTACACAAGGTTACTTAGTAACATAGAATAATGACTTACACTGTGTCTTTTGATTCTCAGTCCAGTGCCTTTTTCTAAGCTTTTACCAGAAGTACATAGTCTTTTTTGAAAAATGTCTAATTCAAAGATTTATGTGATTGAGGAAATTAGATTAAAATCATGTACTAGCTTGTGATACTATATTAGTTATCTATTGCTGGATAACAAATGATTACAAACTTAGCAGTTTAAAAAACACATTTATTATCTCAGTGTCTGTGTTTCAGGAGTTTAGGCACAGCTTAGCTAGATTATCTGCTTAGGGTCTCACAAGGCTGCGGCCGAGGTTGGGTTGGCCGAGGGCTGTGATCACATCTGAGGCCCAACTGTATGTTGCTGTCAAGGTCTTTTAACACTCTTTCTTGTGGGTGAGACTGAGACAGAAATGGTTGAAGTCACATAATGAAGTTTAATATGTGTTAGTATGTCACCCATCTAACAAAAGGAATTTTTGACTGTTTTTGCTGCCCAAAAGAAAGAATTCTATTAAATGGTACCCTTGTCTTTTTTTCCCTGTAGGATCTCTCCCTTTTTACCTCAACTTTGGATGAATATGCTTAGCATTTGGAGTGTTAAAAACTTGTTCATTCCATTCGATAAGAATCTAGGTATCCACACTGTGTTGGTGGGTGTTATCTGGCTCCTTATTTTGCTGCCACTGCTAAACACACTAATCAGAGCTGTTAATGGTTATTTTCCGTTGCACTTTTACTTTTGCTCTTAGTCCAGTGCCAGTGTGATATTTTGCAGCTTCTTTGACTGCTGAATTAAGAAAATTAGTTTTGGAACCAACCTTTGAGTTTGGGAACAAAACCACTCTGAACTGTGATCTGAATCTCCAGTCCTGTTGTTTTTTCAAATCCTGTCACAGTTTAGTTGATTATTCTGAACTAGTCTTCCATTTTATGACATATAACGGAGAAAGCAGTCTTTAAAAGGCTGGTTTTGGTACTCTCTTCCACTAATAAATTACTCTGTCTGTTTCCTTGTGCTCTCTGCTTTACTTATTTTAGGACTATTGCTTATAAAATTGGCACACTGGATAATTCAAACCAACCCTCCGTTAAGGACAATTAGAAAAACTGGAGGGAAAAAATCCGTTTTGAAGGCACTGGTGAGCTAAGAACGTCCTGAAGAATTCCCAGGCCAAAGAGATTGCAGTCGTTACACACTATTTTATACTAAACCAAACCTGTGTTGCTTGGTTGAGGCACAGCATGTAGAAGATGCATCTGGGACATCTTATGCCAGAGAAAAGATAACCAATCAAAGACTACTGGGCTCGTGTGAAAATAATAGAGAAGTCTGCACTGGACAATTTGACCATCAAAAAGTATAATGATTGAAATGGATTAAAAACACATCAGATATATAAACTGCTATGAGTTCATAACAATACTCTTAAGAAAAAACCTAATTGGTAAACTGGAGGTTAATAGGGTAAAGAATCAAACATTATTATGCCTTTTCTAAACCATTTACCCTATATTTCAGGGTAACTAAATAGTTGAATGAAGGGGAGTTTTTCCATATGGAATAATTATAGCTAATAAACATAGAAGGAATGATGCAATTAGAAAAACCAACATTTTGTAAATATCTAATGAAATAATAGATTGCCGCAAAGATCATAGCTTCCTGAACCATGGGGTAAAAAGCTGATAGGGAACTTTGCACTGGGTGGATCAGGCTGATGACATCTGAATCCACCGATTAATCCAAACATCATGAAAAGTGGGTCAAGCAGACATTATATCCTTCCCAGTGTGATGCAGTCAGAACTGTGCAGCCCTACCCTTAAGATATAATCTTACCAAAGAAAATTGAACCTGAATCTATTTAAGCTTTTCTAACTACCAGTTTATAGGGAATACAAGGGGTAAATAAATATTTTAAATGACACCATGAAGACACAATAAATCAAATTTAGAATGTTGGAAATTCTACAGCAAATATCCACTTTTTAAAATAAGTGAAAACATGAAAAAAAAGGAGGGAGAACTGTTATAAATGTTAAAAGACATAGGAATCATATCAACCAAATGCAGTTGTTAGACTTTGTTTATATTTTGATTCAAATAAACTGGTTACAAAAACACAATTTTTGTGACTGTCAGGGAAAATTGAACATGGAGGGGGTATTAGACAGTATTAAGAAGTTCTTGATTTTGTTAAGTACAGTAATGGTATTGTGGGTTTGTTTTAAAAAGTCCTTATCTGTTAGGATATATACTGAAGTATTTTTGCAGGTATAATACTTCCTAAGGTGAATATGAAATACAGCAGTCCTTGAATGGACTGCAGCCCAGCTTCCAGTCGTCTGGGCAGCCAAAAACATGAAAATTTCTGACATTGCATTTTAGGTTGCTCATATCCCCAGGTGCCTGACAGATGCAAATAGAAATATTCTCAGGCAGAAGATAACATTATTCTAGGTCTCACATTATTTGTATAACCTGTTTTTCAAATGTAGAGTTAACCCAGTGGAGTTTATAGAATAACATTCTCTACAGCTGAAGAATACACATTCTTTTAAAGTACATGGAACATTTACAAAAATCGAATAAGAAGTGATATCTTACTGTTCTCTTACTGCCGTGCAGTTAAACTAGAAATCAGTACAATAGCATAACTAGTAATTCCCCTGGATAATACCAGCGAATTTCTTCATGTCCACGAGTAGGAACTTCTTAAAACAGGATACAAAATGCATCGGTATAAAGGGAAAGATTGATAAAAATTGACACGAAAAATTTAGAAAGCATTTTCATTACCTAGATCAGGGATTGGCAAACTTTTTTCTCTAAAAGGGGCCAGTTACTCCAGCAATGCTGTCTTTGTCCCAGCTACTCATGTCTGCTCTTGTAGCATGAAAGCGAACAAAGGAGAATATTTTAATGATGGGTAATAAATAATAAGTGAAACTTTATATACAAAACTAGATGGTGGGCCAGAATGGGCATGTGGACTGTAGTTTGTGGTTACTTGACATAGCTCATCAAATAATGAAAAGGTACGTCTCACCATGGGAGAAGATGTTTGCAGTACATATAACTGAGAAAGGACTTGTATCCATAATAAACTCCTGCAAATCAGTATGAAAAAGACCAACAACCCAGCTTAAAAGATTGGCAGGAGACTTGAACAGGTACTTTTCTAAAAGGAAATCCAGATATCCAGTAAACATATGTTAATATGCTAAGCTTTGTTAGTTATCAGTGACATGCAAATTAAAACCGCAATAAGGTTACACTAAATAGCAACTAGACTCACTTTAGGAGTGGCAAAACTAAGCATTTACGAGGTTGTGGAGCAACAGGGGCTCTCATACCCTGTAACGCTGATGATGTATGTACTCTGACCAAGCAGTTCTAGATGTATTCTCTATATGAACCAAAAGATACGTGTAATAATGTTCATTAAATTTGTAATATTTATAATTGTCCCAAACTAGAGACAATGCGAGTGTCCTTTAACAATAGAATGGATGAAACTAGTTAATTCATAAACTGGAATATTAGACAACAGTGAAAAGGAGCAGACCAGTGTGTTTGAACCTCACTAGTATAACGTTGAGCAACAGAAGCCTGTCGCAAAAGAATATACATTATATGATTCTAATTACAAAAAGTTCTGAAATAAGCAAAATGAAATAATAGTTATTTTAATATAATAATACTTAATTGGGTGGTAAAAGTGAGATAACAAGTAAAGACAAGTGAAGAGATGATTTTCATGAAAGTCAGGATTAAAAAGTCTCTTTTAGCAACTTCAGCTTTCAAGGAGGATGTGGTTAGTTGAGGCAGGCCAGTGATTCCACTGTAATAAAGAAGGTAAAACTGGATAAGTTTCAAAACTCCTGTTTTTAAAAGCATCAGAAAATGGAAGCAATTTTGGGACAGGAGGTGATTAATCTTATTTATCTTTGTATCTCCCACAGCTCTTGGTGCCCTGCCTTTCACATGGGTAGTTTAATTAATATTGAATGAATGAAAACAGAGTGAGAGGGAAAAGGCACATGTCTGGAATGGAAGGTGGAGAAAAATGTTTGCTGCTTCCCATAGTCAAAGTTTAAGTAAGGAGAAGGGACTATATTATCTGGGTACCCAAGGGAGAGAGACTTATCACACTGTATCCTTCATAGGACCCATAGATATTGTGCTGTAAGAATTCGATATTCTTGTTTAAGTCATCTGTTAAATATGTATGTATATGATACATGATATACATTTTAAAACAGACCCATTATAAAAAAAAAACACACCCATTATAATGCTTTGGGAAATTAAATTTTTCTGTCTTGTAGTCTTCCCTCTTGTTATGTTTTGTACTTTTCTCATTACTGAAGTTTTCAGGAAGCTATAGATACTGCTTTGTTACCTTTGGAATCCTAGAACTTTAGCACAGGAAAAGACCTTATGTAGAATTTGCTATTTCCTCGTGATTAGATTATTTTACATTTTTGACAAGAATATCACAGAAGTGATCTTGTATCCTTCTCAGTGCATCATATTGGGAGGTACATGATATTGCTGTGTCGTTACTGGTGATGTTAACCTTGATCTCTTGGTTAAGCTGTTGGCTACTGCGTTTCTCCACTTTTAATTTTTCTTTGTAATTGATAAGTATTTTGGAGATACTCTGAAACTATATCATTATCCCATTTCTTCTCTGACTTTCCCATCTGATTTTGGCATCTATTGGTGGATCTTGCCTGCAACAGTGATTACTCTGATGTTTGCTAATTGTGCCATTTGTACTTCCTTCATTCTTTCTACAGTTATTCATTGGAATTCTGTAAAGAATTCTCCCTCTTTTATTTATTCATGCCAGTAAGAACTCTTGAATATTTATTTTGTTCTAAGAGTTGTAATCCAATGTCGTTTCTACTTTGTTGCTCAGATTATCCCCGTGTTAGCTGTTGAGAGCTTCTTTTGGTTGGCTCCTGTGTCTTTTTGACATGTCCCCATCTTTTTTCAAGCACTTCCTTATTTTCTGCCATCATAAGTAGTTCTAGGATCATTTTGTATTTTCTGTTGGAGAGTGGTATTTAGAACCTCAAATCTGGGTGTTAACTGTGCTTTCTGCTGCTGAGGTGATGGATGTTGATGATGTGAATTTTGGGGGGAGTGGTGGATATAATGTTGTTTGTACATGCTTCTTGGTGCTTATGTGTGAGAGCTTTTCTGAGGCAGTGCTTCCTAATCCTTTTTATGTTGTACATGCTGGAAAAACACCATTTTACTTCAACACATGTTGAAGTAAACTGGAGGAGATGGGGAGCCGTGGGTAAAGCTGCTTAGGTCAAAGGTTACCCTTCTGGAATCACTTGAAGACACAAGAGAAGAGCAGCTCCTACCTGGGGTACACTCATCAGAGTAGAATTGCTGATTGTGGGGAATATGTATGACTCTCCACGGTGGTTGTAGCAATTCACACTCCTACCTAGAGAGAGTTATTATTTTTGCCAATAACATTTTTTCCTAATACTTTACAGTATTTGCCAATAAATAAGTATAAAATCACTTTCAGTCATGATTCTGTCAGCTGTCAAATTAGCTATCCCTCTTACTTTGAAAGCACTTACACATTTGAAAAGCCAGTCTTCTATGTCTTTATGAAAGTAACCTATAAAATTGTCTAACAAGATAGACCCATACAGAAGAAACATATAACACTTTACCTTTACATCAGTGGTAATAATGCTGGAATCTTGATGTATTATGATTTTATGATCTTCTCCTAATCTAGTAACCTTGTCAAGAAGCAAATGAAGTTAGATTGTTTTTAGTTTGTTATTAGTAGCTCAGTCTATTGCTGGGTCCTAATTAGTACCACATCCCTTTTGGTAAACATTTTATAACAGGTTTATTGAGGTATAATTTACTACATACCATAAAATTTATGATATAAGGATTCGAGGTGTTTCAAATGGCAATTCTAAATTCTGAATTATTAATGAATTTATAAGTTGTGCCACCATCACTATAATCCACTTCTGGAACACTTCCATCATCACAAAAACTTCCCTCAGGCTTAATTGTAGTCAGTCCACTCTAACTCTGTGACACAACTTCTGACCTTCTTTCTGTCTCTCTTATTTTGCTTTTTTAGAGATTTCATATAATGGAATCATATATAAAATTTGGTGTTTGGGTACTTTCGCTTAGCGTAATGTTTTTGAGGTTAATTCATGTAGTTGCATGCCTTGGTAATCCATTCCTTTTTGTAGAGCTGATTTATGTTTTATTGTATGGATATACCATATTTTCTTTATTCATTTGCCAGCTGATAGACATTTAGACTATTTCCAGTTTTTGGCAGGTGTGAATAGTACTGTTAGGGACGTTTGTGTACAAGTCTTTGTGTGGACAGATGTCTTCATTTTTCTTGGATAGAGAAACTATAAGTGGAATTTGTGAGTCCATCATAAGTGTCTGCTTACCTTTTTGAGAAACTGTCAAATTGTTTTCGAAAATGTCTTTCCCATTTCACATTCCCATCAGCAGTATGTGTGTGAGTTCTGTTTTTGCCACATCCTCATCAACACTTGGTATTGTCATTGTTTTGATTACAGTCTTTCTAGTGGGTTATGTAATGATGTCTCATTGTGGTTTTAAGTTGAATTTCCCTAAATGCTAATGATGTTGAGCATCTTTTCATATGAAAACTTCCCATTAATATATATTCTTTGTTGAAGTGCTCATTTCTTAATTATGTTGTTCATCTTCTCATTGAATTTTTATAGTTTTATAATATATTTCAGATATAAGTCCATTATCAAATGTATGATTTGCAAATATTTCCTCCCAGAATGTGACTTCCCTTTTCATTTTCTTAATGGTGTGTTTCAAAGAGCCAAAATATGTACTTTTTATGAAACCCAGTTTGTAAGTTTTTTCCTAAGTTCTTTTGTGGACTTTTCAAAGTTTTATCTTTTATATTTAGTCTGCTCAAATTTCAGTTGACTTTTATGTGTGATGTCAGGTTAGAGTCTTAAGTTTGTTTTTGAATATGGATATATCCAAGTACTCTAGCACCATTTGTTGAAAAGACTCTTTTCCTCATTGCCTTGGTACTTGTGTTTATAATAAGTCTTGAAATCAGGTAGTATTTGTCCTCCAACTTTATTCTTCTTTGCAAAATTGTTTTGTTTATTTTGGGTCCTTTCATTTCCATATAAATATTAGGATTAGCTTGTAAGTTTTCTTTAGGATTGGTACTGTTTATTTTAAAATATTTGATAAAATTTACCTATGATAAATGGTACCTGGTTTTCTCATTGTATAAAGATTTTAAGTGACTAATTTAATTTCTTTACTTGTTTTAGTTCTATTCACATTTCCTACTTCTTTAGTCCCTTTCACAATTTTTTAGGAATTTGTCCATTTTTGTCTACATTGTCTGGTTTTTGGTATAAAATTATTCATACTGTTCCATTACAATTATTTTAATTTCTGTAGGATAATTCTTATTTTGGTAATGTGTGTTCTCTTTCTTGTTCTCCCTCCATCTCTCTTGCTCTTACACTCTTTGGTTAGTGTAGCTAAATGTTTGCCAATTTTGTTGATCTTTTAAAAGTACCAACTTTGGGATTCATTTGGCTCTTTCTCTGTTACTTTCTGTTTTGTATTTTATGGATCATTGCTCTGATCTTTTTTATTTCCTTCCCTCTACTTTCTTTGGGTTTGATTTGCTTTTCTTATGCTACTTCTTGAGGTAGAAGATTGTATTATAAGTTTTAGATCTTTCTGGCAAGTAAAAGCATTTAAAAGTGTAAATTTCCCTGTTAAAGTGATATTTAGCTGCTTCTCATAAATTTTGATGTGTTGTATTTTTGTTTTCATTTGATTTAAGTTATTTTCTAATTTTCTTCATCATTTCTTCTTTGACCCATGGGTTATTTAGTAGTGTATTGTTCAATTTCCTTATGTTTAGGAATTTCTGAAATTTCTTTTGGTTGTTGATTTTCAGTATAATTCTGCTATGGTCAGAGAATGTTCTTATATGTTTTCATTGTTTTTAAAAATTTAGTAATACTTGTTTTATGGCCTAACACAGGGGTTGGCAAACTGTAGCCCATAAGCCAACCACAGCCTATGGACTTTTTCTTTTTAATGACCTGCAAATGATTTTTATATTTTAAACAGTACTTACATTTTAAAGAGACAAAGAAGGTTATTATATAATAATAAGTGTATAATGATATATAATGGTACATAATAATTACATAATGATAAAGGTACTAGTCCATCAAAAAGATATAACAATTGTAACTATTTATATGCCCCAAATTAGGACAACTAAATATATAAAGCAAAAACTAACAGACTGAAAGGAGAAATGAACAGTATTACAGTAATAGCTGGGGACTTTACTCTCCCACTCTCAACAATGGATAGGTCATCTGGACAGAGAATCATTAAGGAAACAATAGATTTGAATCGACACTGTAGACCAAATGGACCTAACAAACAATACATGACATTCTGTCCAACAATAGCAGAACACATATACTCAAATGTACATGGAACATTTTCTAGCAGACACCATATGTTTCCCAGAAAACAAATCTTAGCAAATTTAAGAAGACTGAAATAATAATCTACTCTGAGCACAATGGCATGGAACTAGAGATCAATAACAAGAGGATGCTGTCTATCCTACTTTTGAAATCAGACCTGAGTGGAAGATCACTTCTAACTTACTATGACCATGCTCACAAGTACCCTTCCTGTTTGTTTTGTTAGCGTTGAAACCAAGACTATTTATTTGGAATAGCTATAGTGTTGAAATCAAGACTATTTATTTGGGATAGTTACAACAGTGTTTTCCACTGTATTTCATTTCCAAAGTTGAGACTAGCCTTCCCTACTTTTTTTCAAAGAATTAGTATTCCATATTGGATTCCCAGAGACTTCAGTATGGTGAATCTGTCAGACCTAGAAATTGTCTTTCATCCTTTCATGACTGTGGCCTGAGTTCCCAACCCCTCCCTTTTTTTAGATGAAACTCTTAGCACAATTTCAGTTACTTAAACTTTCAACATTTCTTGAGTATGTATGTTGAGCCCTTGACACTCACAGCTGATTCAGTAACCAGTTTCCTGCTGTCATTCACACTCACCAATTATACTGCCATGGTGACAGTGTGGAGGAAACAAGTATCTGTGTATGTCTGGGAAGCATTATACACTTGTACATTTTTTTATACTTTTATTCTGTAACATTTCTGAGTTCTGCTTTTGTTTTACTGAAAAATAAATAGGGATAAAGCAATCAGAAGACAAGAGGTTTACTCTCAATACTTAGGGTCCTCTGACCTCTGGCCAGTAGAACTACATGCACAAATTCATTTGCTAGAGTAATAAGTTTTCCAAAGCCAGTTTTTTTTTTTTTTGGTATGTTTTCTGTATGAAACTGCCAATATTATGAATAGAAAGGGAAAACCATAGAGAAGAAAGTGATGTTCAGTTGCATTTGTGTTACCTGGAGGGGCAGTGTGGAGGCAGGCACAATCCTCCAAACTTTAGGGATCTGATGGTGTTGCTTTGAAGGCATCCATACTTGCATTTCACATTCTTCATATGTAATCATATTGCCAAAGACAAACTATTTCATCATCTATTGTAAATAACACTTGTGCCCAGACCTACCATAAAGTTTCTGTGATATATTGTCCTCCAGTTGCAATAAAAATTACTGAGTTGCATCAACTGAAAAAAAAAATAAGAAGAGGAAAACTGGAAGATTCATGAACACATGGAAATTGTACAACACTTTCCTGAACAACCAATGACTCACAGATAAAATTAAAGGGGAAATAATTTCTTGAGACAAATGAAAATGGAAACATAACATACCAGAATTTACCAAAGCAGTTCCAAGAGGGAAGTTTATAGCAATAAATGCCTGTATTAAGAAGTAGAAAATATCCCCCCCACCCCCAAAACAGCCTAACTCCATGCCTTAAGGAACTAGTAAAACAACAACAAACTAACCCCAAAGTTAGTAGAAAAAAGGGAATAATAAATATTAAAGCAGATATAAATGAAATAGAGAACAAAAAAACAATAGAAAAGATTAACTAAAGTAAGAATTTGGTTCTTTGAAAAGATAAACAAAATTGACAAACCTTTAGAAAAAGGAGAAAGGACCCAAATCGACGAAATTATAAATGAAATAGGAGGTATTACACTGATACCGCAGAAATTTAAAGGATCATAAAATGTGACCATGAACAACTATATGCCAACAAACTAGACAACCTAGAAGAATTGGGAAAAGTCTAAGAAACATACAACTTTCCAAGACTGAATTAGGAAGAAATAGAAAATCTAGAAAAGGGACCAATTACTAGTAAGGAGATTGAATCAGTAATCAAAAATCTCCCAAGAAGAAAAGCCCAGGACTAGATGGCCTCGCTGGTGAATTTTACCAAATGTGTAAAGAAGAATTAACACCAATCCTCAAACTCTCCTAAAGTGTCAAAGAAGTGGGAGCACTCCTAAACTCAATTTACAAGGCCAGCAGCATCCTTGATGCCCAAACCAAAAAAGGAAAACTGTTAGAAAAGAAAATTACAGGCCAGTATCCTTGATGAATTTAGATACAAAAATTCTCAATAATGTAGGAAACCAAATTCAGCAGCACATTAAAAGGATCATTCACCATGATCAAATGGGATTTATCCCTGGGGTTCAAGGATGGTTCAACATACCCAAATCAATCAATGTGATATATCACTTTACTAAAATGAAAGAGAAGAATCAGGCCAAACAACCAACAGAGAGGGAACACAGCCCCACCCATCAGCATTCAGGCTGCTTAAAGTCTGAATAAACAATTTCCCTGTAAACACAACCCTTAACACAGCCCTGCCCACCAGAGGGACAAGACCCAGTTCCACCCACCAGTGGGCAGGAACCAGTTCTTCCCATCAGGAAGCCTGCAAAAGCCTCTTAGCATCATCCATCAGGGGGCAGGTAGCAGAGGGAAGAAGAACTACAACCCTGCAGCCTGAGGAACAGAAACTGCAATCACAGAAAGTCAGACAAAATGAGACAGCAGAGGAATATGTCTCAGGTGAAGGAACAAGATAAAACCCCAGAAGAACAACTAATTGAAGTGCAGGTAGGCAATCTACTGAAAAAAGAATTCAGAGTAATGATAGTAAAGATGATCCAAGATCTGGGAAAAAGAATAGAGGCACAAATCAAGCAGATACAAGACAAGTTTAACAAAGACCTAGAAAAACTAAAGAAAAAAACAGATGAACAATACAATAGCTGAAATGAAAAATACACTGGAAGGAATCAATAGCAGAGTAACTGAGACAGAAGAACAGATACCTGAGCTGGAAGACAGAATGGTGAAAATCACTGCCTCAAAACAGAATAAAGAAAAAAGAATGAAAAGAAATGAAGACAGTCTAAAAGACCTCTGGGACAACATTAAACACACCAGTATTCACATTAGAGAGTTCCCAGAAGGAGAAGAGAGGGAGAAAGGACATGAAGAAATAAGAGCTGGAAACTTCCCTAACATGGAAAAAGAAACAGTCACCCAAGTCCAGGAAGCACAGAGAGTCCCAGGCAGGATAAAGTTAAGGAGAAACACACCAAGACACATAGCAATCAAATTGACAAAAATTAAAGACAAAGAAAAGAATATCATGGGGAAAAAAAGCAACATGGGAAAGCAACAAATAACATACAAGGAATTCCCTGTCAGCAGAAACTCTGCAGTCCAGAAGGGAGTGGCACAATATATTTAAAGTTATGAAAGAATCTACAACCAAGAATACTCCACCCAGCAAGGCTGTCATTCAGATTCAACAGAGAAATCAAAAACTTTATAGACATACAAAAGCTAAGAGAATTCAGCACCATCAGACCAGCTTTGCAGCAAATGCTAAAGGTACTTCACTAAGTGGAAAAGAAAAGGCTGCAACTAGAAACAAGAAAATTGCAAATGGAAAAGCTCACCAGTAAAGGCAAACATATAGTAAAGGTAGGAAATTATCCATACACAAATATAATATCAAAACTAGCAATCAAGAGAATACAAATGCAGGATATTGGAAATGCATTTGAAATTAAAAGACCAACAACTTAAAATAATCTTTTCTATATATAGGCTGCTATATCAAAACTTCATGGTAACCACAAACCAAAAATCTACAATAAATACACACACACACAAGAAATGGGAATCCAAACACAACACTGAAGTTAAGCATCAAATCACAAAAGGGGAGACGCAAGAGGAAGGGAAGAAAAAAGACGTTCAAAAACAAATCCAAAACAGTTAACAAAATGACAGTGAACATATATATCAATAATTATCTTGAATGTAAATGTATTAAATGCTCCAACCAAAAGATGTAGACTGGCTGAATGGGTACAAAAATAAGACCCATATATATGTTGTCTACAAGAGACCCACTTCAGATCTAGGGACACATACAAACTGAAAGGGAGGGGATGGAAAAAGCTATTCCATGCAAATGGAAACAAAAACAAAGCTGGAGTAGCAATACTCATATCAGACAAAATAGTCTTTAAAGACTTTCACAAGAGACAAGAAAGGACACTACATAATGATCAAGTGATCAATCCAAGAAGAAGATATAACAATTAAATATTTATGCAGCCAACATAGGAGCACCTCAATATATAAGGCATATTCTACCAACCATAAAAGGGGAAATCGACAGTAACACAATAATAGTGGGGGCCTTTAACACCCCACTTTTATCAATGGGCAAATCATCCAGACAGAAAATCAATAAGGAAACACAGGCCTTAAGTGACACATTAGACCAAATGGACTTAATTGATATTTGTAGAGCATTGCATCCCAAAAGCAGCAGGATGCACATTCTTCTCAAGTGTACATGGAGCATTCTCCAGGGATCACATGCTGTGTCGCAAAGTGAGCCTTGGTGAATTTAAGAAAATTGAAATCATATCAGGCATCTTTTCCACAATGCTATGAGAATAGAAATAAACTACAAGAAAAAGTAAAAAACACAAACACATGGAGGCTAAACAATATGCTACTAAACAAACAGTGGATCACTGAAGAAATCAAAGAGGAAATTAAAAAATACCTAGAGACAAATGAAAATGAAAGTATGATGATCCAAAACCTGTGGGATTTCCATGTATACATTAATATGTATAAAATAGATGACTAATAAGAAAAAAAAGGTTGTACACTTTAAATGTATGCAGTTTATTGTATGTAGTTTATTGTATGTAAATTAATGTCAATAAAAGTCTTTTTAAAAGAAAAAATTAAATACACTACTGAATAAATGAATAAATAAATAAATAAATAAATAAATAAATAAATAAATAAAATAAAACCTGGGGGATGCAGCAAAAGCAGTAAGAAGAGGAAAGTTTATAGCAATACAGCCTTACCTCAGGAAATAAGAAAAATCTCAAATAAGCAATCTAACCTTACACCTAAAGTAACTAGAGAAAGAAGAGCAAACAAAACCCAAAGTTAGTAGAAGGAAAGAAATTATAACGATCAGAGCAGAAATAAATGAAATAGAGATGAAGAAAACAACAGAAAAGATCGATGAAACTAAAAGCTGATTCTTTGAAAAGATAAACAAAATTGATAAAACTTTAGCCAGACTTATCAAGAAAAAAAGGGAGAGGGCGCAAATCAAAATTAGAAACGAAAAAGAAGTTAGAACAGACAACACAGAAATACAAAGGATAATGAGAGACTACTACAAGCACCTATATGCCAATAAAATGGACAGCCTAGAAGAAATGGACAAGTTCTTAGAAAGTACGGTCTCCCAAGACTGAACCAGGAAGGAATAGAAAATATGAACAGACAAGTCACAAGTATTGAAATTCAAACTGTGATGATAAACAGAGAAACAGACAACCTCCCAACAACAAAAGTCCAGGACCAGATGGCTTCACCAGCAAATTCTTTCAAACATCTAGCGAAGAGTTAACACCTGTCCTTCTGAAACTTTCAAAAAATTGCAGAGGAAGGAACACTCCCAAACTCATTCTATGAGGCCACCATCACCCTGATACCAAAACCAGACAAAGATACCACAAAAAAGAAAACTACAGGCCAATATCAGTGATGAACACAGATGCAAAAATCCTCAACAAAATACTAGCAAACTGAATCCAACAATACATTAAAAGGATCATACACCATGAGGCAGTGGGATTTATCCCAGGTATGCAAGGATTTTTCAGTATCTACAAATCAATCAGTGTGATACACCACATCAACAAATTGAAGTATAAAAACCATATGATCATCTCAGTAGATGCAGAAAAAGCTTTTGACAAAATTCAACACTGATTTATGATTAAAAACTCTCCAGAAAGTGGGTATAGAGGAAATATACCACAACATAATAAAGGCCATATATGACATACCTGCAGTTAGCATCATACTCAGTGGGGTAAAGCTGAAAGCATTTCCTCTAAGATTAGGAACAAGACAGGGATGTCCACTCTCACCATTTTTATTCAACATAGTTTTGGAAGTCCTAGCCACAGCAATCAGAGAAGAAAAAGAAATAAAAGGAATCCAAATTTGAAAAGAAGAGTGAAACTGTCACTTTTTGCAGATGATATGATACTATACATAGAAGATTCTAGAGATGCTGCAGTAAAACTACTAGAGCTCATCAATGAATTTGGTAAAATTGCAGGATACAAAATTAATACACAGAAATCTCTTGCATTTCTATATACTGTCAACAGGAAATCAGAAAGAAATTAAAGAAACCACCACATTTACCTTTGCTTCAAAAATAATAAAATACCTAGGAATAAGCCTACCTCAAGAGGCAAAAGATGTATACTCTGAAAACTATAAGACACTGATGAAAGAAATCAAAGATGACACAAACAGGTGGAAAGATATACCATGTTCTTGGATTGGAAGAATCAATATTGTCAAAATGACTGTACTGCCGAAGGAAATACATAGCTTCGATGCAATCCCTGTCAAATTACCAATGGCATTTTTCACAGAATTAGAACAAAAAAATGTTTGATTTGTATGGAATCACAAAAGACCTCAAATAGCCAAAGCAATCTTGAGAAAGAAAAATGGAGCTGGAGGAATCAGGTTCCCTGACTTCAGACTATTCTGTAAAGCTGCAGTCATCAAGACAGTATGCTACTGGTGCAGAAACAGAAATATAGATCAGTGGAACAGAATAGAAAGCCCAGAAATAAACCTCACACCTATGGTCAATTAATCTACAACAAAGGAGGTAAGACAATGGAGAAAAAGACAATCTCTTCAATAAATGGTACTGGGAAAACTGGACCGCTACATATAAAAATGAAATTAGAATATTCCCCATTCAAAAAATAAACTCAAAATGGGTTAAAGAAAAAAAGAATGGGTTAAAGAACTAAATGTAAGACTGGATACTATGAAACTTAGAGGAAAACATAGGCAGAACATTCTTTGACATAAATTGCAGCAATATCTTTGAGATGTCTCCTAGAGTAATGGAAATAAAAACAAAAATAAACAAATGGGACCTAATTAAACTCAAAAGCTTTTGCTCAGCAGAGGAAACCATAAACAAAATGAAAAGACAACCCACAGAATGGGAGAGAATATTTGCAAATGATGCATCTGACAAGGGATTGATCTCCAGAATTTGCAAAGAGCTCCTGAGGCTCAATATCAAAAAAACAACCCGATCAAAAAATGGACAGAAGACTGCTTAAATAGACATTTCTGCAAAGATGCAGATGGCCAAGAGGCACATGTAAAGATGCTCAACATCACTAATTATTAGAGAAATGCAAATCAAAACTACAATGAGATATCACCTCACACCAGAGTAGCCATCATCAAAGAGTCTACAAATAATAAATGCTGGAGAGGGTGTGGAGAAAATGGAGCCCTCCTATACTATTGTGGGAATGTAAATTGGTACAGCCATTATGGAGAACAGTATGGAGGTTCCTTTTAAAACTAGAAATAGAGCTACCATATGATCCAGCAATCCCACTCCTAGGCATATATCTGGAGAAAACCATAATTTGAAATGATACATGCACCCCAGTTGTTCATTGCAGCACTGTTTACAGTAGTGAGGACATGGAAGCAACCTAAATGTCTATCGACAGAGGAATGGATAAAGATGTGTTACATGTATACAATGGAATATTACTCAGTCATTAAAAAGAATGAAATAATGCCATTTGCAGCAACATGGTTGGACCTGGAAACTATCAATCTTAGTGAATTAAGTCAGACAGAGAAAGACAAATATCATATGATATCACTTGTACATGGAATCTAAAAAAAATGATACAAATGAACTTATTTACAAAACAGAAACAGACTCATAAACTTAGAAAATGAGTTTATGATTATTGGGGGGAAGGGGGAGGGGGAAGTATAGATTGGAAGGTTGACATATACACACTGCTATATTTAAAATAAATAAAACAAGGACCTACTGTATAGCACAGGGAACTCTGCTCAATATATAACCTAAGTGGGAAAAGAACTTGAAAAAGAATAGATACATATATATGTATAAATGAATCACTTTGCTGTACACCTGAAACTAACACATTGTTAGTCATCTATACTCCAATATAAAATAAAATTTTTTAAAAAGTAAGAAAAGAATCATATGCTCATCTCAACAGACACAAAAAGCATTTGAGAAAACATTTATGATTTTTAAAGAAAATCCTTAAATTAGACATAAAAGAAACATTTCAACATAGTAAGGGCTATACAAGTTCACAGCTAACATCATACCCAATGGTGAAATATTGAAAGCTTTTCCTCTAAGATCAGGAACAAGGCAAGTTTGCTGATTTCATCACTCATATTCAGATAGTATGGGAAGTTCTGGTTAGAGCAGTCAGGCAAGAAAAAGAAATTAAAAGTATCAGAATTGGAAAGGAAAAAAGTAAAATTTTCTCTGTTTGCAGATGACATGATTTTATATATAGAAAATCCTAAATAGTCAACCAAAAAACTGTTAAATATAATCAGTGAATTCAGTAATGTTGCAGGATACCAAACTAGCATACAAAAATCAGTGCCTTTGTGTACACTAACAACAAAATTTCTGGAAGAGAAATGAAAAAATTTATCTCATTTATGATAGCATCAAGAAAATAAAATTCCTAGGAATACATTTAAGGAGGTGAAAGATCTCTAGAATGAAAACTAACAGGCCTTTGATGAAGGAGACATATAAATGGAAAGGTATCCTGAATTCATGGATTGATAGATTTAATATTGTTAAAATGTCAATATTTCCAAAAGCCGACTATAGACTCAGTTCAAGCCATGTCAAGATTCCAATGGCATTTTTTTACAGAAGTAGAAAAATCACTCCTAAAACTTACATGAAACCACGAAAGACCCCAAACATCCAAAGAAATCCTGTGGAATAACAAAAGCAGGAGTCCTTACCCTTCCTGATTGTAAGCTGTACTATAAAGCTATAAAACAGTAATGCATTGGCATAAAATCAGAGAAATATGCCAAGCCCAGAAATAAACCCAAGCACATATGGTCAACTAATATTTGATGAGGGAGCCAAGAATAATTAATAGAGAAAAGACAGTCTCTTCAATAAATGGTGCTGGGATAATTGGATATTAACATATAAAAGAAACTGGACTCACCAATATTGATGAGTCACAAACATTAACTTGAAATAGGTTGAAGACTTAAATGTAAACCTGAAACTGTGAAACTCCTAGAAGAAGATAGAAAGAAAGCTTGAAATGGGTCTTGGTAATGACTTTTTGGAGATAATACCTAAAGCACAAGCAACAACATAAAAAACCAACAAGTGTGACTACAGCAAACAGCTTCTGCATAGGCAGAGAAACCATCAGCAAAGTGAAAAGACAACCTATAGAATGGGAAAAAATATTTGCAAGCCATATAGCTGATGAGGGGCTAATAACCAAAATACATAAAGAACTCATACAACTCAATAGCAAAAATCCCAAATATTCCAATTTAAAAATGGGTAAAGAATCTGAAATTTCTCCAGAGAAGACATGTGAAGGGTCAGCAGTTATAAGAAAAGATGTTCAGCATCGTTAGTCATCAGGGAAATGCAAATTAAAACACAATGAGATACCTCACACCTATAAAAATGGCCATATCATGAAAAAGACAAGGGATAACTAATGCTGACATGGATGTGGAGAAAAGAGAACACCTCTGCACTCTTGATGTAATTATAAATTGGTACAGCCACTATGGAAAACAGTATGGAAAGGTTAAAACTAGATCTACCATAGGATTCAGGAGTTTCACTTTTGGCAGTCTATCCAAAGGAAGTGTCAACACTAACTTGAAAAGATATCTGTTACCCGTGTGTTTATAGTAGCATTGTTTACAATAGCCAAGATATGGAAATAACCTAAGTGTACATTGATGGATGAGTGGATAAAGCAGTTGTGAGATATATACACATATGAGTACAGCCATAGAAAACAGGGAACTACTACCATTTGCAACAACATGGATGGACCTGAGGGCCTTATGCTGTGTGGTATAAGTCAGACAGAGAAAAGCAAATACTGTATGATCTAGGAACAAAAGACAAAACTCATAGAAACAGTGATCAGACTTGTGTTTACCAGAGGCAGAGGTGGTGGGAGGGGGAAATAGAGGAAGGTGGTCAAAAGATACAAACTTCCATTTATAAGTTAAGTAAGTACTAGGGATGTAATGTACACCATGATGACACTACTGTACAAAATATGGGGGTAAGTTGCTAAGAGAGGAAATCTGGAGTTTTCACACAAGTAAAATTTTTTTTCCCCTTTTCTCTTTCTCTCTCTCTCTCTTTTTTTAATTTATATAAGAAGTATGTTATTTGAACCTATTGTGGTAGTCATATTTACCATATATATAAATCAAACCTTCATAGTGTACACCTTAAACTTATACAATAATGTATGTCAATTATTTTTCCATGAAACTGAGAAAAAAAAACCCAGTAAATACTATATGTGACCTGAAGAGCTTAAAATATTTACTATCTCACCTTTTACCAAAACAGTTTTCCAACCCATGTCCTAATAAATGGTCTAATAGACATGGTAATTGCATAGGAAATATAAAAAACTTGATGTATATTTCTTAATTTCTTTTAAGAAAACAAAGATTTCTTAAAGCAATAGTTACAACAATGAGAAAGGTGGAAATGGAGCTATATTGGAGCAAGGTTGCTATATTTTACCAGAATTAAGCCAGTATTAACCTGAAATATATTGTTATTAGTTAATGATGTATATTTTGGTCCCTAGAACAGCCACTAAAAAAATAACTCAAGAAGTATAGCTAAAAAATTAACAAAGGAAGTTAAAATAGTATATAAAAAACATAAAAGATATTAACAAAGAGAAAGAAGACATGAGACATAATAAAAATAGTAAAATCACAGCTATAAATATAGCCTTATCAATAATTGCATTAAATGTGAGTAGTCTAAACACTGCAATCAAGAGGCAGAAATTTTCCAGCATGATAAAAAAAGCAAGATCCAGCTACATCCTATTGAAAGAGACATACTTTAGAGCCAGATAGATTGAAACAGTTTGAATAGGTTCAAATAATTGTTGAAAATAAAAAGGAAACAGATATATCTTGCAAACAGTATTAGGTGCAGTAACTATTCTGAGAACAAATCTGCTCCTGAGACCATCTAATAAATTTTTCATTTCAATTTATTGTATTCTCTGCTTTAGAGTTGTTCTTTGGTTCTTTTTATGGCTTGTATTTTTCTATTTGGATTCTCTGTTTACTGAATCATTGTCATCATATTTTTGTTTAATTTTTGGACATAGTTTCCTTAGCTTCTTTAAACAGATTTATGACAGCTTCTTTGAAATCTTTGCCAAGTTCAACATCTGGACCTATTCAGAGTCAATTTCTGTTGACTGCTTCCCCCACCCCACTTTTCTGTTTCTTTGCATGTCTTGTATTTTTGTTGTTGTTGTTGAAAACTGTAAATTTAGGTAATATATCAAATTTAGGTAATATATCAACTTTGGATTTTGACTTATTTTTCTGAGAGTTGTTTTTATTTATTTTTTGTTACTTTGGGTTTAAAGTGAAGAATCTTCCCCTGCTGTAGTGTGTAGCCTATGATGGCTCTGCTCAGGTTTTCTTCCTTTTTTTTTTTAACCTGGTTTCATAGCGGTTGTCACTGTGTATAGTTTAGGGTAGTCATTGATTTGAAAAGGGATTTGCTCAAACACATGAAGCCTATAAGGCTTCAATCTTTGCTGTTTGAAATGTGTTTGGATTGAGGAGTGCATTCTGAGTCGGTCAAGTTACTTCGTCTGCCTTGGTTTTTACTTTCTGTGGACTCCCTTGAGTCTCCCCTGCACATCCAAATAGTTTCCTAGCTGTCTAAGGACTTGTGGGGAGTGTATCTAGCACTCACTTGGCTCTCTCACTTCCACAGTCTCCCAGTTCAGTTTCTGACTGTTCAACCCCTCATTCCAACTGGGTCTGCAATTCCAGGCTAGCAAAGCAGATGCTCTGTGTTTTCTTCATTGTTTCCCTACGGAGTTTGCCACTTTTAGCTGAAAAAGATGTGGGATTTTGTCCCCTGCCCCAAATCAAGGATGCCCTCTCTGAATGGCAAGCTGCTTGTTTTCACAGTCAAACTTGCCTTGGTAAACTAACATTCTTGAGATTGAACTTGGTGATGGGATGCAAGAGGAGCCACACCAAGCCAGAGAAGGTTGTAGACGCCCACTATTTTTGAAATAATCTTTAACAGGTTTTCAGGAATAAACATCTCTGAATTTATTGTCTGCCTTTGGTTGATTTCTAGAGCCCTGAAATAGCTGATTTTCCACAGTTTTATCCAGTGTTATGCCTATTTTTTTGGTGGAGAGACTTCATCGAGCTCTTCACACTACCCTAGGCTCCCACTCTTAAAATGTTCTCAAGCCATTTGTTTAGTTAGCTATTTAAAGTGTTGAAGGGGCTCATGGAGCTTCAGAATCCCTATTTCTATCGTAAGTTTTTGACAATATCTTCTCATTCCTGGGTCTTCTAAAGTTATTAGACAAGGTCCTGTGTGCATAGTTTTTTATAAAAACACTGAGAATATGCTTATGTTCTTTCATGTCTTGGGATGCTCTTTCTCTGAGTTTGTAAACTGCTTTAAGCTGTGTGAAGATCTTCCCAGCCGCTTCATGTAACCTGGGCTTGAAATTTCTCTCTAGGATGTTTGATCATCATTTTCTTTGGTGGAGAATGTGGAAACCTTTTTTTGGTCATTCGTTAGCTAATTATTCTTGCTTCAAGCATGGCTTGAGAAATCTTTTTGGTATCCTTAGAATTTTTCTGAGGTGTGGCTATTTGGGACCACAGAGTTACCTCCATTCTTATAGATTCATTTCTAAAACTATAGTCAAAGACAAAGGTAGTTTTGATTATAGTTTTCTCAGAAAGCAGTAATATATATATGTAAGTCAGACCTTGGGTTTTATTTACTTAAAGCATTATTTAACATGTTTTTATGCTCTTTACTCCAAAGGAATAAAAAAGTAAAAGCTAGAAAATGGTTTTTATAGATTTTCAACTCTTCAGAGAATGAAAAATTGATATTTTATCCTATAGTGGATTTAAACAATAAGTATGCAATTCATGTAATAATTCTTAGAAGCGCACAACATAATTTCAGTGTTGACTATTTAAAATATGAGACATTGAGTTGTTGAGGACAACAGCAGATCAACAGACAATAATATCCTGGCAACAGAAAAGGAAATTGATTCCTTTTACTGTTTTAGGTGCTACTGTTTCTGTATTAATTATTTCTGTGATGCCAAGAGTGTCTTGGTGTTTTGAATCACTAACCTCAATAACTTTCTTACTGTCTTAATTGTAGGCTTAAAATGAACTTCCAGTGGCAAGTTGCTACTATCCTAAAATTTTATGGTAGGAAACAGAGTTATAAGATCTCATGCCAGCAGTGCCATTATCAGTTCATATGTTTGTTTGCTTGTGTATTAAACTTTAGTTTTGAGGTAATTATAGATTCCCATGCAGTTATGTGTCCATATGCTTTGACCCAATCAGATTTTTCCTTTTTTATCTTTCGCAACCATTACCTAGTTTTGCAAAAATTAGCTATTGCTACTGAAGAGGAAAATTAGAAACTTGCATTCAGCTAAAAATAACTCCATGCTGGTTCTGCTTTTGTAAAATATGCTTGCTGCCCCAAAAAGAAAAACAAAAACAGGATGACCTAGCAATCAAATGTAACCATAGGATATTTTGCTAAATATGGAATGTTCTGCACCTGCTCTTGTAAGTTTCTATTTGGAAACTTCTGTGCTCTGTAAACCAAGTAACCAACCTACCAATGCTAACTGTAACCATGTGCACTGACCCCTACAAAAGTAAAGCTCACCCTGAGCTCCCGGCCCAGAACTTTAGAGTGTTAGCTTATCTGGGGCTGCCTGCTTAATAAACCTGAGTTCTCCAACCCTCCGAGTGTGGTGCTTGGTTTCCCGAGGGATTGATTTCTGCAACACTACTTTGTGGATAATAAAAGAGGCCTTGTAGAAAGGTTTGAAGTTTTCTGTAGCTTTGTGACCCTAATTTGGCTAAGTACCAAGTATGACAGTGGTCATGATTAAGATAAGGTATTAGAAACACTGTCTTTGCCTACTAATCATCTGTTTCTTATCCATGCAGCTTTTATTTTAAAATATAAATTTGTAACAAAAAGTATTGCATTTGAAAAAATTAAGTAAAGCATCAAATTTTCATCTTTTCTGTGCCATTAATGGAATGAGCTCATGCTTTCTTCAAACTTTAACACCATATAAGTGTAATTAGTTCTAATGCCGTATTTGCTCAACCTTTAAGCCTTTTATAAAGTTTGTAGTGACAGTGTTTAGTCACTCATAGAATATAATTTATATCATATATACTGTTATTGTCTGTTAATGAAAGTGAATACAAAGAAATATTAATAATTATTTGAACAGTAGTTGTATCCATAGTTTTGTTGAGTCATTTCAAGCCAGAATGGCCTTTTTTCTTTGTAGTTTCATTTATTAGTTTTCTGTTTGGAACTTTTTTCTGAAAACTTTCCATGGTAGAAGCTATTTGGAAATAATGAAAGTCATATATTTGCGGGAGGCTTTGAAGAGATCATGGATATGGCTTGTTCCGTATTTATAAAAAACTCTAAAATTACTAGTGCTGTAATGGCAGCATGAGCTGTAAAGGGCTGAAATGCCTGTTTACCTAGAAGGAAGAAAGTGTAAAGTCGATGGGTTATGTTATAAAGATAGATTAGGCAAGATTTAATTGAAAATTCTCTGAACGTTCTTTAGAAGGGCTTCACAAATAAAATAAAAATATCTGAAAAATTGTGTTGAAAAGACCATGGCTGATACAGGCTTGGACCTCAGGGAAGTTTTTTTTGAGCTGACTGCCTAAGGTTATGATAATCAGGGTCTCGCAGATGTCACATGTACACGTGTTGCAGTGACCACAAGTATGAAAATAAAGCCAGAGTTTAGTATCACATTTTAGTGTTCTTTCTGTTTAGCAGCATCCAACATAATTCTTTTTTGCTTTTCCGGTAGAAAAATTAAAAAAAAAAGATTACTACTACTATTTTTCTTATGGAGTACGTGGGGGAAAACATGTCTTAAATGCTGACTGTCAGTATTTTTCCAAACTTTCTCTGTATGCTCCATGAAAAAAAGTGTACTGTGGACAAATGAATGGGAAACTGTTGTGAATCACAATTAAATGGGTTTCCTAACTGGATAACTGTTCTTTAATAAGTTAGTGTGTGTTATGATAAGCATGTAGCATGTACTTTTTCCTAAACTTATTTGACCATGGGAACATCCCTCTAAACTGGTGTTCCTGTGAACATAGTTGGAGTAAACACTGCTCTAGGTAGGTGGTGTTCCAAAGCTCTGTCACCATTATTATCGGAAATACTCATTTTTGATAAAAATTAATATAAAAATTAAATGTGGGCTTATTTTAGTTCTCTTTCTTTAGAGTTTCTTTTTGGGTATTGTTTTAACATAATTTCTTATTTTGTACTAAGCTGCTGCTTCAAATTACAAGATGAGTAGATCCTAAAATAAATTAATTTGGAAAATGTTAATACTCTAAGAAACCCTACGTAAAACTAATTTTTGAAAGAAGTACAATATAGAAATACACTATAGAGCCATAGACTTCACATTGAAGTCTGTTCACATTGAACTGTTTAGTTTAGTTTATTCTTTATGTGCTTACAAGTTTTTATTGTTCTTTTCCACTATTCGGTTTCTTCCTGTTATTGAGGGTGTTTGAAAGCTTTGTTAATGCAGCGCACAACAAAAGGTTTATAGAGCGCAAGAAAAGGTTTTGAACTAAAGTATATATTGACTGACTTGCAGCAAAGCTGCAATACTACTTTGTAGTATTTTTTTCAAAGGTTGGGGAACAAGTAGAAATCTGAAAAAGCGTATTTTTTATGTATTCTCTTTAGAAGCACCATACAATTTTCTGTAATACTTATTTAACAGAAATTGTATAAACTTTTTTCATTTTTTTAATTTTATAATGACAGAACTTGTAAACCTTCAATTCAGCAATATAGATTTGCATAGCAGTGCTGTATATATATATTTATCAAATTTTTGTTTTCTGTTGCGCTGTATTTCAGTGAACTGAAGTGGGAAAGCCAAATTCTTAGAATTTAATCACAGATTTCTGTGTGATTCCTCTTAGGCAAAATAAATACAACTAATAAGTTTCTTAAAAACCCCCAGTGTAACAAGTGTTTAGAATTGTGACATGTCTTATTCTAAGGAATCCCAAAGTATGTGATGAATTACCAGATGAGTATGTGATCAATTTAGTTTTGTATTACTGTAAAAGTAATATATGAGCATAGAAATAAACAGTACAGGAAAGTTTAAAAATTGAAAGTTAACATCTTTCTATGCCCCTGTTTCATTCCTATCCTTCATATTAATCACTACTGAGTACTTTTTGTTTTCATTCTGCTGGTGGTTTCTTCCTTAACTCTAAACAATAGCAGGTAATAAATCAAGGAACATGCTTTTGTATTAAGATTGACAATCAACATGTACAAATTAAGATTTCTCTAATGTAAGGTTTCTCATGTTAATAATGGTAATGTGAGTTTCTTTTAAAGAGTGTGTATTTAGAAATCACAGTTGTATTTTGAATTTAATGTGGAATTCTTTTAATTAATGGAGAATTGTTTTTAAAACTATGGTTCATATGTTGAGCATGGTGTATTTTTCCATTGGTTTCTAAATGTTCTATCAGTGGAGATCATTCTATTATCAACCACTTTCAATTTTCTCATGGGAATTTCAAAGAAATAAACTAGGATGAATCAATTTGAAATGTATTTACACTAAAAATGATCTCTAAAATTTTTCCCTATTTTGAGTTTAGAAAGTGAAATGGAAGCAATCATTATGATAATGATATTATTCTTTTCAGATAGTGAAATGTGGATTGCTTGTAGCTATTCTCTGCAAAGTAGTAAAATAAAAAAATAAATTTTTTTTCTGGGCTATGATACAATACTTCTTGAGGCAGTGATTATAATAGTCTCATGCCAACAATGGACACCTGGTGGTCTCATTCAGGTCAAAGCCTGAAAACTCCATTGTGCTACCTTAGCAAAGAGGAAAAAAGCCTACCCAGAAGAAATCTGTGAAATAGACAATCACTAAAGAGTAGCATAAAGTGAAAATCTGCCTGGGTTGTCTCCATAAATCTTACAGAATGAGGAAGATAAAGGGTTTTTCCAAGTGGTCATCCATGTACTGACACAAAGAGATAATAAAGATACAAAGTTTTAGAATAAAGGCCTTTAAATTTCTAAGACAGAATATATCTGAAGAAGAGACATATTTCTCTATAGTAGTAGTTATAATTGCCACTTAGCAAGAAAACTTTCTTAGAGGCTTTTTCTTGTCTTCTGCAATATTCTCAGTGACATTTTGCTAGGTATGGTGGCTCAAATGTCATATTAACTGTTTGGCAAATAACTTATTTTGAAGAACATTCAATGAGAGTCTAGTGCATAATTTAATCATAGGCAAAGCACCAGGTAAATGTCAAAACAATGTGATTTTCTTTTTTGAAGCAATGTCTTTAACATTTTAAAATGTGTATTGGGAATTAATTGATGAGCTTGATACCCAGACATAAATATTTAAATCAGTTTCTGTTGTGCTTCTTAGATGTCATTTGTTTCAGGGCATTTTATTTTGAAGCACCCAAATAACATTTAATTATCTTTCATAATTAAGAGGACTTCTTAATTGCCAGTTTGCTGTTCTTAACTTTAAAATTTCTTTTTGTATACTGCTTATAACAGACAAATGCATAATTAATAGATTTTCTCAATGAACTTTTTCGTATTGTCAATTATATTCTCCGTCGTGATTATTTGTTATTTAAACATAACCTGCCGTGCATATTCAAAGTTATGAATGTATTGCAAGCCCCTTATGATTGTGGATGGTTTTGTCCTATACTAGAAGACCTTAGGTAGTATATTACTAAGGTTATTAAAAATGTTTAATTTATAAGTTCATATTTAAGTTTTAAACCATTATCCCTTGGAAACGATGTAATTGGTGAATAGGTTCCAAAGCAAGTTTTCTAACACCTCATGATACCCTTGAAATATATTATGCTTCTGCTATCATAGGAGGGAACACATGCAAGTACGTATGAAACTATTGTGAAATACGATGAGTGAAGATGGGAGAAATTTGCTGATACTGTTTGAGTCCCCACAAATAATGCCTCCCTTAGTCTTCTTGTATCCTGATGTGAACCAAATTCAAGCTGTTTCTGGTCCATCAAATGGACCAATTAAGGAATGGATTTGGATTTTCCAAACTGGATGGATATGGTTACACCTTCCCAAATGTGAAAAGGATTTAATAGTTGAACAAATATATCCAGATTCTAAATTCACAAAGCCAATAATTTCTTCAAATTATTCCAACAAGACTCTGTGGTTTCTCTCTTGGTAGAGTTCCTAAATAGCCCCCAAACTGAGAAAGCATCATTGTTATATGAGGGCCCCTGAGCTGTCATTGAGCATATTCACCACATGTTATTCTGAGGATGCCAATCTTTAAACCTTGGAAACCTTTTTTTCTTTTTGACTTGCCTTAAGAGTTTGACGCATGTAGTTTTCAATGAAATTGATGGTGGCAAATCCTTATCCTTTTTGGGTGGATGTGATTCCTAGTATCCATGAATTAATTCGATATCAAGATCTTAAGGTGATTTACAAAACAGGAATTTCAAAAGATAAGGCAATTACAAAATAGAAATTTTAAAAGATATGAAGGAAAAAATACAATTGGATTTGATTTGCTGGCTAACAACCTTGAAGGACAATATTTCTTTGTTTATCTAAGTTCTGAAATTCTTGCTGAAATTTTAGGTGCATTATTTTATAGTCACTTTTTATATGTTATATATGTTATATTTTTTTCTCTAAAATTGTATCAGCTATAGCAAATCATACACAAGAGTTTGAAAATGCATAAGAGTCTGGAGCTATTTAGTGTGTGGGCAGCTAGTCTTCTGTCAATAATCTCTTTAATCTCATAGAATACTGCCATCAGGTTCACAGGGAGAATTATAAGGCACTGTGGAAAACTTGAATTATATTCAGTATGCAACAATCCTCTGGCAGTCTTGGATTTCACATTTCCTTTTTCAAGGATTTGTGAGTTGTCTCAAAGTCCACAACATATTTGAGTCATAAATTGTGCGGCTTTTGTGCAGCTGCAAGTCTGGTCTGTGATTGTTTAACAAGTGAGACAGTTTGAAGGGATTCATTAATTAATTCAAAGAATATTTACTGAGCATGTACCATGAGTTAGACACTGCTAGATGCTAGGGCTATAGTAGTACAGAAGACAGTCAAAGCCCCTGCCTGCTCTTATGACATTTATTTTCTAGTGGGAGGCACAGACTATGGTCTTTAAAAGGTAAATAAATTAATAAAATAATTAAAGATTGTGGTAAATGCAGGGAATGAAATAAATGGGATGCTACAATTAAGAAAGAGCGGTCCTATTTTAATTAGAAAATCCAGAAAGGTCATTGTGACAATTGCAATAGTGAAATTCTGAAAGACAAGAATGAGTCCACAGTTTGAGGAGCTGGGCAAAGAACATTCCTGGCAGAGGAAATAGCAGGTTCAAAGGCTCTGAGGGAAGAAGTTGCTTGACACTTTCTTGGGCCATAAAGAAGGGCAGGGTACTTGGTTGTAGTAAGGTGAGTGAGAGGCAGGCCAGGGCTGGTCAGGGGACCTTGTTTGCTAGTAAGGTGGTGTTTAAGATTTTATTCATGTACAGTGGGAAGCCAGGACAGAGTTTGGCCCAGAAGGAACATGATCTATGTTTTAGTATCACTTTGGCTTCTGTATATAAAATGGATTGGAGGGGACTAGAATGGAAGTAAGAAGACCAGTTGAGGAGGCAGTTTGGTGAGTTCAGCCGAGAGAGAATAGTGGTGCTTGGCTCAGTGTGATAACAGTGGAGGCAGAGCAAAGACAGATTTGGTACATATTTTGCAGTATGGCCTGTCACGGGGCACTCAACAGCCTTTGCTCTCTATTTGTACCTTTGGAGGGAATGCCACGTTATAGTAGTGTTCACAGATTTGGTCATTACCCAGTTCAAAAAATATCATACACAAGAGTGTTTATATATGGTTTTTTTGATTTAATAGAAGAGATCTGGTCATCTGTTAATTACTTATTCTGCATTTCTACTTCTCTGATCTACAGAAAGAACCAACAAATTAGGCAAAGTATTGTGTGATCAAAAGATTTGAAAGGTGTGCTAGGGCTAGAGATGAGTAGAGCATGGGGGTGCCTAGTTTAAGGTTAGTGACAAGACAAAGGGCGGCCTCCTGCAGAGAGCTCTTTCCTGCAAAAAGCTTTTTCCTACCAAAAGCTGCTTACAAAAAGATATTTATGTTCAGATTTTACATTTAGAATATTATGTAGTAGGGTAAGCTGAAAAAATAGAAATAAATATTTATTGATTTTCTGCCGTGTATTGTTGAATTATATGAGATATTTCATCTAATCACTTAAGGTATGTGCTGTTCTGTCTCTTTTTTTTCACAGATGATTTTTAAATTAACGTCAAACCAATGATCTAAATATTTGAGTAAATAACCCAAAGTTGCACAACTGATGGTTTGAACCTATTTCTACATACCAGAGTGTGTACGTTTCACAGCCCAGTCAAGAGAAAGAGAATGAATCTGGAGAGGGACACTTACTGTATATAGGATGGAGTTTGGCGGGCATTGAAATAATGTCTTTTATTTCTCTGTATGCTCTCCCTAACCCAGTGTGCTTTGGCTCTCAAATTAGAGCTGTTTTTAGTGGTACCGGAAAGAGCCAGTACTTGAAAGTATCGAGCCTTGTTATTGACTCTCTGTGGTCACTGGCTTGGCATGGAGTGGGTGGCTTCCTTCCCATTCGCATTGAAATTTTAGGTTAGGTCAGTATACATCAGCAGTGAATGATGATTTAAAGGAGACTTATTTTTTTTTGTTTGAAATTGGCAGTCTAATATTATTTTTATGTCTAGTCTAAGTACTTACTATGTGGCAGTAATGAAATCATTTTCAGGATATTCTATAAGTAGCTGAAAAGTTAAGGTATTGTATGTTTAGCATAAAAGCAAATAGTGCAGACAACTGAAATTAGGATTATTCTAGGCACACTAAAGAAATAAAGTGTCCAAGCCGATGTTTACTCCCTGGGAAGTGGTGTGGTGACCCAGAGACCAGCTGAAAAGAGTAAGATTTCCCTCGTATTCTAAAAAGAATGTGTTGTAACTTTACATCAGTAATACTACATTAATTTCAAGATTACATAGCAATAAATATTTTTGAAGGTGTCAATAAACTAATTGGTAATAAAAGTTTTATTAAAAAGAAACATAATACCATACTGAAAAAGACGTCAAAAATTGCAAAGTAACACATTATTAGAAATAAAAACAGCTAAGAACTGATTAAATTATATGAATTTATGCTAAGAATAATTACTCTGATTTATGGTGTTCAGATGATCAGTATATGGAATTTTTAAATATGTGTTTATATATTATATTTAATAGAAATGTTATTTTTAGCTTTTAGAAAGAATTTTTTAAAAAATAATTTTTGTGCTACTGTTTTTATTTTTTTATTTTATTTTTTATTTTTTTGCTTTATTGCAATATTCTCTTTATTGTGGTGGTCTGGAATTACCTCAAAATATCTCCAAGGTATGCCTGTAGTAAATAGGACAAGGAACATGCCTGCTATCAAGAAAGTTGCTTCTTTTGCAGGAGATAATAACACAAGATGAATTACAACAATGCATGAGAGAAAG
The DNA here is from genome assembly GCF_030028045.1 of Hippopotamus amphibius kiboko. Classification (NCBI taxonomy): domain Eukaryota; kingdom Metazoa; phylum Chordata; class Mammalia; order Artiodactyla; family Hippopotamidae; genus Hippopotamus; species Hippopotamus amphibius. Next base: position 131,627,531 of record NC_080187.1, on the reverse strand, counting down.
AGCCGTATAGGAATAAGAGATAAACACTTTTGGTGAAGGAAGAAATTATTTCCTCTTAAAAATATGATTTATGGCATTCTTTTTGCATGACTAAGAACAAAACAGAAAACATAAAATGCTATCATAATCATAAATTCTTTGATATATCTTGGTGCTTAAGTGTGCTTTATGCATTTATTCTGTACTATAGCCCTAATTGATTCAGTACAATTTTGTTTGAGTTGAATGACTAAATTAAAAATAACAATAAGGAGAGAGATAGGAGAGGGAGATTGAGGTACACATTTCCAGTTGCAAAATAAATGTCACAAGTATTAAATGTATAGTGTTCGGAATATACTCAGTAATTACATAATGCCATTGTATGGTGACAAATTGTAACTAGACTTGTGAAAATTTTGAAATGTATAGAAATATCAAATCACTATGTAGTTTAACAGGAACTAAGTGTCATAGGTCAATAATAATTTAAAAACAAACACACTAACACATAGAAAAAGAGATTAGATTTGTGGTTACTAGAGGTGGGGGGCTAGATGAGGGGAGAGGGAGTTGGATGAAGGCAGTCAAACTTCCAGTTATAAACTAAATTAGTACTAGGGATACAGTGTACAGCATGATACATGTAATTAATGCTGCTATCAATGTGTGTTATATACAAAAATTGTTCAGAGTAAATTTTAAGAGTTCACATTACAAGAAAAAACATTTTTTCTATTTCTTTACTTTTAAATCTATATGAGTTGATGGACATTCACTAAATTTGTTGTGGTAATCATTTCATGAGGTATGTAAGTCAAATCATTACACTGTATACCTTAAACTTATTTAGTGATGTATGTCAAATATACCTCAATAAAAGTGGAAGGAAAAAATAACAATAATAAAGTTACGGTTAGGCAATAGCTATTAGAATATGAGATACCCCTGAAAATATGATACCCCTTTAAATATAGTTTACATAATTCACTATATATTTAAAGGCTGGTTTCTCAAAGTAGTTTATTTGAATAAAGTTTATAATGTGTTTTAGGGTAATTCTACCTGTTCTATAGGAAAATATAGATTCACATACTTTGGTTATTTTTTTTTTTATCCTTTCTCAAAATTAAGATTTTCTTTTTTTTTTAATTTTATTTATTTATTATTTATTATTTTTTTATTTTTTTTTATTTTAACATACAAGAAAATTCACTGTTTTGAGTTATGTAGTCACCATCACAATCAAAAATAGAAGAGTTTCAGCAACCCCCCATGATTCCTTTATGCTCCCTAAACCAGCTTTCATACACCCTGCCAGGCCCTGAAACCACTACTCTATTTTCTACTTCTGTAGTTTTGCCTTTTCCAGAATATCATGTAAATGGAACCATACACAAGTACCCTTTGAGTTTGGCTTCTTTCACTTAGCATAATGCATTTGAGATTCAACCGTGGTGTTATGATTGTTGCTGAGTAGTATTTCATTATATGAACATACTAGAGTTTGTTCATTCACTGGCTGAAGTGCAGTTATTTTTCTTTTTCCAAATTGTTCTGGCTATTCTAGGGCCTTTGCATTTCAAACTTCAATTTTAAAATCAGCTTGTCAATTTCTGCTTTAAAAAATCCCTCTTGGGATTTTGATAAGGATTGTGTTGAATTTATAGTCAATTTGGAGAGCAGGCTGTCTTACCAATGTCAAGTCTTCACGTCCATAAACATGAATTGCCTCTTTATTTATTTAGATATCCTTTATCTTCTCACAGCAATATTTTGTAGCTTTCAGCAGATAAGTTTATTCCCAAGTATTTTCTTTTTTGGTGATGTTGTTAATGGACTTATTTTCTTAATTTAATTTTTGAATTGTTTGCCTTGGTATATAGAATCGTATTGTATAATTGATCTTAAAAATATTGATCTTGTATCCTGTAACCTTGTTAAAAGTGTTTATTAGTTCTGATAGTTGTTGTTAATTCCTTAGTATTTTCCACTAAGGAGCATGTCATCTGTGAATAAAGTTTTACTTCTTTTCCAGTCTTGATACTTCTTGTTAGTTTCTTTGTGTTGCCTTATTGCATTTGCTAGAAACTTGAACAGAGAGAATGGATCTTCTTGCCATGTGTGTATTGTACCCCTAAACATAATAAATTATTTTCTTGCTGTTTTCAAGATTTTCTAGTCTTTTACAGTTTGATTATGATGTGTATAAGTGTGGATCTTTTTGTTTATCCTACCTGATATTTATTGAGTTTCTTGGATCTTTAGAGTAATATTTTTCATCAAAATTTGAAATTTATGGCCACTATTTCTTCTAATATTTTTTTCTTCCCCTTCATCCTCCTTTTCTTTTAATGGGAATCCTGTCACATATATATTTGTGCAGTTGGTTTTGTCCCACACATCTCTAACCCTGTTCACTTTACTTGTCTTTTTTGCTGGTTTCTATTTGGATAATTTTCGTTATCTGCTTATCACTGATTTTTTGTCTGCCTGTTCAGATCTGCTGTTGATGGTCTCTAGTGAATTTTTTCTTTTCACTTGTACTTTTCAACTCCCGAATTTCCATTTTCTTATTTCTTTTTATTGAGAATAAGTTTTCTGTTTTTTGAGTCATTGTCACCATAATTTCCTCCAGTCTTTAAACTTGTTCTCTTAGTTCTTTCAACATATTTATTCTATCTGCTTTTTATTATAGCTGCTGTCATTGTCTGCTAAATCCAGCATCTGCGTCCACTTAGAATCAGTTTCTGTTTACTCATTTTTTCCTGAGCATGGGTTACACGTTCCTGTTTTACTGCATGTCTTGTAATTAAAAAAAAAAAAAAACACAACTGTACATCTTAAATAATATATTATAGCAATTCTGGATCCTGATTATTTTTTCCTGCTTGAAGATTGTTGCTATCTATTTATTTATTTGTCTTAGTAATTTGCCTGGACTGAAAACATGAAATTCACCTCCCCCACAGTGTGTGACTGATGTCTCTGGTGGGGTTTTTTTTTCTTCTTATTTTGTTTTAATTTTTAAGTTTAGCTTTCTATGATTGGGCCCTGTGTCTGTATGACTTTGTGGTTGAACAGCTTAAGTTAGTAAGGCTAGCTCTGCCAGTGGATCTGTGTGTGGACTCAGAAACACATTTAATATTTAGGCAGTTTTCGGGTTTACTCCAGCTATTATTTTCTTTTGGGCCCCCTCTTTTCTCCTCTGTGCACGTGTGGAAGTTCTGTGTAGACCTGGGATATATAAACAGCTTGAGCACTTTGTGATCTCCCTTGTGCTTGCTCACCACCTCCTGTCAGCCTGGGGTATGTGGAGAGTCTATCAAATACTTTCTGACTGTTTTATATCCTGTTCCTCCTTGTTACATTTCTGGCTCATCTGCCCGTTCCATTGCTTGGAACCAGGAACCCCTCAGCCTCATGAAATCATTGGTCGTCCATGTTTGCTTGTGACCAAGATTATTAGTTATCACTGACAACAGTACTGGGTATGGGTTTTTCACCTTTCGTTCCAAATCAACCCCCTGACTTTTGTTCCAAGTCAGCCCACTCCATCAGTGAAGCTGTTGGTTGTTTGCAGCCTGCCCTGCCATGTTAGAACTGTGGTCCTAACCACACTGGATGGGGCAGTGGGAGCCACCCCAAGGAAGCGTGCCACAGATTTCTGTTCTTATCTGAAGTACAGTAGTTTCTCATGAAGAAGTTCTCTATTTGTTGAAAAGCATGGGTCAGTTTCCAGAGTACTGAAATGGTTGCTTTTGATAATTTTGTATAATTTTATAGTTGCTTTTTCAGCAGAGGATTCAGCATCCTCCTCACTCCATCATACTGGAAGTTCCAGCTTTTGGGGGGCTCATTGTTTGCATGGCATATATTTGTATTATTTTATATTTTATCTACCTATGTATTTATATTTAAAATGGATTCCTCTTAGATAGAATATACTAAGGTCTTGTTTTTAAGTCCAAACTAGTAATCTCTTTTTAATTGGTGTTCTCAAACTATTTGCTCTTAATGTTGTTATTGATCTTGTTAGATTTAGGCCTTACATTTTGTTATTAGTTGTCTGTTTGTAACATCTGGTTTTATTTCTTTGTTCCCTTTTCCCTACCTTTTTTGGTATTATTTGAATATAATTTTGTATTCTGTTTTAATTCGTTTATTGGCTTTTTGGGGGTTTATCTATTTTTTTGTATTTATCTTATTGTTAGTTATTGCTTTAGGGATTACATTATTACAGTATTTCAAACCTGTTTTGGAACTACTTTTACTTTATCCCACTGACCTTTTTGTGTTATACTTTCCATAAGAGGTACATCATATATTGAAATGCTTTTAGCAGTTATGCGTAACTTAAAAAGAGAAAAGTGATTGTTATATTTACCCAGATGTGATAACTCTTAAATTTGAAGACATAATGTCTAAAACTTCAAAAATTTGGTGAAAGACATAAATTTACAAATTTAAAAAGCTCAGCAGACCCCAGATAAGTTCAAAGAAAGCCATTTATAGATACATCGTAATCAGTCTGCTAATGACTAAAGATAAAGGACAAATCTCGAAGGCACCTAAAGAAATAAATGATTCAAATAATTGTGGATTTCTCCTCAGACACCATGGAGGCTGGAAGACAGTGGAACACCATTTTTAAAGTACTGAAAGTTAGGAATGGTCAACCCTGAATTCTGTATCTAATGAAAAGAATTTCTAGGAATTACAATGATATAAAGACATTCTCAGATACAGGGAAACTAAGAGAATTTTTTGTCAGCACACCTGCTTCTAAAAGAAAATTTCTTCAGGCTGGTGGAAATGATATAAGCAGGATATTTGGATCTTCAGGAGTGAAGGCAGAGCAGCAAGAGTGTATAAGAATATCCTGCTGTCCTGGCCTCAGTGTAGGTTCTGAACTTGACCAGATTTACTAGATTTGTGTTTGGCTGATAGTTCTCCAGTTTTTAGCATGAACCCACACTTTGGAGTCTGTTTCTTTATTCCCACATGATGTATTGCTACCCCAGGTTTATTTCCTGTCTCTTGTGTTTAAGTTAGAATCTTAGATGAAGTTTGTTTGACTCTATTGTTTTCTAAAAATGTGCTTCCCATTAGCTGAGCTTAGCAAGTATATTTTTTAATTTTGTTGGAATAAAGACGTCATGTATAGTCTTATATTTGTGGCCTGTTGTAAAATAGTCATGAACGTTAGATTTAGTCCACTCCACCTGAGAAGCTATTTAATTTTATTTATCTCCCAAATACTTTTGTAAGGTGACAAAATCATTTATTTTCCAACCATATTATGTATGATATTCTACGCAGTATTGTAACTGGAGTAATAATTAGCTCAGGTTTTTTCTGACAAATGAAAAGGCCTGTATATTAAGCTACGTAGACACAAGTGTCCTTTTGTTTCACCTGTTCATTTGGTATATGCAGTCCTGCATGTTTAAGTCTTATTCACCACATATAGGAAGTAAGAAATGTCAGCTCAAAAAAAAAAAAAAAAAGAAAAAAAAAAGAAATGTCAGCTCCTCTTTCCTCTTTGCATTCCTTAGGACTTTGACCTTTGATACTGACAGTATGTGTTCTCCTTTTCTTTGTCAAAAGTTGTTACTAATTTTAATATCTGAAAATGTGTGCATATCTGACAAAACTAAGTATGAATATTGATCTGTTAAAAAGTAAATAATCAAATTATAGAAAATTTAAATTCACCATCACATATTATTTCCCCATTTCCCAATACGAGACAACGCGGAATCAAAACAGTGGGCATTTGCAAGCCTTAGTCGTTTTTGCAGCCATGTCAAAACACTGTTTTACACATTTAATTATTTTTGAAATCATGATGAAAATAGTTTATTTTGCTTACTCCCATGTGGTTTTTGATGGAGTTTTCAAATTCCTTTAAATAGATGGCTTATAAGTACTGCAGTTCAGAAATACTGGTATAAATTTTTTTTTCTACAGAAAGATTAAGTTTTTAGCATTGGCATCACCACACTGAAGAGTATAATAGTCTAGAAACTTGAAAATTATCTTTGACTTTTTCTTGTTTCACTGTTTTCCATTTCCAACCAAGCATACTTTTTGCTTTTCTTAAAATATCTCTAGAATTTACCTTTAAACTCTGCCATACTGCCTCTGTTCTCATCAACTGTCTACTTGTTTTCCAAGCCTACAGTCTCTTTCCATTTCATTGGTTCCTGCATATTTACCATTTTCATGTTTCCAAAAGAGTCCTTTCATCCTTGGAGAGTCTTCAGGAAGTGTTATGTTCTCACTGTAATAAGTCTAGGCTTCTCTACCCAGCATTCATTATCATCCACGTCTCCGCCAAGCCCTCTGTATTGAACTTATTTTCTGCTTTCTCCCCATTGGTATCTTTGGCACTTGTTGAATCTCAAATAGTCCATTGTGCATCTTGTATTTATTTTTTCACTTGCATGCTTTTCCTCATGCTTTCAACCCCTCCCCATGCCTGGCTTGAAATGCTATATCCATTTTCTTTTTTACCTATTTGAGTTCTCATTTCCTTCAATAAATTTTGCAAAAGCTTCTCCAACCCTTCCTCTAACTCTTCGTTTTCTGAGCTCCTGTCACACAGTGTCTTTTGTATGTAATGTGTTTCTCAGGGACGGAGACCTTGTCTCATTCTTCTTGCAGCATCTGGCCCTATGATGTGTGAGTTGATTGGTTGCACTTCTGTCCCATTTCACTCCCATAATAACTTTATGAAGTGAGCTCAGGAAGATTTCTTGTTTCTTTTTCTTTTTATTGAATTCTAAAACATGATTCTTCTGTCAACTCCCTCACCCCCACACGCACCATCAGAAGCAATCTAAAACAGATAGGCAGGCAGACTTAACTAGAGGAAATACTGTCTAATGGAGCCAAGAGTGAAATTGACCCTCGTGTGCATGTTAGGTGAAAATAGAACAAAATTCCATTATGAGTCACAAACTGTTCACTGAACCCTGTCTCCTATCTTCAAATATGTATTTGTGCAGTATTGGGGAAATTAGAAAATAAAGTGTGAACTTCCTGGCACAAATCCTTTCTAAATACTAGTAAAATAACTAGAAATTAATGTATTTTTGCACTTGTATTACTTTTATTTAAAATAGTTATTAAAAATGCTCCTGTTAAGAGTGAGTCTATAACAAAGACTGGCAAACTTTTTTTGTAAATGGTGAGATACTAAATATTTTTAGACTTTGCAGGCCACGTATGGTCTGTGTCAAATATATATATATATGTGTGTGTTCTTATCATTCTTGTTGGGTTTTACCACCCTTAAAAATAACCAGTCTTAGCTTACTTGTAGTACAAAAGTGGGCCATGGGCCAGATTTTGCCTGTGAGCCATAGTTTGCCAAGCCGTTTGCCAATAAGAAAAGCTAATCTGTGTAATTGGACACCCAAGAGAGCAGATTTTCTCTTCAATAGAAAGGACATGGCTCATACAAATCCAAGTCCAGAACAAACTGGAGTGCGCCCGCAGGTGTGCATTCAAGTGGCGGGATCATGAGAAACCTTAACCTGAGAGGAACGGCTTGTTGAACAGGTTCAGGTCAGAGAAGTGAGAGGTGGCATGACAGTGGTCTTCAACATGGACATTCCGTGACACGAGAGCAGCAGACTTGTCCTGCACCGTGCCTGCTGTAGAGCCTCGAGTGCAGTGTGCTGTCCTGGACAGGGTGGTGTCCTTCCCTAGAGACTGGCTAGCAGAACCTCCTCTGCTCTGAGTGCTTCCTGGTGGTTTTCCCTGAGAAGAACAGAATACCTTATGTAGACCTTCCCCCCACCTTCAGACGTGGTGATTTGGTGTATGACAGGGACATAATTACTCTCACCATGGACTAGATTACAATATAGACACCAATAATGAAGGAATATTGGAGTAACTGGAAGGACTTCATTTGGGTGGAATTAAAGTAAATCTTCATAGAATATGTACACTTTGGGTTTTAAAAGAGGAACCACACAGCTGGACAATATCTAAAAATATTACCTTACAATAAGTTCATTTTATTACTATTATCTTTACTACAGTGAAAATTGCAAAATCTGTCCTCATTCTTAGTCTGAAAATTTTCTATTTAGTTCACAAGAACAAGGTACACTTACTGGGATACTATAATTTATATTTTTAAGTCTCCTACTATCTACTTAGATAGGAGGTAAAAAAAAACCCACAAAAGTAACAAGAACCAGGTGCCGTGAAGTGACTGTGATTGTTCTTTCATATTTGCAACAGCTTTTGATTAATCAGGAAGCAGAAGCCATAGTAACAGACTCAGATTCATCACTTTGTGTTTCTCCTTTCTCCATGCCAGCACTGTTCCCCTTTAAAAAAAAAAAATTCTGGCAGACTATTTTAGAGATATCTACTTAGGCTGGATTGTTTGTATACTGGACCTAAATCCTGCACTTCAATATTCATGTTATGGAAGTAGTAGCTGTTAATTTTACTTGGTTGAACTGTTACAGTATTGATTCATTTTATTTAATTTATTAAATTAATTCTTTTAATCAGGATGCAATTTATCTTAATTTTGATTTTGGTTGTAGAGGTTGGCGATTTGAAGGAGCTGCAGACACTAGACATTTCTACCAATCGTTTGCTAACTTTACCCGAGAGGCTTCACCTGTGCCTTTCTCTGCAGTACCTCACTGTGGACCGAAATCGTCTATGGTGTGTGCCGCGCCATCTCTGCCAGCTGCCCAGCCTCAATGAGCTCTCCATGGCTGGAAACCGTCTTGCATTTTTGCCACTTGGTAAGTCATCATGTCTATATGGTAAAGCAAAACAGCTAAAGAACAAAATGGAAAGTCTTTGCTTCCTTGACGAGGAAGGATTAGTTTCTTTCATTCTGTTTATCTTCAAGATGCTTCTCTAAATCCATTTTTTTGCAGGGAACAAAGCATCACTCCTAGTTACAAATAAAGTTTATTTCTGTTAGGGGTTTCATATTTTAAAAAAGAAACCTGTACTTAAAGTTTGTTTAGAGACAAAATATATGAGATATAAGATGATTTACTCGAGAAAGGAATTAAAATATAGGTATATACGTTATATATAAATATATATTAGATATATATATATTATATATATAAAAAACTATAAAATCGACAGGTATTGAGCAATATGAAAGAATAGCTACTGTAAAAATATATCTGCTTAGATGTTGACTTCTATGAGGAAAAATTTTTATGGAGTATTCTAATGATTAGTATTGCCAGATAACCAGACTAGAAAATTTTAAAGACTTTTAAACTGCCTGCTGAGCTAGAAATGTTACCCTGGCTAATAAATAACATACTATGTACAATAGATCTCTATACCTGGCCCATTTTGCTATAAGATATGTTAAAGAACAGAGGCCTTTAATAAAACAATACATCTATTTTCACTGAGAATTGAATTATTTTGTTAACTTGTAAGAAGCAAAACTGCCATTTAAAAAAAAAGTTGAAGCCCCCACAGAACCCTAACTGTCAGAATAAGCATCATATGATATTATTCATAAAAGCATTTTTATAATGAATAATTTATCTCTGAGGGCAATGAAGTGAATAATTTACTAGTCCCTGAAAGGAAATATTTTCCACCATCATACAGTCCACATATTATTTTCAATTAAAAATCTCTTTACAAAAATGTGAAAGTCCTGAGAAACATGAACACCAATTTGAGTAATAATAAATAATTATCCAATTTAAGAAGATTACTTTTCTATAAATATAATTAAATTCTTTTTAACAATTAAGAAAAGAAAGTAAAACCATTTCAGAAGCAACCTACATTTCTAAGAAATCAGAGCTTTCTTTCAAGTGAGAAAATTATTGAATATAAATTGATATTAGAAAATAAATGTACCTGCTACATAAACCACAGGTTGTAAAACAATTATAGTGGACAAGAATCAAGTTACGAATCTAAAGATACAGGTTCTAGACTGGCTCCACCACTTCGTAGAGCATTACCTGGAGTAAATCACCAAAACCTGTCTGAGCTTCATTTTCTTTTTCTGTAAACCAGAAATAATAACGTCTATCCTGCTGACTTTAGAGTTAGTTTCAAGTTGATGAGATAGCTATTTCTTTTCCCCTGCAGCTGTGGCTTCTCATCCCCGTAGACAACTGCTGCTCATTCCTACCTGTTGTTCCACCAGTGACACAGCCCAGCCTGTGCTGTGGTGGCCGTGGTGTTGGGAGAAGGGAGGGAAGCCATCTCAGTAGGAGGCTGAACCACTGTTAACGTTTGGGGTGCCAAGGAGTGACATTGTGTGTCATGCCTAGTGGTTACAACAGCAGATGTCCTGAGTGTCAGTGGCTGCTGCAAGGTGATGGAAAAGGCTGTTGGGTAGAGGATACAGTCCACTGCACTCTGCCAGGCTGCTTTCTGCTTTGGCACCTCACTTATGTACTGGGGCATCTTCTCTGTGTGCTGTGCTCTGTGCTGCTGTGGCTACGGAAGTGGGCCTCTCTTCCTCAGCACTCAGTGTTCAGTGGTGAGGAGAGCCTTCCAGGTTAGTTTCTATCTCCAGGTTTCTTGTCACACGCAAAGCCTTGTCTCTGTGATACAGGAGGTTTTCCTTTGTGAACTTGTTAATGTGTTATCAAAGAGAGGCCAAGTGGTCTGCACTGGGTTCTGAGCAGGGTCCCTCCCAACATTCCGGGTCACCGTAACTCTCAAGCCTGGGACCGCGGACAGCCCAAGATACGGAAGCAGCGTCCACAATCCCCTGGGTGCCGTCTCCACTCACAAGGCTCACAGCCCTGGCAGGACACAGGCCTGTGGGCAGGCTTTACTCTGCTTTTTAGAAAGACATATAAACAAGAGGCTGGGGATAAAGATCACGCAGTGAGAAAGAAACAGGCCGCCTGGAGCAATGCTCCGCCCTGGCCTCAGACTCCATTCTTTGATTCTTTGGAAACAGCATGGGTAGAGGGCCAGGGAGCCGAGACAAGCACTGGTGACCTTTCTACATTGTTGGGTTGGATGATCTGTGTAGAGGATTGATGGAGACAGCCAGAGAGCTGCAGTGTGAGGTTGCCCAAGGAGGGCTTCAGGAGAGCAGAGACAGCATGATCTGTGAAGGTGAGGAAAGTGAAGCTGACAGGAATATCAGCAATCCTCTCAGTCTCATTTTGGCTCTTGATTTTTGTTTTTGACACCGTTGAAGGTGGATTTGTATAAGGGAATTCAGTGAAGTCTTTAGAAAGAAAATAATTAAGTCCATAGCTGCCCTTCCATGGACTTTGTGTACTTGAAACCTTTCCTTGAACTCCTTTCTGATACAGCAAAGCCGCTAGGAACTGTGCAGGACAGAGGCAGATGAAGCAGGCAGCTGCTGGCACTGCCTTTCCTCAGAGAACTGCACTGTTCTTGGAAACTTAGCATATAGGGATGCCTCTTTACAGTGGTTAGGAGATATGATGTGTATACACATACCCATGAACTCAAGTTTTCAAATAGAAGGCTCCTATGTTTAACCTTGATTCTAATGTAGGAACTTCAGTGTTTATGAAATGGGTGCTTCAATATCTCTGCCTGTGATTGAAGGTAGGAGTCTTATTTTGAGGAGCTACTTACTGAATTCAGTTTCTTGCCAAGGAACTCTGACTTAGGAGAAAAGCAGTTTCTTATGGAACTTCTTAAAGGAATGTCAGAGTACAGCCTCTTCAGAAAGCAACTACAGAAGCTGTAGTAAAGATGACTTAAATTACTTGTAATGCTATTTAAATTATTAACGCTCGTGGAATATGTTCTTTTTAAGATGAAAAGTTGTATCAAGAAAGGAGGATGTTCCTGTTATAACTATACCATGACAGCTGAGTGACAGATTCGTCTACACACAGCTCTGTTCCCACTGCTGATTGTCAGTGAGAAGGAGGGGAAATTAATCACTTGAGCCTCGTGCTATGAGATTTAGTAGAAGCCTTGAAACATGAATATGTGTTGTGGATTCAGTATAGCTCTGTTGACTAAATAGCTCATAAAGATGTGACTCATCTCTGGGCCTCTGAAAATTTAGGAAAATACAAAGAAAAGGGTTTTTTCCTCTAAGGCTTTTTTTTTTACTAGGTTTACTGGTTTCACTTGCATAATTAAGAAGCCATTATTCACTAATGTTTACAACTTATTTAATGTTGAATAATAAGATACAAGTGCTGTGAGGTTGCCCATGTACAAATTGCATATGGAAGAGCAATTTCTAGTCAGCTCCCAGGAAGTGCTGTGTCAGCTAAACTCTGTGTCAGGAACTTCTGTAGTTTAAGAAAACAAAAGTTGCACCCACAGTGGCAGGTGGAATTTTTGAGCGTTAATTTAGAAAACAGTGAATGAATTCTTAACCAAGAATGTCTGGCAAATGACACTGAGATTTACAGAGTATCCTGGTGTGTAAACTACCATGCAGTAAACCCAAAAGTTAGTGAGAAAATAGCTTCCTACTAATGGGAAATTATTTATGTTTCTAAGTCAGTCCCAGAGTTGTTGTTCCTTGGACATTCTAGGAGTGAAGTATTTATTTTCCCAGGAAAAGTTATTCTGTGTGCCAAGGACTTGTGCTGTGAGTGAAATGACAACTCCTGTATTGCTCTGGGCTATACCCTGTAACTTGGATAGGGATGTAAAACTGGCCCTTTTATCACATAACCAGCGATCACTCCAGTTTTTTGTAGTAGCTGTAGTCATTTTTCCTTTGTAGGAGTTGGAGACATTGTATAGGGGAAAAAAAAGGTTTATGCCAAGTATTGGTGCCGTTTCAGAAAGTAGCTCGTGGGCATTTTCAAAACCCATGCTAAAACACCTTCTTTTGTTGCAAATGGCATATAAAAGACACAAATTTTTGACTGCACTTGTTTTTTCTATTGCTTATCATTCCTTTCTCTGTATCTGCTTAGAAGGTCAGGAAGAGGATTGCTGTTGATTGTTTTTTAAGGAAATATTTAAGTCCACAAAGTGAAGCTATTCGAACTTCGACTCTGGTATGGAAACCGGAGGGAAACCAGTTAATCATTCCTTATTCTCAGACTTAGAGATGCATGTAAACTGTGCTTTACTGAACTGTGGAATGTATTTGATCTGCAGCTTGAGAAAGTACTGCCTCGAGGTCATTGTTTAATGGGAATAATTTGCAAAGTTTGTAGCCTTAAATATGTTTCAGTACTCAAAAGTTTCTTCAGGTTCAGACCAGACGTTTCAGAGGTTGGAATCAGTCTTATTTTTGAGTAGAAGGTATCTTCTGCTTTCCAAGGAGGGACCCAGACATGCTACTAAAATCATATTCCATAGGGATTGAAAGGCATAATAAAAAAGGAGAAAAGTAAGGCTTGAAAACAAGGTTCAAAAACCAGTAGCGGGAAGAAATGAGAGAGGAGTATTCTATTCAAAGTTTACATAGACACTATTTCAGGAGCGAACTTATGACTCTGGAATGCGTTTTTATTCAAGAAAATGGTTGCTCAGTGCTCCTTTTTGAGCTCTATCTTTTTGCAAGTATTTATAACCAAAATTTTTCATCCTGGCGCTGCTTACTCATCTGACTTTTTCCACTGTCTTAATGATCCCCTCCACTTTATTTATTTTTTCACCATTTCAGGCCTTTACTCTTGCCTTAAGGTTTTCTTAGGGCATTAACAGGATTATTTAATATGGCTGAGTTAACAGGATTATTTAATATGGCTTCTACAGTGTGGGCAGACATTGACTTTACTGTGCTAATGTATGAAGAGAAAAGTTCACCTAGAGTAGGTGAGCTTTAAAGGGACAAATGTATATTTTTCTCAAAGTTTTGGAGTAGGATTTTGGGATAGGCAGTGATTAATATGAAAAAGTGAACCCTCTTCTCCTCAAATATCAATTTAAAAAAAGAATTGCTGCTCAATCTGAAAAAGGTACAGATGTGAAACAAAAATAAGTAGTGTGAGGGCTAGATTCATGAGCAGAATCTTTGCCAGCAAGTTTTTGTTAATTTGGTTTTTTAAATAGTGGCAAGAATGTGCAGTACAAGCAAAGTCTGGAAGATGTTGTCAGTTGACTTTAAGCAAGAATCTGGAGTTTCTGTCAGTCATAGTTTTCAATCAAGTTCTTAAATTTGGGGAGGGGGAGAACAGGTCCCAGTCCAGCCGAGCAAGAGCTGAAGGTAAGATGCAGAATGAAGATATTTTGCTCTCCATGCTGGCTGCTCTGGCCTGAAAGATGTGCTGTTGTAATTCCCAAGCCTGTGCCAGACAGTCAGCATGAAGGCTCCTTCTCTAGGATCTTCTCTGAAGGAATTCTTGGTATTTCTTGAAATTGCTGCCTTAAATCTGTAAGTCAGAGCTACCTCATCACTTATCTTTTGACAGAAGCAAAAGGATACTTTTTTCATCATTTATCTCCTTGTCAGTGTCTCCTGACATCACACCTGGATGCTTGGGCATGCCCGTCCTTAGGTGCCCACTGTACCCACACAGCCTGCTAGGTAGTGTCACTTCCTACATTATGTGGGAGTGCCCTGCTTATATGGAAATAATCTGTTAAGGGAGGCTGCCTAACTAACATCATGGTGAAGCAGACAAGCATGCTTAAAAAATTTAAAAATTCCAGCTCTCCCATTTAATAGCTGTGTGATCTTGAGCTTAGAAAAGCTATTTAATTTGTTTAAGTCTCAGTAATGGGGTAATATTAATACCTACTTCATAGCACTCCTGTGAGAATTAAATAAGATTTAAAACACTTCTACCACTCATTAATACTACATAAGCACACAATCAATATTAAATGACTTTTATTGTTTGACTAGACTGTAAGATAAGTGTTGGGACAGCTTGTGTCTTTGCTTTTGTACCCTAAGCATCTAGCACAGTGTCTTGCCCATTGCTTGTAATAATTTATTACTTGACTGTGCAACACAAATAGAGATGCTAATGCTTGAATATTTAAACCAATTGCAGAGGAAGCCTTCAGTCATTCAAATTCATTAAAATCAATTTATTTAATTTTACAGTTGATCTACTGTGTGTAAAGTATCTTATTAAATAATAATTCACTGTGAAATCTTTGGTAAGAGTTGAATAGATCAGAAAGAATATGATTATGTAAAAGATTTAATAAAGTGTGTGTGTGTGTATATTTAGAGAAACTAGCACTTTAAAAAATTCATTATTCTGAAAAAGTGGTCGAAAAGTTCTCTTTGTCAAATGCATCATGTAGGTCATTTATTAGTTTTAAAGATAATTTTGGGATACACGGTAAACTACTCTGAATTTATTGTGAAGAAACCCAAATTTTATAGTAATTAAAAATGTAATTATAACTAATAATCTATCTCATTTATTGAACCACAATAATTGGAATTACATTTATGGAACATTCCAAACAACCTATTTTGGTCTATTGCTTTCATGTTGTGGTTTCTATTGCCCCATCATTTTGTTGAAGAGAATACATCATTCACCTTTTGGTAAAATAAATGTTTCATGCTGGTCAGTGGGTAGTAAACAGATCCTATTTGGTCTGGTTCGTGCTGTCATTCTGTGCTTGCTTTTACAGTATGGTTAAAAGAGCAATAGCCTTAACACACAGGAGCTTTTTGTTCCATCTTCAGCCATGTGGACTGCATATGCCAGGGCCTTGAAGTTGAGAAAGAGAGAGAGAGAAGGGGGAAGAGAATTGGAATTTATGCAGGATGGCTAGCTTTTGCTAATTTTTAAGTAACAATACTTTGATCTGTGAGTCTGGAAGAAAAAAAAGGGAAACATTTTAGACACAGTACAGCACTTTAAAAAGCCACATGAAAAAGTTCTTTGTTGCTTTAGCATCTATGCAGATGGAAAACTTCCTTGCTTTATAAAGTTCACGAACTGGGCGATTTTCACACAGGAACTTAAAATAATATTACTGCATAATATGTTTATTGAAAACTATTGGTCCATTGAAATTAATAGAAGGACAAAACAAGCCAGCTTATTAGCTAGTAGATTTATGGCCTTTTCCAAAGTTAATTATTGAGTAAAGATTTTCTTTTTTAAGAATAGAAGAAATAGCTCAGAGCTTTTTCATGCAGAAAATACTTATATTTCAGCCTCATTATGATTAAAAATGCCATTCCATTGTGCTTGGGGTTTTGCCAGCTGACGGCTTTTTGTCCAGAGCACACTCACAGCCCTACTTGCGTAGCCTGTGACCTTACTGGGTGTTTAGGTGTCTTAGCTTTTGCGAGCAGGCTGTGCTGTGTTAGCTAAGCAAGGGTTGCCTGGTTCTCTTCAGAATCCTACACTCTGTTTTATGATCTTCACTTTATATTCAGGAGAGAGAGATAAAGAGACTAAGATGTGTTGAGTACCAGCTATTATGCAAGGGACCAAGCTTGGCATTATATACGTTGTTGAATCTTCATAACAAGCTCGTGACATAGGTATAATTTTCTTCATTTCACAGAGGAGGTAACAGGCTTGGAACGTTTGATTTGGAAAGCCAGGTTTCAGAATCAGGTCTGACTTCAAAGCCCACTATATCTTGTAATTTCAGTACTGCTTTTTCTTACTCTGTTTGAGATTGTGTTATTTGCAAAGTGTAAATGTCTGTATTAAATACTCTTGTCTGTGTGGTATTATACTGGCTATTGTATAATAGACTTGAACACAGCTGATTCATGTTTTCTTTCAGCTTTGGTAGAAAATAGTTCATTCCATTATGGGCATATATAAAAAATCATATTCCCCAAACAAATTGGTCAGGAGGTATAAAAAAAAATCTTTGGAATATTGAAAACCTGAGATAAGGTCTAAACCAAATAGCATTTTAAAATCATCAACTCTTCATTTTTTTCCTATAAAACTAGGATAGGAAAGAGACTGAACCATATAAGAAGTAGCAAGTGATATCTTTTATTTAACTCTTTATTGTGATCTTTGCATGTGGCTTCGTTTAATTTGCACAAGCTCTTTTGTGTATATTAGAGGAAAGAGGTGTTTCCTCTGTCATGTCCCATTTTGTGTCCTTGGCTCAGGGAGATTTTGTGTCTCTGGAGGCTGTTGCCTCCAACTCTTTTCTGTGCAATGAAAGTATAGAAAAGAGTACCTTTTGCTGCATGCTGAAGAGAATTCTCTCGTAATTGGCCTTCTACTTCCACTTCCCAATGTGTCACTAATAATGAGGATAATAATACCTGTCACATACTGGAGAAGGCTGTGTGCCAAGAATTCTGCTGGATAATTTATAAACTTTGTTAGTAATTTTCACTGAAATTAAGGGACAGCATTATTTTCCTCTTTATACAGATGAGGAAACTAAGGACATACATTTAGTAAACAGGATGAGGATTCAAACCCAAGTGCTCTGACTCTGAGACTGTGTTCCTGCTCCATTAATTACGGTCCTATACTCCTTACCATTGCATAAACTCAAGTAAAGAATCTTTCCCTGAAACCCCTACGGGCTCTGACAATCACATCTGGGACCAGAGCCCATTAGTATGTTATCAGTGAAGTTTCAATGTTTAGAAATTTCCAAAATTTTCTATATGCCTTTAAAGTCTGCAGATTTCTATACGTGATGAAAGGATTTGTGTACGTATCAGAGAAGTAGTGAAAAAATACAGAATAGGAATTTTTACTGTAATTTCGAGGACTTTTCGTTGCAAGTAGGTTCTGATATTTCTATGTATATTTTTTCCATCTATGTTTTATAAATTTGTAGCCTTTTATACCAGTAGATATGCTTATACATGTTTAAAAGTAGCAGTACACATTGTTGTGGTAATTATATATTCTTATGCTTAAAAAAATACTGTGTCGTGATTTAAATTTTACAGATTACTTTCACATTCAGTTTTACCAACTTGGTAAAGTTGAGGCGTTAGGCACTGTTATGCCATTTAACATATGTGTAAGCTGAGGCTCTGCCCACATGGCTAGTAAGTGAAAGAACAGACACATGCGATATGAACAGAATTCACACACACACACAAAAAGATGTAAAAATGGACCTCAGACACATTGAAAAAGGTTCACACTGATAATTAGAGAAATATAAATCCAGAATGACAAAAATTTTTAAAGAAGACAACATGTTTTAAAACTTGGTGAAACTGTGGGAAAACCAATGCTTGAAGGAAATGCAAATTGGTATAACTCCTCTGGAGGGAAATACCAAAGAATCTACACATTTACCTTTTAACCCAGCAAGTCCACTTGTAGGAATCTATGCTGCAGGTACACTTCCAGCCGTATAATTGTATATGTATACCTGGGTTAGTATACTCATATACATTTTGTAGATCTATCTACTTAGGTATCCTAGAAGCAATGGCACTCCCATACCAATGAGCACACCTAGCACTCAGATCTTGGTTTCTAAACACCATACCCCATTAAAAGGAATTAAGGCTCCTTGGAGAAGTAATTGATTTCAGGGCTAGTGCAGGGAAAATACAAGCTGAGCTTGGACTGTCTTGTGGTGCTGGAAAGTATGATGATATATCAAAAAAAGATGAAAACTTGTTGAAAGAACATAAGGACAAATTTTAAGTGTTCCTAATTGCAAAACTGGAACATTTTAACCAACACAATAAACAATAATGGTACTGGGTTTTTAGTCCTTACAATAAAATAAATATCCATGAATCCTTACTGATATAAAAATCAAATAAATAAATGGGGGAGAAAGGATGGCTCTTCCTTACAGAAGAATTCTAATTAATAAATGTAGAGAGAAAGATGGTAATTGAAATCACCACTAAATAAATACCATGTAATAATTGTTGCAAACAAGATCCATTGATGAATGCTAAAATTAATGGGTAAAATTTTGAGAAGGAACAGAATATTAGTATAGTCTCGGGGCTCTAGTAATCTGAAGACTTGACCTGGGGCTTCCAAGATGGTTTACTCACAGAACTGTCAGCTGGAGGTCTCATTTCCTCTCCAGCACATCTGCTGGAGGGCCCTCATGACAAGGGAGTTGTCTTCCTGAATGAGTGATCCAAGGGAGAGAGCAAAGAGGAAGCCACAATGCCTTTTGTGACTTACTCTGAAATCACAAATTCACACAGCACTTCTGTCTATTCTGTTTGTTAGGTATCTTAAAACCACCACACTGGGAAAGGATACCTCTAGCCAGTAGCTGGGTAATTCTTTACTCTCCCTAAGAGTTACCAACAGAAGTTGCAACAAAAGTTGCCTGTTCCCAGTGCTTCCAATTTTGGTTCCTCTTTTTGTAGCTTGCCCCAGTGCTATTCCTGGGCAAGATTACTGTGATAGGACTTGTAGTGGAAAAGAAGAGGTAATGTTCACCTTTTCCTACCCTCTTCCCTGACAAACCCTTCCTTACCTCAGTCTTATATTATCCTCCTCCCACTTAGTGTAACAAATTGTCCGGAAGCCATCTGTGAAACCGTAAGACTTTACACAAGCCTCTCTAATAGCAGTGATCATATTGTATTACAGTTATCATTTTCCATGTCTGTCCTCAATATCATATTCATATCTGAATCCCCAAGGCCTTCCATAGTGCCTAAAAGGTCCTTAATGGGTAAATGGGTTTTCTTTTGAAATGTAAATATGCTTAAGAACCACCTAATTTAGCTATCTGGGCCTTTGTCTTTCCTAACTGTAGAAGGACAGGGGAAAAGAGAGCTCCTTCAGCCTATTTCCTGTTTTTCACAAGCAGAACTATAGTTTGAAACTTTTCAAAAATTGAAAACTTCTCAAAGTTTCTGTTTATGCTCCAGGAGGCAGAGGGTTGGCAAGGCTACTGAGGACGCTGTTCTATGCCTCTGACCGTGAAGAGAAATAGCTGTGCCCTGTGAGTGATAGGAGTGGAAAGGAGAGCTGCTCGAACATTCTTGGGCACGCAGTAGACAGGAAGGGATGACCTCGACCCTGGGAGTGTCTCTGCTGCCTGTGTTGGCCAGAGATCCCCTTCAGTACTCTGTGCTTTGTTTCCTCACTAGCTCCTCCTCCAGTCTTTGCTTCCCCCCTTGCCCAGCTACTTCTGGGAAACTTCTGAATTCTCCCTCTTCCTGGCATTCTTGTTCCTATTGCAGATTCTCCTCTTTGGGGTCCCTTTCTCACCTCTTCCCATTCCTGGTACAAACCCATTCCTGTCCTGGCTCCCAGGCTGTAGGGCTCATCCATCCATCCACACCTCGCACCTCACTGCGGACTGGGGTTTGGGATTCCCTTTGCTTGTTCCTCCCCCTGCAGCCATGGGCAGTTCCATCCATTCCTACATCCACCTGGCTCCTGAGGCCCCGCCCAGCCAGGACCTGACTGATCCCTAGCCCTCCCTCACCCCTCCCATCTTTCTGCCCAAGGAAGGTGAGACACAGTAAATCCTGATACAGAGACAGAACTAGGCTTGTTTAGGCTGTCCTGCCAACTTAGTTTGTGTAACACTTTTTCCTGTGGAGAAAATTGAAACTAAATAAATGACCTATAACAAACTTAATAAATAAATAGAGATCGTTCATTAGAAGTCATAGATGGGACTTCCAGGTGGTCCAGTGGGTAAGACTCTGTGCTCCCAATTCAGGGGGCCCGGGTTCCATCCCTGGTCAGGGAACTAGATCCCGCATGCATGCTGCAACTAAGAAGCCCGAATGCCACAACGAACATCCCACATACCACAACTAAGACCTGGTGCAGCCAAAATAAATAAATAAAAATAAACCTTTAAAAAATAAATAAATGTCATAGAATTTTTATGTGGGAAGGAAATCTAATAATATTCCATTCCCAGTACTCATTTTACAGTTTAAATGCTCAGGGTTCATGTGGGTTGAGTAATTTTTCAACAGTTGTTTTCTGATGTAGAATCTCATATTGCAGCTGATATAATTTCACACCTAGTTAAATCTGCAACATTTTCTCTTCCAGAGTAGAAATTTTGAATTATTCTAGTATTATGTATTAAATTGTATGTTTCACATTATATTGGTATATATTTATAGAAATCATAGCACTTTTCTTTCTAATCCAGATTTAGGTCGATCTCGAGAACTGCAATATGTGTATGTGGATAACAACATTCACCTGAAAGGCTTGCCATCCTATCTGTACAACAAGGTCATCGGGTGCAGTGGGTAAGGCTGATGTCACATTTTATGCTATCACTCAACACTTTTGCTAGCTTCGTTTCTACTTCAATATTTAGTCCTGATAAAACTCAAAAATAGATGAACTACTTTTGATAATCCTGTTCAGGTTTATTTTGGGGCCTAACATGCTAAACTGAATGCCCTCAGAAGCCAAGAATATTGAGCAAGCAGTTTAGAGTACTGTACTTCGAGTGTAGTTAGTAAGCTGTAAATTTGGTCAGTAAGTCATTCCAGTCAAAAGGAAAATGAATCCATGCCTACCATTGTAGACTCAGTAGTATCAGTCACAGAAACTGGAGGAATCAACATTAATGGGAAAGCTTTTCCTTCTCTCCTCTCCACTGCAGTGACACTTTTACTACACTATCAACCCTAGTATCTAGGACTTTACCAATTGGAAATATTTAGAGCTCAACATTTGAAATAGTCCCTCTATTCAGGGACAAATCATGATTCTAGCAACCAAAACATGTTTCAGTTAAGAGGAAATGATAGGCTTTTACTTTCAGAGCAGCAGTGATCTTTCCTTTTCTGTTAGGCTTTTGGAAAGATGGCTTCAGCTTCTCCTTCTATAGCAGTGAGACAGAACCACCCTAGAGTGGTGTGGGCCTAACATAGGATAACTCAGCTGCCAGAACCCACTTTTGACGGGCCTCACTTTCCTCACGTAAGCAGCCAGTGGGACACCTTTGAGGCTACTTAGCCAGCATGTTGACTCTCTCCTCATAATTTCAAACATCCTGCATAACCTGGCTCATACTGTGTGTAGTTCTGGCAAGAAAAGGGATGACAATAAGCTTGTCATGGAGACAGCCATTCCCCTGCTGTCATGGCTTCGGGGATGGGCACTGAGCAGCAACTGCCCCAGAGCGGGTGATCCTAGGGGTGCTGGCCTTCCCCTGGGAAAGATTATACAGCTGTTATCTTGGAAGAGCCCTAGATGAGTTTAGTGCCTGTGTAGGCTGATGAAATACAGCCTAGAGGTATATTCCAGAACTTTCTGTGAAGCATAGATAATAGAATACATGGTGGAGGTTTTAGCTTAGTGATTTTTCTGCAGCTGATCTTGTGACAGCTGTGATACTACTCACTCATTTATCCTAATGAGCTCTTAAAAGATCCTATAATGTAGCCTAATTTTTTCAGGTGGTGACTAAAATGCCCTCAATCACCAAGATGCAGGGAATGATGCAAGCAGACTCCAAGGCTGAAGGCAATTTTTCCTGCACCAAAGCCTTCAGAGACTGCACTGAAATGTGATTTAAGTCTCTACCGCAATTAAGGAATAGCTCTTGAGATAAAAAGGCTTCTGCTTTGGTGTTTAGACATGGATGTTATTGACTGTCAGAAAGTTCTATTTGTGCAGAGTAGAGAGATAGATACAATTTATTTTATTTTAATTAATTTATTATTGTTTTGCTGCGCTGCGCAGCTTGCAGGATTTTAGTTCCCTGACCAGGGATCAAACCTGGGCACAAGGCAGTGAAAGCACCAAGTCCTAACCAGTGGACCACCAGGGAATTCCCCTTTTTTTTTTTTATTGATCTATTTTAATTTTTGACTTGGTATCTGGTAGCAGAGGTGGTGAATTTTATGAGAGCTCCAAATCTTTGAGAAAATAGGGCAAAATATGCACATTATTAGCAGATAGTCTACACTTTTTATTATTACTAGCATCTTCCTTTGGTAGTAGTAATAAGATAAATGAAATTATTAAAAGGACAGTCATCCAACAATCAGTTTGCTAATATTAATAGTTTTTAGAGTGTTGGCAGTCCCACATACAAATGAACCATGATCCAAAAGGTATTTTTAATCTGTTGGTTTAACTCAATTTATTTCTTATAAAAGCAATTCTGGTGCTTATACTCCTAGCCAGCTCATTAAAAGGTCATTTAACCCATTTTGCACCCCCCAAATTATACTTACTTATAAAATATTTCTGTGGCAAAAGTGTATTCAGAATTCTAATACATGGTGACTATTGAAGTCTTGGCCACAGAATTAGGGGGCGCCCTTCTTTTATCGCTTTTATCTGTTGTATATGTGCAAAGGGACTCTCCCATTCCAAGTTAAAGTGGGAGAGCTTTGGGAATAGGAGGGGCAAGGTGTAGAACAAGGTTCTAAGGTAAATCTTATATAAAGATAATAAGGTATTTGAGGCCTAGAAAGTGTACCTCTTGATACTGAACAAGGATCTTGGTTCAGTTGTTTGTTGAGTGTGTATTTATTAAGCAGCTACTCTGTTTGGTCACTGTCTAGACAATGGCCATACAGTGTAGGAGCCAAATGATTCACTACCTGCCTTCACGGACCTCATAATCTAGCTAAGGATCCAAGTGGACAGTCAATGATTAAACAAACTCAGTGCTTATTCCCTCCAAGGAGATGATATTTAAGCTGAGAACCGAAGATTCAGCACACTTGGTTCTCCACCACCATCACGTTTCTTCTAGCCCAGAGGTAGATCTGGAATAAGGAACACACCAACTCCTGCTGTACTGTACTTTCTCTGAAACAATTGTATTACCCTTTTCTGATTAACAGTCTAAGAAAATTCGAACAAAATGAATATAGCTTTAGGGACCCGTGGCACAATATAAAAAAGTCTGAGATGTGTATATATATATATATTCACATCTCAGAAGGAAAATAGAGAATCAAGTGTAAAACATAAAAAGGTATAAAAATAGCAAATGTTGCACAGTTTCAAGAAATCTCAGAAGTCTCACAAAATTATCTTTGATATTCATAGAAATGTGAATAAAGTTAGCGCCTCATTGTATGTTCATTTATTTGTGAAATAATTATTGAATATTAGCTAGCAAGTCAGCACTGTGCTAATAATTGTGGAAAAGATAATTAAGATGTTTATCCTAATACACAAAAGTACCTGTAATACAAAAAATAAGTAACCTAAGAGAAAAGTAGAGTAGTGAAAATTTAGAGCACAGGACTGCCTTTTTATGACCTAGCTTTGGAGTCACACACCGCCATTTCTGTTACATCCTATTGATTGCACGGGTTACCGCTCTTCATTGTGGGAGGAGACTACCAGGAGGGGAGGAGCATGGGAGGCGTCCTAGAGGATGGCTCTCACAGATTCCTTGCATTCACGCTCTTTGCTAGCCTCTTGGAAAACTATGATTTTTATTTTGTCTGAATCTTTCTGATTGTTACTACAGACATAAATGTCTTCAGTTCTTCCATATTTTACCTTGAAAGAGAAGTCCCTCCCATGTTAGAATTTTAAAGAGTGGTAATTGGCACATTTTCTTACTCAGGAGAGCTTAATGGTAAAAGTGGCCCTATACCAGAGTTATTTTTTCCGTTGTCTGATTATACGAGAAAAAGAAAACTAAGCCACTGCTTTGCTTTTTCTTATATAAATAAGCAGTTATGTGGGGGTTGGGGTGGGATGAATTGGGAGATTGGGATTGACATATATACATTAATATGTATAAAATAGATGGCTAATAAGAAAAAAATCAAATTGTACACTTTAAACGTACGCAGTTTATCGTATGTCAATTTTATCTCAATGAAACTCTTTTTAAAAGAAAAACATAAGCTATTGTAGCTGGATTTGGGTACAGATTGGATAAATGATTTGGTTAAATGGTTTGTTAACCACTCAAGATAACAGAGTTGTCTATATGAGAAATACATTCCGAGTTCTGAGTTACATCAACAAACTAGAAAATATCCTTTGGATCACAGTCCATTTTTGTGTGTGGGCTGCCTAAGCAGCCTAGCTACAGATGAAAAACACTGAGGTGTGATTTGAGCTATCACTCAAGAGACAGGGTTTGTAGTTTGATTCCAATTCAGTAATTAATTGCTTAATAAAACAAAAATATTAACACTCCTTTTAAGGTTTAGAGGAATGTAACACAATACAGAGTGTCCACAATATAACTTTCCAAATGTCCAGGGTACAATCCCATATTACATAACATTTGAAGAATAAAGAAAATATGACCTAGTGTCAAGAAAAGTAAAAACTTTCCTCAGCAAGCTTAACACAGAATGGTATAAGAGAGGAAATGTCAGTGGACTTGGAGGTAGATCAATAGAAATGATTCCATCTGAAGAACACAGAGGAAAGAAGATTGAAAATGAGAATGAACATCAGACTCATCAGGGACCTGCCAGACAATGTAAAAAAGCTGGCGTTTGCCATCCCAGGAGGAGAAGAGAAAGCGAATGGGGCAGCAACAACAACAAAATTGTTTGGAGAAATACTGTCCAAAAATTTGCCAAATATGATGAAAGACATAAATTTACATTTTCAAGAAACTCAGTGAACTGTAAGCAATATAGATTACAAAGAAAATCATGCCCAGGCAAAGCTGCTGAAAACCAAAGAGAAAAAGAAAATCTTGAAAGCAACCAGAGAAAAATGACAAACTACATACAAAGAAATAATTCAAAAGACCGTTGCCTTCTCATCAGAAATTAGGAAAGCCAGAAATCAGTGGAGCGATATTTTTAAAGTGCTAAAGAAAAAAACCAGTCAACTTAGCAACCAGCAAAAATACCCTTTAAGAATGTAAGTAAATGAATGCATTCTCAGATGGAACAAAACTAAGCCTTACAGAGGCTCTGCCAAGAGGACAGACACTTTATCCAAACCAAGGCTTATTCTATCAGGGTGGCATCTTTTCTTTCCTTTTCCACATTCATCTTTCCTTTTCCATCTCCCCTTTCCTTTTCCTCTTATTTTAAGCTGAAAAAAACTTTTTTTGCTAAAAAGGGTTAATCTGGTACATTTCCCCCCAACAATGAGCATGTGGATGACAATGTATTTTCTGAAGTATAAAAGATAGTTATTTGGGTTCTTTTGGTAAGGGAATTTAAACTAATTCTTTACTCTTAACACTTTGGTTGGTGGAATGGTAAGTTTGAAAATGCATATGAATTAATTTGCTAAATCACACACATGTTTTGGAGCATAATCTCAGCGGCAAAATGATGTTACTATTCATTTAACTTGTTTAGGTTTAAATGTTGAATGGCAGCTCTGAAAACATTGAGATGAAAGGGAATTGTGATAATTGTTATAAATTATCTATGTGACTAAGCCAAGGGTCCTAACATTTGTAACAGATTTCAACTTATTTTAATAACTCATGTAAGGGTTCTAATGTACAGTCTTTTTTGTAATCACCTCAGCATTTATTCTAAAGTAATAAAAACTATTGAGTTAGAAATCAAAGATACCAAGGCTTAATAATTGCCAGCCAATAGTTATTTTATTGTGAACTGAACATATCATGGAGCTTCCATCCCTCTTTACTGACAGTTCATTTCATGATTACTTCTTATTGAGATGAGTGACACTAGCTTTCAAAACAGGTACCTTTCCAGTCTTCTCTCCCATTTTATTCTCTTCCATGGACCTGACACTCTAGCCACTAGAACTGTTTGTGTAACCCCATCTGCCCTATGCATTCACAGAGCTGAATCCCTGTTCCCTTTCCCCAGAATATCATCATGTTAATCTTAGTTTTCAACAGTAGATACCTTCACAGCAACATCTAGACGAGCGTTTGACCAAATATCTGGATACTGTGGCCTAGCCAAGTTAATACAAAAATTTAACCATCACACCATGTATATTACCCCCAGAAAATAATTTATTATAATAATAAAAAGAATGCACAGCTATAAACATTGCTTAACCTTTATTGTGTACCGGGCAGTGTAGTCATTGATTTGTCTGCATGTTGCATATAATCCTCCCTATCATCCCTATCTTAGAAATGAAGAAACTGGAGCTCAGAGAGATTAAGTAAAGTGTCCCGGGTCACAAAGCTAGGGGGTGACAGAGTTATCATCTGCTTTATTGTCCACGCTCTTAACCACTGTACTGCATACACTGTCTCCCTCTTCTGCTTGGTCTAGAATCACCTCTCTACGTCTGAGCTCCTCTGCTAGCTTCTTGAGAGCAGGGATGAAAAACACCGGGGTAGATATTTCGTCTCTGATGAGGTCAAAGGAGGTTGGCCATGGCCAGCAGAAAGATTCCTAACCCGTGTGAATTCCTCCCTTGCAGCCTGCATGCTACATAGCAGCAGCTCTTCTCCAGTGTTAAGTAGAGAAGGCATTTAATGGAAGTATCGTAAAATGCATTTAATTGACTGTTCGTAGCCAATGGTGAAGTGTAGGAACTTCTGCTCATTGTCAAAGGGAAATTAGACCTTATATAAAATGAGGACCCACTTACTTGCTGATGTGAGTCTTTTCAGCGGTTTCTGTCAGAAACCTATCTTTCTAATTATTGGAGACAGAGAAAGCATTGGGAAAGGTCTGGCCTTCAGTTTTCTAAACCTTTATTTGTTATTGTTAAATCCTTCAGACAGTGCTTGTAGAGTTCATCAACAACTGTAAGGTTAAGAAGCAGCAGCTGTTAAGGCAATAACAGTATGAAGTAATTATTCATGAATCATTGCTTGCTTTTTACCCTATATTTTTATTATTCGATGGTTTTGCTCAGGATTCTCATACTAAAGTATGGCTATAAAGTTAGGAAGCAAATAATGTGCTTTACCATGAGTATTAGGCTTCTCCATAGCAACAGAACCAATAGAGTGAGGGGGGAGCACTGAAAGGGAGAGGGAGATTGATTTATTTTAAGGAATTGGCTCATATGATTGTGGGCGCTGGCAAATCTGAAAGTTACAGAGCAGGCTAGAGACCCAGGGAAGAGCTGATGTGGCAGCTTGAGTCTAAAGACAGTCTGGAGGCAGAATTTTTCCTTGGGAGACCTCAGTCTTTTCCTCTTAAAGGCCTTCAACTGATTAGACAAGGCCCACTCAGTATCATAGAGGGTAATCAGCTTTACTCAAAGTCCGCTGATTTAAATGTTAATCTCATCTTAAAAATACCTTTGCAGAAACATCTGGACTGGTGTTTGACCAAATATCTGGGTGCCATGGCCTAGCCAAGTTGATACAAAAATTTAATCATCACACCATGTATTGTTGTATATCATCAAAAGAATCATTTATTATGTGTTTGCCTGTGTTTCCAGACTTAGTGGCCATACTTCCTAATAGCATTTCTGGATGTGATCCTCTCACCTTAATTTTCTCCATATTAAGAAACAAACTAATTATAAAGTAAAATTTAAACTTATTTCCTCATCCTCACAAAATGGTTTATAAGGGTAGTGCCTGTTTCACCCACAGAAACACTCATACAAAGTCACAGTTGTGCTACTACAGACTCTCATGCTTAAGTGATCACATGGGGTCAACAGAGGTTTCGAAAGAGGAATGAAGCAAAGTAGCAAATCAAAGAAAAACATTGAGAAGAATTTCATATAAATTTTCACACTAGTTGACAGGCCACTGTGCAGCTGGTTTGCACTAGTGTGCCCATACTAGCTGTTAAATTATTGACAGTATTTAAGTTTTTCTACAAAAGTTAATGAATAGCTATTGAACTGAAAGCCCCTGAGGTCCCCCACTGCTGTGTCTACCCTACCTCTAAGATCTCCCCATAATCCAGCAACTAAAAGGCTAATGACTAACAGAACAGAGGGCTCTAGGACTGTGCTTTAGCACAATGGTACTGTATGTTGGTTTTTTGCTTGTTTTATTAAACTATAATTTATATACAGAAAAGTTCACCCTTTTTAGTGTGTAATGCTGTGAATTTTGACAAATGCATACAGTTGTATAGCCACCACTGTAATCAAGGTTTAGAATGGTTCATTCACCCCCAAAATGTCCGCATGTCCCTTTAAAGTGAACCTCTCTTCTCCAGGAGACACCTCAGCCCCTGAAAACAGGGGTGTGTTTTGTGTCCCTATATTTTACCTTTTCCAGAATGTCATATTTCCAGAAATGATATGGGCTGCTGCAGACATTCATGTCTGGGGTTTTGTGTGAACATAATTTCATTCCACTTGGGTAATACCTAAGAATGTATTCGTGGGGTTATGTGAGTGTATGTTTAACTTTACTAAAAACTGGCAAACTATTTTCCAGCATAGCTGTGCTATTTTGTATTTCATAAGAGTTCTCGTCAGTTTTTTTTCTCTCTCAGACATTCTGGTGAGTGGGTAATATCTCGTGGTTTTAATTTGCATTTCTCTAATGACTGTTGGTGTTGAACAGCTCTTCGTGTGCTTATTTGCCATCCATGTACAGTTGACCCTTGAACAGTGTGGGGGTTGGGGCGGACCCCAGCACAGTCCAAAATCCACGTATAGCGTATAGTCATTCCTCTGTATCTGAGGTTCCTCTCTGTCTGCGATTCCACATCTGTGGATTCAGCCAGCCTCGGATCGTGTAGTTTTGTAGTACTTATTATTGAAAAAAACCCACATTTAAGTGGACCCATACAATTCAAACCATGTTGTTCAAGGGTCAGCTGATTCTTTGGTGAAGCGTATTCCAATCTTTTTCCCATTTTAAAAAAATTGGATTGTTTGGGCTTTTTATTGTTGAGTTTTGAGAGTTCTTTATATATATTCTGAATACATGTTGCTCATCAGATATGTGATTTGCAGATATTTTCTCCCAGTCTGTGGCTTGTCTGTCATTCTCTTAACAGATTTAACTAGCCTGTATTGTGGTTCTTCATAGTTCACCACTGATAAACACACAACTCAAGATGTAGTTAATCCATAAATGAGACATTTTCCAAAAATCCATTTGATAGATTACTGTCATTTTCCTAACTAACCATTTCCTTAGATGTTGCCATCCTAGTGGGTAACCAAAGGCAGATATTTGTGATACTTATGTCTTTAGCACATCTCCTGCTCCTGAGACAGACTGGACCCTTGCGAGCTACCCCAAAATTGTGTCCTTTTTGGCACCATATGGTGACTCCATACTTTTTTTGCCATTTCCTTTTTATCTATTCTCCTTCAAATTTCTTTCCCTATGTGTGAAGACTCAAAACAACCAATCTGTATTTGGAACTGCTTACGTACCAGTGTAGAACTGCTAGAAAGAAGAGGAACCTGATCACATTCGATGAGTTAACAACAAAAGAACTCCCATAATACAGTTAGATAATGCGTGATTTAGAAACATCAAATGTTGTGATGTATCATCGGTAAAAGAGGATGTCAAGGAAAGACATTATAAAGGAATTAGATTTGGAAAAGTGTAAAATTTGTACCTGGAATGACAGGATATAGAAAATTCCAGGCCCAGTTTGGCCTGTAGGCAAGAATAGCCATGGCTCATTGAATACAGTGTTGCCTAGGTAAGGGGTATGATTCAGAATCCACAAGAAAATGGTAAGGCCAACAGCATCCATGGGTACCTTTCTGCTTAAGTTCTCATAGTTTTCTGCGTACAGGTCTTTTACCTCCTTAGTTAGGTTTATTCCTGGGTATTTTATTCTTTTTGTTGAAGTGGTGAATGGGATTGTTTCCTTAATTTCTCTTTCTGATCTTTCATTGTTAGTGTATAGGAATGCAAGAGATTTCTGTGTGTTAATTTTGTATCCTGCAAGTTTACAAAATTCATTGATTAGCTCAAGTAGTTTTCTAGTGGCATCTTTAGGATTTTCTATGTATAGTATCATGTCATCTGCAAACAGTGACAGTTTTAATTCTCTTTTCAAATTTGGATTCCTTTTATTTCTTTTTCTTCTCTGATTGGTGTGGCTAGGACTTCCAAAACCATGTTGAATAGTAGTGGCGAAAGTGGACATCTTTTTCTTGTTCCTGATCTTAGAGGGAATGCTTTCAGTTTTTCACCATTGAAAATGATGTTTGCTGTAGGTTTGTCATATGTGGCCTTTATTATGTTGAGGTAGGTTCCCTCTATGCCAACTTTCTGGAGAGTTTTTATCATAAATGAGTGTTGAATTTTGTCAAAAGCTTTTTCTGCATCTGTTTTTGGTTTTTATTCTTCAATTTGTGAATATGGTGTATCACCTTGATTGATTTGCATATATTGAAGAATCCTTGAATCCCTGGGATAAATCCCACTTGATCATGGTGTATGATCCTTTTAATGTGTTGTTGGAGTCTGTTGGCTAGCATTTTGCTGAGGATTTTTGCATCTAAATTCATTAGTGATATTGGTCTGTAATTTTCTCTTTTTTTATAGTATCTTTGTCTGGTTTTGGTATCAGGGTAATGGTGGCCTCATAGAGTGAGTTTGGGAGTGTTCCTTCCTCTGCAATTTTTTGGAAGAGTTTGAGAAGGATGGGTGTTAGCTCTTCTCTAAGTGTTTGATACAATTCACTTGTGAAGCCATCTGGTCCTGGACTTTTGTTTGCTGGAAGATTTTTAATCACAGTTTCAGTTTCATTACTTGTGATTGGTCTGTTCATATTTTCTGTTTCTTCCTGATTCAGTCTTGGAAGGTTATCCTCTCTAAGAACTTATCCACTTCTTCCAGGTTGTCCATTTTTTTGGCATACAGTTGCTTGTAGTAGTCTCTTATGATACTTTTTATTTCCGTGGTATCCGTTGTAACTTCTCCTGTTTCCTTTCTAATTTTATTGATTTGAGTCCTTTCCCTATTTTTCTTTATGAGTCTTGCTAAAGGTTTATCAATTTTGTTTACCTTTTCAAAGAACCAGCTTTTCCTTTTGATTTTTGCTACTGTTTTCTTTGTTTCTATTTCATTTATTTCCGCTCTGATCTTCATGATTTCGCTCCTTCTACTAACTTTGGGTTTTGTTTGTTATTCTTTTTCTAGTTTCTTTAGGTATAAGGTTAGATTGTTTATTTGGAATTTTTCTTGTTTCTTGAGGTAGGATTGTATTGCTGTAAACTTCCCTCTTACAACTGCTTTTGCTGAGATTGTCATGTTTTCATTGTCAATTGTCTCTAGATATTTTTTGATTTCCTCTTTGATTTCTTCAGTGATCTCTTAGTTATTTAGTAACATATTGTATAGCCTCCATGTGTTTGGGTTTTTTACAGTTTTTTCCCTGTAATTGATTTCTAATCTTATAGCATTGTGGTTAGAAAAGATGCTTGATATGATTTCAATTTTCTTAAATTTACCAAGGCTTGATTTGTGACCCAAGATGTGATGTATCCTGGAGAATGTTCTGCGTGTACTTGAGAAGAAAGTGTAATCTGCTGTTTTTTGATTGAATGTCCTATAAATATCAATTAAATCTATCTGGTCTTTTGTGTCATTTAAAGCTTGTGTTTCCTTATTAATTTTCTCTCTAGATGATCTGTCCATTGGTGTAGGTGTGGTGTTAAAGTCCCCTACTGTTATTTTGTTACCATCAATTTTCTTTTTTATAGTTGTTAGCATTTGCCTTATGTATTGAGGTGCTCCTATATATATTTATAATTGTTATCTCTTCTTCTTGGATTGACCCCTTGATCATTATGTAGTGTCCTTTCTTGTCTCTTACAACATTCTTTATTTTAAAGTCTATTTTATCTGATATGAGTATTGCTACTCCAGCTTTCTTTTGATTTCCATATGCATAGAATATCTTTTTCCATCCCCTCACTTTCAGTCTGTATGTGTCCCTAGGTCTGAAATGGCTCTCTTATAGACAGCATGTATATGGGTCTTGTTTTTGTATCCATTCAGCCAGTCTCTGTCTTTTGGTTGGAGCATTAGTCCATTTACATTCAAGGTAATTATCAATATGTATGTTCCTATTACCATTTTCTTAATTGTTTTCTTTTTGTTTTTGTAGATCCTTTTATTCTCTTGTGTTTCCCACTTAGAGAAGTTCCTTTAGCATTTGTTGTAGGGCTGGTTTGGTGGTGCTGAATTCTCTTAGCTGTTGCTTGTCTGTAAAGCTTTTGATTTCTTCATCGAAGAGATCCTTGCTGGGTAGCATATTTCTTGGTGTTAGTTTCTTCCCTTTCATCACTTTAAATATATCGTGCCACTCCCTTCTGGTTTGCAGAGTTTCTGCTGAGAAATCAGCTGTTCACCTTATGGGAGTTCCCTTGTATGTCATTTGTCGTTTTTCTGTTGTTGCTTTTAATAATTTTTCTTTGTCTTTAATTTTTGTCAGTTTGACTACTGTGTGTCTTGGTGTGCTTCTCCTTGGGTTTATCCTGCCTGGGACTCTCTGTGCTTCCTGGACTTGGGTGACTGTTTCCTTTCCCATGTTAGGGAAGTTTTCAACTATAATCTCTTCAAATATTTTCCTGAGTCCTTGCTCTCTCTCTTCTCCTTCTGGGACCCCTGTAGTGCTCATGTTGGTGTGCTTAATGTTGTCCCAGAGGTCTCTTAGGCTGTCTTCAGTTCTTTTCATTCTTTTTTCTTTATCCTGTTCCATGGCAGTGATTTCCACCATTCTGTCTTCCAGATCACTTATCCATTCTTCTACCTCAGTTATTCTGCTATTGGTTCCTTCTAGTGTATTTTTCATTTCAGTTATTGTATTGTTTATCTCTGTTTGTTCTTTAATTCTTCTAGGTCTTTGTTAAACTTTTCTTGCATCTTTTCAATCTTTGCATCCAGTCTTTTTCTGAGGTCCAGGATCATCTTCACTATCACTATTCTGAATTCTTTTTCTGGAAGGTTGCCTATCTCCACTTTATTTAGATGTTTTTCTGGCATTTTATCTTGTTCCTTCATCTGGTACAAAGTCCTCTGCTTTTTCATTTTCTCTGTCTTTCTGTGGCTGTGGTTTTCGTTCCACAGGCTGCAGGATTATAGTTCTTCTTGCTACTGCTATCTGCTCTCTGATAGATGAGGCTATCTAAGAGGCTTGTGCATGCTTCCTGATGGGAGGGACTGGTGGTAGGTAGAGCTGGGTGTTGCTCTGGTAGGCAGAGATCAGTAAAAACTTTAATCTGCTTGTCTGCTGATGGGTGGGGCTGTCCCACCCTGTTGGTCATTTGGCCTGAGGCAACCCAGCACTGGTCCGGGAAGGCTCATGCCAATGAGCACTTCCCACAGCCCCTGCCACCAGCATCCCTGTCCCGGTGGTGAGCCACAGCCACCTCCTGGCTCTGCAGGCAACCCTCTTAACACCAACAGGTAGGTCTGGTTCAGTCTCCTGTAGCATCACTGGTCCTTCCCCCTGGGTCCTACTGTTCACACTGCTTTTTGTGTGCCCTCCAAGAGTGGAGTCTCTGTTTCCCTTCCCCCAGTCCTGTGGAAGTCCTGCAATCAAATCCTGCTGGCCTTCAAATTCTGATTCTCTAGGGATTCCTCCTCTTGTTGCCAGACCCCCAGGCTGGGAAGCCTGTTGTGGGACTCAGAACCCTCACTCCAGTGAGTAGACTTCTGTGGTATAACCGTTTTCCAGTTTGTGAGTTGCCCACCCAGCAGTTATGGGCTTTGATTTTATTGCGATTGTGCCCCTCCTACAGTCTCATCGTGGCTTCTCCTTTGTCTCTGGATGTGGGGTGTCTTTTTTGGTGAGTTCCAGTGTCTTCCTGTGGATGATTTTTCAGCAGTTAGTTGTGATTCCAGTGCTCTTGCAGAAGAGAGTGCGTGTCCTTCTACTCCACCATCTTGAACCAAATCAATTCCGATTTCTTATAAATCATGTCATAGCCAGCAATTTGAATAAGCTTAGGAGTGGATTCTTCCCCACAGCCCTCCAGGTGAGAACTCAGCCTAGCTGACAACTTGATTTCAGCCTTGTGCACAGAGAACCCAGGTATGCTGTGCCTGACCTCTAATTATTAGTGGAAACACTCTTAAGTTCTCTCCCTTTTGCATCAACTAAGGTAAGAGGGTCATTTCTTAAAATTTGACTAGAAAGCTTTCATATTTTGACCCTGCATATCAGTGTAAATATCATTCACTTAAAAAATAACATTTCCAACAATTTTGAAGCCCTTGTATGGTTCTCTTCCATGTATGCTCCTTCTTCTCCAGGGTTAGCCATTATTCTGAATTTTGTATTTATCATTCATTTTCTGAATTATAATTTCAATATAAGTAAATATGTCCCCATATAGTGTAGTGTCAAGTTTTGTATCTTTTCTTTCACTTTGTGTAAGTTGAATGATGCTGTACGTATTCCTCTACTGTATACTTCCTTCACATAACATTTTGTTTTTATTCTGCACCTTCTCCACCATTTTTCTGCTTCCATATAGAGAAAACTCTTTGAAAGAGATGTGTATACTCACTTTCTCCACTTCTTTCTATTCTTTCATAACCCACACCAGTTAGGCTTTTATCCCCAATTCTACATTGACATATGATAAATTGCACACGTATAAAGTGTGTATATATATATATATATATATATATATATATCTCATTTGAGACGTCTTGGCATATATATGTATACACACATACATACATACCTCTGAAACCATCACTGCAATTAAGATAATAAACATATCCACCACCCCCAAAGTTTCCTCATGCCTCTTGGTAATCCTTCCTTCCTTCTCTTCATCCTATCTCCAGGCAACCATTGATCTGTGTTCTGTCACTGTTGATTAGTTTGTATCTTCTTGAGTTTTATATGAATAGAATCAAACAGTATATACTCTGTGTTGCTCTGGTTTCTTTCACTCAGCGTAGGGATTTGGAGATTTATACGTGATATAGCATGGAACAATAGTTCCTGTTTTTATTGTTATGTAGAGTTCCATTGTATGGATATATCACAGGTTGTTCCCATTCACTTGTCCATGGACATTTGTGTTGGTTCTAGTTTTTGCCTTTATTACAGGTAAAATTGCTATGAACATATGCAGACTATCTTTTAAAATTCCTAGACTTAAATTTCCTTAGATAAATGCCTAGGAGTGGAGTATCTGGATCATATAGTACATATATATTTAATTTTTGAAAGAACTGCCAAACTTTAAAAGAATAACTGTACCATTTTACATTCCTGCCTATAATATAAGAAATTTTTTCGTACTTGCATATATTTGCCAACACTCTGAATAGTCAGTCTTAAATTTTATCCTAGGTGTGTAGTGATATTTCCATTTTTGTTGGTTTTTGTTTGTTTTTTGTTTTTTGGCTGCACTGAGTCTTCGATGCTGTGTGTGGGCTTTCTCTAGCTGTGGTGAGTGGGGACTACTCTTCATTGTGGTGTGCAGACTTCTCATTGCAGTGGCTTCTCTTGTTGTGAAGCACAGGCTCTAGGTACACAGGCTTCAGTAGTTGTGGCATGCAGGCTCAGTAGTTGTGGTGCACGGACTTAGTTGCTCCACAACATGTGGGATCTTCCCAGACGTGGGATCGAACCCATGTCCCCTGCATTGGCAGGTGGATTCTGTGCCACCAGGGAAGTAATTTCCCTAGTGAATAAGGGTGTACATCTTTTTATGTTTAATTTCCAAGTCTTTCTCCCATTTTTTTCCTGAGTGCTTATGTTCTTATTGAGTTTTGAAAATTCTCTGTAGATTCTGGATAAAAGTCCTTTATTGTCTATATGCTTTGCAAGTATCTTCTCCCAGTCTATGGCTTACCTTTTCATTTTTTTCACAGGGCCTTTTGGTGAGCAGACATTTTTTATTTTGAAAAGTCCAGTTTATCGATTTTTTCCTTCATGGATCTTGCTTTTAGTGTAACCCAAATCACAAAGGTTTTCTTCTATGTTGTCTTCTAGAATTTTTAAGGAACTAGGTTTACATTTAGGGCTATGATTCATTTGTAGTTAATTTTTGTATATGGTACAAGGTATGGTTGAAGTTCCTTTTTTTTACACCATTTGTTTAAAATACTATCCTTTCTCTACTGTATTTCCTTTGTACCTTAGTTGAAAATTTGTTGTCCATATATGTGTGGGTCTATTTCTGGATACCCTGTGCTCCATTGATCTATTTGTCTGTTTTGACACCAATACCACATTGTCTTGATTGTGATAGTTATAATAAGTCTTAAAATGAAAAAAAAAATTACTATTCTAGCTGCTTTGCATTTCTATATAAATTTTATGATTGGATTCTATATAAATTTTAGAATCAAAAGTTCAATTTATATGTATATTTCTAAAAGCTTGTGATTTTTAATTGCATTGAATCTATAGATCAATTTGAGGAGAATTAACATCTTAACAATATTGAGTCTCCCAGCCCATGCTCACAATAATTACTTAATTACTCTGCATTTTTTTGTAGGGTTCAGTGTATATGTCTTAGACATTTTTTGTCAGATTTAATCCCTAAGTATTTCATATTTTTCATAGTATTAATATATGGTATATAAAGTTTTTTAAATTTCCAATTGTTTATTGCAACCATATAGGAATACAAATGATTTTGTATAACTGATCTTATATCCTCCAAACTTGCCAAGCTCACTTATTAGTTCTAGTAGGTTTTTTGTAAATTATATTGGACTTTCTATGTACAGTCATGTCTCACAGGAAGAAAGACAGTTTTACTTCTTCCTTTCAAATCTGGTTGCCTTTTATTTCTTTTTCTTTCTTTATTGTACTGGTTAGAAGCTCCAGTACAGTGTTAAACAGAAGTAGTGAGAACAGACATGTTTGTCTTGCTGAACTTATGGGGAAAACAGTCTTTCAGCATTAAGTATAATATTGACTTTTTTTTTTTTCATTCAAATGCTTTATCAGATTAGTAAATTCCCTTTTATCCCTAGTTTGCTGAGAGTTTTTTAAATTGCAGATGGGTGTTGAATCTTGTTAGACCCTTTTTCTTCATCTGTTGAAATGATTATGTGGTTATTCTTTTTTAGATTTTTAAGGTTAATACAGTCTTGATTAATAAGATAAACTTTATTTGGTCATAGTGAGTTTATACATTGTTAAATTCAATTTGTTAAAATTTTGTTTAGACCTTTTCTGTCTATGTTCATGAGTGATACTGGTTATTTCTCTTTTCTTGTTGTGTTCATCTCGTTTTGGTATCAGGATAATGCTGGCTTCATAGAATGGTTGGGAAGTATTCCAGTCTTTTAACTACGAGTTCAACTTCATTAATAAATGTAGGGCTGTTCAACTTCTCTGTATCTTGAGTGAGCTTTGCTAATTTTTGTCCTTCAAGGACTTTGTATTAACTTAAAGTTGCTTCTCACCTTTTTATTACCTGTATAAACTGGGCAGTATCTCCTTTCTCATTTCTGATATTGGTAATTTGTGTCTTCTCTCTGATTAGTCTAGTTTGAGATTTATCGATTTTATTGCTCTTCTCAAAGTTCCAGCTTTTGTTTTCATTGATTTCTCTCTATTCCTGTTTTCTGTGTCATTGATTTTCTTGGTGCTCTTTATTATTTCTTCTTTTTTATTTACTTAGGGCTTAATTTTCTCTCTTATTTCTGGGTTCTTTAGGTGAGAGCTATGCAACATGTCCTTCTTCTATGCAGTAACTATAATTATTGTTATAATGGCTTTTTCTGCTGGTTTTAACATCTATCTTGGTTGTTTTCAGTTGCATGAATTTTTTCCTCATTTAGGTCATATTTTCCTGCTTTTTGAAAAGCCTGGTAATTTTTGGTTAGATGCCAGACAGTGTGAATTTTACAATGTTGAGTGCTGGATATTTTTGTATTCATATAACTATTCTTGATATGTTCTGGGATACATTTAAGTTAACTGGAAACAGTTTAATCTTTTCAGATAAAGCTCTTAAAGATTTGTTAGGTGGGAATGGAATGGTGTTCAGACTAGCACTAGTTATTCACCACGACTGAGATAAGACCTTTTTGTGCAGTCTACTCAATGCCCCTTGAATATGAAGTTCACGTCTGACTGATAAGAGCAGGCACTATTTCCAACTGTTGGACACTGTTACCTTTAATCTTTTCAACTCGTCTTTTTTCCAGCCTCACGTCGTTTCCTCATATGTGCTGATCAGTACACATCTGAACACTCAAGGGGAACCTTCTGCAAATCTCCAGGGTTCTC
Source organism: Hippopotamus amphibius kiboko (assembly GCF_030028045.1). Taxonomy (NCBI): domain Eukaryota; kingdom Metazoa; phylum Chordata; class Mammalia; order Artiodactyla; family Hippopotamidae; genus Hippopotamus; species Hippopotamus amphibius. The sequence continues at coordinate 131,588,695 of NC_080187.1, read as the reverse complement.
TCTCTGTACATCTGTCTCCCCTAAGGTTCTCTGTCCTGTGAATTCTTACTGCTTTGGACTCCCTGAACTCTTTAGTTCCCTGTCCTCAATTTAGGGTACCTACCAGGCTGTGACTGAGTTCCCCTTCCCTGAGTTTACTCTTCCCTTCAATCAAGTCTCTGCCCAAATGTCACCTGCTCGGAAAGACTTTCTTTGATTATATTATCTAAAGTAGTACAGCTCTCATTCCCCTCTTTATTTTAGCATATGTTTCTCTTTTGTCTGTCTCTCCTCACTATAATAAGCCCAATTCTGATCTTAAGTGTGTACCTAACAGAATTTTATGCTCGTATGTATCAAATAATATATGTAACAGTGTTCATAATAGCCCCCCACTGGAAACAACTCATGTTTACTGGTACTGCACAGCACTGGAAATGAATAAACTATCGTAGACACAATAGCATGGATGCATACCAGAAAGGTGGTGTTGGCAAAAAGAGCCAGACACAGAATTCTTCATGCTGTGGAAGAAGGCAAAACAAACTAATGCTAGAATTTGGAAAAATGGTTCCTTGTGGAATATAGGCTTTGCCTAGTAGGAGGTCCAGTGTGGCCTTCTGAGGTTTTCTTGAACTGAGTGGAGAAATCAAGTAGAATTAATTGAGTTCTGGGTCAGTTACTGTCTTCTCTGTAGAACCTTCCCTAATTCCCTGCACAAAGTCAGTTCCTCCATCTTTTCTGACCCAGTGTTAGAGTAATCATATTGTAATTATTACAGTTTTCAAAGGAAAGAGGTCATCTTCTTTTTTTTAATTTACTGTTTTGACTGGTGTATGATAGGTGCTCTGGAAACATTTTCTGAAGAAAGGAATGAGCAAATGCAGGAACTTGTAATGAACAGATAAGCTGAGGGCTTCTGCCTTCCAGTCCTGTGCCTTCTTCATTGCCTTTTCTAGTTTAGGGTAGAGATTATCTCATGTTGTATCTGAAGAGTCAAGGTTTGTTGGCACCTATATGTCATTAGAGAAGAAAAGTGTTCAGACTTCTAGGTAACCTTGTGGTCTCAGACAGGAGGCAGAATGAGATTGGACTCCTGAGTTTTGGTAACCCTGTAGCTAAAGAACAAGGATGTCTCTGCCTTGTGGTTATGAGTGGTTTAGGGAATAGGACGTGACTTGGCTTATTCAATAGGCTTTGCCAAGAAGTTTGCCACAAATTTATGGAAAGACCCAATACAGTTATCTGCTACTATTAAAAATATGTTTGCTTTGTAGGGTTTTTTTCCCACACAAAAATTCTATTAAACCAAGGTACTATAACTTAACAGAGTACTCTTTGTTCCTTTTAATTTTGAAAATTTCAATAAACACAGACTTTGAAAGGGTAAGAAAATAAGGATAAATAGAGCTTACAAAGCAAATTGTGTAGCCCCTATGAAGGAAATTCCTTCCAAGTTTGTCCTTACTGGAAGTACCTGGACCTCAGCGAAGATTTAGCTGAGTTCCAAACGATGAGTCTGAATTTCTGTGCCAGGTTTTATTAAGGAACCCAGGATAGCATCTGTTCATGTTGAAAAGAATTCTGGTAATTCAGCAGTCTTAAAAATTTTAATGTATATTTTGATTAACACATTTTATTGGCACATATAGTCATTTCCTTTTGGCTAATACTACTGTGAATGTGTGTCTTTCTGTAGCTGTGGTGCTCCCATTCAGGTTTCCGAGGTGAAGCTGCTTTCCTTTTCATCAGGGCAACTAACCGTTTTCCTCCCTGCTGAGGTGAAGGCCATAGGGACAGAGAAGGACCACATCCTGCCTCTGCAAGAGCTGGCCATGAGGAGTCTTCATCACACCTACCACAGTTTTCTAAAAGGTACACAGGACCTTTCTTTTTTTTTTTTTTTTTTTTCTCTTGCCTCTTATTCAGTGAGCTTAGGAATTGTTTTATGCTGTTTTGGTGTTCATTTTTCAAAATTGTGATAAAATGTACATAACATAAAACTTACCACTTTAACCATCTTTAAGTGTTCAGTTCAGTGGCATTAAGTACATTTGCATTGTTGTGCAGTAGGACTTTTTATAAGAGAAAAGTTTTAATATTTTATCACTCCCTTCAGCAGCCCCTACAGACACAGAACCATTCACTAAATATGGTCTTCAGTCACGAAGAACAGTGGTTAAAAGTTAAACTGTGTGGTTTAAATGAAAGAAATTGGTGTTTCAGAACATGTGTCTGGTGGAAGTGAGAAGGCTGGTAGAGGCACTTTCTTCCACAGGAAAAAATATGCAAAGATCTTATCCTTAAAGCAAAGTTGGGTACTTCTTCCAACAGAGCAGGTTTTTGCCTTGCAGCCTCCTCACATCTGAGAAATTTATATACCTAAAGGAGAAATTAATTTCAGGAGCCTTTGGCAATATTACCACAGGATGCTAACTCTTGGTTTGGAAAGAATTTGGTGGTGTGTAGATGTCATAGGTGATGTAGAGTGGACCTGAGATGCTTTAAGAAAGCACTAGGCAACATGATAAGAAAATACATTTCAAGTGTTTTAAAAACTGCTAAATGTTTTGTCTTTGCGTTAAAAAAAAAAAAGGATCCATACAAAAACATCTAACATTAACCTTCCAGGAATGTCTAATACAAATTAGGTTGTTTTTAAAAACTAAACAGGGCTTCCCTGGTGGCTCAGTGGTCAAGAATCTTCCTGCCAATGCAGGGGACACGGGTTCGAGCCCTGGGGCGGGAAGATCCCACATGCCGCGGAGCAACTAAGCCCGTGTGCCACAACTACTGAGCCTGTGCTCTAGAGCCCACAAGCCACAACTATTGAGCCCACGTGCTACAACTACTGAAGCCCTACATGCCCAGAGCCCGTGCTCCACAAGAGAAGCCACTACAATGAGAAGCCCATGCACTGCAACGAAGAGTAGCCCGGCTCACCACAAGTAGAGAAAACCCACATGCAGCAACGAAGACCCAACATAGCAAATAAATTAATAAATAAAAATTTTTTTAAAATAAAAATAAAGAAAAACTAAACAGAAAACTGAAATTATGCACCTGTGAGCAGATAACATTTTTCAAAGTGGTTATTGACGTCTCGACAGATATAAAATATGATAAGATAATTTATATTTCCTTCTCAAAGATGATTCGGTAACTTTTTAGGTGTCACCTCATCATGACCATTTCTCTCTCTACTGGGTGTTTACTGTCAGTAGCAACCCAGCATACATTTGTGCTTAGGATTGCCTGGGCCACTGGGATGTTTTGCTTTAAACGTTTCTTTTGTGTAGCTCAGACTAAACTGAGGAGGAAACACCCTATTTTTATTAATGACAGCTCACAGGAGTGAGACAAAGAAAAGCTTGGTTTCATTATTTTTCATTTTCTTTGATTTCTTTGTTTCCCTTTTCAATCCTTTTCAGTAAATATAATTTAGCTTGGAAGATTCTAAATGCCCAATAGATTTAGGAAGAACTTAATGAAAGTCTTTAGTCCCAGTGCTTTTTTAATTCTCTGTCCCTTATAGAAGTTTACAGACCCCCCTGGGTAAACTTAATGCCTTTTTGGCCTTTGTTCTTAAAGAATATTTGGTCTTATTCTTTCCCTGCCTCTACCTCAGGACAGCTCAGGTTGCTCTTAAAAGAGTAGATTTACATTTTCTCTTAGTATCAGAAATGTAAAAAACATCTTTCATTTCCAAATAGTGTTATGTTTTTATTCAATGCCTGTCAGATAACAGAATTTTCAACATGCAGTGCTTTTCACTAACTGAACTTACTTGCTAACAACGAGAAATATTTTAAGAAGCCTAGTTTAAGGAAATCTCATTTTTTATTTGTTCGTGATTTTCTCTTGTGTTCCAGATCTGGACTTTCTGTCTCCAATCTCATTGCCCAGAAGTCTCCTAGAGCTGCTGCACTGCCCCCTGGGACACTGTCACCGGTGTAGTGAGCCCATGTTTACGATTGTCTACCCCAAGCTCTTTCCCTTGAGAGAGACACCAATGGCGGGGCTGCACCAGGGGTAATCATGCCTAAGTGGACACCAGGGCTTACACCTGGGTCAGGGTTGGGAATGTGGGGAGGGGTGGAGGACACGCATGAAAGTGTTGTTAAGTCAGCAGCTTTAAAGGGGCATAGAGTGCTTCCTGCCATACAGCTAAATGAAACAAATGCACATTTTCAGTATCACAAGAAAACTGGATTTCCCTTTATTACGTTTTTGGTCTTATACAGAACGGTTTTATTGTGTATGTTATTTAGAGTAGCTCATTCTTTGTAGGGGTGTTTTCCTGCTGTTCCCCTATTCACAATAGTCTTTTGGCAATAAGGAATGTAAGAACAAAATATGTGTTATATAATGGGTTCAGCCCAGCCCTTCTATTTAATTGGCATTGCTAACTGAAAGTGTATGGCTGAACATTCTGTGTGTGTGTTTCTGTTTTGAATTTCTAACCCTTCCAAATGGCATTCTCTTGCCACTCTGTTTCTTGGCATAGTGCCTTGAATTTGCCAAGAATGTTAACTAAGTAAAAACCCCCATACTGGTAGTTTAAAAAAAGAATACCAGACAATTAAAAATAGGACATGAAATGAAAAAACCTCCATTAGCACAACCTCAGCTTATAGATTTTCTAAATTTAGGATCTTCTAAGTTCGCATTCTTCAAAGTTGAAAAAAAAATACTATAATACCTCACTTACCCATCAAATGTGGTATTTTGGGTTGGTACATTTTTCAGGATAACTTGTTACCCCTCTTCAGTCCTGGAAGCGTTTCCTTTATAATCATTTCTGTAGAATGAGAGCAAGCGTGGGCAGGGTGCCGAACCTCTCAGAGCCTCAAAATGGGGCTAGAACAGCCTGCTGGGCAGGGCCGTCTGAGGATTAGCAGATGATGAAGGCAAACAGCTGGCACCTAATGGGTGCTTTTCCATCTCTCTACCCACTCTTTCCCAAAACTACAGTTGTCTTTTTCTTACCCTGAAGAATCCAATTTTGCTATACTTTCAATTCCTTTTTCAACTTTCTGTATTTGTAATGTTTCATGCTTTACTGTGCCTGCCTACAGAAGCCCTCCTCCAAACCTTGCTAATCTGCTGCTTCTGTTCAAAGGTGATCAGATCACCAAATTTAGTGCAATTCCATTTAAATTAAAGTTGAAAGGACTGAGTCAGGATTTGAGCGTGTTACTATGTGAATAAAATTAACAAATGAAATAGGCACATCTATGAGAAGCAGTAGGGAATATTGGTCAAGCGCACAGACCCTGATTCTGACTCCTCCCTTGGGAGACCTTGGGCAAGCTACTTAACATCTCTCAGCTTCATCTTTTCATCAATAAAATGAGCATAGTAATAATATCTATTTAGTAAGGTCGTTGTGAGGATTAAATGAGGTCATTTATGTAAAGAGCCCAGGATGCTGCCTGGCATGTGATAAATATTAAGTAAACATTAACTATGATCTCCTTTTGTAGCTCAAAGACTTTTAAAAATTTATTTCGTGTATGTGTCTTTAGCAAATGATCTTCATATTGGTAAGATAGCATCATAGGAAAATCTTAACTAATTCATTAAACTATAGTGAAATCCTTCTGCATTGTTGTTGCACAATTTCCTATAGAAGACATTTCCTTACTCAAAATATGAAAATGAAAACAATTCAGTATGATAAGGATGCTCTGTTAGTAACTGATAAAATTCTAAATACCTATTCAAAAAGATAAACTTTCTTTTTATCATGGTAATTAATTTGTGAAAATAAAGTAGATCCTTCAAATGAAGTCATTTTTGTGTTATCTTTAGATGAAATTTGGGAAACTTATTCGATAAGTATTTGCATATTCTATTTACTGTTACTTATTTCTCTGTTTAAACCTAGAAATTCAGTGTGAATATCTTATATTGCTTTAGAATATAAATATAATAGTGTTAGTTTAATAAAATGAGTATCAAATATGTAGGACTTAGGCAATGCCCTTTTGTTAAGCAAAGCCAGAAGTGCCTGTGTTTATAGCAAAAAATGAAATGCCAAGATGTAAGCATGGCTTTCTGTGGTGAGTTAATGCTAAGATCTGAAATTGAGAATTTATGTCTTTCATTTGGTCCACTGGACTTTGCTCCTTCACATATTGCTATGGAGATTGTGTTAAAAGCTTTGACTTTAGTTTCTACTATATTCTTTAAAGTACTTTTTTTTGTAACTAAAAACCAAATACTTGAATCTCAATAGAGTATTGCTAAAAACAAAATCAATATTTTTAATGTCATAAACTCTAAAAGGTCTTAATAATATTATTTTTGTTTTCTAATATATTCAGTTCAGTTTTCATTGTTTGTCATAAAATAATACATTTTATCAGCCAATATCTAAATTAATGTGACATCTGGCATTATTTTAAAAGAACATATTGAATATTCTTCTAAAATACCAAGTCCCATACAAGTGTTAGTTCCAACCTAAATTTAATACAGAGTCAATTAAAAAGAAATTACAGTATTTTACATACACAGTAAATACCCAAATATTCAAATATCTATAGAAGAGAATAATGGCTAGTATGTTCATAACTTTTGATCATGGTAGGCATAGCAAATTTTCATTCCCCCAAATTATTGTTCATTTATTAAAATGGAGAATGTCAACTCAGAGGATTATTAGTATAACAACATGTATCTGGCTTTTCCCACACGGGTATGAGTCTCATAAGTTTTGTATTTCGCAATAGGAAATACAAAAGGTTTTTCAAGGGTATTTTATTAGTTTCCTAGGAATGCCTCAACAAAATACCACAAAACTCGGTGTTTTACAGAGCTTCTATAGGTGTTGTGTCAGAGCTCTGAAGGCTAGAATTCTGAAATCAAGACGTGGCAGGATTGGTTCCTTCTGAGGGCTGTGATGGAAGGATGTAATCCTTGTAGATGGCATTGTCTCCCTTCTTCTCTTCACATCATCTTACCTCTGTGTTGTCTATCTCAGTGTCCAAATTTCCCTTGTTTATAAGGACACTAGTGACATTGCATTAGGGCCCTCCCTAATGACCTCATCCTAACTTAACTAATTACACTGGCAATGACCCTCTTTCCAAATAAGGTTACTGTATTACTCTGCTAGGACCACCATAACAAAATACCATAGGCTGCGTGGCTTAAACAACAGAAATTTAATTTCTCATGGTCCTGGAAGTTGGAAGTCTGAAATCAGGGTGCACATGCTTAGGTTGTGCTGAGGGCTATCTTCCTGATTTGAAGATTGCTGCCTCGAATAGCAGAGAACATGAGCTCACACATGCATAAGCTCTCTGGTGTCTCTTCTTATAAGGGCACTAATCCTATCATGAGGGCCCCACCCTTGTGAACTCATCTAAAGCTAATATCTCCAAAAGGCCCCATCTCCAAATACCATCGCACTGGAGATTAGGGCTTAAACATAGGAATTGGTGGCAGGATGGGGGGGACACAGCTCAATCCATGGGGTTCTGGGGATTAAGACTTCAACATAGGAATCTGGGGGGATAGAATTCAACCCATAACAGTCTGTCCTCCAAAAATTCATGTCCTTCTCACATGCAAGATAAATTCACTCCATCCCAACACCCCCAAATCCTAACCTATTCCAGCATCAACTCTCAAGTTCAGAATCTCATCTTAAGTATCTAAATCAGGTATGAATGAAATCCAGGTATAACTCACCTTAGGACAAAATTCCTCTCCACCTGTGAACCTGTAAAACCAGACTGGTTATCTGCTTTCAATATATAGTGGTGGGACAGACATAGCATAGACATTCCCATTACAAAAAGGGGAACAGGGGGTCATGAGTTTTGAACAAGTCCAAAACCTAGAAGGGCACATTCCATTAGATTTTAATGCTTGAGAATAATCCTCTGGCCCCATGCTCTGTCCTTTAGGTCCAATAGGGTGGTGTCCCCACCTCCTCAGCCTGAGTGGGGCCCTACTTTCTAAAAGCAAGGAAGTTGCCCCACCTTCTGGCATTGAGGAGGTGGCCCCATCCCCAGGGTAATGCTTCCCTTACTTGATGGCTTATTTCATGCCTGTAGAATCCCAGAAGTCTGACAGCATTTCTTCACCCTGTCCCATCTCTGTCCCCTTCAGTCCAAGCTGTCAGCCTTTCTGCTGAAACGGTTGACTGGATCCGCAAGTCACATGCCTAACCTCTTTACTCAAGGTTGTCCAACCACACCCTTCGTGTTTTCTCCAGAACATGCTTCCTTACTTTTTACAATGTAGGCAGCCTGAGAATTTTCCAAATCTTCAAGTTCTGGTTCCTTTTTGCTGAACAATTCCCTCAATTTATCTCCCTCCTCTCACATTTTACTGTAAGCAAGCAAAGAGAAACCAGGCCATGCCTTCAATGCTTTGTTTAGAAACCTCCTCAGCTAAATGTAGGCATACCCCATCTTTTTGTGTCTCATTTTATTGCACTTCACAGATACTGCACTTTTTACAAATTGAAGGTTTGTGGTAACCCTGCATCAAGAAAGTCTATTGGTACCATTTCTCCAACAGCATTTGCTCACTTCCTGTCTCTGTGTCACATTTTTGTAATTTTCACAATACTTCAAACTTTTTCATTATTATTATACTTGTGATGGGGATCTGTAATCAGTGCTCTTTGATGTTACTACTACAACTCAGTGAAGGCTCAGATGATGGTTAGCATTTTTCAGCAATAAAGTATTTTTAAATTAAGGTATATACATTTTTTTAGACATAATGCTATTGCATACTTAATAGATTATAATGTAGTGTAAATAGAACTTTTATATACACTGGGAAACCAAAAACTTTGTGTGACTTGCTTTATTGCTGTATTTGCTTTATTGTGGCAGTTTGGAACTAAATCTGCAGTATCTCCGAGGTCTGCCTGTATCCAAGTTCGTCATTTACAAGTTCTCTTTTCCCTCCAGCAGAACACAATTCAGTCCAGTCCTGTGTGCTTTATAACAAAGATCATCTTTCTTTCATTTTCCAATAACACATTCCTCATCTTTGTCTGAGACCTCACCAGAAACACCTTTAACATTCATATTTCCAGCAACGTTCTGTTCATGACAATATGTGTATTCTCTAAGACAATCGAAGCTTTTTTTATAGCTCTCCTCTTTCCTTTGTAAGCTCTCACCAGATATCCTTTAACATCTATATTTCTACCAACAGTCTCTTCAAGGCAGAACTCTTCTAGCCTCCACTACTTTATTTCAAAGCCACATCTAGATTTTTAAATATTTGTTACAGCAGCATCTCTTACCCATAGCTGAATTTGTATTAGTTACCAGTCTCCAGAGAAACAGAACATATATCTATATCTGTGTCTGTAAATAATAAGTGTAGACAGAGGTTGATTTTAAGGAATTGGCTCACATGATTTGCGAGCTGGTGAGTCCAAAACCACAGGGCAGGCTGATAGGCTGGAAATTCAGAAAAGAGTTGATATTGGAATCTTGAGTCTGAATTTCACAGGGCAGCAGTCTACAAACTATGTTGCTATCTTAAGAAAAAGTCATCTACTTCTTTGCTCCAAAGGCCTCCAACTGATTGGATGAGGCCCACCTCATAGAGCGTAATGTGCTTTACTCAGAGTCTACTGATTTAAATGTCAGTCACATCTAAAAAAATACCTTCACAGCAACATCTAGACTGGTGCTTGACCAAACAACTGGGTACCATGGTCTAGCCAAGTTGACACATAAAATTAACCATCACAGACATTCAAAAGGTTTCACTTAAATCACCAGAAGGTTTGGAGACACAATCTGCCAGTGGCCCAGAATCTCAGTGTTCCTTCCCATATAGCTGGGTTAAGTTTGAGCCATAACAAATACTAACAGTGTACGCCCAGGTGTTGGTGTGGTGAAGCCTCTGCTTTTGTACAGTGAGGCCCTGGGCTGGAATGGAAGAACTCATAGGCCTTAGGGGTCAGGAGACTCAATTGGAAGTTGAGCTGTGTTACTTAGTACTGTAAGATAGGTACCCTTGTTAGAATGAACTGTGTGAATCATGTTTTCCATGTGGTTCAACCTAATATAACCCCCATGTTACGGTGGTAGGAGAGTGTGGAACTGAGACACAGGAAGGTTGGAAACTGGGCCAAGGCCTCACAGCAGAGCTGGGATTTGATCCATAGCAAGTCTGGCTCCAAATCCATGTTTTAGAGACTGCTGTAATTAGCTACTGAGTGAATCACTACATATGAAGACATTTTGAAATGATACTCATAATTATAAAATGAAAATAAGCTCTAATATTCAGAGCAAGATACTTTTGAAATATGTGTGTACATATACATATATGTGTGTGTGTGCTAAGAAATCCAGCGGGATGTAGATCTAACTCTAAATCGTGGTTCTCTTGGAAGGGAGGAATGTACAGCTGTGGAGCAGTCAAGTGAGGACTTTAATTTTCAGTTCTATATACTATAGAATCATTTGAATATTTTCAATAAGGATGCATTTTTATAAATACACAAAATAACAATTTAAAAATAGTATATATCTAAGGGACTTTAACAAATCCTTTGCTTAAAGCTTCATATAGGTTAAAAAGAAAAGATTCTTGTAGCAATTTTTTTAAGTTTAGGTAAAAATGTTTTTAAATGGATTATATAGTGATATCCAATTTTTGTCAGCTGCATATACAGTCTTTTACATATATATTGTATTGGCCAAAAAGTTCATTCGGATTTTTCCATACCATCTTATGGAAAAACCCAAGCGAATATTTTGGCCAACTCTATATATACATTTAAACATATGTAGTTTAAATTGTTTAAATATGTAGAAAAAGTCTTGAAGGCTCACCAAAGTAACTGTAGTTTTCTTTGAGTAGTGTTGAATTTTTATAACAAACTGGTGTTTCTTTAAAAATTAAATATAATGTTTAATTATTGAAACATTAGTAGAATAGTGGTTTCTTTTTTACTTATTTATTTGTGAGGAAGACAAAGTAAATCATACATTTTCATCGAAGCAAAATTAGGAAATAGAATTCTGTGAAAGGAAAATGTATCAAATGGAAGTACTGCCACTGGAAATGACAACTGTTTATATTTTAGGTTAAAGTAGAATATCTCTTAGTTGTCTTCTTAACTGAGGATCCAGATTCTTGATGCTTCCTGTTCCTTTTGTTTTTTGTTTTTTTTAAGCTGGGTTAAAAACATTTAACATGAGATCTACCTTCTTAACAAATTTTTAAGTATACAGTACAGTATTAGCTGTAGGCACTATATTGTACAGCAGCTCCCTAGAAGTTACTCATCTTGCATAACTGAAACTATACGCATTGAACACAACTCCCATTTCTCCCTCCCCACAGTCACTGGTAACTCACCATTCTGCTCTCTGCTTCTGAGTTTGACTATTTTAGATATCTCACGTAAGTGGAATCATGTAGCATTTGTCCTGTGACTGGCTCATTTCCCCTACCGTAATGTCTTCCAGGTTCATACATGTTGTTGCAAATGGCAGGATTTCCCTTTTTTAAGGCTGAATAATATTCCATTGTATGTACATATCACATTTTGTTTATCTGTTCCTCAGTCAATAGACATTTAGGTTGTTTCCATATTTTGGATATTGTTAATAATGCTGCAGTGAACATGGGAGTACAGATATTTCTTTGAGACACTGATATCAGTTCTTTTGGATATATATTCGGAAATGGGATTGCTGTGGATGGAATCATTCTATTTTTAATTTTTTGAGGAACTATTTTCCACAGTGACTGCACCATTTTACATTCCCACCAACATATATAAGGATTCCAATTTCTCTGCATTCTTGCAAACACTTATTTTTTGTTTGTCTGTTTTTCTAGTGCAGCCATCCTTACAGGTGTGAGATGATAGCTCATTGTGGTTTTGATTTGCATTTCCCTGATGATTAGTGATGTTTAGAACCTTTTCATACGCCTGTTGGTCATCTGTATGTCTTCTTTGGAGAAATGTCTATTTAAATCCTTTACTCGAGGCAAGGATATACAATGGAGAAAAGACAGCCTCTTCAATAAGTGGTGCTGGGAAAATTGGACAGCTACATGTAAAAGAATGAAATTAGAACACTTCCTAACATCATACACAAAAATAAACTCAAAATGGATTAAAGAGCTAAATGTAAGGCCAGACACTATAGAACTCTTAGAGGAAAACATAGGCAGAACACTATGACATACATCAAAGCAAGATCCTTTTTAACCCACCTCCTAGAGTAATGGAAGTAAAATAAAAAATAAACAAATGGGACCTAATGAAACTTAAAAGCTTTTGCACAGTAAAAGAAACCACAAACAAAACAAGAAGACAACCCTCAGAATGGGAGACAATATTTGCCAATGAAGCAACTGACAAAGGATTAATCTCCAAAATATACAAGCAGCTCATGCAGCTTAATACCAAAAAAGCAAATAACCCAATCCACAAATGGGTGGAAGACCTAAACAGACATTTCTCCAAAGAAGACATGCAGGTGGCCAACAAACACATGAAAAGATGCTCAACATCACTAATCCTTAGAGAAATGCAAGTCAAAGCCACAATGAGGTATCACCTCACACCAGTCAGAATGGCCATCATCAAAACATCTAGAAACAATAAATGTTGGGAGAGGGTGTGGAGAAAAGGGAACTCTCCTGCACTGTTGGTGGGAATGTAAATTGGTACAGCCACTATGGAAAACAGTTTGGAGGTTCCTTAAAAAACTAAACATAGAACTACCGTATGATCCAGTAATCCCACTACTGGGCATATACCCAGAGAAAACCATAATCCAAAAAGAAACATGTACCATAATGTTCGTTGCAGCAGTATTTACAATAGCCAGGACATGGAAGCAACCTAAATGCCCATCAACAGATGAATGGATAAAGAAGACGTGGCACATATATATAGTGGAATATTACTCAGCCATAAAAAGGAATGAAACTGAATTATTTGTAGTGAGGTGAATGGACCTAGAGTCTGTCATACAGAATGAAGTAAGCCAGAAAGAGAAAAATAAATACTGTATGCTAACTCATATATATGGAATCTAAAAAAATGGTACTGATGAACCCAGTGACAGGGCAAGAATAAGGATGCAGATGTAGAGAACGAACTTGAGGACATGGGTGGTTGGTGTGGGGGGAGTTGAAGGGGAAGCTGGGACGAAGTGAGAGAGTAGCATTGACATATATACACTACCAAATGTAAGATAGATAGCTAGTGGGAAGCTGCTGCATAACACAGGAAGATCAACTCAATGATGGGTGATGACTTAGAGGGGTGGGTTAGGGAGGGTGGGAGTGAGTCCGAGGAGGGAGGGAATATGGAGATATATATATAAATACGGCTGATTCACTTTGTTGTACTGCAGAAACTGGCACAGCAGTGTAAAGCAATTATACTCTGGTAAGGAGCTTAAACAAAACAAAACAGCCACCAATTTGAAAAGATACATGCAAAAAAATAAATAAAAATAAATAAATCCTTTCCTTATTTTTAAATCAGATTGTTTGGTTTTTTTGCTATTGAGTTGCAGGAGTTCCTTATATATTTTAGGTATTAACCCATGATCAAATACAGTGTGTACAGATATTATCTCCTATTCTGTAAGTTACGTTTTCCTTTGTTGATGGTTTACTTTGCTGCTTAGAAGCTTAGTTTGATGTAGTCCCACTTGCCTATTTTTGTTGTGTTGCTTGTGCTTTTGGTGCCATAGCCAAATCATTGCCAAGACTAATGTCCACTGTGTTTTCTTCTAGGGGTTTTAAAGTTTCAGGTCTATGTTTAGGTTTTTAATTCATTTTGAGTTGATTTTTTTTGTGTATGGTGTAAGATAAGGGTCCACTTTCATTCTTTTGCATGTGGATATCCAGTTTTCCTACACTGTTTGTTGAAGAGACTGTCCTTTTCCTATTGTACATTCTTGGCTTCCTTGTGGAAGATCAATTGGCTGCATATGTCTGGGTTTATTTCCAGGCTCTCTTTTCTGTTCCATTGGTCTATATGTTTGATTTTATGCCAGTACCATACTATTTTGATTACTGTAACTTTGTGGTATATTTTGAAATCAGGATATATGATGCCTTCAGCTTTGCTCTTTTTTCTCAAGATGTGTTTGACTATTCAGGATCTTTTGTGGGACTATATAAATTTTAGGATTTTTTTTCTATTTCCATTTTTAAAAAGCCATTGGAGTTATTTCCTAATAGCTCAGAATAATGCATCCACTCATTTATGTATCTGTCCAGTCAGTCAGCAGATATGCAGCGAGCATCTACTGTAAGCAGGGCACTGTGGTAGTTGACAGCATGGCTTCAGTTGGCTGCTTTGAAGCTCAGGTTTACAGAGCTTGGTTCTTGCAGGAATTCTCACAGAGTGATTACATGAGAGGACCAGTTGTCTGGGTAACTGTTGTGCCTTGAGATAGAGAACCACTTGTTAGAGGGCGTGCAGAACTGTTTTGTCCTATGGCTTCCTTTTGTCTATTAGAACAACTTAATACTCCTTTCTCCCACTCACTAGTAGTTTATTTTTTTTAATTAATTTGTTTGTTTATTTAATTAGCTGTGTTGGGTCTTTTTTGCTATGCGTGGGCTTTCTCTAGTTGCGTTGAATCAGGGCTACTCTTCATAGTGGTGCACGGGCTCCTCATTGCTGTGGCTTCTCTTGTTGTGGAGCTCAGGCTCTAGGCATGTGGGCTTCAGTAGTTGCAGCACATGGGCTCAATAGTTGTGGTTCATGGGCTCCAAAGCACAGGCTCAATATTTGTGGCGCACGGGTTTAGTTGCTCCACAGCATGTGGGATATTCCTAGAGCAGGAATCAAACCCGTGTCCCCTGCATTGACAGGTGGATTCTTAACCACTGCGCCACCTAGAAAGCCCAGTTTATTTTTAAATAATATCTTCTATCTAATTCTTATATGGTTAAATCACTCATCACTTATGAAATGTTTCACATTTCCTTACCCTTGCTTTTTGTGGGTATTACTTTCTTCTATGAAACCTATTGACATCAATAATACTGACATCATTTGCTTACTTATTATGTTTGGGGTTTTTTTGTTTTCTTTCAGCAGAAGGCTATTTGTTGGCACCCTCTTAAGGTGACTTATAAAATTTTGCATGGGTACAATATTCGTTCATCAGCACTGAATAATTTTAAGTATCCTTAAATGTTTTAAGTTTATACCCAAGTATTTCACTCTTTGTGTGATTACAAATGATATTATATTTTAAATTTTCAATTTCCATGTGTTTACTGTTAGTATATGGAAATATTATTAATTATTATATTTTGATCTGATGTACTTGCAACCTTGCTGAACTTGCTTAAGTGTCCAGGAGTATTCTTTATAGATTCCTTGGCATTTTCTGTGTAGACATGTCATCTGAAAGTAGCAATAGTGTTTCTTTCTTCCCTTCCAATCTGTGTGCCTTTTATTTTTATTTTTTTCTTGCTTTATTGCAGTGGTTAGAACTTCCAATATGTACTGTGTTGACTAAGGTGGTGGAAACAGACATCACTGTAAAGTATGATGTAAGCAGTAGGTTTTTATCAAATATTTATCAAATTGAGAAAGATCCCCTCTATTCTTGGTTTGCTGAAAGTTTTTATCATGAATGGATGTTGTATTTTTTTTTCTTTTTGTAAATTTTATTTTTTTAAGCTCTTTATTGGAATATCATTGCTTTACACTCTTGTACCAGCTTTTGAGGTATACCAAAATGAATCAGCTGTATTTATCCATATATCTCCATATCCCCTCCCTCCCATGACTCCCTCCCGCTCTCCCTGTCCTGGCCCTCTAAGGCATCACCCATCATCGAGTTGACTTCCCTTTGTTATACAGCAACTTCCCACTAGCTATCTATTTTACAGTTGGTAGTGTATATATGTCAATGCTACTCTCTCACTTCGTCCCAGCTTCCCCTTCAACTCCCCCCACACCAACCACCCATGTCCTCAAGTTCGTTCTCTACATCTGCATCCTTATTCTTGCCCTGTCACTGGGTTCATCAGTACCATTTTTTTAGATTCCATATATATGAGTTAGCATACAGTATTTATTTTTCTCTTTCTGGCTTACTTCATTCTGTATGACAGACTCTAGGTCCATTCACCTCACTACAAATAATTCAGTTTCATTCCTTTTTATGGCTGAGTAATATTCCACTATATATATGTGCCACGTCTTCTTTATCCATTCATCTGTTGATGGGCATTTAGGTTGCTTCCATGTCCTGGCTATTGTAAATACTGCTGCAACGAACATTATGGTACATGTTTCTTTTTGGATTATGGTTTTCTCTGGGTATATGCCCAGTAGTGGGATTACTGGATCATACGGTAGTTCTATGTTTAGTTTTTTAAGGAACCTCCAAACTGTTTTCCATAGTGGCTGTACCAATTTACATTCCCACCAACAGTGCAGGAGAGTTCCCTTTTCTCCACACCCTCTCCCAACATTTATTGTTTCTAGATGTTTTGATGATGGCCATTCTGACTGGTGTGAGGTGATACCTCATTGTGGCTTTGACTTGCATTTCTCTAAGGATTAGTGATGTTGAGCATCTTTTCATGTGTTTGTTGGCCACCTGCATGTCTTCTTTGGAGAAATGTCTGTTTAGGTCTTCCACCCATTTGTGGATTGGGTTATTTGCTTTTTTGGTATTAAGCTGCATGAGCTGCTTGTATATTTTGGAGATTAATCCTTTGTCAGTTGCTTCATTGGCAAATATTGTCTCCCATTCTGAGGGTTGTCTTCTTGTTTTGTTTGTGGTTTCTTTTACTGTGCAAAAGCTTTTAAGTTTCATTAGGTCCCATTTGTTTATTTTTTATTTTACTTCCATTACTCTAGGAGGTGGGTTAAAAAGGATCTTGCTTTGATGTATGTCATAGAGTGTTCTGGTTACTTTTTGAGCCCATTGATATCATACTAATTTTTCTTTGTTAACCTGTTGATGTATTGGATGATGTTGATTTTCAAATATTGAACCAGCTTTACATACCCAGAATAACTCCCACTTGATTGTGGTGTATAGTTCTTTTTATATGTTTCTGTATTTAATTTGTTAATACTTTTTGAGGGGTGGGGTTGGTGGGGTAGAAACCTAGATCATTGAGTTGAGACCTTTCCTGTTTTTCAACATAAGCATTTAAAGCTATTAATTTCTCACTGCTTTACCATGTCTTAAAATTTTGGATATGTATTTTTATTTTCATTGTTTGTGTAAGTTTTTATATTCTTTGAGACTGCCTCTTTAACCCATGGGAAAGATTTACACATTTGCAGATTTTCCTGTTCTTTCTGTTATTGATATCTAGCTTGATTCCATAATGGACACAGAACATGCTGTATGATTTTTACTTGCTTTAGACTTAAATTGTTCTTCATTCTCTAACTTCCTGGGGGAAGCTTACATTATTGATATTAGAGCTTTCTTTTTTTCTAATATTTGTATTTCTGCTCTAAATTTCCCTTTTGTACTTCTTTTGCCTCATCCCAGAATTTTTGGTCAGTTATATTTCATTTTCATTCAGTTCAACATATTTTAATTTCTCTGGACCTTGAGAAGAATGTGTGTTTTTCTCTTGTTGGTTAGACATCTATAAATGTCAATTAGGTCCAGTTGATTAATGATGCTGTTGAGTTCAACTATATTCTTTCTGATTTTTTGCCTTCTGGATCTTTCAGTTACTTAAAGGAGGGGTGTTGAAGTCTCCAACTGTAATAGTGAGTTTGTTTCTTCTTGAAGTTCTGTCGGTTTTTGCCTCACATGTTTTGATGGTCTGTTATTAGCTTCATACACCGTTCACATTGTTGTCTTCTTGGAGAATTGACCCCTTTGTTATTATGTAGTGCTCCTCTTTATTTCTGATAGTTCCCTGTCCTGAAGTCTGCATTATCTGTAACAAAATAGCTATTCCATCTTCCTTTTGATTAGTGTTAACATTATATATCTTTCACCATCCCTTTACTTTTAACCAATCTGCATTTTTCTGTTTAAAGTGAGTTTCTTGTACCCAGCATATAACTGGGTCTTGTTTTTCCATCCACGCAAACAGCCTCTGTCTTTTCATTGGTAGGTCTAGACCATTCACATTTAGAGTGATTATTGATTTAGCTGGGTTAATAGCTACTGTGTTTGTAACTGTTTCCTATTTTTCATGTTT
Organism: Hippopotamus amphibius kiboko; assembly: GCF_030028045.1. NCBI lineage: Eukaryota > Metazoa > Chordata > Mammalia > Artiodactyla > Hippopotamidae > Hippopotamus > Hippopotamus amphibius. The sequence continues at coordinate 131,570,536 of NC_080187.1, read as the reverse complement.
GTTCTTTCTTTTCCCCCTTCTTTTTGCCTTTTATGATTTTATTGAGCATTTTATGTGATTCTTTTATCTCCTGTGATAGCATATCAATTATACTTTTCTAAAAATTTGTAGTAGTTTCCTTAGAGTTTACAATATACATTTTAAACAGTTCAAGTCC